>NC_079876.1:19536660-20795827 GCF_029227915.1 Hydractinia symbiolongicarpus
TTTATGTTTAGGCGGTGAAAGAAGTTTTAATAAAACGTAGTTGGTTTTGAAGCACGAGACATGCGTATTAAAGTATCATGGAATGAAAATATGAGTATGTGTTATTTTCTTTCTTAATATTTTAATCGCGTAGCAAGTTGTTTGAAATACAAATGTATCTATTTTTTACTGCTAGTTTACAACGTCTTTGCAAATAAGCCGCATTGCAAATAAGCCGTATTTCCCAAAGCAACCGAGCTAACATATAAAGCAAATAATAATACGCAAAAAGTGTGGGAGAGAACCGAAAAAAAAAAGAAAGAATATTATTGATGTTAGTGGTATATATGTCCATATGTTTGTTTTTCGTTTTACTGACATCTGCAAAAAAATCCTCACAAAGAATCTTTTAAGGAGAGAATTTTGCTAGATTCTCATCACAACATATTTTTTAAAGGTATGATTTTGGAGTTAGGTTGTGCATAATTCGGTAAATCAATCTGGACAATTTTATTTCAATATTTGTAAACAACATTTAAAGCCACATATTCTTAATTGTTTTTTTTGTTTTTTTTTAATGAACAGACCAAAAACAATCGAGAGTATCACCAACTCTCCCTGTCAAGCCAGTAAGAATGTAGATAAATTATGTAGGAAAACTTTCACAATTCTTAATCTTAGTACCTAATGTATTTAAAATTAAGAATTTATCATTTTATCTTTCTCGTGCTTTAATAAAAGAAATGTTTTTTTGACAACCAAAGTTTAGATAAATATTATACTTCACATTTATTATGTTTCCTTTCAAACATTCTTGGCAAACACGACTCATATTCACCAGACACCTTTGAAAGACGCTCTCAAACGTAGAAACTTATTTTGTATATATGTATATACATCTAATTAAATTACATCACCCTCGTGCCCAGTTTTTTTTGTCTTTTTGATATGAGAGAAGACGTTGAATAATACCCTGGTATCGTTGACCGGGTAGTGAAATATTATTGTCTTTCACATTCTCACATAATCTTTACGTTAGTCAGCACTTTTCCAGGTCAGGTTTAAAATGGCGCATGGAGCCGTGGTCAATTATATTTGTAAACAACAAAACCTTGTTTTAAAGCCAGCTAAATTTATAAAAAACGTTTGTTGTTACTTTGTTAGATTTATTGAAATATTAATGACTGGTTCATGGTGTCGCGTTGTACATTAAGAAAGTAAATAGCGGCAGAAAAAAGTAGATTGTTGAAATAAGAAAAAGCGTATGTAGCTAGCCAACAAGGTCTTAAATTTGTTTAGCACGTAGTAGGTGATCAAAAACCTAATGTAGACGTTGATGATAGCTAGTTTTATATATTTTAGTTTGGTATTTTCTTTACATTTAGCTTTTAGCAAAATTTTTTCAAAGAAAAAATTTGCAAAATTAAAGAGGATTGAAAACTTTGTTTCCTTGTTCATCAATGAAATTTCTCCCAAAGACTTTCATGTTTGAAATCGGATTCACAAGAATAAATCCCACAAATTCGTATACTCCTGGGGACACTGTTTGCAAAAAAATTATCATATATTCATTTAAAAATGATGAATTTATTTAAAGAAAGAGAATTTAATTAATAAATTAGGGAAAGGGAGTCTAGTGTCTCTGAGAAATATCTTAATTATATAACTACCTTAACCGTATTCATGCAGGAACGGGTAAAATCAACCTACCCGCAGCTGATGTTATGGTGACTTTACTTTTATGGCATCCTGCAACAGAATTAATCAACACGATTAGGGAAGATTTTTTTAATGTCTATCTGTCAGATAGTGCGTTCAAAAAATTAGCAAATATGAAACTGTATTGACCACTCAATAATGGCACACATTTTTATTTAGACCCTGAGACTCGACATATTTCAATCATGAGGTTGCTCGTAATGTTTTTTCCACATGTTTCTTTGTCAAAATTGATATTCTGTCAAAAATCATTTATCGGTGTCCCTAAAAATGGCCAAAATCAGGAGCTCAAGAACTATGATGAAAGTAAAAATATTTTGCGACTCAATTTTATCAAACCAGCCTAAAAACGTCATACCAAGTTTCAAGTCTTTATTTAAATATTACTTTTAGCAAAAGGTATGGTTTCGAAAGAGAAATATTTTTTTAAAACCCACTTTGCTGGACATTTTTATCTTTATCCCCTTTAGTACATAGACTCATACTTGTTAATGTATCCAAATTAAAGAGGTATTTTAAACAAGATATTTTAAACTTGCTAACTTTGCAAAAAAAATAGTTCTCGTAAAAATTTAAAACTGTTTCAAAAACTATTTTGCACAAAATTTAATTCCCCTAAAGTATCCCTCAATAGTTCTGTTCTTTTACATAACTGAATGTTCAGAAACTTTTGTAAATTATTTGAAACCTTGAAATTTTAGCTCATCACAAATTTCAAGATTACTGAATGTCCATGAAGCAAGACTTCGAGAAATTATACCAATCATAAAAGGTTATTGTCTATATTATAAACTTCATTTCTAATTAATTTATGACCCATAACTTCACTTAAGATTTATCTTGATAACATAGAAGTACTTCGGTTCCATCCCATACCAAGGCAGACTGTTAAAATCTGAAGCTGTCTACATATATCCAGAAGTTATTCTGCCCTTCTCTTCACTCCCTTTCTTTTATAGGATTCAAAACGCCACAAAAATAAAAACTTTTCCATAATCTGGATTTGAAATCTAAACAATGAACCATCTAAGTGCAGCAAACAAAACTTTTTTCAGGAAGTACTTTAGTAGCTAGCTAAATTATATTAAAGTATTACTTATGACGTTCTCGCATAATATGGCCATATATTAACCTAAAATTGCTCCCCTACTAATGGTGTATCCTTAAGCATGATTCTGAAACTGAATTCATAGTTTCTATGCACCCTCTACACCCAAGACTCTTTCCATTGGTGACGTGTAAATAGAAAGATCTAAGGTCATTAATTCTTTAGCCTTCTCTGTGTCAGGTATTTTTGCTGAACTTCTTTTGAATTAGAAAACAATTTGATAAGTCGAAATCCACCAGTGCACACACACACTAAGAACATTTGTTATCAGCTCTAATACAGGGACGACATTTGGACGGGACTTTCACATATCATGCACATAAAAAATTTTCCTAATGTTTCTGCCGCACTAGTCCTACATTCACTCTCAAAATCGGTAGCAGTTTTACGTAGAGCATAATTAGAACAACCTGGTGATGACTTACCACAAAGTAAATGAACTGTCATTCTTAATTCTTTGAAAGGGGGGGATGTATTTCCATTAGACCACCACAGATATCCTAAAAACAATTCTGATGCTTAACAGGAACTTTAATTGATAAAACATTGCTTCGATATCTCCAATTATTGCTATTTTCTCCTGCCGAAATCTTGTAAAAACACCGATTATTTGATTTGTAAGGTCAGGACCCTGCAACAAAGTTTCAATTGAGGATTTACCGTGATAAGTTGCACTACAATCAAACACCAGTTAAAGTTTCTTTTGTTTTTTAGGGTGATAAACACGATGATGTGATTCCACATATGATTTGGTGTTTCCTCTTTGTTCAAATCATTTACTTCCACAGCATATTCTTTTTTGGTCATGAAGTCTACGTAATGTGCATTCATATTTTTGTTTCTCTCCAGCTTCCTCTTTAAATACATGCTCCTTTGAATAGCTTGTTTACGGTTGTTTTGCATTATAACGTTTTCATCAGGAAATAGTAAACGTAGCTGATAATTCCCATCAACTCTTTCTACTTCGGATTCCATTTTATCGAGAAACTTTCTTTCTAACTCTAAGAAGGCCTTGCTTAACTGAGAGGAAGACTCATATTTAGTAGATGGTTGCTCACAAAAATCATGATGGCATATAGATAACATTAACTGCTTCATGCAATCATCCTTAAACTCCCTTTTAATATTAAAATAATAGCTGACTAAAGTTGGTTGGTCTGACCCTTTGACAGCTACCAAACCACATGTTGTAAAAAATTTAAATTTTTACTTGAGGCGATTGGCCCGGCAACACACCATCCAAGGCTTGACTGATATGAACCAGCTATTCTACTGCTTATAACTTTCACAGGCTCTAACGCTGCTCGGCAATTATTAACAAACAAATAGAGATATTTTTGTCATTTTTCGCAAGGTGACCATGTATGTCATCGAGATAACTCCACTTCTTAATTCTCCTTGGAGTTTCTACATCATACGAGTCTACAAGAAGCTCTCTACTACTATGAGTACAAGAAAGACTCACTGAACTGTGTGCCTTTATCGTCTAAATTTCCGTATCATAGTTTTACTTCGTTAAAATATTTGATGTTCTACCCACAACCTGAAAATGGTTCTTTTCGAGTTGAAGGGAGAAAGGCAACTTTGTTTTTTGGGGTTTACCCTCTTCTGCACATTCACATTGAAAAAGAAATAATATTTTTTTCGTCGTAGATGACCCAGACCTTGTTTTTAAGGTCGTTTAATAGCTGGTTATATTCTTTTCTTTGCTTCGCGTTTTTGACAGTTTATCTTGCAATTGGCAGTGAATAGTATAAAGCGTCTTCAGCCAAAAGTAAAACTAACAGTATGGTACCAAATAGTATTATTTTTCCGATTCTCAACTTTTGTAGCTAGTCGATTAGGACAAGTTCACCTTATCCTCTAGACAAAGCATGTTGTGCTACAAATTCTACAAAAAGATGATGTATAGCTTGACTATAAAAATAATGTCATTGTTTAAGAACCGTCCTCCCAGCACTGTACATAATAAAAGAATACAATACCATTCCTAGAGATTTTATTTTCTTTTTGGTATGAGAGCTGGCATGAGTTAGTCGATTCTTTGAGGGGATACATGTTTGTGTTGCGTTGTGTTTAATTTAGTATTATTACTTTTGTTTAAGAAATAATTTCATAACTTTTCAATGTTGTGGTTGTTGAAGAGTTTATTACACAAGAATAAATTTATTAAAAATGTTATTTTAAAATTTATACATCCGACATATTTTAAAAATTTCTGTAGCTTTAAATAAATAAAGACCAGCTAGGTGTATAAGACAGGTATAAAAATTTCTTTCTCCCGTATCCTTATTTTTTCTACACCTTTTTCTACATTTTTTCCGTACCTTTTAAAACCTCCTTGGTTTTATGTATAAAGTTTTTTTTCCTATATCTCCACAATATGGAGTTGAAAGGATGTGCGGAACTTTTTGTTCATTCGTATTTTTCAAACAATAGGCATTTGTATATTTTGAAAGATTCTTAGGTAACATCTTCTGCTGCATAAAAAGGCTGTTGAAAGAATAATGTAAAACTATTTCCGCATACCGCATCATGGCTGCATGATTTTCTAAACATGTCTAAAGAAAAAGAAAAATGCTATTAAAAGTTGAAAGGAGTATTATAAAGATGTTATGCGCTATCTTGGTTGTTATTAACCTTTCTTCAAAAATTACGTCATTTTTCTGCATAAATTTACAAGGGCGTAGCACTGGAACTATATCCGGCGGACAATTAATTATTCATGACGTGTTTAAAGAAGGATTGCTGAAATGGGATATTTTTGGTAAAATATATTAGTATACACGTTTATTTAGTTTCTTAATTTTCCCACTAAAATAAAGGTTTCTTATATAATAAATAGCTAGTTCTAAAAGTTTGAATAGAATTTTCCTGATTGGTGACTCTCTTTCTTTTGCACGCATTGATCACACTAATCTAGAAACTGTTGTCGTATGACTTTCTTTCGGCAGCTCCCCTCCTTTTATTCAATGTTGATACGTTTATAGATGAGGGTTCTTTAGTCACTGCATCCAAAATTTCATCCAAAACAATTTGGACTTCTTTTTCAACTGGTTTTGTTTCGGTGAAACTTGCAGTCCTGATTTTTTTACCATTCCAATTTTTATCGATTGAAACCACCATTTTACACTAGGCTTTGTGCATAGTTAATCCGGCTTTGGTTTTGAAGTGTTTTTGGCAAATACATGAATAAATACCACGCCTTTCTTCCGTAAACGAAGGTCCAGAGAGTTGAACACTATTACCACGATGTTCAACGTTTTTTGTAAGCCTAAACTTGCTTCATTGCACTAAAAATTATCTGTTTCGAATGCAGTATGTAACAAACTGCCCGACGATTGTCAAAACAAGACAAAAACAAACATTTGAAAGAATTCGAATTCTATGTGATGGAATGTTCGAAAGTTCACATGTCTGCAGTACAAATGCAATGACCTTGTAAATTGAGTGTGTGTTTTATTGATGGTTTACTGTGGTGTGTATTATTCCCATTGGGAACTTAGGTACAAAAAACGTAATAAAACTACTTACTTACTAGTGATGATTGTAACATCCTTAATTAATTGTAAGAATTAATTAGAAACAAGTTATTTATGTCAGAAATAGAATGTAGTAGTAAAAATTTTTGAAGATTCCACATGTACGTTTCTTATAAACATGTTTCTTATAAAAGAACGTGTAAAAAGGTATATAATCGTATAACGGAAAAAAATATGGATATATGGTCTGAAAGAAACTCGTAGTATTATTTGAAAAATATTTTAAAAATTTTAAAAGGGGTACTCCACCCTAGAGCGTAATAAAAGTTCTTACCTTCTCCACAGGGCTTCTCTGTTGTCTGTTTTTGCATCTTCAGCATATCTCAGCCCACACCATTCAACCTTATTTCTGCAGCACTTTACCACTTTTTAAACATGCTTTATGAGAGCAACATATTAAAGGCTTGCAAAAAAGAAAAGTTTGACGATAAAAAAACAGCTTTGAAACGGGACTGGCCAAATGTAATAAGATAACAAAGTGATATTTTATCGAAAACTATCGAAAAAATGGTTTGAACGCAGTGTTTTGAATTTGATTAAAGCATAACAACTTTTGTTTACCTCGTCATGTTACGTTAATGCGTGTTTTTTCTCCAACAATGTGTTTGCGGATAACGTTATTTTGCTGCAATAGTAATAAATTTAGGGGCCGTTCACATGGAGGCGGGCTGGCTCGGTTAGGCGGGGTGATTTTCATATGAAGTTTTTTACATCTCGGCCAACCGGGATGAAAAAGTTGTTTACATTTCACGAAAGATTCATAAACAATTTAGACAAAAGAATTTATTTCGAACTTTAAATAATTGATGAGATTTTTTTTTAAATCTATTGTTAATTTCATCTCGCCTAGGCGGGCTGGCTCACCTGTCATATGAACACCTTTTTATTTTTCTATGTGTTTCTTAAGAACAAGGAGATCCTATGGCGAGCCTGAGGGGACAAAATTAAAAAAACTCAAAAAATAAACAAAAAAACTTTTTTCCAAGAAAAAAACATTTTTGATATTAAAATATATTAAAAAATACGAAAAAAAATTTTTTTTCGCTATTTTTTTTCTTTTTAGTTGAAAAAAATTATTACTTTTTTCAAAAAATGTTTTTTTCTTTTTTTGTGGCACCTGTCAATCAATCAATCAAAATTTCGACAAGTATGACTGTTCGGCATTTTATTTAAAATTCCGCGCAAAAATGAAGATGTTAGAAAAACAATGATGGCGGTATATGTTCCACATGTTACAGCTGCAATTACGTTTCTAAATGGTTTAGAAAGAAACAGGTTTTTCCCCTTGAATGAAATCGGGCAGGAAATTTACAACATTCAGTTTGACGAAATTATATGGAATTTAGCATCAATATACTTAGAGTACTTACAAGTGCCTGATATAAGTGATCGTATACCAGAAGTTATTAGGTCACTACAAAATTCTTATGAAGAACTAGTGAAACATCGTTGTCGAGGTGGTGATAAAAGCAATGCTTACATTAGTCCTAGAGCTGTGACTGGTGAGGTTGGCAGACCAAAGTATGAAGTGCCAAAGGAACAAGTCATTAGCTTGAAAAAGATCGGATATCAATGGAAGGACATTGCTCAAATGCTTGGTATTAGTATCAAAACATTCCGTCGTCGTCGTAAAGAATTTGATTTACCTTTTGGAGAAGCAGAATATTCAGACATAACTGATCAACAACTCGATGAAATAGTTCGAGAAGTGCTTTTGATACTCCCAAATTGCGGCGAAAGAATAGTAATAGGTGCAATTACCAGCAAACATATTAAGGTAAAAAGAGAAAGATTGCAACAATCAATCATGAGGGTAGACGCGTTGAGCAGGGTGATGAGACGAAGGAATTGTATACAAAGAAGAAGATACAATGTGAAATCTCCAAATTCGCTGTGGTAAGTAAGTTTCCCTAATTAACAAACGGTGTTTGCGTTATGCCCATATCCATTTCTTAAAATATTCTTTTAGGCATATGGATGGTCATCATAAGTTAATTAGATGGCGCATTGTGTTTCACGGATGTATAGATGGTTATTCAAGATTAGTAACATTTCTCAGATGTAATTCAAATAACAGAAGCACTACCGTATTGGATCTATTTCTGGAAGCCATCAATAAATACAATGTCCCTAGGAGAATTCGCACTGACCACGGTACAGAAAATATTGAAGTGGCACGATGGATGCTGGGACACTTTGGTGTGGCCAGTAAGCCTGTCATAACTGGACTATCAGTGCATAATCAAAGAATCGAAAGGCTTTGGCGCGACTTAGTCATACAGGTGGTTGATTATTTTAAAGGCATTTTTTATTTCATGGAGCAGCAAGAAATGTTAGACCCCGTAAATGATGTAGATTTGTACGCATTGCATAGCGTGTTTTTGCCTAGAATTAATCGTGCTTGCAAGTAATTTGTGAAGCAGTGGAATAATCATCCTTTATCAACTGAAGGCAATAGAACGCCGTATCAGCTGTGGACTCAAGGCATGTATATGAACTGGCATTCTTCTGATAACGGTTTGAGACAGATAATGGAGAAAAATAAAAACATTGGTACACATGGAGTTGAACTTGACGGTCCAGCTCCTTTAATAGATTCGATCAACAACGTAAATGTTCCTGAGATAGCTCTGAATTTACCAGACAATTTTATGCAAAATATTGACCCACTTTCTGAAGACCACAATCACGGAATAAACTTGTACATTCAAACTCGTGAATTATTGGTACATGCGCTATGATAAGCTGATGTACGGTCGAATAACAAACAAACGATTTTAAGCTCTCGCGATGGAACATAAGGGTCAAAAAATTAATTCGGTTGGTGGGTTGGCGTTTATTTGGCACTTGATAGTAGGAGTATGTAAAGTTAAAAAGTTGTTAATTTTTAACAGAGACAAAAATGTATTTAAGTGTATCAAAGAAATACTTTAATCAAAAGTTCACATTTACTCGTATTAAATAACAAAAACTTTAGTAATCACTAAGAAAACATAGTATCCTACACATATATTTTTCACTAACGTAAAAAACTTTCAAGCCTTTTATTGTTATTAGCATTATGAAAATTAGTTAAGTCAATAAGTCTCCTTTTTATATAACGAAAAGTAAAGAAAAACTGCAGAAATGCAAAATAAAACATAATGTCAACATATAATATAACAATCTTTTTATATAATATATAATAATCTTACATAATAATCTTTTTAAACTTCCAGGTTTGTATAACTTTGGACGTTTTAGGACGGCAAAAAGAAAAAAACCATGTATATATATATTACAAACTCACAAACGTCCAAAACCCTGTCCTTGTAATCGTAAGGTAGCATCAATTGCCTTTTTGAAATCGTTATATGCATCATGACAAATTGGAATCGAAAGTATCGAAAGACACGTATCTGCATCAGGCAATGGTTTACCTCTCCTGTTGAACTTTAGAGTAACGCCATTTTCTAAAGGAACTGGCGAAGAGCAACAAAATACTAATAGGTCTTTTGTTGTGATAGCTAAAATAAAAAGAAGCTGCAAATTTTACACCCATAAGAAATACATCAACTTGCAAACAATATTAAAAATACAAATTATAGTCCTATAAAAAATTGGAAAAATCTTCTAGAAAGTAAAAATGTAAAGTAGAATGATGACAGATATTTTAGTAACTTAAAAAAAAATATACAAAATAGAAATACCTTCATCAACTGTATCTTCATTGCCGTTTGCTGAAAGACACAAAATATTACACAAAATGTTATAAAATTTGTAGATACAAAAATAACATTTTTACAAAGTGGATTGCCATTCTAACATTGGAAACAATGATTTTATATATACTGCAGCAAATTTAAAATAATTATATACCTAATGACATAACATAGTCTTTAAAAAACACCAGTGCTTTCTCTTCTGCCTCCTTTATCGCCTTAGGTAACTTAAATTGATTGTAAAGATCTTCAGGCTGAATCACAACGTCAGATGTGGATTGAAATACATCTTTCCAAATGCTTCGATTGTTTTTTAGCACACTGATAAGGGAGATGGTTTCAAAACCTTCTCGTAGTTGCTCTGTTTCTTCATGTCTTATTTTAAAGATGCAATATATAGTTAACAGATACAAAGCTGTGTCCTTGGTCTTAGTTGTAAGCAGGGAATGCCCAAATCCAGCAGCTTTAAGTTCACACTGTAAGAAATCATTACTTTGATATGCAAACATTTTTTTGTCATCATTACATGATCGTATCTGAAAAAAACACGAAAATTTATAAATTTAACATTCTCATCTAAAAATTCATGACATAAAACATTATAAAAAGTCAAATAATAATAAGTTAGAATCAATAGTACTGAATATATACTATAACCACCTGCTGTATTATGTGTCGTAAGTCAAAATCTGGAAAATCTTGATCTGTTACAACATAATATGCTTCTGCAATATCATTAGTAATCAAAAAATGGACATATGCAGGAGATAAACCAATAACTGGTCCTCCGTTATGTAGAATGCTATGTGCAATAATTTTTCCAGCATAGAGATATAACTCACTGTCCAAGTGGCATTCATTGTGAACAGGAACTTTATGATTTATATCTCCCTCAAACAATTGAATGCTTTCTTCTCCACGTATCAATCGATCAAGTAATATGTAAAAATATTCCCTTTTTGGACCATCTGCATCCATGCCTTCTTCTCCATTTTCGAAGGTTACTTCTGGGAAGTAAGATATGTCAATTTGACCACGTTTATGTTGAATTAAAGTGGTTTTTAAATATGTATCTGACCTGTTGATTAAAATTTTTTGTTTGTTCCCTGTTGCCGCATGAATTGTACGAATATTAACCAAATTCTTCATCACAAATTCTGTACTGCAGCCAAGTTTTTTTTCTGATTGTTCAAACACAAGATCCTTTGATGAACTTTGAGATGATGACTCAATTTGGCCTGTCGAAGTATAGTTATTTACATCTTTAATTAATCCAAATGCTGGCGTTTCTAATAATCCATCGTCACTGTCAGATTCAACCTTTTTTTCCTCTTCATAGCAATTGATGAATGCACTAAAATAACTTTTAGTTATGTCAATTAAAGACTTGATATATATGCACCCGTTTATACCAGGAGAAGACAAATGCTTTAAAACTTTTCCATTTATGTTATTTATGCCTGAAGGAATCATTAATTTTTTATGTACAGGTTTCATAAATGAAAATTGATTCTTGCTTGGAAGTTTATCTTGGAACTTTTCAAAAATCGTTTCTCTGATTTCCTCCTCCTGAGCTTCAAGTAAAACTTCGAAGGCATTAACAATAAATCTTGATGATTGTAAATGTTCCTTCAATTCACCTTTCGGTATAACTTTAATCTTTGGTGAAGGAATTAACACAAGATCTTTCATGAATGTTGCAGATTTCCTTCGCTTAGAAGTATTATTATAATAGCTGTTACCCATACCAGCTATTTCGGGAAAAATATATATTGTAGTCATTGTAACTTGGTTTTTAGCTAGATTGTTACTAGCTATATAAGTCACAAAACCAAAAAACTGAAAGTGGTTTGTGAAACAAAATAACGTAGCTTCTTACCATTTTTCTCTTGTCTATTTGGACGGAAGAGTAAATGTACAGCTTCTTCAACATTGTTTGATTCGCTGTTCTGCTCGGGCTTCTTTTTGTGCTGTTCCAAAGCACGAACAAGGTTGCTGAGGCCTTCAAGTGCAGAGCTCATGTTGTTTTCTTTCTGCGCCATTTTAGGAGTGCCACAGGAGGGCGAACAAAGTAATAATTTGCAGAACAGGTTACGCTGTCGAACAAAAATGATTGATTGATAGAGCCTGACCGTCGGACAAAAATGTTCTCCAACTGTTTTTCATTTTTTTTCAAAAAAATGAACAATAAAATAAATCAAATTGTTTTTATATCTTTTTGTTTATTCGTTGTTGTTTTTTCATTATTATTTCTTAAAAATTTCAAAAAATAAGTATTTTCTTCAAAAAAACTGTTTTTTTACAAAAATATTCTTTTTTCAAATAACAAAATATTTTTTTAATTTTGTCCCCTTAGGCGCGCCATAAGATCCCGCTTGACCGAGATCTCGGTACAAACAAGCAAGATCTCGGCAAGGCGGGCTGGTTATCATATGAACACACTTTTATTTTATCATATGTTTCTTAATAGCAACGAGATCCCGCTCAGCCGAGCCAGCCCGCCTTCGTATGAACAGCTCCTTAGCTGCAAAACCTTGCAACCAAATTTTGTTACATGTGCCTGAAAAATGTTAATCATGACTTAAGATATTTATCGCGTCTTAAGATATATATTTCAGTCATCGAAAGAAAAATCTTACAATTATTAAAACAAATAGTCAGAAGTAAAATCATCATAAAAAATGTTATTTGGCCCTGTTTTGTGTCACGAATATAGAACAGCTTTAGGAGCAATATTGTCGAAAATGTATAAATTTTAAAATTTCAGTTAACTGGTCATGATTGGGTCATCTCTTGTCGGCCATAAAGTTGAAAAAATGGACTTTAGACTTTTAAGGATCAAATAGATCCGAGATAAATACTTCCATCCAAGCAAGTATAGAAATTTAATAGTAATTTTAATGTTTTAAAACTGGAGGATGGTTTGGAAACGAATAATTATATTCACCTTAAATGTTATTATATTACAGTTGAAACTGGTTGGATCTTTAGTTTCATAAAAAGATATTTTTAATACAAATTCTATACATAATGCCTTGTTATAATAACCGAAGTCATTTTATCATTTTCAATATTTGTTTTAGAATTCCAATCTACGTTCCACCAAGAATGCACATTAAAATTTGGTTTAAAATGGTTAAGATGCGATGTCGACTCATTTGTAACTAAGTTGGAGTCTTTTGAACGTATTCATACAGGTTATAAAGAAGACGAAATCACAAAGTTTATAAAAACTGTGAAGGACTTCAAAGACATGTTTTGCTGTGATAATCCAAGTTCGGCAAGTAATGTACACGAGGAAAGGTAAGAAGCAAGAAAGTTGAAAATTGATTTAAAAAAATCATTTTTGACCTCGTGCTCTTTAAGCTTCTATCTTATTTTTAATTTTCATTTAATGCGTGTTTTTTCTTCCGTAGTCAGAACTGAAGATGGATTAATGCGTAAATTGCCTTTGCACATATCTATTTCTTATTTTTAGAGTTATTATTTCTTCTAATACTGAAGGCACTCAAAGAGACGATAACAAAACTGCAGAACTGAAGAATTTATTAGCTGAAAGAGAAAAAGAGTTAGTTATATATTTCTCTGCGCGACATCGTTTGCATAGTTTTTATAAAATTTTCTACATATAATTTGTATAATTTGTGTGTGTTGAAAAAGAGTAGCAATAGGTGAATAGATTTTGGTGTGAAACGCGATTTTTTAATCACTAATGTTTTCGTTCATTTACCTGGCAGGTGGTTTTATTAACAAAATAAATTCTGGTTTGTTTCGGTTTTGCGTTGTTCACAGCAAATATTTAACCTATTAAATATGGGGCAAAATTTTGGTTATACACTTAAACCAAATGACTTAATGTGACAACATTCTGATGGAGGTAATATCTGGGATGGACAGTGCAGTCATTAAAATGTTTAAAAATGGGATTACGTATTAAGTTTAAATGGGAACTCCAGTGAAAGACCCATTTTTTCCTTTTCTCTTTTACACGTAGTCAGAAAAGCATAAGGAACCAAAAACAACTAACTTCACTTGTTTTCCTCTTTTAAAATTATTGAACTAGCGTTCGCATATTCAATTCTTTTCTTGTGGAAAAACAGACAGGCGCGACTTCATTTAAGACTAGACCCGATAATAAATAATGACGTCTCATCGTGCAAAAAGTTCAAGCGAGCGCAGAGAACGTTCATGTTAAGACCTCTGGCTTACATTAAATCGCTTATTGAATATACTTTACGTTTAAATCTTTAAAAAGTGGTTAGTTGTTTTCCGTTTGGATGTACCAACCAATCAGAGAAGTGTAAAGAAGTTAGTTTTCACAGAATCCCTTCTGTGAAAAAGAAAGAACTCAGACAAAAATGGCTCAACAAAATACTTCGTGCAGATGATCTACCAAGCGATCAAAGTTTTTATATTTGTTCGTCGCACTTCACAGATATCTTAAAAAGATCTTTAGGTAATAAACTTTCCTAAAATATTGCCAATTCGTAAAAAAGCCATTTTAGTTAGTCAATTTCATTTCATTATTTGTATTTATATCCACACAACACAACCAAATAACGTTTTGTACATTTTTTTATTAAATAAAAGAATATTATACCAATTTCCAATGCAAACACCGATAAAAAAAAATATCTAGTTGACAGGTTTTTTTTTTGTAGCGCTCGTCAGTTTCTATTCTTTGATTTTCAAAAAAGAGGCTTTTTGTTGCAAGGACCTGACGGATATTTTCAGTTGGTATATGTGCCCATTTTATTAGCATCATTTAATCGGCGCTACTTCTATCTTTTTAACAGTTTGGGCAGAACTTACTGGTATCAAAAGAAAGAGACAGCTGACCGAGGACGTTATTCCAACAATTTTTTCTTTCAGTAAGCCTGAAATTTCAAGAAAATCGACATAAAAAAGATTGGAAAATTTCGCTAAAAAACAAATGTGTTTTTAAAATTTATGCTATTGCCAAAATATGAGTTGTGCCTGCGTTATTTCTTAGAAGTTATTCTGATCATATTTTAATAATTTCATTGGTTAAGAAACAAGGCGTTGTGCAATAGTCGAAACGGTAGAAAAATCGGTTGGTCCCAATACTTTTACCAGGTCTGTTAGAACACAATGTGATCCCTTAGAGGCAATTCATCTTAAAAATGTTGAGATACAACCAACGAAGGATGTTTTAAAAGTGAAATTCACGCTCCGGCACGGATGCACGATGTAAGACTACTAAAACCGACCTATCCTTTTCACCGCAAGCTGACGTGACATTCTTGCTGAATGAAAATATGGAAAGTGATCATCATATTGTCTCTGGTGATGAATGCCCTTCTGATGATTCTTTATACTCACCGCAATTACAAATTCCCATCGACGACAAATAAAAATAACAGCGAAGAAGAGTCTTTTGACACTGCTGAATGTAACATAGGGCTCAAAAGCGACGCACAATATCGTGTTTTCTTGTCTTGTCTAAAAACGTGCATAACTCGTGTGGTGAAACGTGGGACTCTTATCAATGTAAATAGTATTTGTCCAAATAAACATGTTTTCAAGTCTCAACCTATCGTAAATGGAAGAGCTGCAGGGAACTTATTACTTTCTGCAGCCATATTTTATTCTGGAAACACATACGCCCGCATTGCTGAAATGATGAGTATGTTGAGGCTTCAGTTTATCTCTAAGTCCACCTTCTATGATATTTAAAGGTCTGTTCATTTCCAAAATTAAACACTTTTTATAGAAAATATCGAAACCATATTTATTAATACAGGGCTTTTGGGCCCTGTGTTACATTCAGCAGTGTCACAAGACTCTTCTTCGCTGTTATTTTCATCATAATTGTCGTCGATGTGAATTTGTAATTGTGGTGAGTATAAAGAATCATCAGAAGGGCATTCATCACCAGAGATGCCATTAAATCAATCAGAACAAGATTTGAAACGTGACTTTTTTATTTTTTTTATTTTATTTAACTTTCTTTAAATGAAACGTATTTTTCATCTTCTGCCGGGTACTTTCTGCCAATACCCCATACTACACAAGAAGAATTCACTCTTCTCACCCCTTTTCCCAATCGGCAGTTTATCTACCAAGTGAACTGTTTATAACCAGCGTAACGGTAAGATCTATATAGAAAAATAAGGGAGGCATTATTGTCAGTTTTTCCCTTTTTTCTCTCAGACAAAAGAAGGGCTTGGGAACGAGGTTGAACTACATACTCATTTTTTAGATCTAAAGTGTCTCCTCTCTATTCATGCAATGCAGACAACGCAGTTTCTAAAATAGCTTTTGTCAAAACAACCACTTGAAAATCAGCACCTTCTGTAACGCATTTATGACCTATGGTAATGAAAAGAGTGACTTTTATTTATACTACAATATTTATACCTTCGTTTTACCAACTTTTCATTTCGACACGAACATTATTCGGATCTTTCGATCACGCATTTCAATGGTTCTCCATCACTGAGAAAATTCAACATTACATAAGATTTGTTGGCATTAGTGTGCATGCGGAGGAATTATATTGCTGAACCGTGAAATAAAAATAAATTTGGCTTGTGAAGTAAGAAAGAAGTGATGGAAGATTATTTTACCAAAGCAAAAGATAAAGTTTTTTGATGAAAAGAATGTAAAAGAAAAGCGATGAAATATTTTTTTTTAAAAAAAATTATATTTGCTGTATATCTCCTAGCTACCTTGGAAAGACTCATCAGGAATTTCGTTTGATTCGACACAGCACACGCTTTCAGTATCGGTTTCCATTGCTTTACAATTTCCACATTCACACCAATTTGTATTACCCGTACGTGGCTCAGCGTCAGTTAAAGAAACCTCGTCACTTTCTACACCGTTACTAACTTCTCCCTCGTCAGACACAAGAGGTTCAAGGTCGTATGGCTGTAGCCTTGTAAATTCATTTTTATTAAGAGAATTATCCGATTCTGAGCTTTCTAAGTTATAATCTTCGTCATTGTTACAAGACATCTTATCAACTAACAATGCAAACAGTAAGTAAACAAAACTTTTAGAAGGCGTGCTGCCGAGCTCACAGATTTTCTGCACGATGTGACGTATGCTCATTTATTTGGACCTAGTCCTTTTGGCTTTACGCGACCCTGAAAATTATTTGAAATTGAAGATGTTTCCAGGCGCGGTTTAAGGTAGAAATAAAATTTTTTAACGATTGTAAAAAGTTTATTTTGACATATTTATGTATTGTCTTATTCACTGGAGTGTCCCTTTACTACATTCTGATAATTATAATAATGTGAAGGTAAAAGGGGCAAGAAAATGTTAGTTCTTTTCACTTCTTCCTAGCAATGGGTGATTAGGAATAAATAACAACTCAATATAGAGATATTGGTATTCTCGCCTCGTTGGCTTGGCAAAGCATATATACAATACACTTCTCGCCTCGCCGACTTGGCAAAGCACATATACAATACGATTCTCGCCTTGTTAACTTGGCAAAGCACATCTCCAATACAATTCTCGCCTTGTTGGCTTGGCAAAACACATACACAATACAACACCGCTTCGTGGGCTTGGCAAAGCACATATACAATACAATTCTCCCCTTGTTGGCTTGGCAAAGCACATACACAATACACATTCTCGCCACTTTGGCTTGGCAAAGAACATATACAATACAACACCGCCTCGTTGGCTTGGCAAAGCACATATACAATACACTGATATTCTCGCCTCGTTGGCTTGGCAAAGCACATATACAATACACTAGCCCAATATGTAACAATTTCTGATTAACTTCACAACTATGATGAACGGATGATCAGCACCTGGATAAAAAAACTTCTCTAGCCCATGGAGCCAAACGTGGGAGCTTTATAGCCTATTTTTTAGAGAAGAAAAACCGTGAAGATGACCTTTTGTTATGACGTGCATCTTACAATATATATCTTTGTTGTCTGTTTTCCACGATTACATGAAAAAATAAAAGATATGAAGAACATTAAACACTGTTAGCAAAAGTTTGCGACGCTAAGGCCAACTGACGATCGAGGAAGAACCTTTGCGAGAATCGCCTGAAATACTAACTTACTGCGCATGTGCAGTCAGACCTGCAAAGCATTGCGGTACAGAATCTGAAAACAAACTTAGTTGCCAGCAATTAGCGATGGTGGAAACCTCGCTTGTCTTTTCTTATAAATTATGTAAATCATTAGAAATATGAAATGATTCGTATATATTTTACGGTGATTGTGATGACACAGGAATTATGCATATTAACCGGTTATTATACATAATGACAATAACCGTAACTCTAACTATTACACATGATATGGGGAGGGTATGCACAATTTCCAATTAATCGTATTCCCCGTAACAAATTATGCAACATATTTTAATAACGTATGTAGCAAATGATAATGCGCGAAGTAATAAATATCATCGGAAAGATCATATATAATAATACGCCAGTTCCGTGTCTCTGTGACAGGCAAAGTGGATGTCTTCATTTTCCTTTGATATTGCCGAAAAATGCATGTCTAATATGGTAAATATTCAGACATTACGGCGCGACGTCAATAACACCACTTTAACGTCAATATCCTATATTAAATTAATGAAGCCATTACAGTGCACCTAAAACTTTGAGGCTAAATAACTTGGAAACGAGTTGGTGACGTCAATGATTTTTCACCGCGTGGGTAACTAGGGACCACCTTGGACCAATTTGGGTAAGTTTCCCAAACCTGGGTCCCCGAATCCGTTTTGGAATGGACGGGTTGATGACGTCATCAAAAAATCTTTAAACCCTAATATCTCTGCAACCAAAGATATATGATCCTATACATTTTCTTGATCATCGTTTCAAGGTCTATACGATGAAGGTAACAGGGATATAAATTTCTGAAAATTTTTTTTTGTGTTTTAACGGGCCATTGCTGACGTCAGCAAAATTTTAAAACCCTTTTATGTCTTTTGTTGTTCGTAGAAAAGTTATGATCCTATATTATTTTGATCAGCGTTTCAACCTCTACACGTTACAGGCAACGAATAAACTAAATTTTGCCAATTTTTTTTTTTTTTTTTGGATTTGCAATGCTGACGACAGCAAACCAACATTTTCAATGTCCTATTGCCTAAGTGGATTTCTCCACGGGTCTTTATCGACTAGTCTCTATAATAATACGCTAAGTGTGTCCGTGTGTCTGTGACAGGCAAATTGGATGTCTTCATTTTCCTTTGATGTTGCCGAAAAATGCATCTCTAATATGTCAAATTTTTTGACGTTATGGCGAGACGAAAATAACACTACTTTAACTGTAATGGCTTCATTAATTTAATATAGGATATATTGCATTAATGAAGCCATTACAGTGCACCTAACACTTTGTGGCCAAATAATTTGGAAACGAGGTGGTGACGTCAATGATTTTTCACCGCGTGGGTAACTTTATGTAGGTTTTCCAAACCTGGGTCACCGAATCCGTTTCCGAATGGACGGGTTAATGACGTCATTAAAAAACCTTTAAACCTTAATATCTCTGCATCCGTTTGTCAAAAGTACACGATCCCATATATTTTCTTGATCAGCGTTTCAAGATCTATACGATGAAGGCAAAAGGCATACAAATTTCTAAAAAAAAATTTCTTTGGTGTTCTGAGAGGTCTTTTCTGACGTCAGTAAAATTTAAATGATGGTTGTTTTTCTCTGTTATCCTGCCTAAGTGGATTTTTCCACGGGCTTTTTCGACTAGTCTCTTATAATAATACGGAGAGTGTGTCCGTCTGTCTGTGACAGGCAAAGTGGATGTGTTCGTTTTCCTTTGATGCAGCCGAAATTTCATTTGAAGTCTCCGAAAAAGTTATATCCATTTTGCCAGTGGGTTTACTTTGTTTACATCACGTGATGAAAATGGAGCAACTTGATTTGCTGAAATAAATTTAACGGCTTTCTTTACAAAAATGGTGTCCCTCGACACCGAAATAAACAACAACGAAAGAACGGTCCCTTTGTCTTGAACAAAGTACAAAAAGTAATTTAGACAAAGAAAAGTCAAAGAAATGAAGTAAGAAGTGGTAGCTAGAGCTAGAAGTAAAGGAGTAAAGTTAGAAGTTGAAAATAAAGGATGGAGTTTGAAGTGGATTTGAAATCACAAAGAGTAAGAACCTTGATGTTTTCAGACATTTAGTTTTTATGTCACTGGAGCAAGCAGACTTGCATTTTCCAAGAAAAGCCTCAAATTCTTGAAGATTTATATTTTAGCGCTTTTTTTTTAAAAAAAACCTAGCCACCATATTTGTTTACATTTTCTTGCATAATTAATGTCTCCCCTGGCGCGTAATTAATGTGTTTGTCCTAAAATTTAAAATCCTACATAAAGCTGTTAGCTGAGTAACAACTGGAAAACTTTGGTTTGTTGAACTCACTTCTCACTGTAATGGTCTGTAATGTTATTATTTTTACATTACTATTGTTTCTCTTTATAAGTGTTTTACTAAGCATAAAGATCTAGCTTTAGTTTTAGCTAAGTGTTCCAAGTTTAATTATATTTAACTAGGCGTCTTAGCTACTGTTAGCTAGCTAATGTTAGCCTGTAAGTCAAGCTCCTCATCCCATGGCTAGCTCTAACCTATGACTTATGTTGTTATTCCTCTTTTTTATTATCTATAGCTAGCTACCTTAGTTTACAATCTACTCTTCTTTTATGAGCAAGAATTATGACGTAACAAGCTAGCTATCTACCTAAAAAATCTTTCAAAGACTTAAACTTTTGCAGGGTAGTAGGGTGTATTTTTATGCCCATAAGAGTTTAATTATTTTTACATTTCCTGTAAACTTTACAAGGGGACCACATGCAATATGACAAGTGGAATAAATTCTTTCAGAAATTAAAGTGTGTGTGTTAAGTTATTTTTTATTGTTTTGTTTCTGACATCCTGTTAAACTTTTGTCAGCTTATATGCATGTAAAATGCCAGGCTATTTTTACAGGGGCTGTAGCAACCTCGTTCCCCGTGCATCTTGTATCTTTTCTGACCCCGGGACGGCGATACGAACATGACCCTGGAGGAGGCCTCGTCTCGTGACCCTCCAATACACAGTATTTCTGTGTGTAATATTTAATGAGATATGTCTCAATGTACCAAAGTTTTATATATAACCTTGCAGAGCTAAGCGAGATCGGCGTTTTACGTCACAGATACGTGCGGCGAGTTTGTTTTGATTCCTCTCATCGCAACACAAACTTCTCGCATATTGCCTTAATACTTAACACATATTACTTAACTGAAACTGAATTCATATAAGTATTTACTTCAGAAGTATTTTTTTTTTTTTTACATTTGTGGCCTCAACATTTCCAAAAAGCCACCTATTACTGATAAATTCTGCTTTTTCTTTTCTTAATGACATGTTTTTAAAACGCCTTGCAGCTTTTTTATTTTTTACTTAACAAGCTCACATTTAATTTACACACACATTTATGCAAAAACAAGGTTTTTTCTGTTTAAAACATAAATAATCCAAAAATTTTATCAAAAGCATTATGCTGGTTTGAAAATGGAGAAAAAGTCTACGTGTGATTTGTTTTCTCGATTTAATGTATCACTGCCTTAATAGTTTAGAAAGAATTGGTATGCGACTTTACCAACAGCAAAGTATTGCTACCTTGAGAAAAAAATGTTTCGGGAATAATTTTTTGAGGAAATTATTTTGGGGATTTTGGACCAAAATTAGTTTCATAAATTCGCACTTTTTAGAGCTCATCAAAATTCTGCTGCTGTTCAAAAATCGATTTTTTATTGATATATACATCTATTTATTGTTATCATTCTGCTTGGAAAATATTTAAAATGCAAAACTAGCTAACCGTGAAGATTAATTTAGTATTCTCATCAGAGCATCCTATCACAAAAAGATATCAGCAAAGAGATATTCCTTACAACTAAATTTTTTGTTTACTGGCATAATTTTAGGTTGAATCTTATCTGACATTTCTGGGGTTAGAATAGCTTTTAAAATTTTCTGAATCTGTATCTTGGTCAAAATTGATATGCTGTCAAAACGGCTTATCGGCGTCTCTGAAAAGGGCTATATTCTGAAACTCAGAAAGTATGATGATAATAGAACTATTTTTTGGCTTAATTTCATCAAACCAATCTAAAACCATATCATGCCAAATCTCAACTCAATATTTCAATTTTTACTGTATACTCGGTTTAGACTTTTTTTGTTATTTTTTATGTTCACTGCTTTTTAATTTTTATTAAATCTCTTGAGATAATATATCACAGTGGTGAGCTGTTAAATATCTACCACCATCTTCAGTACATCCTAATTTAACCATATGCCTGATTGAGCGCTCAATCAAATTTGATTAAGTTCGATTTTCTGAAATTTCTTCATAGCGTGTTAAAAAAAGGCCTAGCAAGAATCAGTATAAGAAAATCTTCCTACCTTTTTCTCTTCCTCAAAATGGCTTTGTAAATTTTTTGGTTTAAAAGTACTCCTTAACAAGTTTTAAGTCAATAACTTTATTTTTTACTGAAGCAATTGCACTTTGAATTTTCGTGAATTAGGCCGGGTAAAGGTGCATTCAATGATAAAATGGCTCCGACGGTTACCTACTGACTTTTTATATCTTTTATAGTAACCAAAGCATATAAGGTAATAAAACATGCCCACTAATAACAACCTGATATAATTTAAAATGTAATGTATATATATTTTGTAAAAAAAACATTTTCGATATTTTGTGCAAAATTATTTTGTCTATAAAGGACATGGGCAGCAATTTTATGCAACGTCATTCTTTGCAGAAAGCTGGAAATTAAACCTGGCCACTTGGAAACAAGTTGAGTTTCTTTCTTTTTTCTTATCTTGATAGTTTGCTAGGTATAGTGTGATAGCTAGCTAGCTAGCTACTTTTCTAGTTTTATTAAACTTTCCCAGCTATTGAAATATTGTCATGTAAGCAGTATTACTTTATGATGTCTTATTTTATACTCTCATTGCTAGTAATGCTTTTTATTAAATTTTTTACTTTGAAAAAAAATTGATACTGCTGATACACCCCCTCCGCCATTTTAATTCGAACAGCTTCCTCCTGTTGGTCACAGACTCACCGCCTCGCCAAAATGTTTTGTATGACGCAATAATTATTTGACATATCCGCGCCAATCAGGTTTCATATCGGACCAGCCTCCTCCAGGGCCATGTTCGTATCGCCGTCCCGTGGTCAGAAAAGATACAAGATGCCCTGGGGACGAGGTTGGGGTTGTAGACATTTGATAAAATTTATGAGAGGATGGTATGGTTATCCGTTTATATTGTTTGTCTTGCTTGCTTGGTCTTTATTGATCTGCAAAAGGCGTTTGATACTGTAGACCATGCAATTCTTTTATCTAAATTAAATCATTATGGGATTAGAGGTTTTCCTAAGCAATGGTTTAAATCATACCTTCTCAATCGTAACCAGTATGTGTCTATCAATGGCCACAGTTCTAATCTCAAATCTATTCCAAATGGCGTACCACAAGGCTCTGTTCTGGGACCCCTCCTTTTCTTACTCTATATCAATGACATCTTTGATGCAGTAACTAACTCGGAAACTTTCCTATTTGCTGATGACACCTGTCTCCTATTTTCTCATAAAGATCTTACCATTATCAAAAAGAAAGTTAACCTTGATCTAAAGCTCTTACTACAATGGCCAAAACAGAAGTTATCCTTTTCAGAAATATCAGGAAAAAAATTAACTATGACATCAAGTTGAAACTAGGTGGTAAACGTCTCTCACTCTCATCACCTGGGGATTTACTTAAATGAAAATTTAAGCTGGTTCTATCATTATAACACTCTTGCTCTTAAACTTCGTAGAGTCAATGGTATTCTCTCAAAATTACGTTGTTACTTATCTCGGAAAACCCTACGCACTGTATATTTTGCCCTTTTTCAGTGTCATCTATCATATGCAACTCAAGTCTGGGGTCAAAATCTTCCACTCAACTCTCGTATTTTTAAACTACAAAAATCTGCAGTTCGCCTCATAACTTTTTCTGATTACTATGCCCACTCTCAACCACCCTTTGATACTCTAAATATACCTCCCCTTGCTGATATAACTTTCACATTAAACGTTCTCTTAGTGTATAAAACAACTTATCTCCTTCGTATATACAAAATTCTTTCAATCTGACTTCTCTGCCAAATACTCATGTAACTAGAGGATGCTCCTACAAACTTCTTTCTATACCATCTATTAGGACTTCAACATATGGTACGGATTCCATTCACTATCAAGCAATAAAAACTGGAACTCTCTCCAAAAGCATTTCAATTCTATTGATCGTACCTCACTTAGTCTTTCTAGACTTAAATTATTTACCTGTACATTTCTCAAAAAAATCAAAACTCATAAAATTAAATTTTTTTTGCATATTGCACATTTTGTTTATAAACAAAAACAGTTTTGAAACTATGCCTAACGGTGACCCCCTTAGATTAGCTTTTGCTAGTTGTCGGTCTCCTGACTGCTATAGCTTGTATTGTATTATTTTTATTTTTCAACATACAACTTTATATACATTTACACATTTATACACTTATATATTATATACTGTACAATCTATATAGCAGCAAATACTACTTGCAAAGTGCTGTTTTTTGAAATTTTATATAAACTTTTATAGAAATAGACCACATGCAATATACTGAAAGAACAGATTTTTGTAGAATTACACTTAAGCTTTTGTGCAAGCTGGTGTGCTTTTATATTTATATTTTATATATAACACACACTTCGTATTATTATATGAGATTATAACTTTTGTTGGGAAAAACTATTTATTGCATTTTTGCTGGAAGAAGATTTCAGGGTTTCACGTTTTTGTTTTTGTTGAGAATTTTACAAAATTTTGTAGGGATAAATGTTTGCTGATAATAAAAAAATACTTAACGTTCTGACTGAAACTGTTTTTGTTTTTTATGTTATGTAATCTAAGAGGCGAGGACTGTATACACTGAAATGACAGATTTTTCATAACCTCTTTGTGGAAGATTAATGGGTAATGGCAATATACGACATACTGTGAATGAAATTATTTTTGTTGATTTAGATGTGTTTCTCAAAAACCAATCTGTTTTATATTTTGTGTAAGCTTTTGTTTACGAATCATATACAATGTTTCCAAAATAATGATCTTTTTTTATTCAAGTTTATTCTTTTCTTATTGATTTTTTGACATTTAGGTTCAAAATTGTTCATAAAGGGCAGTACGGATCATCATACTAAAAAAAAATTTGTGTTCTTAACTGGATGATTTTTACATTTTTGTGGGGGAGGATGGTATGCAACTGAAATGACTGATTTTTGTAGATTTAAATTTGATGTTTTCCAAACTGTCTTTTTCATTTTTTTTGTATAAGCTTTTAAGGGAAAGACAATATTTAAAATGTGTAAATAACTTATTTTTGTTGATTTGTGCTAACTTTTGCAGGCCAACTTTTTGACATTTCAGGAATAAAATACTGAGGGTATTCTTGTAAGATGTATATATTTGAGAAGGGTTATTTATGGCATTGTTTTTATCCGTGTTGTGACTGTTGGTGTTGTAACTGTCAGTGTTCTCTTACTGTCAGTGTTCTTACTTTCGGTTTTGTAAGTATTGGTGTTGTGAGTGTCGATGTTGCGAGTGTCGTTGTTGTAACATTTTATCAACTAGATTTTGCACCTTGGAAGCTGTTCTTTTTTGTTTTGCTTAAGATTTGACATTTGACGTCTTGTGTAAGATTTTAAGAACATTCTGTTTTGTATATGCGCTGCTGACGTTAGCAAAACATCTAAAGCAACCTATTTTTTAATGGCATTTTTCCTAAGTGGATTTTTCCACGGGCCTTATCGACTAGTCTCCTATAATAATACAGAGAGTGTGTCCATCTGTCTATGACAGGCAAAGTGGATGTGTTCATATTCCCTTGATGTGGCCGAAAAATTGATGTGTAATTTGGTAATCTTCCTGACGTTTCAGACGACGTCAATTCATTAAGACTTGACGTCGTTTAATAAGATTTGTGAAGCCATTGCATTCCAGTTAAAACCCTGTGGCCAAATAACTTGGAAACGAGGTCAAAAACATATGATCCTATATATTATTTTGATCAGCGTTTCAAGCTCTACAAAATAGCGGCAACGGATAAACAAATTTTCAAAAATAAATATTGTGTGCATTGACAGGTCCTTGAAGACGTCATCAAAATTCAAGTGGTGGTTCTTTTTTCCATTGTTCTCCTGAAGTGCTTTTCCCCAGAGGTGTTATTGACTAGTTTCTTTTTAATACAGAGCATTACACACGAAAAAAGAGGGTGTTTATAATTTAACTTAATAATAACTTCCAAAAAGCTTATGATGGTGGACACTGCTTTTCTTTTCGTCACGCAAGGATTACAAAAACTTCAAACTTTTTTGTGTCATATTGTAACGAGTTAAGTCTGTACAATAATAGACGTAATTTATTATTTGAACGTCAACTAAGTGGTGCCATGAAATGCGCCAAAAATATTTTAACGTTGCTCAAAACATCGACGATGCACGACGGGAAAAATCTTGTTAGCACGGGTAACTTTGTATAATATTTGTTGAATACATCATTGGGCTATAATTTTGCATTCTTACTTTAGATTAAAAGAGCAAAGGGCCAAAATCATTGAATATGAAAAAGAACTTGAAGAAAGGTATCACGCGTAACAGTTTTCATGTATCTCCCAAAAATGATACGCCACTTTAGTATACCTGTATGTGAGTTTTGCAGAGTGGATTTCATTATTACAAATTTCCTTAACAAAGTCTATAAAATATCGCCTATAAAACTGGGCTGTGATATTTACAGACGGTTGACGTCAAAATAATATTGATGTTAACGAAGTTTATTTAAATTTGTGGAGACATCACGCTGTACTTATAAAACACTTGAAAACGAATGAAGATAGCTGATGTCATCACCCGCATAACTAGAGACCAGCTAAGATTAAATTTAGTCAAATTGTCCAAGAAAGAACCTATCCAACAGATTTAGATACCACGGCTTAATTACGTTAGGGAAATTTAAGTACTTTAAAATTCGAACATAAGTTTCTGAACAAAAAATCTTTTGCATATGAGCTCATTGGGGATGCCATCAATTTTATTATTATTGTTCCCCCCCATGAATCGACATTTTTCTGGGGAAAGTTAAACAAGTCTTTTAAATAAGGTTATATCATGCAGAAATATATTCTTTATCTTTACAGCACAACAAGTCATCAGACAGACCTTAACAAGTATGTAGCTTTCTTTCTTTCTTTCTTTCTTTCTTTCTTTTGAAAATGCGCTAGTCCTATTTTCTAAGGTAGTGTAATACCACATAAAACATATAACATATAACCTTAAAAACAAACTTTAATTGCCTTTTTAAATGTTTTAGTTTTCAACAAGAGCTCAGTAGGAGGCAGTTGTATATAAAAGAAATAAAAGAAAGGTGAGACTAGAATAAATTTTTAACTACGCTTTAAAACCCACCTTTCATTAAAACAACTTTGTTGTGTTCGTTCTCCTGATGAAATATGGAAACACCACGGTAGGCTGGAAACAAGGTTGGTACTCAGCCACATGATCGGCCAAATGATAGAGGGTACTAAACCCGAGAGTATAGGTGTGCCGATCTGAATTGATAAAATTTTTTTGCTTTTACACTGCGCAATAAATTTATCTAATTCCACAACCTGCTAGGCAAACACTTCAGCAACATATATACACTGTTATCAATCTTGTCCTGTTGTTCAAAATCAATATATATGTATAAATATAAAACTATAAAGCAGTTAAAAACGGTAGACAAAATCAAATAAAAAAATCGGAAAATGACATACAAAAGGAACAATTGAAAGTGAAATGACAGACAAATATAAAATAAAAACCATGCAAAAATAGAAAAAATGGACAAAAGAGAACAAAAGATAACATGCAAAAACTACTTAAAATAATCTTTAACTAAAGGTGAAAAATATATTTCTTGTTGAATATCCAGTGGAAGGTTGTTATAAACCTTTGCTACTGAAAACTTTACATTCATTTGACCATATTTCGACTTGAACAGTGAAGCTTGATCATATCTTGATCATATCTATATGGTGGTTGTTTCGAATATATTTTTGATGGTTAAGCACATGAAAATAATTTGAAAAATCATCGATCATATTTTATTTACTTATTTTTATTTCATTAATATTTTTACAGGTTCTAAATATCAGTTAAAAATAAACTGTTCTTCCTATAAAGTCACTGACTGTAAAAATGTCGATGTTGTAGTTATCAACAATATTTTTAATATAATCCTTGTTTAAAGCCAATCCACGAACCTTTTGGTGAATCATACTCATTTTTTTTTTAAAAAAAAGGTAAATTATCTAATTCAGGTAAATTATACGGACCATTTGGTCCTGGAAAAGTTTCTATATCTCCTCCAAGTAATAATAACAGAAGTAAAAAGTTCATTTTTCTCTTTAAACGTCCACGAGATGTAATATTTAAAAAAGGTTGCAAAGCATTACGCAAGTTGCAAGCAAAATTGAAACCAGCCAATAGTTGTCCCTAGTGTTTTTTGTTTCTCTTTGATATAATACGACGAGGTGCTTACATCTTACTGCAACTGATATCTGGAAATACACCAAAACTGAATATCATAGACGTAGAAAACCCTGGGGACGAGGTTCTAAAATAAACTCATCGCGGATCAACAACAACTCGTTGCGCAAAAGTAGTGATTTTTTTGGCAAAAATACAATATATGTATGCGGAATATTTCTTTTCAGAAGGTACGAGAAATTTAGATCGCCCGAAACTAAACAAAAACGATTACCGAGAAATTTCTTAAAACCTCTTTCCACAGAATTATAAAATTAAATATTGATAATAATCACAATTTTGTAAATGTTGTAAATTTTGAAAAAATTATTGCAAGGTTTGAGTGTTGAAAAATTTATCAACATGCGAAAGTAGGTAAACAAAGTAGAACTTCCAGGTAAAGGCACTGTCTGATAAAAGATAACAGTTCTTTTAAGAACTTCGCTACCACATAGTAAGTTTATTTTAATTTTTGTAGATTTTTGAATCATTGTTGGCTTATCGGCATCCTCGTGTATATTTTCCCCTGTTAGTTTTGGATTGGTGACTTAATTTATTGCCACGATGCCACAAAATAAAGAAGCAACTTGAGTTTTAGGAAATATTTAAAAATTGCATAATAATATTTAAAAAGAAAGAGTTTTGTTAATCATTATGAATTGAATTTTCTTCTTCTGACTGTACAGCTAGAGGTAGCTAGCTAATGATTCGATTAAAGGATGACAGCAAAAATAATTTTCCATGATGGCCACAGGCACCAAAAAGTAATTTAGTTAGCTAGCTACATCAAACCAAGGAAAAAACGTAAATATAACTTTCAAATCATCCATTCCTTCGCAACTCACTCACTTTTCTTCTGCTGCATGGAAAGGATACCACAAACATGCCAATTCAAGCTGATAATTTGGTACTTTAAAATCTTTTTAATGAAGCCATAAATATAACACGTTTTTGCGCATTATGAACGGTCAAATTAATATAATGTGCCTTCAAAAGTATATACAAGCTTTCCTAGTCCAAATATTAAGAGAAATGGCATGCCAACTAAGCCAGTTACTATCAGGACTTGGTATAAACTATGTAGTTGTGTTTGGTCTGTAAAATACACGATAATTCCAATTAGCCGATAGCCGTTTTCTGATTGCTTGAGTGTAGTTCCCAGTCTTTCGCTCCCGGCAAACGGAAAATCGGGAAATCACTGGGGGGGGGGGGGTGATACGAAAGACGGGGGCAGGGGGGTACAAAGCCTATTTATTGGCATTTTTAGCTAACTTTTATTAGAGCTGCTCGGTCCAAACTTATTTGTTCTAGTAGACAAAAAAATAACCTACCCTTTCGTGAAAAAATATTATTCTTATTTCTTTACCCTGATTTGATATAATTTTTTTCTATCGAAGTTTTGAGAATCTCAATAATTCTCTTGGTATACCTCGCGTGTAGCAAACGTGCTCCACAATTTCGTTTTTCTGTTGGACACAGCATAATTTCGGAATGATTTCGGAATCACGCCAGAACCAGATAAACAACGAAAACATGCCCGGAAGCTAATTTAGTTTGAAGGTGATGTTGTTCGGTTCATAAGTCCCCTTTGACCTTTTTCTCTCCTAAATACTTTGTATCTATAGGAATATTTATTTTGTTGTTTTTACATGTTAAGATGAATATATCGTCGTGTTTTCTAGCAATGTATAAATCTTAAACAAACCAATGTTCAGATTTTAGCTAGGAACGTAGATTTCAAGGCAGCATTCTGCTAGGAAGCTATAGCTAGCCTTATTTATTCCCATTCTCTAAAGTTTTTACTTAGTTTGGTATATCAATATTTTTTTTGTTTTGGTTGTGGCTAGCTCTTCATAGCCATCTCTGGCAAAAAGTGAAAGTAGCCAAATGCAGTTTTGAGCTAGATACAACAAAATTATTATGCTAACTGCAGTTAGGTAGGTAACCTTTTATTACTGTTATGAAAACTTATTCTGAAAAATTAAATGGCTGAGTGATATTTTTAACTGGACAGGGTAACAACAAGCTTTTTCCTGTGTTTTATTTAAACCGAAGTTGCAAAACATTTTTTTGGAAAAGGGTAATATGTCTATATGCCCGTTTAACTCTGTTTAACTGTACTAACCGCTCAGCCATGTGTTGTCTATATTATAATACCCGTATACGTCTGTCCGTCCGTCTCTCTGTCACGCAAAATGGTAGCTTAGCTGCGCAATTTTTCCACGGGCTAAGGACTAGTTATATATATTATTACACCATAATTGAGTTAAGTGGCAGGAGATGCAGGGCGATATGCTTGGAATTGAAGGACATTATATCAAACATCAAAAGCAGACCAAGGAAATGCATGGGTAGGCTGGTGAGATGGGATACAGCTATAATCACATTGAAAGCGTTAACATACGGGTGGTTTGCAATACTATCCATCACTTGGCCCAAACAATAAAGGCATCTAAAAACTTGTTTATATTACATATTCTCTTATTTTTGTAATATTTTCTATGGCGTTCTTTGTTGTGTTAACAACTGTAACAAAGAACGAAAGAAACGTTTTTACAGTGAAAATTATGTTCTAAGTTTACTTTGACGATTTGTCGAACTTTTGTTTTAACGTCTTCTCTTTCATTGCACATTACAAAATCATAAAGAAGTGGTCTTTTCATAAGTGGCCTTTATTTCGAGATAACATTAAAGTTTAGTTTGTTTTGCCTATGTAAGAAAAACGTTTTTAGCTTCTTCAAAATTTTTATTCCTTCCCTCAGTGATACTTATGTTGTAGAACATTTTGAGAGTAACATGGTGATTTCTATCTGTGCGACATTTACCGTTTTGATCATCTATTTTGGTGCGACATTTGCTGTTGCGAAATTTACCGTTGATCATCGATTATGGTGCGACATTTGCTGTTGCGACATTTACCGTTGAGTTTGCGACATTTACTGTTGACTTGCGACATTTACCGGCGACGTTGCGGCATTTACCGTTGATTGCGACATATCACGTTGATTGCGACATATCCTGGTGTAACATATATATATTTTTTTGAATCTCGTTAATACCATAAAGGAAATGGTTTCTATCAAAAAATGTTTTGTTTTCTGCAAATTGCAGCAAGCTGAAATAATTTCTTGGACTATTGACTTCTGTATTTTTGAGGCCAGACAATGTTCTCCTGTATTGCTCCTATAAACAGTCATTGTACGTTAATATTTCGCTAGAAATAAGTTTAGTCTTCTTTTTTAACCTTTTGTTATTTGTCATATCACATTTCATTCAAATAGAAATAGAATTTGGTAAAGTTTACAATGAAGAAATTATACCACAAAAATCTTGGCGCAAGGGTAGCTGCACAAAAGAGTTCTTGCATTGTAGATTTGGTGCGATATTGTACATACCTTCTGTTAACATGTCTGTTTCCGATAAATTTTTTCTTCTTAATGACCACATTGAACTAAAAAAATGTGATACCACATCAAATTTAATACAAACCTTTTTTTACCTTTTAATATTTTTCCAATACATTCTTTTTTGCTATTTAAATGTTTTAGCTATAATAACGAGCGGCATAAGAAGAATTTACACATAGCACACTTAAAACACAGGAAACTTTTAACTATGTTATGCAGGTACACACCTTTTGGAAACTATCTAGGACTTCTGGTTTTTGTTTGTCTTGTTACCTGCTCCTTGGCTTATGAATCGAAGTTTTTTTTATTTACTTTCACTTCTTTTTAATACACTTAAAAATCATTACCCCGGAATTTTTCAGCCTAAACGAACAGAATATCAGGGCCCAACAACTTTTAGATGAAATCAAAAATTTACAAATGAGGTTAGTACGATTTGTTTTTTATAAAATCATTTTTTAATGATCATTGGCAAATGATAGTGTATACGAAAAATTTTTGGTTTGTCATTTCAAACAATAGTTGGAAATGAAAAGTAAAACATGTTCAACATTTTTCTTCATTTATAAAGGAAAAACTGCCAGGTTTGTTATTATCAAGGAGATATAAATTGCATTTGCTTTATCAGTTTCAATGATATTAAAAATAATCCTTGAAAAATGATCATTGATACCCTACTTCAGCCTTTAGCAAGTGTTTAATACTTTTTGTATTCCGTCTAGGAATTCAAGACTTTTGTCATCACAAGAAGAAGGCGGTGTGCAATTTAAGGATAAATACCTGCCAGGAAAAATTGCATCTTTGTTTAAAACACTGTTCAGGGAGCATTATAGTGATGCACGATACTTTCTGAAAGAAAAAAATTGCACCGATGATCAAATTTATTATCATCTTGGAAATGTGCTCTGGGTAAGTGGAATGATTTTAATATTTGTTTTTTCAATATAAATATTAAAAATAAATATAGCACGAATTTTTGTTAAGTAAGTTATACTTGACCGCGCGGAGGTTAAGTTGAAAATATATTTCTCAAAAGAATTTAAATCACTTATAACCACACCGTCAGTTCGCGATATGGAGTTACTGTTAAATAAATACCATGTTTTGTGAGTACTTACGCACAGAATCATGATTTTGTAATATTCTATATGGTCTTTCCTCACAAGATTTTACACAAAATGTAAAACACAATAGTTACTGGGAAACAAAAAATCAATACTTTTGGCATTTTGCATATTTTCTTTTCCCATAAAATCTAACACATCAATTTTTTGTCTAGAAAAATATGCCTTTTCGATATATTGCATATATACCGTACTTCCCTAAAAATTTACACTAAGTATGAAAATTTATAGCTTACAAGGTGTCTATTGTATCGTACCGTCTCCAACGGACGTTTAGGGTGGCAGTAACCCTTTTTTAGCTGTCACTCAGTGTATTATTTATACCATTTTTTTAATACTTCCTAAAAATACCACTAATATCTATATTAAGGTAAACCACAAGTAAAAGTGTTACCCAGCATTTAAAACCCCTGTGGTGCAATAAATTAGAACCGTAAATTGTGCCACACATTCAGGTGGAGCACTTTTGTACAGGTATACCTATGTCGGCGAAAGTTCAAAAATGAATGTTACTCTGGGCAGCGTTCTCAGTACAGGTAAACAATGTCGCACATTCATGTAGGTACAATATCTTTTTCGAAAAAAACTTTACCGCAACTTCGGTTTAACAGAAACCCAGGAAACAACCCGTCGTTAAGGTGGCAGCAACCCTCTTATGGCTGTCCAAGTAGCTGAATTATTTAGTCAGTGTTTTAATTATATCTTTTTTTTACTATTTCCTAAAAATATAGGCCTTAATACATAATAAAATGATTTTAAAAAAATCGGCATCTACGAGCTCCACCTTTTTACCATCTCGTTATTTTTCATCAGCTTCTGTTTTTAAATGAACCTTGGGTTAAACCTGTTAAAACGATGTGCGGAGTTTTTTTGTTCATTCATATTTTTTCAACAATAGCCTTTTGTTTTTTCAAAAGATTCTTTGTTAGCATCCCCTGCAGCATCAAAGGCTGTTAAAGAAAAATATTCCGAATAAAAAGATTTCCGCACACCATATCATGGCTGCATGATTCATCAAGCATGTCTGAAAATTTTCAAGTAAAACGAAAATGCTATCGAAAATTAAAGGTCGTGCAGTGTAGCATAATGAAGATTGTCTTAAATTTCTACTTAATGTGCCATCTTAGTTGTTATTAACGTTTCTCTTTAATAATAACGTCACTTCTTTTTGTACAATTTCGCAAGCGCGTAGACTAAAGCTATATCCAGCAGAAGTAATTAATTATTCATGAATTTTAATTTAAAGAGGAATTGTTGAGGCTAAATATTTTTGGTGAAAGATAATAGCATTATAGCCATAAAATCGTGATAAGTATGTTATAACAGAAAAAATATGGTTATATAGTCTGAAAATAACCTTTCGTAACTAATTAGTAAAGAAAAATCCGATTTTTAAAAGGATTACTTCCATCTTAAGAAAAAAATTAAACATTCACCATTAATAACTTTGTAAAACAATTAAAATCAGTCTACCGCATGGTCTATCTGTAACAACACATATTTACAAGTATTTGTAAATTAAGAGTAAATTAATTAATTAATTGTACAAGTAAATTAATTTATGCGTAAAAAATTGAATAATAACAGAAAAACAATAATGGCGGCTAAGTTTATGTGCGAAAGGGACGCTGGAATGTTTATGTTCTGCTGGTCTGAATTTATTTTTGTGAAAAATAAAATATTTGGCATTGTTAGTATAGCTTACCGTGCAAACAAAATTAAATAGCTTTTAGTTGTACTCTTTTTTTTTGCAGTGCAGTTGAGGAGGTAGCTACTAGACTAGAGCTAGAAAGGCTAGCTATGCTAGCTTTTGTGCACATGGTGTAGTAAAAAACACAATGTAGCTAGGTTTGCTCGAACACATGTTTAGCAGCTATCTAGCTAGCTCAAATACAACACAAGGTATATACAGGTATACATAACTAATCCTATTTCTCCAGAACAGACCTTCTTTTACACTCTAGCTAATATTCTTTCTAAGGGAGGCAGAACACAAAAACATAAAAATAAATAAAAAATAAGCATAAACAAAAAAATAAAATCACATGCTGTTGATTTGGTTAAAAAAGGTTAAAAAACTGGATTAAGAAGTTCATACCATTTAATTAAGCAAATAGTTATACGCTTAATTAATCTGCACGTACCTTCTAATTAGTCTTAATTAATCGGTTACAGATTAAATAGCAATCGGTTACTGATTTTAAATAACAATCGATTACAGATTAAATAACAATTTTCTCTGACTGCGTGAAATGTAACATCCTATGTTTTATGACTTTTAATCTCTTAGTAAAGCAACAAACATAAAATTATTGAAAAAGGTCAATTGGTTTGACCTTAGTGGCCATTTAGTTGTAAATGAGTTTCCAGGGACCCGTTTTGTGAAAAAGCAAAAGTGCAATATGATGAAAAAGAAAGATGAAAAAGAAAGATATTGAGCTAAAACTTGTTAGGAGATGCTTTTAGGCTGGTCTGATGGGATTGGCATAAAAAATGATTCTCTAATAGCTATACTTTCCGAATTTCAAAATTTAAGCATTTAAAGCAGGGCGATAAGTTTTTTATAGACAATTATAAATTTTGACCTAACAATAACAAGTTAGGTAAAAAATTTTGACAATACGATTTTATTTAGGTGTATATGCACGTTACAACAACAGTAACAGACAAAAGGAGCCGGTTATTATATATACGTTCAAACGTATATATCTGATCTCTATCTGACACATGGTTACGTTGATGACGTTTAATGACTCAATACTAGTATAATATATAGCTACACGCGACCATAATGCCGGCGTGATAAAGCCTCAACTTAGATTTATAGAGGTTTATGTCAGCAATAAGTCGCCTGCAAGACAAAAATGGAATTAGAAAGACTGCATGTTCCTAAAAAGATACTAAAAACTTAACTAGCTATAGCTAGGCATCTTCAGTGTAATTCTAATCACAAAACCCTCTGATAATTCTGTGGCTAGCTGAAAGTACTTTCACTTTTAACTATAATATAAAATAAAGATCGCTAAAAATCATAACTATACCTTGGTTGGCACAAACCTTGTAGCTACAAAAGTACGTCTTAGGCCTTTGCTAGCTAGCTAGCTATAGATGGATGAAAACTTTAAAATAAATATAAATTTAAAATTTGTATGTAGCCAAAAAACAACACTGCAATCATATTCTCTCGAAGCAAAAACTCCAAACACTTTAGCTAACTTGTTTCTGATTAAAAATAAAACATAAATTATTGCAATACAGTGTTCTCGGCGGTCCGCATGCAATTCTTAACATAATGACCAAACTTTGAATAAATTAAAAATCAGCACGAATCGTGCTGATTTTAACCAGCCTGGCCAAGGTCATTTCTTCGCGCCGTCTCGGATATCAAAAAAGCGAAAAATTGCCCTGGGAAGGAGGATGAGAATGGTATGCAACTGAAATGACTGATTTTTGTAGATTTACATTTAATGTGGCTTTTTATATTTCTGTATAAGCTTTTAAGGGAAAGACAATATTTAAAATGTGTAAAGAACTTATTTTGATTGATTTGTGCTAACTCTTGCAGGCCTCCTTTTTGACATTTCAGAATAAATTACTGAGGGTTTTCAATATCATCACTTATAAGATGTACATATTTGAGATGCGTTATTTCTGACATTGTTATTATCCGTGTTGTGACTGTTGCTGTTCTTACTGTCGGTTTTGTGAGTATTGGTGTTGTGAGTGTCGATGTTGTGAGTGTCGTTGTTGTAACTTTTTATGAACTAGATTTTGCACCTTGGAAGCTATTCTTTTTTATTTTCTGTCAGATTTGACATTTGACATTTTGTGAAAGATTTTAAGAACATTTTTTTGTATAGGCATTGCTCACGTCAGCAAAACATCTAAAGTAAATTATTTTTTTAATGGCCTTTTGCCTAAGTGGATTTTTCCACGGGCCTTATCGACTACTATATTATAAAGTTGACAATAAATTTATTAATGAAATGGTTTAATATGTAAGAAACTGCCGAATTATCCTGCGACTAACTTCGCATGTTGTTCTATTAGGCTGGCACAAGATTCAGTTATTTTCTTTAATTCACCGTAAAAATTTAATCTCAATGTACTTGTTGTATTAGGGGGTGAAAAATAGAAACAACGGTAACATGTGACCGCAAAAAGAATAAAAAACCCTGCAATTTTGACATAAGTACGTCGAGAATGTTTCATTAAGGGGTAGTGGCTTGTGAAATACCGTTAAAACCGTTAAAAACAGAAACAAATGATGCTGTACTTCGTCAAACAATAGTTTTTCGCAACAAAAATCTCTATATTAATAAGCCAGTTCCGTGTGTCTGTAACAGGCAAAGTTGATATCGTCATTTTCCTTTGATGTTGCCGAAAAAAATCTTTGATGTTGCCGAAAAAATTATGTCTTCTTTGTCGTGAAAAGCCGCGAGTTTTGTGTGGTTTGTTAAATGAAGTTCTAGCACAAAGTAACGGAAATTGTGTTTGCAAAAAAGATGGCTGTCCTTTTTAAGCATTTGTCTTCTCTTGCCTTCAAAATAAATCTTTACAAAAGCATTTAAAAAGGGGCATGGTATATAAATGAAGTATAGAAAGGTTTCTGTAAGGTTTGTTTATGTTTTTTAAAGTTTTGATGATATTATTGATGCGAGACATGTTTGTTAGCTAGCATCAACCACACCAACAACAACTAGCTAGGTAGCTAGGAATTTATAAATATGTAGCCATGTTCTTTATACCTAGCTAAGTCTCCAGTTTATATTTAAGTGACCAGCTATTAGCTGCTGTAGCTACCTTATGTTAGCTTCAGTTTTATGTTGCTTTTTACATGTAAGCTAATCTTAGTGGTCTTTGCTAAGAATGTGACTGTAACTTATTTTAATTGACATTTTAAGCTTAAATTAACAAGCCACAACAACTTTTAAAAAAGTATTACATAATATTTAAGAAGAGTTTAAGGACTGTTTTTAAGCAAATAATGTATTTTTCACAATTTGTGTATGCAAATAATGTATTTTTCACATTTTGTGTAACTAAACTTATATACATCGGTTACATGCAATATGACGAAACGATTTTTATTTAACGTGTAGTAATTCTGGTACCTTAAGTGTAGTGATTTTTGTTGTTCTAGATGTTCTAACTAAAATGTTTTTGTTTATGGCATTTTGTCTCAATTAAGAAAAGTTTCAACTTTTTTGAGGGAGTACAACACCGAAAAAACTTGTGTTTTTTTATATTTTGTTTAAATTCTTACCGGGCAGGACTCTGTACAACATACCGAAATGACTGATCCCTCTCTATTTATAAATTTGATGCGTTCCAAATCACAGTTTTTTGAAATTTTGGGTAATATTTAATGAGTACAAGATGCAAATACTGATTTTTGTTGAATCAGAAGTATTTCCTACAACCATTCTTTTTTTACACTTTTGTGGAGAAAAAGTGTATGCAATATCATCAGAATAACTGATTTTGTTGCAAACTGTTTTTCTTTTTCAAATTTTGGATTGAAATATTGTTATAAGGGCATATATCAATAGACATATATATACCAAAATAGTTAAATTCTGCAAACTTTGATTTTGTCGTTCACCTCTCATCTTTTATATTTTGATTAAACTTTTGAGGAAAACCATAGGAATTATTTAGAATTTGTATTTTGTGTTGCAAATTTAGTGCAAAAATTTAACTGTTGTGAGGGAGGACCATATGCAATTATATATACTAAAAATAATAATTTGATATTCTACAAGTTGTATTTTTGTATGCACTTAAATGACTGCTTTTTCTGAGTTGAATTTGATGGGTTTCATATCAACTTTGTGGAAGATTTTATGGCTGAAGACAATATAGAACATGCCAATTGAACTGATTTTTGTTCATATTTTGATTTGCTCCTCATAAACCTTTGTGTTCTACATTTATTGTAAACTTTTGTGAGGAAGGACCATATATATATACAATGTTTTCAAAATAATGATTTTTGTTGATTTGAAATTTACTCCTTGCATATTGCTTTTTCGACATTTCAGGTTAAAATGTTTGGTAAAGTCAGTACGGATCATTAGACAAAAAATTGTTTTGTTAACCGGTTAATTTTTACATTTTGTGCATATTTTTGCGGGAGAGGATGGTATGCAACCGAATAAATGATTTTTCAAAGTTTAACTTTTTGTTTTTAGGTGTTTTGTGTTTGTTTAAGTTTGGCTTTTTGATATTGTTTAAAATGCGTAAAGAACTTATTTCATAGATCTGTGCTTACTGTTGCAAGCCTTTCTTTTCGACACTTTAGATTAAAATATTGAAGGTTTTCAACATAATCACATAATAAGATGTATACATATTTGAGATATGTGTTATTTCTGACATTATTATTATTATTGTTGTCGTAACTGTCTGGGTTGTGACTGTCAATGTTGTAACTTTCTACTAACTAGATTTTACACCTTGCACGCCGTTGTTTTTCATATTTTGTCTGAAGTTTTGTTGGGAGGATTTCATGCGATTTGACATTTGATATTTTGTGTTAGATTTTAAGAACTTTTTTGTTAAATTATGACTTATATACTTTCTTTTTATGCATTTTCAGATTATTTTTTTTAGTAAAAGGCATATTCAATATACTGAAATATTTGCTGATGTCATCAAAATTCAAATGACAGAACTTTTCAATTGTTTTTCTGCCTAAGTGGATTTTTCCACGGGCCTAATCGACTAGTCTATATAATAATACGCTAATTCCGTGTGTCTGTCTGTCACTTTTGCAAAGTGGATTACATTCTTCAAAATTTTCTTTAACAAATTCTATAAAACATCGCCTATAAAATTGTTCTGTAATTTACCAAACTTTACCGATAAAATAGTATTGACGTCAAAGGAAAGTTAATTAAGATTAGTGAAGCCATTACAATGCACTTAAAACTTTGAGGCCAAATAACTTGGAAACGATGTGGTGACGTCAATGTTTTTTCACCGCGTGGGTAACTAGGGACCACCTAGGATCAATTTGAGTAATTTTCCCAAACCCGGATCCCCGAATCCGTTTCGGAATGGACGGGTTGATGACGTCATTAAAAACCTTTAAACCCTAATATCTCTGCAACCGTTTGTCAAAAGTACATGATCCTATACATTTTCTTGCTCAGCGTTTCAAGATCTATACGATGAAGGCAACAGGCATACACACTTCTGAAAAAAACATTTTGTGTTCTGACATGTCTCTGCTGACGTCATCAAAATTTTAATGACGGTTGTTTTCTCTGTTATCCTGTCTAAGTGGATTTTTCCACGGGCCTTATCGACTACTCTATACAATAATACGCCAGTTCTGTATGTCTGTGACTTTTGCAAAGTGGATAAAATTTCTTTGATAAAGTCTATAAAACATCGTCTATAAATTTGTTCTGTGAATTACCAAACTTTGACGTTAAAGTAATATTGACGTCAAAGGAAAGTGTATTAAGATTAGTGAAGCCATTGCATTGCACTTTTAAATTTAAGGCTAAATAACTTGGAAACGAGGTGGTGACGTCAATGATTTTTCACCGCGTGGGTAACTAGGGACCACCTGGGACCGATTTGGTAAGTTTTCTAAACCTGGGTCCCCGAATCCGTTTCGGAATGGATTTCAGTTTCAGCAGAATCACTTACTACACCTTAACGTTTCACCTCTTTATATTTCTTATGATAGCTGCTCATTACATAGCTCCAAGAGAACATGAAAATATATTACCACGTTCTCTCTAGCTAGCCATGTGTAAATCTTAAACAAATCAATTTTAAGATTGTAGCCAAGAATGTAGACTTCGAGGCAGCATTGAAGCTAGCTAGTTAGCTATACCTAGCCGTATTTATTCCCATTATTTTAAAGTTGATTCAGTTTTGTATATCAATATTTATTTTTGTGCTGGGGTTATGGCTATCTAGCTATAGCTCTTGAGCTACCTTTGGGTAAAAAGCGAAAGTAGTCACACGCAGTTTTTAGCTAGCTACAACAAATTTCTTATTCAATAATTTTATAAGGCTAAGTGTAGATAAGTAACTACACATTTTATTACTGTCATAAAAACTTATTCCGCAAAGTAAATTTTGTTAGCTAGACTGGGATATTGATGGACTGTTTCCTGTGTTGTAATTTAAACCGTTGTGATAAAGTTTTTTTGAAAATTGGTATTACGTGTGACACGGTTTACCTGTTTTACACGTTCAATCTCGTGTTAACAAAGAGCTGTTTTGTGTGTTTTTTATTTACGTTGTGATAAGTCTTTTTTACAAAAGGCTATTACGCCTATAGGATGTGTGACACAGTTTAGCTGTAGTAAATGCTCATTCCATTGTCTATTGAAACTTATTCTGCAAAGTAAAATAATATTGACCCCTTTTTTTGCCATGGCGGGGTAGCATAGGGTTGTAAACTGTGCTAAAAGGGTTTTAGGCATAAACCGTGTGCAACACGATTTACCTGTACTAAGAGTTCAGTGCAGTGTTAACGACGGGCTGTTTCCTGTGTTTCTGTTTAACCAAAGTTGCGTTAAAGTTTTTCTCGGAAAAGGGTATTACGCCTATATGGGTGTGGAACATTGTTTATTTGTACTAAGCGCTCAGCCTGAAGTAAAATTCAATTTGGAACTTTCACTGGAAACATTCTCCGAAAAATAAAAAAGATTGGCGGACTGTTTCTCCTATGATGGGGTAGCAATGAGTTGTAAACTGTGTTTTTTATATTTTTAAAAAAATACATTGTAACTGAAACACTAAAATGTTTTGGCCGCCTTACTAGATTCACGACATACTGCATACCTGTACTAAAACGCACCACCGGAACGTGAGACACTGTTTGTTTGTTATTAGGCGCTGCACTGGGCGTTAAATTTTGTAAAATTTGTTTATAAGGTGCAAATGGTAACTTTGAAGAATGTCAATCAGATAAACTGTCCTATCCATGATTTTTTTTGTTTACGTTTTTAGTGGTGCCTTTTCGATTATTGTTATTACGCCTACGCAAATACAAGGGAGAGAATTCTTCTGTTAATTTATTTAAACCTGCAACTGATGTACTTGGACCTGCAAACTACAGTTTACTACGAAAGTTGATAGACCATGAGAACGCAAAGAAATTGTTTATGGATAGGCTAGGAGTCCTCGAAATGAAAATGCTTTCTTTTATTTTATTTACATAGGGCATACAATGCTAGCATTCTCAAAAGGATGTGAGTTTGAGCGTCAGCGCGAAAAAACCCTTATTCGGCGCGATGTGTTTTTAGCGAAGATGAAAGAAATGCTTTTTCAAACGAAGCCAAGTGGAGACTAACGGGGGTTGGGGGGAGACGAAAGGTACCTGGCTAAGTGAAAACTGTCTACTGCACTAAAAGTCAAAATACGTTCAACAGTCGTATGAAGGAACAGAGCATAATGCTCCTCACAGATGTTTCGATACGAATGTCTTCTTGTTAGAGCTTTGCTCTTGGTTAAGTTGGATAAAGAAAGTTGTTGTGCCTGGCACTGCGAATTTTCGAATTAAAAGTAGATGAAGTGGAGTGGTATAAGCTGCTCTTTTTAAATCAACGATTTTAGCTTAAAAGAATGGTTTACTTTCAAAGTCCTCGAAAAGTACTATTTTTTGGTGAACTTTGTTTATCGATGGATGGTGTTTAGGTAGAAGTAGATTTTGTAATGTTTGTAATGTGTTTTTAGCTAGTTAGAATGTAGATAAATTGTGCAGAAATTCTTTCATACTATTTTTGTTAGTTATATAAAAAGGGAAAATGCCTTACTCAAATAAGAAATGTCATTTATATTTTATAAAATATAATTTTATGTTGTCTGGCATAAATTTTTATTTATACTTTTTTCCTTACATGTACGCTTTCATAAAACAATACTCTAATTTTTTTAAATCTTATTCGGCTGGTCACCAAAAATCTATTGAAATATGCTTTCCAGCGTAGAGCTGGCCGAGTGATATACAAAAATTTGTAGTTCTTTAATAAAGGCCTCTTGGATTGAGGGTTAAAATACTCAAGAATTTTTTCAAAACGTGCAGAAATTTTTACCTCAACACAGAGTGTGTAAACCGGTCACTTTATAAAACATGTCATTTTAAGTATACCTGCTTTAAAATCTCAGTATAAAATTGGCTAATGTATGGACCTATCCCTGCTTGGTTTTCCTCATCTTGGTTTTAATGCATTTTTAAAATGGGATTTTAAGCGCCTCGTGTACTTTTAACCCGCATTTCTTAGTGGCTTTGTAAAAAAATGGACTAATTTGTTTAAATTCATGTATCTGCCCGAATTACTGTCAAGTTTTACGTTCTAGCTTACAGTTGTTCTCAAAAAACAAGTTGGGGCAATATTCCCCCTTCCCTGTGGCCTTTACCGAGCCTAAAAAGCCTGGGTCCTATGGGGTTAAAGACATCTAGATGACTTTAACCAAGTTATTTTATTTTGGTCATGCAGTGCAAAACGAACATAAGAAATGGTTTAGGAAAAAATGATGAAATAACTAAAATTTTTCATAATAATATATGATTACACCCCTTTTTTATGCCACGCTCAGAACATTAAAGGCTTTGTCAAGACCAGGAAGTACTAAAATGCTTCCTTAACTATAAAATAACAAAATACGGAAAGATTCAGAATAATTTAAAATTATTTTGAGATTTAAATTTACAAAATTTAAGAACATTTAAAGAAAACTGTACGTACGTTTAGAGAAGAGCTAGTCTCGCTAAAACTAAGCACTTGTCTTTCCAGTATGGATAAAAAGACTCCAAAGAAAATATTTCTTGTTTCGGAACAGCCGTTGAAAGAGTTCTGTATGTAACAACCTTTTGTCACAGCAGCTACATCGGAAATCTTCAAAGGTTTAAATGACACATCAAAGAGATTATGGTCCTTCTTTGATTTTTTGCCTCGTTTTTCAAGATCATCTAGTTTAAAATGACCACTCACATGGTACATGGCATATTGGTCATCGCAAACCTAACTACTACTTCCAGCCGAAGTAACAATGCTGCTATGTGTTTGCAAGTCTCTGACATGCTAGCCATGCACTAACAATGTGCAGACTTAATTTTGCCATTACCTTTTGCCCCACAAACCTAAAGGCTATGTGGAGGGTCATTTATACGCTGTGATGGACGAAAATCCGCCTATGAAACGATAAAAGATGTTCAACACCAGGTTGCCTGACTGTAAGCTTAGCCACGTAATCTTTACGTAAATCTACCTCAACCTCCCATGCTGTTTTAATGACCGGGACATTATTTTTGCTAGCTGCAGATACCCCAGCTACTTATTCACATTTTATCCTGCTAATCTTCAGACCTCTCAACCTCAAATACCTCTTTAACCCTATTCGGTCCGGGGGGGGGGGGGGGGGGGGGGCGGATTCCGCCCCCCCTGACGGTTTTTTTTTAATAACTCCTGATTGCTTTGTTATATAGCTATGATACTTACTGAGTTTCAACATTTATCTATTAGACACCTGCATGCTAAATTTTTAGGTCCCACACCTTTCAGAAGCTTTGATATTGGCCATTACTCGAAACTACCCCTAAAATCTTTATGAAATCCTTATAATGGGGAAAATATAATAACTCCTGTTAGGATTATCCTTAGAACTTGAAACTTGCAACACAACTTTGGTTCATCAAGAAGAATCATTTTGAATATTTCTGACACGTGACTAATCCGATTTCCCGATTTTCTCGGATTTTACCCGAAAATCGGAAAAGAACGGATTTTCGGGCAATTTTTGGCAATTTTTTATTTGATCCATGTAAAAACCGGAAGATATGTTAAAAAAAATTATTTAGCTTTCAGAAACTTCAAACAGAATGTAAAAATTCGCTCTAGAACAAAAGTAATTATATTTTAAGCAGATAGTGGCATTTTTAACAGTTTTCAAGCTTCTGATGACGTCACAGAAAATGTGCTGACGTAAGCAAAAATTTATTGCCACCGTTTTGTTCCTTTTATGACATACTATAAGTGTGCCAAGTTTGATTCAATTTGAACAATCCTATGAAAAGTTATTGAGGGGGGGCGGAATCCGCCCCCTCCCCCGGTCATAGTATGTTCGAAAAACCCCGGACCGAATAGGGTTAACTCGCCTACCTTTATCCACACTATCATTTCAAACTCCATAATAATCTAATAACATCAACTACGTTCTGAAAAAAACCTTTATGCAACTTTTTTTGTTCCTTTTTTTATAACTAACTTCGGTTAGTTTTGTTTACATAATCTTGTTCCAGCCTTTTTTAATAGTGCAGTCTCGCGTTATGTCGAATAGGTGCATAGTTCTGAATAAAAAAAGAGAAAAGTTATCTTCAGGGCATCAACTCTGTTTTTAACCTTTGAGCATTTTTAATTTATTTTATCACATGGTTGAGTTTTGTTTGCAGATAAGCTAATCTATACGAAATATATGCTACATTTTTACTTTCCACCAAAGAACGAGTATTTTTTATTTTAAAGTGCAAAAGAGCTTATTTCTAAAGACTGGTCGAGTAAAGTTATTGTTTTGTTGAAGAACAAGATTTTAATGCAACATTTACTTCTTGGTTAAAAAATTATTTTTATGAAACTGACAAAAATACTCACAGTTCATATATTCTTTTGTTGGCACAGTATGATCAAAGGGTCATTAAAAGTTAGTATTCTTTTTGGCGGTGTGTAAATTATATTAAATATCAGTAAATTAAAAGTTTATTTTGACGAGGAAACAGGACAATACGAGAAGCTATAATTGATAAAAAATGCTATGTTACTAGCTTTCAGAAGCCAATTAATATTTCTAATTTTAAAGTCATCGTTGTTGCTTAGACTGCCTTAATGTAAATAATCTTGTATATTTGTATTTTAAAAAAATATAGCCAGCTAGCTAGCTATTTCGAAAAAGTTTAAAGTTTATTTCATGAGTAGGAGTGATTTATTAAATAAATAAATGCTTCTATTGATTGAAAAAGGATATCAATTACATGTAGGGAACTTTTCTGTCATTTTTAGTTACGTTTGGATGTCCAATGTGATATTCAAGATGATTTTAAACGTTGTTTGTGTCCTTAGTGCTCATTATTTTCACCACCATGGCTTGACTTTTGTGTATGTCACTAAAATCAATAATCAACAGTCATTATATTTTACTTGTCACTTTGCCATAACTAGCGTATATTTTGTCGTTTTTTCGAATAAAATTGGTTGATTTTACACAGACAAAGTAAAGACGTCTCCAAGACGTTTTCTGGTTGAAAGACGTTAAGACGCGGTAAAGACTAGAAAAGCCATCTTTCAGACGTCAAATGGATCCTTTCATTAGAAGGAAAATAAACTTTGGCAGCATTAAATCTTATAGTTCAGCAGAGCGACGTGCTTTTATTCTTATATTGAACTACTCTTTATACGTCTTTTAGAAGTTTAGCTCCGTCGTTATGGTGCTCACTTTCTTGTCGGTATATAAACAGACAGAAAAATCAGCGCAGAGGTTTTGGAGGCGTAACCAACATTACACCAACACCAACAACAAATTTAAATAGAATTTAAATAAACATCGCTTAGTTGCTTCACACTCTATTTATTTCTTCTTTGCCAGAATATTTTTTCTGATTTTTTGGGAAACCAACCTAAAAATTTAAGCAGCGCAAGACTTTTGTTTCATTGTTGTCATCTAAACGAGAAAAGTTAGTTAAACAAAAATTTTAAATGACATGCACAACAAACAAGAATCAAATGAAAAACAGACACATAATAAACAAACTATGACATTGTTTGTAAGGATTCAATCATGTAAAAATAGTTATCACTTTTATTAAGGGTGCTATCGAATTGACCAAGGAAGCAGTTAAAGAAGGACAGATGGCTGCAAAGGAAGCTATACTTAAAGCGCTTTCACTGGTAAATATATTATTTGTACTTTGCATCTTTTTTGTTGTTGAAGTAATATAGAAACTAGCTATATACCCGTAAAAGATCCCACTATATTTCTTATCCAAATCATGTAAGAAATATCAAAATTATGCACCAAAAACAACAACACAGCAGCGGAAATTATGCATTATACCACGTCTGAAACAAAATGTCTAAAAATATAAGCAAACATATCGAAAAACTAAAAACTAAAAAGTGTCAAACAATTAGGTGTCCAACAACTGAATTATGGATATGTAAAAGCTAAATCTACATTGCTTAGTAAAGTGAAAAGAAAGTCAAGAAAAAAGAATTTTATCAGATTAAATACTAAAAAGATCACAAAGTTTCAATATCCTGCAGTTTGCAAATTCATTATCTATCCTACTGCATACAGTCACCCTGCCAAATAAATAGTTAATTAATCTTAAATGTAAAAAAGAAGGCTTTGCGAGTTGTGATTCCTAAGTTATTTCATAGTGCACATTGCCTTTATTTACCGATGAAATCTTAACAAAAATCAACTGCTTGCCAGGTGTCAAATCTAGTTCTCAAAAAAAAATTGTTTTAGTACATTGCGTATGGTGATCCCTTCCTAAATTTAAACACCATATATAAACAATAACAAAAAAAGCAACAAATATCAGATCCTTTCCTGCTATCATTTACAAACTTTTAACCTGGAAATTTTAAAATCCATCGTTTCAACCTATTAATTATATAAAATGCAACTAGAAACCAATTATTTCGTTCCTTTAAATGCCATATGCCATCCTCTTATTCGTATGATTCATACTGTCCTTTACCACTAATTTTAATCCGAAATGTGCAGTAAGTAACGTAAATTTAATTTCGAGAGAGAGAGATTTTTTGAGATTGCATTTCTCCTTAAATCTTACCCAAAATGCCATAAAAACACTGGAAAACATCAACCTTAAGTCAATCATTTCAGTATATTGCATATAGTCCTATCCCAAGAACATTTACAAAACATTTACAAAAAATTCAATTACGACAGCATAATTATTACAGCCTCCTTTCAAACATTTTGATCTGAATTACAAAAAGGAGCAGATTAGTAAAAGTAAATTTTAAAATCAACATAAAACAGTTATTTTGGTAATAGCATATCATCTTCTTTCCACGAAGTGTGAAATCTTAAAATTAATTACAATTTGCATTTTTATATAGACTTTAAAGTATTGTCATGAACTTTTAGAATAAAAATATGTTGACCAATCTATTGCATCCATCTTGTCAATAAAATTAATGTAATCTGATTGTCTTTTTTTTAATAAACTTGGTTTCTGTGATCATCTCCCAAATTATTTCGATCATTGTCCTACGACAAAAGCCGCGAAAAGGTAACCCAAATAAACTCGCTTTTTTATGTACCTAGATTTATATTATAATATTTAATGACAATGACTGAACAGATAAGTTGTCATGTCTCCAAAATTATGGATACTGCATAGCAATCATATTTACTTAGTTCCCATAAACACCTATTAGACACTTGTCTGCCAAATCGTTAGGTAACATACCTCCCAGAGCCCTAGATATATATTTAAAACTAACCGTAAAACTATAATGGAAAATAACTTTTGTTGGGACTAATGTTAAAATTTGAAACTTACATAATTTTTTTTCATCAAAAAGGAATCATTCCGAAGTTTACACACGTGATTAACTCGATGTCCCCATATTTTTTGATTTTATTCAAAACCCTAAACAAATCGGATTGTCTGACAATCGTTAGGCATTTTGATTTGCAAAGAATAGAATAAAACGGAACAAATGATAAAAAAGATTTATTGAGCTATTGAGCAAACAGTAGTAGTATTGGACATGGGGGTACCACCACACTTTTACAGCTAGCTATAAAGGGTGAGCTGGAACACACCATGTCCTATACTACTGTGATGTCGGTTACATCTGATGGTCAATGCGTTTAAGACTTAAGGAAATAACTTGTATGTATAGTATAGATGAATAAACTTACAGATAGAGAAATGTTGGAATTGGGTGATGAGGATTTACTTGATTATATATAGTCTCATATGGATGATTATTTTGGTGATACTGATGAGAAGGATGATAACGATGATATAGATTGTGCTTGTGTATGGATAAGAAAAGAGCATAACATTATCTAAACTAGTTTATTAGTCTGGCTACGATCACCACGTTTGATTATTACATTATGCTTGTTCATAAGTTTAGCAACATCACCATAAAACTCCTTACCAGCATCACAAATCAATGTTTTGGGGAATTTTAATTTGATATTAACATATATCCTATCAAAGGCTTCCACAGTTTCTTTTGGGCTTTTACTGGTTAGTTGATATGCTTATTTGTACCTACTAGCTACATCTACAACAGAGAGAGTGTATTTATATGTTTCTCCTCTGTACTTATCATGTGGAAGATTCAAGATATCTACCTGATGTATATCATTAGGTGTAGCATAAATAGAATATGAGAAATTAGGTCTTAGAACATACTTTGGTGTTGGTAGATATATTTGATACAGTGATTGTTTCAGTAGCCATTTTTCTGCTTATTCATTAGTTGTACCAGCTTTTTTAGCTAACTTACTTATTGCACTTTTACCTCTCCAGTAGCCAGTATCAGAGTAGTAAATCTGATTGAAGTTATCATTCATTCTTATAATATAAGTAGTTAAAAAACATACAGCAATTCATGGCAAACACTACTTTTTTTCTATTGCGTTTTTAAAATTGAGTATTTCATCCATAATTGTTTTTTGATAATTTTTTTCGATAGTTGATTTCATTTTATGGTCACGGTTTCTAATGCCATTAATTACTTCAATATAAAGATTCTGCAGTTTACCAAATTTATTTGAATCTATGACGAAACCGTCAGTTAATAATTTACTGATAAGTAGTTGGAATTTACCAATAGAAGTGGTCAACTTGTTTAATAACTCAACAGTTTTAGCAATTTTTTTTTATACCCTTTGAATAAAATGTTAATACAGATGATACGGCTGCTGCTACAGTGGCAACGCATGCCGGCGCAGCCTCACGAGGTATGCCAACAGCAGTAAAACTACTACCAACACCAGATACTCCTGTTAGTGTAGAAACTACAGATGCTGAAGTAGATACATTGCTTAATTTTTCACGTTTTCTTGAATATTTGCCTTGCTTGCCCTCGTACTTCATTCTTAAATTAATCAAGTCTTCATGATACTTTTTCACGGTCTCAATATGAAATTGATCAGGTGAATTCATTTATGCAGCGTTAGGTAATGTAGGGTATATATGCTCGGTCATATATATATAGAGATTATAAAAAATGGCAGAAGAAAAATGGGAAGTTCCAGATGTTGATGAATTTAATAAAGATACTGAAGAAGATGAAAATTTTAACTTTATAAATCTTGATGTATCAATTAATAAGGTAGATGAATTAAATCTTCAGGAAAAGGAAATAAAAAAACAGAAAAAAATGAGTAATATTGATAAAGAGGCATTAAAAGAAATAGAGAAATGGAAAAAGCTAGCAAAAGAAAAGCAAACGGTGGCTAAAGATATAGTAAGGATACTGAGGAAGGAATATAAAAGAATAATGAGAGGTGATACAGTAATAGTTACATTGAAAGATGCTGCTGAAAAAGTGTATGCGGGTATTTCTTTGATGGGGATGAAATTTCATTTGAGAGTGAAAAAAAAACTAAATTATTAACAGGTACAGGTAAATGGAAAACACCTAAAAAATATAGTGATATATATGGTAGAGTTTTGATCCAGATTCATCTATATTAAAAGATGAAAAAGAAAAAGAAGAAAGAAGAAAGAACTGAGAAGGCTACTGAACTACTACAGGGATATTATAATAAATTAGGATCAGAATCAGGCCATGATAATAAAGGCTTTGACATGGTAATGGATGAGTTTACAAAAGCACCAGAATCATCGAAAGGAGTACATGATTTTGCACACACTATAGATACATCCTTTAATGTTGATGAAAATACATTTCTTCTTAATAAAGAACTAAAATTAAGAAATAATGCATTTAAGAAACTCATAGATAGAATTAAAGCTGTATACGATAGAATAAAAAAAATAGGCAAAAGAAGGAGTACATAAAGCTTAAGGTAATGGAAAAAGATGAGAGCTATACCGAGGAACAGAAACAGGAGGTCAGAGATAGAATAGATGAAGAAAATGAAGATCTTAAAAAAAGTAATGAGGATCTCAGTAAGTTAAAAGTCGAATATTAAAATCAAATGCAACAAATTAAACATTCACTTTCACATTTTGTAGATAAAGAAACCGGTGCACTGGGTGAAATGATTAAAAACTTCTTCCGTGAGTAGAGTGGGATACCACTTTCGCTTATAGGCGGTTTAGTTATGATCCCGCAAAAACACAAAGAACCGGCTCGTTTCCAATACAATTCGGGTTTTTTTATAACAACTAACATAACGGACTTCGGAAATAGTGTAGATGGTGAGGCTATCCTGCGTCGTCTTGAAGTTTTCGAAACTAAGACACTTCGAGTAAAGGACAATAGCATAACAAGTAAGTATCTCATGAGAATAAATGATAACAATGGTGTAAATCAATATGCATAAAAATAAGTGGTGACTTTTTTCCCTTAGAGTGGATGAGAATGCACTGCATGGAAATATTTGTGTACGTTACCAACCAGTTGAAAGAGATCTCGCTTTTCATCAGCGAAACCAATGTTGCGAAGAAAAATCAAGTAGGCGCTGTGTACAACGACGTTAGCATTGAAAGCATCTAGCAGTGGTTTAAGCACACGAGTTCAGATTGAGAATGCAGTTCCGCAAGAGGCTTTCGACTATGCCATTATTGCGGCCGACGATAGGGATGGCATTTTGTATCATGCGCTTACCCTTGATCATGAACTGTTTGACATAGAAAACAAGTTAGACAGTGCTGAATATATGCGCAAAATGTACGAGATAGCCGCTGGGGCATGGGAGAAAATCTGCTCATTAATTAATAACGATGAGACCTTGGTAGCATTCAAACGCCGGAAAAGGATCAACTGGCAGGGTAGTGACACGTTCTACGACACGTGGTTGCTTGTTATAAACTCTGCCGCGATTGCTTCCCGACGAAAGAAATGAAGGAGCTCTACCCTGATTGGGCACAACTAATTGAACAAGACGAAGACGAAGACGAAGGAGAAGGTAGTAGCCACGACCGCGAAGAAAACGAGGAAGAAGAAGAGGAAACAAACGAAGTGGAGGAAGGTCATAGGGAAGAAGAAGAAACAGAAGAACATGAAATCAATGCCCAGTCGACAAAACTTGTTTCCACTGTTAAGCAGGAATATATGCCGTTTTGTCCAACAAATAACAATACTGCTTTTATCGACCGCGTGTCAAATGATGAATGTGTTCCTGAACTTTTTTCAGTAAAGTTTCCGCTCGATTGTGATGTTATCTGCATTAGTTCGGACGAAGAAGACAATTAAAAAAAAACTTTTTTGCCTTTTACTTCCCTCATATCCCACCACATACTCCTTTTCTAAAGTAACATGCGAAAAGCGGTTTTCTCTACAGAAATAGGTTACCAAGTGTTACAACGTGTTACAAGGCGTTACAATCAGCATGTCCATGCGTTACAAGGCGTAACAAGAATCACTCTAGCCATTTCCAAAAATTTCAAAGTTATTTCTTCATGGAAATAGGTTACAAAGCGTTACAACGTGTTGCAAGGCGTTACAATCAGAAAGTCCATGCGTTACAGAGCGTTACAAAAATCACTTTAGCCATTTAAATAGGAATGGGGACGAGTGTGCGTTTAATGAATGTCACATTTGCGCCATTATTTGCATACTTAAAGGCTTACGGCGTGTAGGTTTCACTTAAATTGTGTGGACGCTTATGTGTACGTTAAAATGGTGAATGAAGAGGCAGTTGTGGTAAACGTTTCGGATAACGAGGTTTTACGGTTCTCACATTCCTGTTCAACGCTGGCAATTTCCGTGGAAAAAAATATTGTTTGCCTATCAGATGATGAAGTTTTCCTAACTATACCGATAGCGGCTTTGAAGGGAGAACCAAGTTTTTGCGAACCGCCTTCACACACGAGGGTACTTAATACACCAGATTATTGGCCAAATCGTAAGAGGAAAAAAAGCCTTTATGTGTACGCCGGTTTTGACTGTAACAAAGTTAAAAGACTATTTGAATATTCTGGTTTTCAAAAATCTTTGTAAATTTACAAAGTTATTTTTATCATAAATACAATTTAAACTTCGCTCTAACCGCCAATGTACTAGCTTTACGGCTACAATGAAAGGAGTAGTTAGGATCTGCGAGAATGGAAGTCCATTTTGCATTGCCATATTTTTGTAGCCCAGCTTGTATGAACTTGTCCTCCATGGCACTAAAACTAACTTTTTCTGTCTCGGTTGAACAGGTGTTTCGTGTTCCAAAGTACTTCCAGACGTTTTCACATTTTTGGTGTTACTATTGATTTCGCTTACAGTTAAAGTACACGTTGTTTGATCTCGTAATTTATCCATACGTACCTGGCTTTTGCAGCTATATTGCGCGATTCAGTCTTCTGGTAATGAACTTTAGCTACCTGCGAAGTGTGTTTTTGATCTTGAGAAAGAATTGCTTGTTCTTTTGTTTCTAAGTGTGCAACACTTTCGGTTTTGATGATTTGCCTATATCGTGTAGGATTTGTATACTTACCAATTGCTAGATAAACAATTCTACCGAATACGTCCGAAATGCGCGTCACCTGCTTACCATTTCGACACACTAGTAGATAATCGTTGGTGGGGTTTAATCTTCGTTGTACATTGTCAATGTATTCGTTTATTAGTGTGAGTACATCTATGGAAAAATAGAGAGAGTCAAATCCGTATTTCTCTACAGTTTTGAAGACATTCTGATCTATAAAACCATCCTCTTTCACGCCTTTAATCATTGTTACTGTAAGAGTTTGATACGTCATGGGTCTTGAAGCCTTCACCATTAAAAACAATACAGCTACTATGAAGGAAGTCGAAAATGATAAATTGTGTGCTGCGACACATGCACTTGCGTTTTTAGCATTTAACACGATTTGTTTATATTTGTTACTATGGTATGGTATCACCTTTTGTAAATCATATAGTGTCGCCCAACAGTCTATACTGTTTAGATATTCAACATTTAAGATACACTTCCATTCAGCTTTCATTTTACGAATGAGGAATTTCTTAACACGGTGCAAATAAATCTCTGCAGCAACAAATACCGAGAAATTTATTTTCAGTCGTACCTGTGCTCCATCAGTAATCAAGCATGTGCCCAATAGCATTCATGTAGCCAATTATTCCTGAGAAGCCAACCTTCCATTGGTCTCTCAATAAATCTACGAAATCAGAAAGCATATTAATAGAGCCAACACAGTAGTCGATAACAGGGAATGGTACTTCCCATACCGAAGGAGAATCCTCGCAGCAATATTTGGCATACTTTGAAACTCTACAAGTTATTTGATCGGCCTGAGAATGATCTTTACCACCACCACCTGGACATTTTAACCATGTCCTAAATGCAACTGCCAAGTTACATGTTTTAGCAAAAAACAGGATTGAAAATGTAGAGGCGCGCTTTCTTTGTGGATCTTTTATGCAATTTCTCGTACTGAAGTGGGGAAGTACTTCGTCGATATTCGGTCTTTTATCACAATAATAAAACCATCCATGACGGTTATAGACATGTTTTCTACACCCTCTTTTACTTCCATACGACTCGCCGTCACAATCAGCCACAGCCTTAAGTTAAGCCTTTTCATTCTCATTGAGGCTCCCAATCCCTCTTTCCACGCAGGCTTTTGCAAGACTCGTTTTGTCATTCCGCTTTCTTTAAAGTTCTCTAGAAACAAAATTTATAGAAAGTTTATAACAATATTAGTTTTTAACAAAGCATAGAAAGTAGGATAAAAAAGAATTCATTTGAATAAAAGAAGAGTTCTATTTACTATAAATTTAAAGTTAGAACAACTTACCTTATACTTTACTTCGTATACAAAGTATTAGTTGAGAAACTTCTCATTAAAACAATTCCTTTTTATAATGAAGGACGCTCTCCATAGCAGAGTTAAGGTAGCAGCGAAAACGGAATTATTTTCAAGTGGCACAATATAAATTAGACTGCAGAGTATTCATAATTAAATAACTATTCCTCAATGTATAAAGAATTCAACGAAACAAACAGAGTGGAACGATATATACCGTCACATAAATTCCAACAAATTCCCTATGGGAACGACACGTTGTGAGTAACAATAGAACAATACATTCCGCTTTTATAACATTTTTTTAATAAGTTGTTAAAGAACACCAAGTTCCTTAATAATGGTTTTTTTTAAAAAGTTGGAACATGTAAAGTATTTAATGTGTTTAGGGTGTAAGATAATCGCACATAGAATCACGGACCATTATAATTTTATACGCTATATAATAATAATAATAGTATTTTTCTATTTTTTATTTCTATCGTCATATGATGACGTCATAGGTCATATACCAAGTTTTATTCCATGACAGCTACTAGCACCAAGGTTCTCAAATATCGAGTTGTCAAAAAATTTTGAATTCTGATTGATTTCCATTTTCTCCCTAGAGAAATCCTTTGTCTCCATAACACCTGTAAATGTTCCTAATAAAATCTTTGTTTGGATTGTTTGTGCAGTGAAGAAGCTTTTACTTGCGATGTGTCTCTTTCAACAATTACAAATTTTGATTCCTTTCACTAACGCAACTCGCAAGTGAGTAAAATGTTACGGTATATATATATAAAGAAAAGTGAATTCCCTAATGGAATTAAAGCTCGTTTTATACATAATGATATATTCTAAATATAAATCAACTTAATGGCTCCTTAAGGGAGCCATTGACGTAACGGAATATTCAAATTCAGGACAACAGGACAAATTCTCATTCTTTTAATGACTAGTACTGTTAATAGTTTTAAAAAAGATAAAAAAACGAGATTTTCCAAAAAAAAAAATTTTCTTCAATAATTGTCTCATTATGACATCATCACTTCCTGTGATGACATGTCAACCCAAATATTTTGTCACTAATGAAGTCACAACATATTGATACTTCTTTGTGACAAGTTTCGTCACTGAAATCCAAACAGAACAAAACTTACAGCCAATACTTCAAGGTTAAAAAAGCCCATATCAAGTAGGGTTAAGGGAGAATGATGTTGTTCTAGATAAGAATGAACGAGACAGATTGAAAAAGGATCTACAAAATAAACCATATTCTAAACTTATACTGAGATGTTACCAACCCACTAGTTATTATTTGTTGCAATTTGTTAAAATCCTGCTAAGGTTTGTTAGGCGCAAGTGTGACGCTAGTTATACGCTAGTCATAATTTGTTAATTAATAATATAATGATTGAATACGCTAACTTCACTTTGTTATCAGCAATTATTTTTGCAATTATATATCCATGTTATAAGTTGCGTAAGATTTTTTGTCTTATAAATATAGTAATGGATTTCAAGATACTTGATGAACTAACTAATTTAGAACAGAATGTTGCCAAAGAATTAAAATCACCATCAATTGAAGAACCAATGGAAGAAGAATTGATCCTGAAAAAAATAGACTGATTAATTGTGAGCTATCTGGTAACTCTACACAGTATCTAGGTAAAGAATACATAGGACAACAAATAAGAGAAATGGATGTTATTAATAATATGTCAGCTAAATATAAAGGCTACTTGAGTGGTCAAATGACTAAATTATTAGGGTAAATCTCTAATTAACTTATATTCTAATTTGGCATGTGGAGTATTAGGTGTCAGCAATCAACAAGAATTAAATGATGACTTAGAAGATGATCCATTCCTTAATACCGCTCTACTAAGATTTAAATGTGATATGTACTATCAATTTGGTGCAATGTTAGCGCCAGTTAGTGTTACTATGATTACAGGTAGCCATTATGTAAAACATTCTAGTACTACTAATAATGGAACAACCAGTAGTGGAACAACAAAAACCAGAACCACTATTTTCCTATACCTGTACCAGCATCAAGAAAACCAATCCATGCACCAAGAACTGATATAGTGCAATTGCAAAAGGCTCTAAGGGATTCAACTAAGTAATTTGAGTTGGGAGTTTACAGGTAGCATCGGAACAAATATAGTGTAGCTCAATGGATTTCTGAGGGATCTGGATGGACTATTGTTTCAGTTGATCACATTTTTTTAACATAACCAAATACAAGCCATTTAAACAGTTCCGGCTATATTGAACTACCTACAGAATTACAAAATATTTTAAAGGGGTTAATTAATCTACAAAATCAAGACAATGAATGCTTTTGATGGTGCCATATTAGGGACCTAAACCCACAAGATAGGAACCCTAAACGAATAAAGAAATGTGACAAAGAATACATTAATAAATTGGATTACTCTGAAATTGAATTCCCAGTAGCCATCAAACAGTATAACAAGATCGAAAAACAAAACAAAATCAGAATAAATGTGCTCGGCTATGAAGATAAACAACCATTTCCAATATATGTATCAAAAGAGAAATTCGAAGACCATATGGAACTATTGTTAATAACAAAGGGTGAAAACAAACATTATGTTCTTATCAATAATTTAATAGTTTCATGTAGAATCAATTAAAACATAAGGAAAGAAAACACTTCTGTATGTACTGTCTACAATGTTTCTCGTCAAAAGATATACTATCAAAGCATACGGAAAACTGTATAGTTATCAATGGTGAGCAAGCTATAAGAATGCCAGAAAAGGGTGACAACACATTTGTGATATATGATATCAAAAGTAAGCACTTCAATAAGGACATGGTAATGACTAAGGCTGATAAAATAGATTTCAAGAATGCAGATAGTTGTCATATTTGTGTTAAAACGTGTGTTGATAAAGATATTAGAGTAAGAGATCATTGTCACGTTGACTGGTGAATATAGAGGATCGGTTCATCAAGAGGAAGAGAATATTAACCATAAAATAACTGATAAGATACCTGTAATTTTCCATAATCTAAGAAGATATGATAGCAACAGATTGGTAAAATTGTCAAAAAGCACTCATATAAGACTAAGGATGGTGAGGTAAAGGAAATGAACATTAACGTAATACCCAATAATATGGAGAAATACATGGCCTTCATGCTTGGTAATAATCTGACTTGCATTGATAGTTTCCAGTTTATGAGTTCAAGTCTTGAAAAGTTGACAGATAATCTATCTAACGAATCTTTCAAATATACCAAAGAAGATTTCGGAGATGGAGTAAAATTCGACTTGATGATCAAGTATCCTTATCACTACATGGATTGTTTCGAAAGATTTGATGAGACACAGTTACCCAATAAAAATGACCTCTACAGCTTACTATATGGTGAACAGATTACAGATGAACAATATGAACATGCAAAGTCAGTTTGGAACGAGTTTGGTATGTGGACAATGGGAGAGTATCATGGTTTGTACCTAAAATCAGATGTATTAATATTAGCTGACTAGTGGATAAGGCCCGTGGAAAAATCCACTTAGGCAAAATAACAGAGAAAAAGAACCGTCATTTAAATGGCCCGTCAGCAATGGCCCGTCAAGACCTTAAAATTTTTTTTTAGGAAATTTGTATATGTGTTGCCTTCATCGTATAGATCTTGAAACGCTGAGCAAGAAAATGCATAGGATCATGTACTTTTGATAAATGGTTGCAGAGATATTAGGGTTTAAAGGTTTTTTGATGACGTCATCAACCCGTCCATTCCGAATCGGATTCGGCGGCCCAGGTTTGGGAAAATAACCCAAATTGGTCCTAGGTGGTCCCTAGTTACCCACGCGGTGAAAAATCATTGACGTCACCACCTCGTTTCCAAGTTATTTGGCCTCATAGTTTTAGGTGCACTGTAATGGCTTCATTAATTTAATATAGGATATTGACGTTAAAGTAGTGTTATTGACGTCGCGCCGTAACGTCAGAAAATTTGACATATTAGAGATGCATTTTTCGGCAACATCAAAGGAAAATGAAGACATCCACTTTGCCTGTTACAGACACACAATCAGACACACTCTCCGTATTATTATAAGAGACTAGTCGATAAATCTCGTGGAGTAATCCACTTAGGCAGAAGGACAATGGAAAAATAGGTTGTTTTAGTTTTTTTGCTGACGTCAGCAGTGCAAATACAAAATAAATATATTTTTTTAGAAATTTGTATACCTGTTGCCTTCATCGTATAGATCTTGAAATGCTGATCAAGAAAATGTATATGTTCATGTATCTTTGACAAACGGTTGCAGAGATATCAAGGTTTAAAGGTTTTTTGATGACGTCATCAAACCGTCCATTCCGAAACGGATTCGGGGACCCAGGTTTGGAAAACTTACCCAAATTGGTCCCAGGTTGTCCCTAGTTACCCACGCGGTGAAAAAACATTGATGTCACCACCTCGTTTCCAAGTTATTTGGCCTCAAAGTTTTAAGTGCATTGTAATGACTTCACTAATCTTAATTAACTTTCCTTTGACGTCAATACTATTTTATCGGTAAAGTTTGGTAAATTGCAGAACAATTTTATAGGCGATGTTTTATAGAATTTGTTAAAGAAAATTTTGAAGAATGTAATCCACTTTGCAAAAGTGACAGACAGACACACGGAACTGGCGTATTATTATATAGATGTATTTGAGAAATTCAGAAGTACATGCTTACGGTGTTACAAGCTTGACCCATGCCATTATTTTACATCTCCTGGACTATCTTGGGATGCTATGTTGAAATTGACTAATGTAGAACTTGAATTGATGACAGATATTGACATGTTCCAGTTTAATGAGAAGGGATTATGAGGAGGTGTGTCATATATTGCCAACACATATGGGAAAGCTAATAATAAGTAGATGAAAGATAATAACAAGGAGTGGCCATCAAGGTATCTTATGTATCTGGACCCTAATAATCTATATGGTTATGGAATATCACAGTATTTACTAACAGGTGGATTTAGATTGTTAACAGAAAAAGAAATAAAAAAATATAACCTAGCTAAGTATGAAGATGATAGTAGTAAAGGATTGATATGAGAGGTTGATTTAGAATATCCAGAAAAACTACATGACTCACATAATGACTATTCATTAGCACCAGAGAAGACCAAAGTGACCAAAGATATGTTATCAGACTATTGTAGGGGATTCGAGAAGGATTTCTTTAAACTAATGAATAACAGTGTATTTACTATGGAGAACATTAGAACAAATGAATGTGGAGCTTGTAACTAGCAAATCCAAATTACTGAAATTAGCATCGAAAACAACATATGCATCATCTAAGATCTTTAACGAGAATTTAAGGAAACACTAACACTAAACAGGCCGGCGTATGTGGGTATGTCTATTCTTGATCTTTCTAAGACACTGATGTATGACTTCCACTATAACTACATTAATATAAAAAAATATTCTGATAAGGCTAGGCTGTTGTTTAGAGATACTGACTCTCTAACATATGAGATTGAAGCTGATGACGTATACAAGGACTTTTGGAGTGATAAGGATAAATTTGATAATAGTGATTATCCAAAGACTTCACCATTCTATGACACATCAAACAAGAAGTGTATAGGTAGGATAAAGGATGAGGCGGCTGGTGTAACAAACCTTGAATTTGTTGGTTTGAAGTCCAAGATGTATAGCTATATTAAGGATAATTGTAAGTGTGGGAAGACAACAAAAGGTATCAAGAAGAACATTACTAAGAATAACATCAAGCATGTAGACTATAGAAATGTATTATTGGGAACTATAAACTAGGAAAACCATTAGAATTCAAGACCATATTCTTGGATGTGTAGGTGGCACATCTTCCTCACTAGGCCCACGGGTTGGAAGCTATGTGATCAATAAGGCGTCACTCAGCTTCGGCACACCTTCCTCACTAGCCCCACGGCCCTACACCCCGCCAGCCATGAGACAACTTATAACATATTTTAACTTCATATAAAGCATTTCACTCAATAATACTCAATAATACTCAATAAAGAATACTCATTTGTTCTTTGTATGTGTTACTTTATATTATGCTAAACTTAAACTAAATTAATTTCAAAGGCCGAGGAGATTTCGATAATTTTTATGCTGTGTTAAAAGAAGACACATTTTGATTTTTGTCGATTTCATTTTAATGACTGAAATGGCCATCGCAAGTATCACAAAACTATATTAGAGTTTGATTAAAGAGAAAAAAAGGTTTAGTGCAACATCCTCTTGGCGATTGCAAGCGATGCAAATTTTATTTTTATTTCAGAAACATTGCGAGAAAAATGATGACAAGGATTTACCGAATCAAATGGAAAAGGAAATCTTTCGCAGACTTCGACAGTATCCTAGTCGAGAAAAACAAAAATATATAACTGAGGTATGATTTATCTATTCTCTTTCTTGCTAAAACTAGATGTGAGATCTAAGATCAAGTCATCCATTCGTTATATTTTTTAAAAGATGAACAAGGCACTTGTAGTCGACCGCCCCTTAGTTTATATTTAATCATAGAATTATATCTTGCTATATCAAATTCAATTTAAACATTATCTCTTTTCAAGAAAATTTATGACCAGATTTTAAAGAACTTAATACAGTAAAGCAAAATTTGAGGATTAAGTAGATTTACAGGACATACAAGCATAGGGGATGTGGGAATCATTTCTTTGCGAGCATACATTCTAAAACACGTGCTTATACTATTCTTGTGAAGAACACTATTTAGTTCCTCATGTTAAAGTAATATTCATTGGTTAAAAATTCTAATTTGGCTTGTTCCTAAAATTGGGTTATTAGGGACTTTGAAATATGCGCGTGATCGGGACAATGATAATTTCGTTACACCGGTCTCATCTTAACCGCCTTAGTAATATGCCCATGTGTGCGATGCTTATGAATCGAATTTGAAAAATTGAATTGTTTATAATCCGCGACATTTAAACGTAGCAAATGTTTATGGGGCGCCGTTGTGGACAATATTTTATGTTGTAATATATGTTCTAATTTTTAAAGAAACTTTTCCATTTTACAATACACGTTCTAATTTTTTACCAAACTCTTGAATTTAAGTTTCAACTTTTAAATATATCTTTTATTGTTAAATAAAACTATTCTACTTTAACCCTATTAAGCCCTGGGAGGGGGCATAATGGCCCACGGCATATTTAATGTGCTGTAACTTCTTTTGGAATGCTTTATATTCCTTGCCCTTCCGTGACTTTTCCTAACTTTTATCTGGTATTACGGATATTAAAAAATGTTTGGAAAAATATCAGTCGTTATAACGGGGCTAAGGCATTTTTTGCAGGGGGTAAGGAGTATATATATGATGTATATATATGATGTTTTTTCAATTTTTATATATAACTTGAGTATTTGGTGGAATGTATGAAGTATTGTATTTATTATTTGGTAAAAAAAAACAGGTGGTATATTTTGCAGACCGGAATTTGAGAAAATACAGACCAGCTATTAGAGCCAAGTACGTAATCAATTTTATAGTGTTTTTTTTCAAGTTTTTATATAGCTTGAATATTTGTTGACATGTGTTAAATATTGAAATTATTATTAATTAAAAAACAGGTGGTATAATTTGCTGACCAGAATTTGATAAAATACAGACCAGATATATGAATCAAGTAAATTATCAATTATATAGTTTTTTTCAGGGTTTTTTTATACACAGTGTTTATATTGTAGTTTATTACTCAAAATAACGTTTGTTAATATTATTTTTGTACATATTTTCTTGTTCAGAAATTATTTTTAGATTTGTTCCGTGTTTTTCATGAGATGTAGATTTAGGCGGTTCCTTTTATCTGTGACGTCATACAAAGGTGATGTTGTCATAATAAAGTTTAATTATGTGTCTAACAGAAAAATACTAATACTGACTAGTCGTTAGCCCGAGGAAAAATCCACGGGTTCGCCCGTCGCAGCTAAGCTACCATTTTGCGTGACAGACAGACGGACGGACGGACGGACGTATACGGGCATTATTCTAATACTAATAACTAGCAACTTTCAAGTGCTAATTGTTAGCTGACTTTTGTGAACAAAATCATAGAAAGTCTATTTATAATCCCAGTATTTCATTTAGTAATAGTCTTCTGATCGTAAACAAATTCTCCCAACACGGCCTAATATTTACCATTTATTTAGTCGTTACTAAAGTTATTAAATATAATTGTGAACAAATTTTGGTAAAATATACTTATTTCAGAGATATCTATTCAAAACTTGTAGTTTTCAAGTACCACTTTTCATCTATGACGTCATACTCAAAGTGATGACGTCATATTGTTTTGCTGTTAGTTGTCTTTGGTTTTGCAAACGTTGAAAATACATTACATTCATTGGCCACAGACAATCTAAAATCAGAGCTAGCAAAATTAGGAGATGAATTAATGGTTCTATACGTCATACTGCTTGTAGCATAGTTCACTTTAATGCTGCTTTCAATATTGTTTCGTATCAGGGCTACTGGTGTTGATGAAACAGATAAGGTGGAGGAGGAGGAGGAGAAGGAGGAAGGACTGCAGTCTATTGCTGCAGCAAACGTAACAAGAGATTGGTCAAAGCTGGGAAATGCTGCACGGGAGTGAGATCTATGTCTGGACAAAATAGGGTCACCTAACGTATTCACGTTTTGACTCAAGTCTTGAAGAAGCTTGTTTGCCTGTTTAGCAATGTTGGAGAGTGACTTTCTGATATCCGTATGACTATTATTTCCAGAATCACCATTTGACGAAGCCATTTTTAACTATGATCAATTGAAAAGGATATATACAAGATGCTGGAATATATAAGATATAAAGAGTTTTTTCCAGTATGGCGCCTTCTAATGTTTGAATTTTACAAATCGAATTCAACAAAATGCAGCCTTTCTAATTCACCTTAGATGTCATTGCCAAAATAAGTTTAGAAAAGCTGAAATAGTTTATGTATCGCCTACTAAATATGATACTGTTTGTGTGTGTTTTGTTTTGTTCGTATTTTTGTTTTCTCACAAATCTTCAAACCGCAGATTCTTGTTATGATTAATTTTCGTAATCAAAATGAAACGTTGCAATGACGTCAGATAAAGTCGTGATCCGTCGCACACGCTACCGTTGAACGACATCGTTTTAAAGTTGCAACTGCAAATTCGCTTTGTGCTAACCCGACGCGCGACGTAATAAAGCAACTTTAATCTGAGAATACTTCTACATTGTCATTATTTAACACATATTCTAACTGAAAAAGGAACTGCTGATTTTATTTTTTCTTACAACATCTTTTTTGTTCACAAATTTACTGCTCGGTAAATTTATGACAATACATCGCTTAATCCATCACACATATTACAATGTTTATTTTTACTGTTTCTTTTTTTAACTTACTATTGTTTGAATAGTCGTTTTATTTTTACTTAGAAAATAATGAAACGCTATCAGTGGGCAGATGGCAGTAACAAAAGCTTCAGACGTTATGTGGAAGAATGTGTTCGAGTCACGTGGTTAATGAATGCAAGCTCTCCACCAATGTATGCATCATTTGACGACCAAAATGTTTGCAGTGAAAAGCACGAAGTACGGGATGGTACTGGAGACAAGATAAGATATTGGATATGGCCTTGCATTTATTTTTCAGAACAAGCCTACTGTAATCACGAAGATGTTTTGGTAATGGGAGTAGTTGTCGCGGAGTAGAAGTTTATCTTATTTTGATTACAGTATTGTTCATGATACGAATGTGGGTTACGGTCGAAGTAACTAAAAATAAAAGTTTAAATGATTCAAAATAAAATCGTCTGAGCTATTCAAATGCGCAGAAATTCTTTTCTTTGCCTAGGGATAGGTTTCGTGTCAGGGCTACTGGTGTTGATGAAGCAGATTTCATGTTTCATGTTTTAATAGAATAATGCTGTCCCTTATAGAGTTCAAATTTATTCGCAATTGCACTTCTTGAAAGTACAATTTAAAAAGTTGCACTCCTTATGGAATGCTAAAACAGCAACAAAAAAAAGAGTTCCATTTGTTTGCATTTACTTTTTATATGTAAACACATATTTACTTCTTATGTGCACTTGAATATAGCTATGTTTATTTTTATTAAATTTAACTGCAACAAATGCATCGTCCAATCAAACTACTTTAATGACTTTTAACTTGTTAATTTTGTTAGTGTTTTCAGTTTTTCGCCCTTTTTCAATTTCCTATGAAATTACACACAACGTCATATAGCTTCACAATTATTCTAAAAATATATATATAAAAACTAATTGAATGCATTTTAACGAATAGTAATAAAATTCTTTATTGTTGTTAAGTCAAATTGTGTCCTGTTATTTGGTTTATTGTCTAGTTAAAAATCGTAATAGCACACTTCCTACTACCTACCCTTCTTATCGCTTAGTTTGTGTTCGGTAAATTTTATATATGATGGCCGTAAGAAGCACATTTTGTTTAATAAAATAAACCATGATTTTGAACTTCTAAGAGAAGCATCTTTATTTTGCGAAACAGTGGCCATATGCTATCCTCGTTATTATTCCCGTTCCTACTTTCATTTGACAAGGTTTTTTATTTTTAAGTATACCTTGGACCTGGTCTGTAAATAACAATAAGTCTGGTGTGGAAAATATACTTCTAAAGAATCAAGTAATACCACATAATTGTTTTTGCAAACTAATACGTAGTGCCACCATGTTTTTGAGTATTCTTATCTTGTTATGACCGTTTCTTACTATATTCCTGATGACTTATACCCATATCTGTGATGTAATTTAGCGTATGCGCAATAGGTTTTTTTTTCAGTATGTTATAACCCTTCTCGCCTGGCTTAAATTTAGGGATTTTTTAAAAGTTCTAACCGGCACCTATAAAATTGTTATAAAATGAGATCTTTACATTCTAAAATTTATTTAAATTTATATTTTTGAAGAGCTTAGTGAATTTGAAACAGATATATACTAAAAAAACACATAAAGTGCGTAAATCTAAGCCTGCAAATAATTTAAAAAAGATTTTTATAAAAAAATAGCAAAAAAAAAGACTTCAGATAAAATGTTATATATGAACAGGGTTAAAACTGATACATGTAACATATTGCTGAAAAAATTGAAAACATAAAAAATAAATAATCAAGATTTTCAACAATAAAAATAGTATAAATAATAAATGGGCAATAAATGAACAATAAAAAATACTATACCGGTTCCTTAAGGATCCCCAAAGGGAGACCATAATGGCAGCCAGTACGGTCGTGTTCTACGCTTTACTATTATTCTTGTTGTTGTTTTGCGGAAATATTGAAACTGTTGAATGCGAAAGAAAGAATGTTTTAGTAGAACTGTTAAAGAGAAAAGGATTGAATGTATTACATCAAAATATTCGTGGCTTATTAGCAAATTTTAGTGGTTTACAGGCACTTTTTCATCGCATCCAAACATAGATGTGTTTACGTTATCAGAAACTCATATTTCAACCGCGGAAGATGTCATCAGCAGTATGATATCCCAGGTTACAATTTTGAAAAAAAAATCGTAATACTGGTAAGGAGGAGGTGTAGCGTTTTATAAAAAACAACATAAACTATGTTAGGCGAACAGATTTGGAGATTTGTAAACTCGAAAGCGTTGTTATAGAAATTGTCGTTAAAAATTCGCAAAACGTTCTTGTAGCAACACATTATAGGCCTCCAAACGGCACAAAACACTTGCCGAGTAATTACAATGAGTTATTACAGAAATCATTATCGCCTTGTTGTGTGGAGTCTAAAGATGTTATACTCATAGGAGGTATGAATGTCAACTACTTAAATTCACGAAATAATAGAGAAGTTAAGGCAATTAATCAACAAAATGGTTTGACACAAATAATTAAAAAACCAACGCGCAGGACACAAAATATTTAATCGACATTATAGCAACGAACAACCCTGGCTCAATCGCTGAACACGACGTCATACCGACTAGTCTCAGTGACCATGATTTAGTAGGTTGCGTACGAAAATTAAACAACAAAAAGTCAAAAACAGTCAAAACCAGGAATTATGCCAAATACAACCCTGATAATATGAATCGTGATTTTGAACAAGTGAATTGGTTGCCGGTATTATCTTTATCAAACGTTAATGATGCTGTTAACACATTCAATGGCATTGTAAAATATATTTCCGACAAACATGCACCCATCATTCAAAAAAGAGTGAAAGGTCGCCCATGCGCATGGCTTAACGAAAACTTGAAATCTATAATGAACTAGCGTGATCAACTTTTACGAAATTCTAGAAAAAACAGCAGTGCAAGTGATTGGAGGAAATATGAGGACTTAAGAAATAAATGCAACAACATGCAAAAGAATGATAAGGCTTAAACATCACAAGAACGTAATAGGCGAAAACCACACAAATCCCAACGGTTTCTGGAAAGCAGTGAAAACTATATTTTCGACAAAGCCTAACACAAAAAATGCGACTAATAACGAGAAGGATAATCAAACTCGCGCCATTGCTTTCCGTGATTACTTTTTAACAGTCGTAAATAATCTGAAGTCATCCGCATTGAAGAACTTTATCTGGAAACCGTCAAATCACATTTGCTCCAGAACTAGAAAATCTTTTAATTTTCAACATGTGTCTAAAGTTTTTATTAAAGATTTTCTTAAAAAGAAATTAAAGAGACAGAAATTCACTGGGCTTGATGAACTCCCCCCTGGAATGCTTAAAGATTGCGCGCAACATTTATTGTTCCGTTACATCACAATATTAACCAGTCTTTGCGCTCCAGTGTAGTCCCGAACGCATAAAAACAAGCAAAAATCGTCCCACTTTTTAAATCAGAAGACACAAACAAACCTGAAAATTATCTTCCAATTTCAGTGTTGCCAATACTCTCTAAATCATTGGAAAAACCAGTACACACGCAATTAATGGAATTCTTAGAAAATGAGAAATTACTAAATGACTCCCAATTTGGCTATAGAGCTTAACGTTTAACACATCTTGCAACAACACTACTTGTTGACAAAGTAAGACAAGCTGCCGAGAACGGAAAGTTAGTTGGAGCGCTGTTCCTGGATTTAAGTATAGCGTCCGATACGAACAGTCACGATGTAGTCTTAAGAAAACTTTCATCATACGTTGTTGAAAATGTAGAATTGTTGTGGTTCACAGATTATCTTTTTAACCGATCACAAGTTGTTGAAGTTGGCAATCGAACATCAGCAAGTTTTAATTTTGTGAGTGGAGGGCCGCAAGGATCGATACTCAGTCCTATGCTATTTTTAATATTTTTTAATGACTTCCGGGTGTAACCGTAAATAATTACTCCCCGAATAAAATTACTCCCCCAGTAATAATTTCCTGGGAAATTATTACTCTTGGAGTGGTAATTTCCCAGGAAATTATTACTCCCACACGGAAATTATTACTCCCTTGAAATCACTCTTTTATAAATGGGGGAGTACTTTTTTCCCAGTAAAAACTAACTCCCACGAATGAGGGAGTACTTTTTTCCCTGTAAAACTTCTCATGAAGACATTCCATTGCAAGTTCGAATGTGCGAGCTTCCTTTCTTCATAATTTTTATTCATATTTTTTTCATACTTTGTTTTATCGGTTTTCTAATCTTAAGCAGTTCTTTTTGTATGTTTTTTAGAGCGTCAAGCTTCATTTATTTTTACTTTGTTTGATACATTTTTTAAACTCAAACGTTTATTTTATCTGCAACAAAATACTATGTTTTACTTTATCCGATAAGTTCTTAAACTCAAGGTCAAAAGTTTGTTATTTTATTCTTTAAAGCTCTAATAATCTATTATTTATTTCATTTATGAATTTTTAAGCTCAAGCAGTTCATGTTTTCCAGATTTAAAATTTCAAGTTCCAAAAAGTTTTTTCTCTCGTGATTTGTTAACTATAATCATTTTGTTTCACTTTTTTTTTTTTGTTAAATTTATTTCCTATTCATTTATTACAGTTTTTTGTTATAACGTTGTAGTTATCGTGAGAAAATAGATTATCAAATGATTTTGAAATGATTATTCTAAAGTCAAGTTAAGCATCATAGATGTGGTTGGCCATTTATATATATATATATATATATATATATATATATATATATATATATATATATATATATATATATATATATATATATATATATATATATATATATATATATATATATATATATATATATATATATATATATATATATATATATATATATATATATATATATATATATATATATATATATATATATATATATATATATATATATATATATATATATATATATATATATATATATATATATATATATATATATATATATATATATATATATATATATATATATATATATATATATATATATATATATATATATATATATATATATATATATATATATATTTTTTTATTGGTCCCACTGAAAAAGGGAAGCCAGACCCACACCGCCGGATGTTTAACTCTTCTGGTAGTCCATTGTAAGTCCTCTTAATAAATTATTTTTATAAATAGCATAATAATGGTCATTTTCTATTTATTAAGTTAGTGGAGAAAAAACTTCCTGCGGGAAGTAATAATTTTCTGGTAAATAGATACTCCCGGGAGTAACAATATCCCGGGAAATAGGTACTGGGGAGTACTTATTTCCTAGTAAATAATTACTGGGGAGTAAACTTTTAGGGGAGTATGTTTTTACGGTCACACCGGAACACGTTGAGAGAGGTAAGTGTATTCAATTTGCTGACGATGCCGTCATCTATGTTGCAAATGCTGACCCCTGTATAATGGAAACAACATTGAACGATGAATTAGAAAACGTATCCATTTACTTGAACGATAACAAATTTATTCTGAATCTAAAGAAAGGAAAAACAAACTGTGCTATTTGGAACATCTAAAAGATTATCCCATAAAAATGCCAAAAATATAATCCAATTGGCAATGCAGAGTCAACCTATTCATCATTCGACGTTTTACATATATTTGGAAAGCAAACTGGATTCATCACTAACTCTGGTTGCCAATTTCGAGAAACCATATAAGAACGCTGCCGGAAGAAAAATGCGACCATTTCTGAGTTTTGAAGCTGCATGTAAAATTCTATCAGATGGTAATTGAACCCATTTTTTGTATAGTTCTCTTTCAAATTTAAAATTAACGATGACCCAACGTTGCAATCAATAGAAAATCGAGCCAGACAAATAGTTGGAGAAAAAAATACGATCCGGAGTATTATAAGAAATATGAAAGGAAGGCATGCGTTTTGGTAAAAGCTGTCTGAGGAACACCGTCTGTGAAAATTTCAATTAACACAAGCATTTAATTAACACACGGATAAATATGTTGGTGAAATTACCACGTATAAAATTGGACTTCGAAAAAAGATCCTTCAAATATCTTGGTGCAGCATTATACAATGACTTACCATTAAATATACGTTGTTGCGATAACTTATTTCAGTTCAAAAAATTAGTTTCAACATTTTATGTAAATATTCGCTTTTAAAATATGTTTTATATGTTTTTAGTAATTATTTAAGTAGCTTCTGTTTCTAACTTTTGTGCATTCTAGTTTCACATTTTTCTTTTTTCTCTGTTTCTTTTTTCTTGGTATGTACATGCGTTTTATATTCATTTGTTTAGCTAACTCATGAGCAGTTTTTAGTAAGTAGTTTTTGCTTATTTTTTTCTTTCTTTTATATCTTTTTAATGACAGGACACACAATGATAGCAGTAGTTCATTCAATAATAATAATAATAATAATAATAATAATAATAATAATAATAATAATAATAATAATAATAATAATAATAATAATAATAATAATAATAATAATAATAATAATAATAATAATAATAATAATAATAATAATAATAATAATAATAATAATAATAATAATAACTATATTCATGGACTGTTTTGTTACATGTCGGCAGGGCTGATTTGTTACATCCGGGCGGGATTGCTACATAAATAGGGCTGTTTTGTCACATCGGGTTGTTTTGTTACGGGAGATCGGGCGGTTTTGCTACCATTCCGGCTGTTTTGTTACCGTGCATAATTTCAAGATGGCAGCGTGATTGGCGCAGCGACACTCCAACAGTAGTTTAGCAAATCTTTTTGGTTAAGTTTGGGGCCTGTGCTGTATTGTAAACAAAACTCTCTCTACAATAAGTTGTTCAAAGTTTATGCTGGCTAGCTAACTGTGTTTTGCTTTGGTTTATATCGCCAGTTTTCATTTAGCTGGCAGCAACACTCGTGTAGATAGCTAGCTCTAGCTAGCTATCTCAATGAAAGTATTTTATGTTTGTTTTACTATTATTAAAAAACGTTGTGGAATAGGTGAAATAGCTAGCTAACTTACCCAGTTACAAAAGCTATAGCTAGCTCGTTAGTTGTAGAAGCTATCTAGCTAGGTTCTTGTAGCTAATTGTAGTGTTTAAAATCATCAGAAGACCAGAGCAGTGTTCAATTTCCCTTGGCTGGCTGGTCATATATATTGCGGCGCCAAGCCTTTATCAGTCTTAGGGTTAAAAAAGTTTAAAAAATGTTGCTGCTTTTATGACTTGTCTGAAAGTTTGTTACATGTAACTAGGGTAATTAGCCATGATCCACATTCCCTTGGAGGTTCATCTGGATGGGGGGGAGCTATGGTAACTTTCAATAACCAGCATATATAATAGCCGCATTACAAAATTGAACCGGCGTCTCCTGCACAAAGTATGTGAGTTATGTGACCTCCCAAAAATGTATCGAGTGTGTTAAAAGTAACCTTGGAAAAAGTATCTGCTATATAGAGCATTCTATAAGAGCTAGTTTTTTTGACTAAAATATGGACATATTGGATACAATATAATTTTTTTTCTTTTAATTCATTTACCCGAAATACAATGTCTTTCCTGTACCACATTTACTTTGTCGTCGTGAAAAAATATAATATACAAATATTTATTCCAAAAACACCAAACTAATTTGTGACAATATTGTGTTGTGTTCACTTCTCTGTGAAGTGTCTAGAGCTAGCATACTGGAACAATGTGCAATATTTCATGTTTTTATAAAAATAAGATAGCATAGCTTCATAAATGTACAACACAAGACATTTCATTCCTAGCCAAACAATTATGGTAGGCATAAATGCTTTTCAAATCATGGATATTAAATATTTATTATCTTTTCATTCTTTTTATATAAAAGTGTTAATTTATATAGTTCTTTTATTGCTTGTGACAACTTCATAAGTTTGTCTGCATCAACATTTCTGGTATTGAACACATTTGTTTCTGGACATTTATAACTTTATTTATATATATTAAGCTGTGAATTTCTATATTACAATTTATATACATCATAGCTGGTCTTTGAATACCATTTGTACCTTGCACAGTGAAGTCGTTTGTTTAAAGGCATTATACAATATTTTTTATATATACATCAATGACGTTCTTTATCTGTAAAAATGTCATAACTTTTGTTGACATCAGTGTGTGAAAAATCATGTTAAAACACAGAAGCTTTTGAATGCAAAAAACATCTTTATATTTATTTTTTATTACTTGGCTGATACACGGAAGAGTTATATGAAAAATGCAATGGTTTGATTTGTTTATGGCTCATAAAACAGGGATTTTTATGCACCCATTCTTTGGTTTTTGGAGGGCAATAATATAATGATACCATAACACAAGATAATATCTATAATTTTTTTTATTATTTGCATATTCTTTAATATTTCTTTAAGAACAAATGAACAGCTGATTTGCCATAGAGAGTATATATGCGCTACTGGATACGGTGGTAGATGCAATTATATATTATATATGTAATGTACTCTTTAAATGATATAAAACTGTCTTTAAAAGCTCTGCTAAAATTCAGACAATATTGACATCGAAAAACAAATGCCAGCTACCACCACTAAGTCAATCCGGCGTATACATTATCCCATGCAAATGCGGCAAAAAATATTTTGGGGAGACGAAGTTGGGAATCGCTACCCTCTTCGAACAACACAAAGACACCAACATTAAAGAAAAGTGGAGCGCATCAGGAGATTCATTTTACTCTAGTTCTTGTAATGCTGGTTATGATTGGGACAATGCGAAAATGCTTAAACAAGAATTTAATAAATTTGATTGTAAGGTACGACGTCGATTTGATGTCAATGTAATGACAACCGTCAAAAAAATTTTTATAGTCTGATGAAGACCTCCAATATGGAGGTCGAAATATTACCATAAAAATATATATGCTGAACGACCATGTATATGTTTCTTTAAAGTATATGTAATGTACATTTTCTACTCAACTTAAAAAACGATTATCTTTTTCATATTTTGGACATATATATATCTTTCACTGATCCCAAGTTTTAATTTTCCTGTATTCATACGTCATATGCAATTATGAAATTCTGTGTGTATTTGCACATTTTTGAGATTCTTAATTGCGTAAGGTATATAAATACAGTATTTTTCAAAAAATGAAATTAGAAGAACTACAAAATAACATAATTTTGTAGATCGTTTTTCACTGAAACAGCAAAAAAAATTGTTGTCCAACACAAAATACACAAGGGTTTCGACTTGTACTCTAGGTTTACCTGTACTTTAAGCACTCGATCTCCCATTAAAAGTTGACCAAATAGCTAAAATTGTGTTGTTTGAAATAACGTATTATGCATAATCTCTTCATAAGTTTATTAAAAAATATAATGTTACATATATATATAAATCAAATTGCAAAAGTCAACACGTATTTCTGGTTTATAACTATTACATATCCAAAACCTCTAGTGTAAAGTTCTATCCCGCATAAAATTTCAATGTGCTATATTCTCTTTTATTGACCTTTTCACAGTTTAAGTTGTTCACTTATTTTCTGTATTAAAAAAGGAAGTAAACAGAGTGAATTTAATAAGACCATGGGCATTATGAATATTTTGTATTTTCTAAAAAAATGGTTTTAAGGCATGAAAATTTAGTAAGTTATTGCCAGTAACCCTACTTAAAACATATGTGAATGATTTGTAACTTTTCTTAATTCATAACAGTTTACTTCCATTTTTCAATTCTCTAAAAAGAGCATTGTAACAAAAGAAAGATTTATTTAAACAATAGTTAGTTAAAACTGTGAACTCTTGTATTGCCTAATTTATTTAATGTTTTTTAACATCATTTTTATTTTTTTATTATGTATATGTTTTGTGACAACTGCTATTTTATATATAAAGGTCAGCCATGTTTGATGTTTGGTGCCTTATTGTCTATCCTTATTCATAGGAATTACTTTTTCTTAGTTATAAAGATAAAGAACCAATATTGAACTAAACTGCTAAGTTGACATGAACGCTGCTAGAAAATATCCAGTGAGTGAATTCATTTTTTATGGGGAAATGGGAAATTGATTTTCAATATAATAAACTAGTCGATAAGGCCTGTGGAGAAATCCACTTAGGCAGGAGGGACAATGTAAAAATTGGTTATTTTAGACCTTTTGCTGATGTCAGCAGTGCATATGAAAAAACAAATTGACGAAATTCATTTTATCCGTTGTCTCTACGACACGCTCATGAAGAGAATGTATGTGATCATGTGATTTTGATGAACGGTTAATGATATATAAGGGTTTAAAAAATATGCTGACGTCAGCAAAGACCCGCGAAAACGAACAAAATTAATTTTTAGAAATTTGTATACCTGTTGGCTTCAACGTATAGGTCTTTAAACGCTGATCAAGAAAATGTATAGGATCATGTACTTTTGACAAACGGTTACGGAAATATGGGGGTTTAATTGATTTTTGATGACGTTATCAACCCGTCCATTCCGAAACGGATTCAGGGACCCAGGTTTGGGAAAATTACCCAAATTGGTCCTATCTGGTCCCACGCGGGGAAAAATCATTGACACCACCTCGTTTCCAAGTTATTTGGCCTCAAATATTTAAGTGCACTGTAATGGCTTCATTAATTTAATATAGGATATTGACGTTAGTAGTAGTGTTATTGACGTCGCGCCGTAATGTCATAAAATTTAACATACGAGACATACTTTTTTCGGCGACGTCAGAGAAAATTTTGGCGACATCAAAGGAAAATGACGATATCCACTATGACCGTCACATACACTTCGTATTATTATAAGAGATAGAAACGTTTTATGTAGTTATTTATATAACAAATATAGGTATACAAATTATTATATTGCAGCTTTTGGTAATGGTACACAAATGTTGCCCAAAAACTCTAATTCAAGATATTTTAAACTTTGTTTCTAATCCGTAAATAGTATCTGAATAGTTTTTCTACTATATTTAAGCATTGATGGAACACATTCCAACTGCTTGGCGAGATTCGTGAACCATGCCCATCCCGGTGTGCCAATTGTAAAATAGTGTTACTGGTTCGTGACAAAGTGCCGTATCTAGGCTTAAAGTCTCTAAAACTCATAAAGACTAATGAAGAGCTTAGATACGATTATGGTGACAAATGCATGTTGTCTTTGAGAAAGCAGGTAATTTATTAACTCTAAGGAACTTTACTGTTATTTTGCTTCCAAATATTTACTGCATTTTTTTCTTATAGAAGAACTTGTGTGTGCCATTACATTTAAAAGATATAGAGAATCAGGTAGAAATCATTATTTCTTGTAGTGTACAAAAGTAAAAAGTAAAAAATTTAAAGATCCAGAGAAGCAAATATTCTCACCAGGATTCTATAATTTCAATTCAAGTTATTAATTGATGTCAAATATTCTTGCACACAAGGCAGTTGTTTGGATTTTTGTGATCACAAATAAGAAATGTAGTGTTTGTATTCTTGAGCTGTGATTTAAGAGAAGCTTCATTGTGAATTCACGTTTTCTATATTTGCACAAACAAAGTCAATTTTTTTCTTGCCTACTGCATGTTAAACTCGCATATTATCAAGGCTCAAAAAAAATTAGTGTGTTCAAGGTTCTGCTTCTGTTCTTTCTTCCACTACAAGTTATATAAAAATAAACATCATATATATATATGATGTTTATCTTTTATTCTTAGCTAAAAAAGATCTCCCATGCAAGTATTCTGAAACTGAAGGTATGTATTACATCTCTGAATTTCATTTCCTAATAATAAACTAGTAGCAAGCGCTGTTTTTATGTTGCATATTTCCTGAGATGTTAATATATAAAACTAGCATTCTTGTTTATTGAATTTTTGTACGATTGCTTAATTAATAACTAAAAGTTTTGCTTGTTATTTCAATTTATCAATGATTTCATTGTAGGAAGGGCAAAAAACTGTAATTGAGGTAGAAGGTGAGCACACTTACAATGAGAAGTATAACCTTTCATCAATAAACGTGTATTGTGACACAATTATTTTTATAGTATTAAAACAGCCTTACATGATTATCAGAGATCGTGAAAAGTAAGTAGCGCTCTTCTTTCTTGTGTAGTTTTAACGTGTTCAGTAAATAAAAATAATAATGATTTGGCTTTATTACAACCTGAATCTCATGATTAAATTTGAATTGTTACCGTTAACGTATTGTTAATATGCCTGTTTCTTTATTATGTTTTTAGTTTGTTCAAGCCATTAATATATAAGACGAAGATCCCTAACCTTCCCTAATCCTTCACTTTGAAAAGGGTTGTCTGTTTGAAATCGACAAGGAAATCACAAGACATGACTCGTGTGATACAAGGCATCTTAACAGTTCACATCTAAATTAGTATTCTCTATGGTGCTCTTTTTTATTCCTAGGGTCACTATTTTAAAGTAAGAGTCTGTGTGTTTTAATTTTATGCTAACTACAACTTCTTAACTGTTTCTGGAAAAGTATTACTTGGTGCTTTGCAGCTAGTGGGCGGCAAAAAACTTTTTTTATGGTATGACAAATCAACAACGTAGAAAATGCCTAGATGTATTTTCTACAATTCCTGCATTACACGTTGTTTTTTGAAAGATAACCGTATTTTGACCTGAGCCTCAATTTTCTTTGCAAAATGACTGAATATAGGCTCAAATTTTCTTATTTTTTCTCTTAATTTTTATTCCTCTTTGTTTTCTTTATAAATAACTACTATATTTTATCGACATTTGAAATAACATTTTTTTGAAGAAAAAAAGACCTCTTTTGTTATTTTGGGATAAAACTTTGTTAGTAATTAATTCCACAATTTTGAATACATTTTGCCTCCAGAGATCCATGAATGCTGTATAGCTACTTTACGGAAAAAAAAGAAACTTGATTGTGTTCTTCTGAAATTACGGATATTTTGGTAACTGTAAATCTAAATATCAAGGTCTTTAAAAATTGAATCTTGACAAGCTGAAACCGGGGATTTTCCTAAAATGTTTTTACGATTTCAAGGTTTTTGAGCGTCATCTAATAATCTACACATTTGTAAAAGAAAGCGCAAAAGTATTCGTTTTATCATAACTCCAACAACGTCTCTTAAGATCCTTTCTATTAATGTTAACGTAATAAATATGTTCTTCCTAGACCTCAAGATGTTGCCGATGATGGCTTTTGTGAATGTTGCAAGATACGTTACACATCACTACAACATGTATATGTATGCTATGACACCTTTTTTTCTTGTAGATCAAATCTGTTTCTTGGATACAAGAATTATATCCATGGAAAAATAAAAATGATAGTTTTTTGACAGAAAGACTCGTTTAGCTATTGTTATTGTTTTGATAGCCCCTAGACAGTGATCGTCATAAAAGCTTCGTTACTAAAAAAAAAAATTATGATAAAGTAGACCAGTTGATAGCTAAAGAAGTTGGTTGTGGCGACTTTGTCGAAGCATGCATGAAGAAAGCTGCTAAAAAGTATGTACTTAGAAATAATAGGAAATGTGATTTTAGAGAGGTATGTTATATTATAAGTAGTTACATGAAACTACACATTTAGTATGTTGTATTAGTTCATCAAAGTGATAATAGTATGACACATTAACAGAAGTGAATGTCAGTGATTTAGAACAACTCTTACGAGGAAAAGTATTAGAAGCAGATATGTTTTATTCTTTCTCAGTCATAATATATAATAGTCTTTTTATTTTAACTATTAGGTTTTGATAAAGAAAAATAAATCTTCAGGACATTCTCCAAATAAATAATTAGCTATCATTTTTTGCGTGCATTTCCGAATATATGTGAAAAAACGCTAATATTTTTTCATCTCACGCTAATATTTTTGCTTCATAGTTTTTGGGCGTCAGTTTTTTTACTTTGATTTCTAAGTGATATCCGTCGTTTCGTAGTTCATAAGCAAAAACGATATGTCCTAATTAGAGTTATGATTTGTTCCATTCGCTCTTTTTGCATCAGCATCATGTCAAGTACCTATCTGTTTTTAATAAAAATTTCTGGTGCTGTGTATGAAAGAAGATTGGTCCAAACTCCAGTTAATCTGCTAACGACAAGATGATCTCATCGTTGGACTAGCATTCAGATTCGCGTGCAAATTCACTTATATCAAGTAGAGTAAAAAAAAAATCTAGGATGCTAGTTAGTAATAGGACGTTAACTTTTGAGTAAGCTGGTTTTAAATAGAAGCGTCTACAGTGATAAATTTAATTGTAAGTATTTTTAGTCTTTAAGTTACCTAGTTAGTAAACCAGCTACACAGTTTAAACAGTAGTTGCAATACGAATTACAACTTATTATTATTATTCAGTACAGTTTAAAGGTGTTAAAAACTTAAAGTAGTAGTATTATATGACAATATATAATGACCACATACACTTATCGGTTAAAAATTGATAATCCGTATTATAATCTACATCGATTTTAGGTGCTGGCTTAATTGCAAAGATGATTCACTAGCGAAAGTGTAGGGAGTCAGAACACTATATATGGAATAGGAACATCTGGTTCAGAGCTGCCAAAATTTATCTGTTCTTCCATCCACGATATTTATTGAACATTTGCAACAAACATGCATCAAACATTCGCAATAAGATGAAAATAAATTTACACAAGTTATTGACTTGATCAATTCATGGCTTGAAATTCATTAAAAGTATTATAGAACATTCAATTTATTGTTAGATTATGCTATAAATGTTTTTCTATTTACAAAACATAGCATTTTAATTGTAATTCATATTTCTTCTTATTGGAAAAAAGATTATATTTTATTATATATTTTTGGCTCTTTACAAAGACAAGCTTGTCACGCATGTCAGAAAATTTGAGTGAGGAACAATGATGTTTTATGATCTCGCACGTTTGTGTCTAAAATACTACCTCGTAGCCAAAACAATTTACCTAGGACTTGTGACCAATTTAGCCTGCTAGCATTTTAACAAAGTTTAAAAACAAATTGATGGTGTAGCTATAAGCTTCCCCTTAGGGCCTCCCTTAGCAAGTATTTTGAAAAGTTGTCCTACAGAATTTACGCCTATCTTTTATAGACGTTATGTAGACGTGAAGGTGATTCCTTAGTAAATAATTTATTTAGGAAATCTACGTTTGGTGGTGTTGTTGTTGTAATAATTGTATTAGTGTATGAAAAACTTTCCATGATTCCTAGTAGATATTGCACGAAAGGATATCGACTTTGATAGTTTGATGAAAGAAGAAGCTGAACATTTTAACTTTGAAACTATTTTTTCAGTTTGCTTTTAGGCGGCTAGCTAATTATTTCATTGGCCAGGTTGGTCATGTCAAACTCTGTCTATTTGTCACGCTTCCTCAAGTTTACCCGCAAGCTCAGAACCCTTTCTCATTCTTTAACAAAAATAGTCAAATATGTTTTCCATCCTGGAATTTGGCATTGGAAATCTACGAGTGATGATGTGAATTAATCCCAACATCACTCGTGAATTCTCAAGGCGTTTTTAGGTAGAAACGTACGATGAGCGATTTTTGTTACACATGATAGTACGTAGTTCATGGACAAATAGCATGTGTTCGCAACACGAATTATTTTTCACGCACAAGTAAAAGGACAGTCTTTTATACGTGAAATTTTTAGTTTTTATAAGGTGAGGTTTTTCTTGCAAGCAACACTTTTCCCATTGGAATTTTTCTCATTATTAAGTGATCGATAAATATAACTTAAAATTGGTAGTATTTATTAACATGGCTCTGAATTTGTAACAACCATATTAACACTGACATTGGCCAGCATAAAAATAATCTTTCCCTTATAATCTCTTGATCCAAACAAAATTCTCCCTAGATGTTTCTTCTGTAATATTGAATCCAGGTATAAAGTCCGTAGCTTCATGCGATATACTCCTGTTAAGCGACCTTTAATTACTGTAAGTAGCGGATCTGCTTCTGTTTAAATCTGCAGTTTTTGATTCTTTTTATAAGATGCTAGTTTTTTTAAGGTTTCGTTTCCTTACTTTGACGTTAAATAATCATATCTTTTCTGAATTTAATCGCGATTCCTGATTAATCCTGAAAATTTTGTAACTGAGAAAATATATTTTGGTAAGCTGTAAATACAACTTATGGGAGGTGTATAAAAAACGCATTTAGCACCGCTCATACATTGCATATTGTGCTATTCACATGGAAGGCAAATAAACTTGAAAATTAGCTTTAACCTGAGATTAACTAAATGACATTTTCACATTTTTCAGGAAACTGTAAGTACAGCAAGTAGTGTGCCACAGCAAAAATCTTTATTTAGAGTAAGTAGTAGGTTTAATTTTTTGGTACGCTCTCCAAAGATTATCAGAGGTACAATGTGTATAATGTATTGCCGTGAATGTTCTTTGAAGAAATATCATTTAAAAATACTTATTTTTATTTCTTTCTGTTATACTAGGGCAAGAGAAGAAGTTTATTTTGCGATAAAGATGTTCAACTGCTACGTCAAAAGTGCTCGTATATTATTGCTAATGGTCCATTAACGAAACAAGGTGTCACTAAGGCGTTGGAAGGGGAAGATATACTAAAAAATTTACTTTTGTACAAATTCGTACTCGTTTGCACTACGAAAGAAAACAACTATGAACACATCTGTTCCATGAACTTATGCCAGTCATTAAAACGAATAACTCTTCGTTAAAATTATTAAACATGTTAATGTTCTGCTTTTGTTTCTTTACTAATTGTTCTTATAATTGATGTTGCATGTTATCCCAGAGGCAGCACTGCTAACACGCACGATACTGTACTTTCCTAACTTTGACGACGATTATAATACTGAGTTAATTTTTGACAACTAGTTTTAATTAATGAAACTAAGTTTTGCTAAGCTGACATTTTCTTTAAATACAACCTTGATTAGACAAAATGTGTTTTCTTGCTTAATTTCATTTTGTGTATATAACGCTTGATGCACTGCTTTCTAAAGTTTATATTTTGTTTATGAGCTGTAAAGGCATTGGTCTTCTCTACTACATCCTATGTAGGATTCTGTTTTAGCAAACTTGAATCTTCTTGTTATTACACCCTCTACTTTCGTAATTTGTATAAGCACGTGTTTTACGAACTCGTTTAAAAGTTAGAATTCAATTTAAAGTTTTCAGAGCATGCTTCATAGCATTATTATTGTACTTTTAACCACACGTTTTTAAAGAAAAAATTAGCTTTAATGTAGACTGAAATATCTCGTGTTTGTATATAGTGGAAAATTTTGTGTATAATGTAAATATAAATTGAGATATGGATCAGGGACACGTACACTACTACCTACACTTTATTGGACTTGTCTACTACTTTTCCGACATGCATACCTGAACTATTAAACTATTTATTAAAGTAATGGTTGCTGAAAATATCGACATTGCTGTTGCTGAAAGTATCATAGGTGAAGTCATTGGTCAAGAAGCCTTTTCTTCGACGAATAAAATTTTAGCAAAAAGTATTTGTATATGATATTAGTAAATTGGTTTGGCCTTGTTCGTTTCGGTTGATATTCTTAACAGTATCGAAAATTTAAAAAGTCTGGCGCTCACCATAGGCAAACTAGTGGTCTCTTAGGCCGTCGCTTGAGCTGTTGTGAAAAAACTTACACGTCCGCAGATAACCGAATCGGAAAAAGTTGCACCACAGGTTGAAATATAAAAATCGCATATAAAGCAATTGCATGATAACAAAACTTACGCTAATTTAATAATCGCTAGCCATGCACTTGTGGTATGCGGACAGCCGCCTCATGTAACAAGCCGCCGCCTAAGAGACTGCTTATAAACCCGAGGTAATTTTACGAAGACTGTCCAAATCTGCTACGGAAGGTGTAGTGGCATTTTCTATACTCTTTCTCTCTCTCCTGTTACTATAGGAAGAGTTCTGATACCAAATTCGCTTTGGTTTAATGTTAAAAACGCAGGTCAAATAGTTATCAGTCTTTTCTAACTTGCAAATAAAAACTCACAGCAGAATATAATACTCTCAACCTCCAAATAAAATACTCTTGTCGCGTATGTAGGGCTTAGATTTTGTCACTTGTAACAAGCAACCAAATTTAAAATTATTGAATCCGTTACATGAAATTAGTTTGAGGCATACAATCTATGTACTCTTTGCTTTTGTGTCATCAATACGTTTTATATGTACTTTGTGTAGGCATTTTGGTTATGCAACATCTGCATCCGATCTATCAATCCTGCTACAATAAACTAGTACAACTGATACAAAACTGTGAGCCCTGCTACAAGAAACTATTCTTGTAATACAAACTAGTCCACTAATATAATGTTATCCCGCCCCGTTTAAAACCGTCAATCCTATTTCGAAAAGTCAGTTTCAGTAGTAGAGACCAATGGACTAATTTTTTCATCATTTTATCTCGTATTTACTTGTCGTAAACGATTTTGGTCAAACATGTTACAATATCGCCCCCTTTATAACCGTCAATCCTATTTCGAAAAGTCAGTTTCAGTAGTACAGACTAGTGGACCAATACAGTCCTGCTATTTTTATTCATCATTTTATCTCGTATTTACTTGTCGTAAGCAATTTTGGTCATACATGTAACAACCCCGCCCGGTTTGAAACCATCAATCCTATTACGGAAGGTCAGTTTCAGTAGTAGAGACTAATGGACTAATACAGTCCTGCTATTTTTATTCATCATTTTATCTCGTATATACTTGTCGTAAGTGATTTTGGTCAAACATGTAACAACCCCACCTGGTGTGAAGCCATCAATCCTATTACGGAAAGTCAGTTTTAGTAGTAGAGACTAATGGACTAATATAATCCTGCTATTTTGTTCATCATTTTATCTCGTATATACTTGTCGTAAGTGATTTTGGTCAATCATGTAACAATCTCGCCCGGTTTGAAACCATCAATCCTGTTACGAAAAGTCAGTTTCTGCTGAACTAGTCGACTAAAATGTTGAAAGAAGTAGTAGGATTCTACTACTTCTTTCAACATTTTATCTCATATTTACTTGTCTTAAACGATTTTTGTCAATCAATGCTACAATCCCGACCGGTGGAACACCATCAATCCTATTACAGAAAACTTGTCTCAGTGATACAAACTAGAATAATATATAATGTTAATATATCTTTCAACACTTTGTCTTTTATTTACGATAAACGATATTGGTCGTAAACATGATATATAATGCTGTAAAAACAAACATGAATGCGAGTTGCCGTGGTCAGGAAATACACTATCCTGTGAAAGTGTTTTGGGCATTGTTGGTTCCCAACAGCATAACAGTTTCAATATCTATGTTTTGGTTTAGTTAAATTAAGTAGTAAGTAATAAAAAAGATTCACACGACAACGCAACCTCCATACCAGGACCTGTAGCGTTTTCTGAGATGACAATGAAACGCTACAGGCCCTGAAAAAAATTGCTTTCTGTCTCTTGTATCATTCCCTTTGATTTTACGACTATTATGTAAAATAATATTTTCACCATCGATTCCGGGATCAATGAAACCAAACAAGGCAGTTAATATTTCAATACTTGACATGCCTGCATAACGTAGTTAGTATACTGTTGGCGTTTGGTAACGAGTTCTTCCTTCTTCTTAATAAGGTCTTCTGCTCCTGTATTATTGTCCTTAGTATTACTATCAACAATGTCAAAATCGATTTCAGAAATATTACTAGCATTGTTTTCAGGTTCAACGGACAATTTACATGCTTTTCTTGGTGATAAACGCTACATTGGAGCTTTTCGGAGCCTTTCCTATTGAATATTGTTTTCTTACGCGAGCACAAAGTTTTTGCTCCCCTTGTCTCGTTTTCATGTGATTACGTAATCTTTTTATGAAAGTATTATTTCTGCTCATGTTCGTATATTTGACAAGAGAATAACGGAGAGTCGTATGACACTCAAATCTAGTAATGACGTAAACGGCAAACCTCATTATAAAGCAACCTGGAAGAAAAGAAGAGTTGAAGTTGAAAATAAATTTCGTTCTACTTCAGTTATTTGCAAACTTTATACAAATCTCGTTTCAGGCATTATTAATCTTGTATACAATGACCACTTTAATACTGCTGTTCCGCGGCAGACAATTAACTTGTTTTAACGGCTTGTTTAATTATGTGTCCTCTTTTATAAACAGTTATCAAAAATTATCTTTTCTTTTAATTTTATGGACATGATATACAAAATGTACCTTAAACAGGTTTAAACAGGTTTAAAAATGCATGAAATTAGAGAAAGGTGCATTTCCCAAAGATGATATCCTGTTTCGTTAATTAAAACTACAGTGGAAAAATTTATCGAATTGATATTTTTACCGATATCATTAGCAGAGTCTGTGTCTGTACCACCCAGTTTACTTTTGTTACTCAATACAAAATAGAGTATTCCCCTCTTTCCCCAATTTATTCATTTGTTATAAGCTAAATCAATGAAATGTTTTACTGCGAAGGTGCAAATTAATGCAAGCGTGATTTTAATCCGTAGGTGGTTCTACTAACTTAAATAAAATGCTTATCTTGTTTTGAGATTTCGAGAATACAATATAGACAACGTTTACTGTACGTGTAAGATATTTCGGGAATAGTATTTTTATTTTGTCGGCAATAGTATTTTTATTTCGGTTTAATTTTCTTTTAACTACTAGGTTTATTTTAATATTTTATGTATCATGGTTTTATTTTATTTCCTACTAAAAAAAAAAAAGAAAGACAGAAAGAAAGAAAGAAAGAAAAAAAGAAAAGAGAGAAAGAGAGTCAGAGAAATAGAACATTGAACATAACATTGAACCATCAGATCGTTGACGTCTGAAAGGACATTTTCCGCCAATCTAGAGGTGTAAACTTCCAAAATGTCCGCGAAATTCATATGTAATTTTCTATTTAAGTAATAGCGCTAAATTTCATAACTTGATGACTAGTTAAAGTTATGCTTCGTTAATTTTATGTTACAAGGTAAAATACACTAATACTACAGCGCTCTTTCTTGTTGCGCAACATAATTGAAGTGCTCAACGCTCGAAGTCCGGAAGACATTACACCTGCAGACGCCCCACTGGATGTGCAGAATATCTGTCCTTAAGTCTAACCAACATATGTGAACGATTTACCTGCAACTAAACAGTCCGTCAACTTGCCGTTAAAGGCTGGGTAAAACATTTCGATGTGGCTTAAAGTTTCGATGCACTATAATAATACCAATACCCGTATATTACTTATGCGCTAGAAAAATGTTATACAGTTGAAAAGAAATATATAAAGGACGGTATAACCTGTGAATTTCCGTATTTTTTTAGAAACAAGGTGTTGATAAATAGAAAACCTCATTATAATCGCACATATGATTGTAGTAATAACAACCGTTCAAATAAATTGCATTCCATCATACTAACAAGTGAACATGGATGCATGAAATAACAATGCGGGAAATATGTACGATATGCTGACAAAAATGTCCTACAATCATTCCGTGCTTAGCTCTCGTTGAGGTCGGACGTATCTAAAACGCTCCGGTCTTGGCGCGCTAAGTCGAAGAAAGAAAAAAGAAGACTAAAGCTTGAAGAGCTCCTGCTTTGACAGCTAAGTCCTTTTTGATTTATTATATACTGTACTGCCTTCTTTACTTCATTTATATCTTTTCATTTCTTTAATTTGTTGTTTTGTAAGTTTTTTAAATTATTGTTTTTGTTAATAAATTGTTTTTATCCCAGTCAGTTTTTTATCCATCTATCATCTAATATGGTAGCTTTGCTGTGTTGTGGGTTCCTGCTGCTCCTTCTGTGTAACATCATAAGGAAATGGGCTTGCCTCAGATCCTTCAAACATAGTTTTGGAAGAGCACATAACCGTAGAATGATCTCTCTACGACTTAAAAATAACTTAGAAAACCTAAAAATAACAAAGGTAAATCATGTCGTATTTTGGGAATGTCTTATAAAAAAATCAATTGATATTAAATATCTTGATATATTGAACAGCTTGATGATAAATCATCTTAAAAAAAAACATTTATTATCATTAGAGTGAAATCATCTTCAGGTTTTACAAAATAACTTCATACCAATTAGCCTCCATGACCATTTCGCTGTCAGCGGTATAAAAAACCATAATTTTGCCCTATAACTTTAGTAAAAATTAAAATAATGAATTGAAACATGGTATTATGTTTTGGACTGGTTTGGTGCAATAGACAAGATGTTCTTCCTACTATCGTCATAGTGCCCGAATTCCCGAAGTGACCCATTCCTCAAGAAAATGATAAACTGTTTTTGGCTGCATATTAATTTTGAAAAAGCCTCACGTACAAAAAACATGAAGCGTTTCTCATTATTGAAATCAGCCAGATATAGTCTAACAAAACATGTCCTAGGTTTAAGATCAAATGATTTAACCAGTTCGGAGAAATTGCATGTGTTTTCTCAGGCTTGACGCAGAATATTTAAGTTCATGGCATTAAAGTATGGTTAAATAGAGTTAAAGGCTGAAATACGCGATCCTTTTAAATGGAAGATAAGATTCTTGTATTTTGAAAAAAATTATATGCATTTTTATCCGTCATTTCAAAATAAAACATGGATAGAAACTTTGTAGTCACCTCACAATAAGCCTCAGATTTAGTTACATATGGCTACAGATAAAAATATTTGTCGGGTGTATTTGTGAGCAGGCCATCTGTGATATACCTAAGACACCGAGTATTTTAATTTCCAGATATTTTTAATTGTAACATATTGTAAACAGAGCGAAAATTAAATCTAGATTTTCTGCACACTCGGGCGAACGATGTGCAGTCGCGGTTGTTGTTTAAACTAACGAATCAAAAAGCACAAAATTACAAAACCGTGGAAATAAAAAACTTGTCGGCTGCATGTAGGAACAAATATCGGAAGGGTTAAAAAATTTGGAAATTTTTTCGGATAGGCAACTTACCTTTTGACCACGGTGAAAGGTTAAACTGGATACCTTAGTTAATAATTTCTAGTATCAGAAAAAATTCGTGCTAATTAGAAATCGTCTGAAACCAGTGATATCGTTATGACGTACACTGATGGCTTCGCAATGACGCTTAAAGCAACCTTTAGAAAGCACCTGGAAATGTTGTCTAACCCTGTAGCCCATTTAAGTTTGAGTTCCTTTCGATGACTTTTCACTCCAGTCTTAGCGACTGTCTGAAATGTAAAGTCTGTCGCTGTGGACTAGATTTTCAGTGTTTTTTGTTTCGTTATGTAAGTTCGTGAGGGTGAATGATATACGCTTCAATCAACTCCAAAATTTTGTAAAATATTTACAGAAATCTGTATCACTGAGAGGTCAATAGTAAACGTGGTTGGTTGATTGCTAGTTCTGAGCTGTGTCCGAAAAATCCCCTGTTTTCTAGAAATGAACGAAGCTATATGCGTTTTCTTTCTGATCTTTTCAACTCATTTCTATTAAAGTTTTGTTGTCGTGTGTAGGCATCCAGTTCCGACAGTTTATTTGATTTACGGTCCGTGTACATGAGCTGATCTCGGGTTTTCATTTTCGTTTTACATCTTTGTCTAGGCAAGGTCATGTGTTCTTCTTGACACATCTCTTTAAAGGAAAAAGGAAAAAAGAGCGTGTTGATTGAACACATCTGCTAAAACATTTTTTAGATAATTCAAGGTTGTGAACGTCGAGGTTGAATTAAAAAGTTTCAATTGGCATTTATGTTACTACTGATGCTAGTTACATTGTTGGTTAAAACAATATCAATCAGTGTTTTGGTTGTTGAATAGACGCGTATTTTAATAATTGTTTAAAGTCTTTAATTTCAAAATTGTCCTTCATTCTTAGATGATCACTATTTTGTAGATAATCAGTGATATATTCACGAACATCGTGGTTTCGTCAATATCTTCCTTTTCAACAATTATCATTTAAGGTGAGATAGTTGTTAAAAAGTTTTTAATAGATGTTCAGAAGAATTCGGAGGCTTGCAAATGATACAAGAAGTAAAAGATTTTGATTTTCTTGGTAGATTGCCTTAATTGCCCTGAAGACATGCCTGCCTATAAAATTTATTCTGTTTCTGATGTACATTTCTACTGTCGTTTTGAAACAAAATAATGTTGAGATCGGTTATACTGTTTCATTCGAGAAAGGTACTGACAAAGTAAATACGTCGAAATTTTTTATTAGTAAGCAAATCCATAACTTTACCATATTGTCGTTACAATCCACGAATACTTTGATAAAACAGTTTTAAGCCCTTTTTCAATCCAAAATCTTTAATTTTGTCTCGTGTTATCCCAGGATGCGTTCCTGTGAATCCGTAAACAAGTACAAAAGTAAACACATACATTGTTTTGATGCTCTCAAAACAGGGTTTGTTAAACACATTTCCATAATTGAAAGATTTTGGAAGTCTATGCTAATACTAACGTTATTAAGTTACCGAAATGAAGTTTATTTAACCATGAAGTTGCAATAAGTAATAGTGATTACTTAAGAAAGATTGGAACGACCGCTATTATGTCTTTCTGAACCGCCTTTTCAGCTCATCTTATCGGTTATTGAGCTTCACAGACATATCACATGTCATATAGCTTTAGGTTGCTCTATCTTATAATATCTATAGTAATTCCTCCCATTTAACCTCTCAGCTGTTTCAACAAAGCTTAAATCACTATTAAAAACGCTTTGAGTTTGAGAATTCTTAAATTTCGGTTGCGTTCTACTACCACCTAATATTACCACTAATTATGATAACCACTAATTATTATTTCAGAATAATACGTGACAGTGGAAATTTCTTGACACCGGTTGGGTGGAAACACCTTTAAAAGTGACAGCTAAGGAGGTTTTTTACACTACTTTCATGATACAAAAAGATTTTTAGCAAAAATTTTGTCCAAACGTAAAAATAGTCATGTAAAAAAGTGGCATGTTTTGGGTGAAATTTTCTTGAATTTTTCAGCTAATCCCCAATTCCAGAGAAAAATAAATAACAAATACAATTAAAATTACTGAGAAGAACAAAATACTACAAAAAAAAGTAAACAATGACAAAAAAAACCGACGCGTGAGGCAGCTAGCGACTAATTTAATAATCGCACGATTTGTAACAAAACAGCCCGATGGTGCATTTTATAATAATAATAATAATAATAATAATAATAATAATAATAATAATAATAATAATAATAATAATAATAATAATAATAATAATAATAATAATAATAATAATAATAATAATAATAATAATAATAATAATAATAATAATAATAATAATAATAATAATAATAATAATAATAATAATAATAATAATAATAATAATAATAATAATAATAATAATAATAATAATAATAATAATAATAATCTAACAATAACAATCTGATTTTACTTGGGGTTGTGGCAATCTAGCTGTTATATATCTCTCGCTAAAAAGTAAAAGTAGCGAAATACAGTTGGCTGCAACAAAACTTTCAAATATTCCTTATTATGCCAAATTCATTTAGATAGCTATCTACATCTACTAGTTTTGCAATATAACAAAATTCTGAAGTTTATTGATGATACAACAGTCTCTTTAATAATAGCCGTCGTCTGTATGTCTGTGTGTCCGCAAAAGTCGTGTCCTGTTGCGGAAACACGAAATTTTTAAAATACGCACGAAAAATACGCGCTGTTCCCGCACTGTGGAGAAGACTCCATATTATTTTCCCGCTTTTGGCGTATTACACAGTTCCAAAACGAAGTAATCAACGAGCCTTATTTCACAGACTCTATTGTTTCTTTGCACTTTGCCCCGGGTTGCTGTCGGTTTGCAACGTTGGAAACAAATCGCGCTTCGGCGAAAGAGAATTGAACGGACCGAAGATAGCAAGAAGACTGAGCTAGGTGTCAAGGAAAGTTTCTTTACTATAATTTACATCGTTTCTTGTTTTTTTATACTTCTGAGAAGACTTTTTGTATATACTTTTCGGCCCTGTTTTTTTTTCTTTGCATACTTTTACATTACCTATAGCTAGCTAGCTAGCCTGTTAGCAGGCGAATTTCTTTGTCACATAAATATTTAATATTTCGTTTTAAGTTGGCCAGGGTGAACATGAATGTTCCTCCAGATAATCAATTTTATTGGAACATAACTAACTGCAAAAATTGTTCCCCATGAAAACGCTGTTGTAAATGTTGATCATAATTATGCAATTCCCCCACTTATATAATGATATGAATGTTTTTGACGCACGCAGAAGACTTGATGCTCAACGTCACGTCGGAAGACCGGGCGTCAAAACGCCGTGGTTAGCCACAAATCAAGGTGTGACCCGACGTTGAACACTCTGTGGAGCGCTTAATAAGAGCCATAATAACGATCACCTGATCGGAGTGCTTTAGTACAGGTATACAGTATGTCGTAAATCAAGTGAAGCGCATACATCGTTATAGTGTTACGACTGTAACATATTTTTCAAAAAATAACTTTCCTGCAACGATAGCTGAAATATCAATGTTATTTTATTTTGCGGGATAAGTTTTTGTGAAAGTTAAAAAAATTAATCATGACACCAGGCTGAGCGCTTAGGATAGTTGAACGGTGTTGCACAGGCGTATAGGGGTAATACCCTTTTAAAGAAATATTTATCGCGGACTCTGTTTAAATAAAAAAACACAGGAAACAATCCATTGCCAACACAGGGCTGAGCGGTTAGTCCAGGTAAACAGTGTTGCACATCCGTACCGGCGTGATTACCAAGAAAGTTTAAAAATTGTCACAGTGGATTGACCCCTTAGTACAGATAAACCACATCGCACATGCACTTAGGCGTAACAGCCTTTTCCAAAACAAACAGTCTGTTGTTAACACTGGGCTAAGCGCGTAGTTGAGTTAAGCAAAGTTAGACAGGTGTAGTACCCTTTTCCAAAAAAGTTTCATTGCAGCTTTGGTTTAAATAAAAACACAGGGACAGCCTGTTGTTACCCTTTCAGCTCAAACAATCGCTCAGCCATTTTATTTGCAGAATAAGTTTTCAGAAAAATAATAAAAGATGTAGATACTTAGTTAACTGCATTATTGAGCATATGAATTATTGCTTAATAACGTTGTTGTAGCCAAACTGCATTTTTATACTCTCACTTTTTAGTCAAAGATAGGAGCTAGCTAAATGGCTACAGCCTCAACATAAAAATAAATGTTGGGTAGGATAAAAAGCTCTTATAATATACATAATAGTAATAAGTAAGGCTGTGGCTAGGTAGCCTTCAAAATCTTCGTTCCTAGCCAAAAATCCTATCACTGGTGCGTTTAAGATCTCTACGTGGCTAAAAAACGTGACATTATATTTATCTTAACATTGAAAACAAACAGAAAACAAATAGTTCAAAAATATGAAGATACAAAAGTCAAACAGGCCTACAAACCTCATACACTAACTACACATGACCATTTTTAAAATTGAAATTGTCTTCGTTCGTCCAGACGCGAAAAACGTGGTTTGATTGTCAAAACAAAGTCGGTAAAAATATATCGCATTTAGTATTGGTGGGCATTTTAAAAAATTCGTGTTTCCGCAACGGGACACGGCTTTCACGGACACACAGACAGACGGAATACGGCTATTATTGCTCCTTTTTCTAACGAACGTCAAGTTGGATGTGTTGCAATGTTGTTGAAAAATATGTCCCTTAAGGACGGTCTTTGTAATGGTACAAGGTCAATGGCTCGTCATCTGCGTCCAAATGTTATCGATTGTGAAATTCTTACTGGTACTCGTAGAGGTGATCGTGTGTTAATTCCGAGTGTTTCCCTCTGTCCAAATGATACAAATCTACCCTTTCAAATTAAACACACCCAGTTTCCTTTAAGAATGTCTTACGCGTTGACTATAAATACAAGGCCAAACTTTTAAGAAAGTTGGTATATTTTACGTAGACCTTGCTTTAGTCATGGCCAACTTAAAGTTGCATGCTCGGTCATTCCAAGCAGTTAAGGTACGAGTTGTTAATGCCTTTAAGCAAGGTTATGTAGGGGATAGGTGTTTTACAAAAAATATTGTTTTTCCACAAGTATTATAATTTTTCATGTTTCGCTTTTATGCAACATGTCGCATGTAACATAGACCCTGCAATAACATTTTGATAAGCAACTTACCATTTTGATTTAGTGCTTATCAAAATTTTGTATTGTTAACGTGACCATTATACAACTATGTTAGGTGGTTGATGGGTTTCAGGGTTCTCATGCCTTAATGGGTGTGTTGACAGTGTTATCATGTTCTGTTTCAAGCTTTTATTAGAGGTAGTTCCTCAACTTCAATGATTAAAGTGTGTGTTTACGCCTGAACAAGTGCCGTGTCTACTTGATCTTTGTGGCACACAGTTGTCACACGCAGTGTTGCTGAATTAAGTTGTATATCCTCTTAAAAGAACCTCTATCTCCTACACTGCAAAATATTGCTGCCTGTGAGAATTTGCGTCACATTTTATTGTGCCAATGTATGTTTTTCTTCTTTCATAGGTGGGGTGCCAAAAGGGATGTCAATTTTAGCTGGATTTATAAATAAACAAATTTTTCGAACTTATAATTACATACACAGAATTTTAATTTTAGAAATTTAAAAAATGACTTTCAAAAACACATTTTTTTTTTTTTATAGCCCTTTTTAATTTAAAGAACTTTTTTCCACTAAATGCTCTTCGTTGAAGTCCAGTTAAAGTTCACAAACTGAAAGCCAGGGTTGCCTAATGGACATTCTTTCTGCAGGAATTTTATATAGTCTGCTATTGTTAAGAAAATCACTATTTATGTAGCTGTACATGTATATTCAGTTGCACAAATTCTATCTCCCTTAATATTCATGCAACTTCATTAAAATAATTTATTTTTAGGCTACCTAAAGATGTCCAGATTTAATAAATTTGAAAATTCTACAACACCTTTACCAATGGTTACAACGCCTTTTATTACAATGCCTGCAGTAATAACACGCCAGTTATGTCTGAGACAGACAGAACTGGCGTATTATTATATAGACCAGTCGATAAGGCCGTGGAAAAATCCACTGAGGCAGTATAAAAATGAAAAAGAAGCCTTATTTGAATTTTGATGACGTCAGCAACCTATCCACAAAAAAAATAATTCAAAAGCTTGTTTTCACGTTGCCTCTATCGCGTAGAGCTTAAAGCGCTGATAAAGAAAATGTATATGATCATGTGCTTTTGATGAGCGGTTAATGAGATATAAGGGTTTGAAGGTTTTTTGATGACGTCATCAATCCGTCCATTCCGAAACGGATTTGGGGACCTAGGTTTGGGAAACTTACCCAAGTTGGTCCCAGGTGGTCCCTAGTTACCCACGCGGTGAAAAATCATTGACGTCACCACCTCGTTTCCAAGTTATTTGGCCTCAAAGTTTTAAGTGCACTGTAATGGCTTCACTAATTTTAATTAACTTTCCTTTGACGTCAATACTATTTTAACGTTAAAGTTTGCTAAATTACAGAACAATTTTATAGGCGATGTTTTACAGAATTTGTTAAAGAAAATTGTAAAGAATATAATCCACTTTGCAAAAGTCACAGACAGACAGACAGACAGACAGAACTGGCGTATTATTATATAGACTAGTCGATAAGGCCCGTGGAAAAATCCACTTAAGCAGAAGGACAATGGAAAAGTAGGTTGTTTTAGATTTTTTGCTGACGTCAGCAGTGCAGTTACAAAAATATTTGGCAAAATTTAGTTTATTCGTTGCCTGTACTATGCAGATGTTAAAACGCTGACCAAGAAAATGTATATGATCATATCTTTTTGATAAGCAGTTAATGAGACATAAGGGTTTTAACATTTTGCTGATGTCAGCAATGGCCGGTCGAACCCCCCAAATTTTTTTTAGAAATTTGTATACCTGCTGCCTTCATTGTATAGGTCTTGAAACGCTTATCAAGAAAATGTATAGGATCGCGTATTTTATTGATAATAGTTTTAGCTTTATAGATATTTCGAAGAATAAAATGAATTATCCGTAGTAGTCATTTACTCCATAAGCATCTTACAGCCCTAATTGTCAAAAATGCAAAGTGCAATAGCCAAAAGGTATTGTGTTTTAGACTGTTCTAAGGGAATTGGCACAAACAGTAAATATTTATTACCTATACTTTCTGAGTTTTAAAAATTTAAGCCTGTAATATGAAGCTGATTCTTTTGTGGCCAAAGTGCACGGTAAAAATATTACCTTTACGCCACATATTACCTCATATAAGACACTACTATAACCCTTCGGTTGAGAATTTATCTCTGCCGTTGTTCCTTTTTTCCGCATAGAAACTTTAAGCTGTCATTGTGTATGATAGACCATGTTTTAGTCAGATTGATACGACAAGCTAAATCTTCATACAGATAGCATTTAATCAAGAAAAATGCTAATGAAAATTTTCTGCCATGTAGAGACCCTTATTAAAATGTAGAATTTTTATCTTCGAAATATCCCATTGCTTTCCTTAAAATACCAAATTTCTCTACTCAATGAAATGTTTTTTCTCTGACTCTGAGCATAGTCATAAGAAAAAGAGAGTGTGAGGAATCGCGCGGCTCTATTGTTTATGTTTTTGTTAGCAGAATATACCACGTACCCAGCGCTTTGACTGCACGCTTGTGTTGAAAAATGGCGCATTTAAGTGGTTAGTTACTGTAAACATAGGAATAACAAACATTTAAACAGAATTATATTCAACATCCCTGGCGAAAATTGCTCTATACACGGTTGCACAGTTTCACGAAGGGCTAAATATAAAGGTCTATCTATTTTTAAAGTTCCTGCTGGTGAGAATCAATTTGACAAGTCGTGGAGAGAAAATATAGTTGCTGTTGTGATAAGAGATAGGGAAGTTGATCATGCTCCAAATGATAGAATTCAAAGGGAGAAAGTATATATTTGTGAAAAGCACTTCAGCGAATGTCAAATGAATCATAATCACTCTAGCAAAACCACACTTGAAATATTTATCACCGTCGAAAACTGGTGTTTCCTCAGAAGTGAGAAGCATTGTAATTCCCTTAACATTTTTATTTGCAAATTTTGCTACTACCAATGTCACATCAATTCAATTGTTTTCTCTCCTTTGGAAAGCAGTTGGCGTACTGGAGAGAAAATGTGGCAAAAAATTTGTTGGTGTCACAAGTGATGGAGCATCGTCAAACCTACGAATGTACCATATGCACCTACTTCATCTCAGATCCACCACACTTAATTAAAACAGCCCGCAATTGCCTGAGTAATTCTCTTGCAGGAAGATGTACCAAAAGCATGTGGAATGATGGAAGTTATATCACCTGGAACCATATTTCAAAGTTATTCCTTGATGACTTAGACTGTGAATTACATCTTGTTCCCAAAATAACAAATGCCCCATCAAGCTCACACCATATTCAGTCATGAATGTACGTCTGACAGCACAAGTGTTAAGCGAATCTGTCTTTAACCCTCTTCAATTGTATAGACCACCATAAGCTAAAGCAACTGCCAAATATTGTAATATGTTCGACAAATTTTTGACTGTCTCAATGTCAAGAATACCAAAGAAGCAGCAATTAAACTTAAACCATTTATTAAACCGTACACATCTGTTGATGATGAAAGATTCTTATGGTTGACCGAAACATTTCTGGGATATTTCAAAACATTGAAATCCTTCAATTGCTGATAGGCCTAGTAATTTCACAGATAATGCTAGAGCAAATATGTTTGTCTCATGGCAAACCTACCAAGGAATTAAAATCACTGTCCATTCTACTGTTGAATTAATTTAGTATTTAATTAATAATGGAGTTCCATATGTACTGACAGAAAGATTTTGTCAAGATCACCTGGAAAACTACTTTGGTCATAGGAAAGATAACCCGTGATTTGGGTTATAATGACAACACAATTAGAACACAAAAGATTTTCCGACCCATAGCTGGTAACTGTCATGAAATTGATGTTAAAACTGTGCCATGCTGTAAGAGCAATTAAACACAATTGGAAAAAAGAGGAAACTAAAAATGGTTTTTTTTATAGCCACACATTTATAAAAACATTAAATTGGCTTAATAAGCAAGAACAAGCACTGTATTCCAAATGATGACAGGTAATATCAATTTAAAGCTTTTATCTGCTTAACACAAACATTGATAAAAAATATTTTAAAATACCTTATAACCTATATACACTACCTGGACCTTTTTGTAGATATCATGTGTCAAAATAATATTGTTTTAAAATTTGCTGCTATAAAAATAGCAGTTTCAACAGGTTTATAGTCACTGTTCTGGACTGTTGGTGTCAATGTCCATCTGAAAGATTGCTTGAAGATTTCTTGATTTCAGTGCGTAGAGATCGAGCTTTTTTCTGTTTTGATGCAATTTTGTGGAGCTCACATTTATCTTTCACAAATGAAAAAACACGAACACGAACATAAAGCATGATGAGATGCTCAAGTAAGTTCATTGCTAATTCTTTTGTGACTTTTTCAGTTGAGTGTGATGTTATTTTGTTGTAACTACAAAGGACAACAGAGTTCTCAAGCAGGTCTGAAACAATTTTCTTACCATCAATTGTATGGTGAAAATTAGCAGTCGCAGCACGGACTTCAAGTTCTGCACAACAGAAAATTCTGAAAACATCATCGGTTACTGACAATAACCCTCCTTGATATTTACTAAATCGGAATTTTAATCGTCTTCCACAAGACACGACTTTCCAGCTAATAAGATGTCCAAACTTTGAACACCACTAAGATATTGAATTATGTTTCTTTCTTTGGGTGAGAAATTCACATGGGAAGGAAATTCTACAGTGTTTTCTTTTACAGTTGAATTAGTGAGATGAGCAAGTATGTGGTTAGTCACTTCAAAACCAAGGAGAATAGAGCTTCAATTTGATAAATTTCTGAAAACAATATTTTCAGACACAGATTTGTAGAAGGCCGGATAAAACTTTTCAGCATCGCCTTTAAAACTACCAATCACATCTCTGACAAAACTATAGGAAAAGTTTGTATCGTTGTTTATAATAACATAATTGAATTTAATTTCGTATGTATGGCCAAGGCCGTTCACGTGGTTTTTAAAGTGTTTAAAGGGCGTACAAGGCATGGAAGCGCTCAATTAGTTTTTGAACCGTACACGTTAAAACTGTTTGTCCACAATTCACTTAAAATGACTGAGCAACAAGAAGCGTCAATGGACACAAATAACGCTGAACCCGACATACTACAACATCTAACAAACTACTTTGACCGTAAATTCCAAGAACAGAACGAAAATCTAGAACAGAGGCTTACCACTGGATCGAAAAACTTGGAAAAACGTCTTCTGGAGCAGCACAAGATCAGTAAAACCGAATTTAAATTCAGAGGTAATAAAATACAACATAAATTCAATAGCGATTTAATTCAAAGCCTAGAAATAATAAAACAACTAGTAAAAGATGGTTCGATTACAAGATCTTCCTAAAAGATTGATAATGTCATAGATGATCTCCACAAGCGAAACAAATGTATCCGTTTCGCAGATAAATCTCCGGCTGGATGGGCTGCTGTCTACGAATACTTATCCAACGATCTTGCCAGCGATTCAGAGGATGACAAAAAGATGAAGGCTGCGGAAAACCGGGCTCTGAACAAGAAAAAGGCGACCAAGAGAAAGTCAACCTTCGAGCATGTTCCACGTCGGCCCCCATACCAGTCTTCCTCATTCACACACCCTTTGCAGCATCAAAAATTTTATCCCCTTCGGCTCACAATCTGCACCTCCGGGGAGGCCTATCTTTGGGCTATCTCAACAGCAACCAAGATTCGCGAATCAATACCAGCGAAGTTACCAACAGCCACAACAGCGATCTCTGTGTTTCGGATGCAGAAAACAAGGACATTGGCGAAAGTACTGCCCTGACCTCAAACAACCCTAAAGAAAAGGCAAAAGTTAAGTGTGATACTGTTTCTACTGTATATAATTTTTCTGAATGCAATAGGTCTTATTCGCGCCAAGCTAATCCTCCACATACCGTGAAGGGCAATCTCAGGCCGTGTCTACCTTACTGGGAGAACATAGGCACTAATAAAACTATTTTAGAACTTGTAAAATACGGATACAAAATTCCCTTTTTCACCACCCCTAAAAAGGCTTCTTTCAAAAACAACTGTTCGGTTCTTGACAATGAAGATTTTGTAAATAAGGAATTACACGAGTTACTTAAAACCGGAAGAATAAAAGAGATGGCTACTGAGCCACACGTGGTTAATCCACTGAGCGTTAGTTCGTCCAAAAGTAAGAAGAGACTTATTCTTGACCTGAGACATGTAAACAAACACGTGTACAAACAAAAAACCACATTCGATGATTGGAAGATTTTCGGAGAATTTGTTGTGGAAAGTGGTTTCATGTTTAATTTTGACATAAAACAAGGCTATCATCACATAGAAATTGCTCCAGAGCATCATAAATATTTAGGATTTTCTTGGTTGACAAATGGCGAAAAAAGGTATTTTGTTTTTACAGTCCTACCGTTTGGTCTCTCTTCTGCCCCCTTTATTTTCACAGAAGCAATGCGAGTCCTCGTAAAGCACTGGCGGGGACATGCTATAAAATTTGCATGTTTTGTTGATGACGGCGCTGGCACAAGCAATACCTATGAATCGACTCTGAGGGCGCCAAATTTCGTCCGAGACTCGCTTAAGAAGTCTGGGTTTGTCGCAAACAACGACAAGTCTCTGTGGGGTCCCACTCAAAACATGACATGGCTCGGCGTTGGTCTAGATCTGAAGAAAAAACTTTTTTCTATACCTTCCCAGCGATTAATTTCTACTCTTTCGAGTTTACAATTCATTCTTGATTCCCTACCGTACACGTCAGCGCGAAAATTAGCAAAATTTTGCGGAAAAATCATATCCATAAAATTTGTTATAGGCAATTTGGCCCAACTGAAAATTAGACGAGTTTATTATCTTATTGAATCGCGAATATCATGGGACTCCCGAATGAACATGTCACACGCTTCAGAAGCTGTGAAAGAACTGTTCTTTTGGAAGAACAATCTGCTAAAACACACTGAGAGACCAATGACACGGGGATTTCCCCTGGTTAATCGTTTGTTCTGATGCGAGCGATACAGGGCTGGGTGCACACACGTGGCACAAGAATAGAATGCATATTTCTATTAAGAATTTCACACTAACGGAAAGCCTAATGCACTCCACGTGGAGAGAGCTATACGCTATACAATATTCGCTACAATCAATAAAATCAGTTTTATGCAACAAAACAGTACTTTGGAAGACAGATAATTACGCGAGCCATTGTATAATACAAAGAGGCAGCTCAAAGGAAAACTTACAGATATTGGCAGAAAATATTTTTGATATTTGTAAGAATCAAAAAATAGATTTAAATGTCGAATGGGTCCTAAGAAACCAAATTCGATACGCTGATAAATTAAGTCGTTATACGGACACGGACAATTGGGAAATCACAAAAAGCTTTTTCGAATACCTAAACAGGCTCTGGGGTCCATTCACCGTAGATAGGTTTGCTAATGACGAAAACAAAAAGGTGAGCAGGTTCAACTCAAAATATTATTGTCCGGAAACTGAATGCGTAAACGCCTTTAATACCTCGTGGGAAAACGAAAATAATTTACTCGTGCCCCCGATTCAAACTATATCAAAGGTTTTAAAACACATGCAGACCTGTAAAGCTTCGGGCACACTGGTGGCCCCATACTGGCCTTCGTCAGCGTTTTGGCCATTTTTAACTGATTCAACAGGGGACTTCAAAAAATTTATTAAAAACTTCAGGATCTTTGACAATCCAAATTTATGCGTTACTCAAGGAGAGTGCAAAAAATCCGCCATAGGTTCAAAGCATTTTAAAAGCAAAATAATAGCTTTCAAACTGCAATTTACATAAACCGAAACCACAGGGACAGCGACGGTGTCGTCACTGGACTAAGACATGCAGTCACTGGACAAACAAAAAACTCTTAAAATCAATAGGCAATGTTTCTTACATTTTAGAACTCTTTACAAGTCATTTTACGCAACATTTGGAAAACGAAACTTTGAGGCATTTAGCAGAAGATCTACCAGAATATATCTTAAATTCCAGGGCGAATAACACGATAAAAACGTACTATTATTCTTTTAATTCATGAAATGCATGGTGTCAAAAATATTCTGCATCAAAATTACCAGCTCTACCGCTAACAGTTGCGTTGTACATACTTAACCTAACCCAAATGAACAATTCTTATCCTAAAATCGAAATCGCATTCTACGCTATCCAGTATTTTCACAATTTGACAGGCTACAATAGCCCATGCGACCACACTTTACCAAAAAATATGCTCGAAGCCGCTAAACGCCTACTACAACATCAAACTCGCAAGAAAGACATAATTACGGTTGAACATTTGCACGCATTACATAAACAACTTGTTAAAAGCGAAGCTGTTAACCTTTACAAAGTTAGAACTTTTAATATCTTTTTCTTGGGATTCTGTGGCTTTCTTAGGTTTTCGGAAATTAGTAATCTGAAAAGATGTGACGTCAATTACAAAAATAGCTTTATGAAACTGTTCATAGCGAAAAGCAAAACAGATATCTACAGAGAAGGACACTGGGTTTACATCAGCGCTTGCGGAAATGGGATCTGCCCAGTATATAATTTAACTGAGTATATGAAATATGTACCTGCTGAGCCTGATTCCTATCTGTTTAGAGCGGTCACAGTTACATCAAACAACAAATTCGGAAGTTTTAAAAAGATGAATCGCCAAATCAGGTACACAACAACGAGAGAAAATGCACTCGATGCACTGCCATCAATCGGATTGGATAGGAGAAGATTTGGACTCCACAGCCTACGTGCTGGAGGAGCAACAGCAGCGGCAAATGCAGACGTCCCAGACCGTCTTTTTAAACGACATGGTAGATGGCGTTCGGAGACAGCCAAAGATGGTTATGTGGAGGACGACGCAGAGCATTTACTATCTGTTACAAGGAATCTAGGCCTTTGAAACACCTACTAACCCTAACTTTTTCGTACATAACTACTACTACTAGTCGAAGTTCTTTGAGTCTTCCCTGTCGCAAAAATAAGAAAATAAATAAGGTTATTTTCGGTTGAGGGCAGCGAATTAGAAAATAATTGACAAATTCATTTCTGGTCTTCTCACTATAGCATTCATCTTTAGAAAGTTTACTTGTACTTAACTATGCTTGCTTACTTGGGCTCACTTCTTAAAGTAAAGCGGATGTAGCTTGGTTTCAGCAGTAGTGAGGTTGTTGTCATTTAACTGGTTTTGTGACTGACGATGTTTCGCATTTCGGTGTCTTGTAAGTGTCCGTGCTGTCTTAAACCGGCCACCCTTATTTAAGAAACATATCGGCTTGTGAACAATAGGAACGCATTATAGACGGCCCGGAATTACCAGACTATCTCTTTTTCTTATGACTATGCTCTGAGAGGTGAGATTAAAAGACCTAATTACATTTCAAATCAATAAATCTGCTTTTACCAATGTTATTTCATTTTTGATTTTTACGAAAAAGATCAAGGAAGCCCTTTTTAATCTTTGATTTGGAACACTTGTCAATGTATACAGCCGACTCAATGTATACAGCCGACTCATTGTTTACAACTCACTTAGGTTAGGTTACTTCTGCAAAGTTATTTGATTAAATCCCAACTCTGTGTGCTAATTGTCGCTGATAAAATTTCGGGACGTGGATTATTCCGTAAAGATGACGTGTTAGAAAGTGCGACCAGCGTTTTTTTAAAGCGCAACTCAACCTACGTATATAAAAAAAGAAACACTTTCGCAGCCTACCGGGTGCAGAGCATTCGGGTGTTGAAAAATAGCCGAAAAAGTGTAATTGTTTTATTATTTTCGTGAGGTGATGCAGTTATAAAATTTATGAATCAGCCCAGAATTAGCTTAATTCAGAAATTCTTATAATTTTAAGAACGAATACATGCCATAAAAAATGTTTTTAACAAATATAACTAACTATAGCTGTAAAAATAGCTGTTTCTTTTCGCATCTGTTAATTAATAACATTCACAAACTTTTTAGCGTCCAAAAACTCTGTCAATAACTACTTAATCCTCAGTGTTATTATTAAATAGGCTCATAACAATAGCCAATCAGTGTAAATCCAGTGAAAGTTAATAAATGATTTTCCATGCCTAGTAAAAAAAACCTATAAAAGAGAGACAAACAGTCCTGGGATCGAGGTTGTAATCTGATTTTTACTAAGCTGTAACTTGGATTGTGGCTGCCACCACTAGCTAAAAAGCAAAAGTACCCAAACGCTAGGCCGCAACAAAATTTTCAAAATTATTTAGTATATATGCTAACTAAACGCGGTTAGGTAACCAATAGTCACCTTTACTGTAACATAAACTTGGCCTACATGGTTTATTCATTGCTCATAATTTATTTGCAGGCTGTGTTTTTATTTAAACTGACCATAGAGACCTCCATGAACCGACGATAAAATTTGAAACTTTAACGAAAACTTATTTTAAATAATAAAATTACTGTGTAGCTAACTATTTTATTTAAACGGGGTAACGAAAATTTTTTTGCTGTGTTTTAATTAAATTAAAGTGGCGAATATTTTTTGAAAAGAACGTTACGTCTGAAAAGACGTACTGCTGCAAGCCCTTCACACATACGCACGAAATGGTTTATCAATGCTAATCACTCAACTCGCTGTCATTGACGATTATTTTGAACTTCCACAGGAAATTATTCCGCAAAACAACAATTGCGTGGTGACTGTCTTTTCTAATACGGGGGTAACGACTAGTTGTAGTCTGTGTTTTTACATCAAAAATTAAAATGAAACAAAAAATTAAAAAGGAAACGGTAAGTAATTTCTAAAGATAACATTTATTATTATAAACATCTTTTATAACATTTTATAAAAACATTTCATAAGAACATTGTTAGGCTAAGGGCTCAAAGATTCAAAATTTAATGTTCTTATAAAAAAATCCATACGACAATTTGAAAAAGAATAAAGAGTATTTGCATTGTGACGAAAAATCTTGTATTAGATTTATACGATCGTAAAAATTATTTGTAAAACATACGTATATTTTGATTTACAATGAAATCATGATTTGAGTGAAGTACAAAAAAACAGCTCAAGCTATTTAAAAGAGATATAATTCCTTAGAGTCCAGAGTTCAAGTTAGGGCGCGATTGTTTGTTGTTTAAAGTTTCTTGTCGAATATCAATTACTGTGTGAAGATCACAAAATATGTGCGACATTTCAGCCTTCACGTCATTAAATAGATCTTCATCGAAATTACGAATGCCGATAATGTGATCAACGTTCTAGTTGTCAAAATGCTTCCGTACAAAATTTACAAAATTGCTTATCAAAAAAACAAACCGTGTAACTTGGCCAAAATTTATAAAACTTATACCTGGGAGGATGCAAAAATAAAATCAGAAACAAGGCAGGAATCCTTGCGTGCAAGTTTGTCAAAAATTTCTCCATGCTTTAAAATTTCATTTCTTAAACACTTTAAAATTCAATGCAATCGAAAGCGATGAGAGATCATCACCCCAGTGGGGACTAAGCTTAGTTGAGAAAAAGAATACATAAAATATTGCGACTAGCTATATAAGGAACTTTGCTAACATAAACAAAACTAGTAGTAACGTAACTAGTAGTAACGTAAGTTCAGCTAAAAGATATCGAAAGTCTTCTCTGTCGCACTCTCCTGTCTGCACGGATTAGCTAGTGTATATTTCCACAAATAAGCAACACTTTACGAATCAAAGTATATCTTAGGTAACTCTAAAATAATTTTTGCAGTTTAAAGAGACATCAGCTTTCTGTTTTAGCTCGTTGAGCCAGCACCAAGAAATGTCTATTAAAGAAGTTTTAAATCCAGTAAAATACGCAATTTGAACGAACTCGAATTCAGTGTGATAAAAATGAATTGCTAAATCTCCTATTAAACATTTTTTGTGTCTAACGGACACCTTTTCTAACATTCCTTACAGTTAAATACCTTATAGGAGAACTAAATATCCCAAAAAGACGAGAGTTTTGGTGGCCAACAACCTCCACTCTGTTTTTGTTTGTTGAATTCTCAAGATAGATATACGTCTGTCGCGGAAAAAGGGAAATGTAGTGCAGGGACATCTTACGTCAATCAATACAGTAGTACCTCTGATCTATTACAACTTTGATCAAATATCAACACAAATTACTGTCATCAACTCTATTTTATACTATAATTCACAGATGAAATAGTTTAGGCATAGTAGATTCTTGTTCAATTTCGTATGAATATACTACATAGCTTTTTTTAAAGACATTATTTATTAAAAAAGAACTATTTTTAAACACAATGTTGTATCTGTCTTAAAAACGCATAGTACTTGTCATGCTTGTGAATGTGGTAGTTGTTCATTGAGCGAATGCGAAACAAGTGATACAGAGTCGAAAATACATATGTAAGTATACTTGATCTTTGTCATGTGTTTTGCAACAGATATACAGATTATATTGAAATGATTATTAAAGATTAGCTCATTCCATATTACCTTTGATACAACCTTCATTTTTTCCATACAATCTTCAATGAAAGCTTTATTTTATTTAATATGACGTCTCTGACTGATCAAGTCGAATGTGAAACAAAGTAAATTCTTGAGTAAAAAATATTTTTAAAAAAGCAATTCGTATCAAAATCATGTGTTATATTTTAGCTGTTTATTTCGCAAGAACAATAACAAGATATTTAATTTGTCTTCATAACGTTTTTTTCCTAATTGTTTGTTTTCAGGTGTTAGAAGTTACAAAATTAATTGCTATTAAGCCTGTAGGCAAGAATTTTATTTTCAGCCTTCTCCGTAACGAGATGTTTTATTACGCGAACACGAATTAATTATAGTTTAAACTTCATTATAATTTTTTTTGCCTAAAGAAATTGTTTTGTTTGGTATTTTAAATTTTCTTTATTTAGCTAATTACGTTGTTAAATCTCATCATGATGTTGAGAGTATTGTTGCATCTTGTCATTATACAGCTCGTGGGTGGGCAGTTTAATCCCGCATGCTTTTACGTGTATCCTGTGATGACGTCAGGCCAAGCATTTTGCAACGACGCTGATCAAAAGTAAATAAGGTTTATATTACCATAACTGTGTCATCCTTGGAAAGTTTGAAACTCGCCTCTTTGTCTCAACCTGAATATTGATCGCTTTAGGTTCTTTTAATTTTTGCTCAATGTTGAACTTCACGGATTTTTTTTTTCGTGATCTACGGCTTCCCTCAATCATTCTCTTAGATAGATTTTTGACATATTTCTTTTTAATAATTTAATGTATCTTACAAGATAAAACTTGAAATTTTCTTATTACAATGGCCGAAAAATAATAAAAACTTAAAATAAAATATCAAATGATGCAACATTATTCGAGTCTGTAGAAATCGTAAAATTCTAGTTTTGTTTTTGTCTTTAATTTTCATGTAGGTTGCTGGTGGGTGATTTTGATGGATCTGGTCGAAGTGATTTGCTTTGTCGTCAAAATGGCAGCATCGAAATCTTTTACAACTTGTTAAAACGACAAAAACAAACGTTAGATTTCTGTCAGATTAAAAACTCGCAGTTAACCGCAGCGGATTTTAATGGTGATAAAAAACAAGACTTATTATGTCGGGCTAATGATGGCAAAATGAAGGTTTTGTTGGCTGATGAAACTGGAAAGTTCAAAGGTGTAAAAATTTATTTGTTTATATATATTTATGTACTCAAGAAATATGTATGCACTAGAAAAATCCACGGTTCGCCCATTTTAATTATTGGGGTCCTCAGATTTTCGCCTATCGTAATGTCGCATTATTTCGTGAAATCATGTTCGCCTTTTAGCATGAAGGTATAGAATACTTTGCAAGCTGCCGCGCAACCATTTTGAACAGATAGGCGACGGGTATTATTAACTAGTCGTTGGCCCGTGAAAATTACGCGGGTTTGTTTGTCGTACTTATTCTGGTCATTAAAATTTCGTCTGCTGTGTACATATTCCGAGGATCGCTATTTCGTGCATTCTTAACATAAAGTAGCGATTTGTCTACTGGGTCTTAGGATCATTTTTTCCTTGCTACTTTAATAACTACTGAGAAACATATGTAAAAATGCTTTTGGTAAAATTGTTATAAAAACCTTTTTCGGCGAATATATTCTTTCAAGGGTCTAGGAAAGTACGTTACTTTAAAAATATCATTCGCAGTTTTTGACATATTTTTTTAATGAAAATATTTGGAAGGAGAGGGGGTTATAAGATTTACAGCCACATGGAACCTTGACAGCTATAAAATAAGAAGTCCTTTAGCGATTTATTTTTAAAGCGAAGAAATCGTGGAAGTATTATGTTTATATTTCATAACACAGGTCCAACCTTAGAAAGTAACATAAACGAAACAAATATTTTAGTTCTGTTCATTCACATTTTTGTGTTGACGTGTCTTCAGAGGTATACACTGTCGATACACACAGTGAAGTTTTACTCAAAGAAATGCTTTGAATTCTTTACAATAAAATTCTATAATTCAAATGCTCGTGAAATTCGATAATGCTTAACTGAATATACAGTATATATTTTATAAAGCTATAAAACTTAACACCATATCTGTCACTAGACAGTGCGGAGAATGTAAAAGCAATCGACACATGCGATTCAAAATCTTATGTCGGTGATTTCAACGGTGACGGACGTGCAGAAATATTCTGTCGGCATTCCGACGGAAAAGTCTCACTATCTCGCATGAATACAAAAGGAACATTTGATGGAACAGAACCGATGAAATGGGACTGGTGTGACAAGGAGGATGAATTACATGCAGGTAGGATTAATGCTACTTATACTCCGCACCATTTTATTGTATTGTTTTTCTTCGACATTCTTTCGTCTTTGAACCCGATTTCTGGCCACCGTTATCTCGAAGTTGAATGAAAACTAGATAGGGCTAATAGATGTCATGTCGGTACGCCGTTGCTACCTCGCCACGCAACTCCTTTGAAGGTTAGAGGTTAAACAGATTGTTACCAGTTAAAAAGCGTGCATCGAGTTCAGAAAACCAAGGAGATGTATATATAATATTTACTTTATTTCCTAATAATTATCAAATGTTGACAAAATAAATAGTTGATTTTTTTCATCGTCAGTTATTTAAAGAATTTTTCATCCTAATTTTTCATAGGTGACTTCAATGGCGATGGACGCACGGATTTGTTATGTCGATCGTCAAATAACAAAGTTTCAATCGCTCTGGCGAACTCTATGGGAAAATTTAATCGTACTTGGAGCCGAGAATGGGACTGGTGCAATCAAGATGGCGTTTATTTGATGTAAGCGATATATTTATAAGAAAAGTTTTTTTAAGAGACACGGTGCCTCATAAAATCGTCACGAAATGTTTTATTTTTTACCACTTTCAAATACAAAATTTTCTGACTACGTTTTAAAACTATTAAAAAGAGTGGCCAATTTAACGTGAAAAGCTGTCAGGATTTTACGATTTTACCAAGTGTGTCAATCAAACTTAAAAAAAAGCTGTCAACGATTCCTTTATTAATTTCTTTCCAGTGTGACAGATTTCAATGGCGATGGATACGACGACTTGTTTTGCTACAATTCCAATCTGCACGAGAAATCGTCGGTGGCTTTCAACACCCCATACTTATATTTCAAGAACGGCATGAAGTATCAGTTTCATTTTTGCACTCGAGGTGGTATCGATCGTTTCTTTGTCGGATTTTTTAATGACGACAAAAGAGCCGACATCGTATGCCAAACGGCAATCGGTAAACCGCATATCGGTTTTAGCCACTGCGCCTAAATATGCACAATTACGCCCATGGTGTTTGCACCTGAACACAAGTGGTAAATTATACTGTGATACAAAGTTGTGATTTGATTTGATTTTTTTACATTATGACTTCACATTGTAACCATATTCATTAACACAAATTTTTATTTGATATAGCTGATATGATATATCATACAACAGTTTCTTGATTAATATCAAAACACTTCATACACAACTCGGTGTAGCTTGTTCTTTGATGCTTTGTTGTTCGCACCTAAAACAATTTTTTAGCAACAAGAAAAATGTGAAATTGTAACATTTCGTTGCTTGAATAAACTTCCGCTATGAAATTAATGAAAAAAAAACTGTCAACAAGCCATTAAACACATAAAATTTAGAGAAAAAACTCTGCGAGCTACTAATATTTCCATATCACATTTCTTTTCATTAAACATTCTACCCTTAAAATGGTTCTTTTCGTATAAAAGGGAGAACGACAACTTAGTTTAACAGAGTTGCCCTGATCTGCGCATGCGTATTGAAAAACCTATAACTTTTTTCTTCGTTCTTGATGACCAGTCTTTTTTTCGTAACATAACTATTTTCATTATGTAAACACTTTTTGAAGAATTTTTTTATCCATATATGGCCAAGAATAACTATATATTTTCAAGAATATATGAACTATAATCATGCTAGTCTGTTTCATCTTTTACATTACCTTAGTGCGTTCCTGCAATATAGACATTATTCTCACCTTTTAAGAAGCAGATAATATTTGTGTTTCCATAGACTAATATCGATATTTTTAGGATTAACTCAAATAATTACATTCCACCGTTCAAAGGCAGATTAAACGGTGAATTTGCTGCGAAATGTCTTTTGGATTTCCACGGAAGCCAAAAAACATGTGGCGAATTTAAAATACTGAATGTAAATTTTCTCCAAAATAAAACACTGTTTTTATTGCGTTCTGATTGGCTAAAATTTTGCAGCGAAATATTTCGGCACAATTCTATAATTCCGTCTATAGGACGTTTACATTAAGTTTATTTTGCGTCTTTGAAAGACGCGTTGCTGTTAAACCGGGTATAAACTTTATTTATTTTAGTATGATTTTTTTTTTGAAAATAAAGTTCAAACATTGTCTAATAATTCTCTATTAGTTTTATTTAATAACCCCCTAAAACCCATCTTTAATGTTTTAGTGAATCAAGCTATGACTTTAGTAACAACAAAGACTTTAAACGAAGAAACTGTATATGTTTAGTAGGTTTGCACACTTTTTTTAATTTTCGTGCATTTTGTTTTTTGGATTTTTTTATTTTTTTACAGATACAGGAAAGAAAGGCAGGAAGAATCGAGAAAAAAGCAAACTAAATGAAGTTTAAATGATGTTTATAACTTGGGTTATTTATTGCGATCATTCTTTGTCTTTTGACTAGGCTATTTTTTTCTTGCACAATTTATGTTTCTTACGACATAGTGACACTTTCTTATAGAAACGTTCTTTGTGTGGATGGATATAAAGTATGAAATATTTCAACTTGTCAGCGAAGCAAAGTTTCTCTAGTCAAAACCACAGCAAACGAAACTGTTGTTATGCCCCACTTTGTAATAATTGCCCCACTTTATAATATTTGCCCCACTTTGTAATTATCTTGCCCCACTTTGTAATACATGCCCCACTTTGTAATAACTTTTGCCCCACTTTGTGATTTCGGAGCTGCCCCACTTTGTAATAATGTCTTGCCCCACTTTGTAATTTTTGGTTATTCGCATGCTGACCAATATGCAATTTTTATGACGTTATCTTTTGTTATGTTATCGGTGTTCTGGATGCTCTGTCTTGTTATTTGCAATGAAACGCGTGTCACACGTTAGTAGAATGATTACTTTTAATTTTTTTATAAGCAAGCGTTGTAACATCACATGCACTGGCTTTCTTTTTGTGAAAAAATGTACTAGCTGAAGTGTTTTTATATCATAACATAACATTAAAATAATACAACCACGTTTCAATAAGATACAATATATACAGTAGGTTATGTGTTTTTCGTACTATAACATAACATAAGAAATATAACATGTAGCAATCTTAACATAACATGCAGACTAATCAGTTCGAGGATTTCGACGTGCTCTTTTATAGCAAGCAACGTGGCAAAAAGGCTTAGTGATAGTCACCTCGGGTATATCTACAAATCAAACCCAAATAAAGAGAGCACTACTTCTAAATAGAATGAAAGAAAGATAAAAAATTGTGAACAAAGATACGACAATTTCTACCTGTGTGATTTATTGGAAACAATTCACTTGTCAAAAAACATAAATGAAAACTATCAAAAATAAAAGCTAAAATAAATAAAAGACTAAAAATCACTTCTTTAATTTTCTATTATAGAAACCATTGTGTTGAAACCATAGACCAGCAGTTGTAAATTTAGCCATGCTGTGTTCCATTTCGGATGGTTCAGGATGGTCTTAATCATGGCGAGAAATAACATCGAGTAAGGACAGTACATAACGATACGTTTTTCTTTGATATTCAACTTGCATATTTTTCATGTCGACCAGATTGACTTGATGGATATGATGAACCTGGAAAGCAAACAATACTTTCTTTAAATTGTCTCATTATTTAGCGTAATTAACACAAGTCAACTGTCGATAACAAGAAAGGTAATACAGAAATAAACTCGAGGGCGAGGTTTTCTTCCCCATGCTTTTACATTTAATTTATATGATCACAGTATGAATAGAACCTACCTCATTCGCAGTGACTGTTTTAGGAACTGCTTTATTATTGAATTTAACAGTGAACTTTTTAAACCTAGCACCTTTTGATGTTATATTGAGAATTTTTCTGCCACTGATTCCGGCATATTCGTCCGCAGCTCTGTGTCTTAGTTTTTTATATCCAGCGGATTTTTTTTGAATGTTTTTGCTATCTCTTTATTCAGTTAACTTTTTTCAAAACTCGTTTACTTTGAAAAATAATTAATCCCTTCGAACCTAATGTCAAATCATTTTTAATTTCCAGAATTTGATGTACGCGCATCTGTGAGTGGCAGTTCTGTCTTTCACTGGGATTTTGGATTGTCCATCGTTCATTATCAACTCCGCTATTATCTCATACTAATCTTCTCGCATGGGATGAATATAACTTAAACATACGAGCCTTAAAATTCCATAACAAAATCAGAATAAGAAATTTGCGAAACAAGTCCGGTCCAAAAACTATTCCCAAAATCAAAATCCGTTAAAGTGAGTATATGTCGATGTCCAAAAGCTTATCCTATCCAGTCTAGTCCAAAACCCAAGTGTATTTGTGTAAGTAATAAATTATTTTCGGCTAGCGGTAAAATGACGGAACGTTTTGCAACTAAAGCTATTCTGTAATTCCTTATACTCAAATTATTCATTCCTCTTTTTCTTTTTTTTCTACACAGTCACACACACGATAGTACTTTAAATTATTTCCTGTCAAAAGAACCCCCAAAGCGTTAGTTATTCAAACAATGCACGGAAAGTTTTTATAAATAAGCCACAAAAACGTTTATTACTGGAAAAACAACATGGAATATTAACTACTGCTTTAGATAAACCTTTTTTAATGTCGTTATGACAACGTTGTGCCCAACCGTAAAATCAACGTTAAGTTGACGTGGAATTGACGTTAAATTGACGTTGAATTGACGTTAAATTGACGTTGATTTGACTATCTTGGAATGTTCAATGTGAACTTTCTATTGCAAATTGTAAGAAAAATGCGAAACAAAAATTGTGAGGAAAATTCTGTGGTTCCCAAATTATGGGGACCACAGAAGAAATCCTTTCGCTGGCACTATGTTAGCTCACCAGCAACCATTCCCAGTAGAAAAGGACACACCGGGTGACTTGTTAAACCTTCAACATAGACATTTTTTAATATTTAATGTTAAAATGAATAAAAACGATTATTTCACACGTAATTTAGCATTAACCTGTTTATTGTGTTTTTACACGACTAAGTTTGAAAATTGAAACCTGCCACAAAAGTAATGAATAACGTTGGCTTTGAGGCTCCCATTAACATAAACCCGGTCACGGTAATTTTACACACAATACATTATATCCAATGTTTCAAAAACTTTGAAATATCAAACCCATGAGAAAATGTTGCCAAATATTTTTTAGCTGTTTCTGGATTTTTTTACATGATAGAGCACTTCAAGCTGATTTTGAAACGTCCATAGCATTTAACAGTAGCTCAAACTCCGACGGTTCATCACAATGACGCCATTATTGTCAAAAAGGAACATATGTATCTTAGCAACCAGAAAATAAATAACATAACACGCGAATGCATTTGAGAATTTAGCAATTACAAGTTTCTACAAGGTAGAATCATTTTTAATTGGATTCACTTTAAATAAAAAATATTAAAATCAAAGTAGCAAATATTATACGGCCATGTTGATGAAACGTGTAAAAGCAAAAATGAAAACGACAACAAACCATATTCATTAACGCGAATAAAATCACCATAAACGATGGGTGTATTTCTACGATCTTCTTCCGCGATTGCTAGTCGATTGGTGTTCGTGAGTCACGCAGTGTGGAGTTTGAGAGAAACGATTTATCGTGTGTACCATGCAAACAAGACGGAAGCAGAAAACAGCGTGTATTGGACACTTACTATTATTATTGGTTTCATGGCGTTGGAAGGAATCTATACTCTGGTTATTAGAAAGGGGCAGGAGTATAAGTTGTAAGATGTTGTGTTTATTTATTTGTTGTTTTTCTTACCCAAAGAAAAAATTGATGTTTTAAAATATATATTATAAAGAACATTTTTTTCCCTAAAAAAGTGTTCATGGTCGCAGCTTCCAGGGTAGCAGCATTTTAGGTGCTTTTAATAGTTGTAATAAATAAATAGAATAAAAATACGTTGCGGGCAAAGGAGAACTCTAATGCACGCCTAGATACCACTGGAAGCTGCAGCAAAGAACACCATATAAAAAGCAGCCTTAATCAATGTCAAAATTGTCGCTATTTTTTTTAAAAAAAAAATCAGGAAGTTTATCTTTTGAAAGTTTTAGTTGATTTCCCGCGACATAAAGCTGGAGATATATGCAATTAAAAACAATAAATCTTAAAAAAATATTCCCACAAAGATAAAAATGACGGCTAGTTTATTAGCTATAAGAAAATTATTTTTAGTTTCTGGCCAACTGGATTCTTCTACTTGACCATAATGATTCCTATCACGTGCATACTTGAGATATTCTTACTGGACGAGGAACTGAAATGCGTAAATGTACAAGAAACAAACGCAAAGTACAACAACACTCAAACACAAGTAAGGAACGTAATAATTCATCTTGTATTCTGTCTACTATACTTTACTCTTCTTGTACACAAGTACAAGCGCACAGCGCTTTGAATGAAAATGTTTTAGATTTTAACAAGGACGTACTTTAAATACAGTGTTTTCGGTTCATTAGAACTCATCAAAGATAGGGATGAAACGTGTTACTAAAAGCATATTTGGTGGCTGAGTTAACTTAGTGTCCAAGGAAACTTTTAAATTTCTTGCCTACCCAAACTTTTAAATGCACAATTTCATTGCAATCTGACTTTTGTCTATTCAGGTCTTTGTTTGTAGGACCAACGAAATGAGATTAACGTAGGGTGACACACAATTGTGGCAAAAGTTTTTTAGACAGCAAAGAATGCTGATTAGCTATGTCATTAATTTTTTTCTATCCTAATTGCAATTAGAAAATGTTTGTTTATTTGTTCACATTTTTTGGCGTGCCATTGCGTCCAGTGGCGGCAATAATACCAGTGGCGGATTTAGGGTATGTCAAGCTAGTCAGGTGGACGTATTTAAATTTCGTCAAAAGCCTTGTTGTTGCAATTTCAAAAAAGTATTTCGCTTAAGCACAAAATCTTTCAGGATGGCTTTCGTAATATACTCTAGGTCGAATTTCTACAGAATTTCTACACATAATGCACACATGCATGTATTATATAGTTGAGTGCATATTTATCAATGATATGGCGTAATACGTAAGAAACTGCTTAATTATCCTGCGACTTACTTCGCATGTTTTTTTTATTAGGGGGCACAAAATTCAGTTATTTGCTTTAATTCACTGTAAAAATTGTAGCGTATACCCCTTAATTCAATCTCGCTGTACTTCGACTTATTTGTTGTATTAGGGGGTGAAAAATATAAATAATGATAACATGTGACCAACCCCCGCAATTTTAACGCAAGTAAGTCAAATAAGGCGAGAATATTCATTAAGGCGCAGTGACTTGTGAAATACCGTTAAAAACCGTTAAAAAGAAAAACAAATGATGCTTTACTTTGTCGCACAATAGTTTTTCGCAACAAAAATAAAATAATAAATAACATATTTACTTTTGAAGATTTGTTATCAAGGTCATAAAACAGCGAAGAAATAAGAACTTGACAAAAATTGTACAACTACCCCCTGATAAATTTATTGCGACTGACTTGTTAAGAGATTTTCATGCTAAACTGAATATGAAACTTTTTGAACCCGTAGCTAGCAATGTGTGGTGTTCGTACAGTTTTTTTGTCAGCTGGAGAAAGAAAACGCATGATGCTCTTAGCTAAGTTAGCTAAGTTAGATAAAGAAAGTTGTTGTGCATGGCACTACGAATTTTCGAATTAAAAGCAGATGAGAAGTAGAATTAGCCGCTCTTTTTAAATCAACGATTTTAGCTTAAAAGAATGGTTTACTTTACAAGACCTCGAAAAAAAACCTTTTTCTGGTGAACTTTGTTTATCGACGGATGGTGTTTAGGTAGAAGTAGATTTTGTTATGTATTTAATGTGTTTTTAGCTAGTTAGAATGCAGATAAATTGTGCAAAAAAACTTTTGTACTATTTTTGAACTAGTAAGATAAAAAAATCAGTGAGCTATAAAATTTTTGTTAGTTATATAAAAATGCCTTACTCACAAAAAAATGTAATTTATATTTCATAGAATATAACTTTATGTTGACTTAAAATTTTAATCTTCCTTTTTTCTCACACACACGCTTTCATAAAACGGTACTCTTATTCGGCTGCTCACCAAAAACCTATTGAAATATGCTCTCCAGCGTAGAGTAAGCTGTGCACTTTACAAAAATTTGTAGTTCTTAAAAAAATGACTTCTGGATAGAGGGTTAAAAGACTCAACATTTTTTTCAAAGCGTGCAGAAATTTTGGCCTAAACACGGTGTGCAAACATGTCATTTTAAGTAAACTAACTTTAAATCTCAGTATAAAACTGGCTAATATATAGACCTGTCCCTGCTTGGTTTTCCTCATATTGGCTTTAATGTATTTTTAAAATGGGATTTTTTGCGCTAAGTAAAAAACGCCCTTAAAAGCCTTGCGTTTTTTAACGCCCATTTCTTAGTGACTTTGCAAAAAAATGGACTAACTTGTTTAATTTCCTGTGCCCGCCCCTGAATACTTGTTGCTCTGTCTATTCAATTGCTTTTAGAGCATGGCTAAATGTTTAAAATCACAGATATGGACCTCCTGAATATTTTAATGCAGATGAGAAAAACATTTCTGTACAGAAATTTTCTTGACGTCCATTTACCTTTATGTTACGTAATTAGATACGTATTTCTCTGCAGGCGCTTGTCAAATTTTGCAACCTGGTCACGTTAACAAACAAGGATGATCAGAAACTTCGTTCCGCAGTTGAAATCGGGATGCTTGGTGCCTTAGTCATAGGACGCTGGCTATTACCTAGAGGAGAAATAACACGTGATCAACTTTCTGCATTGCTACTGGCTTACATAAGCAATGGTGCTGATGTGATTGGTTAGTTTTTTGAAAATTAAATTATGTAAAGAAAACTTTTTTGTGGATTATTAGTATTTATTTAATTAGATAACGTCTTTCTTTTTCATCTGTCTGTACGTTTTAAAGTTAAAACAAAAGATGAATGCAGTAATTACTGCAGCGTTTTTATTCTAGAATTTCTTAACACGTGGAACGATTTTCCTGTCTTGCGGACCAAAGAAGTCACGATAACTGTGTTAGTTATTTATTCGTGGAGTTTGCTTCAGTTTGCTGTCGTGACAACAAAAACAACAGACGAATACGAAGCCGAAGCAGATGAAGATGAAATTGAAGAAGCTCCCACTACCATATTTGATCTTAATCACAACGAACCTGAGGCAATCCCAGAGGTTAGATATGCTAACTTTCTAGTCCTTTAAACATCTTAGTGAGTAAACGAAAAAAAAATTGAGGCGATAAGTTAAAAAAACAATTGAATATTTTGTAACATAAGCATTTTCCCGCCAATTTATGAAGTTGACACAAAGCATCATATCGAGAATTCTCCGAAGCCAGCAAGCTTAACCCTATTCGGTCCGGGGTTTTTCGAACATACTATGACCGGGGGGGGCGGATTCCGCCCCCCCCTCAATAACTTTTTATAGGATTGTTCAAATTGAATCAAACTTGACACACTTATAGTACGTCATAAAAGGAACAAAATGGCGGCAATAAATTTTTGCTTGCGTCAGCACATTTTCTGTGACGTCATCGGAAGCTTGAAAATTGTTAAAAATGCCACTATCTGCTTAAAATATAATTACTTTTGCTCTAGAGCGAATTTTTACATTCTGTTTTAAGTTTCTGAAAGCTAAATAAAATTTTTTTAACATATCTTCCGGTTTTTACATGGATCGAATAAAAAATTGCCAAAAATTGCCCGAAAATCCGTTTTTTTCCGATTTTGCGGGTAAAATCCGAAAAAATCGGGAAATCGGATTAGTCACGTGTCAAAATTATTCGAAATGGTTCTTCTTGATGAAACAAAGTTGTGTTGCAAGTTTCAAGTTCTAAGGATAATCCTAACAGGAGTTATTATATTTTCCCCATTATAAGGATTTCATAGAGATTTTAGGGGTAGTTTTGAGTAATGGCTAATATCAAAGCCTCTGAAAGGTGTGGGACCTAAAAATTTAGCATGCAGGTGTCTAATAGATAAATGTTGAAACTCAGTAAGTATCATAGCCATATAAGAAAGCAATCAGGAGTTATTAAAAAAAAACCGTCAGGGGGGGCGGAATCCGCCCCCCCCCGGACCGAATAGGGTTAAGAAGTGGTAGAGGTAGTAATACATATGTTAGGTAAGCAAGATTTTACACGGTGAGTCGCACGTCTGCTCCTCGAGTAATTTACGCCAAGGCTCACAAAAGCTCTGAAATTTGCTGAAATGACTGAATTGACGTCAGCAACCATTAGCACATATTAAGAGTTTGGATCTAACGAAATAACGTAACATGCTACGTGCTAAGTTTGCTGTGAGCTTTACAATTTTAATACGCGTCAACTTAGTAAATATCCTATATAATTTCTTGTGACATCTGCCACCTTGTCTCTCTATATTTCGCGGGAAATTGTATCTATTCTATGCGCCTACAAAACTACTAGCACTTTTTATAATTGACGCATGATGCTCAGTGATTTTGCCACGTTATCTTATGTCAATTTTTTTACTGCGTTAAACACAATGGTCCAAGAATTGACCTGCAAATAACCACTAAAAAATAAACCAATATCCTCAAATAAATTAAAACAAAAGAACAGATATGTAATGAAAAAGAACGTTTTAAGAAAATATTATATGATGATCAGTTGTGACCTGACGTGATATTTTTTTTTTTTTTGCGTTGGGAACAGTGTTCAAGTGCAACTCATATGCAGAGACAAAATATTTAAACTACAGACCGGAACGATTAAAGAAATCAAGAAAAGATCAACGCTAAAATTTTTAAAACGTGTTTTAAACAGAGAAAATCGTAGTTAGGACCAAACAATCCAAATGCAGTGTCTGTTTTGTATTTTTAAAATTCCATACGTAAGGGTAAACAGCAAATTTGATCAATGTGGTTTTCCTTTTTTTGCCTGCTTTTCTTGTGAGAATGCACAAAGGAACTTTGTAAACATCCACAAACTATCTATATGCGGTTTTTCTTGTCGTTTTTCTTGTCGTATAATTTTAAATCCACTCCATTTAGCTAACGAAACCGAAACCTACAAGAAAGAAGCAGAACTATGATCCAACCATACCTCGATATGTTCAGAAACTTATGAGAAATAAACCTAAACAAATAGTTGGTAAAAGAAGTCGATTCAACCCGCAATTGAGGTCAAGAACATCCTCCCTAAAAAGTCGGTCATACACGAATGATAGCTTGAAAATGAAACCGAAATTTCGAAAAAGAAAATCATTTCGCATGCGAGCAGCTACCAACGCTTCAGCTAAAAGTAACTCATCTCAAGTGAAATCAGGTAAGGACAAAAAAATTCGTTTTGATGAAGAGGCATCGGTCTCTCACGAACCAACAGCTCAATACCTCCAAAGTCTCGCAAAATATGAAAGATGGGAGGAATTCGCGGAGTCGCTACGACAAGCTCAAGAGCGCGGATTCTCCACCCCTCTTGAAGACAGCACAGAAGAGATCACTAAAGAGGGAGAGAACAACGGTTTTTTTAACAAGTTATGCTTGAGATTCAACCAGGACGTATTTCAAACAGTCATCCTAATGCTGAGTTTAGAGCTACCGTACTTGGTGGCGAGAATTTGTTTCACAATCGTATACGACGTTTCAAGCATCACTATGGTGTTTTACACGACGAAGAATGTTATCATGATCATATTCCTGGTGTACCGCTTATGGGTGATATTCTCTGGTAAGACAGAAGCTGATGAACTAGCGGCTGATAACGAATATTCCGAAGAGCAAGACGTGATGACTTTGAAATAAACAAGAATATGTTTGTTGGACGTTTGCATTATGGTAATTGCTTAAGATATTTGCAGTGTATAAGTTTTGCACTTGTTTGAACGACACAATTCCTTAACAAGAAAACAAGAACGAATGTTATAATAATAACAACAGTGATGTATTATACAAATATTCTTTTTGCTTTCCCTGGCTGTGAAAAACCAAAACAACATATTTAGTAATTTTAATGGAAACTAGACACATTAATGTACATGGACAAATTATGACTAATTGATATTTTCATAATCTGCTACTAGATGTATAAAATATTTTACTTCAATGCGCTTTGAAATAGATCGCCAGAATCTTTTTTAGATTATAGCAATGCAAAGGTAATTACAAATTCTCATTTTTATGTAACAATCTCGCTCACTTTTAAAGACTTTTTTTACAGATAGAAAAAATAACTTATTTGTTTTTGTTCCAAAATATACATCAGCAAACCTGCAATCTTGGACAGTGTGAATGGGATTTTGAAGTGAAATAACGTCCCCCCTGTCCCCCACCTCCCACCCACAAAAAAATGCTGTTTGAGCCTTGTCATCATCCCAGCAATGTATAGAGGGTGGGGAGGGGTGGTAGGGAAGGGTGAGATTTGTGTTGCTAAAGACCAGTATTTACACTGTCCAATATTGTCTTCGAGGCAGGACAATTGGGTAATGTGCTAATAAGAAATAAAATTTACTAAAATCTGCTTTCCTGCTGCTGCTGTGGTGCTTTAATCAAATGACACATGGCACATAGCATATGACACAACCTCATTTTCAAACTGACCTCTTTGTTCATGCGAGGTTGTAAAAAACAGAATGAACAAAGATTGTTTCAGCCTCGATGAAGCATAAAAATACAAACAAAGAAGTCGTAAAATAAAAAAATGAAAACAAATCACAAAAGAACGAGTCCAGAAAAAACATTGCAGCTGTAACTGTGAAGCACATGATGAAACGCAGTGATTGATTACAACCTTATGTGCTCCGATAGACCTGTTTACATACTTAAGTGCAGTCAATCTGATCTTGAAAAAGTCCCTACTAGAGAAGCTTTTGAAGAATTGCTCATGCTTTTGGAGGATAGCCAGCATTTTCATTTATCCCTAAAACGGAGCCGTATGAGTAGGTGGAAGTATGTGAACAATTTGTGGGGTTACGACGCGTCGTGGTTGTACACTTTCAGGCTTCACACTACCTGTTATGCCTATCAAAAAGGCACAGAGGAAGATACTGAATATCTAACTTCCCCTAGTCATCTCTCCTTAGCTAATTCATAGCCAAAAGAAAGGCTTCCCAACAACGTGAATCACTGCTACAAGTCCCACCACCTACCCGGCATATGGCGGCGAAAAAGACGAAAACAAAATTTGACCTGATAAAATTATGTGACATTGTGACAGAGAAAAATATTCACAATGAGTTTTTTGCGAACATTATATTACATCTGTTTGTTTTGGCCAAGCAACAGAAAGAAGCTGGTAAAACAGACTTGTTCTAAATGGTGCTCAGAATGTCAGAGAAACTCAGAATCGGGTTAATTAATAGGTATGGAGCACGCTTGCAGAAAGCACCAGTGACTTGCTCCAAGCACCCTTGAAATTTTAAAGAAAGCTGCGACGTTGCTTGCCTTTGTTCCGATTAGTGGAACAGAAGTGCTTTACACACTTAAGAATTAACGCAACTGTTTTGTCTATACCGAGAAGTACTATCCAAAGTCAAAAGTATAGATCGAGCTTGCGAGGTCGATACGCTGACCGAGGGTAATATTCACAATATAACTATAATGATAATATTATTTATATCAACTGATAGCTATTTTGTTTCGGTTTGTAAAAAACAGAATTATTTTCTAAAGAGTTACTCATGGAAAGGCTGCAAAAACCAGGCTTTTATAAAGAAAAAAACGAAGAAGAGTCCATAACAGAAATTCGACGCCGTTCTGCTTGTTGCTTATTGTTCCTGTAAATGTTGATATTACAAACGCAGTGGATGCAATCCTCTGGTGAAGATATGAGGTTAAAAGTTATACCGTGATGCATAAAGCCCACAGTGAAGTCTTTTTAGCCAATCAGCGCAGCAATGTTCCAGTTTAAAACCGGTTAAAAATAGCTATCAGTTAATAATGAGCGATATTAATGTTTAAGCTTGTTGGTTGGTTAGCCATGAAAAATGCCCTACAGTTTGAAAGAAAGGGAAATAACAGCTAAAATTTCGTGCTCACGACTCTGTGAACTTTTGTACACGCTTTACCTCTCCAGGTACATTTGCCTAGTTTGATGAAGAAAAAACAGAATTTGTCATTCTAAATGACCTAAGATGGTAAGGAAATTAATGCCATTGCTTGACTTTTTAAATTCGACCGAAGGCCTGCCTGTTCACCTACAAGCACCGAGAAAGCACAATGCAGAAGGCTTGTTGTGGGACAAATGTACACCTGTGTTTGCCACATTAAGTTGTCGCTTGCAAAAATACTATTCAAGAGGAGAGGGAAATAAAAAGAAAACTAAAAAGATGGACACTCGATGGCTTTTATTTTCAATTTTCCATATTGATTCAGCTGCCTAAAGACATTAAAAGTTGTGATTCCTGTTTTTTGCAAAGATGATAATAAAGCTTTAAAAACGCATTTTAAAAGATACGAATTGATGGTATAGTGATACTTATCACCGCTATCTCAATATCCAGTCTAGCACTGTCCACAATATGTCTCAGAGTTTATGTCGAGTTCATACTTGTACTAGAGGTTGGGATCCTACTCAGGGGCGCATTTACACACTGGCAAACTCGGCGCTCGCATAAGCAGAAATTTTGACGCACAACGCGTTTTCTTGAATCTTTACAAATGGGTTCCCTTTCCACTTCGTCATAAGTTGTGTTGTCATCTCTCCTACTTCGCCGAGTGTTACGGTACCGATTTAACATTTCTTCCTGTTTAATATACAGTCATATACCTATAGGCTTTCATCTGGTTCCGTTTAATCTGGTAAACTCGACGAGAATCTTTTCTCTCCAAATGAGGAGTGCTTTTCGCCGATTTAGCTAAATTTACAGCAGTTTATATAACCCAATGGCAGTCACATTTATCGCGATCATTGTTTTTTACCACCGTTGACCGTAGTATCTGACATTCTCGACGAAGAAAGATGGGCATGTCATCCCAAAGTCACATTAATACAGGTATCTTAAAATAACTTCATTAATGTTATTTTTGAATGCCACAGCTAGTTCTTTAGTTTCTTTCCGTTCATTATGGTGTCAGCTATAGACAAGTACAGGAGGATAGCTACGTGTTTAATTGAGGTGCAATGTGGACCATCAATATATCAGGTAAGAACATTTTTGTCAGATCGAAATGAAAAATGTGTGCTACATTAGGTAACTCTACTAGGTGGCTAGCCGGCTAGTTGCTGAAAAATAAAGAGGCATAAAATTTGGGCATAAAAAAGGCATAAATGTAATGATTAGCTAGCCAACTTAATTAGCCAGCTTTTGGATAATGTGGGGTTATAATCTCCAGTAGGATTAAAAGTTTTTCAAAGGGTTTTGACTAGCTGCATATATATTGGACAAATTTTTGAACAAAAGGCACTTCTTAACCTCTGAAGCATTTAGGAAATATATATATTTTTTGCCTTAACAACTACCTACATAGCTTTTAGCTAGCTACGTACCTAAATTTTAAATTATTTTTCTTAAAAGTTAAAAAAGAATTGTTTACCTATTGCTGTTTCAGAATTTTTAATTTTCTTCAAAAACGCTTTACCGCCCTCTTTTAAAATGCCTAAATTCTGAAACTTAAAAAAGTATACTCCATAAAAAATTACTTGTTGTGCTAATATTATCAGACAGGTCTAAAATTTATGGCTGATTTCTTGTTTTTTTTTCGTTTTTTAATATATGAGCTGTCAAATGAGATATTAAAAGTCTTCAAACACAAAAAATATGGCATTCAAAGTAGTAATAGCAATTCTCTTGAAAATTCAAGCACACTTAACAAAATCCAAGTACGAAAAGGGTTAAGCCTGCACTAACTTGCTTTTTTTCTCTGAGTGATGAAATAAATCTTTATATATAAGTTGGTGCAAATATTGAAGGGTATTTAGCTTTTATGTATTTTGATTTTTCTTTTTCGTACCTCCTTCAAATTGACGCCTTATTCAAGTATCATAAGCACCAGTTTAAAGCTTGTGCTGAAATGATATTCTTGTTCCTTCCTGAGATTTTTTTCTAGATCAGCTGTGATCAACGTAGCCAGCATTTTTCAAACAAGTGCAGGAGATGCCGAAACATTCAAATAGTTTTTTTTTTATTGAGCAACTAATGATATGTTGAACTAATTCGTTATTTATTTTGATTGCTTTTAAACATTAATATATTCTCACTTCTTATTAATCTTGTTTGGAAGTTATTTATATTTATTGTAAGGTCTTGCGATAAGGAATTTACAAAATTTTGTAGATTGTTTTTTTAAACTGTTTAAGTCTGTTTTTAGAATACTATATAAGTATAAATATAAACATTTATTAATTACATTGTATGTAATATAGCTATGGTTCAAAAATACATGTTATTTTCGGTGCTAATTGTGAATTTAGTTTTAAATTTTCTTGATGTTTATATTCCCTATATTCTTTGGCTTGAAGGTCTTCTTCAAATAGTGTGCTAAAATTTATTTTATATAGCTTGTTCTAATTGGTTAGCATTAGCAATTTGATCAATTTGACTGTGATCTTCAGTTTATCCATGACTAATTCTAAGATTCCTAGTTGCTAGTTTAGTTAATTTTAAAAAGCATAAGCCAAAAAAGGTTGCTTGTTTATTAATATAAGCCTTGATTTCAAAAAGTAGTATTTTTTTTAATTCTGGATTTTAGAGGTTTTAATCTAATTTGACCCCCCTGACGAGTTTTTTTTAATAACTCCTGATTGCTTTCTTATATGGCTATGATACTTACTGAGTTTCAACATTTATCTATTACACACCTGCATGCTAAATTTTTAGGTCCCATACCTTTCAGAGGCTTTGATATTGGCCATTACTCGAAACTACCCCTAAAATCTCTATGAAATCCTTAATGGGGAAAATGTAATAACTCCTGTTAGGATTATCCTTAGTACTTGAAACTTGCAACACAACTTTGTTTCATCAAGAAGAATCATTTTGAATAATTTTGACACGTGACTAATCCGATTTCCCGATTTTGTCCGATTTTACCCGAAAATCGGAAAAAAACGGATTTTCGGGCAATTTTTGGCAATTTTTTATCCGATCCATGTAAAAACCGGAAGATATGTTAAACAAATTTTATTTAGCTTTCAGAAACTTTAAACAGAATGTAAAAATTCGCTCTAGAACAAAAGTAATTATATTTTAAGCAGATAGTGGCATTTTTAACAATTTTCAAGCTTCTGGTGACGTCACAGAAAATGTGCTGACGCAAGCAAAAATTTATTGCCGACATTTTGTTCCTTTTATGACGTACTGTAAGTGTGCCAAGTTTGATTCAATTTGAACAATCCTATGAAAAGTTATTGAGGGGGGGGGGGGGGGGAATCCGCCCCCCCCCCCCCCCCGGTCATAATATGTTCAAAAAACCCCGGACCGAATAGGGTTAATTAAAAATCTGTGAAAATTATAGATTTTTGTCCAGTCTCTACCAGTCCAAGTTCCTCTCCTCGTCTGATATGCAATAAGAGACAACGGGATCTGAGATCGAGGTTGGACTCGTAGGTAATTCCTATTTTAGATGTCATGGAGAGAATTGAGTGCAGATTATTAATTCAAAAAAAGTGTACAATGATTGACACTTCACAAAATATCGTTTGTCTGCTGCAAACAATTTCATTAGTCGATATTGCTATGTAACTCTAATTGTTTTGAAGTGTGATTGAGGACTATAACATTGACCGTCATCACAGCTTATCAGGAATAATAAATTGTACCAAAACAAGATTAAATGGTCAACATAGAATTTAATTAAATAATGAGATTATGTTTTACAAAATAATTAATAAAGCCGCTAAAGCCTGTGTCACACCTATGAAATAGATGCTGATGCAGAAGCAAGTTGATGTGAACATGACTGAAGCAAATGAGGAAAATTTTGAAGCAAGAATACCAAAAAAAATTGATATTCTTGCTTCATTACTGCATCTGCTTCACGCTTGTTTCATGATTTTGTAGTGTGAGCAGGTGATGTAAGGTGCGCAAGTGAAGCTAATTGTAAAAAAAACAAAAAAACAAATTCTTTCCACAAACCAATGCTAAAGAATGATATAAAGTTTGAACTTGAAATTCTGTCTCCAAACAACATTTCTTAAACCAGCGTATGGTAAACACCATGTTGTTCACAATGCTTAACAATTTCGCGAGCTCATACTTTTTTTGAAATAATTAGAGTTTTTCCTCGTCGCTTGCGCCGTCATTTTTTCAACAACAAATATCCCAATATCATAACTAAATACTCCTCTTCATCCATGCTTATCAAAAGAATGCAAGTGATCTTCTTGCGCTAGTGTGAGCTACTTGCTTCACCTCTTGCTTCACTTCTTTCTTCACACTAACTGCGCATGCATACTTTACTTGCTTCTGCATCTGATTCTTTAGTGTGACACAGGCTTAAGTATTTCGCTCTCCATCTCTGATTAATCTTTCATTATTTTATACACTTTCAGCAAGAATTATATGCTGTAAAACAGCACTTTAGAAGCTACAAAAAACAAAAATCCCGCCTTGTCTTTCTCTTTACCTAATTAGGAATTTTAAGACGAGGGAGTGTTATTTAAAAACTTTTTGGCGATCACATTAAACGTTGAAGCGTTTTAATAAAAACACATTGAGTTGTCAGTTGTTTAAAAAGGGTGGGAGCATTAAAATCGAAAAAACAAGAGTAAGAAAATTAACAAAAAGTAAGAATGTGTTTGTTTTAAATATTTCAGAATGTTGTATACAGTCGAGTCCCGCTACCTCGAACTCCCCTTTGACCGCATAAAAGTTCGAGATTGCACGATTATTAAGATAATAACGAAAATCAATTGTAAATGTCAAGCCGCTTGAAGGTTGAAAGAGAAATCTTGAACCCTTGAAAGTTATATCACGTCGCACTAAGCTAATTTCTTTTGGTGTTTTTGGAAACAACAGAATAATTTTTTAAGAATATTCTTAGATAGGATACAAAGTTATGCAAGTTTTTAAGCGTTTTTTTAACATGCACTTAATGCTGGGTTGATAAAAGAGCGTATATCTGTATATGTAAAAGGTGGATATCTCAACATTAGAAAAAAAAATTATGGGAAAGAGTTATTAATGGCTAAAGACGTTCTGTGCAGTTCTGTTTACAAAACTAATAATTCTTAAAAAAAATTATACACACAATTCCTTTTAGTTGACGATACGTACGGTTGATGATAGATAGATAGATGTGCATATTTTACATGGCTAGCCTCACAAATATAGAGGGATATACCCTGTCTATTATTTCCAGGAGGGGCCATGGCGTAGATGCAGAGTCCTAGAGTATTTAATGCTCATTTTGAGCTACGCAGACCCAATTAGAGCCCGCGCTCTACTAGACAACTCCCGGCAACATCCAACGGCCCACACAGTGTGCCATCTTCCCAATTTCCCTCCCCTGGCTTGGGTTAACCCGGGGCTATGGTAACATTCACTTGCCCATGTTGAATCGCCGTCAAGAGGAATCGAACCCCGGTCTCCCGTACAGAGTACGAGAGCTATAACCACTAATCTACGGCGCCACATTCGATAAACGGTCCGAGATCGGACACTTTCAAACGGAGTTTCCCTATCTCTACGGTTGACGATACGTACGGTTGACGATACGTACGGTTGACGATACGTACGGTTGACGATACGTATGGTTGACGATACGTACGGTTGACGATACGTACGGTTGACGATACGTACGGTTGACGATACGTACGGTTGACGATACGTACGGTTGAGGATACGTACGGTTGACGATACGTACGGTTGAGGATATGAACGGTTGACGATACTTACGGTTGAGGAAATTTCCATACATTCATTCAATTTTATGGCTGTCCAAATAATAAAAAAATTCAAAGCACATATATTTTGTAGCATGCATTCCCTCTTTTAATACTTATGGCGATAAACATTCCTCCATTTGAAGAGTTTTTTGTGAATTTAACATTAATCTTTTTTCTTTATACTTTTTATATCTAATTTAATATGTAATAACGTGTACCGTTAATAAACTAATCCATAAATTTTGTTCAACTTTATATGTCCGTGCAGATAAAATAAAAGAGAAAGAGACACAACGCGATAATTTTTATTTAAAATCACATTGTTAAAACAAACAATGTGGAGAAGGCGCGTCACTGGGTTCAAGTTTTTTTTGCGTGTTTATCGCAAAACTGCTAATTAGCGATGCTTTTAGAAAAGAATTCCAACAATTTTATTTATAAAACATTTAACATGTTCGGCCTGTTTTTATTTTGTTCTTATATTTTGAGTTCATGTTCAAATATATCAGTGCTCCATTTCCTACTTTGTGTCAATAAAATCGCGCTCTTTTTCACCTTGACATGAAATTTCTCAATTTAATGGGACTTCTCAATTTTACCCGCAGGTAACAATTTTAACAATTGCAATTTGTACAAAGTAGCTACTTTTAGAGAGAGCAAATTTCGTGTACTTAAACAAATCCCGCTGAAAAAGCGAAAATAAATCCCGCGAAATAAATCTCGCGAAAGAAAATTAACACCATTACGAAGGCTCATGGGGAAATACTTTGTGTCAAATATATACTTTAAAAACATTATATTTTCCTTGATTCTCTCCTTAAATGGAAGTAACGGTAATCAAAAACCAAAATAATGTTGTTTTTTCTTATTTAGAATATGACTTGCAGTACCAGTCTTGTGTTATTAAATCATCTCACCCTACTTCCAGCTGCAGCTGTAATCGGTACCTTACAGCTCTACACGTATTACCGAACTGGAAAGTTTACGCTGTTATCGCCCTTTTCTTTTTTAGCAGACAATGACAGAAAACGAACATTGATTATATTGACATGGTGCGATGGCTGATACCTTTATAGATGTGCAAATTGATAAAGACAATGTAAAAATTTGGGAAGGACATTGGGTGTTTGATCCCATTAGAAATGTGTTAGCTGTGGTGGAGCTTGGTGTAATCTTTTATCCCATCTTCATATGCCTTCATTCTCGATACGTAGTATCAGCAGCAATTATCGGGCTTTTTTACACTTTGTTTATAAAAATTGCGTCTGCAGTTAGAAAGTTTGTTTGCGCTGAATTGTTTTTAGATACAGTCACTTTTTATTTTATTTTGCGAAACCTTCTCTGCTTACTTGGAATTATGGCAAAATTTCTGCAACAAGTTACCGCTAAAATCAAGAAACGTACTTTCGAAGAAAAAGATGAAAATAAACATGTTTTAAAACAGTATCAATACAAATACGTCCGAAAATTATTGAATCACTCCCAATTTGAAACCTCGTCGCCAAAGTTGTTTCAGAAATACGTTTGGAAAAATGATCCAAAGTTTAAATACTCTACGCTTGTTCTAGCTTCACTTACGATCGTTTTAATAATTATGTATAAAATAACTGTCGAAATGTTTTACTTCATACCTTTAATTATGGATTTAGCAGGAGTAATACGAGTTTCTTTGGTTGTAGGCTTACTTTTCAGCTTACTTACGTATATAACACAGATATTTTTCTTCCTAAAAACACATGAAAAGGATATAAAAGATGTATACAAAAAAGGGGTGAAAACAGACATCAACTTCAGCGAGAGCATTATCCTGCGACATTATTTATACTTTCCGGGTTTATTAGCTTCATTTATGACATTTGGACTGATAATTTTTTTTCCTAACTTTATTTATGATTATTATTGTTTCCGTTGATTGTGAAAGTATTCAAGTCGAAAACCATTGATTCATCTTATGGATTTATACGAAATATTAAAATTTATCATATCGTCCTTTATTTTACCATGTTTCACAATCTACTTTTGGGTGTGTGCATCTGTTTGTCTACAGTTTTACTATCGACTGTCGTCAATGTTCTCTGTTTGGGACGAATTGATCGATTGATGATGAACCCAAAATACTTTCAGTTTTTCTATCGTGGAAATTTAGCCTATCTTTCGCTTTTAAAAGTCGAAGGAAAGCATAAAAATCCCGTCATAAGATGCTTCTGTGAGATTCTGCTAACAGATGCAGCCATGCATAAAACGTCCAGCAAGTCATGGAACCATGGACTTCAGTTCCTCCAAAATACTCAAAAATGGCATTCACTCGTTGGCACCTTGCCTATCAAATGATAAAAAACCCGTCACTAGTGGAATATAGAAGGAAGGTCTCTATTACGCATGATATTAATATTTCTAAATATATTTAAAAAAATATTTAGGACAACAGAACGCCTTAAAGAAGTCGATGCTTGGAATTTGGTATTAGAGTTTTAATGAACACGCAATTTTGAGTGACTTTACAAACAATCTATTTATAAACTTTTCACGTGATCGATATTCGCGTAGCTACTTGGATAGCTGACTTTGTAATATGTAAAGAAGTACACGCACATTCAACTAGAATTGGACTTGTGTATTTTTTTACATCTCTGAGTGTTATTAATTTTGCAAACGACGTTTACAACATGTTAAACTTAACTATTTTACCCTTACGCGACCTATACAAACTATTTTTTTAGTATGTACAAAATATTCAGTGTTAAGTATTCACTTAAGGGATGACATTGAGGTACCACGTGCTTGCATTATAAAACTCTTTGAATTTTTTGTTTGACCACTCCATAACCATGTTTGGTTTACCATTCTGTGGAAAAATTCAGATTACATTTACGCAGTACTGCGTTCATTCCGTACATACAAATTAATAATATTTAAGATGTTGCAATGACTAGAAAGTGCTACCAAGCTCCTATAATGTATTGCATGATCTCGAAAGCGAAAACATGCAGCGTGCGGGATTTGAACCAGCAACCATTGGGTTAGCGACCCACTGCTATGAGTTTGCAATTGCACAATACATTGTAGCAGTAGTAACTGCAATATAACTCGACCTTCTTTCATATAACAGTGAAGAGGATTATCAGGTTTTTCATTCCGCCGTCTTGACGCAAAACCTTGAATAAACTCATCTGATGAGAAAACAATAATAATTCGGGAAAACTAACACTCCATCGCAGCTTATTTTGCGAATGGTGGAGGTAAACATTACACTTTTATGAGAGTTTATTAAGGAGAAAATACGTTCTTTCGTGATAACTTTTCATGCCGCGTTTTGTTTTTAATGAAAAGTATACATAAGTTGTATCTTATTATTATTTTTATTAACGTTTCCTGAGAATTTGAAAGAAATTGATCGACGGAAATTAAAAAACTGTAGAAAACACGCTTTCGTCTCTAACAAACTCTTATAAAAACGCGTTAGGTTATTGTAAAACGATGGAAAGCCGTAGGAACGCATGTACAATTGAATTATTGTAAAGGTGTATTATGCTCCGACGCGCACTGAATCAGCACTGAATCAACAAAATCAGACGGTGCGCAGCAATTACACTTTTGTATATCCCCTACACGTCAAATGGCTACGTTTTTTTAAATTTTTTGTATAGTTTCCAGTTATTAATTTTATTCAACGATTAACTTAAATAAGTATAAAATGTTTAATGAGGCCAACTTTTATGTGAGGTGTGAGAATCCATGATCACGAGATCATCACACATTTTCTCTTTATCAAGATTAGGATGCTAAACTGTCATGTAATAATATGTTGTAAAGTTTTCTTTTAAGTAAAACGAAGAAATTGACGTTGTTCAAAATTTTGCTATATTAGTGTGCGTATTTCACATAAGCACAATCAATTTCAATTTTACAGAAAAACAAAAAAATGCTTTGTGTGTGAATTTTAAAATAAACCACGATTCAAGATTTGTAAATTATAGATGTTTAATTGCTGCTGCACGTATCATAAACAATTTAATTCGTATCCTCACCCAGTATTTTTGTAATCTTTGAATTGTTTTCACGTTACTGCTCAACACAGGTAGAAAAATAAATAATTATAAGAGATTGTTCCAGCTTTCTTTAGCATTTAAGTATTGTAAAGGATTTATCTAATTTTTATTTAAATTTTTGTTAGGATATGGTGTTGAGGCATATTTTTGTGGCAATTATAATTGTAATGAAGTATCATTATTTGTATTTAGTTGGGAAATTTGTTGTTGTTGTTGTCAAACATGGCTTCATTTTCAAGAGTCACTCTATTTTACCCTTAATTGTGCTTGTGCATACTCGCGCATACCTGTATTCTGTCTCTGCGCAATTTTATGTCTATGCTACGGTCACACGAATTGCAACATACAACTCAAGCTACCGACTTGTCTTTATATCGTTTGTTTTTGTGCAAAATGGATGCGCTGCTGGTATATTTAGGACAGGTGGATAAGGATGTACGAATTATGCAGCAATTTCCTTGACTTTTTTAATTTGCCAACGGTAGATATTTTTAAATTCTTGTTTCTCAAGCGACAATAAAAAGAAATAAAAAAATATAACTTTAAAGTCAGATCGGGCAACGTTATCAACAATTGGTCGTGTCGTTTTTAGAATTTGTAAGTATTCAGAGCTCCCTAAAATCGCTCTCAAATATTTCTATACATACAGTTTTTATGAAACAATTTTCAAATGCTGTTCCATTTTACAACACATTCTTAATCCAATCCTACGTAACTTTTGATTTTCCAAATTGCATCAAACTTGGCACACTTAAAGTACGTCATAAAAGGAACAAAACGCAGCAATAATTTTTTCCTTATGTCAGCAATTTTAACCTGAATAGCGTTAAGATATTGTTTGAGTAAGTGATAACACAATATTACCGCAACAATATAATCTTAGGATAAAACTAGTTGAGATATTGCTGTGCTTGCACAACTTTCGAAGCTCAAATGGAAGCTTTAAGTGCACTAATACCCCCTTCGCAAGACCCTCGTAGATAACAGTACTAAAAAGGCTATCCTGGGTAAACAATTTTAGTAACTAGTCGGTGAACCGTGGATAAATACACGGTTTTGCCCTTTATTTATTTACCGCATTTTGTTTTTCTCGCTACTGCAGTTACCATTTTGCGTAAGAGACAGACGTATACGGGTATTTTAACATAGACTAGTCGTTAGCCCGTGGAAAAATCCACGGGTTTGCCCGTCGCAGCTAAGCTACCATTTTGCGTGACAGACAGACGGACGGACAGACGTATACGGGCATTATAATATAGACTAGTCGTTGCCCGTGGAAAAATCCACGGGGTCGCCCGTCCTTTAAATTTACCCGTGGCAACAAAGTGGATAAGAATATATCGCATTTGATATTCGTGTTTCCGTAACATCATTTTCTAACTTAGCGGGGGTCCGCGCAGAGACAGACAGACGACGGCTATTATTATAGAGATTAAATCGTTCTTTGTGCTAAGGTTGAAATGATGATGACCAGAATATGTACGAAGCCGGGGTAAGCCACAAGTCAAGGTGTGACCATGCGTTGAACGCCCTGAGGAGTGTCTAATAAGAGTCGTAAACTGTGCCACACGGTCAGGTGGGTGCTTTAGTACAAGTATGCAGTATGCCGTAAATCAAGTAAAGCGCATACACCGTTATAGTGTTGCAACTGTCACATATTTTTCAAAAAGTAACTTTCCCACAACAAAAGCTGAAATAAAAACAGAGTTTACAAACCGTTGTTACTCCGTCATAGCAAAAAAATTAGCCAATATTATTTTATTTTGCAGAATAAATTTCAGTAAACGTTAAAAAATTAATCGTGACATCGGGCTAAGTGTTTACCACAGTTAAACAGAGTTGAAGAGGCGTGTAGGCACAATACCCTTTTGAAAATATTTTCTCGCAGACTCTGTTTAAATAAAAACACAAGAAACAGTCCATTATCAACACGGGGTTGAGCGGTTAGCCCAGGTAAACAGTGTTGCACACCCTTACAGACGTGATTCTCGAGAAAGTTTAAAAATTAATTGTCAGTGGGCTGACCCCTTAATACAGGTAAACCACATCGCACATGCTCGAGGCGTAACAGCTTTTCCAAAAAAACAGGCCATTGTTAACACTGAGCTTAGCACTTAGTACAGGTATAATGTGTCGCACATGCCTCTAAGCTTAATAGCCTTTTCCAAAATGCTTCAGTTTAAATGAAAACACAGGAAACAGACAACAGACCGTCGTTTAACAACACGGGATAGGCACATAGCACAGGTACTCTGTGTCTCATTATTAAACTTTTGACTTTTGCTAAATTTTATATCACAGTAAAGTAGTAGCTAAACTGTATTTGGTTACTTTTACATTTTAGCTAGAGGTAGCTAACCCCAGTTCACAACCAAGTAAAAATCAGATTGGCAAAGTTAACACAAAAATCAGAAATGTTAGCTAACATCTACGTTGGTAGCCAGAATCTTAAAATTGGTTTTGTTTAATATTAATATATGGCTAGAGAACGTGACAGTAAGAGGCAAATAAAACTAATACAAATCTTTAGGTGGCTGAATAGCTATAAAGTATAGGTGAATAAACATGTAAACAAATAATAAAAATACCCGAAAGTAAGAGAAACTGCAATCTTGTTAGAATACAAATAGAAGTATCAGAAAGAAAAATTAAAGCAAACAGTTAAGAAACTTTTCGTTCTCCAGCCATGAGTTGGTTCAATCTGCTTGCCAAAGTTCGGACCGATAACGTAAAAATCGTTGCTAAGAATATAAAGAGCTTTAGTTTCTGATTGGTCATTTATATAAAACTCCGCTCCTGATTGGACCTTTATTATAGTGGCAATTGTCCCTGTGCCGGTGGGGGGCCGACGGGTTTCTCGTCCCTGCGTATTTTGTATTTCGTGCGTGGTTAACACAAGTCGCTTTTGACGCACAAACAGACAGACGACGGCTATTATTATAGAGATAATTATGTATTTTTTGAGTTTTCATTAACACACGCCGTCTATTTCTGGTGTTGTAGTAAAAATATCAATGCACAGAAGGTTATTTTCCTCCTACGTTCGTAAAAGAAGAAATATGCTCCAAGTGGAAACCAGATTAAAAATGGGAGCAATCTTGTTCCCAGGCTTCTTTTGTTTTCACTGTTCCCCATCTACATATGTCAGAATGTAAAAGAGAAGAAGAGAAAATTTTTCTTAAGCCCAGTACGAAATTGCGTTTTACCATATAACGAATTACCGGAAACGTCCTCTATAGGCCTTGGAATTATACAAATTTACGAACAAGTCGACTCATAAACTTTCACGGTTGGAATTAGGCATGGGGAACAATAGCATTAAATTGGTTATCCAGAATAAGACTATATTAGTATTTCTAACAGAGAAGTCACATAATTACCCATTTTTTGTCACAATTTATTTTGTTTCGGTCTCGGCAACACATAATTGGGGCTAAGTATCTTTAAACCAATTCTCTGTAAAGTTTCAGATTACGCTTGATATTTCTGTTTTCTCCTGCAATAAAATTTTACATGGTGGGGATATATGTTTATTATTGTGAAAAATAATGAATCAACTTTTCCCAAAGTTATTTACTTATTTTGTTTCAAAAATTTAGAATTTTAAGAATAACCTACAATAAGCTACAATGTAATATTTAATCTATGAGTTTCAACAAAAAAGTCAAGAAATTAGGGAGCATTTGACAGTATTAATAATGCACCAAAACAGAATTTCCTAAAGCTAAAACATATCAAAAATTCACACGTATGCTGATTTCGCTATACTGAATCCTGAAAATATAAGTTTCAAAAAACATGAAATTCGGGAAAGTCTATTATGTGGTTTCATATCCCTAAAAAGCCAATGAGTCTGTCGTTTTGCCTTTCAAGAGTAGTTTCGATGAGCTCAGCAAGCGCAGGAGTTATCAGAACATAACTGCAAATTTTTTTAACAAAATCGCACTTGTATAGTGCCTCTTCAGTATGTATCATAAATTAGTCATACTACTATTGTAAGTTCATGAAACACAACGAAAAAGGTTATTCGTGTAACGAAAATGACAAAGCCCTAAAGGCCCTGCGGATGGAAATTTTTTATGCGCCGTTAAAAGGATAACGGGAGGAGGGCTATAATTTTTAAAACAAAATAGTTAAGGATAGGAAATTCCAAAATTGAAGTACGTTAATTTTGCTAAAGAATATGCTCTCAGAATTGTATAAAACCTACCTTTAAGTTTCTCCTAGAAGTTTGATATTTCCTTCCCGTTGTAAGGTTTTTGAAAATATGTTATGTTTCTGTCTACCAACCGACCCATTTAGGTTATAAAACCAGGGTCGGTAAGTGGGAAAAAATGGTAAAAAGGATTAAGTGATGCTAAGTGTTTTTGGTTCTGGAAACATAATTACTTTCGCAGATAGGAAAATCCTGAGGAAAAATCCAGCCAACTCACTGACTTATTTTTGCAAGGACTTTAGGACGCAAATATAATTAATTCGGTTTAGATTTTGCACAGGAAAAACATAGAAAACATAATTTTATGTTGATATATATCCTATATAAATATTTTTAATGGTGGCACAAACGTGTGGAAATTAACGGCTTCTCCGAGAATATGCAAAAAATGCATAGATTGGCATAAAAAATTTTTGACGGAGAGAGTGACCTTTAATGGCAATAAATCCTAACGGCGCACAAAAAAATTTGAAGGTCCTAACTTCATTTAATATATACCTTTTAATTGTACAAATAACTTCACCTTTTTGCAATAAATGTAAACCTTGATATCGGACCTGGGCCAATTTTTTGACTGGCTAATTGCCTACCCTACAAAACTACGAACTTGTAAACAGAACAGTCGGATTTTTGTTCATTTTACCTACTATATTAGTTTCTGGTTCTAACTACTACAGAACTATAGCTATCTAGTCGAGATATATTTCCGTTCCTTGGCATACTCAAAGTGTAGGTAATGGGTTCCGCAATTTCGCTTGGCTCTTTCCCTTGCGAAGAAAAATCTAACTGTTAAGAGCTGTAGACAAGGGGCCTTTGACACGGTTTTCGAAATGTAGGAAACACAAAACTGCGCCGACTATGGTAAGGTGCCGAGAAGGAGGTTGGATTTTAGACCTTATTAAATGGCCTCGAATTGCTTTATTTTTGGTGCTTCTCGGTATTTAAAATTAGAGACATAACATAACAATTCTTCACTATTTTGAAATAACCACTGACTTTATATAGTTAACAATAAATCTGGAAATACAAGTTACTTTTACACAACATTGTACTTACAAATACAACCCGAAATATCGTGTCCAAATTTTACATAATTATTAAAACTCATTAAGCACCAGAAGCAACCCACTTAGATCGTGACTTTTATTGTCAATTGATTTTCATACATTCACTTATACAGTCATAGTTTTAAATATCTGTAATATAAACTCTATTAATATTTGAACTGATAAATTTCCGTGTAGGCGTTTTGCTGCCGTCAGTTTGTACTGTGAATTTCCGGCGGATAGATGTTAAACGTATCAATTTACGGTACAGTTTCCTGCGCAAATCCTTTTGAAAGAATATATATATCAACGGATCCAAGATATAATTTATCTGCCAGCATATCATTACAACTTTCTCTTCCAATATACCACCTTCCTCCGTTATTTCGAATCTGTAAGCGTAAAATACGTCAGGAGCAATCACGAATAAAACAAACGTCAAAATAATTAAGAAGGAAATTAGAATGAGTTGATTGCTTGTGTTGGATTGATTTGAAGTCCTTCTTTCTTCTTTAGCCTTGGTCGTTCTGAAAACGTATGTATATGTGAGTATAGCGGTTACCAAGATCACAGCGTCCAAGATTAGGTAGATAAACTTGTACCATACAGTTAGGAAAATTTTATAATCAATAAAGTAAAAGGGTAGAGCAATTATTACGCCTGACACCCAAATTACTAGCAATGCTAATATTAGTCTTCTTTTGCTGACGACCTTGCGGTAATTAAAAATAAAAACACATGCCATTAGTCGATTTAGAGTCAATAAAAACAAGACCATATAATAAACAAGGAACAGACCAGCGATAGTGACGTCACAGTACGATAGAAATTTAGAATCTTCATCAAAGCCTGACAATTCACCAATCAAGTAAACTTCTTCCATAATGGGTATCATTATCTCGGTTATACTCATCGATGTTACGATTATTGTTTGGTTGGATGGTGGATGATTGTCGCATGGCTGATGCATTAAGAATATTCCAAGTGTATTTAAAAAAATGGCAAATATCAATATTACAGCCGACACTATATCAGGAATTTCATGATTAGTGTTTGATTGAGGAAGATATAAAGAATCGTTCGCAAAATTGGTAGCCAGCGAACTACTGTTCATCTTCGCAAGATATGCGCTTTAAACCTTTCCAAAATAATTTTTCTGGTTTTTGTTATAAACATAAATAATGTCTTTACTTCCCTAAAACTTGCACTCTATCACATTAATATACCTTAATCAACGGTAGCTAACGCCAACTTACGGCCCACGCCTCAAGCTGACGTATGTATATATTCATTACACTTTCTTGTCTTAACAGTCAATGTGAATTGTTCTATCATATTTCTGATACTCTATTAAGGTAGAAATGTTAGACTATGTTACAAAAAAACAATTGATCAGTGAACACACTAAGTACATTGCGTGCACTAAATATATTGCATGTACTTACTGTATTCACTTTTCAATTGTTTTTTTGAAAGCTTACTAAATAAATTATATTCATCTTCACAGAAATAAACTTAGAAAAGGCGTGTTTCTAATTATTTCTTTTTCCGAAGATTGTTAAGGAAGTGTATTTCAGAAATTACTGCTTTTTGGCAATACTTGATCTAGCAGTTTAGGTTAACATGACTAATGTAGACTTGCATGATGCTGCATTTCGCATGTGGAAACGATACGGAAACAATTTTTCTAATATGCATGTCATTTCCTTGAGAGAAATGTTTGGTAGGAAAGGCTATTAAAATAATTTACACTGGCAGATTTGCTGGTGGAAAAAACCACTTAGGCAAAGGATCAGTGGGAATGATCCGTCATTTGATTTTTGACGAGGTTAGTAATGAGCCGTCGATGCAGAAACAACTTTGTTTAAAAGTCGGGCCCCCACTGGCACAGGGACAATTCCCGCTAAAATAAAGGTCCAATCAGGAGCGGAGTTTTATATTAATGACCAATCAGAAAGTAAAGCTCTTTATATTTCTTAGCAACGATTTTTACGTTATCGGTCCGAAATTTGTCAAACAGATCGAACCAACTCATTGCTGGAGAAAGAAAAGTTTCTTAATTGTTTGCTTTATGTTTTCGTTCTGATACTTCTATTTGTATTCTAACAAGATTGCAGTTTCATTTAAAACTACTTTCGGGTATTTTTTCTATTTTTTTACATGTTTATTCACCTATACTTTATAGTTAGCTAGCTAGCTAAGCTACCTATTCAGCCACCTAAAGCTTTGTATTAGTTTTATTTGCCTCTTACTGTCACGTTCTCTAGCCATATATTAATCTTAAACAAAAGTCAATTTTAAGATTCTGGCTACCAACGTAGATGTTAGCTAACATTTCTGATTTTTGTGTTATGTTATCTTCGCCAATCTGATTTTTACTTGGTTGTGAACTGGGGTTAGCTACCTCTAGCTAAAATGTTAAAGTAACCCAATACAGTTGGCTGCAACAGAATTTTTAAGTAATCTCTTTCATACTAAATGCAATTAAGTAGTTAGCTACCACTTTACTGTAATATAAACTTTAGCAAAAGTCAAAAGTTTATTAATGAGACACGCAGTACCTGTGCTATATGTGCCTATCCCGTGTTGTTAAACGACGGTCTGTTTCCTGTGTTTTTATTTAAACTGAAGTATTTTGGAAAAGGCTGTTAAGCTTTAGGCACGTGCGACACATTTTACCTGTACTAAGCGCTAAGCTCAGTGTTAACAACGGACTGTTTTTGTGGAAAAGGCTGTTACGCCTAGGCGCATGTGCGATGTGGTTTACCTGTATTAAGGGGTCAGCCCACTGTGACATTAAATTTTTAAACTTTCTCGGGAATCACGCCTGTACGGATGTGCAACATTGTTTACCTGTACTAACCGCTTAACCCCGTGTTAGCAATGGATTGTTTCTTGTGTTTTTATTTAAACAGAGTCTGCGAGAAAGTTTTTTTCAAAAGGGTATTGTCCCTACACGCCTGTTCAACTCTGTTTAACTGTACTAAGTGCTTAGCCCCATGTCACGATTAATTTCTTAACGTTTACTGAAATTTATTCTGCAAAATAAAATAATATTGACAATTTTTTTTTGCTATGACGGAGTAACAACGGTTTGTAAACTCTGTTTTTATTTTACCTTTTGTTGCGGGAAAGTTATTTTTTGAAAATTATGTGACAGTCGCAACACTATAATGGTGTATGCGCTTCACTTAATTTACGACATACTGTATACCAGTGCTAAAGCGCTCCACCTTATCATGTGGCACAGTTCACGGCTCTTTTTAAGCGCTCCATAGAGTGTTTAACACCGGATCACACCTTGACCTTTGGCTTACCCCGGCGTTTCGACGCCGGGTTTCCCGGATAGTGTATAATAAACATACAAAATATCCAACTTTTTTATGGCTATACCATTGACGTCTTGAAGTGAAAAAGAACATTTTGTACACATAACAAACTTTCTTTTTTGTACTATATAGCAAAAATTTTTGATACGGCAATATGTTACATATGTTTTAACCAGGACAGTACTGTAACTTTTTATAAAGTTCCTTCCCCTGTAATAAGTCACCAAGTAGTGCTATACACTGCGGATAGAGTCATTTAATGATATATTTTTAACATATTTTATAATATTTGTTAGGGGTAATCTTCAGTTTTTTCTATAGTTTTTAGAATAGTGTTTTGACAATTCTTACTTGCTTTAATGAGTCTTAATAGACCTGTGGGCTTGTTCTATCAAGTTCTTAAATTATTTTGTTTTCTTGAAAAATAATTATTATTGTTAATATTTAATATTTTTAACTGGGAGAAAACGATTGTACGTAATGGATATAAATAAAAAAGTTATTATTTTATGATTTTTATTACATCCTTAACCCATGCACATACAACATTGGCCAGTATACCTGAAATACGGATTATTATTATGTCGTTATTGTACAACCTTGGCTGCAAGGCTTGATCTCGCTGTCCTAAATTATCATAAAGACAAAAAAAACTGGAGTCGAGGTTGCATATAATAAGTAATACGGGATTTAATATTGTCGTATTAATAAGAATATGGCATTTTTTATCCCGTATTCTCACTAATACGGGATCTTATTTTGTCGCATAAGTAACAATACGGATTTTTATTATGCGGTAAAAGTACGATTACGGAATTTAGTATTTGTGAGAATGCGTGTAGTCCGTTACCTTCCGTATAAATTAGGATATGATCGTATACGCCAGTACTCACATTTGCGTAAATGCAGAAAAATAGTTTATCCGTATTTTCAGAGTCCCAATACGGGATAATACGTAACTTGAATACTGATTTAATACGAGATTAGAAAATTGTCGTATCTTTCCGTATTTTAATAATAACGGAGATAGAACATACGTATTCAGACACGTTTCACACAGTGTAAAACGCTGCTCAAGAAAACTTATTGGATCATTTAATAAGCTGTGGAAGGGATATCATGTTTTCGATGATTTCATCAACCCATTGGTTTTAAATCGGATAAATTGTCCGAATTTTAGATCACTTGACAAATTTTGGTCTGAAATAGTCCTGCGCGGTGAAACCTAATTGATATCACCACCCCGTTTCTTATTTGTTAGGCCTTTGAATTGTAAGTAAATTGAAACGGCTTCATTAATTTAAATTAGCCTATTGACATCCAAGTTTATGTTATTGATTCGCCAAGCTTAATATGTCACTTAACATATAAAAGATGTATTATTCGCCTTTTTCGAAACAAAATGAAGATATATACATTGCCTGTCACAGATGGACAGACAAAATTAGTGTATTAATAGATGTTAAAGTCTGTTCATATGGATATGGATGTTAAATTTAGCTTATCTATTGCAATTTTTGTGTAGAGCATCAAACGATGATCAATAAAATGTATAGGATCTTAAAACTTTGACAAATGATTTAAGATATTGGAATTTAAATATTTTAAAATATTAAAAAATTTCAATACTTGGCAGTTTATGTAAACTGAAATGACTAATGTGGAGCAGACAGGATATCGCATTTCTCATAAAAAAATTCTAGCTTACTTGTTCTTTTTCATGAGGAGATATTTAATAGAAAAGGCTTAATATTACAATTGTGTTTTTGACTTCATAAAAAAATAAAAATAAAGAGTACTTTAAAATATCAGCAATCTCAAATTATGTTTGTGTACCATCAATATATCAATTTCTTTCTACCATGCGGTTGAAAGGCATCACGACAAGTGACATTAATTCTACTTTCGCAGTAATGTAACCTTGAAAAAACAAGCACTGCAAATCAACTCACAGATAACTCAACACACGTATCGTCAGCATAGAATTACTTTAACTTACCGACCCAAAATACTTACTTGCAGTGATATTGCAGTCATACATTTAATTTTAATTAAGGTATGCAATTAGCATAAATGGTTTTCCTTTTCTCAACAATAGAATTGTAATTAAGTCATTAACAAAGAATACTCTTATATCGCATCATATATTATTTGGTATTGCGGCATATATATTTTCGCTCATCTTGGCCCAAAAAAAACAGGAAGTAAACAAATAAAAATGCAGTGCAAACTAATAAACAACTGCCATCACTAATGTATTATTTTGAAGAAGCTCTACGTATCAGAACTAGTTTAAAGATAGAAACCTTCAGAAACTAGTACATAGATTTTTATGCTCTCAGTCCTGATTGGCAAGAACATCAGTAGGAGCCTAAGCTATAACATCATGTCAACGACATTAAGAGTCTTGTGAAGCACGCAAACATTTTGAAATGTGGCTCACTTTGTCCTTTTATATCCATGTGAGACGTGATCACGAAAGTTAATGGCATAACAGCCATCAAAGTTTATTAGGTGTCCCGTTGTACAACAACGCGATCAAAAAAAAAATTCTGCTTTTATAGTTTAATAGTTAACCACATTCACAAGCTAAATAAGACGCAGATACATTTAATTTTTGATAACAAGAATAATTAAAGTTGAACAGATCACATTTGTGCATCGTACTATTCTTCCTGCAAGTGTACAAAATGATACAGATAAAATCATACAGATAAAAATGTCATATAGTACGTCAAAAATTACTGTTATCAAGTAAAACACATTCTATACAATGAAAATGTATTTGTAAAATCATGAAAAAAAATGAAGTAATTATAAACTGCTTGTTAATCCGGTCACGTGTTATTGAAATTTTTTTCTCCGCTCGTCACGTACGCTTTATTGATGTTTGCATTAATAGATTTCTGCATTGGGATACCGTTACTTGAAGTTTGCCGAACCGTAAATTCATGGTGAGAGGATTTTAAACAAGCAAATTTACTAAAGAGTTTCTTGCGAAGTTCGTTCTGAAAGAATATATATATTAACGGATCCAAAATATAATTTATCTGCCAGCATAACATTACAATCTTTTCTTCAAGCGTACCACCCTCCTCCGTTATAGCAAACCTGTACGCGTAGTATATATCAGGAAAAGTTACAAATAAAACAAACGTTAAGATAATTAAGAAGGAGATTAGTATGAGTTTATTGCTTGTGTTGGATTGATTGGAGGTCTTTATCCTTTTTTCTCTGTCTTTTGTTGTTTTAAAAATATACGTGTATGTGACTATAGCAGATATCAGATTGATAGCATCCAAGGTTAAGTAGATGAACTTGTACCATATTTTAAAAAATGTGTTAAATTCGATAAAGTAAAATGGCAGAGTAATGATGATGCCTAAAATCCAAATTGTTAACAATGCTGATAAGAGTCTCCTTTTGCTTACTACGGTTCGGTAATTATAAATAAAAACGCTCGCCATTAACCTATTCAGGGTTAATAAACACAAGACCAGATAATAAACCAAGAACAGTCCAGCGATGGTGACGTCACAATTAGATGAAAACTTAGAACCTTCATTGAACCCTGACAATTCGCCAATCAAGTGAACTCCTTCCATTATGGATATCATTATTACTAAAGCGCTCACTGCAACAACAACTATGGTATGATTGGATGGTGGCTGATTGCCACATGTCTTATACAGTAAGTATATTCCTAGTGCGTTTAAAAAAATAGCACAAGATAAAATTACGGCGGACACTGCATCAGGAATTGCAAAATTGGTATTTAAATGATAAAGAGATGAGGAACCGTTAAAGATAACGCTATTCATCGAGCTGTTATCCATTTTTCTCTGCTAACTACTCTGGTGAGCGTAACGAAACAATCACGAAGCCTTTTTTCGTTGATTTTTAGTGCTCCAGCGATTGTCAGATTTAAAAATATATTTTAAAAAACTACGTTAACTGACGTTCTTTTGGATGACTTGAATATATCAAATAGAATTTATATTGCATTTAACGATTAGTTTAGCATATTTTTAATTCCCAATTGACACATGGTGTTTATAGATAATTATTTAAAATAAAAACAATTGTTTTATAAATAAAAAAGGTCTTTCCATCGCACATATATTTGCTATTTAAAACGCCACTGTGCTATTTAAAACATTACACATAATTAAATTACTTATTTAGTAGAGGTGTGTTTTAAATGGCTTCTTTCAATACTGACGTACAATAAGCACATTTTTCGAGCTATCTAAAGCTGTGATGATTTTCACTTTTTTTAATTGAACATGACTTTAAATAGAGCGTAAGAAGAAGCGTCGTTTCTATGGAAATATCGCTATGATCAGAATATTTAAACTACAATCCCGGTGAAAAATAATGTCAGTAAACCCTTCTTACACGTGCAGCAAGAGCAAGATAAGTACAAAGCCCCCTTTCCCCCAGTATCAATGTTCAAAAGCTGTGTTAACACGTTTCCAAACATTGATAATGGGGGAGAGGGGGTAAAAAAGGATTGTACTGCACTTTTTGTAGCTTAGTGCCAATATATTTTGACCGAGATTGTCTCTGAAATTTTAGACTTAGAATTTTTTTGCCAATTTTTGCAGTATTTTTTTTTACTTAATTTTTAAATTAATTCTAAAGGTGGGTACTATATATATGTTTTGAAGTATGTACCAGCATTGCTTCTTTTGTGCTATGCTAAAATTGGAAACAATAGAAATGGTAAAACAATGGAGCAGTTTTCGATAATCGCGTGACATAATTTTCCGTGAAAAGTTGTAGTTAATGAATACGTTATTGTTACTAATTTTTGTGAGTATTAATTTTAACGCACTTGTGCCAAAAAAATTATTTGCGCGCAAAATTTAGTACAGAAGCAACGCGCAAAATGTTTTGAGTGAAAAGTACTACGTGCAAAAAAACATATATTATGTACGCATTTTCAAGAAAGAAAAGGTACACGTACATGTATTTCGTCAAAAATTCAGAAAATTAGTACTAATAAGGTAGTGCTTAGCTCTGTAAGGGAAGATCAAACTGAAAAAAGACCTTGTTTATGTTTGTTTTGCATGTAACGTTGGCACTTGTGCAAAAGCACAAAGGTGCCAGAACAAAATATTAAGTTTTTAAAGATATTTAGCTGTAATTTCCATGCGTCACAGTGCGTCACTCGTTTTTTTGCATGTGTTTAACTGTTAAATGTATGCGGCAAAAAGTGGTGTTTGGCGTAAAAATTAAAAAAAAGAAATAGACAAAAAAATTTAGTCGGAAAAGAAGTTAGTTCGTAAAAAAACAAGTCCGAAACTAAAAATGTAAAGTTTTTTGCTCTGGAAAATTAGAAAATAAATAAGGTTACTTTTAATCGGCAAGTTAGAAAATAGTAATCTGGAAATTGAGATATACATCTTTACCAAATTTAGCCAATCGAATCGTTTTAAATAAGAATACTTTAAAACACTTCAAGCATGTGATTTGACTAAATAACCCGATATTTTAATTACTCTCATATTTAGTAAAAAGCATAAAATATGTCATAACAAAATGTCAACTTTAACTTAAACATTTTCGAATCATTTTTCAACTTTGGGCTACTAACAGTTAAAATGTCGTGTATTTGTTCTCTGATAAATACTTCATCATCTTATTGTTCGTTTTCGTAATGTTTGCGACGCTAGCTAGATTATAGTGGTATTTTTTAACAAACCTGCCACCTAATCAAGCTTACGTTGTGTTAACTCTTTTTGGACCGGGGGCCCAATTTTTAAGTAATAACTTCTGAAGTATTTCATGTGTTTACCAAGCATTTTATTTTTTAGTATGTTTCTAGTAGGATTTTTTTTAGTCCAAAGTTTATGTTCCACGGTTTCTTCTATATAAAGAGTTAATTTTTGGACAGGATGACGTTATCCAAGTCATCTTAATTCCACATATGCTCCAATGTGTCAATAAACATTTGTGCCAATTTTTGTTGCAACATTATTTCTTCTTTACTATTTTTGGAGGGGGCCTGTTCAGAGTGGGGTTTATATTTCTCATATATAGTTAAAAGTAAGTGTCAACAACAACAAGCTGAAAGGAATGTAGCGTCCAACATTTTACCAGTCACTTTGCATATACATGCTTTACCTGGTACAAATTACGTTTTTTTTAGAATCATTGATGATGTTGATTCAGCTAAATCGAATCACGTACTGAGATTTAATAATTTATGTTTTGAAAAGGTTAACAAACTTAAGCTCGACAGCACCATGAAATATATTTTTTTATAGGATTTTTTTTTTCTATTTTAGAAACATACATTCTTACAATTAGATAAATGAAAGCAGAAGTGTAAAAGGTGCTCTCTCAACTCATACCTGAGTAATATCTTGTTAAAGTTTAAAATTGCTTGTTATTTAAGAAAACGCATAAGCGATAGGACAGTAACCAAAAAGTAGTATCAGAAAAATATTTAAGAGGAAAGAAATATGAATAATAGCTTGCTCACTGACGATTTTGTTAACGTTTCTTTTTCAGTCCTTCAATCAAATACTAACCATGAGATTCTTGATACAGTGTCGGCTGTAATATTAATATGTGCTGTTTTATTAAATGCACTTGAAATATATTAAATGCATCAGCCGTGCGACAATCATCCACCATTCAACCAAACAATGATCGTAAAATCGATAAGTTTAGCCAAGATAATGATACCCATTATGGAAGGAGTTTAATTGATTGGTGAATTGTCAGGCTTTGATGAAGATTCTAAATTTTTATCATACTGTGGCGTTGCCACCGCTGGTCTGTTTTTTGTTTATTATTTAGTTTTGTTTTTATTAACTTTAAATCAACTGATTGCGTGTGTTTTTATTTACGATTACCAAATCCTTATGAACAAACACAGACTTACAACAGTACTACTACTGTTCTGGCTTTCAGGCATTGTAGTTGCGCTACCATTTCACTTTATCACCTTTGACACATTTGTCGGAAAGGCGCTTTGCATCACAACTCAAGTAATGGAACGCCAACACAGAAATTCATTAATTTAAATATCAATGAAGCTTACATCATTGATGCTGAAAACATTATATCGTAGTTCCTATGATTCTTTGCGTAGGATATTGTACCTCAAAAAAGCGGGAAGATTGTTTAATTGTTTTGGAGGGAAGAAGAGCAATAAGGCTTCACTACGTAATCGCTGCAATGAATACAATGAAATAAATTTCAGTTATTTTAAGTCTTCTTTGCTCATGGAAGTAAATTATTTATTTGTATACAAATATACGAATATATGTTCTTTAGTAAAGTATAAGCTTTTAACTTGGTGTTATATTTTGTTTATGTTTCTTGGTAACAGTTGAAAACATGTAGATTCGTATATTAAATGCTAAACATATCAGTTCTTGAAAAAAAAAAGATTTCCTATACAATTAGTTCTTTCAATTTTTGGTTATCAATGTTTGTAGATGCAATATCAAAACCTACAACGTTTTTAACTTGTTCTAAAAAGAAAATCGTACTTTATTGCAGTACACGTCTCCGAAATTTTGTTACACAATGTTGCGATGTTTCGCTCAAAATTTATCTTTTCTGCGAGAAGAAAAAGATTTGTTGCGTTCTAACGTTTGATTTTTGTTGGTTGTTTTAATGTTTGCTACAGTTTGCAAAAAGATTTTTTTTTCCGTTTTAAGTGTATTGTCAGTTTGTTAACCCACCTGTTTAAAACCCGCAACGCACATCAGAACAATCCTAGGAACTTGTTGCAAGGGAACAGAACTCGTACAAACAAGACATTTGATTAAGTGCAAAGATTTATCTTACCATGAATACAGTAACATAAATTGGTATAACTGTTTTTAAATTACGGCGTCATCCACAAACAATGTAAATATATTTTTTAGAGATACACGTTTTCTTATACAAACCAGAAGTCCTGAGGGATTAGAAATGGGATATCATCAACTTGAAATTAATGAACATTCAAGACCTTTTGTTAAATTTGCTAGCTGTTCTACAACATATCAAAGAAATAGGCTTGTGTTTTAACAAAAAAAATGTGAGTTTGCGAGAAGCACGATATCGCGTTTTTAGATATTGTTAAGAGGGTGTTAAAGTATGCCATAATTTCTAGCGATCATGCACAGACCAATGGTCATTGCTGTTGAAATGGACATTCAAACTGGTTTGAAATTGACGTGGTAGGATTAAAATTTTGAAGCATGTTTTCGCTAGAGGATGCAAGCATTTTGGATTCTGATCAACAAATTCAACTTTTATTGAAGACGTAGGTAACAAACTTGACGATCCTGTTATAAATCTATCCAATAAAAGCAACTGATTTTGTACAACTTCTAGTATAGTGATTAAGATATGTGCTGATTATTCAGTCCTGTGGACATGTCTCATTAAAAAAAATCTGTTCAATTAGTGTTTCTGCAATTGGAGTACAAGTTGAATAAAGTGAATCAATCATACTTTCACTCAATTTCTGCCAAAATGACCCTATACCTTTAACAATATATTTCAATGACTCGATTCTTTCTTATGTTTATGATATCCATTAACCGACGTTCTTTTACTGCTACAGTATCCTCTATTTCTTCAGTTTCATTTAACAATGATCGTGGTTGTTTATATTCGTTTTTAACATCACTTTTCTTTTTATCGGCCTCCTAACAGAATAGGACGGTTATTATCTTCATCACCAACTAAATTAATATTAGCAACTTATTGAGTATTGAAAGGACTTTCAAATAAAACATCGTCGTCTTGGTCATCCTCAAAGATTTTGATCTTTAAGTTTGTGAACAAACTGGACAAAATGGACTTCTTTCTTATTTTGAGATAAATGCGAATATGTTTCAGATTATGTTCTTTAGCAGAACTCTTTAATGTCAAATCATCACTTAGCATATCACCAGAGAATCTACCAACACATGTTTCAAACAGTGACAATGAACCCAAAACTGGATGGTTATCCTTTGGAAAAAAGGTTTTATGCATTTGTTTTTTTATACCACTCATAGTAATGTCCCGAGGTAAGGAAAGTTTTCTGGATCCACCAGTACATTTCACATAAGAATATTTTTTTAATCTCTCATTAAAGTTCTGCAAACCAGCAATTACAGTAAATGAAAGTTTATTTGGTTTCTCCATTGCATGACCATTTCTAATGGCAGCAGCTAATTCAGCCTTAACTTTATCTTTTTCACAGTCAGATAATTTGGCTTTACCATGTTTTGTATAAGCTCTGGCAGCAAGGATATCTCCTATTGCTGTCAAACCCATTGATTCTATCTTTTCGTCAGTGGATGCATTAATAGCTTCACCATCCATCTGAAACAGACAATAGAAATAATAATAAAATGTTTGGATATATATTATTGGGCACCAAGTGGCAAGAAAATAAAATTAATAGTAGCTAATATCTTGTTGGTACTCAAAGCATCCACTGCAGGATTGTCCACACCTCTTTTAATCAGAAATTGGCAGATCTATAAAATAACAAAAAAGGGTGGGATCAGACAGGACAGCTTAGCTAGCTAAACTTTTCAGTTTTGATAGCTATGCAGCTAGCTACAAAGTAAATCACAAGATTTGGATATCTGAATACGGAAATGACACACTTTATATCCCAATTACTTACCTCTTCGACCGACACTGTTGCCATAATCAATATAGTCCTTTCTGTGTCCGTGTCAAAGGAAAGCAATGTCTTGTTAAACTCAATTTGTTACAATGTCATTATTCAAAATTGCAGCCGTTAGAGAAAATACGACATTAATATTAAAATATAGGCTTAAAAAGTCTTCTTTGCTTCTGGTATTATTAGTTATACGTAGACGCCACAAAACCATGTGGTTAATCCCTAGGACGTCCTAGCGATCTCTAGGACGTCCTAGATATACTTAGGACGTCTTAGAGATACTTAGGGTGTCTTAGATCCCCGTAGGACGTTCTAGATATTCCTAGGATGTCCTAGAGAACCTGTAGGACGTCGTAGAGACTCTTAGAACGTCCTAGAGAACCTGTGGGACGTCCTTAGAGCCACGTAGGACAGTCTAGATATTCGTAGAAGGTCCTAGAGAATCGGTAAGACGTCCTAGATATTCTTAGGACGTCTTAGAGGCACTTAGGAGGTCATAGAGCCCCGTAGGTCATCCTAGACACCCTGTAAGACGTCCTAGAGGACTGCAGGACGTGTTAAAAGTCTGCAGGACGTCCTAGAGTTTTTTAGGACGTGCTAGAAGTTTGCAGGACGTCCTAGACACCCATAGGACGTCCTACAGATCCGCAGGACGTCATAAAGAAACTGTGAAAGTAGTGGTGCGATTTTTGGCAGATATGACGCTACGTAGATACCAATTATAGGTGATATCAATGTTAATCTCACATCTAACATAGCACAATACGAGTAAAATCTTTGTATTCTTAATTTCTTTCTACAAATACGGTAAAGTTTAAAAATGGATGTATTGAAAATATTACGGCAGGCCACAGTGTGTAGTCTTTGTGGAAAAAATGACAGGTACATAATGAATGGATTAAAAAAACAAAAAATAGAAGTGACTTGGAAATAAAAATTAAATTAGTTGTTTGCTAGTGATTTTATTTTTAAAAGATACGAATGATAATTTTGCTTTGATGAATTTAATTAATTCTTCTTGAGTTTTTTGTCATAGAAAGCAAATATTAGCCATGCATAGAATTAATATTTATTTGAAAAATCGCGTGCTTTTAACAAGTAGATACGAAATCAACAAACGCATAAACAAAGTCTTTCTAAATTCTAGACAAGATGATTTTTTAAGCACGTGCGAAATACACAAATCAGAGACAAAAATGGCGCAGGTGGGCAGACTATTGTGAATTTTTTTAACATGGTGGCTAACAACGAAATTTGTCATCGCCGTTTTATATTATGTTTTCATTCAAATAACCTAAATGTTTTTTCATAAGATACTTTTTTAAATTTTAATGTTCCTGTGTTACTATCAAAAACAAGTATAAATACTAAAACGTGTTAATTAAATTTTATTTTCGACCCTAATTAAATAAAGTGAAGACAAGTTTCTATTACAGCAGAGATGGTAAGTGCTTTAAATTTGCCGGTACATGCGTACCCTTTCAAAATTAATCAAAGTTTAAATTTACTTTTACAATCTGACTTCGTGTGTAGAAACTTTCCTGTACGGAGCTTTCGCTAATGGGCTCATGTTCGCGAAAGTTTTAAATTTCGTGAGCAGGAACTTTCGCGAATTGAAGCAATTAATTTTTCGCGTTTACAGAATTGAACCAATGCTCTTTTTCAATGTTAATTTGGGCAACATTCGTAAAAGGTCTGCGCTGCTTAAAGTACTTATATTTAATGATTAAGAATAAAGAAACATACAGATATTCACCCACCTTATCCATTTGATTTAGTCAACAAATACACATGAGTTCCAGATAACTAATTAGTATAAGCTATTTCCTTGCCGCTTATAAGTTGTTTTATTGTATTTGACTGAATCTTTTTCTTTTTTTTAGATTTCTAAATTTATTATTCTCGCCCTTGTTGGTATTTGCCTGGTAAGTTGATGGAGCAATATTTTTATTTTATTTTATCTCATGCAGAAAAGTAACGAGACGTAAAATTTAGGTCGTTCATTAATGATAATTTATGTCGCGTAGAGCCTACACGCTTTTTCAAAAGAAATCACTTTATAAAAAAGTGAGTAGTCGATTGCCAGAAAATTAAGAAACTTTAACTAAATCAATTTTTTTAAAGTAACTAAGAAACGCATTTATACATGCCTCTCATCAATCAATATCACCTGGAAATTAGACGAATTTCAACAGAACATACATTATTTTGGATGATAAATAAAAGGCGAAGAAATTATTTTATCTTTTCTTCTATATAAATTAAGAAACTTGTTAAGAAACTTTGTCTAGTAAAATGGCCGTTTGCTTCTTTTCTTATAAAAAAATGTTTAATATTGTTATCAACGTCAAAACCAATTCTGGAGAAAAGGGGATTCTTTCAGAACACACAAAGTCATCAAAATTAGCTTTAAGACAATTCGGATTGCTAATGTTGTCAAGTTGTATTTAACCTCAGTCCCCACCAATCACCAATTACAAGTGTCCCACAGCCTCGACTTAATCTCGACTTTCAAGGCAGGATTAATGAGACTTCTCCTTAATTAAAAAATATACGTAGACATTAAATAAACTATATTAAATAACATCTCCCAAGGTTTATTCAATAAAACAAAGTTAATTTCCTATTTATTTTTTTTGTAGGCAAAGAAAGCCATATTGCCAATTGAGGAAGGTGGCGAAAAATTTGAAGAGAAAATTGAAACCGACGTTGAAGCTGGTACTGAAATGTACGAAACACCAGATCACTGCGGTCGCAAAGCTGTCCGACAACTTATTCACACTAAATCAGTGAGTTTGAGATAAATTATTCATTCAGCATGTTACGTTGGAATCCAATTAGATTCAATTTAAATTCAAGTCATTCAGTTATGCGCAGTAAAATATTGCAATAAAACGCCATCGGGACAGGCAAGCTGTGTCTTTTTCTACAAAAAGAAAAACAATAAATTGCAAATGTGCTGTTTTTTATTCAACAACGTCAACAATACTCAAGAATTGACAAAAACTTGGAAACAAAAATTGAACGAAAATGTTGATCAACGTCTTTGGTAAAATTTGCATAAACCTCTTGAAATTATTGATTGATTATATAACCAATTGTTGGGTGTGTCCGCTATAAAAAGGTCATTTTTTGTAAATTGGAACCTTAAAATGACGCCCGATATGGTGTCTACTACATAAAGGTTTTGTTATCAAAAAAGATGTCAGCTATGTTTTACTGTCGTTACTATATAAGATACAGTATGGAGCGCAAAGACATGCTTTCAGGGTAGAGCAAAAAGTTACAGTCCACCCTCTCTAATTCAAATTTTATGGGTGGAAGGAAGAGGATATGGTGGATTTAAAATTTGAATTAGAGAGAGGTTTAAATTGTGGAAAGTTAAGCGTTGTGAATATACTTTGAGTAAAACCAAGAACAAAGAACAAATTTACATTGTTGGTTGGTTACAATGTTTAAAATAATAATGCGTCTCTCAGTCGCCATTATTCACAAAAGAATCAGTGTAAGAATTTTTGCTTGATTAACCTCAATCTTTTCTGTGCAGGGGCTTTGTGCTGACAGAGTAAAAGGCGAGAAGACATGTGTCATTACACCAAGTGATCCTGCTGTTGATAGATCTGTACATGATGTTGAGAATGGTCTAGAAAAGGTGAGTTTTTGGTATGGAAAACTTAAATAAAATTAAGAGAGTAATTAGTTATTTTCACAGTATTTAATAACACATAGTGACTGCTCTGTTACTTTGTTACTCTGTTTGTTTCGCACATATTTTCATATAGAGCAAAGGAAAATTCCCGTATCATAAAGTCGTCGAAGTTACGAACAAAATCATGTTGGTTCCTTTCCCAAATCCAGAAAATTTGCCTAAGGCGATCCGTAAATTTTGTAAAGGACGAACCATTGTCAAAGGTGTTATCGAGAACAAAGAAGAGAAAGAACTTGAAGAAAAAGCCTTAGAAATTGCGAAAGGTTAGTGCTTAAATGAAACGCTAAATTTTAGCTATGCAAAAAATGAAATGAAAATGGACTGCTGTATATTTACTAGTAGACTGAAAATACTAATTGGAATACAATAACACAACACAATAAAGGTAGCTCATCCAACTTTTTGTATACCAGTGTTAGACTGATGTTTAAAAAAAAAACTTTTATTTACTTTAATAAAAATTACCTTATTCGCACAAGTCGATAGAGAATTTCCCACTATCTTCCTTTAACGTATACTAACTAAAAAACAACTGAATTTTCTCATAAATTTTTCATTGATCAATTCCTTTGGAGGTTTCTCTTTTAGGACTTTCCTAAGGACTTCAATTTTGTGAGTTTGGCAGATCTTGTAGACAGCATTAAATGATAGACCTTTTAGTTTCTGCCAACAAGTTTTGTTTGAAACACCAAGAACAACTAGTTGCTCCAAATTTGTTTAGCGAATTACTTTTGGGACAGGACAGAGAAGTGAAATGATGCTGTAACCTTCAATTACTATCAATAATTATGACGGAACCCTTCTTAACTTTTTGCAACTTAAAGACTTTAAACAGTATAAAGGGTGGTTCTGATTGTTCCTGAATTGTGAAAGAAATCTAAAAGCTAGAAATTTTCGTACGATGCTCTCTTTACTTACTTTAAATTTAATTGATAACTTCTTTTACATTTCATTATTTGGCTTTTATGTATTCTCCATACAAACCATTGTTTAAATTACTTTTTTTAGCTGCCAAGAAGAATTCTCGCAAACGAGCTGTTATCAGAGAATTCATTGCGTGCACTGGAAGTTCAACAATGGTTATTATGACATGTCCAGGAGAAAAACTTGAGGTGAAATGCAAGATCAGATCATCCTCATGCACGTACCATGTCACCTGTCCTATGGAATTGCAGAAAGGTGGCTTCGACTGCAAAGGTCTTCATAAATTCAACAGCGCAATCTGTTGCGATTATAAATGCCGTAAATAAATAAATGAACATTTTGTCTAGAACACTTGTATTTATTTTTGAACTTAAATCTGTTGCTGCGGGCGAAAAGTTTCCCTAATTTGCGAAGTATTTTAGGATTACTATGCCCTTTTCCCTAAAGTAATTTTGTTCTACAAAAACAGATACTTAAAGAGCAAAAAAACGGCCTAACGGGATGCGCAGTTGTATTATTTAAAGTTCTACGACAAATATTTTGTTTTCCCTGCGAAAATAAAAAGGTAAAGTATTTCCAACTCTAATTTTTTTCCCGCGGAAAAGTAATTTATAAACCAATCATAATTTTCGTTTCCACATAATTAAAGCATAACATTAAAAATAGTGGACGGTGAATATCCAAGATTTCCGCAAAAAGAGCACCGTTCATTGTTATCCGTCTGGATATTTTAAGCGGCAATACGGCATTTTAGGCATTCTGATGGGCTTAGCGCTCTTGACGACGGCCCGATATTTTGCGGTATTGCCCGTCGTCAAGAATAATGGTAGCTAAATATGTAAACAAGCACGAAAAAAATATTTAAGATGCATTGGAAATGATTATATATCTAACTTCTACAATATTTATTTATCGATAAAAACATTTTCATAGGATAGAAACAAAACAATGTCAACTTTAACAGTTACGATAACCAGATTCAGCAACATTTCGTCGGATGCTTCTTCAACATTAGTTAACTAGCTACATTGTCCATAAAAAAACGATGATCTGATATCCAGTTTTGTCAAAAATTCTAAATTAAGGGCGACGGAATCATAAAAAATACATCTCCTCTCATTTGCAGATTCGTTCCTTCAGCTTTGTGGTCACCGAGTCAATGTAAAACACGTTTAAGCCCATGTTATTCTTGGCTAGATTGCTAGTTAAAAAAATTACTTCAATATTCGTTGCGCCTCAACTTTACACATTATTCTGTACGTGTCGAAAATCGAAATGCTTTTGTTTACAAAGTTTTATTCTATAGGGACTTTCGAATTCAAATAGGATTTTTGTTTTTAGACAGGACTGTTTCGATTGCACCGTTTCAGTCATTGCACAGACCTCGCAAGCTCGGTCGGCACTTAGACCTCGGTAATCAGTTATTATTGTATCAGAAACATTTATGTAGAAAAATTTATTTTTTCAATTTCCACTTAAGAACAAGACAGAAAGAATTAACAAAACTTGATTGGAGATTATTTTAATTATCAATATAATTATCAATTTTAATTATCAATTTGTTTTTCTTTTGTTGTTATACCAATAAAAAAAACCGAAAAAAAAATAAAACAGGGAATTTATTTAACTTTCATTGTGTTCAGTGAAAAAGATAATTCACCTACAAACAAGTTCGACTTTTATACAAATCCCTTGAGTTTTCTTTCTCTTCATAGTCGAGCCGGAGTTCGTTCTCACTCAATTTTTGCTTGATATTGTTGACTATTTCTTGCAAGCAATTTACGATCGTTTTCATCATTTTGTACCCTTTTTCGTTCATTATAAGGGTATACTTTATTTGCAGCACTTTTATTTTTTTTTAGTTTACAAAAATAATATCGTCTAAAATCGTCTTCTTCTGCATTAAGGAAGAAGAACATAAGGGAAGTGACTTATAATTGGCTGGCCCAACTTGAGCAAAAATTACCTTTGGTTGTACCCATAAAAAGATGTCTGTTAACATTTATCTGCTCAACGCCCCTTCTAAGGAGGCGTCTATTACAGGAGGCGTTAATAACTATAGATATGCGTTTTTTAAACATTTCGGTTTTAGGGGGTTTATTAGAGGGAATATTTAAAAAAGACGTTTGTTAGAGGATTTACGGACACTCCTTTCGAGAGATCTTATCCAATGTTAAGTGATACACATTGGGAGCCCTGTTAGACGGTGGGTGATTTGATAAGATATTCCAAAAATAAAAAAATAAAAATTGAATATTAATTTATTTTTTGAATGATAAACGCTAAATTGTGTCAAATTAAATTAAAACAAGATAGCTGCACAGCTATGAAGCTATTGCACCAATGTTACAACGGAGCTAGGTGTTTTTTGTTACTGAGGATACACAAAGCCTATTTCTAATCATCAACGTATTGCAAACAAATAAAAACTCAAGCCTCTCTTGCCTAGCATTTGCAATAGGTAAAGCTAGACTCATTACTAAAAATTGCTTTTATTACTTTTCAGAAACGCAAGACTAAAATATAATGAATTAGAAAAGAAGTTAATAATGTTTCTAATAAAAGTTAAAAGCTGTACCATTAAAAGCATGTTTTAATATAACAAAATCCCTGCATAAGAGCTAATTTATGTCAATAAAATATATACAGCATCGAGAAAACACTTTAAGGCTTGGAAAATAAGAAATTCATTAAGAAAACAAAAGGTTGACTTTGCAATTTAGGAAGCATAACTAATGCTTGGTGCTTGTTTTACAGAGGAAAAATTAAGCAGGGTGGCTAAATTGTAGAACCCTCCTGTTTAGTCATTGAGCAGTGAGCTTAATAATAATATGCATATTTTATTTAAACTGGTAGCCGAATTGTTATTGTGTGCCAAGGACGCCTGAAAAAGAATGACAGGTAGAAAATCTACGGACGTATACACCAGAACAGCTACGTAGTGAGTGCCAGATGGCAATATATACATACAGACAGCTAGCTAGCTATTTTGTGCTTTTCTCTTAAGTTTCCATTTAGTTTGGTATACGTCCCTTTTGGGCTAGCCATTGTTACTTCTTGTGTTGTTTTTTACCAACCTGAAGCTAGCCACAAAGTAGTAGGGAAGCATATACAGCTTTTGTAATAACAACCTGCCAATTTTAGCCATGATGCTTTTTTCATACACCATAATTTATTGTGTTTGCTTCACAGAAGTAGAATAAAATATTTTTTATCATATTTTTTTATATATATATATTATCTATATATTTTTTCCTATTTTTTTTATTTAATGACGTCAACAAACCATCTACAATAAAAAATTAGTACCTTGTTTTCATGTTTCCTCCATTGTGTAGGGCTTACACTGCTGGTCAAGAAAATGTATATGATCGTGTGGTGTTGATGAGGCGAGTAATGAAATATAAGGTTTTAAAAATTTTGCTGACGTCAGCAATGGCCTGTCAAAACCCCAATTTTTTTTTAGAAATTTGTATAACTGACCCCATCAACCCGTTCATTCCGAAAGGGATTCGGGACCCGGATTTGGGAAACTTACCCATATTGGTCCCAAAAAATGGAAAAAGCCATTAAAAAAATGGGTTGTTTTAGATGTTTTGCTGACGTAAGCAATGCATGTGCAAAAAAATGTTCTTATAATCTTACACAAAATTTCAAATGTCAAATCTTTCACAAAATAAAAAAAGAACAACTTGCAAGGTGCAAAATCTAGTTGATAAAAAGTTACAACAATGAAAAAATCAACAAAATCAAATCAACAAAAATAAGTTCTTTACACATTGTAAATATTGTCTTTCCTTTAAAAGCTTATACAAAAATATGAAAAAGCCATAGTTTAGAAAACAATAAATGTAAATCAACAAAAATCAGTCATTTCAATTGCATACCATTCTCTCTCACAAGAATTTACACAAAAATGTAAAAATCAACCAGTTAAGAACACAAAAAATTTTCTTTTTTAGTATGATGATCCGTACTACCCTTTACCAACAATTCTGAACCTAAATGTCAAAAAATCAATAAGCAAAGAATAAACTTGAATTAAAAAAGATCATTATTTTGGAAACATTGTATACGGTTCGTAAACAAAAGTTTACACAAAATGTAAAACAGATTGGTTTTTGAGAAACACATCTAAATCAACAAAAATGATTTCATTCAGCATGTCGTATATTGCCATTACCCATCAATCTTCCACAAAAAGGTTATGAAACACATCAGTCATTTCAGTGCACACAGTCATCGCCCATTAGATTACAAAATCAGAAACAAAACAAAAGTAAGTAACTTAACACACACACTTTAAGTTCTATAAAATTCGTTCCACTTGTCATTTTGCATGTGGTCCCCCTTGTAAAGTGCACAGTTAATGTGAAAAAAATTATAGATGAATTCCAGCGTGACGTCATTTGTTTACTTTTAAGCGGTAAGCTTCTTGACTCTGGCTTTTGCGTGGCAGGAAAAAAGATGCTAGGATTTGGTAACGGGGACATCGTTGGGGTTATAGACTATTATCAAGTGTAGGTTGATGCCTTCTGATTTATTTGAATTCATTAAATGTCATAAGAATGCCTTCTTCGTACCACTGAAAATGTAAACAACAGAATTCATCTATACTCTATGGGCATAAAAATACATCCTACTATCCTGCAAAAGTTCAAGTCTTTGAAAAGTTTTGTAGGTAGCTAGCTAGCTTGTTACATCATAATTCGTGCTCATAAAAGAAGAGAAATTTGGAAACTATAGTAGTTAGCTATAGATAATTAAAAAAGAGGAATAACAACAGAAGTCATAGGTTAGAGCTAGCCATAGGATGGGGAGCAGGACTTGGAGGCTAACATTAGCTACTAAAGCTAGCTATTTATGCTTAGTAAAATACATATAAAGAGAAGCAATAGCAATGTAAAAATAATAACATTACAGTTCAACAAACCAAAGTTTTCCGTTTTTTAGTCAGCCAAAAGCTTTATATAGCATTTTGAATTTTAGGACAATACATTAGTTACGCGCCAGGGCACAAGAACTAATGTAAAAAAAACGTAAACAAATATAGCTACATACGCGGTAAAATATAAAACTGCGCCTTTTCCTGGAAAATGCGAGTCTACTTGCTCCAGTAACATAAAAACCAAACGTCTAAAAATATCAAAGTTCTTACTCTTTGTGATTTCAACTCCACTTCAAACTCTAACCTTTGTTTTCTACTTCTCACTTCACTTTTCACTTCTTCACTTGGACTTTTTTCTTTTTTAATATGCTTTTTTGAACCACTTATTTTACTTTTTTCAAGATCGTTCTTTTGTGGGTTTTTTGTCAGCGAGAGGACACCATTTTTCGAAAGTTAGCCATTACATTTATTTCAGCAAATCAAATTGAGTCGTTTTCATCACGTGATGTAACCAAAGTAAATCCGCTAGCAAAATGGACATAATTTTTTCGGCGACTTTAAAGAGAATTTCGGCAACATCAAAGGAAAATGACGATATCAACTTTGCCTGTCACAGACACACGGAACTGGCGTATTATTATATAGATACTTTTCTACGTTCATTTTTCGAAATTAACAAAGTTTTTTTTCTAATTACCCGCCATATGTACGCAGCCCACGCTGTAGAATTGACATGATCCCATCTACTAAGCGTTACAACGCTCAAACAAGAATAACAGGCGAATCAACCTTTAAATTAGTAAACGGCGACAGTTAGATAAGCATTTTTGCTAATGTAATGTTAACGCACAAAGTTTCACACACACATCAAATTTTTAGACCCTTTCACGAAAGTTTATGCCTTAGAAAATTCTAAAAAAAAACTTATATTAGCGAAAGTTTTTCCCACAACATATTTCAAACTTTTTCATCTGCGAAATTGTATGCCCTAAATCAATGCGCGGGTCTTTTTCTAGGTAAAGCACTAACTTTAAGCCTACTGATGGTTGCATTGCGTCATACATGTTTATTAAAAGTAGATAATATGTTCCTCCCACTCGTAAAGCTTTATATTCAAGATTTCTTTTTATATTCCTTTTATTTGCGAAAGAATTGCATTGTTTTTCTTATTCGCAAAAGTCAATTAAAAAAAATGCCTGATTTTTTTGCGGCTGTCAATACTGTGCTCCTTGCAGTAGTCGCGGCTAACTAAAGTTTCCCAGTGGGTATTTCTTCCTAAGTTTTTTTTTCAGAAATTAGCTGCACTAGTAAAAAGAAATTATAAATGGATTTTTTTATAAGTATAATTTGAAGTAGGTGCTTTTTGTTTGGTTATAATACATATATATTAAGCAACCTAAAGGTTATTACAGCTGCCACGTCAACATTAAAACAGTAGCTCAGTGACAAGAGTGACAAGTGACTAAAATCTTTATTTAAACAGAGTCATATATAAACAGAAAAAACTGCTTCTATGACAAAAACAAAAAAACTCATAAGGAAATCTTTTAGTTAAAACACACTGCGTGCAACTGTGTCAACACACCTATCCTTTCACTTGAAAATATGTTTGTTCAGAAGTTATTAATTTTCAGTAGAAAATAGGTTTGAGCTTTTTTGAAAATATTCTTTATGTCACGCAAAGTTTGAAGCAAGATGGGATATCCTGTATTCTTCACATTAGTCTGCTGGTGTATATTCGTCATCGCATTGAGCGCTCAAAATGTTCCCCATGGAGCTCGTGTGCGAGTCACAACTAAGGGATTGCAATACGGTAAGACATTTTTCAAAGTTAACCAAAATGAAACAGTAGCAAATTATTTACGCTAAGGTAGTTTAATAAATACGAATTTACTATTAAACCAGCCTACGATAATTCAGCGCTATTTATTAAATAATATTATTCACTTTTTTATTTTCTTATCTCGCATTTTTCTCTTTTCTTTTCTAGTCCACAAACAATTTAAGTTTGATTCTGGAGGTCAATCTTAAGTTTCATTTCTCCCACTTGTCACTTTAAATTACTAAGTTATTTAATAGACCTAAAAAAGACAATTACTACTTTGTTAATGCTAATTTTCGCGCGTTTTTAATTTTGCGGATTAAAAAAAATACTACTACATATTTAAAAAAATTAAGTAGATCAAAGAAAATAAAAATTGCTTTTATAAAAGTTGGGTTAAACTTTGACGAATTATAGACTTCTATTTCACACGAATTAACATTTGGAAAAGGTATATTAAAAAGCATTTGACGAATTTGGAAAACATCTGCGGTAACTATTAGCTGCACAAAATATGACCACCAAGCTATATCTGCCCTAACAAAACATAAAGAATTTATAAAAAACAGCCTTCTTCATTGGTTATTTAAACAAGCTTGAAATCTCTTTAATGTAAAAATCGTATTTGGATTTAGGTGCAAGTCTTGGCGTAAAAAAACTTCAACAAGAACTAACAAATAAAGCAATACCGTCTCAGAGTGGAATCGGAGGAGATGTAACGTGGAATGCACAGAAGTAAGTACATAACCTTAAATTGAGTGGTTCTTTTGAGTTTAGACATTCAAAGCGTCTAAGTAAATGGGTTAATAAGCAAACCAAAACATGAGGCCCCATCAGTTTCCTTTCTCACGCTCGTGCTAGCGTTTATTTCTGAAATTATCAACTATGCTTTATATACGAAAAAAGTGTTTTCGGCTTTTACGGAAAAGCATAATAGATGTACACGCAGCCATTTTCACATTTCTTAATTATTCACAAAGAATAACTGCGTGGTTTTAACGAGTGATAAATACAACCAGTATATTCCGGTAACTTTTATTTCATAACGGAACTCATTCTTGCTTATTCTTTTTAATATAGGAGTATATTATTAACCCCAATGGTATTCTTTAATTGACGGCGTGAAAATGCTGGCCATAGTGATTAGTCTTAATTGATCATTTTAAAATTTTAAACCAACATCGTGTTTTTATTTGGTAAAAGAAAAAAAAATATCCCAAGATTTAACGAAATAGAACCAGAAGTATTGTGTCATTTGCTTTAGAATACACATCCTTTTAACTTGGCTTTGACAGCAAGAAAAATACAAGATTCTTTTCGTGAATTGTCATACTGTTTAATTTTCAGCATTTTTATCTACTACGTCCGTGTGGGAAGATATTCTGTTCAACCTCTCGCAGGAAATGGTTTAAGATTTATCGTTCAAGATATATCAGTGTCTGCTAAAGGAAAAGTTTCGGTGAAATACCGAAAAGGATGGTAAGACACTTTCGACAGTTCCTATATTTTTTCATTTTTCTGTACAAATACTTCTTATGAATACTTCTGATTAATATTTGTCATAAATTTTCGGCACACACGGCACACACGTATTCTTTCACCGTAATTTAATAAAAGTCTAGAACGAGTGAGCTCTACAACGAAAATGAGATGAAAAGTCCTTTGTGCTTTAACTTGTGCTGTTATTAAATCGAAGTCAATTTTTTTGTTTCTTTTATTCTCGATCCTTTTCTAGGATAAAAGTCGGAGACACCACAAACATCCAAGCAAAAGCCAATGGTATTGGCTTCACTGTTGACATTAAAATTGGTAACACTTCTTTATTTTGTTATTGCTGAGAATCGACAAGAAGAATTCTTGCAAGTTTTAAACCTTAACAGATTTCAATACATATTTTAAAACGCAAAAAGAAAAATCAAATCATTTTATTTTCAACTAAAAATTAAGGTTCAAAAAATGTTCTCGTATAAGTTATTGTACATGTTCATTTTTTGTTGACAATTTTCTATGCATTAAGATCTTGGCATATAGCGCATCAGAAACATTAGCCCCATTTTCTGGAATAACCAAGAAGGTACTTCTCGCTTCGCAGTTGCTTTCTTCAGTATCTTGTTAGAGGAGATATATTGACAATGAAGTATATGTTTTTAATAGGTTAAAGCCTTTCTGTTAATATGCTGTTTTTCTTAAGACGCAAAAAGTGGAAAGCCTGTATTGACTGCACAGTCCTGTTCAGCTGGAATTTCGGATCTCGATTTGGATTTCTCCGGTGGATTGTCGTAAGTTCTTTAATCATCTCAAATATAATTTATCCTGTTCAAAATCTGCGCTTTTTTTTCTTTTTTCCATTTAATTTTATACTTTCTTTTTCGTCTTAGCAGAGCCAAAAACTGGAAGATTTTAAATGATTATATCGATTCAACGTTTTTGCAAAAATCATTATAATAATACGAAGTCCGTCTGTGACAGACAAAGTGGATCATATATTTTTTTAAATTTTCTTTAAAAGCGTCTATAATACACCCTCTAATGAATAATCTGCGTAATTTATTAATGTTTTTTTAGGTATTGTGATAAGAAGCACAATAAATTTAAGTGGATTTCTTCCATGGGTTTAAATAACTAGTGTATTTATAAACTTACGGCACAAAGAGAATAATACTTGCAACATCCCACGATTTATAACTGTTTATACAAAACAAACTTCCAAATATTTGTTTTCATTATTAAAGCTGTGCCAACAATAAGTAGAGATCTGTATTACCAAGTTTAAAGTTGGGTGACGTGAAGGGTAAGCACAAAAACTACATTAAAAACAAAAAAACTTCTTTTTTCAAGTGCATTCTAAAAAAAAATTAATTGTTTTGATGTTGAGAAATATAAGAGGAATTAGGTTTTTCATAACCAACATTTTGTCTAAAAAATTTACATTTTGTTTGTTTCATTATTTGAACTAGCTTTCCAAACTGCACTTTTTCTGTTTATTAGTTCTTTACCCCTCGTCTTCCATAACTAATACTTATTTTGTAATTTAGATGGCTTTACAATATTTTCTCTTCATTGCTGGAGGGCAAGCTAAAAGGAGTTTTAAAATCTGCGGTAAGGCGGCAAAGTGTTATACTATCTTTGCATTTTGTGTTGCATCTGAAGACGCAACTCATTGATAATCTTCTATCAACATTTTAAGGTTACTATTCCAGCATCACGTCATAGCTGTCCATTCAACACTCCAACATATCCGTTTTATACGGTACCGGTATTTTTTAAGGGGAACGTAAATGTTCGTACAACGGATGCAAATATGTATTGTTTACTTAAGGCTTCATGATACAAGAATGATTTTTACTTCTGACTAGGCGAAAAGTTCTCTGCGTGTTATAGAAAAACGTTTAAGCTGGGATGCCCAACGTTACCAAACCTGAACCATCTAGGTCTTTTCTGTAACCTCTAGTCATAAGAACAGTCCTAATATTTACTGGAAAGAAGTAAAATTTTTAAAGTTCAACTTTAGATGGTTCAAGGAGTCTGTTGTGTTCATTTCATAAAAAAAAAATAAGAATAGTGCAGAAAAGACCGTGAAATAACACTCGAGACGAGGTTCTCGAAACAACACAGGGAATATACACCCAAACAGTTTTACAAAAACACGCCAGTATAAGAAGAATAAGAAAAGCCTGTGGCTCAAATCGTTGCTTAAAAATTGTAAAACAACTTGAATCTAAATTTTGTTAAAGATAAGAACATTTTCTTTCAAATACTAGTAATTGTACTTGCTTGTGAAAGGTAATATTTATTATTATTTAAATCGACGCCATTGTTGCTATTATCGCAACGCAACATTTCGCCGAAATATAAAAAACTAGTCGTTAGCCAGTGGAAAAATCCACTGGGTTGCCCGTCCTTTAAATTAACCCGTTGCAACAAAGTGGACAGAAGTATATCGCATTTGGTATTGATGCACATTTTAAAAATTTCGTGTTTCCGTTACGGGACACGGCTTTCGCGGACACACAGACAGACAGACGACGGGTAATATTAAAGAGACGTGGAAAAATCCACGGGTTCGCCCGTCCTTTTTATACCGCATTGCGTGCTTCTCGCTATTTGCGCAGCTTAGCTACCATTTTGTGTGACAGACGGACAGACGTATACGGGTATTATAATATATATAAGTAACAGAATGAAGTTAAAATTTGTGTTCTTACTGTAAGGCTCGAAAATTAGAGAAACTAGCTACACAAAACAAATTTAACTGACTCTTAAAACAGATTTACTGGTTTTTCTAAGAATGCGTGTATTACTTACTTTAGAAGAATATCTTGCTAAAAATTCAAAATCGTAACAGTTCGTTGTTAGGTCCGCTGCTTTGCTTCTCTTGGTGAGAACAAAATTGTTTTACGCTTATTCTAATGACAGCACCGCTCTTATTTTTAGTAAAGTCGTGATTTTTTTTATTTATCTATTCTCTCTTTTTGTCTCTGATAGACTTTCCTTTCTCAGACCTTGTGTTTCCTTTCTTTAGTTGTGCAACGAGGGAAAGAATCTCATCGATCAGGAACTAAATAGATTCCTCCATAATTTTCCAGGTAAGTTTGCAGCTCTAAGTAATAGATAATACAATATTGAAGAACTAAATAAAGAGGAGATAACTAAAAAGAAAACAATATTACAAACAATAAAACTAGGAAAATACAATACTTTACATTTAAATGTGATGAAGTGCATACTTTTTTGTTTTTGAATTTAATTTTAAAAAAAAAGGAACATACCATTACTGCATTTCAAGCAAATAAAACTTTGGTTAAACTTAATCCAGAAATCACCAATAGAAGAACATAGAGAACACTGTTTGCCATTAAAAAATACAGCACGGCGTAAAAACAAGAAAATGGCATCATATTTTGATACATCTAAACTCACTTCTACTCCTAATATTGTCAAAAAAAAAAAAAACATTCAAGCATTATTGGAAAAAAGAAACATCGGTAGAAAAGACATACAAAATCAAATGTCATTGTGAAAATCCTGGACCAACGCTAAATCAAACATTCCAAAAACCAAGTGGTATAATTTCTTGCTCCCATCACGTTAATGTATCATTTTAGTACGACAGAATATTGAAAATTGGGCACTCATTGATTATTCTTTCGAAAAGACAATTGCAACCCATTCGTCATTGGATTTACTTTTAAGAGTAAGTACACATTGTTAAAAGTTTGGCACGAAAGCAAATAAGAACAGTATCTGATATAGAAAAAATATAAGTTTACTGGGAGTCGCCTTATTACTTTTATTTTTCTTCCTACGCATCCCTTAATACGATATTAAAAATGTAGGGCGAATTTTTGAACCCATACAAGCCTGCACTTGGCAAATTACCATCTGATTTATATGCCGCAACACCCAGCGCGCAAAAGATGGTCTATGTTTGAATCAGCGACTTTACTATCAACAGTGCTGGAAAGGTATTCCATGAATCTGGGTTACTAAAAAATGTTATTTCGCCTAAGATGACATCTGACTTGGTAAGTTTGTTACCGTTGTTGTTGTTGTTGTGACTATATTGTTGTCGTTCGTGGTTTAAAGTATAATTGGTGTTCTTACTAGATACCTCCATCTGTACGACCGTTCTTGAACACCAAAAGTTTTGAACAGCTTATTCCAGAGGTAAGCGATACACTTTTTATAACAATACGATCTGTACGCGATGTAAGTAGACTTCTGCAGTTCCAATTTAACCAATGCAAAAGATATCCAAATAGCAAAAATCATTTCGATTATTGTGACGTCCATACATGGCGCTGCTATTGTTCATTTAGCTCTACAAACAGTACCCAGACCAGCCAATAGAATTTGATCTCGAAACGTATCAAGCACCCACCTGTGATATTACTACCGGCAATGCTGACATTCACTTGTATGTAAAAGCAACCATCAATGTATTAAATGCAGATGACACGAAAACTTCTCTATTTTACGTCAAGGCTGTAAGTGCCATTGTGTTAGGTTGTCTAAGCTGGACACATTTGCAGAGAGTGTGATGGGGCTCATACAACTTGAAAGCACTGTGGTCAAGTTAAAGAGATTGCGTCACAGCAAACTTTGTTCATTAAATTAATAAATGTTTAGATAATCTAAATTGCGAATGCTGAAAAACCCACATTTCTTTGACTTTAACCCTATTAGCACCTTAAAGTGCCCGCGGCTTTTTCTTTTTAGAATATCTTTTTTGTACTCAATAATAGACCCTGAAATTTTGTGACTTTTCCTAACTTTTATTGGACTTTCTGATTCTAAACAAATTTTGGGGATTTTTTTGGAACATTTTCGGGGGAAAGCCATTTGTGAACAGGGGGTAAAATATTTAAAGTAAATTATTTTTTTGTTATCTCCTTCTATGCTAATTCTTTAGTAAAAAAATATTCAGTTGATAAACATTTAAAAGTAATCACAAGTGTAAGATAAAATCAGGTCCAGATGTGTAATTTACAGACCAGATTACCTTTTATCTTTGATGACGTCACTACAGGTGGCAATGCCGTCATAACACTCAAATTAATAGTCAATCTTATTCTTATTGTGATTAATTCTTCATTTTGGGAAATATACTTACTTTTGAAACAAAAAAAGAAGAAATTGATGTTTTGAATTAGAAAAAAAACATTTTTTATTGTGATCAAATTTCATATTCTCCTAACATATATCTAAAAATTAGACTTTATTTCATAATTATAAAATCTTTGTACATATTTTACATAACTGTCTACTTTCAAAACATAGCATACTCTATGGGACATTTTTCATTAATACATAAAAAAATCAACTACCCTTTGTTTTTGATGACGTCACAACAGGTGGCAATGACGTCATTACACCCAAATTATAAATTATTCGTATTCCTATTGTATTGAATTATAAGTGTGCCATGTTTTATAGCAAAATGATTTGTAGTTCACAAGTAATTTATAAAAATGTGACTGCAGGCACTTTAGCTTTTAAGACAGAGGACATTAGGTGTGTAGTTATTAATTTAGTGATTAAATCTGATTCTCAAACCGAAATTGTACGATTACTTTCCGAAAAATAATAAAAATAATACAATCTCAAATTATTGCTGTACCTGAGAAGCAAATTATATTGTGATTTAGAATATCAACGCTGTGGCATCTGCTGGTATTAAATCATCGAATGAAAAATTAATCGTTTTTGGAAACGTCGCAAATTTTTCGTAAGTTAATTGTAGTATTGTAATTAGTAGCACGAAAGAAAAATCACAGGCCTAAATATCAAATAAAAGTGACAAAAGTAATAATTAGAAATAATTATACATCTTGATAGTATAGCGGGGACATAAAATACGATTTTAATTTAACGACGACAACAACGAAACCACAACAACTTTGCTTTGACTGAAGGACTTACTCTCTGTTAGAGGATAAAAAACTGAAAAATAACAGAAAGGCTTTTCTAAAAACCAATAAATACATCGTTCTCGTAACTTTAGAACATAGATGCTAAGAAAATCAGCCATATTTAAGCTTTTTATGTTTCTATCAACTATACATCTTAAACGTGTGGAAAGGTCTACATTGTTCCATTGTTTTAAGCCTGTTTTTAAGTTCGGAAATTTATGATGACGTGATTGTGGACAGTTCACAGGATTAGCCCCTCCCCTCGCTTTTAAAGCCTCTCAAAATTATATATCATAAACTTCTAAAGCAAAAGAGCGAGAACGAAAAAATAATTAAAACAAAAATATATAATTAAAGTAAATTCTTAACACGGGATAATGAGAGGTGCAAGGTGATTAATAACATTTCACCCTATTAATGAAAGGTTTTCGGTGATCTAGTAAACAAGGAATGGATTTGGTGGATCTATGTTTATGTCCTGGAACTGTTCGTAAAATCCTTGAGACAGGGGTAGCATCATGCGTCTTTATATTTAACAATCCTGTGATCATAAATCTTTAAAAATAGCCAATGAAACAATCCATTCCGGTGGCTTACGAATCTCCAGAAGAAAATTCCTCTTTCACTGAAGAGGAAGTTAAATGTGCTAATCCAAAGTACATTTTAGTAGTCGCACAAGCTGAACAAACTCCCAGATGGCAATCCAAAAGTTAAACGATTGCATTAAAGAAATAAAACTGTTTATCATTTTGAAAATGAAATCGTTGATATAATATTGAAAACAATTCGACAAATCTAAACACTTAGAAAAAGTAAGCGCTATGTAAATTGTCATCTGGTTTTTCCACAGCGGCCATTTTTATTTAGTTTACAACTCTACGCCCCACATCGTTTTCATGCAAATCAAAACTTTGTGCAATAACTCACAAGAACGATGTTGACTAACTGTGGATCAGAGTCGTCCTGGCAATTTTCTATTTAATTTTTTTTTTCACTTCTAAATGGTCTGCTGGTTGGACTTAACAAAAGCTTAACTTAAAGATAAAACAAGTAGTCACGTTTTAGTTTTCGTTATTTTACATTTTCTCGTCGTTATTTTTCATCAATTTTTTCGTATATCCGTCTTTCTTGTATCTGTTTTTATTAAAATGCTGTGAAGTTCTTTCTCTTGGAGTTCCAGACATTCGGCTATTTTTACCGCTCTCTTTTTAATTTAAAAGTTATGTTTTGTTTCTACAAGTGAGTTTACACTCTCCAGTTCTCCATTACTGAGGGTATAATCAATTTCTAAAATAGCCTTTAAAATTACAAATTTTAATATGATTTTCAAGTTTCTTGGAAAAGCTTTTCATACAATTGTCCCACAGTTCTTTAGCCACCCAGCTTTTTTGTAGATGCAGTAAAAGAATCGATCAGCTCTTAAATTATATGCTTGTTCGTGACATTTATATGGTTTCATTTTATACTTAGATTTACCGCTGCAGTAGGAGGATCCATCATAGGAGACATTCATGTAAGAACTATTTCTACATTGTTTTACATAGTTGTACCAAAGCAAAAAATTCTCCCAGACGCAAATCAATTTTCGCGTGTGAACTTTGGCAAATTACAGCTGCTCTGTCCAAATTACAAAAGTGAATTTTTGCAGCATTATCTTAAGAAATCATTTGTCAGAAGTTAATAATTTGCGAGCAGGTATTTTTTGAGCTTTTTTTTAATCATGCAAGGGCAAAATGATCTACACATTAAGTAATCGAAACTAGTCAGTATCCCTCCCCTTATATTTCACATTCACGTGCCCCGTAGTACGGCTATAAAATCGAGACACAAAACGAGTATTCATATCAGAGACTTAGAAGAAAAATACTTGTAGTCTGTCAAATATCAGAGAAAGACGAGTTTCTCAGAAATGAGTTCTTTTTACCGGCATACCAAACCTGCAAACGGTGTATTAGCTGAAAGAAGTACTGCTATTAGTTAATTAATTATGAACATTGTTGACTACTTAGATTCCAATGGATAATCAAAGCATTAAAGATTTGGTCCGTGGGTTGGTGATCGATCAAGCAAATCGTAATTGCAATGTTTTTATTTTACAAAGAGCTAAATTCATTGCGAGTCAAATCACAACAAATCGTCGCTTAGCAGCCTTTTTTTATTTCAGTTCGCTATAAACTTCGTACACGGACCTTTTGCCTTTATTATTTAACTGTGCTTAGAAGAAGTGACCGCGGCTCCACTTAAGTGCCTTGTGCCCCAAACGCTTACAAGTTGGTCCAACTCAAAAAATTTCACCTATATGTAAGGGAAGCGGTAGAAATTTATTTACGCCCGCACTATTGACATCAGAAAATAGGCTTCGCTGCGCTTAGCTTGCTTACGCTCGCTCCGCTTAGATCCACAACAAACTTCGTATTCACCTATATATTACTTTCGCGATTTTTGATTACAGGTTTCTAATCGTGAGGAAACACAAAAACAACTACAAATAAATAGAACACTAATATGTGAGTTTAATATTCGGTTTATTTATTTTGGCATCATTCATTTTGAAATCTTTCTTTTAGCTGTTTTGAATCGTGGATTTCCTATTCCGAAGATTAAAGACTTAAACTTTAGGAATCCCAAAGTAGCATTTGTCAAGGTTAGTTAAACAATTTATTACTGTATTCAGTTTAAAATGAGCTGCATGGTGAAGGGTACATTTTAATCAATGAATGGGCCCCATCCGAAAAATTAAACAACATTTTGCAGGCAATCGTCAAAATTCTAACCTAGGTCAAAGAAATAAAACATTTCTCTGACGCCACAAATGAGGTTTGAGGTTTAAAATATGTTTTCGTATCTGCAGCTTACGATGGCATATTTCTGGTTTTTAGGCTTTTACAAAATCCCTTTGTTAAAGTTCTGTCTGGGCACATGTGTTAGAGCTATTATATGACTTGATATTTTTTTCTTTTCAGAACGCTTTGCGAGTTGAAACCGATGTTTCTTATGATGGATAAAACTATATACTGGTCATGTTTCATTGTAGTGTACAATAAAAATACAAAAAATGCATGACAAGAAAACGAAGTATTTTTTTTAACAGTTGCCGCTGCAGAAACCCCGATTAACCATAATATTAAAAATGTTGATTCGGCAGATACAATTATGCTGTTTTCCTGATTAATCTATGTTATAATGCCCGCATACGTCTGTCCGTCCATCCGTCCGTCTGTCACCTAAAATGGTAGCTTAGCTGCGCAATAGCGAGAAGCACGCAATGCGGTATAGCTGGTAAGTCACACCTAACTCAAAAAAGTAAATAATTGATCATAAGCTGTAACTAGGCACAACCTAAATTTTGCTTGTCTTAATATTGGCCATAATACATATTTTTTATAAGAATATACTTTATGAGATTATTCGAGATGAAATTAGAGCTAGGAATATGCTTATTTTGAACTTTTGCTTGCATCCTGCATAAACTGTCGCAAATACAAACACACAACTATGATGAACATTAACAATGATGCTTCACGCAATGACAGTTTCTGCAATAAAATAGAATCTGTCCAATACAATGTTGCTCTTGCTATCACTAAAGCTATCAGAGGTACTTCTCGCGAGCGTCTCTATGAAGAACTTGGCCTTGAGAGCCATAGCGACAAGCGTTGGTATCGCAGACTTTTTTTCTTTTTCAATATTGTATCAGGTACCTCACCTGGCTATCTAGGTTCATTGCTTCCCTTGAAGCAAAGTTCTTATGACCAGGCTAGAAGTAACTTGTTTAGGAATTTCAAAACCAATACTAAATATTTTAAGAATTCTTTTTTCCCGTGCACAGTAAATGAGTGGAATAAACTTGGGCCAGATTTGAAAAATTTACTATCAATCTCGAAATTTAAAACAGGTTTTCTTAATTTTATTAGGCCAAAAATGCGTCCTGTGTATAAAATCCACGATCCTCATGAACTAACACTATTAACCCGATTGCGCGTAAACTTTAGTCACCTTAGAGAGCATAAATTCAGACATAATTTTCGCGATACCTTAAATCTTCTTTGCAGTTGTGGTCTTGAAATCGAATCTACTAATCACTATCTCTTGCGCTGTTCTTTTTACACGCATATAAGAAAAACACTCATGGACAATATTAAAAATACCATAGGTCCAATATCGGACCTCTCGGATGATAAACTAGTCAATTTACTTTTCTATGGCAATGATATTTATAATACAGAACAAAATTGTTTTATACTAAAAACCACTATTGTTTTTCTAAAGTCATCTGAAAAATTTGATGTTCCATTATCTCTTATAATAATACGCTAAGTGTGTCCGTCTGTCTGTGACAGGCAAAGTGGATGTGTTCATTTTCCTTTGATGTAGCCAAAATTTCCTTTCAAGTCTCCGAAGAAGTTATATCCATTTTGCTAGCAGGTTTACTTTGTTTACATCACGTGATCAAAATGGATCAACTTGATTTGCCGAAATAAATTTAACGGCTTTCTGTACAAAAATAGTGTCCCTCGACACCGAAAACAACAACAAAAAAAGAACGGTCCCTTCGTCTTGAAAAAAGTGCAAAAAGTAATTCAGAGAAAGAAAAGTCCAAGAAGTGAATTAAGAAGTGGTAGCTAGAGCTAGAAGTAAAGTAGTAAAGTTAGAATTAGAAAATAAAGGCTAGAGTTTGAAGTGGATTTAAAATCAATAATAGTAAGAACTTTGATGTTTTTAGACGTTTAGTTTTTATGTCACTGGAGCAAGCAGACTCGCATTTTCCAAGAAAAGCCTCAAATTCTTGAAGTTTTATATTTTAGCGCTTTTTTAAAAACAAACCTAGCCACCATATTTGTTTATGTTTTTGTTGCATAATTAATGTATCCCCTGGTGCGTAACTAATGTGTTTGTCCTAAAATTCAAAATGCTACATAAAGCTGTTAGCTGACTAACAAACGGAAAACTTTGGTTTGTTGAACTTACTGCTCACTGTTATGTTATTATTTTTACATTACTATTATTTCTCTTTATATGTGTTTTACTAAGCATAAATAGCTAGCTTGAGTTTTAGCTAAGTGTTCCCAGGTTAAGTATATTTAACTGGGGGTCTTAGCTACTGTTAGCTAGCTAATGTTGGCCTCTCCAATGCCTGCGCTCCTCTCATCCCATGGCTAGCTCTAACCTATGACTTATATTGTTATTCCTTTTTTTTAATTATCTATAGCTACCTTAGTTTCCTTAACTTCTTTTCTTTTATGAGCACGATACGAAATCTTTAAAGACTTGAACTTTTGCAGATGTATTTTATATTTCTTTTCGCATTTCCTGTAAACTTTACAAAGGGACCACGTGCAATATGACAAGTGGAATTTTTTTTTCCAGAATTTAAAGCGTGCGTGTTTATTTTTTTTATTGTTTTTTTTTCTGACATCCTGTTTAACTTTCGTCAGCCTACATGTAAAATGCCAGGTTATTTTTTCAGGTGGGTGTAGACATTTGATTGGAAATTTACATGGGTTTTTGATTTTATTTTAATTTAGAGAGGATGGTCGTTCGGTTCGGGAAGGTTGTTCGTGTTTTTGTTTGTGTTGCAAACTGCTGTTTTTTAAAATTTTCGTTTTTTTGTGGAAAAAAGACCACATGCAAATATACTGAAAGCACATATTTTGTAGAATTGGCCTCCACTGAAGGCTGTTATGTAAGCTGTTGGCTTTTTCATAGTTCGTATTATAAACTTTTGTTGGGGAGAATTAAACTGCATGTGATGTCATTTTTGCTGGAAGAAAAGTCCATGGTTTCACGTTTTTGTTAAGATTTTTATAATTGTGGTAATATATAACTGTGTTTGGTGATGATGAAAAAACTTTTTTGTTTTTTATATTTTTTGAAATGCCTGATTTTTCTATAATTTGATGTGTTTCATAACCTTTGTGTAGAAGGTTTATGGACAATAGCAATATAGAACATGCTAAATGAACTGATATTTGTTGATTTGGATCTTCTCCCTAAAAACCGATCTGTTTTACATTTTGTGTTAACTTTTGTGAGGATGGACCGTATATGCACTTTGTTTTCCAAAAATAATATCTTTGTTGATTCAAATTTACTCCTTATTTATTTTTGACATTCACGTTTAAAATGGTTGGTAAAGGTAACTACAGATCATCATACTAAGGAAAATTTTTTTGTGTTCCTAACCTGTTAATTTTTACAATTTGTGTATATATATTTTTGGGATACAGGATAGTATGTAATCGAATAAATGATTTTCCAGATATAAATTTGATGTTTTTTGACACTTCTGATTGAAATATTAAAGGTTTTCAACGAAGTAAATATTTGAGATGTCTTATTTCTGACTTTATTACTGTATTATTGTAAGTGTTGTACTTGATTCTATACATTATTTTGATTAGTGTTTCAAGCTCTACACATAATCTTTGTTGATTCAAGTTTATTCTTTGCTCATTGATGGAGATTTTGACATTTATGTTTAAAATTGTTGGTAAAGGGCAGTACGGAACTAAAAGAGATTTTTGTGTTCTTAACTGGTTGATTTTTACATTTTGTGTAAATTTTTGTGGGAGAGGATGGTATGCAACTGAAATGACTGATTTTTCTAGATTTAAATTTGATGTTTTCCAAACTATGGCTTTTTCATATTTTTGTATAAGCGTAAGGGAAAAACAATATTTAAACTGTGTAAAAAAGTTATTTTTGTTGATTTGTGCTAACTCTTGGAGGCCTCCTTTTTGACACTTCAGAAAAAAATACTGAGGGTTTTCAACATAATCACTTATAAGATGTATATACATATTTGAGATGCGTTATTTCTGACATTGTTATTATCCGTGTTGTGACTGTTGGTGTTGTAACTGTCGGTCTTCTTACTGTCGGTTTTGTGAGTTTAGTGTTGTGAGTGTCGATGTTTGAGTGTCGTTGTTGTAACTTTTTATCAACTAGATTTTACACCTTGCAAGCTGTTCTTTTTTATTTTGTGTAGGATTTGTGTGGAGGATGTAATGCGATTTGATATTTGACATTTTGTGTAAGATTTTAAGAACATTTTTTTGTATATGCACTGCTGACGTCAGAAAAACATCTAAAAGAACCTATTTTCCCATTGTCCTTCTGCCTAAGTGGATTTCTCCACGGGCCTTATCGACTAGTCTATATAATAATACGCCAGTTCCGTGTGTCTGTCTGTCACTTTTGCAAAGTGGATTACATTCTTCAATATTTTCTTTAACAAATTCTATAAAACATCGCCTATAAAATTGTTCTGTAATTTACCAAACTTTACCGATAAAATAGTATTGACGTCAAAGGAAAGTTAATTAAGATTAGTGAAGCCATTACAATGCACTTAAAACTTTGAGGCCAAATAACTTGGAAACGAGGTGGTGACGTCAATGTTTTTTCACCGCGTGGGTAACTAGGGACAACCTGGGACCAATTTGGGTAAGTTTTCCAAACCTGGGTCCCCGAATCCGTTTCGGAATGGACGGTTTGATGACGTCACCAAAAAACCTTTAAACCACAATATTTCCGTAGCCGTTGGTCAAAAGTACATGATCCAATACATTTTCTTGATCAGCGTTTCAAGATCTATACGAGGGAGGCAACAGGTACATGAATTTCTGAAAAAAAATTTTTTGTGTTTTCACGGGCCTTTGCTGACGTCAGCACAATTTTTAAACACTTATATCTCTTTTTGCGTTCCTCGAAAACATATCATCCTACACATTATTTTGATCAGCGTGATTCAACCTCTACACATTACAATAAAATAATGAAATAAATTTCTCTAACTTTTTTGGGATCTTCACTGCTGACGTCAGCAAAACATCTAAAACAACCTATTTTTCTATTGCCCATCTGCCTAAGTGGATTTCTCCACGGGCCTTATCGACTAGTTATAAATAAACCCCCTCAACTTCGTCACCAGTATTTTCTTTTAATATTCTCACAGTTTTATTGTCTAATTTATGTGCAGTACCCCACAGATAGGTTTTTCTATCGTGGGTATGAAGAGTTTTGTATTCGCCCTCTTTTAGTTTTGTAATTTTGTGTTTGAATATATATATATGTATATAAAAAATCAACAATGATGAGACTCCATCGGTTCGTTCGTCATTGTCGATGTTTTATCTTACAATTTCTCCTACCAGAAATTATATAACCTAATGTGAAAATTTACGCTATTGAAAAGTTGGTGTTGATTTTCTTTTTAGTATTCTGAATTTATTGGACGTAAGAATAATTTTTTGAAGAAGATACTAGTTTTAATTTAAAGCAGCCAAATGAAACCGACTTTTTAAAACAAATAATTTTACGATTAATATATGATACAAGGAAGTAATAAATTTAGCGACAATTTCACGTTTTTTAGCAAAACAATAACTTCACTCATCGAATTATTAAATCAGATACAAAATATATAGGCTTTTTGCATGCTATTTCAGCCAACCAAAGAAAAAAATACTAGAAATTAAAAAAAGGTTGCGTAGAATTTCGCAAATTGCAAGCAAAATCGAAACCAGCCAATACTTGTGCTAATGCTTGTTGTTTCTATTCGATATATTACGGTGAGGCGCCAAAATCTTGCGGGAGTACATCAAGACTGTACATCACAGGCGTAGAAAAGATCTGGGAACGAGGCTGTAAAACAAAAGCTCGGCAAAACATTCCATTGCGCAAAAATACTGATTTGTCGCGAATTTGGTTGCGCGATTATTTCATGTGCACGGAATATGAGGGGATCTGCTGCAATATAATTCGACATTTCACGGTTAATAACTGAAACAAAAACAAACGGAGAAAGAAGGAAAATTACAAAGTGCAAGCACAATGATAAACTCGATTTAAAGTCTAGAGAAATTTGCTCCTGTAAAGAATTTGCTCACAAAAGGACACTAATTCTTCCTTTTTCTAACAGAGTTCAATGTTTTTTCATAGACACTATTTAGCCAAAATTCTTGGAGGATAACACATTTTATACAAACAGACCAGTTATTAAATGAGATTTAATTCTTACACCTGTCAGATTATATTTTACCACCCGGAAATTAGTAAAACCAACGAGCCTCAAAAATCCGGCCGTGGGAAAATCGTTTTTCGAGAGGGGTGGCAAATCAAAAACCGAAAAGGACGCTTATAAAAAATGTAATTTGTGTTATGTAAAAGCTCTTTATGTAGAGAACTAAAATGGTTGTAAAATAAGATATATAACAGATGTTCTTCATAACAAGCAGCTTAACCAAAAAGATTTACGATATACAAAAGATCAACATTTATTTCATCTTATTTATTTACTGTATTCTTCTTAGAGAGTGAAAATTACAAAGTGCACACACAATGATAAACTCGACCACATAAGTCTTAAATTTATGCTCATATAAAAAAACACAATTCTTCCTTTTTCCAAGGAGATAATTAGTACAAAAATTGAACAAACAAACAGACAGAGAGAGTAGGACAGGACTTCTAAAGGGTGCAAGAATTTTGACTCATATTCCTGAACCAGGGTACACAAAATGTCTAGCTGAGTCACCTCAAAAGAGGACTGCGAACAGTCTTCAACAGGAACTAGACATTTCTTTCATCCATAACTTTCCATCTGTCCTACTCTGTACAATCTTGTGTGACTGGGGTAAGAAGTGGAGTCGTCACTCTCCAAAGATAAGACCAGTGCAGTCAAACCCCCTTGCCGACATAATTTTACTTTGTTTTTGTCTTTTGTTTTTTCCTTTTTTACTGGGGTAATAAGAGATGTCGTCACTCTCCAAAGATAGGACCTAGGATAAATTTTTTATTTTGTTTTTCGCTTTTATTTTGACTGGTGTAATAAGTCGTCACTCCCCAAAGACAAGACTACAAAAAATAAAAATAAAAAAGAATAGTCAACCCCCCTTGCTGACATAAACCGGAAGTTGTGGTGCTGACTGCAATTTACCTAAGCTCTTTAAGGAAAAGGATGTAAGGTTGTACACCATTTAGCAAGCTTTTTTGGCAAGGGACCACTGCTTTGTCGTTGCAATGAAAGCACTTACCATGCACTTGGTTATAAGCAACAGTAGTGTAATAGCCATTGTTCAAATTTCCAGAGTGGTTAATTACAGCTCTTAGGTTGTAGTACATGCGACAAGAGATTTCACTGTCTACAGTGATAGGTATAGAAACGGTGCCTGGGTAAGATGTGACAGGAGAACAAACCTCAGACACAAGACCTTTGTTATAGGCAAAGCGCTTTAATTGCAGAACCAAAATTAAACTGCACTCTGCGACCTCTTTCTCAACTGTTGCAGTTTGGTAACTATTGCAGTAGTGACAGAAGTCTCTCCAAAAAGTTATCTATTGAAGATTGTACATTCGATGTCAAGGGCAGTTGAAAAAATGGACTTACTTTCTCAGAGGTGCTAATATTATTGCAAGCGCTGCAAGTAGTGCAGATTTTCACACGAGTGTTGAATAATCTATCAAAGAAAGGAAAGGCTAAGGACAATTCTGGTATGAGATACTCGAGAATCTCTAGAGCATCTTGCTGAGAGAAGGGAATAAAAGCAACGCCCCTTGCATTAGAAACATTCATTTAGAAATAAAGAAGGGTTCACTGGAACCTTGGAGGAGGATAATTTCCGTAGAATACTGACAAAACTTTTACCTATTGCCATATTGGAATCATTTGCAGAGATGGCTGTGGCGACTGCGGGTAACACATAAAAACCTTGCAAGATGGAATTGATGTAACATGTGTTGCCCAAATTTAGCAAGTCGCTGTTGCTGCCTAGTGATTCTTGTGCAGGCAAGGTAGTGGAGCTCTTTGTTACGTCCTGGGTATTCGTGCCCTTAAAGCTAGTGGTCGAAGTTGCTTGTGACTTGGATGATTTCTTTGAAACCGTTGGTATCAATTGAACGGTATGCTGTGGATCCCTACCAGGAAGAATCTTAGACAAAGAATCTCGATATACCAGATGTAAAACGACAATCGCATAGATGACTTAGTAAGAGATTTCAGAGTGGAACACACGAACATGTTAGAAAAGCCGAGGCGCCGGAGGCAGATTCTAACTGTTTCGGAACAAAATCCACTAGCTCCTAGTTCAACAGCAAAGAAATGCACAGACCAATTGTTTAATCTCAAGACGTGACGAGTATTTATCAACCTTAACTCCATGCCAAGTCTCCATGTTCTCTTCGCATGGACAAGTTAATTTAAGGATATTTACAGTTTTCGTCATGGCAGAAGTTAAAAGTATGTCCGGACGAAGTTGAGTTACAGCAAGATAAGGTGGTACTATTAAGGCTGAATCTAAGCCTGGCAATAATCTCCAATCAAAAACCAGGTGAAGGATTCCTTATATTTTTAAACGCTTTTTGGTGGGAAGACGTTGACCAGCTGGAACAAAGGATATTTTATGACATCTAGATGGTTTTGCTGGCTCATAATCGGATAAGAACTTTTGAATGGCTGTCATTAACACATACAGAACAGTATCATGGCGGTACGTGAATCCACCTTGTGAAAGGGCTAATTTACAGGCGCCTAAAATATGGGACACGTTACAAGAGGGTTTTTTACATAGGGTGCAACTTTTGACCTTTTGAATTCCCCACTTGATCAGATTTGTAGGAGAAGGAAGCGTGTCATAGGTTGCACCGATGCAAAACGAAGATAAACTTTGCGGCAGAGACAGTAAGTTCTTGCAAGAAAGATCGTATTTAATAAACGAGCACTAATTAGTTACCTTGAACATGAAGCTGAACGGCTCGAACATAATAGAAATCTTCATCATTGTCCTGTACAACATCTGATACAAGTTTGCGGTAAGAATGGGTACCAATTTGTGGGTTTACCAGTCCCAAGCCTGCTCTACCAAACTGGCGGAAACAAAGTATTTTCTTGAACTCGAGTTGACTCTCTGCTGATTTTACTGTCTGATCTACCTTCCAGTGTCCAGCCTTTTACTTCGTAAATTAAAAAAGGCCATCGTATTCGGGAAATTAGAAGATGATGCAAAAACCACACTTTGTGAATACCTCTAATCATTTTCTATGGGATTGACTTGCTCTACAGCGTTAACAATAACCTGTTGGACAACAGCTGAATCTGACAATACTGAATTTATTGTTCGGCCAGGAAACTTAACTGGGTTTGCGTGAATAGATGGGATTGGTTCTTGCACAAAAAGGGGACTGATCTTAAACCTTTCCATTAGCTATAATAATGCTTCGTGATTTTGAAGGTCTAATGCCCATTCCAGCCCAATGAAGGGCTGTTACACAACGATCCAACAAGTTATGAGTTTGAGGGACACTTCAAGACATTACAAATTATGTTATCCATAAAGACCTTAACCGGAGGATGGTCTGAATCGCCAGGCGAAACACAACTTTTTAACTCTTCCTCGACGCACACATATTCAATGATTACATTTATAGCTGCCAAAAATAGTATGATTGATAATGTACATCCAATAAAATACCTCTAAAGTGTTGGTGCCAGCTGGATAGGGCTGGAAAAGGGAATGACTTGCTCCAGAGGCTGCCATAGTAGGTGTTAATAAGCCTTATCCAAGACTTTGAAACACCATAGCGACGAAGGGCCAGGAAAATGAGTTTATGCGGTAGAGTGGGATACGCATTCGCCACATCAAGCCATATTGCAGATAGTGTATTTTTTCTAGACTTCGCGTTTCTCAGAGCAGCCCAGACAAGAGACATGTGCTCCCAGCAACCAAGGACTTTTTATATACATCCTTTTTGAATGGATTTGTTAAAAAAGTGGTTGTTCTGAATGATGTGGTTTTCTAGGAGCTTTGACACAAGACTGAGAAAAGGTTTTCCTTCCACATTGAGGAGAGCTATTGGTCGAAAGTCCTTAATGGATGATGGAGATGGTGGCTTGTTTTTAGGAATATACACTTCTGAAGAGACCCTCCACTGAACAGGAATGAAGAAATTCTTTAAACAAGATTGGAAAAGGTTGAAAAGAAAGGACGCAATTTGAGGACAATTCTTGTAGACAGTGTAAGGTATTTGATTCAATTCGGGTGACGATGCATTCCGACGAGTATGAAGGATGGTTTGAAAGTCCTTGAAATTAAACTTTGAGGAATCAAATGCAGACGTGACGTTGGGAGCATTAGGCAAACCAGGAAGAGTCGAAAGCGGTACCTCATATAAGAGACCAATTAACACAGAAGCTTTGTGAGCATCTAGGGATTCTTTAGGAACACTAAGCCTAATAGAGCCTAATAGAGCATTTGGGATCCAGCAGATCTTTACCAGCCTGATAAGTTTTCTTACAAATGCACGGTTTGCATTGCAGATCTTCCATCGCTTTTTTCTGTGTCATTCTCCCCGGCGTAATGTTGTTAACTTTAATTTAACATTGCCTAGCGAAGTTTGTAAATGTTCCGACACGTTTCCAGTTGTTGAAGAAGAGAATTTTTATCTTTTACCAACGTCTGTTTAAACCAGATGGGGCGTGTGTGGGTTGAGCCTTAAATCCAAAGAGAAGGGAAGCATACCGATTTTTGTTTGGCGTAGGGGTTATTTATTGTCAGAATTTATTGCAGGATAAAATTTTTAATCTGGGCAAATATATAAATTACCAGTGAATTCGTCATACTTGGTCACTGCTAAAATTAATTTTGCAAAACTGCAACAATTTAGCTGTTGTTTTGAAGTACAAATTTCATGCAACATTTCAGACATTAAAGCATAAATATAACTAAGGGAATGTTGCTAATAAATCGATTGTTAAAATTAAGGGTAAGATAAGAAACCAACTTAACCTAAAGTGCAATTTATGCACGCTGCATACTATTCTCTAGTGCCTGATAAACAGCCTTTACTCAGATTGGCAGAATCAAAGTTCCTTCTATTTTAGCTAATGAGGACGATAGCAAAACATGTCTTCAATGTGGCCTCAGGCACCAAAGCGTAGTTTAGCTAGCTACATCAAACCAACACAAAAATCTCAAATAAATAATTGATCATTCAGACTTTCACATTTTTTTTTTATTTTTTTTTTTGCCGTAAGAGTAACTACATCGAAATGCAGATAAAACTGGTCTTTTAAGACGGAAAGTTTAATGAAAAACAGAGGTTTCCCTTCAAAAAATAAGAAGCTGCTGGAGAAATTCTGTATTCTCTCTTTTACATGGATAATCGGAAAGCTAATGGACTTCGGCTGTACTGAAACAAGCATCTATGAATGCGGAAACACTAGGATCAGTGAAATTCACTCATGCTTGGAATCTGGTGCGAGCCCTTGAGTAAGCATCCCCTGCCTCCTGCAAGACACCAGCCGCATTCATTGACACCATCCACCAAAACCAATAACTTTTGTTGAACATTGGAAAAAGAAGAGTCGACAACTACAAATCGTATTGTTGTTGAGAGAGGTAGACTTGTAACCCAGCCCTTAGAAAGGTTGGGAGAAAGAATGAAAAGCAGCAAACCTTGAAATAGAAAAACTTTTTGACCTTACACATGAACACTAAAGAAATCGTATCGTAATGTTTGGGCCGACCAAGAAACCGCCTCTTAGAAAAGTGGACTTGGAACCCATTAGCGGCAACCCAGAAAACCATCACATATCGTCTCGAACTTAAATAAATCTGGAAATACCCTATATAAGCTGATAATTTACAATCTTCCTATTAATGCAGCGATAAATACAACACGTTTTTAATCGTTATAAACGTACAATTATTATAGTGTGCTTTCAAGAAAAAGGTTCACGCTTTCCAACTTAAAATTTTAAGCGGAAAGTATAGCAACAAACAAAGTGGGAAGACTTAAACAATCACAGACTGATTACTAGCAGGACTTTGTAAATTATATAAAAAAATCAAAAAAAAGAACTTATAATCAATTTGTTGGTAAATACAATAACACATTAGGAAACCAACGGAACTGCAAGAAAATATATTATATAAAAGGTCTGTAAAAAATGTTTCAACTTAGCCGATGGCCGTTTTCTGATTGCTTGATCATACTTCCCATTTTTCGCTTCCAACGAATGGAAAAATCGGGAATTACGGGTAAGGGGTACAAAGTAAACTTATTTACGGTGGATCAGAGGTGACATTTTTTAGTCATCTTTTTTTTAAGGCATTCTTGAAAATTTTAAAAAAGATCACGGCAATGTTATTGTACGGTCGCTTTTCTTGTTTTTTTTTCTGTTATTAAAAAAAAACGCATCTATATACCTTAATGCCTTTTATTTTCGCGCACCTTTCCTGCGTGAAAATAAAAGGCGCGCAAAAATTAATGGCATTAAGGTATGTTGTTTTATTCGCTCTTTTTTGCTTTAAAAAACACAACTCACAGTATGTGGGTTTTTCTGGCTGCCTTTTTTTCTAAAATAAAGCACAACTCATTTTATGTTTTATTTGTCGCTCTGTTTTGCCTTAAAGAAAAGGAGGACTCATTTCACACGTTAAATTCGTCGCTCTTTTTTTACCAAACCACGTGGTGGAATATATTATTGGTTGTCGTAAAAAAATTAACAAAAACAACAAAACAAATTATACAGATGCTGGCCAGTGGTGCGGAGAACATGTCTGGAATCCAGTCTAAAATGGGAAATTCTTGTGTTAAACATATTATAAACCATGGGTAGATTTTGTATGATATTTTCCCAATACAATTATGCAAGTCATCGTTCAAACAATTATTGTGTATAGACGTTACTGATAATATCTTCAAAATTTTGTATTGCATTTTGTTACTCCTCAAGAATTTGAACTACTCAGCTCATTTTCTCGTGGTAAATCAAAAGAAGCACAGCCACTTTTGGATATATTAACCGAGTATTCTATCTTCACTCTTCCAACTTTAAGTAATGTGACGGATTTGATTACAAAGGCTGCAAGAATTACTGTGATCCAAATACCCTACTTTGCTATGCAGTCAATGAAAAAAGGGGTTTGTACCTCTTTTCAACAAAACGTCTTCAGAAAAAGTGGATGCTTTGTATCGTGCTACTATACCAACTCCTGACATTGTTATCAAACGTCTAGAAAGTTTCCCAGTATGTAAAAACGATGAACGAATTACCACTTGGCTACATGACTATATTAGAAGCACAACAAAAAACGGGTTATCCAAGTTTGTTAGATTCATCACCGTAGGTACAAATTTTAATCCAAGTTTGGTGGTACGTCTAGAGTTTTCAAACCAAAAAGTGGATCATTTGAGACTTATTCCGAAAACTTGTTTTAAAATATTGTACATTGGTAGTGAGGACACATGAGCAGTACATGATGCATTATAGTTGATACACTTGTCTATACTCGTGTGTTGTATTTTAAAAGTGTGTTTCCGTACGTTATGCTGTGTTTGTGATAGCAATTTCCTGTTTTTTTTAGCATTTCAAACTGGTTTTGAAAGCTGTAAAATGAGATAAGCTCCGCACAACACCACCTGCTTTTCAAAAACATGGCAGAAGTAGGCATTACTGTCCGACAACTTCTCACTTCCAAAGAAATTATCTAAGGGAGAGTGTAACGTAGGGTGCAGAGAGAGTTGGATGCATGGTGCCATAACTTCTGAGGAGCTAGTAAAATTACATGTATCCAAAGTGAGGGATGTCTTGATGCCAATACTAAAAAGACTTTAAAGAAATGGAAAATCTAATGACAGACTAGGTAGGAGATATCAAAGAACGTCAGGGACGTCGTTCTGAGCAAAGATGTTAAACACTCTTCCCTAAGCAGCTGAAATATCATTTATAAAATGCCAAAAATTGGAGGGGTCAGGACTTCTAAAAACAGTCAAGTTTCGAAGAACGCCTACAAATGCTTCGGTTTTTTTGCTGAAAGAAATGGATTTTTAAACTTTTGGAAGAGTATAAAAACATTTCAGGATCGAGTTTGCATAACATGTGTTTTACTAAGTTTTTTAGGCCTCTATTGATAATATCAGTTTAGATGGCAATGGGACTGTTGTTTTAAAATACCTTGTAGTAAGTTTTTCGAGTTTTTGGATTTTATAAGAATTTGTGTGTTCTGCGGGAGTTCTCTAGTATCTACCTTGTATAGGGGAGATCCTACAAGCACACAATATATGAGAGACTTTTGAGGATGGTTTCTTGCACAGAATGCAACTTTTGTCTTTCTCCATTCCCCAGCTCACAAGATTGTTGGAGATAGAAGGGTGTCGTAGGTTGACCCTATACAAAAAGAAGTTAGACATTGTGGCAGTGAAAGAATTGTTCTCCATGACAAATTGTTTTTCATATAAAAGCACCACTTTGTACAATTGCCTTGCAAATGCAATTATACAGCTCAGACATGGTAAATATCTTCTTCGTTTTTTTTCAATGATATTTAAAACAAGCTTTTGGTAAGCATAAGTGCCTTTTCGTGGTCTAAGAGCCCTAAACCAGTCCCATAAAACCTAAAATCTTTTTGAAATTGAGCTGACTATCAGCCTAAAGAACTGCCTAACTTTTCAATTTCCAGCCTTTAATTCTAGAACGCATTTAGACACACAAGGGTCGACAGAATCTCTTAGTGAAAGATATCCACTGATTTTGGCAGATTTGAAAACAGATGCAAGACTTTCCAGGGGAAGAGGACAAGGCCATGTCGAGGCATATAAGGGAATGTTGAAAATTGAATGATGTAGTTTTAACCATTTCCTAATAAAAACAGAAAATTTTTGCTCTAGTTTTGTAATAGTAGATAAAGAAACTTCATAAATTAATAACGCCCAGCAGATTCTGGGAATTACCAGATAGTGTATAAGACCAAACTTGATGAACCCCTTTATGAAAAGACTTGTCTATAGCCATAAGTTTGTCTTTTACAAAAATTCCTGCATTGCAGCAGAATTAGACAAGGATGAATTTATTGTTCTGCTAAAAACCTAATCAGATTAGAATGAATGAATGGGATTTCTTTGCTGCTAACTGTAAACGCTAAACTTTGAAATACTTTTCCCTTATCAAACAATGATGCGTGATTTAGAAGGCCAAAACGACATGCCTTCCCAATCAAGAACTGTTGCACATCTGTTTAATAAATTTGAATACTTTGAAAGGATGTAGACATTAGGAATATATCATCCACAAAAACTTTTATTAGATTTTATTTTCTACTTCCTGCAGAATAGTATAATGGAAATTGTACAGCCGATAAAAATACCCCTACAATGTTGATGCCAACTGGAAAAAGCAGAAGGAAAAAAAGACTTACTCCAAAGGCTGTCGTAGTATAGTTAAATGAGTTCTATCCAAGTTTCTGGTACAATATAGCGTCTGAGAGCCATGAAAATCAGCTTGTGAGGAACTGAAGGATATGCATTAGCAACATCAAGTCAAATGACTGAAAGTAAAGAATGCCTTGCTTTAGCATTCTTAAGTGTGGACCAGACAAAAGTGATATTCTTCGCAAGCACGAGCTAGAAGATCCATTATCTTATGAACAGTTTTTTTTGCAATGACGATGTTATCATTTTTTAAAACGTTAATATTGATCAGATATTTTCACATATCGTTGAAACCAAAGCCTTTGAAACAGAATATATTGGACAGTATAAAGTTCGAAAAATATACTGTTTTTTAAGTCTGGTTGAGTTGACAAAGTAGTAGAATGTGCAGTCACACCATCTCAACGCACTAACGAAAATAAACATAATCTATGGATTTTATGTAATGATAACAGTGACATTTTGTCGTCGTTTTGCAAATGTCCTGCAGGCTTCAGTAGTTGTTGCAATTGTAGCAACACTATATAAAATTAAATTTGCAAATGCAAAGGGTTTGACAGATCCTACATGTACTAAAAAATTGTGCTATTGGAAGAGTGTGCCCAAGCAAATAACGCCAATAGAGGTATGCGAAATGAATATTGTTGAGCACAGTCAGGAAAATAAAAGAAAAACAAATCGATCAATTACAGCGGAAAGGAAATGCTCGAAGGCCATTGCCTAATGCTGTGATCAATACATGTTTTTTGTTGCGTATTAATAAAGACGTACCGTTACCCCTGGAGGTATTTGCACAACAGGTTCTTGTCCAGTTACCATCAGCCAGTCATACTTAATTATCGGAGGAATTTAACCTATTGTAAAAGGTTTACAATACAGCAAGCTGCACTGAAGTATCTTGTCTACAGGGACGGTGGATGTAAATAAAATTTATATTAGGCTCCCAGAAGAAGGTGCTGAATACATTTTTTTTGCTTATTACAAGCATGAATACTGCCCAACTTGGACCTATAACTATCCTCTGAGAAATCCTAAAGAGAAAAAACAATCCTTCAATCACAAACAATACGACACAAGACAGAGCTAACAACATAAATGGACTGGTTACAGAACAAACACAAATAAAAAAAATTATATCTCAAAAATATATAATATAAAAAAGCATTAAATAAAAAACTCTCCTGTGCGCCAGAACTTGCGACTCTGGCTGTAGCTTTCCACATGTGTTACAGGGCCCCAACACTCAGCCTTACACAGGAGGTTGTCATGACAGGACCAGCCTGTACATATTTTGACTAAGGACGGCAGGGTTGTCAAGCCTGAAGACCAAGTTAGTAAACTTGAGCACCTTACTGAACTGGGGTAATAAGTGGGGTCGTTACACCCAAAGACAAGTTGAAAGCAAACCCCCTTGCCAAGCTTCTTTTAAGTTACCAGAGAAGAGTGAGCTGAACTCTTTACCCTTTGGGTATTGACGGTAAACTGGTTCGAATGAACTAGCTTGGGTAATACAAAACCGCTCGGATTTACCTTTTCCTCCCCCATGACCCTGGAAGTACAGGTTTTATAAACGTAATGATAAATGTAAAAGAGAAACAAAGAATGTAACATGAATTGTTGTTGAGAATAGGTGGAGAGCATTTGCAAACCGCTCTATCGTTGCAGTGGTACAAGAATTTGTGGCACGATCCTTAACATAAGCCCAATAATGATGTGCGGTCAACGTACCGGAGTGATTAATTGTTGACAACAATGAGTAACGTCAGTTCAATGATGTTCATTCGTTAGTGTGTGATTGTCTAAAACCAGATGATGGACCGTTTGATAAGTTTTAAAGCTAATGCGCGTACACTACTTTTCAAGAGGAAGCCTGAATTTAAATTTATGATTAATTTGTTTTGAAAAAATGTGGCTACTGATTTTTTACAAAAAAATTTAGTTGCCCATGATATTTCTGCTATTGTCTAAGTGCTCCAAGACCTATGCTAGGTATATATTTGGCTGTGTTAACTCGTAAACCACGCATGCAGCGAAACAACAAACGCAGGTACGACGCGTAATTTGTACTAGCAAGACTACCAAAATGTACAAGATTGTTAAGTTATTGTTATAGTTATTGTTAAATTTATTATTAAACTGTGGAACACATAGTTTTTTAAAATGAGCGGCGTGCAAGATTCTATGTCCGCTTAGTTTTAAAAACTTTCCTGATCTTTTCAGTATTCTGTACCTATTACTATGCGCGTCATACACGCAGTTGGTTCGGTTGTAAAAGCCTTTTTTAAGTACCGTCGCAAGATAGCGAATTTTCTCATTCTTTGACCCATGATTGGCTGATTATTCAGAGACGTTTTTCAAAAGCTGTGCACAAATCTCGAGCCACCTTGAATTTTCTGACTTTCACAGCATTGCTGCCGGGATCGTGTGCAGTGTGTAAAGTAAGTTGATTATTAAACGTTTTATATATTCTACTGCCTGTTATTTGAAGTTCTGCTTGGCATTCATATGTCAACATGCCTTCTCTTTTATATCTTTTGTCATACCTCCTAAAAATTTTACTGTTTCGCTTCTGTTGACATAGAGTTAAATCCAGGTGCTTATGCAATTATGAAATGTATTCAGGCACATTTCACCAGGGTCACGAAAAGTTTGGAAATACTAGGGGAATACAATGCTCTTGTATATCTCTCTTCAGTATATGCTTTTTAACTCTCAAAGCAGTAAGTTGATGGACATGCAACGACTTGGAATATATATGCAAGTTGACAAACAGCAAAATAGTCTGGACTTCCTCTCTGCTGCGGAAACATTGCCCCTAAACGTAAATTTCTTCTCTTTAGAAGCGTCTTCTGTTAGTGGTTACATCACTGGGCTATCACCCATCAAAACCTCGAAGAACAAGAGAAACTATTTTGATTTCACTTTTCATGTAAAAGAAGATGTAGGCTGTATGTTTCAGTCCTGAAAAACGTTAACTGTTGAAAACCATTCAAGAAAATTCATCTGGGTGTGTGATGAAAAAAAATTAAATTTTCCAATAAAGATATTATATTCTTGTAACAGACTATTTATCTGTGAGAAAAGCTGAACTAAAGTTTGACAAAACAAGTCTTGAATATACCTTTAAATCCATTATTGATATTCTTAACGAATGCGCTCTCTATGAAAGAGTTCATTTGAAAGGAGTTGTTGCAAACATTTCCGAAATAGAAAGTGCTAAAACTGTTATGTATGATAATACTGGATCTATCCATGTTACGTTTTACGGAGATTTAACCAACGAAGTGGAGGAGGATATGTGCTATGAAATAAAAAATGCTATGGTTCATAAGTTCAAATAACGACGATTCTTAGAGACAACTGAACAGACAGAGATAACAGTTTGTGAAAACGAAGACATTGGATATCAGTACTAAGATTGTTGACAATGATGTGCAGATAGAAATATTAGGAAAAGTGTCCTCTATCGATATGAAGTTGTTTAGCACAAAATTATTATGCACTAATTGTAAGGGTGTAGTGTCTTCTACTGATACTGAAGACATAATTGAATGTACTAAGTGTGACCATGTCATGTCGTCAGAGGAATGTGTGTCTACTTGGAAGTTGTCATTTTCATTTAAAGACAACGCAACAAAAAAGAAATTCCCATGTAACACTAAATTTGAAACCATTGAAAAGCTTTACAATGTTCCATCCTCAAAAAAATTGAAACTTGTGAAAGCGATGTTAAGCACTCTTGTGAAAATAAAGTGATGTTGATGAAGAAAGAGTTGTTTCCATTCATCAACCCAATGAGAAGATCAAAACCTCCGTCTGATGTTGTTTTAAAGGGGCTACGGAATGGCTGTTGGTTTTCGACTTTAGTGACTTACACGAAAGTCGAGCTGATGGTGGTGAAAAACAAAAATGGCTAATTTTGCAGCATGTATGTAATTTACAGACTTGGACATATATATATATATCTAGAATTTTTATCTTCTCCAGTCTTGGTCATGCTTTCATCAAGAATGAGTCTTGCTGAAATATTTCTTTGTAATATACTTTTCGAAAAAAAATATTAAACCAGTGAGCAAAGTGCGCTGGTCCGTTTATTGCTCAAAACGCGTTTGCCGGATTTTTAATATGTGCGCGGGATATACGCAATGTGAGCATTTTAACTGGTTCGTAGCCCCTGTAAACAACAAAGAGAATATTGATGTTGAAATGGACAAAAATGATCAGTGACCTAGATCCAACCTAATAGTAATTCATATATTGATTCTGTTAACATTTTTAAAATTTTTTTATATAGATATACAGGTGTATATCTTTGCTGTTGTAATTTATACAACAACGCATGATACTTTATGACTATATTTTATTGTACTTGTACCACGCTGTGTCAGATCCTTTGATAGTATCAAGAGTTTTGTTTTTACTGTGTAGTGTTTTGATAATGACTACTTCTTTTGTTCACATTTTTTTGCTAAACGAAAACGGTGTATCCGTCTTTGCATGACTCGTGTGTTAAACATTTATGGATGCCATAATTTTGTAATGGCACCTTTCTATTTGAAATTTGAAGCTGAGATTTTATATTAGGTTTTTATAGTTATATTTGAAGTGAAACTATTTTCCACGTAAAAAAAACTGTTACTCACAGTGATAATATGTGTATTAAAATACTTCACCTGTCAATTTTTCGTGTTAGTAATTTTTTCCCAAGAAAAGGTTGCAAAGTAAATTATGGTAATTTCGCTATAATTTTACTAAGTTCGACTTTTTTGGCAGCCGCTCGCCGTTGGACCAATCAGATTGCTAGGAAATGTAAATAACGTAATCCCTTTCCCCCAATTAGATTCCCACGTGATATTTGTTGAATGATTGAACGCAGCCATATTTGTTTACATTCTGTTTTTCTTTTGTGCGCGCCAAAAGACTGGGGTAGAATTGACGATGTACGCGCGCACGTAAAAAGTTTCTGCGCTTGCGTACGCGCGTGAAAGTGGAGGTCGGCCTTTACTAGCATTTAAAGCGCTATTCCTTTAATCAATTTTTGCGGTAGTTTCCACAGTTCTTTAGCCGCCCGGCTTTCTTGTTATAAGTAATACATAGCAACAGGTAATGTCTTAAATCTAAACCGTAGAAAATAGGGCGCGAATGTTTTACTTTTATTTGTTTATAGTCATTTGTGACACCTTTTTCTGCTTTTAAGCAAACTATTTTTTGGCCTATGGGTCTTATATAAGACTAGTTGTGGAACCTGGCGTAGGTATGCTGGGTTAAGCGGAAATAAATGATCGAAACGATGAAGCCAAAATAAATAATTTAATTTATTTAAGCTTGACTGATGCTATCCTTTAAGCTATAGCTTATCCGTGTGCACCTGTTGCAAACTGCACTATAAGGGTTTTTCTCTCTGGCGCGCGTGTTACGACGAAATGCGTTATGGGATACTATGAAAATCTCGGCCAAGCCAGAGTGAAACGATTTTCAATTAAAATTAAATTCAAAATAAAATAAAAAGAACAGTCGCATTTATTTTAAAAGTAAAATAAATTAAAATACAAAAAGCCAATTGAAAGTGAAGTAAAATGAATCTAAACAAAAAAATTTGTAACTACTTGTGTTCTTAGTTAAACACAATCCTAGTATTCTGTAAATTCCAATGCACAGTTATTTTGTTGTATTTCAAGCGTATTAAACGATGGAATTTTTCCTCACCCAGTATTAAATTTTGTTTTACATTGTTCTTTACTTAAGTTAAAATTATGCCGCTCAGAAAAGCTTCCGTCACAAGCATTATTATTATTATTATTATAATTATTAATTTATTTATAGTTGACAAGTTTACAAGAAAATGTAGCTCTGAGGCTAATTAAAGTCAACTATAAAAACATTAAAAACAATAAATAACTAAATATAAAAATCTAAACCGTAAAACCGTATATACAATTTTTTTAAATATTTTAAATAATATGTCAAAGAATAAACTATGTAGTGGTGGTTCCAGGAACTCAGTCAAACCTCCCAGGCAGGGGGCGAGAGAAAATAATATGCAACCAGATAACAAGACTAGAATATCCTTATATGATAGCACCCCACTTAAACCGTCGAACCGCAAGACATGTTTAAGTGAGTTCCCGCTCCACAACTGACAAAGAAAGACAACGGGGAAACTAAAGAAAACCTAATTCAGGTATAAAAGTTTTGCATATTCTGCAAGGACAATGATTTGGAATCCAGTTTCTTATTTTGCTTCTAAACTCAATTAAAGTACCAGCGTTCCAATACTCATTTGGCAAAGAGTTCCAAAGCTTTAACCCAAGATTAGACAGTGTTTCGATCCCATATCTCACTGAAAATATTTTTTTACTCTTGAGTTTGTCCTTCCTCAAATTATACACTGGTTCAGGAAAGATAAAAAGTTCATCCAACATTTCTGGACCTGTTTTTGTTTTAGCTTTATACAGCTCAGTAACAAGGATGCGTAAGTTCGTTTGGTGAATGGTAACCCTCCCATTTTTTGATAAAAGCTCTTCAAATGAGGATTAATAGTCTTGATAGATACTTCTTAGTGCTCTTTCATGTATATGGTTTATCCTATTGTTTAATTTACGACTGTGAAACATCCATACTAATGGACAGTACGAAAAATGACTAGTGACGAAAGCATTAATAATCAGATTTAATCAGATTCGCTGATCTAATGTCATTAAGGAAGATAACCTTGCAAGCGCACTAACTTTCTGGCATGCCTTGTTACAGAGCTGATTAACATGTTCCTCGAAAGAAAGTTTGTGGTCTATGGTTATACCAAGCAGTTTCTCAGTTTGAGAATTGTTTAGAGCCTGTGTCACACCTATGAAGCAGATGCTGATGCTGATGCTGAAGCAGATGCAGAAGCAAGTTAATGTGAGCATGACTGAAGCAAGTGAAGCAAGCATGAAGCATGAAGCAAACGTTGAAGCAAGAATATCAAAAAAATTTGATATTCTTGCTTCATTGTCGCATCTGCTTCACGCTTGCTTCACGATTTTTGTAGTGTGAGCAGGTAATGCAAGGTGTGCAAGTGAAGCAAATAGTAAAAAACAAAAAACAAAAAAGCAGAACTTTCATAACAACAAATATGACAGATGAAAAACTTGTCGAAGTTGTCAGGAAATGTACAATTTTGTATGATAAATCTGATAAAGACCCCAAAGATAAAAACAAAAGATTTCGAGCTTGATAATGAATTGTTAAAGATAATTGTTCAGCAGGAGAAATAGCTTTTCTAAATCGAGTATCATTCTTTGCTATCGATGGACCAATAACATTTAAGAGGTACTGGAAAGACTCAGGCTTCAGTTATTACTCAGTTATTATATAAAAAAAATTCTTTCCACAAACTTAAACTAAAAAATTATATAAAATTCTAACTTGAAATAAGATTCTCTGTCCCCAAGCAGCACTTCTTGAACCAGCGTATGGTAAACACCACGTTGTTTACGATGCTTAAAAATTTTGCGAACCCATACTTTTCTTGAAATATTTAGAGTTTTTTCTCGTCGCTTGTGCCGTCGTTTTTTCAACAACAAATATCCCAAAATCATAACTAAATACTCCTCTTCATCCTTGTTTAACAAAAGAATGCAAGTGATCTTTTTGCGCTAGTGTGAGCTACTTGCTTCGCATCTTGCTTCACTTCTTGCTTCGCACTAACTGCGCATGCTTACTTCACTTGCTCCTGCATCTGCTTCATAAGTATGACACAGACTTAGAAGTTCATCACAAACTTTTAATCGTACATCAGTTTTGTTAGTAAAAAATGTGATTTTTCTGGGCTGGCTTTCATACCGTTATTTTCAAACCAAGTAAATATTATAATTGCTGCATATTCAATCTTTTCAATAACTTCGTTGATATTCTTTCCTATTGAAAATGGGGTTGTATCATCAGCATCAGCATAGTTAACAATGTCCATATATGGGACAAAAAGGAAAAATATATTAAAAAGCAAAGGACCCAAAATTGATCCTTGCGGTATGCCGTATTTTATTTTTGTCCATGCACTATAATTGTTATTTATACGTACTCGCTGTTTCCTGTTCATATCAAAGCCATATGCATGAAGTTTTGCTAGTAAGAGCTCGTGTGGTATGCAGTCAAATGGGTTAGACAAATCACTGTTTTCTTTGATGATGTTAGTAGGAATATCATCTTTCTGCTGCGCCTTTTTTGGATCAAGTTTTCGAATGTATTTTTCAACATTTTCAAATGCAATTTGTTTAAAAGAAAATTTTGTGCTGCTTTTTCCGCTTTTTCTTATCTTTTCTACACTAGGATGAGATTTATATTAACATATTATCGAATTCATTTGATCTTTGGGTCTGTTTTCATTACTTGACATATTTGATGACTTTATGCCTAAACTTTCAACAACACTGCCGAAATAATTGTTGAATATTTCAGTAATATCTTTATCATCAGATATTGCAGTCCCATTTTCAACTAAGGTAATATTTTCACTTGTAACTGTTTTGTTAGAGAAACATGGTTTTACTGTTTTCCAGAATAACCTATTGTTAGTTATATTTTTAACATTAAGGTTGTTGAAGAATTTGTATTTACTTTTTCTTATTAGTGAAACACAAATATTCCTTTGTTTATTGTATGCTAATTTACTCTCTGGAGTTTTATCCTTTCTATGCTTATTTAAATGTTTTGATCTGTTCATAATTGCCTTGTTTATTTCTTTACTCATAAAAAGTGCCTGGTTATAACGTACATACCTTTTCGTTCGAGGAGCATGATTATCTAAAATGCTTAAAACATTGTTTTTGAAATTTTCAAACATTTCAAAATCATTGAGATTGTTGTCATCATTTAGAGCATCCATTATATCATGGCGGAAATTTACATTTTTGAAATTTTGATATGCTCTATAATTTATAATTTTTGGTTTTCGTTTAGCAAAGTTGGCCTTTAAAACAGTCATTGTCAATTTATGAAAATCAGACAAGCCTGTTTCAATAGCCCTGGAGTGACAAAAAGATCTTGGGTGGTTTGTCAAGATGAGATCTATGTTTGTAGGGTTATCTATGTTTTTGAAGCATGTAGGCTCTTTTATTAAAGAGTTAAGTTTATGTTGTTAAAAATTCATTTACATGTAGGTTGCTAATTTCAGCGTTAAAATCAGTATTACATAGTTCTCATATTTGCATCAAACGGTAAGAATATTTCTAACAAAATGTTTAATGCTAGTGATGTTGTTTTAGGGTAAAATCTTACGTAGGCTGTCATTTTTGTTTTAGCAGAACCGACCTTAAGCCACCCAACACCAAACTGAACCTACCCAAACTGAGCAAAACGCGGGATGTACATATTTACTAGAAGCAATTTTACCATCAGTGTCAAATTCTACTATAAAATACTTTAAAGAAGTTCCTGTATTAAGATAAGCTCCGTAATCATCAAATAGGCAGCTGGTAATAGGCCACATACATAGTCTTTCCTAATTTCCGAGGTGATTTGTACTTTCAATTCTTCAGGAACGTGCAACAAAATATTAAGACGTGACGCACTTTTACAATCATTGACTTGAGCTATTTCCCTCCGGAAGTGTTTATATCCTCCCCATGATCCCCATCGCCGCTAATCCAAATGGCTACGCTACAAAAGAAAAAAAAATCATCGCGATTAAAATTTTGGTCAATGACTTATTTTCCTCAATTGATGAAGGTGATAAAAGTGCATGTTTTTATTTTCTGCAATTTGGCCGCCGCCATGTTTGAACTCGCTTAAAATGTAAATAAGTAATGTGAGTTTTGCAGATGGTTTTGATTGGATGGAGATGATTATAATATTGGCTTATATCAAAGTCCTTGGAGTTTTTAAGTCTATTTTTTTATTCTGATATCAAAAATATAAAAATAAAGAAAACAACAAGTCCCTGATTTCTCACAACTATTAAAACATATCTAATTTGCAAAAATCATGATAAAAAATCAATTTCAAAGAGTCCGCTTTCTGCACGGTTTTATAGGGGTTGAACCGGAATCGTGGAAGTTTCAATAATGGCAGCTGTCTACAACAATTTCATTCAGTTTTTGACGTTAAGTGCATGCTGATGGGAAGAATAACTTTTACAACTAATCATCGATGCTTTTTTCAAGTTTCTTTTTTAGTTTTTTTTTAAAAAAAAAGATAACGCCATGAGCACATTGTGAAACGAAAGAAACAACGATGATTGGGTCATATTAAAATAATAAAAAAGAGAGAGAAAAGGCCTACATATACAACATATAAAAATATGAAAGAAATAACTAATAACTTTTTTTCGGATTAACATACCCTTCAAAAATTCAAAGAAATGGTTTAAATATCAATATTTTAGCTTAACCAATATCCTTTTTAATTTTCCGACCCATCGTTTCGGGTCGTGCATCTTCGTATGTTAGTTATCAGCTGAAGCTAGTGGAGGAGGGAGGTGATGGAATTGCCCTTTCTTAAAATAATTTTTTTATAGATATTGGAACTGTGCGACGGGAGGAACTAGATGAAGATTTTTTGAGTTCGACTTGACACTACAAAACTTTATTATTGTTTTGATAACATGTCACGTTCAATTTTATTACAAAATGCATAATCACATTGAGTGCCTACATAAATACACGCACATAATACATGAACACCTTAAGTGCATACAAGAACGCACATAATACATGAACACCTAAGTGCATACAAGAACGCACAAATACATGAACACCTAAGTGCATACAAGAACCCACATAATACATGAACACCTAAGTGCATACAAGAACGCACAAATACATGAACACCTATGTGCATACAAGAACCCACACAATACATGAACACCTTGAGTGCATACAAGAACGCACAAATACATCAGCCTGACTGTATACAAAAAAATACAACATAGAAATGCAACAATAAAATGATTAAAATAAACGTAGCTTGAGCAATAAATAAACTAATGGCGTCACACACTAAAGGTAATACATAGAAACGCAATCAAATCTAATGCATGTAAGCACAAACATCATAAAGAGGAACGTCTTTCTGTAGGCTGCGATCATGTGCATATTCATTACAACATTTTGTTTTAGCATATGAAACTACACTATATACCCCACTAAGAAACAAATTTTTGAGATATTTACATTGGCCCAAATAATTTTTCGGCCTTAAATTTTTTGCTTAAATGTTCTACACTTTGTAGAAATGCCGCCACCTTTAATCTGGCCATATCTGCTAAGGATTCTGTTTCTGAATAATCCTTCGTCTTTCATTCTATGACTTCATTATTAATTCCTTTTAGCCGTGTTGGTATAACGAGAAGAACAGAGAGTATAATAACATATACTATGTTGCTTGTGTTGGTACTTGCCATCGGTGGTTTGTATAATCGAGTAAAGAAGTTAGAAAGTGCTACCATTGGCATGGCAACAGTGTGAAGATACGAATTACGCAGAAGTGGAAAAAAGTTCAATTGGACGGATAATGTTGTCAGAAAGGTTCGAAAGGAATTAAGTCCGGGTTTATACTACGATGTGAAAAATCTGTTATCGGCCAGATTCGAAGGTGGCAAGAGACAACACAGCCAAATGAAATTTGAGCTTAAAACAAACCTCAGTAGTGATCTTTTTCCTGACATTTATACACATTTAGAGAAAATGCTACAAAGAGAAAAAAGTGGTATACTCAAAGAAGTAGTCTCTGCTGGTTATATTGTTGAATAGAAATAGAGTAACCTTCGCAATACAGCTGCAAAGATGCCTCGTGGACAGAAAGTAATTTCATATTCCTTGTATGGCAGTTGCTTGTATTATACCAATGCTTTGAGAGAATTAATCCCTGAGTTTTTAGCTAGCGACTTATACCATAATTGGACCATGCGTCTACATTTTGATAAACATTTCGGGAGTTTGGAGCCGTATCGCAATATTAGAAATGTTTACTTCTGTGATATCAATGCGATAACAAAGTTTGGAAATCTTGCTGACATTTTAGGAAAGTTTTGGCGATTAATACCTTTAGCCGACACAACTGTTGATACATTTTGTTCACTGGATATAGATAAAGCGATTTTAAAAATGGAAGAAGACGCTGTCAGAGAATGGTTAATTTCAAGTAAACTCGTTCACGTCACTAGAGACTCGCCAAAGCAGACCACAGGTATAATCGCAGGACTGTGGTGTTTTAAAGTATCAATGGACAGACTTACAGCTGAGCAATATTTTTCTCCCCTATTTAAAGCAGCTATCCTGAATAAATCAGGGCGTGATTGGGAACTATTAAATAACGTGGTATGGCGTAACATGTCAAACACTAACCAACTTGTCATACAGCACGATTCATATGACTGTACCCGGCATCCTGGTTCCATACCTTTTCCCACGAGAAGAGAAGACAATACTGAGTATGTAGGGTACCCTGGAAGACCTTGTGCGTGGGAATACATAAAGAAATGCCCATTAGAATGCCGAACAAAGATACACGAGGATTGGGAGTATTGTTAGGGAAATGTATTTGCAAATAAACTGTTTTTACTTAAATGAATTAAAGAAAAATTATATGATAATCTTGAGATGAAACAAACGGCCAATGCCACACACCTCAATGCATAAGTGAAATCATACCATTTACTGTATCTGAATTGCTATCAGTTTGTAAACTACTTATTGCCAGTTTTAAAAATCAACAATTCAATCCACTAAAACACTTCCGTGCCCCATTGCCACAATGTTACAATGATTTTTGCAGAGCTAGGCCAGCGAGCGAAGCCCATTTACCATTTAAGCGAGAGAAAATATTTCTTACTAAGGAACGTTTTAAAAAAGTTAGTCAGGTGTGCACTTATGACCTTTAGTCCAGTTTCGCCTATGACCTCCAGATTAAAAACAAATCCAGATTTTACCTATTGGCGTATTTCAAAAAAAGATATTTTTTGATAAATTGAATCTATTTTGATTTGATGTACTGGGGCATGAATTGGCTTTTCGGCGTGAAGTAGGAGAATAAAATTATGAAATCGAACGACGTTCAAACATTCTTCGTAAGAAAAAGAATAGGAAAAAAGGGAAAAGAAAACCGCGGAGGAAAGTTTAAAGTTTTGTCATTTGAGCAGAGGGAAATAAAGGAATATTATTAAAGTTTGACATTTTTACGTGTTTTTGAAATGGTTCTTGAATTAAGTTTATTTTTTCAAGAGGAAAAAAAAGAAATGAACCCAGGTTTGTTACGATATTACTTTAACATTCTTAGATAAAGAACTAATCCTCTGTTAATATATCTTTTATATAGCTAGCTAACAAGAGTTTTCAACAAACTTCGAACCTCCTTTTTATTTATTTATTTTTACTAAAATAAAACCGTATTTTATTTTTTAGATTACGCAACCAGTACTTACAAAACGACGTCGCTTGTAACAGATAGTTTTAGTATAAAAATATTCTTTACCAACAATGTAAAGAACTTTAAACTTGCATACTGATTGGAAAGAACATGTTTAAAACTCCCTTTTCTTGTACCTTTCTTTGATTTGTAATTTAACGTATCTGTTATGTTGTAACGTTAAATGTTTAATTTATCAAATTTGAAGACGCTAAATTGCGGGTCAGGTAGGATGCTTCGTGTGTACTGTGCGCTGGTTTTGTTGTTGTTGTTGTTAATATGATAAAAAAAAGTTTTTCGATGCTTATCTGAAATAGCAATCAAATGCTTATTCTCCAAACTTTATAATAAGCACTAGGTGATCAAATAATCGTTCAGTCCAAATGAGCACCCAGAGTAATAGGTAAAAAATTGCTGAAAACAAATGCACTTAAGATTCACAATTTTTTATAACTAGTACGGAACAGAACCTCTACCCGTATTGTATAAATAAACCCTAGAGATCTGTAAATTGAAATAAAAAGTTTCTTCTTCTTGATTGCGTCGTCGAGTGTAATTTTCCGCTTGCAAACGGAGGGGAACTGTTTGCGCTCCGCAACCCTTGATGGTTTTGCCTATAACCATGTGCAAAATATTAGAAAGAACGCCTATAGTACCCACAAGCAATTATTTGGTTCTTTTAGTATTAGATACAAAAGTTCAAAGCTCACTTGTCTATCTTAGATCCAATATAACTATTATCTCAGACGTCAATTTAACAGTATTTTGCGCATGTCTAGGCCCTTTCGATCCTTTGTGTATTTATGTGGACATGATATGGAGTGTGGCAAGCGAATGCATCTGCAGAAGTAGAATTCTCTGTCTATTGTCTGTGGAACAATGTTAAGTTCGGATTTTTGAGCCAAAAACATTTATTTTACCAAGAATTAAAGAGATAGTAAAATGTATGTTCTAGCGCAGTCGACGACGACAAGGGAAATTCCCGAATCCACCCTCCCGATAAATCCGAAAAATCCGACAATTCCGGAAATACTGATAAAATCTCGAGCATGCGCACTGAGAGAATGGGGAATAATGCTGACATCAACAAAATTTCGAGCGTGCGCAATCGAGTAGGGGAAAGTCCCATAGAGTTGTAAACGTGCTTGTTGGATCCTTGATATAATATAAACATGAGCCGAAATCATGAGAATGCAGCTCGCGATCATATGAAGACACAGGAAATGTGGGTCATGGTGATTGAAAGGGACCATTTCAGGAATCGTGAAATTACATCATGATGGTTCGGTCGCATCCCCATCTGACTCGGAACATGCATACCATGGGAGTTTGGGAGCACTCCTGGCTGCTGCAGCATGTTCCAAACCATCACCAAGTACATCACGTATAATGTCGAAAGCTGTCCCTGTACTATACCATAGTTGAAGTCTAGTATCCACAAATAAAAGGATGTTCAAATTCGGTAACGAGATTGTTAAATCAAGGGAATTTTACGCCAAAGCGAAACCATTAAATATCGAAGAAGTAAACGTTGAAAATATCATGCTAATTGACCCTATTCCAGCAAACAAGTGTATAGACGAACGCTTCGTTATTGCCCATAAAAATAGTGACAAACTAGCTTTAATGATCAAGACACCCAAAAAGATCCATTCCAATACTGCCTCGCGTTACTTAGAGGGTTCCGCGCTAACCATGTCATTTGATCTCAACTACCATCCCTCGAGGGTCATTGCTTCACTACTACTCCCTTGAAAAAAGGCGATATCTCAATACCAATCTGAAGGAGTGGGAGGGTAAAATCAAGACCAATTTCCACAAGAAAAGTATACTGGAGGACACGTACAGGTGCAAGGCTATCATCAAGCCCGCCGGCATCTATAAGCAAGGTCAAAACTACTATCTCCAGACATACCTCGAAAAGTGCAAGTATAAGGATGTTGCGTTTTATGGTACCTCTTACCTTAGTGACTCTGACGATAACGACGACGAGGAAAGCTTCGTCGTACTAGACTAGATGTGAGAGGTTTTGGTGTGTTGATCTAACACATCAAAACAAACATGAACGTTCCCGCATTGAAGAAGGAAGCAAAATCACTGAAGATTTCGAACTACTCAACAATGAATAAGGCTGAACTCTTCGAGGCGATCCGCAAGGTCAAGCACAAGGACGTCTCGACACAAACAGACGGTCCCTATTGCGAACCGTGCGTCAGAATCGCTTGGCAGAAAAATCTTGATCAATACTCGAGAGAGCTCGCTGAGAGGCAGCGACGTGTCGTACATGATGGCGATCTTATCATCGATCGAGACACCGGAGAAGTGCTCGAGATCGTCTAATGTGTTGAACAACACAGTAGACCAGCTGTAGCCGCCGGCTACATTCTATGAATATGCGGGAGTCTCGTCTACATAGCAGTTGCATGCTGCACCGATTGTAGTTTTTTCAATAGGTCATCTTTGGCCTCCTGTCTGCCCTGTGCTACCAGCTGCATACGTCCTGTTCATTGATACTGTCCACGATCTTCTTGACACGCTGTCTAATCTGCTCTTTCAGCATCATATACTTCTGTTTCTCCTGCATAATCAAGCTAAATTTATAGTCACTGATGACTCCATTCTCCACAGCTCTGCCTATCAAGTCAATGATAGAGTTCAACTTGGTATCTGCTAGTAGTCTGATCCCTTTATGCTTCTTGCTCTTGGCATCCAGCCTCTTCCCCGCGTTCCGTAGACCCGCTTGTCCTAACCCTACGGCGATAGTGATACTGCCCATCGCTATGCAGAGTGGAGCCCCCTGGCCTGATGCTAATGCACCGATTCCAACACCTGAGGTGATGATGCTGATACTTAACAAACCGTGGTCGCAAAAGCGTACCCACGTACCATGCATCTTGAACTTTTTGGCGAGCTTGTCACGCTCTTTAATCTCGGCTCGCAAGTATTGTTCCACTTCTTCGCTTTTGCCGAGCGTGTAGAATGTTGGTCAAATTTATTCTATAAGCAAGTGCATAGTTATTCCCACAAAAGGGTTTTTTTCGTCTTGATACTCGTTGATGAGCATGAACTCTAATCTGTCTGTTGAACATTTAAGAGGAAGGGATACAGGTTTTTCAAAATTACAGGTTAACATGTCTCCCCAAGCATTTAGCTCTTTGATAGGAAGCAGGGCTAGTATATTGGATTTCTCACCATTTAAAAGAGAATAATTCGGATCCAGCTGGGAGCATAGGAGTCTCCGCCGCTGGTGAACGTAAGTCTTGTAGATGCTGTCGTAGTCACCCGCGGTAAATATTACAATATTATCAAAAGCCCGTCCCATAATGTCCTGCAGTGGTTGATCGATTATCACACTGTACCCCTTGTTAAGCCTAAGCCTACAGATTCCGTTCCTGAGTACGAAGAGGTTGATCCTACCCCCTGCTGGACTGTTGACTATGGCCACGAGATCCTCGATTCTATACAAACCCGGCGCAATCGAGAAGAGGACTTCCAAATCACCGACTTCCGTCGACTTAGACCCCGCCTTATGGATGTTGATCTCGCTCTTAGTGAAGAGGTGTACCCACCTAGGGCGGATACTGATCGACTTCAGAGCGATCCTCGTGTCCTGCCCTAGATGAGGTTTGAATGTTGTGGGTTTCTCTATATCAGTGATGTATAGTTGGCTCATGTTTCTTTAAGAAAAGATGGGCATTTACTCGTATAACGCGAAGGTAAAGTATGCCCCTACACATGGGTTCTATCTCGAAAGGCTCAAGGAGATGATCTCTCAACGCAAGACATCGTTACTGATGCGAAGGGGTCCTCGTTCATTTTGAAATTTCCAGACATCTTCGTCGACTACGAATTCCACTCTAGTGCGGTGTTGAATACCTGGCAAAGCCACCCTTTTAACCTCTCTGGGTCTACCCAGCTCAATTTTGCTACCTTTTGCGCAACGTCTGCATGTGGCATTTCCATGCAACATTTTAACTTGACATCCCCCCTTGTGCGTGCTGTCTATCGTTTTCATGTCTACTTTCAGATCTGCAAGATCCTAGCAGAGCTTGATAATCCTCTACCAGACTCCGATGGGTTGCGACGTTTCAACAACCCTTATAACAACCAAAAATTCCCTGCAAAAGCTCGTGACTTTCGAGTATCAAGTAGGCATAGAACCTCACGCTTTTCGATAGGCGTTCAATACCTATACGAGTAAGGTCTTGACTTTTCTTGATGATCCAACGACCCCAAGAGTCTTCATCAAAATAACTGGGGCCCGAACCTGGATAATCTTTGCGATGGCTCTGCCAAGAGCTAAAAAACTCTTGTCCTTCCACTCTTGTTCACTACCAGATACACCAGCCGCAGTCATGGCCATGGCTATGTACAAGTGCTTTGCCGCGAACTCGACAACTCTCGCTGCTACTCTGAAGAAGAACGAGACAACTGTGCCAATGGTCCCAGGTAGTGCAGCAGCTGCCTTCCCTGCTAGGTACTTCAGGAACTTTTCGACTCTTTCAAGCTGTTTTTGCACGAAACCCTAACCGCCAATACTACCTCCTGCTGCAGCACCCGCTCCTGCTGTAGCAACTCCCACAGCGAGTACAATGGTGGATATAAGCAGACCCATAGCCGAGACGATACTCACTATAGTAATCCCTTGCTCATTGAAGAGAATCTTCAACTTCTTGGTCAGAGATTTATCGCCTTCAGCCATCTTCATCAACGTCGTCTTGATGCGTGAGAGTTAGCACTGGGTGTCGGATGAAAGCAAACCGTGCGCTTCTCGTACTGCTTCCTTTTGATCCTGGAGCCGTTCCAGATCTTCCTTAGCCTTCACGATGTCTTCGTTCCAGATGGCTAACTCTTCCTCGGATACTCCAGGTGTAGCCATCTTGCTCTCAAGCCTTTTTACCTTGGCTTCTGATTTGTCGATCTCACTGTCGTAGAAGATCATCTTGCTTTTCAAATGCTTGAGGTTACCCCTTAGCGTTTGAAGCTCGCGGTTTAGCCCCCTTCTTTTACGCTCTGTGATAACCCGCCAAAGGAAGTATCTTCGATCAGGCTGTCCGTGTCATCGAGAACGTTCTCGAGTAGTGGCAACATTTCGATGTCATCAGCCTTTTCATTGACATTATCCAATTCCTTAAGGAACTTTTGATCAACTTTTGATCTTAGTAGCTCCTGCCTTGCCGTGGGCTGTTATTGTCGCGTCGTGGTATCTCCAGCTGAGCTGGATTGACCATGCTCTTCTGGCGTTAACCTGGTATCAGGCTGAATATCCTCAGACCTACTGAACTCCTCAGGCTCGTCTGGAATGCCTTCCTCTGGCGTAAAGTCATCTCCTTCGAACATTGGATTAATCGTCATTTATTCAACCCTCCGCAGCCCACTAATAAACACGGAAATAAACTTGATCTGCATAAGGACTTAAAAACGATGCTAGCAATGAAAGGGATCAAGCAACGTGTGAAGGTCTCCCATACCCTCAGTACGATTAACCAGAACGAAGATTAGTATGACGACGTTCCAAACATGGGACAAAATGATGTAATTTTTCCCGGCTCTCTCAAACTCCTCTTTGGCCTGGAGCTTACTGGCACCAATACGAAACTTACCATTGTCAGCAACATAGGCAAGGCTTTGGTTCAAAACTTTCGCATAAACCTGAACGGCCACGAAGTGCAAAACATCAGCGATTTCAATGTGCTCGCGGTGTATAGGGACTTGTGGCTACCAAAAATTGAGCGTGAGAACAATCTAATTTCTGAGGGTATAAACCCCAACGATGACACCATCCGGGCTCTGCAAGTCAAAGCTAGCGATCATGTAGGAAATGACGAGGAAAAGGCGATCGTGGCGATGTATGGCAACACTTTCGCCATCCCTATCGGCAAATTTTTCGAACTCACGAGGGATCTAGCATTCTACCGACATGGGCTATATGACAGGCTACAGTTCGTTATACATTTTGCGCCCTATGACCAAGTCGTCAAAGATGCTGGTACAGCAGCTTCATGGTCTACCGCAGCTAAACCAGTTGATAGCGCTTACAAGATCAACAATATTTGCTTGGAATTTAATAAAGTGACAAAAGAGGGGCTTGGCAGTGTTATGATGTCACGCTACAGCCGTCTTGCGCTACCATACGAGCGTGTACTCCGTAGCAAGGTTGTGACTATAAAGAAGCTAATACCTCATACAACTTGCAAATCGATACCCCTGCGAAGAGCATGAAGGTTATACTCCTTTTGTTCGAAGATCGGGGCAAAGTGAAGGCTTACTCTGGTGCCAACAAGGTCTTTTACAACCCCAAGATCGAAGAAATCGCGATCACGGTGGAACTCTACTCGCACACAATGTTGCCGAACGATCATCTCGAACAAGTCTTTGAACTTTTCGGTGATGTGAATAGCAGGGTAACCCTCGGCCAGTTTGCAACGGAGAGATACGCGCTGTTCATTGACTTCAGAGCAACCCCAGGGAATAGCTTGCATGGTAGTGGGAGACCCCTGCAAAGGCTTAGTGACGGCATCACCTTGCACATGAGCAAGAAAGCTGATGGAACCGGCGACATCAAGTGCTACGTGTACTTGTTGCAAGATGCGCAGCTGAACATTCTGGATGGCAGATGCCATAGTACGGAGTACTAAATAAACATGGCGCACTTGGCAGTAATGGCAGGAGGAGCGTTGATTAGCGCGTTGGCCTTTTCAGGCTGGAATTTCATGTTTTCAAAACTCTCAGGGCACGGGAAAGAGGAGCGTAGAAGCTCAATGGGTAAGAGATCGTCAAGCAAAGATCGACTGGCATAAAAAGCAACAAGAGCTCCAGCGTGCTGCAGGACTGAGTTTTAAAGAATTCGATGAAGGTATGAGAGAGTACTATATCGCGACGTTAGAGTAGGCCCCAACATTGTCGGACTTTTACACACCTTCAAAGCAACAACAAGACGGTGAATTGACATTCATTCTTGGAAAGGCTAGGCCTTTTGAGTTTTGCCGCCTACAAGTGAATGTAGACGCAGCGGAACATTTTTCGACATGTAATAAACATGTCGAAAGCACATATCGTTACGGCTGAAGAAGTTGAAAAGCTAAGCAAAATCTATTACTCTCCGGAGCATCTCTGGACTGAGCGAAAAGCTATTAAACTACTTGTCGAGGGGAGTAGTCTCTCTAAAAAGAAAGTCACACATTGGCTGACGAGACAGCTGCTCTGGCTCCGAAATATTCGAGGCCCCAAGCGCATCAATTGCCCTCATTTCACAATTACAAGACCAAATGAAATGCACCAGTTTGACTTGCTCTATATGCCCCACGATAAAGTCTATGGAAACACCTATAAATACATCCTCGCAGGCATTGACGTGTCTTCAAGATACAAGACAGCAAGATCTTTGCGTACAATAAAGGCTAGCAAGGTCGCCGACATGCTCAAGGACATTTATAAAGCCGGATCTTTACGCTATCCCAGTATATTCCAGTGCGACAACGGCTCCGAGTTCAAGTCAGATGTGACAAAGCTGCTAGAGGGCAAGGGTGTCAAGATCAAGCGTGCAACTACCAAATACCACCACACTTTCACAGCTTTCGCTGAGTCATACAACAAGGTGCTCGCGGAAAGGCTCTTCAAACCTCAAGATGCGCAAGAGTTGGTTTCTGACAAGCAAAGTAGTACATGGGTCAAACACTTGTACACTATCGTCAAGGGGTTGAACAACACCAAAACAGATCGGTATGAAGCCAAGCAAGGCCATCAAGCTCGAGGAAGTCCCGCAAGACATGCAGCAGCGACGCCCTGAGGAAAAGGCGAAGCACGAATCCCGTTACCCGACGATGGTCTGTACTTGTAACTACTGCAACCGGGAGAAGAGCATGGTGATGCTAAAAGACGTGCAACGGACGTTTGGTGGATCAAGATAACGTATAGGCTCGATCGTATTGTGAGTGGTAGCAGGTTGTTGTATTATCTTGACGGAGGCCCTGATCGAAGCTTCGTGTCAGAGGAGTTAATGCTAATACCAGAGGATGTTGAAGTACCTCTGGAGCATGTCAAACAATGGCCCATAGCACAATGACCCATGGCACTATTTCGGACCTGGTAACTTGTGCCGCCTTAGGTTTTCTAGAACGACGCACGATCTCCAAGGCACCATCTAATGTGACGAATGCATCGTGCAGATTTCTATCCTTGCCAGGAAGGTGGGTCCCATTCACCCCGAGATTGATAATAGCGTCACCTTTCCACATTTTCATACTTGTCGGCCAGCTCTTATAGCATCGTATATAATGCCAAGTAGAAGTAACGACCCACTGACGATTAAAGTAATGTTGTCGGAATGCAACTCGCGCCTCAGTTCAGACAATTCCCGGTAACTCTTCTCGAGGTCTTTCTCCAGCATGGCAACGGTTCCATCAGCTTGCCTCAAGTCAAATTCAATTTCTCTAATATACACCATACGTTTCTTTTCCAATTCTTCTGCATAAGACATTTTATTTAGAGGATAGAATTCACAAAAAAATCTTCCAACTCCTGGGATGCTCCAGTCTCACATACAAGCAAGCATCCTTAGATTTGCTCAGATCAGCCTTGATCGTTCCCCAGTCACATATCTGGCTCATCTCCTCATCTATGAGCTTTATATCGCTCCTTTCATGCGGGTACCACACGAACAACTGCTTTTTCTGCCTTCTAAGTTTCTTTGGTAGGGCTGTGTAGCTTTGCGTCAAGAGTTTCCTCAGCGATCATATCGTCGATAATTAACAGAGTGTCCTCGCCGGCTAGTAGCTCTGATAATTTGCTTATCCACTCGAAAAGCTGGTTCTTGGGGTCTATCAGGAATACGTAATCGTCCTTCCAGAGTGAGGCTCTATCAAGATAAGTCTTATTCCAGCGGATCGTTGGGCATAGAATGACGATATTGTGGAAGTGACCCCTGTAATCATTCTCGAGCAAGTCCAGTACTCGTTGAGTTTTCCCGCAAGAAGTAGATCCTGTGAAAATTGCTGTATGAGGTTCCAGCACCACATCGATAATCATGTTTGTTGTATGCAAATATGACCCTTTTACCCCGGCATTAAGACCACCTATTTAGGCTTTGGCACGATGCTCGCGGGAATCCAGCCCTTGCTCACAGCCATCTCACGACTTCCCCGTACGGCTGTGAAGTAGGCCACCAGCTTGGTGCTGGGGCTCGTTATACCAAGGAATCTCTTGGCCGCCATGGCATACGCAAATGTAAAGCCTAGGTCCACGACAGTTTCGTACAGCATGTCGATTATCTCCTTTTGTTGAGGTGTCACGTTAGAACTCATGTTTATTATTGAGGTTTATCGCATGTGAAAAAAGAAAGCATCTTGGGTTTCGGGTTTGGAAGGCTTTTGCTGCTGCTCCTGCGGAGCCGTTGGTGCACGTGAGATCTCTGCAGGCTGTTGTGCCGCTGCGGGCTGCTTACGTGTAATGTAGTGGACACCTGCTGTTACGCAAGCAAGTATGATAAGGCCTCCACCAAGGTATGCACTGTGAAGAACCTGGGAAGTACTTTTGTCAGGTTCCTGATCCTCTTGTGAAGTACTTTTACCCACGTTCTTCTGTAAGTCAGCCTTGTTCTTGCGATTCCATTCAGCAAGTCTCTTGCCAGCACCAACACGAATTTCGTTTTTCTTGGTAATTACTTGGTAAGTAGACTCTTCACTCATTTGTTATAATCTTAAGACTTGTAACAAATCACTTCGCTTTAGCTAGCCCCACCGCATCTCCCTTTCTTCATTATTGAATTCTTGTAAGGCCTACTTTCCAAAACACGGACATGTGTGGTGGGAAGCGCTCCGCTGGAGGTGTCAGGATTTTTGAGCCATGCCCACCACGGTCCCCGGTCATGTTACACCAGTCCGAATATCTCACAACCCCTGTGCCATATATATATATTGAGCCAAATCCCTTATGCGCTCGAATATTTCGTAATTTTCCATGCGTATCTTTGATAGACTGTTCCCCATTGTTTTCTTGATCTTCATCAACCTTCTCTTCAACTACCTTGGACATGGATAGTTGGCAGTGGTTAACGGTATGCGCAGCAACTAAAAGAGGTGTGAGAAACTTTCCAAACGCTGATTACACGAGGATCCCCAAGTCTGCCATGCTTTCTCTGATAATAGAATCCTCTTCCAGGTCTTGGCGAAGAGCCTAGGGACTATCGAGGGGCACCACATTCGCTACAACTTTGGTATACATGCTGATGGCATGACAGGATAGTGCCTTGGCAGTTTTTGAGCCCTTCTCTTGGAGCTCGCAGTGAACGTACTCAGCACGTATCTTCTCGGTCACCTCGTCTGATGATTTGTCAACGAAGCCTTCGGTGCACTTTTTCGGTAGGAGTGCTGTTTATCCTTGCATGCATCCTTCAGGCTTGTCGTCTGCCCTATTGAGTGCCAGCTTGTTCATTTCCTGCGTGTAGATTTGATGCCCCTTATAGTCTTCGAAGGTGATGGATTTCTTCGTGACACACTTCTTCACACCTTTCGCTTTGCGATCCCCACCCTCTTTCGTGAGACTCTTGTAAGCATAGAGTTTTGCTGTCAGGATGAAGAACTCTGTCATGATTTTATCATTTAGCTCGTCTTTCATGATGCCCACCACCTTTTTGTTTTTCTCAATGGGGAGAGGTCTGTTGTCATCTTTCCTATAGGTACTCGTGTCAAAACGTTCCTCCACATCCGTGGCAATGTCGCGATAAAAATCCTCTGTTCTGATGTGGTACACGAAGGAGTCCGTGTCCCTATAGCAGACCCGCAGCTTGCTGCCATACTTGGGCTACATGTAGTTGTAGTGAAACTCGTACATTACCATTTTCGAGTTGTCTAAAATAGCTTGGCCAATATACACCGGTTTGTTCATTTTCACCTCAATCTTGCCCATTTCCACGCCCATGAGGTGGCTGCTGAAGTAGTTCCCGCCCTTGAAATTGGGCTTCATGACAAGTTTTGTATTCTTCTCTTCCAGCTGGATGTTGTGGTGATTCCTCAGGTTCTCCATGGTCTTGCCGAACACCGAGAGGTTCATGAGCTTATAGAAGTCCTTCTCGAACTCATTTTTGGCGGCGGTTCTAAGCCTGGTTAAACTGGATGACTCTGCATACCTTCTTGAGTTCGAGCCCATGTTTCAGGGCCTCGTGAAGGGCTCTGATATGTACCATGTACCTCCGCTTGTGCTCGAGATTTGGTAATAGTTTCTCGACCTTGTGAACCACTTTGCGCTCCGGTGGGAAGGGTAGCTCGTTGTGCTTGTCGTGTAAGCCCTCTTGATAATCGATTTCAAGTTCCAAGATGTAGCCGTGCTTGTTGTCAGCGACAAGTTTTCTGATCCGCTTTTGGGTAAAGGTCTCCACATTCGACAGCCATTTGAACCCGTGCGTGGGCAGGTCTTGACGCATGGCCCATTTGTACCAATTTTTGGCATCGAGGTACTGCAAGTATGACGACTCAACCTCCGGATTGTATTGGTCCCTCATGTACTTGTTGTTCGCTTTGGCATATCTATGCACAGCTTGGGTTATGCCCCCTCGGATACCTCTTTTGAACATCAGAAGCATGTCGCGATCCGTAAGGAGCTCCAGCTTGATCTCGGCGTACTTCAACGCTGCCTTCCAGGCGAGACCAGGTGCACTGTAGAAATGGGCAGGGTCGAGCTTGTAGTTATCCAGGCACACTCCTCGAATGCTCTCGAAGATATCGGCTAGTAGCAAGAGGTCTGTAGTGAGGTACGTATCGTGATAGTCACCCATGGTAGTCTCGGAGCCTTTCGGAGTGATGAAATTCCAGACTTTTTTCGCGTGCTCGTAGTCGTTGTCGCTGATCCCTTTCATGTTCAACTTGCTGTGGAAGACCTCGTTGAGAGGTAGCTCTGTCTCCCTGAATCGTCGCCAGCCATCCATGTACTCCTATGGATAGACGCCTTTTCGAAGCATCCGTCTGAAGAAATCATCCCCATCGATGAACCTTGCCATGGCTGGCACGTTTGCCTTTATCTGCTCCATGTCTAGCTGCTTCGTGGTACTCAAGCAGCAAGCCTTGCACCGGAATCTCGCTATATACTCGACGTCGATGTTCTGAAATTCCAGACATGTATCCACGCACTGCTGACATTTCATACCTGCGGCGTTTGTACCGATGAGGTTGCTTGCCAATTCTCCAGTCTTGATGTTATAAAGCGACAGCTGTCTATCACACGAATCTCGATCTTCTTTTACGTTTCACCATCACCGTACCCCATGCCTCCATGGGGTACCTTGATTTTTACGTTAAAGGAGATATATTTTTCTGTATTTTCAGCGATGCAGCCAGTATCCTGGGTGTCATACTTCCCACCCAGTTTTCGGATAAACAAGTGGGCGTCGTACCCTGAGAGGTTGTGGAAGATCACGGGCACGTGGCCTGGTATCTTTTACTTGATATTGCATTGTGTATGCGTAGCGCCTCTGTATAGAGCCGTATAGTAGCAATGGTCCCTGACGGTTGTCATCATCAAAGGGTTTCATGCAGATGTGGCACCGCGTGGCTTCATCGTGTTCTCTCTTTTGTACCTTCGTTAGGGGCAACATGTTCTGCTGAGAGTAGGTGCTGTAAAGTCGCTTTACCTCATCCTCCAGATGTTGAACGAACCTCGTCACACAGTCCTTACCGCGGTATCTATACAAGAGATATGATATATCGCCATAGGCAAAGGTACTATACCTACACCAGCCGCATGGTACGTGTTCATCTTATTCGTCTTGGTCTCCCTCGCATTCTCTTTCATCGGGATCAACAGGCTCTCTCCCTGCAGTATGTATAGTGCTTGTCTCGCGATTCGATTGTTGGGAAGGCTTGTAAGCAGTTCAGGTAGAAGTGCATTTTTGCAGTATTCTTCGATGTCTCGCTACCCAGGCGCCGTGAGAGATTTTTGACGGCTATATAGTGGATCTTTTTGTCATCCGTAAGGAGTAGCAGATTAACCTGTTTCTCGCGTCCGTTGTGTGTCGATCAGCGCAGGATATTGAACGTCTTCCCCGTCACGTATAAGACGTTCGCCGCGATGTCGAGGTTGTTCTCCTCAAACTTGGAGATTTCCTTGATGCTTGTAGGAAACTCGATGCCCTGCCAGTTATAGGTCTCCGCATAGGGTTCCAGCTTACTGATTCTCTGTGGATCTCTGGATATCTCCTCATGATGCAGAGCAGCGATGATACTCCATTTGAAGCACTCCTCATCCCCGTTTTTCGCGTTAATAATAGCTTTTTTTGGTGGATATCCACTTGGGTGCTACAATGTACGAAGAACCCCTCGTCAGCTTGAGCTTGTTAAAGTCTACGTCGAGATGCATAATTCGACTGATCGTAAAGCCACTTTTGGGCAGCGCAGGATTCTCTACATGCGTCCTGACTTGGGCAAACATCGTATTTAGCACCTCATCCACGACGGTACCCTGAAAGACCGGTGTCATGTTGCTATGGAAGACCTTATCCACCTCGATGAACTCGCTGGTACCCTCCACCGGCTTTTTCCAGAGAATCCAGAGGGAAAACTGTACTTTCGCAGACCACATGTCTTTAATCTGCATCCCAACCATGGTTTTCGCGTGTGATCGCACCATCCCTAAGGATCCATCGACATCCGTACCGTCTATGCCAGGGATGCGGAAACTTTGGAAGGTTCCATGGTGAGCATACTTATGTTCCTGGGGCGTGAAGTCTTCTTGCACCTCTTGTTCAGCGGGTTCGGTGCTTTCTGGAGCCTCTTCTTCAACTTCACCCATCAGGGTTTTCCTTGCCCCATCATATAGAGCAAGGATGCGATTTTTTGCTGATGCGTATATACTTTGCACCGGCTTTCTAATGCTCTCTGGCACATGGTTCACATGCCAGTCAGACCACTCTCGTAGTTTACTCTTTACCACTGGACGAGTCTTCACCATCTCTTGGAGCTCGAAAATATCCAAGGTATCCGGTGTAAATGGTCTTGGAGCAGGTATTGGTCTTGGGGTTGCAACAAGTCTTGGTGGAGCTACGGGTCTCGGAGCAGGAACGGGTCGTGGGGGTGCCTCCAATAAAGCAACAAAGTCGGCTTTGCGTAGCTTGGAATAGTGTATAAGTCCACGTGTTCTCGCAATAGCGTGTAAAACTCTTTCACGCTGTGTTTATTCATCTTTATTATATGGATTTCCGGTTTCAATCAACAATATTTCTAGCGCAGTCGTAGATAGAGTATAGGACTTCCCCCTACTCAAATGCGCATGCGTATGATTTTGTTGATTTCAGCATTATTCCCCCTTTCTCGAGTGCGCATGCTCGAGAATTTTATCGATATTTCCGGAATCGTCGATTTATATCGGATTTATCGGAATTGCCGGATTTCGGGAATTTCCTTGTCGTCGTCGTCGACAGCGCTAGAACATACAACATAAAACATAAAAATGCAAAGAACATAAAAATTGCTAAGAAAGCTAGTTGCATAAATTTTTTTTAGAGTAGTAAGACATCCCTACAGCACTTTTAATATTTTGCAACATACTCACTCACTCACTCACTCAAACATAATAATTTCCCATATTATTTAAGATGGTGAGATATGGCCACGCTAATTTTTAATTTTACGGCCACAAGTAGCCAGGAGACCCAGCATAATTTTTCCTACCACTGGAAAATCGGAATGGTTAAGGTGGGAACAATTTCTCTGGGACGCTAACGTTTTTACGCTCATTGGTTGTTTTTAATTCCTGGTTTGCTCTGAGAATTTATTTTGTTTATTAGTGAATTAGAATTAGGAATTTTTTCTTAGTAAGGGAGACATTTTATTATCCCAAAGAAACTTAGTTAACTACACCACAAGTGATTACATTGGTTGTTTCTATATTGAGTCGCGCATTTTAAACTTTCCCTTTTGGTCATGTTTGCAAAATAATGAGCCTTAATAAACATAGTGTATTTTAAGCGCAGGTTAAGTTATGGCTTATGTTCATATATCCATATTTTTATCGATCGTCATTTATATTGAGAATCTAAATGAACACGCATCCGTGTTACTAAAACTTTGTCTCGGAGAAATAGGCTGGAGCAATGATATGAGAAAATTAATCCCTGAACGAAGCCGATGGAAATATTTTTGAAGTAATTAAAAAGATAGCCTTAAAAAATAGTGTTTGTCTTTATCCCCAACCTCAGGACGTCCTTAAATTATGCTTAAATATTAAGGAATCTCAGTTCAAATATGCTTGCTTGTGAACGTGTAAAAAATCTTAACTGTGGGTGGACGCTAAGCCTATATCTTTTTATAAACTTTTATAATACTTTATAATATACTTTTTAGAATTCTTTTAAAAATTTTGCGATAGATTAAAGTTTTTTATAAAGCCACCAAGTTATTGCATGCATAATTTATATAAGCCAGTTGTGTTTAAAGTAGTTGTTAAAAGGATTAGATATTAATTTTTAAAGGTGTTAGATAAAATGGAAACAGCGTAGTGCTCAATTTGCAAGTTCGCTTAAGTATAAAACAAGAATCCCTAGGGTTTGAAGATTTCCACCATTAGCAACTTACATAGACAAACTATGGTTTCAAATTACCTGGGAAATCCTGAAATTCGAATTATAGACTTTAAAAACCAAAGAATATGGGAGGAACATTAAATATCCCAAAATTTTTAAAATTTAACTTTAGATGATTATAATATGCAACATTTTCAAATTACTACATACCATGAAACTGATCTACTACAAAATAAATGATTTACATGTAACATTCTAAATAAAGACAACACTTGAACTGTATTGATGTAGAAATTCCATCATAAAATCGATAACAACATCTTAACAACTCTAATGAACCAAGAGCTCAAATCTCCTCAAATTTAAAAGGTCTCCTTAATTCTCCTCAAATGTCCTCAATTATTTTTGAAATTTCAGTTTTCTCCTTAAATCTCCTCAAAAAAATTTGACATTTCGTTATTTTTTATATATGCTAGTTTTTATATTATTTATTTTCAATCACCACAATTTGTGGTTGTTGTGGTCTGCAAACATTACTTTTTTTGTTGTGTTTGTATTTGAAGCAAAGTTTCTTAGTTATCTTTTGTAAGAAATTATTGAGACGTCAGTCAGTGTGTTCCTTCATTTTTTTAAGTGCAAGTTTTTTTTCTCCAATCTCCTCAATTTTGTTAACAAAAGCTCCCCAAAAAGCGCAAAAAGCTCCTCAAAATTCCTAAATTCTTCGCAAATATTGTTTTAAAAAAAGAGTGGGAACCCTGTTTAATACTTCATTAGTTCAGAAATTAAAGCATAAGCATGTGAGTTATTTGTTAGATGTATGGAACTTGCATTTCATTTTTGCCAGTGTATTTTAGTTCTTTCTCACAGCTTTTTATTGTTTGTTGCTATTATAGTCGTTTACTGGTTGTTTTTGCTCGTTTTTTGTTTTAGTAAGATGGAAAAACGTCCTTCCTTAAGATCGTTTGGGAATGCTGATGTAGCTGTTTTGATAATGGTTGACCTGAAAAAGAAAAATCATTTGTAAAGGTTAAACAAGAATACAATTTTAACACAAGTCGAATTAACACCAGATCGTTAATCTGGGACAGCAAAATAGTGTCATTTTGACAAAAAGTGTTATGTTAATCAATCCACTTTTATAATATATATGCACTGATAGAGTTTAAATGTACATCCCTTAACCGGTCTAAAATTACTGATGACAATTTATGCATCATAATTAAATCTGAATTTCTTTAAATGTGAATATCTTGAGCACAAAAAAAGCTTTTTAAAAAATTTGTTAACCGACTTTTTAGGCTTTATAACATAAGTCGAACATCTTTTTATCGGTTTCCCTTCAATTATTGTAAGTTGGTACTTATATAAAAGAGGCATATATACTTATTTAAAAAGACAAAAGCCATCACTTTGACCAAAAGAAAATTATATATCAGAGTTAAACACAACATAAAAACAACATACTTACCGATAACATTAAATAAAGAGAAAATCCGAAGTAACAAATATATCTAACAGTAGCAGCTTTTAGTCATGATTGTGCTTTCTCAGTCCAATTTGTGAGAATCTAAAGTGCAATAACTCTGGTAAAAAGAAAGGTAGTAATTTGAAATTCATAATGTGGTGTTTCAAGACTTGCCTAATAAAATTAACATCTATATAATAATACGCCAGTTTTGTCTGTGACTTTTGCAAAGTGGATAAAAGTTCTTTGATAAAGTCTATAAAACATCGCCTATAAATTTGTTCTGTAAATTAGCAAACTTTGACGTTAGAGCATTATTGACGTCAAAGGAAAGTATATTAAGATTAGTAAAGCCTTTACATTGCACTTTTAAATTTAAGGCTAAATAACTTGAAAACAAGTGGAAATAACTGACGTCATCTCCTGCGTGGGTAACTAGGGACTACCTGGGATCAATTTGGGTAAGTTTTCCAAACCTGGGTCACCAAATCCGTTTCGGAATGGACGGGTTAATGACGTCATCCAAAAACCTTAAAACCCTAATATCTCTGCAACCGTTTGTCAAAAGTACATGATCTTATACATTTTTGCTTACGTCAGCAAAATTTTTAAACTCTTATATCTAATTAACCGCTCATCAAAGTCGCATGATCATATACATTTTCCTGATCAGCATTTTAAGCTCTACCAATAGAGGCAAAGTGAAAAGGTTCTAAATTATTTTTTATGGCTGAGTTGGTGACGTCATCAAAATTTAAATGACGCTTCTTTTTCGTTTTTAATCTGCACAAGTGGATTTTTTCATGGGGTTTATTGACTAGTCTTATATATTAATTCCCTTGCTTGAGTAAAACTGTGAGTCCACGACACGGAAATCACGGGTGACTTTCTTATAACGTGGCGTTACGCTAAAATTTACCAAGTTATAAAAAACGGAAAACAGGGCGTTGCTTTTTAAATATAGAATAGAATAATTTAATTTTACCCCCGGTTTACAATGTGCGCGCCGTATCTAAAGGAAACAAGTTGTTTATCAACTGAAAAAGGAAACCGAAGCGAGGAAGGTTGTCTCTTTTTTAAAGTAATCCTGAAAAAAGTTATTTCAAACAATGTTTACTCATCATAAGCTTAGCTTAAACCTCATTTTTGTGTTCTGGGACAGTGGTTGCTTCCCTTTATAAAAAATCTATCGAATTTGAATATGAATGTAATTCGAATCTAAAATGTAAAAGAAGAAGCTGTTGTTGTCGAACAAAGTTGGTGCTGTTAGTTAGAAATACTTTTTTTAAAAAAATAAAAAATGTACGATGATATAACATTACAAAGAGAATTGATTGAAAATGTATCAAATAATTGTTATCCAATTTATGAAGCGAAGTTTAGTAGTCGAAGTAAAAAACTGACTGAACTTTCATCCAGAGAACGCGAGCAAGCTACCTACTGAGAAAGCGGAAGTAAAGCAGGTGTGTTGTTTAGATTATTTAGGAGAGAAATGAATTTGGGTGTACAACGATATTTTAGCCGTTTCTTTCAGAGCTAAATGTTTCCTTAAAAATTAAGTTTGTTGTTGTGTCTTGCGCCGGAAAAAATATTTTCTTTAAACCCTTATTTTGTAAGATATACTCTGAGAAGTTTAGAATATCCTTGGAATATGTATAAGCTTGATAGTTTGTTTTAAATATGAACATTTGTATGACGCGCAAAATTGATTAGAAGTTTACTTTTTCTATTGTATATCAAACGAACTGAGGTTTTTTGTGTCCAAGCAATAGGCCGTTACATGTAGTAGAAATTGCCATTAGCTAGCTAGCTATAATAACTTATAGCATGCTTTATTTTATTAAGGCATTATATATTTTCAGGCCATGCTAAGAACATATTGAGAATAATGAGGATAGCATTTGTCAAAAAAGAATATCAGGCTGAAACTAAAGCACACTATTCTTATAAAAAGCAGCGTGTATATCCTAGAGAAGAATTTACATAAACTGTAAAAAGTAATTTTTCCGTTGTTACTGTTTTAACACTACAGACTGTGTAATTCAGTGTTGATGTCGTCTTAAAAAACCTAAACCTAAAACCTAAACTTAAATCAATGTTTACATCTGTTACGTTGCCGTTTGCAATATATTCGATTCTTAAATTCGAAAACACTGCATTGTTATCTTCTTTGATTTTATGCGTGATTTTCTTGATTATAAGTTTGAGTCTGTTCTTTTAATATTTTGGATTTAAATATTTCGGTAGTTATACAATATACCAAATGATTCAAGTTTTTATATTTCTCTTTTATGTGTTTTTAACTATTAATTTCTTATATTTTGAGTATAACTTTGGACTGAATAGCTGATTTTGTATGACTTAACGAAAAATCTTGGATTTTTTTTTAATGTTTGGTATCCCTTTTTTCCCTGGTGTACTTCTGGAATGGTAAAGCAAGTATATAGTTTTAGCGTATTTCGCTTTTTACGTAACGGTTGTTAAACACCTTTGATATTTTTGGACATTTTCCATTTTTATTTTATACCTTTTTTTTGTTGTACCTACTTATATTTTCAACGTTTTGGTTTCAGCGGGTATAAATATAAAGTAATGCAGACTGTGAGCAACCTCGATCCCAGGGTTTTTTCTCTCTCTTTTCCGTCCCGTTAAAAAAAGAGACAAAGAGCCGAGGTTGGGTAGTATTCAAATTACCATATGCTGTATGTTTTCGCTTGGTATCCCTTACATCGGTTTAATGAGAGATTCCGTGGATTCCCCAACGGGTATTGAGCTAGTTAGAAATTATTTTGTATTAGCTATGCTTTCGGGATTCTGAATTATGGCATTTTGAAAGAGGACCATAAAATTTTTTAAAGAAAATTAAAAATTATGGCCAATCTTTTATGTAAATGCAAAGAAAATTAAACATGAAATAGACCAGGTATGCCACTTTTTATATATATATTTATATATTTTTAATTAATTTATGCCAGTGACGTTGCATTTAAATGCGAATTGCGAAAAAATACAACAATTACCAGATATGTCTTGGATCCAACAACTACACGATTCCAACACTTAGCTTCAAGTTTTGTGGATTGGACTTCTACATTCAACCGTGGAGTGCTTTGTAGTGAAAGTTTTGTCTTTAGCCCAGCCAGCTCGGGGACGTATTTGTTATATCTAAGGAATACTTTGTTTGCAGCAGATCGTGCCAAGATCATGCTTATACTCTATTTCTATTACTTAAAAATAGAGACAAAGCATTCCTATTTGATTCTCAAAAACACGCAATTTTAAAGGCCAGAACTCCACGCGTCTAGGCTCTGCGCTGTCTCTATCTATATATATCATCAGGCGATATTAAAGATTCTGCCTCACGTGGCGGAAATCAAATATGTTAATTATTTATTCCTTACAGAAAGATAATTAGGTGTAAATAATTTATTTTACATCGTATCTAGTCTTTAACGAAAAAACAAATATAAATATTAATTCATAAATAACGATAGAACGATACGCAACTGTGCTGGTTAATGAAAAGCCACATCAGTATTTGATGAGCATTATGCAGAATGAAGAAAGATTAAATTAAAACATGGAGAGAGAATTAATGAAATTCAAAAAGACATAATTTTTTTGTTACCATAGAGTTGTCAAAGAGAATGTGTTTGTTTGAAATTCTCTGAGAATAAATTTGTATATAATAATCAAATGAAGAACTAAAACAGGTTAGTTTTAAAGTTTTTTAAAAAAGTGGTACATATACATCTGGGCTTTGTAGGCTAAACAAATGGTTCAATGACAGATAGTGAGAACGACTATGTGAAGTATGTTCTTAACAACAAAAATTCATTTTCCACCAAAACGCGTTGAAAAAAGGTATTTTTTTGTTTTATGTCTGCTGGTATTAATTTAGTGTTGATATTTTCAAAGATTTGATTGTTTGGAAAAAGATCACACTTTGGTGTTACTGAAACAACACGGTCTTCTTCTAAAATAACTTCTTCTTCCTCTTCTTTCAAGATATTTGAATTCTTCAACGTAATAATTTTAATATTCTAGGACATTTTAACACGGAAAAGTTTGCGATATACAGCGGCCCACATGGAAATGACAAGAAGGCTTTTGTGTCTTCCAAACAAAACTTTACCCTCAAATGATCGTCCAAAAATAAAAGATATTGCTACCGAGTATTTAGAAAATTCTACGACACATGGTATTGGAAACATATATAAAACAACTCGGATTTTTCCACGAATATTTTGGATTATCGCGTTTGTTGTATTTTTGAGCATCTTTCTAAGTGGCATACCGAAACTGATTTCGAATTTAACTGCAAACGAGCATATCACTCGAATTCATGATGAAACGCAAGAAAATGGGATCGAATTTCCGGCTGTCACTTTATGTAATGCTAATGCTGTAAGGTTCCATAAGATGGACACTTTACTTAAACAGTTTTTTCCCGACATAAGTAATTGGACCCACGAAACATATAGAGAAAAGATTCAAGATTTATTGTTGATGTCTGTGGACTTTAATTCTACATTGTTAAGTTGGTTTGGGGAGCAACCAGAGGACTTCTTCGCAGCAGATACCTGTCTATTTAGTGGGGAAAAATGCAGATATCCGGAGGATTTTTTCATGGTTTCTAGCTCATTTCGTGGAAATTGTTTTACATTTAACTTTAATGGAAGTTTGTTACAAAGAAAAACTGGAGTGGAATATGGACTAACGTTAATTATGGATATTTCACAGGCTGATTACAACATTTATATTCAGGACTCTGCAGTATCATCAGTTGGCGCTTTCGTTACCATGCACAATTCCGGCTACACACCACCATCAAACGACGAAGCTCTGTTAGTAGCTCCAAATCAAATAAGTCGAATGGCAATTCGAAAGAAATCAATTCAAAGATTAAAATATCCGTACAGAGACAACTGTACAGATGGGAATGCAGATTTTAATATGAAAGGAAGAAACTACACAGTATCAACGTGTACCCACTTGTGCAATATCGAAGAGATGCATAAATATTGTAAAGTTGTGGACACACAGGCCTTACTCACCGCACTGTACTCTTCGGGAAGGCGGTATAAATCTGCTACAACTGAAGACGATTTCGAATGTCTCAAAAGATTTGAATCTCTTTTTAAGAACGGTAAGGTTAAATGCAGTTGTCCCAATCCTTGCTACGAAGAATTTTTTACAAACAGTATCTCGACTGCTTCATGGCCTTCCGAGCCTGAGTTAAAACAGAAAATAATCGAACTGCGAAGGCGTAATAGAAACGTCACAGAAAAGTCTTTCAAAGAAAATTTTTTAGCGATTCAAATATATTACGAAAACTTTAACATCGAGAGGACGGTGCATATACCAGCTTATAGCATCGATGATTTCTTCTCTGATCTAGGTGGCTCTTTAGGCTTGTGGATTGGCAGCTCATTTTTATCGTTACTAGAGATTGGAGCAATGTTGGTCGAAATGATCAGAGTTAAAATTAACTCTTACTTCAACTTTAAAACAAACGCAAATTCAGTGACATCTATGACTTAGACTTTTTTACGTTATCACTAAAAGTGCTTTACACTTGTAAATAAAAAATGTGTAGTTATTTTGTGACAGTGAATTGCACGAATAAGGAATAAACATTCTACGTTATTCTTCAGCAAATTTTATTATACATTTAGTTCTATTGACCACCCAACATGTGTAACTGTTAGAGTTAAATCGTGAAGGTGATAAATACTTTGGCACAATATTTAAATGTTAAATCGTGAAGGTGATAAATTCTTTGGCACAATATTTAAATATTCACGTTGTTGACACAATATGTTTAACATGTGGACACTATCAAAACAAATTTATTAAAAATTGGCGTAAAATGTAGGAAGCATTTTAATGAAACAATATCCACACACAACGGTGTCAAACCTGGGCCTATGTTTTAAATAGTGAAACAAGGTAGAAAGTTTGTCGGTCGGATCTAGAAAGTGGCTCTCTTAAAAAAAAACGCTATGCAGTCAAAGTGGTTTGGAGTAGACAGAAAACACGTGGGTACAGTAGAACAGTCTTCAGTTCAAGAGGTTTTTTATCAACCTTGACTTGATTACACACACAGTTTACACACACATACCGTTTTAAATTCCTTAGTTTTTAAAAGTATTGACGTAACACAAATACAAACGTGGCCTGTCCAGACAAACTAAATTTGCAAGCCCTCTCTATCGCCGGGATTGCACCTTTTCTTGGTAATCATTGTCCCAATTCTTGGAAAAACTTACATAATTAAACTTAACGGAGGCTTCGTTTTTTCGAATAATAGGTGGAACCATTGCCCTGTCCATGTTCATTGTCTTTCTGTGATCCAAAGATGGCAGCTTCGAGTAACGATGGGCGAATTCCGGAAGTTAACTGTAATAGTGAAAATACAACATAGTGTTAAATAATATGCGGGTTATATTGAACGTTTGAAACATAAACGACCAGTGATGGAGAACAACATTGGAGACCATATATAACTCAATTCAGTTATAAAAAACATAAATCTTTAATTAGGAAAAACACGCAAAAATGGAAACAAACTCTTTAACATTTTGTTTGTGGTGAACTGTCAGATATCACTCACAGCTTCTATGAAATACAATGTTCACTGTCTCTCTGTGATCCAAAGATGGCAGCTTCGAGTAACGATGGGCGAATTCCTGTAGATCTTTTCGTCTGGAGCATTCTTGTTGATTTTTTGACAGGCAAACGGCTAGTTTATTTTAAAAAGAGTTCAATACTTTCCAAAATAATTTTGGGAAAAAGCACTCTCCCCCGCCTCCAGTCACTGGAAGTATTTTTTGGAGTCATGTTCGGCTCAACACTAGCTTTAGTGGGTGGTGTCACACTCTGAAGAAAACTTTAAAAGCTCAATTTTCCAATAATTTAGGAAAAGGATTATAGAAGAGTGGCAAAAAATGATATAGCAAAAAAGGAATAATAATGGTGAAAAAAACTTTTATTTTGCGGAAGAATAGCTAAAGTATGAAACAACAGCAGTCAAACACACGAGGTACATAATCCCTAATTTTAAGAAAACTAAAATTGCGAAATAGCCTATTAGGCTATTTTGAAAAAAAAAATATTAATAGTAGCAAAGAAGTAAACTAACACAGGTGTTAAAAATGTCACACCTATCTTTACACATCGAAAGTGACTTTTTATTATTATTAAAATTAAAATTGTTTACCCAGGGTAGCTTCTTTAGTTCTTATTGGCAGCGAGGTTTCTGCTCAAGGGGTCCTAGTGCATTTAAAGTTCCCATTGCAGATAGGAAAGTGGCGCAAGCACAGCAATCGCTCAACTAGACAACCGCCTAAGATATCAATACTATTCGTATGTTAAACGCTAAGTAGAAAGGATAAATTCACACTATTATAGTCTTTGGCATGATCCCGCCGGGGTTTAAAACCAAGAACTCTCGCACTGAAAGCAAACAAAAGGCTACCATTCAGTAAAATTTATGTCGCGAAAATTAATGCCACCATTATTGTTTTCTAAGGTATATAGATTTTTTCATAACTATTTAGAAATTCACTTTCAAGTTATTAGACGTGATTTTTTATTCATTTCTCATTTTAAAGTAGAATTGCCTGGTAGGCATACAAAGCAAGAAAAGAATACGATGACGAGCTTTCTAATGAGCGGAAAATAGAAATATTAATCTGTTATTAATGGCAATAAAGAAAAAAATTATTAAACAACTAAGCTTTTCCAATTTCATCTTAAAGAACACTAAGATATTTCTAACAATGTCTGTACTCTACTGATTTGCATACTACTATTTTAAAAAGCGACGTTCATGAGACGAACAGTAAAATTAAGAAAAAGTAAAATTCTATGAAGCAACGAAAGCCGTGGCTGTTCTGTTTGCGTTAATCACGCTTCAGGTTGTAGATAGCTCGTTGAAAATTAAGTTTTGTAATAATTTCTTAAAAGCATGTGTAGTCATGCTTGTCTCGCTTATCTCGCTTAAGTTTTACTCCTGTGACAAAGACCTAAATTTAGGCTAAAGTGAGTTTCACCTGGGCCTAATTCGAACGTTTAAGATTTTTCTTTAGAAATAGAATTAAAACTCTCATTTTAAAACTGTTTAAGAATGGTTTATTCACATGTATTCCAGCCGAAAAGTTTTTAATTTTTTTGTTGTTGTTAAAAAGGAAAAATACAAATAAAACTTTGTGACGAATAAAATTCATCATATAAATATTCCATATACTTTCCTCTCCAAAAAAAAAGGTCCTGTGAACTTCCATTTTTATACTGAAAGCTCTTGATATACAAAAACGCGAAAAATATTGGAAAGAATCTTTAAAATCATTAATTCTTAGTTTTTGGTGTTATTCTTGAGCCGAACTTTTGAAGGAAAAGAAAAAAATCGATAATAATAAGGCGTCCGTATTATCAATAATATCCACGAAACTTTTTGTTATTAAATCCCAGTAAAATTTTCTCGGATGAACTATTGAAACAAATATATCCTTCCTATCTAAGACAAGTAGTATTTAATGATGCCACAAAAGTTTTAAATGGACAGTGAGATTTGTCAATTGTTTTCATCATGTCTAGTTGTTTATAGTTTTCAGAAAATGTTCTAAAGAAGCAAAAAAACTATTTAAAAGAGAACTAACGAAAAAAAAACTACATATATGTTTTTTGCAATAAAAGCATTCCTGCATATCTTTTTTTTATGTCCAAATTTTGTCCCCAGAAACGATGATTACATAAACGGTCGCCGCCATTATCGAACAAAAGCCAACTTGGTTCGTTCATATTTTGTTTATTTAAGGCGTCACACGACTTACAAAGTTTTAGCGCGCATGATCATTTAAAGCTTTGTTTCAAAGTCTAACAAATCAAGTGATGCATCCACCTGTTACATTTTTGCAGACTTTAGGCACACAAGTTAGTATTTTACCGAATAGAAAGCCCTAATGGACACTGTCATGGCAGCGACCGTAGGACTATTTTGATCTGAAGTATCTTGAAAACATAAGCTCACAAATACAAAAAATAACACAGTTTATATTCAAATTGTAATGAACATTTAAGCACAAGTTGTTATCAATGGTAGTTCTCCTTAATAGCCTGATTAGGAGTTGAAGTGTCACCTTTGACCTTATACAGAGTATTGCAGACGAATAAAACGATTTTTGCAGTCAATTAATTCAGGTTTTGAAAATTTACTTAGTACACTATACTTTCCGTCTGCATAATCACGCTGTCCTAAATGAACATATTTTCTTTCAAAAAAAGCAAGTACATTTTTTTGTATGCCTTTTATAAGAGGGAGTAACTACGCGGAGAAAAGTCCAACCAGATTTGTTTACCCCAGGTGAAGAAGTTTTCTAGTGCATTGAATCGTACATTGGTCTTTTCAAAACACACATACTGTCACCACTTCACATAGAAGTCGCAAGGTTCGAGTTACCGGAACACCGTTTTTGCTGCCCTCCTTTTAGAATGTGTGCCCTTTTTAATTAGAATTACAGGACTATTTTCATATTATGCATAATCACACAAAGATTTTTTCTCTTTTTTTTAATTCGTGCAAAAATGTTTTTTCGTTATTTTGAACGAGCAACCCACTCGTAAAAGCGCTATCTTAGATATTTATATCAGCGTGCCGAGATGATAATTGTATTTGTTTTACGACAGCATCAACCAAACACGTAAAATAATGAAATCCTCAAAAATGTTAGCATGGGCTATTTCGCACCAAAGCAGTTAAAGGCGATCAAAGGTAATGGAATTAAACCCAACTAAGGCCGGTTGGGGTGAGTCAAAAAAAGTCAGGATACTTAAAAGGTAGGATACTTAGAACTTTTTTATATATTGATTATATCATAAATATGTATCATATATATCCTGATTAACATTTCCAGAATCATTTTTAGCCTTTTTTGCGTTTTTATTTAATTTCACACATATCTCACAGCTTTATTTTATTTCAATGTTCTTTCAATTAGCGAACAAAGTTTTGTATCAATTAGATGTCTTCCCCATCACTTTTGAAGGGCTCTTCCGTGATTTTGCTCTCAAAAGCCCAGGCATAAGTAAGGGTTAATTGAATATTCTGGCTAGCAAAAACATGCTTTCATATTTCTCACGTGTGTCAGATACATGAGCTGACATGAAAATGATTATTATGTCAATTGCATTCTCTAATCCAATTTAAATGCCAATTACCGCACTAATAGGTTTATTTCACAATCAAGTCACATCGAAAGAAATTCTTCGGGACATTATTATTATTATTATTGAAATTATTTACCCAGGATTGCCTCTTCAGTTCCTATTTGTACTGATATCAGCCAGGGTCTTGCGAAGTTTGTCACAGTGCGTTTAAACCTCCCATTTAAGCTACAAAAGTCGTCCAAGTGCAGCAATTACTCGACAACCGTCTAATATATTAATGGTACTATCGTATTGAACGCTAAGCAAAAAGTGTAGATTCCCACTTTTATAGTCGGTTTAAATCCAAGACCTTCTTTCATATAAAGACTGTCTTTATATGAAAGAACAAAAAGTGTTTTCAATATAATTAAACAGCGTGGCTGCATATGGAAATAAAAAATATGCATGCGTCAGAATTTTGGCATCTCTGATGACGTAGTAGAGATAATTATTACATGACCATGTTATATCAAAAAGAAGTCAAGAAGTTAAAAGACCACTCAAAAATACAGCAGAGCTGTACAAATCTGCCAGAAAATCATCATGACAAAATCGAGATCAAAAAATATATTAAAAAATTTATGTAGATTATAGGACTAACATTTTAACGACTTAAGAAGCCACACAAAATCCATTTGATGCAAAACATATTATGATACATATTCATGATATAATCAATATATAAAAAAGTTCTACGCAACACTTTCTTTTCTGGCTTTAGTTTATAAGGTTTATCATATAAGGGATTAGAAAGTTGAAGTGTAACCAGCTAATCTTCTAATGGTAATCCTCAAAAGGAAACCAACGTTAACGTTGCGGTAAATTAGCCAACGACCAAGTCGTCTCATCTCTTATAGGAAACTCGAGGCTGAAGCTTTGGTATGTATGAACTGTAAAAGTAAACGGTTAGAAAACTGAAGGAGAACACAATAAAAAAAGCGTTAGCGGGTTAGATTATATAGAATTCAGAATATTTGATTTAGAATTAAAAACCATTTAGAATGAAAAAAAAAAACATGTGTTAATTATAAATTTGCATTGTTTGAACTTGTCTGCTTGCGATAATCAAATTTGTTCAACATCCCGTTGCACTAACAACTTTTTTTTTTTTTTTTGAAGTAGACCAGCACTCCACTCGCAACGCTGCGACAATAAGAAGTGGGTGAGATATCAATGAAACGACTACATAACTAGATTATGAAGGCTATTTAAATTAATGAAGTATTTCAAAAAAAACATTGATCGCTTTTATTAGATAAAATTATTGCTGGACCGGAATTCGACGAGGGTCAGATAAACGTGATATGACATTTAAGTTACCCGGCAACCATGTGGAGTAAGGTCTTCTTAATAAAAACAATTAAAGCTTGTAAATTGGTGATTTAGATCTGTGGTATTTCTTAACGATAGATAATGACGTCATTTATGTGCTCTTTAAAGCCGTCCTGAACAATGATCATGTTCATCATAACAAACCACACTGACGAAGTTAAGCCAATCAACGTGTATTATTTTGTGCAATAAACCAATCAGATGCTGTAGTTTATGCTACGATCACAATTTAAAAAAGAATAAGAATGTTTTTTTTATTTGTGTCCTGACTCATCTTAGAAATTGGCTCTTAATTTTTGAACAGGAGAGATTGTGTGTTTTATAAACAGACTGGAGAAAGTGAAGAAGAGAGAGAGAATGCAAAACAGGAACAAAAGGTAGAGAGAAGAAGAAAAGCTTGCAGGACATAAAAGAGTTAATAAAAATATGAAAATAACACTTTAATTAGTTAGAAAAACGTATTTATGAATATTCCTAAAATAGAATTAGTACAAGTTATAAATTATAGATAAAAAGAAAAAAAGGTAAAAAAAAAGAAGAAACAAGTAAAAGGACAAATAAAGAAGAAGAAAACTTCGACAATTTTGGAGAAATGATAGTTTTAGCTTTCTTCATAATCATTGTGCAATCATATTTTACTATGTCAGATGCAAGAAAGAGCAGAGCTCCAAGTGAGTTATTATTCATAATTATTTTAATACGCATAGCTAGATAAGGCATAAGGGTGAAATCACAAAGAGATTTCCTGACAATTGTATCCATAATAAAAAATTCCAATTACGTGTATTATGTTTATAGGTTTATACTGCGTTTGGCTTGTTAAGTTCTTATGTTTTGTTTTCATCGTTTTTCCTAACTTCCTTGTCATTACCACGATGTTTATGAAAAGCAACCGCGGAGAGAAGTAATTCAGAAAAAAAATCTCTACCTCACATAACATGTTTATACTATCCTAAACCTAAGAAGAGTAGTTTTTGACCAAAAGTATTGACTATTCCTAAAACGTTTTATTCTGAGACTTTACATTTAAGAGTAGTTATGTTAAGAGAGGACTGATTCTAATAACTGTTATTCTCCGTTTAAAAGTTTATCCAAATTTTTCTGGTTTTTATAAGCTCTTAGTGTTTTCTGCTAAATTTTGACCTTAAAACCTCCTAAATTCTCTTAAAATTATTTTTTTTGTAAAAATCTGTGGTCACCCTGCTATATTTTGTTTTGAAACAGGTTTTAGGAGTACGATGAGAAGTCTTTTTTTTTAATTTTCAATTTCCATGTTTTGAATAATTTTGTTTTGAATAACTTTAACCTTTAGCCGTCGTAATAAACTTTACCTAAGAAGATTTCTTTATGCTAATGCCTTTCTTTTCATAGGACGTATGTTTTCATCTAACCAATGTTATTTCTAATTTTTTTTAATTCTTTTTTTAGTGTGCAAACAACATACCGGAATCACTATAGTTTTAGATAACACGAGACACGTCTCTCGAAATATTCATGAACTTGAAAAAGAAATTGAGAGAAAAATCCTTTTAAATTTTCAAAGCCGCCAACTGCAACATAAACTAGGTGATTATACAAATAACGTTTTCTGTAGCGGAGATGGTATAAACATAAATGACGATGCATATGGAGACAGCAAAAGTTTATATAAGATGGAATGCGCGCGACAGTTATTGACTAGCCTGGAACACAAATTAACGTCAAACAACAAAGGCATTGATTCCTACTTGATGAATATCGCTTTATCGTTATCAGTTTCAAAATGGCTTCCACAATACATCACGCAAAGATATAGTGCAAACGAAAGCTATCTTGTTGTCTTTTTGAACTCCACAAAATTCTCACAGCAGTTATTTAGCGTTGGATTGGTCAGAGACGTAACTGGGAAATTTAGTCTTGATGGAAAGAAAATTAATAAGGCGGTGACTGAAATAATGCAGAAGATATGTCCAAACGACTTCCCATCTGGAAAAGAGTCCACAACAACAGCAATAACAAGGAAAGCGACAGCGAGAACTGCACCAACGACAACAATGGATGAGATAACTGACATAACGACAACAAATAATACGACAATAGCTGCATCGACGACAGTGAACGATATGAATTCTGCTACTCCAATAACAACACAGAAAATATCATCTTCGAGACCGTTTACAAACACCAACACTTTAACATCTAACTCTGACATCCCACTAAAGCCCTCCACAACGCACCATACAAACGCGACTTCGGTCATCAAACCTACCACTGCAGCAACTACATCCAAAGCTATAAGTAAGTTCAACATGTTACACATAGTAGAATTTTTAAAAGAAATAAAAATCGTTACTGTAATTAAAAATTACGTACAAAGTATTGTATACCATTCAAAAGAGACTTTACAGTACTCACTCTGAAACTCCTAAGGAGGCAAATAATTTTTTCTAGACAGAGTAAGTTAAAAGTAGCAAAAGGATACAAAGAGAAAAGCTGGCAAGAGACCAAAATTTTTATTTATAGATGTTTGACATAGATTAGTTATAATTTTTTTTAATCAACACAACATGTCTCGCTATATTTGCACCGACTATAAACTAGTTTCAAGGGGTAATAATATTCTGTGAATCCCTTAAAAGGCAAGTTTTAATTTCTCACCAGGCTCAATTTGGTCGACCATATCGAACTTAGTTATTTAAAAAGTTTCATTTTAAATACAACAGTTCCAAATGTTGTTTACTTCTTGAAGTAATTATAGAATCGCCAGCCGCGAATTAAATCAATCACCATTTGATGTATTTATTTTTACATAAATTCGCTTATACTTGTAATTTCAGTATACGATATAGATCGTGCGGTTTGATACAGCATTGTATATCTGATCGAACATTTTACCAACACTTGACTTTAATTCATGTTTATTCTTTCCTTTCTAGCCATATTTTCTACAGTTGATCCAAACGTTTTGAAGCAAGGTATACAACTGTTTTTTAAGAATTAAATCACATAATTACCCATAATTACCTGTTCTACTCTTGTCAATACTCTTTTTGGCTTGTTTAGATGTGGAACAATTCTTAACACAAAATATTACGGAAGCCCAACTATCAAATACATCTTGGGCACAAGTAATTTTTTTATATATACTCTTTTAAAAAATATTATTTGTAAAACCAAATTGTTGGGTGTATTACAATTCATTCATTTCCTAAGTGAAATATTCATTCATTCATGCATTCATTTATTCATGCATTCATTTATTCATGCATTCATTTATTCATGCATTCATGCATTCATGCATTCATTTATTCATAAAGTCATTCATTCATTCATTCACTCACTCACTCATTTATTCGTTCGTGTGTTCGTTCGTTCGTTCGTTCGTTCGTGTGTTCGTTCGTTCGTTCGTTCGTTCGTTCGTTCGTTCGTTCGTTCGTTCGTTCGTTCGTTCGTTCGTTCGTTCGTTCGTTCGTTCGTTCGTTCGTTCGTTCGTTCGTTCGTTCGTTCGTTCGTTCGTTCGTTCGTTCGTTCGTTCGTTCGTTCGTTCGTTCGTTCGTTCGTTCGTTCGTTCGTTCGTTCGTTCGTTCGTTCGTTCGTTCGTTCGTTCGTTCGTTCGTTCGTTCGTTCGTTCGTTCGTTCGTTCGTTCGTTCGTTCGTTCGTTCGTTCGTTTATTTATTTATTCATTCAAAAATTCAAGGTCCTGATATGCTAAGCTGTTTTTCCTTACTTTAGACGTTCTTGCAAGCCTCTTGTGAACTTTTGAAAAAGGTTTCCGATGCGGAAAAAGAGGTATCATATTGTTGTTGTTTCTAATGTTGCTTCTTTGTTTATTTGCTTATTTGTTCTTGTTTTGTTGGTTTGATGGTTTGCCAAGTAATTTTGTTTATAACAGGTAAAAGGCGAGAAATTGCTGCAATTTATGGAACGAACTTTGCTTAAAGTTGGTTCTAAACTTGTTGATGGAGTCTCTCTCACTCTTTCAACAGATGATTTAGGTGAGTACAAATACTACAAAAAATATATTGCGCAATTTCAACGCAACATATATGTATATTTTATCTGTCTATCACTGAGTACTATTTACTCAAATTAAGGCAACTATAGTTAACCCAAAACTTCACTTTATTGGCAAGTGAGGACGATCTTTCCATGTTAGTTACATGAAATAAGCAAGGAGAATTATAGTCTATTGATTTAAATTTTTCTTTTACCCGAGATTCTATTTTTCATTGTGCATTTTCGCTTGCCACAACAACGATCAAAATATATTACAGTCTTTTATTTGTGAATACATTGAGTAGATAAAACGAGCTCTATTCACCCTCCTCCTTATAACTGTATATTCCGTTTAGTCGCAGAAGTTCAATCTATTAACAGGAGTGAGTATCGGGGTTATGAATTTCCAACATTTAACATTACATCCTCGGAGACGACTTTGTACTTACCTGGAAACTTACTAAAAGAAACTTCTGCAGGTATCTTCAGTTAGCACTGATTTTCTTTTCAACACCATTGTCTCACACAAGCTGCAGGCGTGTACTTTTATTGTTCCGGCAATTATGTCGTAAATTTTGCCATCGCGCCAATAAAAGCGCCACCTTAGATGTTTATATTGGAGTTTTGGCCGCTTACATTATTAAAAACATACAGGTTGCGTATGATTAGGAGAACCAGTTATTTTTATTTGTTGTAACATTCGGGTAAATTTCGATGAGATTGTTGACATGTTGTTTTCCAAGTCTTAGACTGTTGAATGTTTTTATTCTTTAATTTATAGACAAAATCGCACTGCTAGCAATGAAATACAAACCTTTGAAAGCAATGAAGAGAGAGAAGTATGTGTCTTATATTAACTGTCTATTTGAAATGCATGTAACAGGATGCCAATTTAACTGATGTTGGTCAGCGTACATAAATACCTGCTACAATAAAGAGCCTGCTAATTTTTACCGTCTTACCCATTATGGTAAATTTTTGGTGTATGGTTACTTCCCACAGTTTTCCTTTTTCTCTTTTTTTGTTGCTGGAAACAACATTTCAAATAATTAATTTCTAATAATCTCATAATAACGAGACATGGTATTTTAATAACGTATTCTTTTAACTTTGTTAATTCTATTATTTCTCTATTTTATTTTCATAGAAAACATTTTTCACTTTCTAATGACGTCATATCCATAACATTGGATCCTCCAGTGAAGACTCCATTTAAGGAGCTACTAAACTATACGATGAGACGAAGAAAGGTAATTAACTGCGTAGTAGTCGTTAAAATACCACTTGGATATTACTCACACCGCAAACAAGTTTCATTCAAATGGATAAACACGAATCAATTTTTTTGTGTCTACGTCAACAACCGCTAAATTCGTTTTAATTAGCTATTATCTTGCACGAAATTGATGGCAGTTTTTTCAGAATTTTTTTTAATCAAGACGAATCCGTTGAATGGTCGATACTGCGCAGACAGCAGGCTGGAAAATCTCTGCTTTAACTACCTACATGTTTAGCTTATGTGGAGAGCGTGTAGATTTGCTAATCCTATTCTCTTGCAAGCCTACAATACGGAATAATTGGGACCTATTTTAGCACATTCTAACCAAATAACCTACCGCTCTTAACATCCGACAAGTCGAATCTAATATAGATAAGTGCGGAGAACTTCAAAATTTGCAGTTTTGTTTCTACCTATCTCGACGAAAATTGTAGCTTGAAAAACTGTATACATACTACCTGTTGTGGGCCTTTTCAATACTGGTCATGGTTTGCATGACAACTTAGACCTTTGCACAATCGTGTAATTGAAAAAAAATGAGGAAAAAGATTGTTATAGTTTTTTGTAAGTACTGTAGACTTCAAAAAACGCATCAAAGGTAGTTTGTTTCTCATTGCACCACAAGAAAGTTTTTCATTTTCACTAGGACGGTTGTGTTAAGGGGACTGGGTCGATTGATTTAAAAGCGGGAATAAGCTAATTTTATAGTGATTTGAGAAATTTTTACTTGCGATTTATTCGTGAATGAATATAATTATCCATTGATGCTCGTAGAGAAATGTTTAAGAAAAGCTTATAATTTAATACTGTATGTTTTTAGAACAATTTTACAGACCATCAATGTGTATTTTGGAATACGAGGTCAGTGAAATTATTATCAAGTAAATACATTATTTTTTATTGAAAACTAAGTCATTGAATTTTTATAGAAATATTACTTATAACAGTTTCAGTCTCACACCAAAAAGTATCTGCTGATTCGAATGCATAGGATTTGTGTCGACGTTGGATAGGTAAAAATTAAAAATTAAGAAAGAGGCGAATCTGTAAGCATTTATATATAAATATTTTAGAACACGAATCTGGGACACCACGGGTTGTTTTGTGTCAAAAATTACTGACGATCATGTCACATGCCAATGCAATCACATGACGTCATTTTCTATTTTGATGCAAGTCGAGGATTTTGAGGTAAATAAACTTATTTCTAATTTTTTATGGCTGTTTTTATATTTTATATCTTTGTTTATAATTTTTATATTTATTATTTATTTCTTAGGTATTTAAGTCTTGCAATAAGTCGTAAACAGCAAATATTTATTGGCTATTTAACTTTATATCATATGTTGAAATAAATCTATCGCTGATAGTTGTAAAAATTGATTTTTTTTCCAAAAGAAATCTATAAAAATTGTGTAAAAATAAAATTCTATTTCAGCTTTCAGACAAACATCACATTGCTTTGATGGTAATCACCTATGTCGGATGTGGAGTTTCAGCAGCATCATGTCTGTGTTTAATATTTATATATATCTTCCTTAGGTAAGTTTATACTTTTTAATTTAGTTTTTAAGGTCTACAAAAAACTACAGGATCACATAAAACAATGATTTATGCAATAATTCGGAGGTGTACAGAACTTTACGGTTTTCTTGTTATTTCTGATCAGCTAATATAAATATTTGTCAGTTATACTTTTCGTACATACTCTTAAGTCGTAATATGAAAAACATCCCTTCGTGCAGGTTGTCACGATTGACGGCAAACAGCCAATTTTATTGTTACGCAATATCTTTCGAGTAGAATTTATTTGACGTCATATATTCATGTGTTGCAGGCGGATGTTAAAAATTGATCGAAATGTCATCCATGTAAATCTGGCTGTCGCCATTGCGATATCAAATGCACTGTTTTTGTCTGCAGATTCATTGGTTGACAGAAAGGTACGTTTCTGTTCTGTTTAAAGTGAGTTTTAATAGAAGCTTTTTAGTTGACAGAATGATTATAAAATATAAATTCAATTATTATACATTCAATATGTCAAATAAAGAATGAGCAGCATGCAAGTAAATATTTATAACCTTTCTATAACAAAAACAGTAACTAAATAGAGTAGACATTTCCGTTAGCTTAAAAAATTGAATGTTTTCTGACCATTTTCCTTTTTGTCTCTCTTGGGATCATATACAGCTTGTGAATGTACATCAATGTCAGCTCCAATAAAATCGATACGCAAATCTTGAACACGGAAACAAAAGAGACTACTTTTAGAGAGAATACCTATTTAAAGAATATTCTGTAGCAATTCAATGAACAACTTTCTGTCACAGTGATTCAAAAAAGATTTCATGATAATATATACGTGCATATAGTAGAAGAGATTTTTTTGGTGTATTTATGTGACTTCTTTTTTAATATTTCAATTTTTCATTTCAGGATTTGTGTTTGGGAATTTCGATCAGCATGTTGTATTTTTACCTAGCAACCTTTTTCTGGATGTTGGTGGAAGGAGTACACGTCTATCTAATGATATTTAAGGTTTTCAAAAGCAAAAAACGAATGCCCATTTATTTGCTGATTGGGTGGGGTGAGTTATTTTGTTTATCTTTTAATTGATAATTACTTTTTATATTCTCTTTTTTGCTTTATTGCTTTTCCTTTTTTTTATGAATTTGTAAAGAGGTAATGGAATTATAAAGTAAGAGAAGATTCTTGCAAACAGGGAGTACCAAAAACCTACAGGAAACGATAAGAAAAGTGAGATGACACTGTGAATATCATTGAGATAGATAGTATCTACAAGAAATGTCAAAAAATGTCAAAAAATGCGAGTCAAAAGTTGTTAGCTAGGATTGTAATTTCGTTGTTTCAATACATATACTCAGTTGTTGTATAGCTACGTATACAGCGGCGAAAATTATATCTACTGACGAAAACAGGAAAATATTTTCAGACCGCTGAAATTTTTTAAAATTAATATAAAAATGTGTCTTGAGTGAATTTTTTGAATAATTTTTTAGTACCACCTGGAATAATTACCGCTGGAACAGCCCTGAAGTTTACAGATCTCATGACTACTGGTGATTTTTGCTGGGTGTCCACAAAACAAGGTATTATATGGACGTTTGTCGGGCCCGCATTGTTTGTGATGAGCGTGAATACTGTCATTTTATGCATGACGCTTAAAACTTCTCAAAGAATCAAGATTGGTACCAACGAAGTGCGAGAAATACGACGAATTGCGCGCTTAACCATTGTCCTTATGCCAATATTTGGAATTTCTTGGATTTTTGGAATTTTTGCTGTAAATAAAGAAACAATCGCATTCCAGTATGTTTTCACAATTTTGAATGTCTTCCAAGGATTGTTTATTTTTATCGGGTATGGAATTATGAACAACGAAGTTCGTCGCGAAGTGTCAAGAAAAAAGCATATGTCAGAATCCGCCGACATTCGTCGTTCTACATCAACGGCAAGATCTAAAAAATATAACGCCGTGTTTTGTAACGCAGCGTTTTCCACAAACGAAAACAATTCGATTAAGAATAAAGATGTCATACAGACGCCGACAAGTCGAGATTATGACGATGTCTTTACCGACACATCCTCGCCGTATTCAATAAACGACGAATTCTATCGTTCGTCAATGCAAAGCTCTTACGGCTCATGGATGTATGGAGATTTTGGAAGCTCCCCTGGTCAAAGTTCCATGTACTCTCTAGGTGATGAAAGTTACCGATCGACAAAATTTTTAACATTAGAAGCATTTAAAGTTTAGATGTATGCGACAACGGATCTTCTGCCTTTTCATTGGATGAAAGACGGAGAAAACGCTTATGATTATGTTCAACACCCTATTATTCTTTCGAACAATAGCATATTTCCCAAGAGGCATTTTTTATATTAAACTCAAAGCGATAAATACCAAACGCTATTTGATCTCGAACCTAATGCACGTTTTTTTATAAGAAAATATATTTAACCAGGCTGGTCATTATTCTTACATATCTATTGTTCTAGACAATAGACCTATTTTAACCTGATATCCCAGCTGGATATCCTTCTAAAGCATGTCCCTAAAAAAGAAAAAGCGTATTGAAAATAAATAAATTTCAAACCACGTGCGTTTTTATATAAGAAACGGAATAATTGTTTGTCACAGTAAAGAGTGAAGAATTTTGTGTTATGATTAATCTAATCTTTCTGTTGCTAGTCTTTTAACGTGCTGCAAAGTAGATAGCTAACCGACACATCCTAACGCGATGTTCTAAACACAGATTGCTAAACCCAATCTTTTTTTTTTAAATATACGCAACTTTATAAGAGATGAAAATAAAACCCTTAATCGAAATTTATAATGTATATAATTAGAAATATTTTATTTTATTTAAAAATGTTAAAAAATATTATTTTATGAAATATTACTATATTAAATTTTGCTTTTTCGTTTGTATTGTTTTCTACCAAATCACAGAGACCATCTTAAAGCATATTTTCTAGCTCTGTATGTAGCATAACTGCAATCCCCACGAGGCTTATCCTTAGCATGTTATAATCGTGATCTCTCGTCAAAATGTCTAGTAAACGTAAAGGACTGTGAAATACTGGATACACTTTCTTAACGTTGCTCCGCAAGTTTAGTGAGCATTATCTAGTAATGCCTTAAAAGATACTTCCTATCATGAGTTGTTTTTTCTTTGAACAGAAGCATGAAAAGATCGGTTTGATGAAGCCTCAAATATTTAACAAATGAACCAAAATATTTACTTTCCAGTTTTTCGTGTTAATTTCTTCCGCCTAGATTTATTAGGAGCTACTAATAGCTACTGTGAGGATATATAACATCTCGCAAATGGTAGTGAAACAAACATTGCAGACAAAAAAAAATACGTTGAATTTTAATGGCTTATTAACCGTTTAGCCGGTCTATACGGGAAAATATAGACCGAGGTCATGACGTCATCGACCGAACGCAGTGAAGTCCATGCGAGTGACAGTGTTTATTATGTTTATTACCCTACTGATAATTTCATAACCATCAATGAAAAAAAGGTTTTAGAGTGCAGGGGTGTTTACCAAAAACAAGGTTTAGTTGGAAACCATGAACTTTCTTTATATTTCGAACTTACACAGACATTCGATCCACAACAATACAATACATCTTTTAAAAATAGAATATTTCAAAACAGTTTTAAAATTCAATTCTTTGTCGTTTCGCCGGTGTCATGGGGAATTAGGAAGCAGGGAATTAAGACTCCAGAGTTTTCCTAGTGTTTTAAGACTTACGCAGAAGTACAAAAATATAAAAATGTGCTTTAAAAATAATATTAACAATTGTTAACCATTAATGGGAACGATAATATTTTAACAAATTCCAAAGACAGTTCCATTGTAAGTTATTTCGCTCAAGGTACATTATTTCGTTGTACTTTTGGAAACGGCCGCAACTCTTTCTCCACTAAACACGAAATGAGATGGCTCTCATATGCTGCACATCAAATCGAGGTTCAATGGGCGATTTCCCATCCAGAATTTCGGCTGCGTAAGCAATGACAAATACGCCACAGTTAAAACCGCCTTCTTGCTTTTGAACAGGAAGAAATGACATTGTAAATTTTCAGTTGAGGTTTCTTTGAATTTTCGATAGAGGCGCTTAAACTCCTAAATGTATACCGACCAGCTCTTTTGTTGGTTTTTCAAGTTGTCGCAAATTTGAACAAGTCCAACGCAAATGTTTATTCGCTTGAAATTTCCAATTGTTCAAATACGAAGTTATTCCAGATACAGAAAAATTTAACGAAGTATTTTTGCTAGAAAAATTTGTTTTCGCAGGTCCATGCGATTACATCCATCCATAAATAAAAGTCAACTCAAGGGAGACCATCGTTTTATATAAAGAAAATTACGAAAAGAATATACAAAAAAATATATAGAAATAAGTTTGTAAATACATACCTCTCCTGAAGTTAGACTTTTCTTCTTTCTCGATATTTTTAGGATAGCTTTTATCTCTAATAAAATCTTCAATTGATAAAAAATCATAATGTTTTTGTGGAGATGGCATAATTTTGTTTTGCTTTAAAACCACGTGAATTAAGTTTCAAAAAATAAATTCAAGTAACTTGAGTTCGGAGATCGAATGATCTATTTCAAAACAAAAGTCCTAATTCACTAGTGAAATATGACTTCATTATTACAACGAGTCGTATTTCTAGTAGAGTCTTAATTCCCCAATGGACTCATAATTCACTAGGGTATTAAGATTCCCAAGTCAAAAATCCCTAGGGATTTAGGATTCGCGGGTCTTAATTCCCTGAAGTCCTAATTCCCCGTTACACCGGTGTTCGCATTAAAATTAAATGTACAATTGTTAAAATTTACTCCGGAAAGAAATGAAGGGAGGGTTGAAGACTGCGTGGAACTGGAAGTATTAAGAGCTGTGGATTGGTTATGTACGTCAAGTTGGATATTATTTGAGCTCAAGAAGTTTGACATTTTGTAACGGTGAGTTGTACTAGCTGATTTATAATTTCTTAACGAATCAATATTTTCGTGACCACTGTGTTGAGCTACATAAACTTCGGGAACATTGCTGCAAAGGTATTACAATATTTTGTAGCTTTTGACTGTTGGCCTGCTATGAATTCGTCTATTTCATTTAAACCGTCAAATAAACTATCGTCCACCAGAAGAAAACAAGGAGTAATTGACAATTTTCTACCACTTTAAATTAACTTTCTTGTTTAGTTTTTGTTTTGATGTCGGTTAATACGGCGTCTTGTTAACCGTGTGGATTTTTCAAGCGGGCAATACGGGTTTTTAGGCATTCTGATTGGCTTAGCGCTCTTGACGACGGACCGATATTGTGCGGTATTGCCCGTCGTCAAGAAAAATGGTAGCTTAAAATGTAAACAAGCACGAAAAATAAGTTCTAAAAAGCATTGGAGATGATTATATATCTAACTCCTACAATACATTTATCAATAAAAACATTTTCATAGGATAAAACAACAAAAATGTCAAGTTTAACAGTGAAAATAACCAGATTCAGCAACTTTCCGTGTGGATGCTTCTTCAACATAGTTAGTTAACTAGTTACATTGTCCATAAAAAACGATGCTGATATCCAGTTTTATTAAAAGTACTAAATACAGGGCGACGAAATTATGACAAATACGTCTCCTCTCATTTTCAGATTCTTTCGTTCAGCTTTGTGATTACCGAGTCAATAAAAAACTCGTTGAAGCCCATGTTATTCTTGGCTAACTAGCTAGTTAAAAAAGTTACTTCAATATTCGTTGTATATAACTATATTTTAGCTGCGCATTCAACTTTATACATTATTCTGTACGTGTCGAACATTGTAATGTTTTGTTTACAAAGTAAACCAAAATTCTTATTTTTTATTTTTATCTAACTTAGACGGTTAACAAATACAGTCATTGCACCGACCTCGCAAGCTCTGTCGGCACTTAGACCTCGGGTGATATTTTGCGGTACAGCCCAGGGTAATCGGTTATTATTGTATTAATATAGACTGGTCACGTGAAAAAAAAACAATCAAATTTTCCGAGAACGAATAAACGTAAACATTCAAAAATACTCAACATTGGGGTAATAATAAAGAATACTACAGCGTGCATCTTAGACATATTGAAAATGAGCAGGACTTGAACCAAAAAACTGCACCAATATAGAATGACTACTTGGATAATAAACATGAAATCTGCAAAACAAATATAAGAAAACTTAGGAAAGATCTTGTTTAAGCAATCATTATAATCATTATTCCGAGTATTTATACAGGATATAGCCACTTCAGTGTTGGAAACACTGTTATCAATGTGGGTCTTGTGTTCGGAATGTATACATAAAGTATACACTGGTAATACTTACTCAATTTCCCTCACATGGCATGGGTTGACCCTTAGCTGTGGTAAAGACACTTGTTAAACATGGTCGCGCTGGGGACCGTACCACGGACCTTGTGATTGCAAAGCGAACTCGATAACCACAAGGCCACGCGCCACAACGCGTCACAACGCGCCACAAACAGCGCGGTGAATATATAATAACAAGTGCATGCACACACAGACTTTTGAAGAAGTCTTTTTAACGTTAAATCAGAATTAAGACGAGATATCCTGCATCTTTCTTTTTCCGCAAAAAACTGAAACTGAAACAGTCGAAACTATGTCTTCTCGTGTGTTAATGATAGTGATGTGACTTATCTGCCTTTTACGCTGATGACGATCATTAGCTTTGCGTTTGTTTAAGTGTTTAACATTAACATTAAAAATCTCAAGATTACACTTTTATTTCTACTTGAATATCTAGCTGAAATAATCGACATCAAACATGCAATTATTTGATGAAATGTGTCGTGATGAGTAAAGGGCGCGGAACGTTGACACTTTTGACATGTGTATTATCTGTCAAATATTGACACTGGGAGTGGCCGAAAATTATAAAATATTAAATCTACGAGTTACGAATTTGCGTTCTTATACTTCTTCTGGGGTCGTTTTTTTATTTATATTTTAACATGAAATAAAAAAATGTTAAATAGAAAAGTAAATAGTTTAAGTAACAGTTACAACATCGATAAGAATTGAAATAGATAGAGATAAATAAAATGTGTCACACAAGCTATGACACATCACTTTCAAAATCAATTGCAATTCTATTTGTTAAAAACCGACCAATCGTATATAGACAAAGCGTAACATAAGATCGCTTTTCAGGGTAAAGTGATTTTAATGTAGAATTACCATAGAAAGAATAGCAAACATCTGAGGAGACGAGAAGAAGATATATTAAGACACCATAATGGCAACCTCAACTGTGTACGCTATGGTTTTCTTCTCACTGGCATATACCATATTGATTCTTTCGTGTTGTTGTTGACATATAAAGTTTATGGTATTGAAAATTAATTGATCGAATGAGAATGTGTTTTAAACTGATGTTACTTTGACGTTCCCACTGAATTAATGTTGGTGTGATTTTTTGCTCGTTTTCTGCTTGGTTTGGTTTTTATTATGACTTTCACAGACTTCAGTGCATTGTTTATGTGGATATTGTCCTTTTTGTACAAAGTTTTTTTGGTGCGGCCGTTACATATTGCTTACCAAGAAGACAGAACATCTAAATGATAGATCAAAACTACGGAGGAATATAAACGCGATAGGGATATACGTGGTAAGGACAAGAACAGATCTTTTGTTCTCAAATTAAAATTCTATTCTCTGACAGACAAAGTCGTACAGAAAGGATTGACAAGACAAATTTGAAAAAAATATTGTAATTTTACACGATAACCTTATCAATAAAAATTTTCAGTTGTTTCTTTTTTACATCCGCAGGTTAAACATATTCAATAGCAAGTTTGTACAGATATTCTAGAATTAAAGAATATAACCTTGTGCCGCTTGAGCGAATTATATAAAAAAAACTTGACATTTATTGATCTCAAGAATTAGCATTCAGACCGCACACGTACACATTTTCATCAAAAAAGGATACGCACAAACAAGATATATGATCACACAGACCTCAGAAAATATGTGAATTTTTATCCCGTTGAAAGTATATAAACACTAACACACTGTGTTTACGCTAAAGCAAACTTACTAGTCCACGACTGGCGTTAAAAAACAGCGTCTAGAGAGATAATTAGAAAGAAGGAGTCAGTTACATTCGCTTCCGAATGGCAAGGTGAAATATTTTCGCGAGTTAAATGTGGACTACTCATTTTTACCCCATTTAACAGGACGCTGCTACTGTGCTTTAGTTACCTTTTTAAAAAACGATAACTTTTAACTCGTTTACCAAACACTATAATTGATACAATTAACACTTATGTGTCAAGATAAGCCGCTGAGTTTTACCTAGGTGAAATTTTTACTTCACAAATTTCTACCAAAACATAGTGTCACAATGTTTTTATAGCGGTTGTTTTAATTCTACACTCCCATAAAATACTAAACTTATAAACATTTAAAGCAAAACTCTCACAATTTATTTAAAGGGTTCTGACATGGGTTATTAAGAAGTTTTAACAACACATGGCGAATTTGTAACAGAATTTCGCATAGCTGAAGTGGATATCGAATGCTTGGCAGACGCTTTGTTGATCCCTCAAAAGATTGCATGCTCACACAGGACGATTTTTGACAAAATAGAAGGAATTTGTACAGTTCTGAAAAGATTATCATATCCATTTAGATTTACAGTCATAGTCTCATTATTTTGTCAAAATTCTAAAGAACTGTGTCTAATTTTTTAACACCTCCACAAATATTATTACGTTTTTGTAATTTGAACCTTTTACAGCCAGCCAAACTTGTTTATTATGCCAGTGCTGCTTTTCAAAAAGGAGAACGACTGGAAAATTGCTTCGTTTTTATACATGGTACAGTACTCCAAATTTGCAAAGATCAAATAATTATTTATAATGGCAATAAACGGTTGCATGGTATGAAGGAAGACGACATGATAGAATTATGCTTGATGATTCTGGACTTCTACCATAATTGCAAAGAGAGGCATGGTTCAATAATCAACCATTTTGCATTCATTTATGATGGATTCATATATGATGACTTACCACATGTCAATTTTGTCAAATTCTATGCAACAGTATACTGAACTAAATGTTTTTGAAAATGCTTAAATGTAAATGGAGCAATTTTTTTTTTACTTTTTTGCAACTGGTATTTGATTTTCATGAAATGTGAGAAGCTTGTAATTTATTTTTAGTATAAAGAATATAAAAAATATATAAAGTAGTATTTGTAAACAAAACATTTCGATTTTAAGTTTCAACGAAATACAAACAATAAATGTCTTCAACGTTAGCACTCACTTTAGGCCATCATTTGTTGTTGTTGTTGCAACATCATTTGCAATGTTTGTTGATTCTGAACCATCATCTCTCTATGCTGCTTTTCTCAAGATTCTCATTCTTTCTTTACATTTTCTAAATCAATACGTTTTTTCTATAGACCTCTATTTTTTCTCGGAGAAATGCTAACAAATCTGGACTTGATTTTCTGTTTTTCTTTTTTTTCATTAAAACTTTCCAATTCTTTCCGTTTCTTAGTGCATTCATAAGTTTCCATGGCCTTGTTTCGAATTTCTAAGGCCTTTTGTTTATCATTTTCGTTGGTTGTTTTTTTTCTTTCTGCTGCTTCCACTGACACACGTTCACTTTCTTCATATCGTTCAATGAGATCCTCTAATAATATTTCATGCTCAGAGAGTTCATCACCAGCCAACCCAGAAACCTGAAGTACCTTTCTATTTTTGACTTTCTATTTTGTCATGATCGATATAAATTTATCGCGTGCGTTACGTAAAATTGTTAAAGCTGTGAGCTGCCATGACTTTCCACGTTCTCTACTACTATAATTATAAGAAAAAAATTCCACAAGCAACCATTTCTCTCATCAACGTGATGTCTTTCTCTTGGTTCCATTGCATGGTCATTCTATAAAATAATAAAGCATTGTCTTATTTTTGGTTGTGTAATAAATTTGGCATGCTTGTGTTAATTTGGAGAGCAATACATACTTTTTTCATCACGATGCCTTGCCAGCATCCATTTTGTTCGAGTTTTGTTTACGTTCTGCACACAACGTGAAAACTGTTGATTTAAATTTGTAAACGCGACGTGTTAAAAGAAGATATAAAATTTGACTTGTACCTAGGCCTTTTTGGGTGTTAACCCCGTAAATATATAAGGTGGATTCGTCTTGCTAAGAATCCCTATTCCGCAAAGCAGACGTGTTACAAAGTGCGACGTGCACAATCCGCAGGTTTATGCGTTTGTCTCAACATTATGATGAGGGGATGTACAATCCACTGGAACATTGTTATCTTACTATTATCTCCCTCCTGCTGTTCTAATCTTCTTTTTTATGAAAAGATTTAATCAATAATTAATGGTGTAAACAGAAGTTTTTGAGAGAGAATAAGAAAAAAAAGGCGAGTACATTAAAACAGAATCAATACTTTTTTTCTTCAAATTAATATTTTTAACTTGTAACATGTTGTCTTAATTTAAATGAACGTGTGAACGAATTTTTTTTTCTTGGTCATTTCTAGATGTTTCCGCTATAAAGAGGCTTTTGCTACAAAGAAGTTTGTTGTGAAAGTTTGTACCATTCCTGAGTTAAGTAGGTCCGTTATAGAAAGAATGTCCACTGTAAATAGATCTAACTGTATTGGGCAACTGCACAGACTAACAGACTTTGGACTTTTCACACACATTGCATATGATTTATCTTCAACGAGGAACAAGTATTTATGCTATTTCATGTCCTTCCAACTGCTATTTATGTAATATGGAAAAAGAAAATTTATATATTGACAGGAAAAACATTTGAAGGTTATTAAACAGGAGTGATACCCTAATAATCTACAGAAAATCTCATCAAATATGTTTCTTAGTGTAGGTATTAAATACTGTGGCTGTATAGAGTTTTTACGTTAATTCACATAAGACTAAACAGGTATAAAAGGTTATCTTGTCGAAAGGTTGGACACCCTTCATATTACTTCATTATCAAAATGATCTGTTTTGTGATTTTGACGATGAACCCAATTTGTAAATAGATTTTTTTACATACTATTAGAAAGAGAATTACATAGTTAAAAAACACTTTTCTATCATAAGAAATATAGGCAACCTTTTTATAAGAACATAAAAAATCACGAATCGCCAAAGTTTATCTCGCCAAAACTTTCCAATTTCAGATTTCGCGAAAGTTTATCTGGCGAAAATTTTTTAATTTGTAGATTCGCAAAAATTTATTCAAAAAATTTCGCGAGTTTTTGGGCTCGCGAAAGTTTCTCTCGCGAATAAAGTAATTAGCGCTACTTACCACCGTATTCTAAGATAAATTTGTCGTCTAGAATAAGTAAAAGACAATTCTTGAAATTTAGATATTTTTTCTAGAGGAACCACCTTAATGACTTTTCATCATCTTTGATAAGCCTAATGTTAGGCAAGAATTTTTTATAAGACGTCAGCTGACCAGGAAAAAATCGGAATTTATCTATCCTTTTTTAAAATTAATTCTAAGTTTATGTTTCACTGTTTAGACTTTCAATTGGGACATATATATGAACTTGATGACGTTATTCAATTATTTATCCCAATTGTCCTCCATTATGGTTTTGGAGATAAGACTTCTAAAGAGGTGTTGGGAGATTGTGGAAAAGCCGTAGAAACTTTATTCCTCAAAGTCTTTAAAATTTCAAGGAAAGAATAGAGATTATATAATGTTTGGTGTGTTGGTAGGGATGATAGATGCATTAGCTGAGTTCATCCAATTTCAGAAAAAACAAACTCTTCCTGAAATTGGACTAACTCATTGATTTTGGTGCAGAATTGTTCTGAAATTTCTGAAGAATCTTAAATCTTAAGAATGACTCACATATCCAGGAAAGAAGAGATTATATGCAGAAATATTTATTAAACGATAACCTTAAGAAAAAATAAATACAAAAACAAATTTATCATTTTTTTTCAAAATAAACAAAATATTCACTACTGTACACAGACAATTCGTCTTTGCACCAGACTACCTTAACGTTGATGAACTTGAGCACAGGCGGATGTGAAGTAAAGGGATCACGAGTTTTGACTAATAGAAAACATGTCGGTATTTTGACCTTGCTGTGGGGCCAACTTGCGTGCTTTGTAGTCAATGGTTTAGCTTAGCAGTGTTACTGAATGGCGCATTTCTGATTTTCAACAAATTGTTAATTTCTCTCTTTTTATTATTTTTTTCCTACATTGGGCTGATAAAGACAAAAGATACCACAATTTAAAAATCATTTAAACTAAACCAATTCCTTTCCCAAAGTTTTCGAATTTTACGATTATTGAATTTGCACAGTCATAAGTATGACATTAAAAACAATACTGATTGAACAATTTTCATTTACAGTCGACATAGAAATGCAATTCAAAAATTCATAAGTCAAAAAACAACAACATCTTCTACAACTCATAAAGATGCAATTTTACAGATAGAAAAAAACACACAGAGAACTTTATCGATCGAAGTAAACAACACACTTATTCCAGTCATAACTCATAAAGAGATGCAGTTCTTTAACTCGAAGAAAATCTTTTCTACGAAATTTAACTTTTTTGTTCACGACGAAAAAGATCATCTTCAAATTAAAGATAAATATTTAATTACTTATTGTGCGTAATTTTAAAAACAAATAGCAACGTAAAGGCTACTTAAAATTATTTTAACTGTTCAGATTAAACATTCACAATTTTGGAGTCCGTTTTTCACTTCTACAAAAATCAAATGGAGCATGTGTATTAGTTTATAAAAAAATGACAGGTACAAGGCTGACAAACGCGTATCTGGTTTTGTTAAGCAAATTCTCAATTTCTCATTGGAATTGCCCTTTCAACAATAATCTCTTTGCACACTGTTTCTAATTTAAACAAGATACCACCAAGTGCACAAAAAACGGCTTGAAATTGTGTCTCTTTTAAACATACCAAGCTCCCTAACTACTGCAAGTGCATCTTCAGTAACATCACTGTTGTGTGTGAACGATTCGAGACGCAGTGAAGAGCCATCCACTAAAATATTGACCGTTGATTGCATTTCTCTCTCAATTACTGCACATTGGTCGTCTCTTCCTTTACTGCAAATCTAAAGGTTGGACTTTTTACATCATGCACAGTTAAAATGCTGACGCTAAGCAAACGCTGCCACAAAAAATTGGATGTTCCTTCTGTTAAAAATGGCAAATATAGGGCCATTGCTTCCTGCTTTATTTTTGGAAGAGCGTTTATTAATTAAGACAGAAGTCGAGGAAAGTCTAGAAAGCAGGGATAAAAGTTCGATATGAGAAAAACCTCATTATCTTCAATATCTTTCAAATGCCTGCAACATTCCTCTCTAATAAGGTTAATTGTCGTTCTCTCGTTAAAGGTTCGAGGATGACTCAATTGCTGGTTTTGTACATCTTGATCAATTTTACTTCTCACGAAAAAAATTTCTTTCCACGACTTTTTATTTTTTGAGCAAGCCAGTAATCGTTTTGCGTAAATCTTGTAGCAGAAATAATTACGAAGAAATCGTACCTATCGAATAAAAAATGCAATCAAAGTAGATACAACAAGAACTAATTTGATCTCACATAGGTAGTTACTTAATCTCACCGCACGGTTAAGTTTTTCATACAAACTTACAAACTGCAAGGTTAACTATCACAATGCTTGAAAAAATGTATGATTATTGACAGTTGGAATAGAGAGATTGTTACAGTTACATAATCTTAGCTTAGCTATAGCTAAGACCCTGAAAAAATACTTGTGAAAATGTGATGAGAGAAACCAAACGTTGCATTATTCTTGATATTTGAATCTCTTCACTGTACTGTCACCTTTCTCTTTCTCCCAAAGCCAATGTTACTTATCTCTAGGTAAGATTTCTGGTGTACTTCTGTTAGTAACAGCCATGTTATATATTCAACATTAATTTTTTGGAAATGGAGAGCTCAAAATGAAATTCCCAATGTACTTTTTCAGGGTTTTAGCTTAGCTGGCTACTTGTTGTTGTGCCTGATAGTTATGCTGGCTGGCTACCAATCATTTTTTTTTTTTTTTTTTAAACTGGTTAAAGTATTACACGAAGTTGTAGCTTTACATTTAATATAAAACAGAAAAAAAATGTACCACATTATATTAGCTAGATTTAATTTTCTTTGTCACACTACCACTTGTTAACTTCGATTTTGTGAAACTGACCGTTTACAACTTCATGCTAAAAATTTGCTCATAATTTCTTGTTTTCATCGTTTTCATTTTATTCTTAATTTTATTCATGATTATTTCGCGGAACAATAATGGTTATAGAAATAGGTGTATTCTTAGGATGACTACTGCAATTTGGAATCAAATCTAACCAAAAGAAAAAACAGAATTAGAAATACAAAACGTATTTGTTGCGTGATTAAGAACAGTCCTTTTACTTTAGTTGTGGCCGCAGAAAGAACGAAGAAAAATTCCCCGCTCTTTTAACCTTTAACCTTCAATATTAAAAAGTGTTTTTTTTTTTTGGTCCGCAAAAGTTTTATTTTCACAACGGAAGTCGAGTAACCAACATCGTTTATATGCTAGATCTTCTCTTATGTAGTATCACTTTCGGGTAGGAAATAGTTTTCACCACTTTTAGATGTGCTTTCTTGATCAAGTCCACTATTTTAAATGTCTAACAAGGAGCGTATACATTGTCTGTATCAACTATATTTACCTGTCAAAATCAATTTTGTCGAAATAAACATCTTTAGAAAATTGCGGTGAACCTACACCTGGTACATCCCAATACTGCAGTAACGCATTTCGCGGGTCTGGGTACGGAGTAAATTCTCTTTATAATCCCATATTCATACAACTGGTTAGTTTAGAAAGCATTAATTTTTAGCACTGCAGTAAAAAAGTTGATATGACCACCTGTCAAACAGGACAAAGTGGCATTGACAGGACAATTTTTGGAAATATTTTTATTTTTATTTTTCGAAAGTCCAATAAAAGTCAGGAAAAGTCACAAAATTCTAAGTAATTTCATCCAGTATTTAAAAACTACTAAAAAATGGAATTTTAACTAGCCCTAGAAATCGAAAGTCGTAACTGTTTTGTTAGCTTTAGCTAAACATGATGACTGGGTTAGTATAGAATTTCAAAACGTGACAGTTGATCTGGGTAATATCGTCGCTTTTTTCCCAGGACGGTTTATGAGTTTTAAAATTTGCCACAAGGCATATATCGTACTTTAATGAATTACATGAAATTACCAAGCTTTAAAATAATGTAAATTTTTAATAGAATATCAACATTCGGTCCTTCAAATTTTTGTAAAAGCAGTCTGTCCAAATTTTTTAAAAATTTCTGGGATTTAGGACAGTCAAAACACTTTTTGAATGACGTCACGTCTGCTGTCATGGTGCCACGGTGGTAGCCAGAGTAGATGATAGGAGTTTCTCAAACCATACTTTTAGGGTTCTGGCGTAAATATATTTTTGTTGCCATAGCAACCGTATGACATCATATGGTAATACATCTGCGCATGCGCAAAACCTTTACCAGAGTGTGAGAGAATGTGACGTCATTATGCGCAAAAAGAATCAGGGAAATCCCCTAATTCCAACCGTGATCGCTTGTTCCAGGATCCTAATCCAGAATTTTAACAAAAACGATAAACATGAGTAGTTGGTTCAGAAATATCCTTGCACAATTGATGACACATCCCCTTCGACTGGAGTATATTTCGGATTAATTTAAGACCCAGGAAATATTATGGTTTAGAGGAACCATAAAATAAACGATGAAAGAACAGTGCGGTGATTGTGCTTGATGAATATTATAGATGCAAATGTGGGAGAAAACTTATGGTGCAAGATAAAATATTATGTCGGCACTGTTATCATGAATATACGTTGTATAACGGTGGTTTTTGTAAATGTTTAACTAAAAAATAAAGAAAATGTATTGATCAAATAAATATAAAATATAATAAATGAGCATGTTTAAATTTGGAGATCCAATGATTAAATCTAAAGAATTTTACAGTAATGTCATACCGTACAATATTGAAGATGTGAACCTTGAACACCTAGTGGTGAGTGAGTCTATTCTCGCAAACAAAGGTAAAGATGAACGATTTATGATTGGTTATCATGACTAAGACGGCAACTTATCCCCGTTACTAATAAAAACGCCAAAACACATCTTTTCTCAGGGTACCTCTCAATACAGCGAGAATTCAGCGTTCACCATGTCGTTCGATCTGGGTGACTATCCTGAATGGTTAGAAAAATACGAGAAAATTTTGAAAAAGGTAGAATGGCAAAGCGGGGCTTATTTCACCAATCCAGGTGTGAAGAAAGAACGATATATTAATCCGAAATTGAAAGAATAGAAAGGTAAAATTCGAACCAATTTCCATAAGCAAAGGAAACCACCTCAAGGAGGACCATACGAATGTACGGCCATCATTAAAATAGGAAGTATTTATAGGCAAGGGTGCAACTATTACATCAAAACGTATTTGGGAGAATGCAAATATAAAGAGGTTGAACGGTACGGCGCTAATTATTTGAGTGAATTTGAGGAATCTGAGGAAGATGATGATGATGATGATGATGATGATGATGATGATGATGATGATGATGATGATGATGATGATGATGATGATGATGATGATGATGATGATGATGATGATGATGATGATGATGATGATGATGATGATGATGATGATGATGATGATGATGATGATGATGATGATGATGATGATGATGATGATGATGATGATGATGATGATGATGATGATGATGATGATGATGATGATGATGATGATGATGATGATGATGATGATGATGATGATGATGATGATGATGATGATGATGATGATGATGATGATGATGATGATGATGATGATGATGATGATGATGATGATGATGATGATGATGATGAAAGTTTTAGTGTGTTGTAATTTATTTGCATTACCTTTATATAGTTGATCAAGAACTACATGAAAATAAATGAACGTAATTCGAAAAGAAGCTAAAAAACTGGATGTTCCTCGTTATTCTACACTGAATAAGCCTGATCTACTTGAGGCAATCCGCAAAGCTAAGTTTAAAGATGTTTCAACTCAAACAGACAGTCCTTATTATAAACCTTGTGTTGAAATTGTATATGAAAAAAATCTTGAAAAATATTTGCAATATCTCGCTAAAAGATCGCGACGTATAGTACATTATGGGAATATACTGATCGATGAAAACTTATACCAGACTATATCGAATAGGCAGGCAGATTCGTCCTTACCTTCCTGTCTACCTTTGCAAGTAACTGGGCACGCTCTTGCCCATTGAAATTATTGACGATACGACTAACTCGTTGGCGCATTTGCTATTTTAGGACTATATATCGCTGTTTTTCTTGCATGATTAGACTGAATTCATAATTCCAACCCCTGTAGTGATGACATTGACACTCAATAATCGATGGTCACAGTAGCAAACCCAAGTGCCATGCATCTTGAACTTTTTCGCGAGTCCATCTCGCTCTTTTATTTCTTTTTGAAAGTAGTGTTCGATTTTTTCAATCCTTTTTAACCTCTGGTGCTGACTTTCATTGTACTCCGTGAAGACGCAGACGCAGTGAAGAGCCATCCACTAAAATATTGACCGTTGATTGCATTTCTCTCTCAATTACTGCACATTGGTCGTCTCTTCCTTGATCGGAAAAATAGGAAGCAAACTTTTCTTTGTAAAACTCAATTTCCTTTACTGCAAATCTAAAGGTTGGACTTTTTACATCATGCACAGTTAAAATGCTGACGCTAAGCAAACGCTGCCACAAAAAATTGGATGTTCCTTCTGTTAAAAATGGCAAATATAGGGCCATTGCTTCCTGCTTTATTTTTGGAAGAGCGTTTATTAATTAAGACAGAAGTCGAGGAAAGTCTAGAAAGCAGGGATAAAAGTTCGATATGAGAAAAACCTCATTATCTTCAATATCTTTCAAATGCCTGCAACATTCCTCTCTAATAAGGTTAATTGTCGTTCTCTCGTTAAAGGTTCGAGGATGACTCAATTGCTGGTTTTGTACATCTTGATCAATTTTACTTCTCACGAAAAAAATTTCTTTCCACGACTTTTTATTTTTTGAGCAAGCCAGTAATCGTTTTGCGTAAATCTTGTAGCAGAAATAATTACGAAGAAATCGTACCTATCGAATAAAAAATGCAATCAAAGTAGATACAACAAGAACTAATTTGATCTCACATAGGTAGTTACTTAATCTCACCGCACGGTTAAGTTTTTCATACAAACTTACAAACTGCAAGGTTAACTATCACAATGCTTGAAAAAATGTATGATTATTGACAGTTGGAATAGAGAGATTGTTACAGTTACATAATCTTAGCTTAGCTATAGCTAAGACCCTGAAAAAATACTTGTGAAAATGTGATGAGAGAAACCAAACGTTGCATTATTCTTGATATTTGAATCTCTTCACTGTACTGTCACCTTTCTCTTTCTCCCAAAGCCAATGTTACTTATCTCTAGGTAAGATTTCTGGTGTACTTCTGTTAGTAACAGCCATGTTATATATTCAACATTAATTTTTTGGAAATGGAGAGCTCAAAATGAAATTCCCAATGTACTTTTTCAGGGTTTTAGCTTAGCTGGCTACTTGTTGTTGTGCCTGATAGTTATGCTGGCTGACTACCAATCATTTTTTTTTTTTTTTTTTAAACTGGTTAAAGTATTACACGAAGTTGTAGCTTTACATTTAATATAAAACAGAAAAAAAATGTACCACATTATATTAGCTAGATTTAATTTTCTTTGTCACACTACCACTTGTTAACTTCGATTTTGTGAAACTGACCGTTTACAACTTCATGCTAAAAATTTGCTCATAATTTCTTGTTTTCATCGTTTTCATTTTATTCTTAATTTTATTCATGATTATTTCGCGGAACAATAATGGTTATAGAAATAGGTGTATTCTTAGGATGACTACTGCAATTTGGAATCAAATCTAACCAAAAGAAAAAACAGAATTAGAAATACAAAACGTATTTGTTGCGTGATTAAGAACAGTCCTTTTACTTTAGTTGTGGCCGCAGAAAGAACGAAGAAAAATTCCCCGCTCTTTTAACCTTTAACCTTCAATATTAAAAAGTGTTTTTTTTTTTTGGTCCGCAAAAGTTTTATTTTCACAACGGAAGTCGAGTAACCAACATCGTTTATATGCTAGATCTTCTCTTATGTAGTATCACTTTCGGGTAGGAAATAGTTTTCACCACTTTTAGATGTGCTTTCTTGATCAAGTCCACTATTTTAAATGTCTAACAAGGAGCGTATACATTGTCTGTATCAACTATATTTACCTGTCAAAATCAATTTTGTCGAAATAAACATCTTTAGAAAATTGCGGTGAACCTACACCTGGTACATCCCAATACTGCAGTAACGCATTTCGCGGGTCTGGGTACGGAGTAAATTCTCTTGTACCGTCAGTCACAGCAACATGGCATGCCCCTTCATCGACAGCACTTAGATCTCTTATGGCATTGATGAAACTCGACTTTCCTGCTCCAGTTTCACCTAGTACTGCACAATGTATTAGTTCTTTAGTCCACTGATCAAGCTGTTCTTGTAAAGCATTTCGAAGATTATTACCAAGATTGCAATACATCTTAGATATGTGTTGAAGAAATTCAGTGTTTCTTCGTATGCGCTGCCAGATTGGTCCAGAATCCGTTTGGTCCATTTCTTAATACAACTAAAAAAATTCAAATTCATTGGAATATGAAAAATAGCTGCTCATTGTCATAATTCTTGTGGATGACAGAACAAAAATGGGCGCTTAAATCCAGGGACCTTAGAGGGTTGGACCCTGGAGCCAGAACGAAGGGAAAGGTTGTTTAAGGTGGCAGTAACCCTTTTTAGCTGTCCAAATAGCTGAATTTTTTTTACTATTTCTTAAAAATATAGGCCTTAATACATAATGACATGATTTTACTTTAACATCAAATTTACTGAGCCAGCAGAAATTTCTATTTAAAAATGTATCATAAACAAGAAAAACTCGGCTTTTACGAGCTACAGCTGTTTACAATCTCGCTGGTTTTCATCAGCTTCTGTTTTTAAATGAAACTTGGGTTAACCCTGTTAAAACGGTGTCGGAGTTTTTTGTTCCTTCATATTTTTTAAACAATAGCCTTTTGTTTTGTTCAAAAGATTCTTTGCAAACATCCTCTGCTGCATCGAACGATGTTAAAAGAAAAATATTCCGAATAAAAAGATTTCTGCACACCGTATCATGACTGCATGGTTCACAAAGCCTGTCTGAAAATTTTAACCCTATCTGGTATGGGCTTTTTTGGCCTTTGTAAGTATGGGGGGGGCATAAAGTGCCCGCGGGCTATAACTTTTGTCCACTTTGGTTTTAAGTGACGAAACTTGGCACAAAGAAGCATCAATATGTTGTGACTTAATTAGTGACAAAATATTAAGGTTGACATGTCATCACAGGAAGTGATGACGTCATAATAAGACAATGGTTGAAGAAAATATGTCTTTCTTGGAAATTCTCTTTTTTTATCTTTTTTAAAATTATTTACTGTACTATTCAATAAAAAAGTACTATGAGAATGTAAGATTTTATAAGAAACATGAACAGGTTGGGTAAAGACAAAGGATTTCTCTAAGGAGAAAATGGAAATCGATCAGAATTCAAATCTTCAAGTATTTTCTTTAAAAAATCTATATTTCAGAACCTTAGTGTAAGTAGCTGTCATGGAATAAAACTTGGTAATATCTATTGGCACTTATGTCAGTAGCTACTTAATAAAGAGAATTTGGATTGACATGGGAGAAAATAACTTATGACGTCATCATATGACAATAATAATAGAGAAATAGGAAATTACAAATATTCCGTTCTGTAAATTACCATTATTCTGGTCTGAAAATTACACAGTATGCCTGTCAACATTGTATGATGACTTTGTGTCACTGTCACGTACATAATCCCATATTCATACAACTGGTTAGTTTAGAAAGCATTAATTTTTAGCACTGCAGTAAAAAAGTTGATATGACCACCTGTCAAACAGGACAAAGTGGCATTGACAGGACAATTTTTGGAAATATTTTTATTTTTATTTTTCGAAAGTCCAATAAAAGTCAGGAAAAGTCACAAAATTCTAAGTAATTTCATCCAGTATTTAAAAACTACTAAAAAATGGAATTTTAACTAGCCCTAGAAATCGAAAGTCGTAACTGTTTTGTTAGCTTTAGCTAAACATGATGACTGGGTTAGTATAGAATTTCAAAACGTGACAGTTGATCTGGGTAATATCGTCGCTTTTTTCCCAGGACGGTTTATGAGTTTTAAAATTTGCCACAAGGCATATATCGTACTTTAATGAATTACATGAAATTACCAAGCTTTAAAATAATGTAAATTTTTAATAGAATATCAACATTCGGTCCTTCAAATTTTTGTAAAAGCAGTCTGTCCAAATTTTTTAAAAATTTCTGGGATTTAGGACAGTCAAAACACTTTTTGAATGACGTCACGTCTGCTGTCATGGTGCCACGGTGGTAGCCAGAGTAGATGATAGGAGTTTCTCAAACCATACTTTTAGGGTTCTGGCGTAAATATATTTTTGTTGCCATAGCAACCGTATGACATCATATGGTAATACATCTGCGCATGCGCAAAACCTTTACCAGAGTGTGAGAGAATGTGACGTCATTATGCGCAAAAAGAATCAGGGAAATCCCCTAATTCCAACCGTGATCGCTTGTTCCAGGATCCTAATCCAGAATTTTAACAAAAACGATAAACATGAGTAGTTGGTTCAGAAATATCCTTGCACAATTGATGACACATCCCCTTCGACTGGAGTATATTTCGGATTAATTTAAGACCCAGGAAATATTATGGTTTAGAGGAACCATAAAATAAACGATGAAAGAACAGTGCGGTGATTGTGCTTGATGAATATTATAGATGCAAATGTGGGAGAAAACTTATGGTGCAAGATAAAATATTATGTCGGCACTGTTATCATGAATATACGTTGTATAATAACGGTGGTTTTTGTAAATGTTTAACTAAAAAATAAAGAAAATGTATTGATCAAATAAATATAAAATATAATAAATGAGCATGTTTAAATTTGGAGATCCAATGATTAAATCTAAAGAATTTTACAGTAATGTCATACCGTACAATATTGAAGATGTGAACCTTGAACACCTAGTGGTGAGTGAGTCTATTCTCGCAAACAAAGGTAAAGATGAACGATTTATGATTGGTTATCATGACTAAGACGGCAACTTATCCCCGTTACTAATAAAAACGCCAAAACACATCTTTTCTCAGGGTACCTCTCAATACAGCGAGAATTCAGCGTTCACCATGTCGTTCGATCTGGGTGACTATCCTGAATGGTTAGAAAAATACGAGAAAATTTTGAAAAAGGTAGAATGGCAAAGCGGGGCTTATTTCACCAATCCAGGTGTGAAGAAAGAACGATATATTAATCCGAAATTGAAAGAATAGAAAGGTAAAATTCGAACCAATTTCCATAAGCAAAGGAAACCACCTCAAGGAGGACCATACGAATGTACGGCCATCATTAAAATAGGAAGTATTTATAGGCAAGGGTGCAACTATTACATCAAAACGTATTTGGGAGAATGCAAATATAAAGAGGTTGAACGGTACGGCGCTAATTATTTGAGTGAATTTGAGGAATCTGAGGAAGATGATGATGATGATGATGATGATGATGATGATGATGATGATGATGATGATGATGATGATGATGATGATGATGATGATGATGATGATGATGATGATGATGATGATGATGATGATGATGATGATGATGATGATGATGATGATGATGATGATGATGATGATGATGATGATGATGATGATGATGATGATGATGATGATGATGATGATGATGATGATGATGATGATGATGATGATGATGATGATGATGATGATGATGATGATGATGATGATGATGATGATGATGATGATGATGATGATGATGATGATGATGAAAGTTTTAGTGTGTTGTAATTTATTTGCATTACCTTTATATAGTTGATCAAGAACTACATGAAAATAAATGAACGTAATTCGAAAAGAAGCTAAAAAACTGGATGTTCCTCGTTATTCTACACTGAATAAGCCTGATCTACTTGAGGCAATCCGCAAAGCTAAGTTTAAAGATGTTTCAACTCAAACAGACAGTCCTTATTATAAACCTTGTGTTGAAATTGTATATGAAAAAAATCTTGAAAAATATTTGCAATATCTCGCTAAAAGATCGCGACGTATAGTACATTATGGGAATATACTGATCGATGAAAACTTATACCAGACTATATCGAATAGGCAGGCAGATTCGTCCTTACCTTCCTGTCTACCTTTGCAAGTAACTGGGCACGCTCTTGCCCATTGAAATTATTGACGATACGACTAACTCGTTGGCGCATTTGCTATTTTAGGACTATATATCGCTGTTTTTCTTGCATGATTAGACTGAATTCATAATTCCAACCCCTGTAGTGATGACATTGACACTCAATAATCGATGGTCACAGTAGCAAACCCAAGTGCCATGCATCTTGAACTTTTTCGCGAGTCCATCTCGCTCTTTTATTTCTTTTTGAAAGTAGTGTTCGATTTTTTCAATCCTTTTTAACCTCTGGTGCTGACTTTCATTGTACTCCGGTGCGACTGGTGCTAATGTAGGATATAATTTCATTCTATCATCTATACCCTTTTATTTATTCTATAAGAAGTTGCATCGTTAGTCCTGCAAAAGCAACATTTTTTCAGGATGATATTGATCAGTCAGCAGGAACTCGAGCCCATCCCTCGATCCTTTCAATGGAAGATAGGTCGCAGTGTCAAGCTTCCGTGTAAGTATATTTCCCCAAGAGTTTAACTCTTTAGTGGGAAGCAAAGCAAGAATTTTTGATTTTTTCTCATTAAGCAAGCAAACATCCTCATCTAACTGAGGGCATATAAGACTTAATCTCTGATAAACATCGGTCATGTAGTATATATCATAATCCCCATCCATGTAGTACTTTCCATCAGGGGGATCAAATAAGCCAATAAGCTCTTGTAGTGTTCTGTTAATAACAACTTTATACCCATCATTTACACAAAGTCGGCAGTATCCATTATTCAATACAAGTATCTCTACCTTTCCATTAGCCTGTTTGTTGATTATATTTGCAATGTCCTCGATTTTGTACAAACCTTTCACGATCAAGATCCGAGCAACGATATCATTGGACACTGCTTTCCTTATAGTGAAGCCAGACGCCTCGAATACTGATGGATTTTAAAGCGATCCTCGTGTCTTGACCTAGATAATCATCAAAATTTGTAGGGTTTCTGATATCAGTGATGTACAATTGTTTCATCTTTTCTTTATACGAAAAAACGATGAATATTCACTGGTACAACCCCAAAGCAAAGTGCAAATCAAACAGGAGGGAATGGCGTCTGGGCATCACGAATTTGGAACATCAGGATCTATATGTTTCGACAGAATCGCATAATCCTGTAGTATTCCCCGAGTTTAGTAAATATCCCATAAAAATTCCAACAACCTATCTTAATAATCCCGTTCGAGTTGGGTGGGATGGGCAAGCATTGGATTACTGAAACATTCAGGTTAATTTTGCAGCTCATTGTGCAACCACAGCATTAGGCATATCCGCTAAACATAAAACAGGATCTGTGCCCCTTGTCAACTCGATCTTTAAATTCCATGTCTACTATCAAATGCGTCGTATACTAGGGAGAATGAAAGTGCCCATGCCTTTTAACGATGGGTTTAATCAGTACAAGAATCCTTATTCAACATCTGGATTCGCACAAATATGTCGTGAATACGGTGCAGATCCACATGGTCTGTATAAATTTAAATCAGTAGGTTCTTCATTAACCAACGGTTCATGGTGGCCACAGGTTGATGGATATTATGCCAAAGTTATTATGCCAACAAGCCAAGGCCTTACAGCGGGAGGTCTGACAAAATTGAGTGAAAGTATTCAGGCATATGTGGTCTTGTTGCTTGGGTCACAGTCGGAAGCAAAAGCATCCTTGCTCGGGGCTGGTGCAGAAAAATATGCAGCGAGGCAAATCCTGGTACAAAAATATGAAAGTATGGTGCTACAAGTAGAGAATATAGGACAAGATTTAAAACATTTTCAAGAAGTGCTCCAATATTCTCGAACCCCAGTTAATTTTGCTGTCATGCCCAGCGTGTATATGTTACCCTCAGATATGAATCTACGTATCGGTAAAATTGAGGGTTGTAATAACAACGTTCTGATTGCGCCCGCAAATGTAAACGTTGGGGTTCAAATTGATCTGAATAAGATCAGGAAGCCTGTTGTAAAGGCAAAGCCAAGGCGCACTCCGATAGAAGAACCAGCTAAGCATCTAGCGGCTAAGCAGGAGAACAAGGTAGAGATGCAAACTTTGATAGCAACACCAACTAAGCACGAAAAGATAGAGGCAGAGAAACACGATGACGCCAAGGATGCGTTGATTACAACCGGAGTAGGTGTTATTTTGCTTTACATCTGGCTTAGGTAAGTAAGAATGTAGTCTAGTGTGTTTGATCAACAAATTAGACTAATATTTTACGATTTTTTCCCTTTCCTACTACTACCCATGTAGCCCACAACAAGAGCAACGGCAGCCGCGATCGTCATGTATAGGTGCTTGGCTACAACTTTGACAACTTTTGCGGCAACCCTGAAAAAGAAGGATACTACTGTACCAATGATACCAGAAAGAGCCGCAACAGCTTTCCCTGCTAAATACTTTAAACATTTTCCAAGTCTTTCCAGCTGTTTTTGTATAAAGCACTTCCCTCCAGCGCTTCCTGCCGCCGCAGCACCCGCTTCTCCTGTCACTGCCAGCACAATGGTAGATGTAAATAAACCAACAGCCGAGACTATACTCGCTAAAGTATTCCCCTGTTCCTTAAATAAAATCTTAAGAGTTCCAATCAGATATGTATCATCTCCCGCGATTTTCATCAGCGTGTCTTTAATTGCCTTCAGTTGGCTTTGAATCGTGAAAGATAGTTCACCATGAGCTTTTAATGTTGCTGCTTTTTGATCCTACAGCTTTTTAATCTCCTGCTTAACTTTTGCAATGTCGTTGTTCCAAATCTCTATCTGATCCTCAAACATCCCAGTCAATGCTTTCTTCCCCTCTAATTCCCTCACACCGGCCTCTGGTTTCTCTATTTCACGATCATATGAAATAATTTTTTGTCTTAATGATTTTAAATTTCCTCTTATAGTTTGAAGTTCACGGTCGAGTCCCCTTTTTTCACGCTCAGTAAAAACTTCTTAGTCATTAAAGGACGTCTCGGCCTCTTTTATGAGACTCTCCGTTCCATCAACAACCTTTCCTATATCGTCCATTTCTAGCTCGGCCGACTTGCTGTTCTTATTATTTGACAATTGTCCAACCATGTTACCGATCTTATCCACCGTATTTGAAATTTGTCGAACCACTCCCATTTTAATTGGCGTACCATACTCCGTAAACCCCATATTTTGCAGGCGTTTGATTCCTAGGGTCGTCTTTATCGTGTTGTTTGCACGAAAATCACCATTCTGCGTCGTTAGTTCCTTCCCTTTACAGAGGAGTTGGTTGGATTCACCTAATTTATTTTTTTCCTAGTTCAAATTTCGTATAGTTCAATTTTTTCTAAATTCATATCCTGCTTCCTCAGTACATTCGCGTTGCGAAGATATTCATAAAAGGAGTCGATCTTTAATATTTTGACCTCTTCCATATGACTACTTAGCTTGTCACCCAACCGCATCCGTTGCTCTTTCCGTGTTGGAGTTGAACTGGCGCCAGGCTGAGCAGGAAGGTCCTCAGGCCTGCTAAATCATCATCATCATCATCATCATCATCATCATCATCATCATCATCATCATCATCATCATCATCATCATCATCATCATCATCATCATCATCATCATCATCATCATCATCATCATCATCATCATCATCATCATCATCATCATCATCATCATCATCATCATCATCATCATCATCATCATCATCATCATCATCATCATCATCATCATCATCATCATCATCATCATCATCATCATCATCATCATCATCATCATCATCATCATCATCATCATCATCATCATCATCATCATCATCATCATCATCATCATCATCATCATCATCATCATCATCATCATCATCATCATCATCATCATCATCATCATCATCATCATCATCATCATCATCATCATCATCATCATCATCATCATCATCATCATCATCATCATCATCATCATCATCATCATCATCATCATCATCATCATCATCATCATCATCATCATCATCATCATCATCATCATCATCATCATCATCATCATCATCATCATCATCATCATCATCATCATCATCATCATCATCATCATCATCATCATCATCAGTATCGCCCTCACGTGTAAAACCGCCGTCATCTTCATAACCTGGATTTTAAGCCATTTTTTTAACAAAAATTCATCTGATAATAAACTAGCTATAAGTAACATATTTGGAAAAACACTCGATCCGTACGCTGAAACCAAAACAATGTTTGCCATGAAAGGCAAACGACAAACTGTAAGGGTGAGTCACATTCCATCGACAATCAATCAAAACGAGGACCTCTATGTGGATATTCCCAACTGGGGCAAAACGATGTGATATTTCCCGAAAGTCTTCGACTATTATTTGAAACGTACTATCGTGAACAATATCGGCAAAAGTCTGGTACAGAACCTGAAAATTGTACTCAATGGTCATGAAATTCAAAGCATTAACGACTATAGTGTTCGCTGTCTACAGAGATCTGTGGCTATTAAAATTTAACGTGAAAACACCCCTCGGAAAGAATGTTTGAACTAGTCAGAGACCTGCCCTTCTATTAACCTGGCCTACACGACAGATTGCAATTCGTTCTTCATTTTGCACCGTATGGGGATGTAATTAAGGATGGGGGTACAGCAGCTTCAGGGTATACTGCAGTCAAAGCGGCAGATGCTACCTACAAAATCACTAATATTGCACTAGAATTTGATAAAGTAAATCATGAGGGCTTTGCAGGTGCTATGGCATCACGGTATAGTCAATTCGTTCTTCCTTTCGAAAGAGTATTGCACAGCAAGGTGATCACCATGAAAAAAGAGGATACGTATATTAATTTACAGGTTGATCAACCCGCCAAAAGTTTAAAAGGAGTTCTATTAGTATTTGTATCGACTCCGGTGCTAACGAAATATGTTACAACCCCAAGATTGAAAAAATCGCGATCACTGTCGAGGGTGAACCCAATGAGTTGTATTCACACGTGTTGCTTCTAAAAGACCATTTTAAACAAATTGTGAATCTTTTCGGCAGTCATGATTCTGATATTACTATAAGTCAGTTCATGACTGAGAGATATGCACTGTTCGTTGATCTTCAATCATTTCCCGATCATACTCTGCACGGTTCCGGGAGACCTCTTCAACTCTTGAGTGATGGTATTACTCTGCATATAGTTAACAAAGCGGATGGAACTGGAAATATTCGCTGTTATATCTATTTGCTCAGTGACGCCCAGTTGAACTTCTTAAATGATCGGTTTTATAGTGTCGAGTATTGAAATAAGTGACTCTAGATATAGTTAAAGAGCCTCATACAGCGATATTTTCAGGCCCGACAAGTTGTGGGAAGACTAGAGTCCTTGATCTTCTCGAAAATGAGTACAGAAAGCATATTCACAACACTATTATCCTGTGTCCAACTATACAATGGAACAGCACTTACCTAGAGAGATCATCGCTTTGGAAAGATGACTTTGTGTTCTTGATTATCCTGAGGATCGACTTTTGAATGGATTAAGAATTTATCGTCACTCCTAGCTGGTGAAGATTGTCTCTTCATTATCGATGATTGTATAGCTGATGAAAATCTCGATAAAAATCTTTGCTTGACTTAGCGATATTAGGTAGACATCGAAAGCATAGTCTGTGGTTGTTAACCCAGTCTTAAACTGCTTTACGGAAAAACTTGAGAAGGCAAAAGAAACAGCTGTTCCTCTGGTACCCCCATGAACGGTCAGATATGAAATTGATCGACGATGAAACGAATGTGATCAGTGACTGGGAGGATATCAAGGATCAACTGAAAAAATAAAAAAAACATGCTTATATGTGAGGTTAGAACATCCTAGAAGCTATAAAATTCTCGAGTGAATGGGTTGTTTAAACGTCGAAGTAAGTTTTGTATAGACTCGCCCATACAAAAAAATCCAATTGTATCTGAAGATATAACAAAAAGATGTCTTCCTAAAAGCTTGTTATGGTGCTCGCCCCACATGTAGAGATCATATATGACGATTTTCAGGTTCCATGGTTTAGGCGCAGCCATGTTGGTAAATATTGCGGGATTAGTGATATACGAACAACACGCAGAAATATTGAAGGACGAGCCAGATATAAACTTTTCCGATCAGGTTCTTCCCAGTCTGGTACGTCCTAGCACGTGGAAAAAAATGGGCACGATATATTTATTTCCGCTGAGGATGTTATGGAAATCTTGATGCTTGGAAGTTTGGATGCTAATAAAATTGCGAAGCGTTGTGGCATAGAAATTCAAAACATAAAGCTTTTATCCAAGGAGGAAGGCACCCTTAACACTTTCAGCACCGTTTTTGATGGTGAAGATATGGTGGTGCAGCATCATGTCGATGGATATAGGATCGACATGTACTTCCCAAAGTACAGATTAGCTGTAGAATGTGATGAATTTGGACATTTTAATAGAGGTATTTACTACGAGGTAAAAAGACAAAACATATCAAGCAAGCCTTTATACGATATAACCCTGATGCGCCTAAGTTCTCCATATTTCACATCATTAACAAAATTTATCGCTATATTAGGCAGTGAAGTTTCTTACAAGATGACAGCAAAGCTGAAATTATTATTATTTTTTCTTGGTTGCCCAAAATAAAAAATTTCGAATTCCAAAAAATTAACAAATAAAAGATTTCTTCTCAAATTACCCTGTTCAACGCCGTAACTGCTGGAGCCATCGATACTCTATTCGATGAGCGCTCGCAACTTCATTTCAAGCGTGCTGATCTCGGTAGATTCTTAGGGGTTAAAAAAATTAAAAAAGTGGTGATACCTTCAATTTTTCTAGCTACCAGGTCCGAAATAGTAGAGGCCCACCGGATGGCCCCCTTTGGAAAAGGCAGAAACCCTCACGATGTCTTCATCTCCTTAAATGGTGCTCTGGAGATTACGCACCGCTCGAGAAAACCTAAAGCATTAGCTTTGACAAAATGGCTTGCAAGAAAGGGGGTGGAGGAATTTCAGGAGCTAATTGAAGAAAAAGATACGTCTCTGGCACTCCTCGTGGATGATCTAGACGACAGAGATAAGCAACTTATGATGCTGGAGGACGACCTTGAGGATAAGGACCGGCAACTTGCGGTACAGAGCCAGGAAAATGCAAGGCTTTGGGAACGGTATGTGCCACGTGCGCCACATGTTTTGTCCCGGAAAGGATAATGTGATAATGATCTATCGCAAGCATACCACACAGGACGACGACTTTCATCGGCATCATCTGCCATACTATTTTGCACGTATTCAGAGAGGTGCCATTCCTAGAAAACGACGATGGTTCCGTGACAACTTTCCGAACTCTGAAGAGATTGTCGTCATAGATAACCCCAACAGTATGCATGCCTTTAATAGATTTGAAGAAGAAGGGCATGTTGAGTGATATCAATGTCATTTCAACTTATCGATCTTACTCGGGATGATTTGTACGATTTAGGCGTTCCGGCACTGGAAGACTAAATTTTTCATTTTTTTTTTTTATTCTTGTTGTCCAAGAGTAAGAAAAGTTCGGATTCCAAAAATTAACAAAGATTAAAAATGACTCTATTTCCAATTGACACTGTGCTACGCGTCGTTGAGAAGAACTATTCTCATGAACGTGGTATGTCTGGCAGACAGGACTATTATATGATCAAATGTCAACCAAAGAACCTAACAAACATGCTAAATATTTTAAGAGTAAAATACCCTAATATGACTGTGAGGGAACCAGAATGTGACGATCCTAAGGCTGTTCATGCATCATGGTACCGATTCAAAGAAGATATTCTTGGTACCAATAATTTTTACAAGAACCACTTCACACTGCCTGATACCGAGAGGTTTTTGAAAGGCTGTTCAATATCGAGATGACATAAACAAGTGATAATTTTGTGACTTACAACGAGTCATAAAAATAATTAAAAAAATTGACCAATATGAAAAATTCAAAAACCAAATCGAAATATCAAAACAAAATAAGTACAACAATTAAAATTTAACAATATCTCCAATATCTCTGTACCTGTACTACAATGTAGTATCAAAACAGCATCAGTTACTGGTTATTGCCCGCAATGCGGGCAATAACCAGTGTTTTTTAAGTTTCGCAATGGAATATATTATGAAGGGCTTGAGTATATGGATCCAATTGATGAAGATGAAGAGCTTTTATATAGAGTAGCAGCAGGCAAAAAATCATGGGCAACATTCGCAAAGCTTGAGATCAACATACTGTTAGAATATGATATACAACGCCTAGGACTGCATATTATTGATGCGGATGTGAACAGATACGGTGTAATATGTTGCGAGGTAATCAAAAATAAAGAAGCATGGCTATCAGATTTGGCTGATTTGGAAAAAATAAGCGACATCCTAGACTTTCCTATAGCAGATAGACGGTTGGTTGACATCGACCTTGATATCGAGCCAAATGTTAAAAAAGGGATCGTCCATGGATATCCGTTCTATACCTTACACTCTTATGATTATTTGCGAGTTCCGACTGAAGATGACCCATATGACGATGATACAGATGATGGTTGGGATGAAGATGAGTGAGGACTTAAATATCTTTTATGGCTTATCAAAGCCACAAAAAAATTCATAAAAAGCGAAGAAAGCGAAGAAAAAAATCTACCATTCTTTTACATACTCTGCAGTTACTTCGACATTCTCCGGGACTAGCATTAATTCCCCTGCGACGAAACTTTGATCAGGTCCGTCTTTTAAATAATTCAGGACTATTTGACTCTGCTACAATTCGATCAAGCCTATACTTAGTTTTGCTCCAAAAAGCATCCGTTGCGCGTCTTTTCTGATCACCATGTTCTTCTCCAGGTTGTAACAAATAGAAGTACAACCCATCCTCTGGAAGTTGTTTTTTCTCCGCGTATTCTTCATTGTTTGCAAGTGTTACATTATCCAGCTTGATGGCCTTTGACGGTTTCATACCAATAATTGCAGTCTTGGTATTATTTAAATTCTTCACGGTGGCGTATAGGTGTTTAACCCATGTACTACTAGTCTCCTCAGTGACCAACTCGTGTGCATCCTGGGGCTTAAAAAGTCTTTCCGCAAGCACTTTGTTATATGATTCAACGAACACTGTAAAGGTATGATGATATTTGGTGGTAGCTCGTTTAATCTCCACCCCTTTTCCTTCCAACAATTTTGCTACATCTGATTTGAATTCTGACCCATTATCGCATTAAAAAATTGTAGGGTACCTTAAAGGACCACCATTCTAAATATCCTTGATCATGTCTGCAACCTCGCTTGCCTGTTTTATTTTTAAAGGTCGTGCCACCTTATATCTTGAGGCGACATCAATGCCTGTTTGAATATACTTGTATGTGTTGCTATGCAGCCTTTCATGTGGCATGTACAAAAGATCAAACTGAATTTCGTTCGGTTTCGTTTGGTTTTGTAATTGTAAAATGGGGATAGTCAATCTTTTTAGGCCCTTGAATATGTCGTAGCCATAGAAATTATCGAGATAACCAATGTACGACTCCTTTACGAGGTAATTTGCTCTCTTCAGCGAGTAATTTAACGGCTTTTAGTCCAATCAAAAGATGTTCTGGGTTGTAATACTGGTCAATTTTATGCATCTTTTTTGTAACGATATGTTGTTGTTTTGACATATTCTTTTATTATATTTCAAAAACGTGTATTTTTTTACAAATATTTATACGTCGCAAAACCTAGAAGGGGCAAGGATTCAACAATGAACGTAAGCTCAACATCCTGTTGATGTTTAGAAGGGACATAAAAATCGGATAATTTTAGCTCCTTATTGATCGTTGCAATATAGTATTGCCTCATAATTTCAACGAGTTCTGTCACAACCTTACCAGTTTGCCTCTGCAACTCTCGTTGTTTTGTATACCAGTCGATCTTTGCCTGTCTGTCGCGCACCCATTGTGCCTGAGCAGCCTGTAGTTGTTCAATTGCTTTATCATGACGTTTTCTCTCCTCCTCACCATGTCCCGAGAATTTGGAAAATAAGAAATTACTTCCGCTAAAAGCCAATGCATTAATCGTAGCCCCTACAACAAGAACACTAATAGTTGCCATTTATTTATTTATACGTAACGGTTGCCTTTTCCAATAGCACCCGATGCACATTTTATTCTGCTGCCCATTGAACTTGAAATTGTCTAAGGGATAATAGTGATTACATTGTGTGCATTTCTTACTCTCTTCCATGTTCTTTTGTGTTGTGTTTGCCTATATGACAAACACAAAATTTACTGGACATAATATTATTATTTATTTTTTCGGGATGATACTTGGCGGAAGCCAGCCTTTTTTGACAGCCATTTCTCGACTGGCGCGTCCTGCAGCAAAGTATGCTGTTATTTTCATCACATCCTCCATGTCCATTTTGGCAGAGGGTCGTGTAATTCCTAGAAATTTCTTAGCTGCAAGGGCATATCCAAAGGTAAAACCGAGATATACTACTGTCTCGTATAACATATCAATTATTTCTTTTTCATAAGGCGTAACGTTTTAATGCATGCATGGGGTTTAATGCATTTTAAAAATGTCAATTTTTTGATTTTAAGGATGAACTTTTTTATCAACAGGAGGCGGTTGCTCTGATGTTTTGTTATCATACTGATTCTGCTGCTGATTTTTATTTGTACCAAACGCCAACGTCTACTATATTAAGTACTGTTACTGCCGTGCCCCCTAAAACTGCTGTAGTACTGGACCCAGTACTTGATGAACTACTTGGTACAGTACTTGATATTGAACTGTCTTCAGAACTGTGTTTAAATTCTTCTTTCCTCTTTTTCATTAATGCAGCTAGTTTGTGGCCTTGCGCGACTCGACCTGGATTTTTTACTGGTTTTGTGATTATGTGCCATTCTGTGCCCTGTTGTGTACTCATTTATTTTAAAGAGGATGGACCCCTACAAAATTTTAATCACACTATTTTCATATATCCATTTCGAATCCTAGGTATAATCCCAAATCAGGTCTGAGGTTTGAATTGTGCAATGCCTAAATCTTATTTTTCGCGTAATCCAAGAGGTAATTTTGACATTCCCCATCCTTTTCTTCTCGTTCTTCTAGATTTTCATTTTTTGTTGTTTTGGACAAAACATGATTCGCAGTGTGCGCAACAACCAATAGTGGTGCTAGAAATTTGCCAAAGGTCACATGAAACAGAATACCAAGGTCTGTCATGGATTCTTTAATAATAGGATCGTTATCAATATTCTTCCTCAATTTTTCAACAGAGTCAATACAAGTAAGTTGCTAACAGCGGTTGAATATAAATTGACTACATGCGCAGATAGGGCCCGGCCCGTTTTTTTCCTTTCTCTTGTGCTTTGCCTTCCATAGTTACATCTTTCAAAGCTTGACGTTTGTCGATTGGTTTTTCCTTATTTGTTGTCGCTTCTGCAGGAATATCAACAACATCAAATGTATTTGCGAGCTCGGTCATTTTATTTATTATGCGTCTGTAATTTAAAAAAGCAATAGTAAAATTATATAAGGTAAAATTATTAAAATAAATAAACAAACTTCCATTTATTGGAAATTTATTTGATCAACCGCGCTATACTATATATCATGCTAACACGACTCTATTCAGTGATATATCGATTACCTTTCGTCTGATTATCCTCAATCCATATTGGCTGCATGTTGGTGTAGCGCAGTCTTGCAATTTGCTCCTCCTCGCTTGGATATTCTCCATTCTCCCTATACTTTACGAGCACCTTGTGATCGAACTCCTACTGCACTATATATCCCCAGTTCATCCCGCCTCTAAACTGTGCTTGGATGTGGTTCATAAATGTAACAATATGACATCCCAGATATTCGTGGGATGCTATCCCTGTATCATAATTTAGAGCCTTATGAATACTTTCTAGAATTAGCCTATGTAGATACCCAGGCCGATCGCATATGGGGCACTTCCTTCTTTGTTTTTTGTGCGGGCATTTGGTGCGCTCGCTTGATGCTTTGGCGCCATCCAAGCACTTGATGCACCATTTTGTCTGCTGCCCATTACGTTCGTTTACCTTGAAATTTTCTAAAGATAAAGAGTGATTACAGTGTCTGCATTTCTTACTTTCTTCCATGTCTTTTTGTTGTTGTTTTGTAAGAGTTTTACTTTACAAAACTTTGGAGAGCTTTTAGAAGCAAAACTCCCTTAGGAGATATTTTTTGTCTAGTGTGCTTTATCAAACACATTAGATTACACTCTACCGCTTCATACTGATGAGGAGTGACTCTTTTTAGCGTGCGTGTTAGTGTTTTTAATGACTGAAATGAGTTTTGGGCTCTTTTTAATCTTAAACTCTGGCACCTCTTTCACTACTAATAGTCCAATTCTCCCTGTGACCACAGTCGCCAACCCAAAAGAATCGCTCGCAATCGTTTTCCCAAGGCATCTTTTTTTTTTATATTTATCAACCTCAATGGTTGATAATATTTGTTGGACGCGCTTGCAATTCCAAAGGCACCGTATGTATGTCTTTTAGGACTTGACGTTTGTTGTAGAACGATGATAATTCTAGCTTACTTTGCTCATAGGTGATCATCCCCTGGTTGTGTACCCGGAAACCTATGTTTTTCGCAGTGTCTAACATTCCTTTCGACATGTTCATGACCAAGTCATGGTATTCTGCTTCTTTGACATCCTTTTGCACGAAAACTTGGTGCCCTTTTTAACTTGGTGCCCTTTTTAACTTGGTGCCCTTCTAAAACCTATAAACTCAGGTTTGAATAATCCTCCTGTTCTACTCGAGAAGTCGTCCATCATCATCCAGTTTTTTACATCATTGTCGTACTCCTCGATTAGCTCACGACGCACGACATCACGCAATTCTTCTCCAGAGATGGTAAAATACGCAGTGTCCGTATCCATGTAAATATATTCAAAATTTTGACGATCCACGTATTTATCCAAAAAATTGTAGTAAAATTCCAACATGCGAAGTTTGGCTAGTTGGAATACCGCGATACCACATTGGTAGGTTCTATCAATGCTGCACTTCCGTTTGTCTTCTCTAATCTCGTATGCATCACCTATCGGCTCCAAGTCTTCGAAATAGGGAGATCTCATCGCTTGATCGACCTTCCGTTGTATTCCCATGCCTTTCTACATCCTCAATCATCTTCCCATAGAATGAATTCCCCTTCAAATTGGCTATATCTCCAGTACTACGCTTGTCTGGATTTTTATCAGCTTCCCTTCAAGCAGCGGCAATTTCCTTAGGAAACCATGCAAAAGGTTTACTGTGCTTATATTATAAAAATTGGTGGATCGCTGTCACTTCTAAACCATGATCCAGGTACCATTTTAACAGAGCAGGATCGTTTCAGCTTTCATCACACCCAACAACTTATGTGTACCAGAAATACGTTTACGGCCCGTAGATTTTAAATAATCGTGCATGTGCTCCGGAATGGCTTCATCGGGTATTTCTTTAACTAAAGACAGTGGAGACATTTCACTAATTTTTTCACGCAGATTTTCAGGCACCTCAATATCAACTTGGGCAGTCCAAACAAGAAGCCTGTTTGCACATGTCGTGTTAGTTTTTCAACGTTTTCTGGTGATCTTTTTCCTTACTGCAGGGGAAGTCATACATCAGTGTGCTAGGACATAACATGTTCGCGTCTAGCCCTAGGATTGTTTGGCACTGTTTGGCGCCCTTGTATACATGTGATGTAATGCTTGTCACACCACGCTCGTGGTACCTACAAAATACGATCGCCGGGCCTCCTACCATACCCGTTTTTAATAGCTCGTAAGCCTCATTCTTTGTGCATTTTTCACATATTTTCTGCGCATCTTTACAATCCTTGCAGCTCTTGTTGTAGCAGTCTTCTTTACATTTGTGCTTGCATGGCTGGCCTGGTGCATGGAGCTCAATCTTATGGCTTAATTTTAGGGTTTTATTCAACACATATCTCATCGATACGCCGAGATACTCACTGCATCCTTCAAAATATCGATATCATACCGGTAATATTGACGTCTGGTCTTATCAACTGTTTCGATGAAGGGTTCAACATCAACCATGTTACACTCGCCCCGATTATAAAATAAAGAGTTGGCCGCATACCTCGCACTCAAATGTATTTGTCAATACCTTGATATTTTTGATATAGAAACAGTGGCCTTCCAACTTTCCAATAGTGGTGTCATCCAGCCTTTCCTTATCCTGCTTCTGCCCATTAATGAGTCGCCATGGTGCTTTCGCTTTGTTTGGTTTAGGCTCATGTACTTTGATATTCAGCTTGAAATTGTTTGAATGCTTCAATCTCTGCGATACTTGATAGCGACTCGGAGCTCTTATTTTATGATATAAAGATACACCACCTCCACCTTGGTGAATGTTGCAGCTGAAGCTGTAAACAACATTTACGCGCATGTCTATATGAGATGTGATTTTATCCATGATGGTATGCGTAAGTGGTTCGTTCAGATTCTTGTTGAACCACCACATCTTGACACGATCCCCATCCTCCAATATTTAGATATCATTTTCTTATTTTTCCGTGGAAACAGATGCTTGATGTCCTCAATACCCGTGTAGTTTTCTTGGTTGTCTTCAGTATCATGATAATCTTCCTGTGCTTCCTGTTCGACCTCATCGTAAAGCGTCGTTCCTCTTGAAAATTGTTTCTGTAATTTTTTTATAATAATCGCTAATAATCGATTGCATTTCTAAAAAAACTCATTTTTTCCTTTTATTAGATACAGATTTTTATCAATAGATTTTTTTTAACATGGACAGAATATTTAAAAAAAAACACTTTACTCTACTTGCGCATGATGACGTCACACTCGTTACATTCTGGTGAAGGTTTTGCGCATGCGCAGATGTTTGTCGAATGATGTCATATATTTGCTATGGCAACAAAAATATTTTCGCGCAGAGTTTACATGGAGTCGTTCATTTTACGGGGATGTCGGGGGATATAGAGAGAAGCGGGAAATTTACGCCTAAACCCTTAAAGTATGGTTTGAGAAGCTGCTATCATCTAATGGCAGGAAAGAAACTTATCATCCTTACTAACAATTTCAAAGTCATATTACTTTTTTTCATTTAATCTTTTCTAGGTCTTTTTTTAAACCCAACCTTTTTATTCCACGCTTTCAGCTTCTTTTCAGGTTCACACAAATATGATGACGTCGCCTTTAACTGTATGACGTCATCCAATATTTTTTCTCCCATTTGTTCCCCAATGTGTTACAGACTTTTAAAGTTTTTTCACTATACGATTTCTCCTCCGTCACTTTCGATTGGGGATAAATGTTTTTTTTAAAAAAAAAATTGGGCCTGAAAGGTAGTAAGCAATAGCACGGTTGCAGATACGGAGAATTTTATTTTCTATTTCGTTTAACGTTTGAATTATTGCCGATTTAAATAAAGACAAACAATTTGATGAGAAAAATAAAAAGTTACAAAAACTTTCTGCATGTAAATTGCCTAACCCTATCCGTAACAAGAAGGCACTCATGGGAATCCTTGTACCAATTCGAATCCTCGTACCTGCTAGCCTTTTCTATAGCGTGTTAATTTCTTTACTTTTAATATCTTTCTATCCCGTCTTTTGAAATAAAAGTATAAGCAATTTATAAATATTTCCATATTGGTTAATTCCGGCATTTTGTAATAATTTGTCGTGTCATAAAACAAAATGGAATAGTCATTATTTTCTTTTCTTTGTTTTATCACCACACAGCTACAATAAGGCCTAAACAGATTTTCTTTAATAACTTGCTTGATTTCATGGTATTTTATGATATTTATGGTTTTGTCTCAAATCAAAATTTTGGTATAAATATGGTAAAACATTAGCAGGGCTTCTATTTAAGCTTGTTTCAGTTATTTGTGAGAAAAAATCCCCAAAAATTAGCCTTTAAGTCCCTTTCTTTAATTAATGCTTCCACCAAAGGCTATTTTATATTTCAGTTTTTTAATTTTGATGCTTCATGCTGGAACCATATAGATTTAGACTGTCCTCATGCAAGCATTGCTCGTTTTTAACTTTGCACAAAAAGTGGCCACCATAGACATCGACCAAAGGTTTAAGTAACCCAAAAATTTTATGCAGCGTAATTATATCTTTGAACAAGAGTCTTACAGCACCGATATTCTTTTTTATACCCTTGTCTTATTTTGGAAATGAATAACAAGACTTGAAGAAGCTTTTTAAGTCCGCAACGCCTGTTCATCTTTAACCTTGTTCATACCGGGGAATTCAACCGCCAACTCGCTGTTTTATAAAACCAAAAACATACTGCTCCGACAGAGTTAAAAATTTGATTAATTTTAATGTTTTTTTTACAGTAGACGTCCGTTAATTCGAATGCTGCTTAATTCGAACTTTTCGTTATTTCGAACAAATTGCCAAGTCCCTTGAATTTGGGTTAATAAAGTCTTATATTTTGAGCTTCTTAATTCAAACTCCGCTAATTCGAACATTTCGCTAATTCGAACAATTTTTTAGTCCCAAGGCTACATTATGCTCCTTAATTCGAACTTTTGTGTATCGAAAAATAAAATCTGATGGGAAAGTAAAAAAAAACTTTTCATTTTTATTCATTTTCATCGCATCAATTGTGGAAAAATTTCTTTCCAATAAAATGAAGTTTACAAGGAATTTGGAGTCCTCGCACATCGCTAAGCAAACAACGTTAAAAAGATTTTCATAAAAAGTTGTAGTAAAGTTGTAATAAAGTTATATTAGCATAATTTATTTATTTATTAAAATTCTAGATTTTTCTGAAGTTCCGATAATCCGAACATTCGTTAATTCGAACAAATAATGTAGTTCCTTGCGTGTTCGAATTAACGGACGTCTACTGTATTTAGCAAATCCTCATTAGATCTTTCGAAATTCGGTGTCGCTTAAGCGTAGTTCAAGAAAGATTTTGTTTTTTTGAGGTGCTTTTTACTAGCTCACCTATATTGTCCCATATTATACTAGCTACCTACTATTTAGCAAACAAAATGCACGTAGAATGCAACTTATGTGGCAAAAACATGTGTTATCAGAAAAACGATGACGTCAGTGATTTTTTTATTCCCAGGAATCAATTTCTTTTATGCTATACTGTAGTCATTTGAAGTGGTTCCAGCCCATGATATTTGATACTAAATAAACCTGATATACAGGCTTAACATAATTTGACATCTCTTTTGCATTATAAGTATTCTTATGGAAAGTCAAACGTATGTGAATCTTAACACACTGGTGCCCATGCTGCTTTGAAGGTGTGTTTATATAGCTGTGACTTTCCAAAATTTTCTAATTAAACACGTTTAAAAGATAAACAGTTAGCACAAGTTTCACCCGACGACACCCGTTTCAAAGTTTCGAGAGTAACATATGTGCGAACGTTGTTGTGAGTTTGGACAGCAGTTAAGCCGATGGGAGTAAAGGTTCAATAAATTTTTCTATCAACTATAACTGTTCCTTTAAATATATAGAGAATTTTGAAATAGAAATGCTGAACGCAACAAAAAACTGATTTCTTTAATTTGACATTATAATTACGTTGATGTGCAGACAAAATGTTATTTTTCAATTTCACCGCCTGTGCGTGTAATGTGGCTCACATAACGAAATTATATCTTCTCTTTTATGTTGTTCTACTCATACCAGAATATTATTCGGGAATAAATTTTACTTAAATGTTCGCGAAAATTCGTTTTATATCAGCACAGTGAGCCATCAAACGTTTTTGAAGATCGGACCGAGAAAAAATAAACGAACAAACAAAAAAGGGAAAGGTTTTTATCAATATTTTCCTCGAAGTACTTCTACGCCTACATCAGATCAAAGGCGTATAAAAACCCTGGGAGAAGGTTGGTATAATGTTTAGGTGAAGGATTCAATAAAGTATTGTTGTTTTAAGTTTTTTTCGATTAACAAGATTACAATTTCTGCGCTCTTAAATTTATAGCAACTTGGTTACTGCCATACTGAACTTATTTCTGAGAACAAACCCAGCACGGTTACATCTCAAGTTCGGGAATTTTTGTAAGGGTAGAGTCACTACTCGAGTGACTTACGGATTGCCTATGAAGAAACAAATTTACTCCGGGCCAGAAGGACTTGGAAATGTGGATGTTGTTAACAATTACTGTTCTATCAGAAATGGTTGAGGAAAAGTAATGTACCAACTTTGTAACTTAAATTTATGACGTCATGTAACTGCGTGAATGAGTTGTATACTTTGCTCGTCACAATAAATTAATATGTCGCGAAGGGGTTCGAGGTGGCGAGGAGTGGTTGGATAAAAATTTCAAAATTAACAATCGTTAACCTAAAAAACATGTATAATCCGTTTTTTCATTGAAAAATCAACGGAAGACCATGACAGCAAAACAATACGTCGTTTCACAACCGAAATACAACTTTCCAATTTTTGTTCTTGGCCTTAAAGTAAGGGAAAGCTAATAAGGCCATTTTGAATGTTCCAAGATTATGAAAACCGTGCGTAGGGTACGAAAACTCTCCGTTTGATTATGCATTGTAATTGAGTTTGTGTTTTTAAAACACTGACGACAAATATACAATTTTCTTTTATGATGTGATCTTTAACACATGCAAGTCATTGTTTTTAGAAATAAAGGTGTTTTTGTTTTTCAGTTAGTCAGATCACCAATTCATGGAAGCTGATGAGACTGAATGGCGTAAAAGTGGTAGCAGTCGAGCTAATGTTGCACGAACCAATGGTTACGTTAATTAAGCCACAAAACATTAAAGGCTACCACATTACAAGTTTTTGCTACGAGAGAAAGCTGTAAAAGAGCGTAGCTTTAGAAAGGTACCTATGTCCTGGGAAATAAAAAAGTCAATTTCTATCTTTTTTAGTTCTGTTAATTTTGTGATGTACAAAAGTTACAATGTTATTTTTAATATGCAAGGCTGTGTTGATAAGTCTTCTGTCCAATCGCTATGTACAAACAATATTTACAAATAAAATCAGATTTAGTATATACATATATATATATTATATATGTGTCACTTTTTTTAAATATATCATGTTCTTACTATTTCCACTGATTTTTAAGGTTGGAGTAGTGAAATTATCAAGTAGGGAATTTTATTTACTTTTTTTTAGACAAAATCGCAATCCCAAAATTATCATAGTGTTCAAAAAATGAATATGCAAAAATGTCCACCTCCTGATTGGTTTAAATAGCTACTGTTTGTTAGAATTCAAGATTCGAATAGTTGCTTAGCAACTAGAAAATAATAAATTAGAAATTTAAATAAGCACAATATATACATCACACATACAAACAAATATACATACGGCACAAACACAGAAATTGATAAAAATATATACGGTCAAAAAGTTAAAGAATGTTGCAAAATTTTGATTGTGGTGTTTCGGCACCTTTTGTCGGGCTGTTCTTTTTGTTTTTTGATCTACTTAAACGCATCGCCTCAACTTCCTCTTGTATTTTAGCCTCTCTTTCTAGTCGTCTCTCTATGGCGCGCCGTTCTGCTTGATATACAGCAATGCGAAAAGTACCATTGATGTTGTTTCTCGAATCTTCAGGACATTTCTCAATCATTTCGTTCGTAATACCATACTCAGCTAACTGTTGCATACCAAGCTGCTCTTCATCACTGAGTTCTTTGCAGTCAAGACAAGGTCTGGATTTGTGCGACTTGGACGCTTCCGTGAAGCAGACACCTTCTAGCCATAAACTTCTCATTATTTCTTGCACGGTGAAGCGGTCGGTTGGAAGAGGTCGTAAAATCTGACAAATCAAAAATCTGCAGTTCTCTGTGACGTGTTCCGGAACGTGGAAAGTACCGTCGAGAATTTTCCGCTTGAGCTTGCCCACTGTGTCGGCACGAAACGGCATGGTGCCTGTCACCATGAAATAAAGTAAAACGCCCAGCGCCCATATATCAACGAAGCGACCCAGGTAAAAATCATCTTTGAACAATTCTGGTGCAGCGTAAGGTGGGCTGCCACAAAATGTATTTAAATGCTGGTCCGGTGACGAAATGACTGTGCTGAAACCCAAATCACCCAGTTTGACAGTTCCGTTTGATGAAAGGAAGACATTTTCAGCCTTGATGTCGCGATGGATGATGTTGTAGTCGTGCTGTGAAGAAAAGAAATAGGTACACGCATGGTTTGCAGATGACGATGTCCAAAAAAACTATAATGCCATTTTCAAAGGAATTTAAAATTTCGTTTATATGGAGAGGCGAGCTGGCCTGCTGGCCGAGATCTCGCCTATTTTACCCGAGATCGGCAAGCAGGCTGGATAAAACTCCATATAAACAGTAACAAACTGGTTAGCCCGCCTAAGCAAGGTGGTTTATTATGCTCTAATAAATAAATTCTTTTGTTATAAAAATTATTTCTTTTGTTCAACATTATTAATGTTTTTATTGTTCAGAGCCTAACTGAGGTAGTTTTTTTGTGCATATAAACACAAGCAAGTGAGCCAGCTCAGTTTGCCGAGCCCGCCTTCCTATAAACAGCTTAAATTCATAATTTTTACCGGTTGTGTTGGCAAGGAGAAAATGGATATCCGTTGCTAAAGTATAATCCTAAATTACAATCAGTCATTTTTTTCAAATTTAAACATCTTTTTGCGTGAATACATTATTAATTTTGATTGATCTAATAATACTCTGAGTTCAGTTCCCATTATTGTTAAATATTTATGATTTTTGCTTTTATCATTTATTTTCTATTATAACGCAAAAGAAATTTAAAAATTATGTTTTTGATATTATATACGAACTTTGTTGAATATGTATCCCCACACTTTGACAGCTATACGACTGTAAATAAAACGAATGTTTTTTTTAGCGTAAAATATCATCTTCTCACTATAAAGAGCTGGTGAGAAAAGTTGATATATATATAAACCATCATGGCTGACATAAATTATTTAACACAGCTCTTTCGCTGGCTTTTAACATAACTAGATCAGAGAATATCTATACACTGCAGAGGACCAACCAGAAAACTATTTTAATATGTTATGCAGCGTTTTTGAATTACTTAATTGCTTATGAAATGTTGCATGTAATTGTTCAGTCCACACAAAAGTCTCTGGTGTAATTAAATACTACACAACAACATAACAATAGCAGTATCAGTGTATGTATCTAAAGCGTGTATTTTCTATATAATAAAATTTTTGTCCTGGGTAAAATTGACCATATGCTTAAATCCCAGTAACTTCAAAAATAACACAAAAAAATATATCTCATTTACATACCATATGAGAAACAGCAGATAGAATTTGTGCAAAATATTTCCTTGTCAAGCTTTCAGAAAACTTCCCATCATTTAGTATCTTATGAAACAATTCACCAGAAGGTGCATACTCCATAACTATATATATGTGGGACAAGGTCTCCAAAACTTCAAATATTCGTATCACATTGGAATGGTGAAGTTTTTCCATTGACGAGATTTCACGGGATAGCAAACGTTGGGTTTTTTCATCTAGCTTGGTTTTGTCTAAAATCTTCACTGCAACTTTTTCTGAAGAACAAAAAAATTAGGTGGTCAGGCATGTCTAGAGTCTTAACATTTTCAATTAAGTAAGTATAACAGTATGCTTCAAAATTCAACAGATAATATTTAAAAAAAATTAACGGAACATTAATACTGTAAAGAACACAATAGGACTCTGTGTATCTATAGGCAAGTTTGTTGGTGTAATTTTCTCACAATAACTTTAAATAAATTTTAAATTTTAATAAAATTTTAAAAATGTGCAAAAAATAGCAGTTACACATACAAGAACTCAAAAATTATCATGTGTGAAAAAACACAAAGTATTGGTAAAATATATGTGCTAAAATTACCTTTAGATATAGCCATGTTGACAAAGTTAATGCAATGTCCCTAATTTGCTATGGAAAACCCCTACAGTAATCAACACTTATCTTTTTAACCTTCCCAGTGAGGCAATGAACCCTTAACCTATTACAGATCATCCAAGCCTGGGTTTTTGCAGTGCAGGGTTTTTTTTGAGACCAACACCTAAACTTTATTGGTTGTCATACCCTTCTTCCAGAGTGTTTACAATTTGTTTTCAGAGATGATGAGTTGACCTTTGTAACAAGAGGAGTGGACAGTATATTATCACCCAAACGTATATTTCTTATTAAAGATAGACGTATAGCTATAAAGGTATACATGCATCATCTGAAGCGTGTTTAATAAATGCAAACAGAATTTATTTCTGAGTGCAAAAATAACACATACTCTCCACTAAATTTATAGCAGGAAAACAAGTAACATTGTGCCATAGGGCTGAGAAAATATTTGAGTTAAAAACAGTGGATTTTTTGAGGAATTTAGGGTATTCAGGGTATTTAGCAGTATGTCTCATAGAGACATACTGCTAAAAAGAATTGTTTTCTTTAAATTTTACCTATTTTATAATGTATAACAAGAGGGGCTGACTCATTGGAAATGCCAAAAAACCCGTAAAATCTTTTAGTGAAACAAAGCAACATTATGTGAATTACTTGGGTGGTATACAGGTGGTCAATTACACCCTTGTACAATACACTATAAAATATAAAATCAGGTTTAAAGGGGCTACGGAACGACTGTTGGTTTTTGACTTTAGTGACTTACACAAAAGTCGAGCTGATGGCGGCGAAAAACAAACTGGCTATTTTTCCAGCATGTATGTAATTTACAGACTGAAACATATAGATATATCTAGAATATTTATCTTCTCCAGCCTTGGTCATGTTTTCATCCAGGATGAGTCTCGCTGGAATATTTCTTTGTAATATACTTTTCAAAAAAAATATTGAACCAGTGAGCAAAGTGCGCTGGTCTGTTCATTGCGCAAAACGTATTTGCCGGATTTTTAATATGTATGCAGCATATACGGAATGTGAGCATCTTAACCGGTCCGTAGCCACTTTAAACTTCCTATGTAAAACAGCGTCACATTGCAACTTGAAATCCAAACAACTGACAAATTTTTGTTTAGTCTTCCATTTGTAATGGTTAACCACTAACATACAGGACTTTGTTAAAATGACATATTTGTGTTTATGTTATATATGAGTATATAAAATTCTTCTTCTAAGGTGCTGTACCTTTATAATTATTATTATGCGGATTAACTAACCCCCAAAACATATCTTTGTTGCCTGTGGAACAACTAATTAAATTGAATTTGCCTCAGTTGATGAAATAGATTCAGGTAGCACACACAATTATTCTTTGCATTTTTTTTAATTTAAAAAATTGGGGAAAACTAACTTGCATACATTATGTTTTACTTATACAGTGTCAGATGTTCCAATTTGTCTTTTGGCAAACTGTTATGTACGTCTCTTTTCCAAATGGGTGATGGTTTCCAGATTAAAGTATACCTTCTGAACTAATTCCAAACATATTTCTGAAAGTTAGTAACCAAGTAATTAACTTAACTTAACATTCAAGCAATTTGTGTATATTTTTGACAAATAACTTTTGTTATCCTTCTTCAGGGAATTTTTCTGCAAGAGAAAGATGACGTCTTGTTTTGTTTGAAAAGTTATTGCTAGCTAGGCCCTAAAGAAAAAGACTAACCTTTAGCCAAACAATGAAAACCTAATTTAACTTTAGCGAAATTTCCACTTCCCAAATCTCCACGTAATCTGTAAAAGCCAATTCTTTTGCCCAAGGAAAATTCTTTGACACATCGTTCATCTTCAACTAAATCTCGAGTGAGCTTTTCATACGGATTCAGCCATTTGCTATTATCATCTCCTGTTGATGCCTTTACTGGGTCATGTCTGAGATTGTTATTATTATCAACATCGCGCTTTGGTGGTAAAACATCAACGGCCATTGCAACTTATTTTAGTACTGACCCATAACCTATCCTCCATCTTGGGCAAATGAACTTTGTTTTGACAACCCGATAATTTTCAGTGTCGTCTAAAACTAGTTACATAAAACTGGGAAGGAGGTTGTCGACAAAAACGACAGTTATTTTTGTTTCCTGGTTGTACGCACCTTGAAAAAATAAAAATGAGTTTTTGTTGTTAATCGTAAATCGCAGGACCAATGAAAAACAAAAAAACATTTTGACTGAGCAAGTCCAATAATCGAAAGAAAAAGACAATTTCCTTTATTTGTTTTTATATTCCATTAGAATCAACAAAAACATTTTTAATGTTTTTGGTTCAACTTATTTTTATAAATTTATACTTTTAATGGAACCTGAAGATTACAACCTTCACAAAGCTGTGTTTGAGGATGACCCAAAGTGGTTACAGGAGCTCCTTGACTCTGGCAACCACGATGTAAACAAAAAAGATATGCATGGTAAGAGTGGTATAGCTAGCTAGCTAGGTATCTTATCGATAGGAAAATGTGCTGAGCCCAGCAAAGTGGTTGCAGGAGCTCCTTGTCGTTTGCACACCATTGGTTATTTTTTATTTAAATTCTTTATTGATTATATGTGCAGCCGAAAAGGAGTCGTCAACAATAATATAATGGGCTTGGTGATAAAAGGGGCTTGTCATGCAGCACTTATTTTTTGTAACAATGAATCATACACCATTTTGCAATTTTAACTCTGTAAATCAAATTGAGTATATATTTTAGCGCAATGACATCTCTATCACTACCAAAATTATCAAACTTCATTGTATAGCTAGATAAAATTTATATAATAACATTGAAGAGGACATATTATTATTGACTAGTTGATAAAGCCTGTTGGAAAAATCCACTGAGGCAGGATAAAAATGAAAAAGACGCGTCATTTGAATTTTGATGACGTCTGCAACACATCCACAAAAAAAATATTTGAAACCTTCTTTCCACGTTGCCTAAGAGAGTTACTTCCTTTGTTGACTAGCACAGTCTTTTCAATTGAGGTAAAAGGTAGATTGTATGAGGCCCGTGTAAAAAGTGTTATGATGTACGGTAGTGAGACATGGGCAGTGAAGCAGGAAGATATTGACCATTTAGTAAGGAATGATATGAGAATGGTTAGGTGGATGTGTAATGCCAGTCTGAGAGACAGAAAGAGTTCAGATGACCTAAGAAGCAGGCTAAGTATCTGTATGGGGCACTTGGAAAGAATGGAGCAGGATAATTGGGTAAGAAAGTATGAGATTTGATAGTTTCTGGGGCAAAGCCCAGAGGCAGACCGAGAAAGACTTGGCAGGAGGTTATAAGGACAGACTTGATACATAGGAAGTTGAGTTTATAGATCTAACACAGTCTAGATCAGATTGGAAGAGGGTCATTAATATACCCCGTCCAAACCCATGCTAGCATGGAAAACGGACGTTAAGCCGAGAATGATTATGATGATGATGCCTCTGTTTTGTGTACAGCTTTAAAGTGCTAATCAAGAAAATGTATATAATTATTTGCTTTTGATAAACGGTTAATGAGATATAAGGGTTTAAAAATTTTGCTGACTTCAGCAAAGACCTGTCAAAACCCCAAAAATTTAATTTTAGAAATTTGTATACCTGTTGCCTTTTATTGTATAGATCTTGAAACGTTCATCAAGAAAATGTTTAGGATCATCTATACATCTTTGACAAACGGTTGCGGATATATTGGGGTTTGAAGGTTTTTTGATGACGTCATCAACCCATTCTTTCAGAAACGGATTCGGGGACCCAGGTTTAGGAAACTTACCCAAATTGGTCCCAGGTGGTCCCTAGTTACCCATGCGATGAAAAGTCATTGACGTCATCACCTCATTTCCAAGTTATTTGGCCTCAAAGTTTTAAGTGCACTGTAATGGTTTTATTAATTTTAATCTTATTAATTTTTTCTAAAACATTATAGAACTCACCATTTTCTGGTAGAATTACACGAGGGTGTCGATAAACTGCATACACCGTAAAAAGTGCAGGAGTTTATGGGCGAGTTCGCTGTTTTGAAAAAAAAATTCAAGTATTCGCCCGAATAAACCCGCGTAGACCCGAACAATGCCCGAAAAACGCGCCTTCTTCGAACTGTGAGCCACAAGAAATTGCATTTCGGGAATGCTCCGAGCAAAGGTTGAGAAAGTGCGAATGGTTTCGAAGGACAACTGCCAATTTAATTTGAAAAATCACGGAACTCGCCCTTATATATGTGGCGTTTGCGGTTTATCAGCACCCTCCTAAAATTACCAGACTCGTAAGCATTGCTACGATGGCCCTTATTTATCCTATTCTTAATAAAAATACTTCTCTTCGTAGTCAAAACTCTTCTCTTCTTTCTTCTGAAAAAATCTCTTCTGTTCAAAACACTTCTCTTTCAAAGAGAGAAACACTTCTTTTCCAAATTCCCAGAAGACACAATTCCGGTCTGGAATATTGATTGAGCTTCATTTTGATAACTAACCTGTTTAAATGAATGACCACCCTCCTCCCCAGGGATTTTTGCCTTCTTGATATAAATAAGATGATGGTGAAAATCACTTGGGCAAGGGTGACTAAATGACATACTGCTCCTTGCCATGAAAAAGATTAGGTTTTCTTAGTATATGTACTTGATAACTCTCTAAAAAAATTATGTGGTGGACCATATACTTTAGATAAAAATATATTGTGGTATTCTGTTTGAGGCATTCCTTTATTTTTTTAATACACACTTTTTGTAAGAATACCAAAATTCTAACAGGCTGGTCATTATTCTTATTTTTCTATTTTTTTTAGCTATTGTTTTAACCTAAAATCCCAGCCTGATATTCTTATAAAGCACATTTATTATAAAAAAAACTGGGCAGTCATTTATTGTGTCTATCTATATGATAATACCGAGAAAATAAAGATATTCACTTTGCCTGTTACAGACAGACACACAGTGTGTCTGTAACAGGCAAAGTGAATATCTTTATTTTCCTATGATCTAGCCGAAAAAGTTATGCCTAATTTGTTAATCTTTCTGATGTTACAGCATGGCGTCAATAACACTACTTTAACGTCAATAACACTACTTTAACGTCAATAGCTTTTATATTAAATGAAAGAAGCCATTATAATGCATTTAAAACTTTGAGGGAAAAATGGAAAATCCACTTAGGCAAAAGGACAAAGGAAACATATGTTGTTTTAACTGTTTTGGTGACATCGGTAGTGCATAATACAAAAAAAATTGCCAAAATTCAGTTTATCTTTTGCCTGTAATGTGTAGAGGTTGGTACGCTGTATAAAATCCTATCTTTTCGACAAATGTCTTCGGAGATAAGGGTTTAAAATTTTGCTGACATCGGCCAAGACCTGTCAAATCACACAAAACTTTTTTTTAGAAATTTGTATGCCCATTGCCTTCATCGTATAGATCTTGAAACACTGACCAAGAAAATGTATAGCATTGTGTATCTTTGACAAACAGTTGCAGAGATATTGTGGTTTAAAGGTTTTTTGATGACGTCATAAATCCGTCCATTCCGAAACGGATTTGGGGACCCAGGTTTGGGAGACTTACCTAAATTGGCCCCAGGTGGTCCCTAGTTACCCACGCGGTGAAAAATGACTGACATCACCACTTTGTTTTCAAGTTATTTGGCCTTAAAGTTTTAAGTGCATTGTATTGGCTTCATTAATTTAAAATAAGATGTTGACGCTAAAGTGATATTGACGTTGCGCCGTAACGTCAAAAAATTTAATATTTGAGACATAAGTTTTTTGGCTACATCAAAGGAAAATGAACCCATCCACTTTGCCTGTCACTGGCAGATGGACACACTCTCTGTATTATTATAAGAGATAAAGTATCTCCAGTTTTAAGGATGTACAAAAGTGTAGTTGAGAACTTCTGTTACTTAGGTGATATGTTGGGTAGTGAAGGGGTTGTTGGAAGAAGTGTTACTTGCAGGATAGGTTCTGCTTACTTGTAGAAATGACTTTTGCAGACCTAATGTGCTCTATATTAAAACATTTTCTCTTTAGCCCACACACTAATGGGAGATAAAGTATATAGATGTTCTAATTAAGTCATTAAAATTTTCATAAGGTATGATAAAATTAAATCCAATTAGCGCATCTGCTTAAACACAAGTCAATGCCAGACAAAATCTGCTAAAAGCCTATTTTGTTGCTGGTCCCTTATAGCTATAGGTTGAGGTAAAGAGGGCAGTTAAAGCACTTTTGCTGTTTAATTAAAGAGAAAGTCAGACAATATCTAATTTTGCTACCTTTTTGTTGGATAGATACTCTGCCTCTGGATCTTGTTTTGTTAAAACAACATATTTATGAATTTTAAGCCATTTTACCTTATGTGGTTCTGCTTTCATTAACTACGAACATGTTTTAGCATGTATAAAAATTGACAAAGTTCCGTAAATTTTGTTAACATTGACAAGTCGTTTAATAATAAATTTCTAAAGGGAAGACAACGTCAAACAAAGAGATCATGCACAAAAATAGCAATGATATTTATAATTACTATCTTTTGCAGAATTTTTCAACATGTAATTTTAGAGCAACAAAAATATTTTTGGTATAGGTTTTTTTGCTATAAAAATGTTGTTTCTTTGTGAAGAAGAAAAGACGCTTGCAAAAGCCATAATTGGAAGAGAAGGATTGCCTAAAGAGACTATTGTTTAGCTTAATTAGACTAGTATATAGTTGAATTTCTAATTATCCCAGACTATTACGATGTATAGATGTAAGGATTTTTCTTTTTACGTTTTCCTTGGCTACTTTGTCCCCAACATCTGTATGACACACTAAAATTTCTACTGTCGCTTCATAAAAACAGCAGAACTTATTTTTTAATAAAAATAACTTCTGTCACGCTTTGCAAGCCTTTAGTTCCTTCACATTACTTTTATTACACCACCTGTGTTTACTTTCCGAATATTACAATAACATACAATTACAGTGTCTCAGAACTACTCAGTATCTTTTTTGTTTCAGGAAACACGCCATTGCATTTAGCTGCCATGATTGGATCAGTAGGTAATAAAAAATTTTTAAGTTGCAAAAGTCTTTCGATAGTCTGTAAGCCTTGCAAACAAAATGAACAGAGAGACCAACCAGTACTCAAAATAAAGATTTATACCTGGTGGTCAAAATGGCCAGTGGGATTTCTAAACAATGGTAGTAAAAATCAAAGACTACTACATATATGTTTTCTTTACAGTTTAGCATATGTCTCCCCATCATTTATTTAAACTGGATGTATTTCTGTTTTTTTAAAACAGCATAATAATAAAGAATTTGACAACATATGGATATAGTACATTTTGAAAACATTCAATGCGTATTTCTTTTTAGAATGTGTTGACATATTGACAAAGAGTGAAGCAGACGCAAATATAAAAAATACAAAAGGATGGACACCATTAGCAGAGACTGTCAGTTATGGAAATAGAAATTCAAGTAGGTTTTTCTTATTTCCATCTAGTTTTCATCAATAAGCATTACACTTTTGAAAAATTTTCTGCATGTTTTTAAAAGTTCTGTTAACTCATATAAAATAAATTAATGCAGGGTGTAAGTTAAATGCCTATTTCTCAATTGAAATTCGTCCCAATTTTCCCAACTCATTTAAATCAAATGACCATCACTTAAAGAAGTAAATATATATTTTTAAAACAATGGTAGCATGTGTTACTGTTGTCAAACTCTTAGTTATGTAGAGAATCTGGAAAGACTATCAGTGGTAATATAGCTTTGAAATATTTAGCATGAAAATGAACTTGCATTGAGCTTTATGCAATATATAATACGTTACTGAAAGTCATAAATGCTATAGCTATGTGAAAATAATTCGGAGAATCAAAACAGTTTTAGGGCGTCTGAAAAGAGTCACCCTTATGTACTTTAAAAGACCCTTAATAAAGTTTACAATTTTGATCGGCCACTGTTTCAAATTACTGGATTAAACCCTGTCATGGTGCCATTATTATGTTAACTTTCTTGATGTGAAGCTTTCTGCCATTAATAAAGAATGTATTTTGCAAACAGGAAATTTAATAAACCTCAAAAGTTGTAGAAAAAAAACCCAAACTATATTTTTACTTTCCTTGACCTTGCATTGGTTTGTTTGTTTTCCAGTACTGCAAAAAGGATTTTTGTGGTGGAATTTTACGCTTTCACTAATTTAAATTCTGCTAATTGAAATATTCTCCTAAAAAATAGCTAAAAACCTCCTAAATGCTCCTAAATATCCTACTATATAATATACAGTGTATATACATTTTCTACACCTCACTATATTCCCCTAATTAGTTATGATTTTTTTTCCATTATACTGCAACAGTTAAATCGGTATTAAAAAGAATTAAACTTCAGAATCGAAGTTCATTAGATGAAAGAAGACCACAGCTTGTTCAAACGCTGAAAGATGTATGTATATTTTTACACTTTGAAACTAATGAAACTGCACTCACCAGTACTAGCTCGAGCAGAAAAAATCCTTTTTCTCTGCAAGGCACATACTAGCTTTTGTTATACAATCCTGGTTACTTCAAAATAGATCTTCTTTGGAAGTTAAAGAAATTACTTCTGGTCTTGTCTATTTTGCAAGGTGTAGTGTTTGCTCTGTTTTCTTGCAAAAAAGCATCTGAAATATAATGTCGACAACAGTATGTCAGTAAAGTTTTGCACTAAAATTATTCTAAAAGTTAATCACAGTAAAAAAAGAAAAAAAGAAATAAAATAAAACCCGTGGTAAACAGTCAGAAGCTGAACATGATGATTATATACAATTTTTTTTATATATTTTCAACCTCACTGTTACTCCATATATTTTACTAGCAAAACAATATCTTGGATCCTAAATGTATAAAGAGCTTTTTCTTTGTTTTTAAATGTGACTAAAACATAGTAGCTCCCTAGAGGTATATTGTTGGATATTGCAACATATATCCGGATCTTTTTTCGTCTAATCCTCATCCTCCACCTTAAAACCTCCTTTAGATGGCATCCATTAGTGGACTAAATTTTCATTAGTGAAACTAGTCTTGACAGTGTACATCAGTCTTTTTTGTTATCTTTTTTCACTGTAATTTGGTTATCATTTAGTTGCAAGACTTTCGATTAGAATTAAAATGGGAATTCCACAGTTGGGGTATGTTTTATGTTTACCGAGTTCAAATTCTTGTTTTACCCTTTGTCACAAATGTCATTGTACAAGCCCTAATATTTAAGGATACTCAACCTATTTTTCACTACAGACAGGCCAAATTTGTTGCTTTCAACATAATACATACACCAAATTTTTGATTTAATATTTCAACACATTTTGTGTTTGTTTTTTTTGTTTTCTGCTTCCTTATATATGTCTACCATAAAAACTTAAAGTTTGGAAAGATGTGCAAATGATAGTAACTTCTTTGGATATTAAAGAAGTTACTATCTTTACTGTTGTATAGTGTAACAGATGAAAATACAATTCTATATTTAGTACCGTTAATATCTCGTCTACTTCCATCTGATACATGCAAAATTTCGAAAAAAGGTGCCAACATAAGGTATATGCAAGCATTTTTAAAAAATCTGTTTCAATTTTCGTTCTTCAAATGTAAACTGGCTGTGCCACTTGTTTCCATCATTTACATAATTTATTAGGTAAAAAGAAGAAAAAGAAGCGAATGTATTAACTTTATTTTTATTTTTAATATCTTTTTTTCCATACACGAGGAAATATTAATATGATACATGATCAATTTACCTTTATAATATCTATGCGTCGATAAAGTTTGAATGCGCATCCAATAACAGGTCTAAAATTACTGATGACAGAAAATGTCAAATTTTGCTATTACTTAAATATGATATCACAATTTATGCAGCATAATTAAATCTGAAATTTTTAAATGTGAATATCTTGCGAACGAAAAGAGCTTTTTAAAAAATTAACCAACTTTTTAAGCTATACAAGTGTGTGTGAATAACGTACAATAATTATTTGCAAATTAAGAGTCTCATTCACTTCAGGACAAAAAGGAAATAAAAAAATTATGTAATTGTTGAAATATAATATGTATTAAATATGAATAGAAAAAATGTCAAGTAAATTTTTTGTGTGTATATATTTTGTATAATTATATATGAGCATGTGTGCAAATGTAAATTTCGCAAATGCGACAGATACTAAGTTTTTCAACCTCATATTTTTAGAATGGATACAACACTTATAGAATTTACAGATATGAAATGGCAGCGTGGTGATATATCATTTTTATTTAATGGCGCCAAAGAAGGTATATTTGTTTTGGTACAACAATTTTGCAAGATGCTTTATGCTGGGGAAAGTTCTTCTATCAGATAGATTTTGAATCACTTTATTTAAATAACAATAAATTTTGCAACACAACTTCTTTCCGTAGGTGTACAATTTTCGTTCTACTTCTCTGTATTCTACTCAAGAATATGTAAATAATTCCAATGGTTTGTTTTTGTACTCAAAACCTTAGTTAGTAGCAAAGTGTAAGTATAGAAGATGAAAAGTGATTATTTGACAGCATCAATTTCTATGCAACAAAATCGATTAAGCATGAAATATTTCTGTGTATCATGCAATAGTCTATCACCAACAAGAAAAATTTTGATGGAACCAACATGTTTATTCTATGTTGAAAGTTGCAATTGAGAATTCTCATGAAAATGAATGAATCTTCTCTGCGTTCCGCGTCCCAGTAATATTAAAACAAAAACTGTTTTTGCCTTTGGGTATGTTTCGAATTTTTTTGTACAGAAAGAGTTAAAAAACCTGAAACGTAAAAAAGCTACCAGCATAGATGATTTGCCGAATGGGATGTTAAAGGATTGTAGAGAAGAAATCGCAAAACCTTTAACATACATCATCAACCTTTCCCCAAAACAGCAACTGTACTCAAAGATTGGAAAACGGCGCAAATAACTCCAGTACACAAAAGTGGAAACGTTACTGATGCAAAAAAATTATAGACCTATATCTATACTCCCCGTTGTTTCTAAAATACTAGAAAAGGCTGTTCAACACCAACTTATGAACTACCTGGAAGAAAATAACCTCCTTACAGATAAACAGTTCGGTTACAGGAGAAAGCGTTCAACTGAGCTAGCGACTACTTTATTTATTAACACCATCAGAAAAGCAGGCAACAAAGGACTATTATCAGGTGCTGTTTTTATTGATTTATTCAAGGCGTTTGATACGTTGGGTCATGACAACTTTTATGGAAATTAGAAAATCATGGAATAAAAGGACTTGTTCTAAAATGGTTCGCTAACTACCTGTTTGAACGTCATCAGTAGTAAAATTTTAAAATGCAATGTCAGACCAGTTGCCACTGTTATGCGGCGTTCCGATCAATACTGGGACCAATTTTATTCCTTATATTTCTGAATGACTTTAAAGACTGTATGATCAATTGCAACATTATTGAATTTGCTGACGATACTGTAGTTTTTGTTACTGCAAAAGCGACAGAAGAAGTGCAGAAATTGTTAAACGAAGATCTACAAGGAATTGCATCGTACTTCCAAGCATCATCATCATCATCATCATGATCATCATCATCATCATCATCATCATCAACATCATCAACATCATCAACATCGACATCATCAACATCATCAACATCATCAACATCATCAACATCATCTACAACTGAAATCGTATGGAGTTCGAGGTTTAGCATTGAAGTGGTTTACTGACTATTTGTTCCAACGAGCTCAAATTGTCAAAATCGGACAAGAACTATCTGATCCGTTTTCAATCGTATGTGGTGTACCACAGGGCTCTATATTGGGTCCTGTGCTCTTTTTGATGTATTTCAATGACTTCGAGAACTGTCTAACTAACACGAAGGTTATTCAATTTGCAGACGACACGGTTATGTATGTTTCAGCAAAAAATGTTGATGATATCGAAAAGAGGCTCAATGCAGATATGTTTGCAGTATATAATTATCTGGAAATAAACGACCTGATAATCAATCTAAAGAAAGCCCGAATGTATTCTATTCGGTACTGCGAAACAAATTTCTACCATCCCCTCTGAACAGCGTGAGTTAAAGATTTACTTCAATGGGCACTTGTTATGTTATACTTCATGTTACACCTATTTGGGTACCATATTGGACCAAAATCTTGGACTTAGTAAAGACTTTGATCAAAAATATAAAAAAGCGTCATCTAAGTTTTACATGTTGAAAAAATTGATGGTTTTTTTTATTAACAAAGGACACATATTGATAGCAGACATTATCTCTGAAATGTATATATCCTTTTAAAAGATTCATAATAAATAAATATTAAATAAATATAATAAATAATAACTTCTCCTGAGAACATATTTCGAGTCTTCTTAGGAAGAAAAAATGAGTCTCTTGACAAGAACTGGTACTTTGAGCGTTTTTGTTGTTTTTTTTTTTTGCTTTTTACACGGTCATATTTTCCCTTGTAATTTTGTGTTATGTCTCTCCTGTTAGCTAATCATGTTCAATGTTATTGTGTGCTATTGTTGATAATTTTGTATAAGTAACTATCATGAATTGTTATGTGAAAATGTTTTCTCTTATATCTTCTATTGTTGTATAGGCTCAGATTCTTTGGTTGTGTTAGATAATGAAAAGAACGTCTACCAAAAGCTAAGAAAAAATGTAAGCTCAATTTTTTTTTTTGTGTGTGTAGTAGCTGGCCAACCTGGATTGAAGTAGGTCACTGTTTTATTGTTATATTGCTCGTATAAATTTCGCGTTAAGGTTTATGAAGAGACCTTTCAAATTGCAAAACATTGTGTCACATAGTTTTTTTCCACATCATGCATCCTTTGTTGTGTAAGGTATATCGTTTTTGGTGGAGGATTGAGTTATACAAATTGTGTGGTACAAATAATATAATCACTTAAATAAAAAAGAAGCTGTAAAAAAACGGATCAAAAAGAAAGAAATACCAGGAGACAGAATGTACGAAATGTATATTAGTGGCGTACATTAATACAGTGTGGTGTATGAACCATGACGTCATTTTGAGAGGACATATGTTTAAATACGTAAATAAAGCCATTTATCACCACGTGCAGTGTTTATCAATGCTTTTTTTCTATCGTTAAAGGATATTGAACATGATTTAGAAGAAGAAGTAGACTACCTTATGTGCAGGTTGGTTGGAATACGTTAAACATCTTTACATACATGCTGTATCACAGATGCTGTTCACCGTTTCAGCTTGTGAAATCCTTTTTGGAAGAATCATTTCTCCATCCTTGAAGTTTGAAAATTATAATAGTAGTGGGCATATCTTGTTAAAAACTTTTTTGTGTGTGTTTTTTATACAATTTAAGATTTTGCAATTTGTAAGTTTTAAATGTTCATTTAGCGCCATAGCATGCATTTTGTTTATAAAATATGAAATATTCTACTCAATCCCATTTTCATAGTAAATATATATCTCATGTGCGACATATTTCTGATGTTTTTCAAGTGGTATCTTTCAAGATGATAAAAAAATCCGACGTTACACTGAACGTCAATCCATCTTTAGGGAAGGGGTGTCGACAAACATCGACATTTGTAGAATAATTTATTGCTTTTCACTAAATATAGTCGAGATTCGATTATCCTGGGTGATCATAAATATACTTCAGACGTGGTATCAACTTTTTTCCAAAATTGCCACACAAAAATAGACAAATAATATTAATTTTGCCAAAAAAGCGGAAATGTACGAAAAAAAATGGTACAGGAGTGTATGTGTAAATATTATGTACACTTCTTGATTGTTTTGACATTTAGGTACGGAGGATGTACCGGGGAGGCAAAATAGAAATTCCTGATTGACGTGTAGCGTACACCTTTTCGATTTGTGATCATCCCTCATATAAACTTTAAATTTATCACTATCATAGGTGCAAAAAGAAAGGAGCACATATTGTGTGGAAACCTTTATCGCTGTTGAGTTAAAAAATACACTGTTTTCACGATGTAAATTGTAACCATTTATTTTGCTAGTGATATAGTTGCTGCGCAGATGTCGACGAAACCTATCACTTTTGCTCCGGCTCAAAGTGGGTGGATATTTCGAGAATACAAAACTGTAAGCTGATTATAACTTTGATAAGTTTCAATATAATTTTTGAATATATATTATGATAAAGAATATTTTAATTTAAATGTACGCATACTGAATGACAGCATACTTGAGCATGAAAATTTTTGCAAGACGCTGCGCATTAAGGATTCTAAAACATTCATTTTGCTCGAATTGAATTGAAATTACTCTTCTTACTCAATCTCTGTTGAAAAGCTTAAAACAGTTTGCATGATGATCCTGATATGTGCAGATGTCATGTGGTAGGCGTAAAATGAGCAGCTTGAAGTTTACTTCACCTTGGACAAACTGTAAACCTCACGTAAATATACTGTCTGAAAAGTTAATTGTTTATAAGTGAACGGTTTCTAACACTTATTTAGGATTGTTTTGATTGGCTAACTACTAGAAATCAAGAAAATGAATGACGGAGTTTAAATTGTTTTTATTTTTCTTGTTTATTTTCTTACAGGAGGTTATTGGTAAAGTTTCTTGTGAGGTGTACCACGTGCATGGAATGACACTGATCTCACGAAAAAGGTAACTAGTTTTGCTTCACTAATTTTTCAGTTGGAAAGTTTTAAAACACCACGTCAGCTGTGTGAAACGCTATGAATTCGAACATTTGCTATTTTGGACAACTTTAGTTCTTTCTTTTGTTTTGTTTCGCGCCAAGTCATTCTGGTGTTTGTATTCACGTTTAGACGAGAACATTTATCAGAAGAAGACCTGAAGAAAAATAAGGTTGGTAAAAAAGACCTACCCGTTTGTTTTTTTTCAATTGCGTGTCTTTTAAATTTGTTTTTGCGAGCTTGAATGTATCACAGTTCTGTAAAATTTATTTCACAATCATGAATTTTACAAAAGGTCGCGAAATGCGTATAAATTTATGCTGTAATAACTAAAGAGGATTTTTCTGAGTTAAAAATCACTTTGTTGTTTTTTCTATAGGAACTTGTCGAAGCTTTTCATAGGGGTGATTCAATGTTAATGGAAAATGAGAAATGTCAACCTGTGAGTACATTTGGATTTGATATGTATGTAGAATACTACTATATATTTTTTCTTATTGTAATCATCTTACAGAAAAATCTGTTTGCAAAATTTAATTACTATTAAGCAACTCAAGCAACAGTCACATTCATGTAACGTGTTGTACAACAAATAGATACATGAGATATTGCGCGTGGAATATTGTAGAGATTTTTCCCACCACTTGTTTGACAGACAGAACAATTATTTGGAACCAAGGTACGGAGAAAGTTGTGTGAACGATTGGTGAGATGTCATCCAGAATCTACATTATATGAAAGGGTGTGATATCTTACACAACACAACAGTTTTGCTTAAATCATCAAACAACGCGTATTGTAACTAAACATTTTGTACTCTGAGCCTGTCACTACAAAAGAGATATGTTCATTTCTAGGGAAATAAATGATCGTTCCATTTTCATGGCGTTCTATATAGCGTGTGTACACGTAACTCGTCATGTCGGAAGTAAAGAAAATTGTTTTTTTAGCTTCCCCGAAAAGAATCGCTACCGCCGCCTCCTCCATGTCCATTTGATTGGAGACAGTACTCCTCTCTTGATAGGTATGTCTGTTCTATTTTGTCCTGGCGTGACCTATTTTGACCATTGTTATTCTTCTGTTATTTTTGTGACTTTTTAAGAATTTTTACCGATCATTTACTCAGTATAGAGTTTCACCATTGATTAACTTTGATTAGCGCCGTCCTTGCAATATCAAGTACTATCACTATCGAGAGATAAGCATTTGTGTTGAAAAGTTCGCGGGAACGTCTCACAAACGCCTTCTTTCTTACGCGTCACATTCTGAAGTTTAACTATAGTTAAAGTCGTAGAGTAAAACAATAAGTTTGAGAACGTATTTTATTTGATATTGAATTGTGCTACTGCGTTGTAATATAGCTAAAAATAACGTAAATTCCGAACACAAACATTATTTGCGCATTTTTAGGAGAGCTTCAATCACAAAAATATGTTTTACAGTTGACAAACAAAACGTTTTCATTGCAAAAATATCTTCCCTTAACGTAGAAACTTTAGACGTGTAATTCTTTGTTTAGTCCGCCTTTTATTGGACGAAATATGAAACTCACTGAACAGAAAAAAAGTCTGAAAGCCAATGTATGGATGGTGAGTTATCATTTGAGAAATATATAGTGTCTTTTAATTGTAATTTGAATTCTTGATGGTAGAAGTACAAATGTTGCTCTTGTGGATGAGCTCTATTTTTTATTTTCAGAGTCAAGACTTTCCATTATCTGTCGAACTGTAAGTTTGTATACATTTCAACGATAAATTTAGCGACAGGTAGAATTTACAAAATCATTGTTTTTTCCGCTCCCCTTTTCTCTGTCTTATTCAACTCAAATAAATTTTACCATAGTATATCTTTTGCGCTTTGTGAAAACGAATTTTACGAGGACGTATTTTTTCAAATGGAAGTAGAAATGTGTTCATTTGCGTTATTTCTGGTTAGGCAATTGCCTTCATATTCGCTTGTGTTTTACTAAAATGGGGTATCTAGTTGTTTTTCTGTTTAGACTTCTTAGTGTGTTAAACGTGGTCGCACCTTCTAAACATTTTGAAAAAATGAAGCAATTTGTCTCCATGAAGCTCCCGCCTGGTTTTCCAGCGAAATTAGGTGAGTTATATCTCCTACGCTCAGTTTCGCTTCAATCAACGAATGTGTTATTTTTAAAAGAAACATATATCCGCTCAGCTGTTTTGTGTGCAGCTTGAAAAATAGTTTTATACGAATTCGATCTGTCAGACACTGCAAACAATGTTTTACAATCTGTTATTGTGGTGGAGGTTGTGGCAATTGTCAATGTTGTTATTACTGTCGTTGTTGTCGTTGTAACCTTGGTCGTGACAGTGTTTGTAGTGACTATTTATTTATCAGTTTTTATACATCGGCTATCAATGACACTTAAGTTTTTATTTAGTCGTCGTCGTTGGTATTATTATTGTAATTGTTGTTGCGACTACGTTATTGACGTTCTTCACTCCTCTCACGAATAAGATTATTTTTTAAAGCAAAAAAAAGGGCAGGTAGTGAGGATTTGTCTGTGTGTGTTTGGCCTCAGCATAAAAGACATCTACTAATTGGGACTAGTCTTAACTAAAGATATTCAAAGAACTAACTTTTATACATTGAAAATAGGAGATGAAAAACTTTTTGAAAAGGTGACTTATTTACAAGATTTTCACATTTTTTATCGTGTTTTAGAAATCCCTGTTTTACCGACTATAGTGGCACGAATCACATTTCAAGATTTTGTTTGGAAAGATGATTTAGCCGACAACTTGTTTGTTATTCCTGCCGAATACAAGGTAAGTTGATCTGTACGCCCAGCCTGTGTTTCCGCTTAACGCACTGCGAAATCCAAAAAATCGGCGAGTTTTGTTGAACTCTGGATGTTAAACTTAAACATAATTTTATTATATTTGAGTATTTCAAAGAAAATCAAACAAACAATAAGGAAAAATAAAGTCCATTAAATTTCTGCTCTAATGCTTCAAATAATTCTCAAGACAGTTATTAGACATGTTTTACTTACCAGGCGCCTCTATTTCTTCTGATTATATTATATGTTTACCTTTAGGAGGATCCACACCATTTTCCAGACTTTTGATCAAAAGGGAGGCAAAAATACAGAATGCAGAAGAAAATCCCTAGCCTCAAAGAGCTTCGCTAGCTTTGGCATTTATCGCCGAGTATTGTAGTTGCACACTCGCATGTCATCCGCGGAAGTTGCGAAAGGGTCACTGGCACGGGAAGTGTGTGTAGCTCTGTCGTTGTGGAAACCTATTCCATTTTGGCAACCAATATATACAATTATGTTACTGCATTTTTTAAACGTGTCTTAGGTTTTGATAGATTTGTTACTGCTTGTTTTCGCTTTCTGAGTTTTACCTGAAACAACAATTGTCATAATCCGTGAACTGTCAGTTGAAGATTGTGTATATTGTAATAAATAATGTCGTTCAAAACAATGTGATATTTTTGCGTAATTTTTTAGTGTATTTTTGTTTTTATCAATTCCTTTTTTTCTACACTGCTTTTTCTGTATAAGAAGACAAAGAAAATACAGGCAACAAACATTGATACATAAAAAAGACATTTTTGCTGTCTGATCAGCTGGTCTTGATCGGACACAAATTTACACGTCGTGCCCAGACTGTTGTTGGATTTTGATTAGTAACTAGAATATTAGTAATGTTTTTTTTTTACAAATACTAGGTTTATTGTTTTAATTTATGCAACGTTGCACAAACAAAATATAATGGAAAGAAAGTATAGAGACATTTGACTCGAATGTCATTTTTTAACGTAATTTCCCAGAATGCACTTTGTTTCAGCGTCATATTTGGAAAGGTCAATTTTTGTGTTTGTTTGGTTGCATTTTAGTGTTTTCGTCTGAAGAAATAAAGTTATAAATTATTGTTATATATAAATATGTATAAACTTTTATTTTTTGTATTTATCACGTGGGCTATTTTAATGTTTGTTGGTTTCTATTCGCTCTTCTTCGCAATTTATTTTCTCGCTTTTGTCTTAATTACGTGTTCTACTATGCACGTCCCAATCTTTTTCGTTCGCTTTTTTCTGTACTTGCAATATTATACATTTTACGGCTAAGGACTTTATAAAAAAGCTAGTGAAAACGATGCAATCTGTGACTTTTAATAACATTTTCTCGCCTAAAACAACAACTTCAAAGTATAATTGTAAGTTTTAAGTTGCACAAATGTAGAGGTAGCACGTATCAATACTTAAAAATTAAAAAAAAAAATTATCCCGAAACTCACTGAAAATCGTTGACGAACATTTTTGTCCGAGAACCTTTTGCTCCATATGCTTTCAGTTTGCACTTCATTAATTTTTTTGAGTATCGTTGCTTGTAAAAGCTTGATGTCAATATATTTTTGAATATTTTTAGATGTTTTATTCTTGATTGCACTGATTTCTAGATCTTTTGTCTTTGTATAGAAATTTGTTAACAAATGTTACAAATGAATATTTCAAGGTGTCGACCTTTTGAACAATATTGAATGTGAAAAAGGGAGCATTCAAGATTTATTATTTTTTGCGGCAAGAACACAGAAAACATCAAATAACAATCTTTTTGGTTTAACAACAAACCCCCAAAACCTGTTAAATTTTCAGAAAAATTAAAATTGGGCAAATTTTGCGTCCATGTAAGTTGCTACAGCTCACCCATTCAGATTTACACAATCTAAATACCTTGTGAGCACTTTCGAATATCTGAAAAGGTTTTTAGTCAGATATATCAGAAAGTACCAGCGTCATTGAGTAACGAAGAGGATGAATGGCTAGTAGATTAAGTTTAGGTAACTCTTTAAAACAGCAGAAAAGCATGTAGCTAACTTTTCCTTTTTCTGATATACTCCAAAATTATTGCGCCAGAGTCATTCGGGCAGAAAATGACCTCAGGAAGAGGATAGTCAAATTTCTTTTTTATTGCTTTCTGCGAATGAATGAACAACTGTACAAAATATTTTTTCAGTGGGGAAGAAAATCAATACATGTTTTGTGCAAGCTGTGTTAAATAATAGTCACAAAAGCACTACTTTTCTTGATTCATCCAGCTATTTTCACCCAAATAAATTTAAAACATTAGTCACAAAAAGTGACATATACATCTGCACATGACCTTCCAGTGTTATCATGCTCAGAAACGTTTCTTAAATCTTCAAGATACCAAATTTTGAACACATTGCCTTCCTGAACAGGGATACTGTAGCCGGTGAACGTTATGGAATTTGAATTACCGTGTACAGGCAAGAGATAAAAATTTTCGGCTGGTGCTTGATCTGGGATCTTAATTACATCCTCTTGATTTGTTAATGCATTAAAAATCTTCTCATAATTCAAACAACCCCATCGTGTTCCCGATGACGTTGCTGAACAAGTTAATGACGCTTCACCACGACGTTGTAGTTTCAACTTGGTCAGTGAACCAGTATGACGAACTACAAATTGAAAATAGCTGGTTCCTTTCGCGCCAAAACAAACATTCCTAACTTGCAACTTCCAATTGTTTTCTAAAACTAATTCTGCACTAATCATATTTAACAATTTCTCTCTGAAAAAATTATGACCACGAAATTTATTTTCTTATCATCTGTAAAAACAACACATTATTTTCGGCCGACCGAGGCTGGTTAGTAATGGCGGAATATATCGGGCAAGCATGAACTGATGTATAACAAAGTTTAAAAGGATCAATAGAAGATAAATTAATGTTGTGTTGTTTTTTTGTTGCAAAATAATTATTTTATTTTTTAGATGATAAAATGGGAACAAAATTTAATTGGGGAATGGGAGACTATATGTTGAACTACAGTGTATCACAAAAAATACTGCAAATCTTTTTTTAATTACTAGTTCACACAAAATTAAGGAAAAGTACATTCTACTTCTCATACTCCCAGCAGGATAAAAATCGATTAATATATTGGTAGAGCATATTCTATTTACTTGGTCCTGATAGCTGACAAAAGTGAAAGAAATAGCTAACAGTTTATTTTAAAGTTTACTTTGGCATATTTGAAAATCGTCTACTCCGCAAGTTATATACATTGCGCAAAAATAAAAGCCTTGCAACCACTAGTAAATTCAATTTCGAGCCAAATTTGAGGAGATTTTATGACTTTCGATGAGAATTTTCACCCTTTTCTGAAAAATTAACGCAATTTTTGTAAAAATAAAAAAAAACTTGATGAGATTTTCAAGGTAAAGTCGAGAGTGAAGAATGCGTTTCTGCTGCACCTATTTCTATGTGTTTTACCATATAGTTTTGTAAAATAAATTTCTGAGGAGAAACTTATTAAAAAAACTGATTTTAGAAGAGATTTGAAACTCTTAGGGACGCATGGCAACACTGTGTATTTAAAACTAAATAAAATACAATGTGATCTCACTTTTATTTAAACAAACAAGATTACCTACCATCGCAATAACATTTGTATTCCTCCGCTTCACACGTGTTTCTACATTTTCCATACTTGCACGGTTTATTTGCGTTACAGTAATTCCCAAGCTAGAATAAATTGATTTTTTTATTTATATGGATGAGCAGTATAATTGAAATGCAGCTGGTTGTACAATTCTTTATGCCACCAAGACAATATATCTTGTAATGTTTTTTCTCTGTCTCTAGTTTTCTTTCATTCATTTACTTTTAATTAATTTCTTGCGTTTTCAGATTTATGTAGTTGACGCTTTCTTGAAAAAGTCCGTTTTAATCGACCACTGCCACTTATACAGCATTTGTTAAAGTTAAACCACACCTCACAACGACTTTAATAAAGTCATATTAGTTCCCAATCACGTGTTACGCTTAGCTTGTACTGGTATAAATTCATTCCTGACATGTCAACGTAATCTTGTTAATGACGTGATATTGTGAATTCAAGCAAAAGTTTAGCAGGGGCTTCACGCTATTTCACTTCACGCTATTTCACTTCACGCTATTTCACTTCACGCTATTTCACTTCACGCTATTTCACTTCACGCTGTTACATCAGTTCTTTATAAAGTAATAATTTTGATGTGTTAAGCTTGGTTCTCACTATACGCTAACGATGAGCTAACCATAGTGTGCATAATGTGTTAGCCGATTTCAATTTTTGAGCTGCTGGTACCTGATGCATTCGTTTCACGTTCACACTACGGTGCATCGTTAGCTCTTGTGTAGCCGAATCTAATGCGAGAAAGAATGAAAAGAAAGATAAAAAGAAAGTTTTGTTGTTGTTACTACTTCGAAGAAGACGACGTAGCGTGGAAAGAAAGGAATACATACACATTTACGATAATTCAATTGCACATGCGTTCCTACGGCTCTCCATCGTTTTACAATATCAGAAAAAATGAGGTAAAAATCGTGTTTTTATGAGAGTTTGTTAGAGACGAAAGCGTGTTTTCTCCCGTTTTTTAACTTCCGTCCTATCAACTTCTTTCAAATTTTCAGGAAATGTTAATAATAATAAGATACAACTTATGTGTACTTCTCATTAAAAACAAAACGCGGCAAGAAAAGTTATCACAAAAAAACGTGTTTTCTCATTAATAAACTCTTATAAAAGTGTGATGTTTACCTCCTTCGATCGCTAAATAAGCTGCGATGGAGTGTTAGTCTTCCCGAATTATCGTAAAGGCTCGAATACACGGAACAATTTTGCAGATCAATTTTCAAAATAAAATATTGAACTAAAATTGATCTAACATTGTTGCGTATATATCGTAGAAAAATAACAGAACGATAATGTCATAATGACGTAAAAACACTCAAAAATTGATCTAATAAAATCAAACCGGTTTGATTTTATTAGATCAATTTTTCGTCGGAACAATATTATTTCAAAGGAAACCGCCAGCTGCTCACTTTTTTTCGAAACTCACGCTCGGTATTTCATTCATTTCAAATGTTTTTATGCACGTAAAGAGAGTAAATGAAGAGAAACGCGACTAAACATGTCAGATAATTTTGTTTTACCAAGTACGTTTAGATCGTATCAAGTCGCAAGGCAAACTGAATTAAGGTACTTTGTATTTCTATTTTTTGTCTCTACTTTCTTCGTGATTACACGTTGCTCTCTTCCACCTAACGTGCAACGTCGCGAAATGACGTTGTCGCGATTCCTATTCGAAACTTGAATTCTTCGTTCACTGGGAGGTTGTTACTACCACAATGCTGTGTCTCCTGAGAGGTTTTCAATGTACAAAAAGCTTTTTGGAACTTTGTTTAGATCCTCAATTCCTGACAATGACAATTCGCAGGACACGCAAAAACGGAGTGAACCAGCTGAGGAGATTGCACAACCTGAAACAGCTGTGGTTGCAAAAAAACGTGGCAGACCTTCAAAAAAGTCATCCGAAAAAAGAGATTGGGATGATGACGAAATCTTTGTTCTTATTGAAACTTCGTCGAATCACGATAATCTCTACAACACAAGAAACAGCCAATATTTTAATCGTGATACACGACAAAAATCTCTTGAAAAAATTCAGAAAGAATTAGCAGACCAAGGTATTTTTGCTGCAGTGAAAGATATTGCAGATAAACTCACGAATCTAAAGACATACTATGGTGGTCAAAAAAGATCTGTCGAATCTTCAAAGGCCAGTGGCGCTGGAGCTGATGATGTTTACGAGAGTAATTGGAAGTTCTTTCAAGTTTTGCACTTTTTAAATGATTCGTTTACTCCAAGAAGAACTTTCAGCAATGCCGATGAAAATTCAACGTACGAGGTCTTGAATCCACCCTCAGCAAAAAGCGCAAAGAAGATTCGCGATTCGAGCATGGAGACAGCGCAAAAAGTTATGCATTCTGCGGCTGCAGCTTTGGAAAAGTTAAATGAAAAAAGGTCAAACGGAGGAGCTGAAAGGAAAGAAAAAACGGAAGATGAAGTTTTTTGTGAATTGCTGTGCAAAATATTAACAAGTATTCCGAATGGCGAAGAAAAAGACATGCTTAAATTGAACATGCAACATTCCGCAACGTCACTGAAGTATAAACGACGTCACTCTTCCTCGTCAAGCAGCTCTGTTTCTTCTTCACCTCTCGGATCACCTGTGTTTATGAACAACAGTTACAGCAGTTATAACAATGGATTATTCCAATAAAATATTTTTGTATACGTGTTTCTTTTTCTAGTACAAAGGTAAAAAAAATAACCAGCAATAGTTTATAGCTGATTGCCATGGTATTTGTCCTGGTCTATAAAAGTGGTCTGCGAACACTTCTCTGATATACTCAGCTGAGTTGGTCGCTCTATTACTTCTGTTCACTGGCAATTTCTGAATAATGGATTCGGTGTAGCTTCCTTCTCTCCAGCGCCCAAGTTCAACTTCTCCGTTTTCGCATTCAAAGTCGATGAACCCTTGAGGTGTATAACTCTCTTTCGACAAATCTCGTAACATATTGTGCAAAACGAGTGAGGCAAGCGTAATGATAGTTGCTTTTTCAGGACTTAGCATGAGCTTGGTGGAGAATACTCTGAAACGGTTCACCCATATTCCAAACGCGTTTTCACTAATGCGGCGAAATCGTGACAAACGGTAATTGAATATTCTATTTCTCGGTGTAAGTTTCCTTTGTGCGAAAGGTTTCATGCAGTTGTTGGTTAATGGAAACGCATCATCTCCAACAAAGACGTAAGGAATAGGCTCGTTGTTCTGATCATGAGCCCAGTTTGGATCAGGAGACTGTGGCAGGGGCTTACAATCGGGAAGATTTAAGTCACCATTTTCTAAAGCTTTGTAAAAATAGCTGTTTCTATAAACTCCGCCGTCGCTTATTCTTCCCTGGCAGCCAACATCCACGAAGCAAAACTTATAATCATGATCGACTATAGCGAGAAGTACAATTGAAAAGAATCCTTTATAATTATAGAATTCTGACCCAGAATCCTTAGGATGTAGAATAGATATGTGTTTCCCATTAGCAGCACCAATGCAATCTGGAAATTGCCAACGCGTTCGAATCTTTTCCTCTTGCGACATCCATTCCTCTTTGGTGTTAGGTAGATGTAAGTATTGATCCTTGAAAGACAAATAAATTTCTTGGCAAACAGTTGGTATGAAAATCTTTCACCCATACAGTTTTTTTTTTCCTAACTTTTCTGCCATGTGAAAGAATGACACTGCTTGAAAAGATCAAGGAGCACAAAATTGTTTCTTCTTCGTTGTCGCTCATGCCTGATGTTGTGGTAAATTAAATTCAGATTGTTCTTTATATTGTCTCGTGTATGTATACAAAAATATTAAATCAATTTAAGAATTAAGTAATTATTGACCTAAAATTTTTGTGTGTATTTTTTTCAACAATATTCCGAAAAATAATATTTTTCGAAAATTGATCTGTAAAATTGTTCCGTGTATTCGAGCCTTCGTATTCGTATTAACAAAATTACGAAAAAGGAAACGACTTTGGGTCAGAAACGCAGGGAAAATCTTTCACCCTGAACGTCAACTCTTCTTTATCTTCTTCAAACGTAAATTTTTTAATTTTAACAGCCATTTTAGTTTTAAAATGACCTTTCACAACGAAACATACTACTATTTTTTTTAAAAAAAAAATCGATTTGGGCACGATTTATGTCGGCTTCCTTTGATGATTGCTGAAAGTGAGCTTATCTCACTGTTAGCCGGAAAAAAAATATCAAAAAATTTTGATTTCAAAAAATCGGCTAAAGATGAGCTAACGATGAGTTCAGCTGTGAGCTAAGCAGGTACTTTTACGTTCACACTATGGGCTAAGGTCTTAGCGCGTCATGCGCACTATGGTTAGCTCATCGTTAGCCCATAGTGAGAACCAAGCTTAAATATGAAACCTTTTTTGATAGCAGTTTCATGCTCCAACTCATCCTTGAAAAAATTGATAATTCTTTGCAATCCAGAGAAGCTAAAGCTTGGTTGTACTTTTTTAAACATTGCTTCACTGATCTAAGTCACAGTTCTTGTGTTAATACTCGTGTCGGTTTAGACACTTTGAACAACTTCCTTTTGAAAATAATAGGGAAACAAGAATAACAGGGGCGTTAAGATGCATCCATTAACAATAAATCTGGAAAGTACAGAAATTGAAAATGAGAGAAAGGTTCAAAAATCAGAATAAACTTTTTCAAATACATCATTTATTTCCAATTTTGTTCCATTTTCATAATGTTGACTGTGATGTAACATACACAATCCTGCTTTTACATTTCGAGTAGAGCATGCATGTAACATGACACTGTTCATATGAAGTATTTGAAACAAGAGAATGTGTACTTCCTGTGACACAAAATTATAATGTAGCAATCATTCCTACGTTATCCAAAACACATCTCACTTTCTACGACATTAAAGTTGTGCAACCTATTTATCCTGACACTAAAAGTTACTGCATATCTAATGCATTACAAATAGCTTTGTGGTAAACCTAGTATTTTAAAAATTAATGGCGTGATTCTTATTACGCATTTCTGCTCTGCTTGGCAACACTACATTTTTTATAACTAATAACCAACATTCAACCTCGTCCCCAGGCCCATTTTTCTCTTTCTGACAATCTCGGACGGCGAGAAGAAATGACCCTGGGCCACACTGGTCAGTTCTGAGATCTGATTGGTTTCTCAAGTTTCCGTTAATTATGAAGATAAATTAAATTATGCGTAAAAAATTGAATGATAACAGAAAAACAATAATGGCGGTTAAGTTTATGTGCGAAAGGGACGCTACTGGACTGAATTTATTTTTGTGAAAAACAAAATATTTGGCATTGTTAATATAGCTTAACGTGCAAACAAAATTTAATAGCTTTTAGTTGTACATTTAGAGACTGTTAAAGTAAGGTTCTGTTTTTTTTGCAGTGCAGTTGAGGAGGTAGCTACTAGACTAAAGCTAGAAAGGCTAGCTATGCTAGCTTTTGTGCACAGGGTGTAGTAAAAAACACAATGTAGGTTTGCTCGAACACATGTTTAGCAGCTATCTAGCTAGCTCAAATACAACACAAGGTATATACAGGTATACATAACTAATCCTATTTCTCCCGAACAGACCTTCTTTTACACTCTAGCTAATATTTTTTCTAAAGGAGGCAGAACACATAAACATAAAAATAAATTAATAAAAAATAAACATAAACAAAAAAATAAAATCACATGCTGCTGACTTGGTTGAAAAAGGTTAAAAAACTGGATTAAGAAGTTCATACTATTTAATTAACCAAATAGTTATACGCTTAATTAATCTGTACGTACCTTAATCAGTCTTAATTAATCGGTTACAGATTAAATAAGAATCGGTTACAGATTTTAAATAACAATCGATTACAGATTAAATAACAATTTTCTCTGACTGCATGAAATGTAACATCCTATGTTTTATGACTTTTAATCTCTTAATAAAGCAACAAACATAAATTTTTTCAAAAAAATCAATTGGTTTGACCGTAGTGGCCATTTAGTTGTAAATGAGTTTCCAGGGACCCATTTTGTGAAAAACCAAAAGTGCAATATGATGAAAAAGAAAGATGAAAAAGAAAGATATTGAGCTAAAACTTGTTAGGAGATGCTTTTAGGCTGGTCTGATGGGATTAGCATAAAAAATGATTCTGTAATAGCTATACTTTCCAAATTTCAGAATTTAGGCATTTAAAGCAGGACGATAAGATTTTTTTAAAGACAATTATAAATTTTGACCTAGCAATAACAAGTTAGGTAAAAAATTTTGACAATACGATTTTATTTACTAGGTGTAGCTATATGCATGTTACAACAACAATAACAGACAAAAGGAGCGAGTTATTATATACGTCTAAACGTTTATATCTGATCTGTATCTGACACATGGTTACGTTGATGCCTCAACTTAGGTTTATAGAGGTTTATGTCGGCAATAAGTCGCCTGCAAGACAAAAATGGAATTAGAAAGACTGCATGTTCCTATAAAATACTAAAAACTTAACTAGCTATAGCTAGGCATCTTCAGTGTAATTCTAATCACAAAACCCTCTGATAATTCTATGGCTAGCTAAAAGTGTGAACATTTCAGCCATTTCAGCCACTTGGGGGTAATAAAATAAACAAATACGAAAATGGTTTTTCTTCTATATAAAATCAACAAACACGTGTTTCTTCTTTTACACTTTTAACTCTACCATCTTTAGTCCTAATGCCGTTCTAGTTAAACGGCACCGAGAGTCTAGCAAACAAAAACAAATATGGCGGCAATCTAACACCCCCACTTGACGTAAAGTTCTCATTAAAAATTACTCTCCAAATAAATATTGTTTGAACATTGTCAACAAATGTTTCTTTGGCGGTTTTGTAAATATATCCGCTTTGTTTTCACTTGAAGGTATATATTCTACAGCTATCTGATTCTGTTGAAAACATTCTCTGATATAATGGTATCGGATATCGATATGTTTGGCCTTCATGTGCTTTACGGGGTTTTTTAACAACGCTAAGGCACCTTGGTTGTCATTTTTAATCACAGGCGGCTTGAGGTGAAAATTTGTTAAATCTTTGATAAGTCGTGTTAGGTGGGCGGTCTCCTGAGCTGTTAGTGAGAGGGCCATATATTCAGCTTCGCACGTTGAAAGTGCCACAGACGCTTGTTTTTTCGACCTCCAACTGATAGGTGGCCCACTCGGATTGATGCTGATACAATAACCGGTAATACTTCTTCTGTTATCCAAAGAAGAAGCCCAATTAGCATCACAAAATGCATAGAGACGAAATTCTTTATGGTTTAGTTTACGAAAAGTGAATGTATAACTCACAGTATTTTTTATATATCGAAATACATGTTTTAACATAATGCAGTCTGAATTTTCAGGCTTTGACAAGTGTTGAGACAGCTTAGTTACAACATAACTCAAATCTGGTCGGGAGCAAGTCATGGCATATACAATGCTTCCCACCATTTGACGATATAGTTTGGTGTCGTTATCGGTCTTCTCAGTATCACTGGTCTCATCTAATATATATGCGGCAGGGTTTTGTTCACATGGGGTATTCCTCGGTTTACAATCATTGAGACTGAATCGGATAAGGACATTTTTAAGGTAACGGGACTGGGACATGGTGACGTAGTCAATCCCCCTCTCAAAATCAATTCCAAGAAACGATGAGAGTGTTCCAAGATCTTTCATATTAAATCGATTCTTCAACTGGATCTTGACAGTGTTGAGCAGTTCGTCCTTACTTGATGTAATAATAATGTCATCCACCCAAACAAGTAACACAATGGTATAACCACATTGTCTACGAACAAACACACATGGATCGGCATGAGATTGGACAAAACCAATATCACATAAAAAATCATGCAGCAATTGGTGCCAATTGCGTCCACTTTGTTTGAGCTTTGCCGTAGGGCGCTATGTCTGCTAAAATTTTTTCTAATGCACGGGACGCATCAGATTTCTGTTTTAAAAAATAAGTAAACATACATCCTGTGAAATCATCATTTAACAAGAGCATATCTGAAGCCATTCAGTGACGCTGGTTCTATTGGTCCGGCTAGGTCGGTGTGTACAAGTTCGAAAGGAGTCGTGGCACGGATGTCTGGCTGACGATTACGAGTGTTGGTCTGCTTTGCTAGTGTACATACCTCACAGTCCAACCTCGTCCCCAGGGCTTGTTAGGCTTTTTATATTTGGACGGCCTGAACAAGGCCCTGGCCCTGGCTGGTCACGTGACAAATTTGATTGGCCGTAAGAACTCGCATAATTAAAACGCGTCCCGCGAGTGATATTAGAGGCAAAATTATGTGGCGAGAAAAAATCAAAATTCGAGAACTTTTCGTGGTGATGGACCGCGGATTAGCAATTCAAAAAGTAGCTCTTTAAAAATGGTGGCTGTTATTTTGTGGGTGTTGCGTTTGGTTTGGTTTTTGATGTTGTTCTACTAGCTAAATGTAGCTAGATTCAAAATTTTGGAAAAACATTATTTTTGATATGGAACTGCAACAGTTCTGAAAGTATTTTACCAGAAAGAAGATTAACAATAACTGGTTGAAAGCAGGTTTGAGCATCTTGTGTTGCTAAAAACTCACACTGTTAAATGAACTGAAGAAGGAACGAACTTCACAAGCGATCAAAACTGTCATACATATATAGCTAGCTATATGTAACATAATGTTTAGCTATGGAAAAGTAAGTGCATATCATCTTGTGTGCTAGGGTAGACTTAAAAATTCTTATTAATATTTAATATTTTGCTTTATGATTTCTTGTTCCTGCATTGAATATGGGTAGGCCTCGTATCCTACACAGGAACCTTAGGCTATGTACCATTTTGTGTTCTGTTAAAGTATTACTTTGTAATTTGTGTTCTCACTGTACTTTCAACATTCATCATTATTGTATGATATTCTTGTGTATGGACAATATATACAAATCCTTGTCAGTAAAACCCTTACAGTAGTTTTGTTTGTTCTGTTGTAATATTTCTAATTCTTAAATTTTCAGAAAATGGAGAATGCAAACATAGCATAGCAGCAGCTGTAACACCAAAGAAGTTTTATCCAAGAAAAAATGTTTCGCAACAGGGAGTGTGTAGATTATGTGGAAAATTCACTCAGCAGAGACACCTAATCAAAATTTTTTCTAAAATTGGATTGGCAAAAAATCTTGCTTCAAAAGTGCATGAAGTGTGTGGCATAGGTATCAACGAGCATGACTGTATAACGAAAGTCGTTTGCCGAACATGCGAATCTTTTATTACCAAGGTTGACGAGTACAGGAACTCTTGTCACAACGTCCAAGGTGAACTTAATCGAAACATGTCTGTCAAGAGAATGCTGCTACCAGAAGATTGTAACACAATCACAAGCAAAAATGAACCTTCTCGTAAGAAATTATTTGATTTAACAAACGTACAAAGTGCAGATAACATTGATAAAGAGAATATTGAATCAAGTGACAGTATTTTGAAAAAATTGAACAATGTTTTTGGCACAAAAGAAGTACCCTTTATTGGGAAATTAATGTGGGAGACACCTGGTTTTAAAGATGTTTTTGTCAAATTATTACTCTCTGATCTGAATATGGCATGTAAAAGTCTATGCAGGAGAGATGAAAATGGTTCAACTTTACTTAACAATACCTATGATGGACTTTCAAATTTGCAGATCAAAAATATCAAAACTGAGATGTTGAAAATCCCCTATTTTGTCGATATTCTGGAAACAATTGCTGGTGATATTGAAAACAGGCAGAGTGAAATAAAATATGCTTTCATTTACTCAATTCTGATGCAGTCACGTTGGCACGAACTAAGTTTATTTCAAAGAATTAACACCACTCTTTTAATAGAAGGTGGTTGCAGTAAACAGGTATGTATATACATAATATAATAATAAAGGATTTTGTGTAAGCAATTGAACTGATTTTTATTTATTCTCACATTACTTTTAAGCTTTTCAGCAAGAGACCTGTGAATCTATCAATTTATTTTTTTAATTTTCTCAATATTGAGTTATCAGTACCTTTTTTCACTTGTTCAGCCTTATCAGTAAGGCTGAACAAGTGAAAAAAAAAAAAACAATTCAAGGGCTGAAGCCAAATTTCCAGTTTCTTATAAAAAAGTGTAGTCTACAGCCTCATTTGTTGAAAATAATCTATTTATATTGGCTTTTGTTTTTAGTTGCAGATACGGTTTCAAAGATTAGGTGTTTGCTTGTGCCCGAGCAGAAGAGAGGTTTTATTGGATTTGATTGGTGGTCATTTTCGTGATGGTGTCATTGATAAAGTTAAAGGTGGAGCTGTGTTTCGAGGGACAGGAGATAATTGGGACATAAGAATTCTCAAAGGTCATATGCATAAAAACAATCAAAATGAAGATCTCCATCTATTTGCCACAAATTTGATTGAAAACCGTCTATCATTTGACCATCTCGATAATGACAATCCAAAACGTGATATTGCATTATTACCACTGAGTACATTTTCATTAAACATTGCAGAGTGGAGGGAATATATCAGAACTTCAAAAATTTTGGTTGGGCGTATTTTGTTGGATTTTTTCCCAAAGTTCAAATTTCTGAAATCATTTGTTCCACAACACATTGATCATCAATATAGCCACGAAATGGGGGAACGGTCATTCATTGCATCTATGCCTATCATTAATGCAAATGAAGCACACTATGCTGATTGTGTAAAGATACTTCGAACGTACGAAAAATGGATCGCAGAAATTTACCGTGAAACAGGCATGTTGCAAAACATGCCAAACCTTGATGATGGACCACTTCTTGAAACCTTCCAAGCCAACCCTGGTCAGAAATTTGCACACATCAATTTTACAGATTCTGATCCCATGAAAGAAATGAAAATTGTGTTTGGTGGCGATCAATTAACACGTGTAAGATTTGCTGGTGCAAAAGATTTACTAGCTGGTGCACATACTCCTAGCCATCGATTTGAACACTGCTCTCCTTTTAAACCAGTAATGTGGCATACCAAAGCAGCTCTTTTGCAATATTCATACCACCTCTTGCATAAACCTGAATCCATTGCTGAGAATGGAACGATAAAGTATTTTAGGGAGAAGCTTCGTCGAAAAAATGTTACTCCTGCTAAAGTACTCGATTCTTTTGATGGTTGTGAGGAATTATTTATCAGTCTTGGACGTGCATATATTGTTGTTGCACTGATGAAGTTTTTTGGAATGGAAAGTTTGGAGGATAAACCATCTGTTTACCCTTTCCCTACTAACTTTGTTCATAAATCTGATGCTGAGAAAGACGCGTATATGAATAACATATTGACAAAGTTTTTAGATGAATACTTGCTGTAGAAATCCCCACCAAGAGATGGTGATGATTTTGTTGAAAATTATGGTTTTTGCGTAATATTTCTTACGATTCTGGTTCTGCAACTCAAGGATGCAGCAAAAGAAGGTGATGGAAACCGTACTCTTATCAACCAAAACATGCTTTTAAATGTGTTTAAATCTTTAGGTTCTTACAGCAAATATGCTCTGGAAATGTTTGTCAGCATTGCTCAAGTTGAGTGTTTACTGACACCACGATTATCTGAGGAGTTTAAGTGGGGGAATTTTGTCAACTGGCGTGGCGGTAAGGGGAAAAATATTGAAGACGACCTTGCTCAGGAGATTGTGAATAAAGTTTCCAAAAATATAGTTCAGAGAATGGGTCCTAACAAGACAATATCATCTATAACTAAAATTACTAAAGCTGCTAACGGAATTAAAGAAATCCTGGAAAATTATGACAAAAATGCTAGTATACACAGATCCTCTACACAACATAGCACCAGTGATGCTTTTGAAGATGAGAATGAAATGATATTAGATCTTCTCGAACTAAAACCTTTTCACCATTCATCAGGTCGTTTCCATAACAGTTTCCCAGCTATAAAAAGGTCACCTTTGCGCTATATGAACGTGACAGATTTTCACAATTGGTTGAAAAAACACAGAGATGAACTAGTTTGAAATTAGTTGCATTTATTTTTTTTAAATATTTTTTACAATTTTATGTTATGATATATATTATATACTTTAAAAGTGAGAAAAAATATTAATTCGAGTTAACGTACAAAAAAGATATGCATCTGAAATTTCACAAGTGGAAGCTTTTTTTGTTTGAGTTCTTTTCTAAGTTTGATGGACCAGAGTTCTTTTCTAAGTTTGATGGACCAGAGTTCTTTTCTAAGTTTGATGGACCAGAGACATAAAAATTGTCAAATTTGCTCCTTAATAAAATATACAGAAAAGTCAGTGTTTATATTGCATAAAAATAGTTTTTTCATATCCTTGTTTTAAAAAATAACCTCACAAATTTTTAACACCTAGGAGCATAACATTCAACAAGGTCATATATTTTTTTTGAATACGTTTCATCGCAAATACCAAATTTATCAAACATATCGTCCAAGGTATTTATATATTGTAACTGTTGTAAGATGTCTTCAATACATTTTGAATTATATTCTTGTTGCGGTAAGACATGGAATAACGCTAATTCAGATTGGATTTTTACTTCAAATAGTTCTTTTCGTAACTTTTCGAAATTAACACCATCCAGTGGTCTGAAAGTTTTTTTTTCAATGTGGTTTAATTCTTTGTCTTCACAATGATTCTCATCTCCATTACAATTAGAACAACATGAAACTTGTGCTTGACAAGAAAATCCAAAATATGTGAGAATAGTTTTTCTCAAACAATTTGTTGTTGTGCAATATTCTTTCATTGCAGTTGACATAATTTTATTATTTTCACTTATATCAGAGTTATTGTAATATATTATTGCAGAAGAGGAATTTCCATTTCTACCAGCTCTACCAAACTCTTGTAAATACGATTCTAATGTAGCTGGTGGTGTGATATGTATGACTTTTGTAACATGTGGTATATTTACACCCATACCAAGTGCAGCTGTGGCAAAAATTACTCGAATGTTTGAATTTTCTTTCCTAATTTCTTCAATTATGTCATATTTCATTAGTTTCGTAGTGGGTGCATGAAATTGTGCAAATAATCTGTTGGCCGGAACACAATTTTCACCAACAAACGGATCTTTAATTTTCGAATTGAACAACTTAAATGCATATCCACAGTACTTTAACTTCATATATATAATAGTCATTGGAAATTTTTCTCTAAGTCTGTTGAGTCCTTTGGTCATTGGCAAAAGAATTTCATCATAACTGGCTTTGCTATAGTTATTTGGCATTCTTTTTCGTACAGTTAGTTTTATATTTGGACGATTTGGACTGCTCCGGACAATTTTGCACGAGGAAATAGATAAACTGTCAGTAATTTTTTCAACCATTGCTAGTGGTGCTGTTGCTGTTAGGGCTAACGTAACTGCTGTTGGGAACAATGCTTTAAGTGTAGCTAAATCGCCAAAGCTTTTACGGAAATCTTCGCCCCTATAAAGAGAAAAATGTGTTTGTTAACTTATATATTATATATATATTTATATATATATTTATCACGTCATTATTTTTAACTTGTTTTTTTATAGATTTTTTATAGCTTTATTTTTTACCTAGTTTTTTACTTTTTAGATATATTATATCTATTGTATATCTTGAAGGAATAAATTTTTAGAGGAAAAAAAAATTGGTGGAATATAATTGTGTGAATAAAAATTAAAATGGAATTTGGCAGATAATTTTTTTGTCAAATCCGCCAAATTTTCTTTCTGTCAAAATTTCTTCCATTTAAGGTATAACACATACATTTTTAAAATAAATTTTATTTATATGTAACAACATATTTGTATCCACAGTTATATATTCTGTTTATGAAAAGTGAAAAATATTTATCGCTTGTAGCTGTATATTTATGAGCTGCGTTTTTTTATTTTGATACATATTTGTATCCACAGTTTTATTCTGTTTATGAAAAGTGAAAAATATTTATAGCTTGTGTATATTTATGAGCTGCGTTTTTTTATTATGATGTGTAAGAACTTACCATAACTCAACACAGTGTGCTTCATCGATTACACAGGCAGCTACATTTTGGCGGAATATAGGACTTTTAGCAATCTCATGCCTTCTGCACTCAAAATCGACTCTGGATGAGAAAACAATATCTTGATCTTCCCCAATTTCACATTTTCTGTTATTTGGATTTTGTGAGTGATATCTTTGCTAAATAAGCTGATAATTTCACTAGTTTCCTCTCTTTCTGTATTTAAAACGCCAGCTGGAACACATTGAGCTTCCATTGTTTTTATTTGATCTTCAATAATTGACGTCAATGGAGTCACGACGATTACAATGTTTTGAGAACATTTTCTTGGTAGAAAATCAGGCAACAGTTGGTATATCAAAGACTTCCCATATCCAGTTGGAAGAACAGCCAGTACGTCGTGGCCATTAAGCAAGCTTTCCCAACAGGCAACTTGCTTAGGTTTTAAGAAAAAGCCAGCCACATTATTACATTCAAGTGAAGTTTGAATACGACTAAATAAATTCACCACTTTGTCCATTTTCTGCATTTGGCGTACTAAAATTGTAACTCGCCGAGATTAAAACATTTAATAAGTATTTTTGATGATGGTCTCGACTGCCTGTGTATATTTTTACCGTGTGCGTTGGAAGAGCGAGCAAAATAATTATTTTCAAAATACCCACCATACGTGGGTATTTTGTCGGCACGTGACCAGCCAGGGCCAGGGCCTTGTTCAGGCCGTCCAAATATAAAAAGCCTAACAAGCCCTGGGGACGAGGTCGCTCACAGTCAAATTTTTCTCGTTCACTGATGTGCATTCCTTGAACTACAGATTCTAATTTTATCACATCATCAATATTACAGTGTCCTAATATTCTGTGCCATGTTCTCAAATCTTCTATGCGTTTTTGGCTCACATTATTTTTGTACAGAAAGTATAGTCGTTGGCGTTGTTCGATTGGAAAGATTGTTCCATCTGGGGCAATGAGATTAGCATGATCATTGGAGAAGTTGACAACAGCACCTTTACGGGTTGCGGCTTGAACAGAAAAAATATTTTGAGGGTAAGTTGGTACATACAGTGCGTTTTCAAGGTTAACTTTAACTAGTTCTCCACTTTCTGTATGTAAGTATGTGACATACGTTCCTCTTTTCAAGGCAACATTGTTTGATTTGCTCCCATCTGCCAATTCTATATAATGTTCAGCTGGTTTGAAGTTGTTATCAATTTCAATCATATTTTCTTCAGAATTCACTATATGGGTTGTTGCTCCACAGTCCACGAGTAGTGTCTCACTACCATTAATTTTTATACTAAAGTCATCATTAATCTTGAATGCAAAAGAATGACTCTGATTATTATCACTCATCGACTTGGCCTGGTCACGGTTTTGTTTTCGGCAGTTACGGTTCGAGTGCGATGAGGATCTACAAACGGTACACCATTGTCGCCGACATTCATTCGCTTTATGTCCAGCAACTCCACAACTGTAACAAATGAGTTGTTTAGATAAATATTCATTTCGTGCTTTCATAATAGCTTCATTTTTATTAGCTTCTGGTTTTGTAGATCGGGCAGTTTCAGTTTCATCAAAATTTCTCAGAGCTTGCTTGAATTTGTGAAATGTGTCTACAGTTTCGGATTGTGTTATAATAGCAACAAAAGCTTTGTACTGATCGGGGAGTCCCTTGAGTACCATTGCAATTAACAAAGCATCACTGACATTCTCACCAGCTGTTTTCAATGTGGCTGCAGCTTTTTCTGCCCTCATCATATAATCAGTTACTGATTCATTGTCACTTTTCAACAATGTTGTAAGTTGGTTGTATAGGGTAATTATTCTCGGTTTGCTACTTCCTGAATAAAATTCTCTTAGTATTTTGAACGCCTTTCTTCCATCATCTTTTGCTTCACGTATGACCATTGACAAAGAACGTTCATCTAAAAATTGTATAAGTTCAGCAAATGCAAGTTCATTTTTATCTGGATCAATTTCGATACAACTAGTTCCAACTAAAGTGTCTTTAAGTCCCTTGACTCTTATGTAACCTAAAATCTTTGTTTCCCATATCCCAAATTTTCGTTCATCCCCATCAAAAATCAAGTTCTGCCACTGGTTTCTTGGTGGACTGGGCCCATAACCTGTGAACATTTCAGCCATTTCAGCCACTTGGGGGTAATAAAATAAACAAATACGAAAATGGTTTTTCTTCTATATAAAATCAACAAACACGTGTTTCTTCTTTTACACTTTTAACTCTACCATCTTTAGTCCTAATGCCGTTCTAGTTAAACGGCACCGAGAGTCTAGCAAACAAAAACAAATATGGCGGCAATCTAACAAAAAGTACTTTCACTTTCAACCATAATATAAAATAAAGATCGCTAAAAATCATAACTACCTTGGTTTGCACAAAGTACGTCTTAGGCCTTTGCTAGCTAGCTAGCTATAGATGACTGAAAACTTTAAAATAAATAAATCTTTAAAATTTGTATGTAGCCAAAAAAAGCGAAGGCAACACTGCAATCAAATTTTCTCGAAGTAAAAACTCCAAACACTTTAGCTAGCTAACTTGTTTCTGATTAAAAATAAAACATAAACTATTGCAATAGAGTGTTCTCGGCGGTCCGCATGCAATTCTTAACAAAATGACCAAATTTTGAATAAATAAAAAATCAGCACGAATCGTGCTGTTTTTAACCAGCCTGACCCAGGGTCATTTCTTCGCGCCGTTTAGGATATCAAAAAAGCGAAAAATTGCCCTGGGAACGAGGTTGGCTACGCACGCATTTGTTTAAGGCCCCTAAAGCGCATCTGGCCAAGCCCACGGTGCGTGCGTCCAAAAAAAATTTTAAAAAAATGGAGCCATGACTGCACATAAACTTAGACGCCATTATTGTTTTTCTGTTATTATTCAATTTTTTACGCATAAATTAATTTATCTTCATAATTAACGGAAACTTGAGAAACCAATCAGATAGCAGAACTGAATAGTGTGGCCCAGGGTCATTTCTTCTCGCCGTCCGAGATTGTCAGAAGGAGAAAAATGGGCCTGGAGACGAGGTTGGTGCGTAGCGTGTAGTAAGAAAAGCAGAAAAAAAAAGGAATTGGAATATTTTACAATAAAGTTAATTTTTTCTTCTTATAATAATAAGACGAATCTCTTTTCACCACACTCCCATACGTTTATATATATAAAAAAACAAAGTATTTTGTGTTATCTTTTGTTTTAAAAAGTTTAACTAGATAGTTGGTAGATCATTTTATTTTATTTTTATTTATATTCAGTTAAGCAACAAAATGATGATGATCTAAAAAACATTTAAAAATATTAAAAATAGTGTAAGGTCCCTAGAAATAACTAGAAATAACAGATAAATGTCATCAGCAACGGGAGTTGACTGCCAAATCGGCTTGTTCCGCCGTAAACGAAGCGCATTTCCAATGATACCATTGCGGACATCGTGTACATTGCACCCAGTCAATTTCGTTGTCTTTGGGTTTTTTTAGACATGCCTGAAATCAAGAAAAAGAATCATAAAAGTTCGAACTCATTACGACAATTGATTGCTTGTGTACTCATAAAAATGAATATAAGTACACTTACCCGACACATTGAATGTTCTTTCTGAATATTCTTCCATGTACGTGCAGATGGAATATATACAATTTCCGACATCCGACAATCGTCTTATATATATATCGTCTTATATATATATGGATTCTAAAGCCCAATGGATCGCAATTGTCAGTTAGCTTGCCACCTTAACGAAAGTCATAAAATTTTATTAACAAAACTTTCGAAGGAATTTAAATTATACGTCTTCATTTCTTAATTTGGCTTAGACAAGTCAGTACTAAATAATATTTTTGACATAAACATCCTATAAATGAAACACCTGACATTATCTTTGACGCGTAGAAGCAATAGTATACACCACAGCTGCGTGCATCTTTCTGCATCACATGTTCTTCTGTTTTGATCGATATGTTGGCTAAGTTTTTCCAAAATTTCTTTTGGAGAATTTTCATTGCCACTGTAACCGCATCGCTATGGGATTTTAGATTAGGATTGTAGTCGGTTCTCATGGGGTCGAGTACAATGATTGATCCACTTTTCACATCCACAACTGTCAAAATCCAATGTGTGCCGCCGTCGTTGTATGGTATAAGCATGTACTTAATATTGTCCAAGTCGATTTTTGAAAATAAGCCTCTGATGGACTTTATATTTTGCTTCAAGCAACCTTGTGAAAAATATTTTTAAAAGACTAGATCATTTTGTGACAGTGTCTATGAAGTAAAAAATTACATTTTAGAGACCTTACCTAATTCTTCTCTAGTTTCCCTTATAATGGCTTTGTATAAAAGCTTCTCCACGATAACGTTCGAACTTGATTCTTCTACAAACAAGAAAACACTCATTGAAAAAAAGACTGGCGACACAACTTTCATAAAGAAAATACAGTTTTTCTCACCTGTTTTTCTGTTTCCATAACTAATTCTTCCACAAACTAACTACAACAAATAGTTTAGCCAACAACAAGCACCCAGCACAAAGTAAATAAACGTTTTAAAAAATGGACTAGCTTCAAATATGTACTAACTCAATTTCCTTGATGATATGATTTTCCCGCGCGCACGTGGGGTTTGTTTTGATGTTTAAACTATGGCTTTGAATCCTTGATTCCATATTTGGTGTTCTAATAATAAACTTACAACGGAGTGTAACGATATCTTCATCTGAGAGGTTATTTAAAAGATTGGGCAATGGTTGCCTTTCCGTTAATTCATGTACCCTTGTGTACTTTTTCCTGGTTCTTGCAGTGTGGTGTATGCATAAATTTAGCTCAGTAGCATGGCTTTTTATTTTGTTTGGATAGCTTGCTCTTATACTGACCATTGCGTGTTAATTAAAATTCGCTTTTCCTTTTTATGTGTTTCAAAAATGGGTTGTGGCTCATTCTGTTGTGTTGCTGCTCCTCAGTTGCGCAGTCAGTAGTGGATTATGTACATCAGTTTGCCCTGTTTATAAACAGGGCAAAAAATACATAATCAGGGCAGCATAATCAGGATGCCGGTTTATGTATGACAGTTAAAAAATGTTATTCGAGACTTATGAAACAAACATAATCGGGGCCGACTGGCTCTTATATCGTTCGTGACAAGCGAATAGCCCTGGAGAGATAGGAAAAGGCGGATGTTAGGACAGACCCCCTTAGCAGTTTACCATTCCACGTCAAATTATGGATCATCTACGTCAAATCAACGATAGAAGAGTCTATAAAATCCGTTAGCACCTACGAATGTCCGGATCCGCCCCAACCCCCCAACCCCCGCCGTGTCCCCTCCCTCCCTCCCCTCCCCATGGGTCCCTACCCACCCTCATCTGTCGTGCCTTATAATTTATAATGTTATGTGTTATGTGTGTCTATCTTTACCAGAAACAAGTAAAGATGATTGCAACATTGCAAGGTTTAGCGCCACATAATGTCATAACTGAAGAATTGATTTTGATGATTATTTTGAGATTGTTTGAGACCATTTGATCTGACAAAAGCATCACCCTTGAAACTATAATCCTTTAATTCATCACAAAGTCTTGCGGGCAACCATGTCTTATATTTATTTCCCATTCTATCTTGAACCTCCGCATACATAGTTTTTTCAGAAAGAGCACCAGGTCTTGATATTTCCATCTCTTTCACATATTTAACAAGGTAAATATCGTTTTTAGGCAGCTCTCTCCACTTTATGATCGGAGTAACTTGTTCTATGTTTTGTTCAAATTCTTCAACTGTTGGAAAAGCCATTGTGTTTATATTCACGATTACATCTCTTTATACCACTTTATAGATTCTATCGGAAAGCAGTTTTGTTATCTACCATCTGTCAATCAAACGCTTATAACAATAGGATTTTACATATTTTACATACCAGAAAGTTGTTTACATAAGAAAAAAGTTAAAACGAAAGTAGCCGTTGCTAAGGATATTTGGTATGTAAGGAATGCATTGTTTCTCTATTGTTATTCCGGCTTGATTGACATTTAATTGACGTCAATCTTTATCTAAACAAATACCATATGAAATAACCCGTTGTCATAACAATCACAAGAGCGATCTTCTCATCTTCGTGTGTAGGAGGAGTATCTTTGTGGTAAGGTGCAGTAATGTGTTTATCTGTAGTAGTATCCACGTGGTGTACGGTGATGTGTTTATCAGGATGATCGGGTGTTACAGGCTTCTTTTTAGTTATCTTATGCGATTCGGTAACATTGACCTTTCGATTGATACCAATGGTAAGATCTTCACCCGATATCAAAATCTTGTTGTTGTAACCTACCACCCCTGTCTTAATTCTGAGATTCATGTCACTAGGTAACATATAAATACCTTGTCCAACCGAATAATCAACCTTACTTGAAGCGTAGTTTAACGTATCCTGATAACGTTTAATGTCCTCCTGAATATCAACCCTACGGTTAACAATGTCTTCAAGGTTATTCATAAAAACTCTTTGAGCGGTCAGAGCACTTGAATCATTACCAAGGATGGAGGAGCGTGCCGAGGCCTGAGAACTAAGAACAAGATATGCATAGGCCCTGACACTGCTCGAGATCTTCACAAGGCCCGTTTTTGTAAATCCATCGGATTTTTCCACAATCCACCGCGTCATGGAGTCGTTTGTGAAATAACTTAACCCCGGAGTCGGATATTCTTTACGTCTTTTTTGATATGAGCTGAAAAAGTTCTGACCCCTGTATTTCATGGGGTTGGGATCAACTCCATAATCGCCGCAGATTTTTAAAAACTCCTCATTTGAATAGGGATTGTCGTATCGATTGAAGCTATCCTCAAAGGGTAGAGGTGTCTGTAGGCGCTTAATGATTCGTCTAATGTGATAATACACATGAAAACGATATATTGACCTGACCATAGATCTACCATCCTTCAGGTGTTCGGAACTTACCCCACAGGCACTTGAAGCACACCAAGTGGCGAAATTTAGCTGGGTTTGCCATAGTCTAAAAGGTTGATCATTCCAAATTCTCATACGTTGCGCGTTATGACTAAGTTCATAATTGGTAAAAATATTAGGAAAGGAAGCGGGGAAAGAGCCACTTTCAGACACAATAATGGCCTGTTTGTACAGATCCCTAGCGCCCAATATTTGAAGATCCCGCCCTCCATTTGGCTTATATGCCGCATTCGGATTATATCTGAAAATATCATCCATTCTTTGATTTAAATATATTCACAATCTCTAATATAATAATGTATATCACAATAAAGGACGTAAATAGCGAGAAGAAAATCTATTTGTATCAACCGATAGACAACTCACATGGTACAAAGGAGGTTGCGATCGTGGAGACGTTTTCGGATAATGTCACATATGTAGCTACAGCTCCAATAGATATACCCTTGGCTGATGGAGTTACCACGGTTAGGTTACAACAGGGTCAGCACTACACGGGTAGGGAGTTGAATTCAATCGTGAGAGGTGATGTAAAATCAACACAACTAGCTAGAAACTCTAAGTTGAGTAAAATATTCAATATGGAGGGTGTAACGGAACTACATTTTAATCTTAATGAATTGGATAACTCGTTAAATCTTAAAGATGGTGAATATAGCAACAACCTGATGACATATCATATATCCGAGTATGGTGGTGATTTTACATATATTGAACCGAAAAATCCGCAATATAAGAAACTAAAGAAAGGTTTACTTCAATCACTTACCATGAGAGTCACAGGTCAGGATGGTAAGGTGCTATGGGGTGGTATGAAGACAACAGTTACCCTACACATAAGAGATACGGCGGACAGATGATAACGTAGCATTAACCGAATTAAAGTAAAATAAAATAAAAGTAATATGGAATAGCATGGAATACAGGAAAAAGTTAAACCCAGAGCGTTCACTTAGAACCGCACATGGCGTAAAAGGAACGCATCAAAAAGTAATTGTCACTCACAACCCAAGTGAGATTGATCAGAACCAGTTACTCCTGATTAGGTTCCCTAATTTAGGTAACGATGATGTCATTGTTCCCGGTACTTCGAAAATAAGTTTCGACATTGATCTCGAGTCAAAAGTCGACACGAAGAGAACATTGGTCTCTAACATAGGGAGGGCAATTGTTAAAAAGCTAGCTATCAAGTTCGAGGGTACCGAGATTCTGAGCATTGATGACTTTGATCTTTTCGGGTGCTACAGAGATTTATGGCTAACCAAGTCCGAAAAAAGAAATGCAATAAGACAAAGTATCATCTTTGATGAAGGGTGTACAGAAAACTGTATGAAACTGAGAGTTGGAGCCGCGGATAAAGACGCATCAGAGGTAGCGGACAAAGCTATTTATGATGCATACAAAAATAAGTTCACCATACCACTTGATTTCGAAATGTTGGATAGCACGATTCCTTATTATCAGGCCGGATTAGGTAATAGGCTGTGTTATGAGATAACATTCAACAATTATGACAGGGTAGTATTATCAACACCAACCAAACCTTCCGGTGCCACATCGGCACCCGCGCCGGATGCTAAATACAAAATCTCCAACATATCTCTCGAATATGAAATTGTGACACAACCCACACTCGCCAGATTCATTTCAAATGAATACCAAAACATGGCCGTACTTTACGACAGATTCTTGAGACATAGACAAATTAGGGTGGATAAGTCGGACACAACGTGGAATTGGTCATTCAATACACCGTGCAAGTCTCTGAAGGGTATATTGGTTCTGTTTGAGGAAGAGAAAGCTTACAAACGAGATACAGGTAGGTTCTACAATCCTAAGATCAAAAAGGTATCCGCCATAGTTGAGGGTAAGCCCAACCAACTTTTCGCTCAGGGGATGCAACCGTTTGAGCATTATGGTGAAATATGCAAGTATTTCGCGGAGGGCAAACAAAGGGATGGTAACGCCGGTGAAATACAGAAACATCTGCAACTACATGATGTGAAGGTCGCGGACTACCTAACCACGAAATATGCTCTATGGCTGGATTTCAGAACCATAGATGAAAACTCACTGCACGGGACCGGCCGACGGATTGAAAATGCGAGCGAGGGGATCACACTGCAAGTTGAAAAGACGGCCGAAACCGCGGGATCCTTAAACGCCTACATATATCTAATCATGGATGCTCAATTAAATATTCAAAACGGTGAAATTATGGATGTACTATATTAAGATGGACTACATGAAAGATCCTCACACGGCATTATTCGTCGGTCCCACGGGCTGCGGAAAATCCAGACGTGTTGTAACATTACTAGAGAGTGAATACTTTGATCACTTCGATTTCATTGTGATTATATGTCCAACATTAAGATGGAACAAGACATATATGGGGAGTAACTGGTTTTGGAGGGATAGATATGTTATTCTAATTGAGCCCATGGGCTTGTTGTATGAATGGATTCAAAAGATGACGGATTTCTGTGCCGGGTACAAAACATTATTCCTGATCGACGACATCATCGCGGATGAGAAACTGGACAAAAAGAGGCAACCGCTTCTGGAGCTGGCCATCAGCGGTCGGCATCGAAACCACACCATGTGGCTACTCACACAATCATACACCGCGATACCGAAGAACTTACGAAGGCAGGCAAAAATGTTATATGTGTGGTATCCGAAGGACAGGGATGATCTCGCAACCATCCACAAAGAGAATGATGTCATTGAATCGTCGGAGATCCAGAAGGTCAAGGAAAGGCTGAAAGATGGCAAATATACACATTTAGTCATGAGGATGGAATCTCCACGAACTCACGTGATTTGCTAGAATGGGCATTTTTTGTTACAAGAGTCTTGTAACAAATCTATAGGAAAAACTACAGTACTATCCTACAATACCATGATAGAATATATAAATTTCATATTACTGGTGACAGCCGTGGCGCTATTGCTGGTATTGGTTAGTTTTTGCCTTTTTTGTATTAAAAAATACCTATCACTATTGAAAATGGCTGAAACAGCAATTGACAACCTAATTTTTATCGATGAACGGGATGACCAGGATGATGGGAAGAGACAGAAATTGCTCGAGTGCGTGCTGACCGGAAATAGTATCCTGTATCTGGGGAAGATGTATACGGAGGCGGGGATCCAGAAGCTCGGGAATAATGAGGTGGATAAACTTTTCGCCATATACGAGGCTAAACTGTCAGGTCAAATGGTAAAGTCTCTGGGGGAGTCAATAATCCACATGTACTCCCTGGGTGCCTGTGCGGCTCTGGGCATAAAAAATCAAAAGGCTCTGAGTGATGACCTGGAGAATGATCCGTTCCTAAACTCGGCACTCCAAAGGTTCACATGTGATCTATATTATAAGTTCGGATCACTACTATCACCAATCAGCGTAGGTTTAATAACAGGTAGGCATTATATCGCGGGAAAAAATTTAAACAATATCGATACGGATACTAAAGATGTCGGATACTCCAGTTCAGGTGACAACGAAGAACCCCAAAAAGGTTGAGGCTGGTAAGAGACTGGCCGAATACAACCGTAAAAAGAGGGAGGATTATAAAAGATTGCTCATGGCGCAGGCAGAGACTCAAGCACAGCCTACGCCTCAGACACAAACGGAGGTACAGTCGGCACCTCAGACACAAACCCGGCCGGCACCTCAGACACACTCAGCACCTCAGACACAGTTGGAGGATCCTAAGGATATTGTCATCGAGGATTCCGTGACAGATGGCCCCAAACACGGCGGAGTGAACTACACAATAATGGGTGGTGGTGGGGTGATAGTACTTGTATTAATTGGTGCTTATTTCGTCTATAAAAATAAGGACAAAAATATTAAGGTGAAGGGTACCCCACCAAGTAACTCAGGTAATAAAAAAACTATGAGAATAAGTAAGCTTGAAATGGAATAAAGGGATAATATCGCGATACTATAATCTTGAAGTAAATATAAGACATGGATAAGAAAAGTATAGTCAACGATATTTATAAAGCATCGGTCGTATGCGTTTTCGCTGTAGGCTATTCAATGCTCGGGAAAAAGGTATTAAAAATGACACCACCCTCAATTCAGAAGTTTGACCTGGAAGATACCGGAAAGCTTGTAGCCATAGTCGCCGCAAGTGAAATGACAAGAGAATATCTAGTTAAGCAAAAAATTATACCTGAAACTATAAATATATAATGTTGCGAATACTGGAATGGTTGGTCTGGGTTTTATGCCAGCGCAAGAAAGTTGAGAGAATTTTACCCAAGGTGGAATACATCGATACCGAGGTCATAGACGACTCTGATGTCATAGACGACTCTGATGTCATGGACTCCGAAGCTATCGTATTAAAATAACGCCACTATATTATACCGGATTATATAAACATGGCTTCAATTGCAATGATGTTGGGAGGTGCCTTCGCGAACGCTTTGGCCTTCACCGGATCAAGCTACCTCTTTTCAAGTTTATCAAAGGATAGGATAGATAAGGAACGGAAGCGGCATGATCTGGCCATAGAGCAGCTGCAAAAGGCTCAGGTTATATGGCAACGTAAAAGACAGGAGAGGGTTGACTTTATCAATAAGCAGCTCAGACTTGAGAAGAAGGCCGAGGGTAAATTCACGGAGCTGGATGACGCGATGCGGGAATATAAAAAAGTATTTGGAGGGTCACCTCTCACAGATATTCCGCGCAAGCCCGTATTGAGCGACTTTTATACACCCAGCAATGGCCAGCATGAACGGGAATTGGCATTTATCGCGCTAAGCATGATCGGTGTCGGGGGTGCCGTGTGGTATTTCGAAAAATAGTACTATGCCGCGGGTATTATGTTACATGTGTCATGTAACATATATTCCAGATCCGCTAACGCTTTGTCACCATGTAGGTGTATATCAGACCTCCGATTCCGACTATCAAAGCCCACAGGTTTTGACTCAACCAACCTACCGCTTCCTTTGCTCTATTTAGGATCCACGATACGATGGAACCGATTATACCCGGTAGGGACGCAGCTGCGGCACCGGCCAATCTACCCAGGAGAGATCCCAGAGCGCTCAGCTTGTTCTTTATCCATTCCCTAGCACCACCTTCGGTTTTTTCATGATTTTTTGTATTACCGGTGGATGACCCCCCACCCCCTGGTGTCAAAGTTTCAACTAGAAGGCCGATAACCATACCAAATGCCGTTAGTACACTGACGATGGTGATACCCTGCTCACGGAATAGCGTTCGTATCTTTTCACCCAATGTAGTTTCTTTGTCAAGTACTTTGGTAATCGTCTCCCTGATGCTTTTTATTTGACTGTTAAGTTTACCTTTGAGAATATCGATAATCTCCTGCCGGCCTTTCAACTCATTTTGCAAACCTTTCAACCTTTCTTTCGCTTCATTTTGTTGTTCCTCGGTCATATTTGGTGTGTTTTCCATCTCTTCCAACTTGTTTTTTTCTCTGTCAATATGCTGTTCGAGCTGAACCTTTTTTGCAACTTCATCCTGAAGACTTCCTCTTATGTTTCTCAATGATCTATCCAATCCTAGCAATTCACGCATAGGATATTCAAATAGATCACCGGTCTGGGTTGCTTCATGGTCTACAGATTGTTGTTTGACCAATGAAATTAAATCTTCCGCACTGTTCACAACATCTCCAGACATGGTTTCTAATTCTATATCGGTCGCATTCTCTATTTTATCCGGTGACGGTAGTCTCTCTTCTATTTTGTTTAGCCTAGCGGCCTGTCGGGGGGTTATACTACCTTTCGGTATATCAAACCCCAAATTGCGCAGCCTGTTCTTGCCCAGTATATCCGCAATGGTGCCGACGGTCCTTAGAGATCCGCCACTTGTCAGCGGTCTGTTATCACCCTTGTAGTATGATTCACGACCACGAGACTCAAACAGATCGGTATGTAACACGCTCGGGTTCTCATTTGGATATATAGTTAGTAGCTTCTCATAGAGCGATTTAACCAGCTCACTGGTAACTCTGGAGCGCAGAGAGGTTTCTCCACCGAATGATGTCTCCTCATCAGGTGTGTGTATCTGCACACGCGTGCGCTCCCTCGGTACCAGAGGTGTGGAGTCATCGGTACCCTCGTCGGGTTGACCATGGTCACCAAACGGATCAATATCAATGTCCGCCATTATTTTATTTAAAGGATAGTTTTTTCCTAATATAATAGAAATGGCAGAGAGTTCTAGTACCAGAGAAGAAACTTTTAAAACGGATATATCCAATTCCCAACTTGAGGAGCTGGTGAAATTACGAGGCAAGTTCCAAGACAGGACACACGAAAACGGAGGATCTCTGATCATATGGTCGATTCTGGAGGGATTATCCGGAACCGCAGCAATTACCGGCTCGATAGCGACCGCGGTGACCATTATTAGAAATTTGGGCGGTACCCATGGAAATTACATGTGGAATTCGGGTATGTGTCTATTGGGCTCGGCTTCCTATGCGGTTACCGCCCAATATGTTAGGACATATCGGGAGAAACTTATCAAATTAAGAGCCGCATATCGCGTTGTACAAAATGCCATCGATGTTTTCGATAAAACGCTACTCTGGCACACTCGGATCTGTAGAGCAGATTTTGAGAGTTTGTGTGATACGTATCATAGAACTCTCAAGGATCTGGATAAACTGGATATAGGTTATTTAGAGTAAAGTTTTTTTCTTTGTAGTAACCAAATGGCAGAGATTTATCCGAAGCTACCCACGGCTCCCGAGTATTCGAGCGAGCAGGACAAGTTTAATACTAATACTGTGAACTCTCAACTTGGGGAGCTTAGAAAATTACGTGATAAGTTCAATACAAAATATGAGAAATATAACAAGACGCTACACAGACTGGTGCTTTTAAATGCCAGCGCCACGGCCCTAACCGTCGCTTCGGGCATAGGTTCGGTGGTAACCGGTGCTACGCTCATCGGAATCCCCGCTTCCGTCGGATTGGGAGCCGTAGCACTGTCGGGAACCATTTTCACGGGCTCCGTCATGGCTCTGATTAAAAGATATCGGAGCAAACTTGACAAGGTCATGAAATTATATGATGTTGCAACGTCCGCCATCGCCGTGTTTGAAAACTCCGTCTCGCGGGCTCTGAATAATGATGACATTAGTCACATTGAATTCCAAACCCTGAGCGGTATATACTACGAAGCTCTGGACAAGATGACGAAAACCGACAGAAAGATGGAGAGCGAAACTCGCAACCAGTTTGAAAAAAGTCTAATGGACCAGGTTCAAAGCCTCAGAAGGACCGTAAATCAAGGTTAGTGATGTGCGCATGTACACCGCTCGCATATTTCGTGTGGTACGATAAAAATTAATATTAAGGCGGTTTGTGACATTATGCGGCGCGATCGTCCCCCCAAGACTGAGCCATAGCGGCCCTATCTGCCGACCGACCCGCGCGATCCCCGGCATCATCTTTACCAGAAACAGGTAAAGATATCGCCCCCCTTTTCACCAACCTTGCACATAATCAGGAGGTAATTCCGTATCTTCGGGTATTAACATCAATTCCTCTTTTACAAAAGCCCGTCCAGGTCCGTCTTGAACATAGTACATTACACGGTTACCAGGTTGCGCTATTACCTCACGCAATCTATATGTGTTTTTCGACCATATTCTATCGGTTGCCCGTCTCCGCCCATCATCATGCTCTTCACCAGGTTGTAGTAGATATCTATACAAGCCATCTTTAGGTAATTCTACTTCAGATGGATAGCTCTCTTGATTAACCAAAGGCACCTCTTTCATTATAATAGCATCTTTTGGCTTCATATCAATCATCTGCGTCTTTGTATCGTTTAGCCTATCAATCAGTTTATACAGATGCTTAACCCATGTAGATGATACCTTTTCCGAATCATTCAGTTCTTGAGCATCTTGTATTTTGAATAAATTTTCCGCAAGTATCTTGTTCAACGCCTCAACAAAAGCTGTGTGCGTATGCTTATATTTTGTAGTCGCCCTTTTAATTTCAACCTTATGCTTCTCCAACAGCTTTGATACGTCTGCCTTGAATTCTGAACCGTTATCACATTGGAAAGTTTTCGGATAAGTTAATGGTCCTGCCTTGTAGATGTCTTCAATCATAGCGGCAACCTCTTTGGCTTTCTTAGTCCTCAAAGGTCGGGCTACCTTGTATCTGGAAGCAGCATCGATTCCCGACAAAATGTACTTATATTTATTACCATACAGTATGTCACCGGGCATGTACAATAAATCGAATTGATGTAAATCATTAGGGGTGGTAACTTCATAATGTGGTCTTTCAACATGTTTCGGGGCGGGTAAATGTACTTGCCAAAATGCTTGTTTTGATAGCCACTTCTTAATCTCCTTTGGCTCGAAGCCGAATACTCTTAAATTCTGAACAGCCTTTTGTCCTTTCCATAAATTTTGAGGTTGATAGTAAGTCTCTTGAAGTTTTGACATGTTTTATTTATGCACACCTTTATTTATCTCCTTTTTGTGTTATGATGTGGTACGATAAAAGTGCTTAAAGTTTTTCATATATTATATTAATATGTCAGACATGGATACCACACCGGATTATAAATTGATGAAACTGAGAGAGTTGCGAGAGGTTGCCAAATCCCGCGGAATTAAGTATATCGTGGGTATGAGAAAGGCTAAACTGGTTGAGGTGATTGAGAAGAATGATCTCGACCCATCCTACACCATCGATCTGGATACCAAGAAGGAATGGTATGGATACTGTTCAAGGTGGAGGTCGAAAAACAGGGAGGCATATCTAAAAGCTCAAAAACGTTATAACGACAAAAGATCCAAGTGATTGGGTATTTTTTTTTGTTACTCAGACGGGTAACAAATGTTGGTGGGTGGGTACCCATGGTCTAACCGGTCACGACCCTCTAGGTGCCGGTGGGTGGGTACCCATGGTGGAGCGATGTCAGTATCATAAACCGCGTTTTACCGCCATGGGGTCGGGTGGTTGTCTTGCGAACGAAGCCCCTCACGATCCTCCACCCCGGCGGTTGTCTTGTGAACGAACGAAGCCCCTCACGATCCTCGGAGGTCCTGATTTTTTTCCCTGGGGGGGTACCCACCCACATTTACACTCCGGGAAACGATCCATGGTGGAGCGATGTCGGTATCATAAACCGCGTTTTACCGCCATGGAGCAGCGCAACCCCGGGTGGTTGTCTTGCGAACGAAGCCCCTCACGATCCTCCACCCCGGTTTACGATTATAAAAACATCTTAAAGATTACAAAATCGTATATCATAGCCAAGCATGTCTTCAGGAATCGTTCTCGATTTGATACACAGTAGAGAATATATCGATGACTTTGATCTTTTCACGGTCCCTGATTTAAGAGCCAGAGCGAGGTACCTTGGCCTTCGTGGATACTCGCGGCTCAGAAGGGCTGAGCTTATCGAATTACTGTTATCAACAGTACCCGCAAGATATCCCGATATGACTTTACCGCTCGTCATAGGGATGCTGGATCTCGAAGTGACCGAATTTTCAGGACCCGTGCCAAGACCGGTACCAGCACCGATTAGACCAGTACCAGCACGGGTTGAGGTTGATGATGAGGACGACGCAGACGATGACATTGATGAAGATGATAGATGTATCATTTGTCTTTCTAAACGAAAGACCGCCACCATTGTTCATGGTAGAACAGGGCATTTTTGCTGCTGTTTATCGTGCGCAAATAAATTGGAGAAGAGGGGGGATAAATGCCCTATATGTCGCGCATCAATAGATCTTGTCATTAGACAATATATTTGAGGGGTCGGATTGGTAGGGCATTTTTTGTTACTCGGACGGGTAACAAATGTGATTCACGACCCTCGAGGTGCCAATGGGTGGGTACCCATGGTGTATCGATGTATGTATCACAAAGCGTGTTTTACTACAATTTAGCATGGTGGTTGCCCCACAAACTAGGACACTCACGACCCTCCAACACGGTTTACGATTTTTAGAAAAAATGGCTTAAAGATTACAAAATCGTATATCATAGCCAAACATCTTAAAGATTACAAAATCGTATATCACAACCAAGCATGACTTCGAGAAATACAGTTGTTGAATTAAGAGCTCTCGCTAGAGAACGCGGCCTACGTGGCTACTCAAGGCTCAGAAAGGCCGATCTGATCGAATTATTGACACCCACTACTGTGTCAGCACCGGTTAGACCGGTACCCGTGCCGAGACCCACCAGACCAGTACCAGCGCCGAGACCCACCAGACCCGTACCCATGCAAGACCCGCCAGACCCGTACCCATGCCAAGACCCACCAGACCCATACCCGTGCCGAGACCCACCAGACCCGTACCGGTGCCGAGACCCATGCCAAGACCCATACCCGTGCCGAGACCGGGCACTAGACCCATACCCGTGCCGAGACCCACCAGACCAGTACCAGCGCCGAGACCGGGCACTAGCCAACAAGACATGGATTTGAAAAGCAAGTTGATCGAATGGAGAGACTGGTTAATAAATCATGTACCTGGGGCTATTAAGGAGAAAGCGAGCAAAGCTTTCAAAACCATGAAGGATAAGATCATGGGTTTGTATAAAAAGGGCAGTGGAGAGGAAGAGGAGGAGGAGGAGGAGGAAGAGGTGGAGGAGGAGGAGGAGGAGGAGGAGGAGGAGAAAAACCCCTTTACCCCCATTGAAGAAGCTTTTGTAGGTTCATACAAACGTTTCAAAATAAACTCGGATGGTGGGAAGAATGTCAGAGTCTTTCTCGAAAAGGTCGAGCACGTCGTAAATAGGTTGATGAGTGACGTGCTCGGGCAGAAGAAGTCGCTGAAGACTCAGGCGACCTTGTGGGTGAAGTGGGTAAGGGAGGACACCAGCTCGACCGACGCCCCGTGCGTACATGTCGATAAAGCTTTCAATAGCTATATGGAGATACTGCACGCCCACGATGACATTTCTGATGTTTTCGATCGGATGTGTAATAAGATAATCGAGCAGATTGAAAACCCTGCTCTACCTGCCAGCGGATTCACAATCGATAAAATCTTGCATATGCATGTGGACTTTCATGAACTGAAATTAACCAGAGGTAGTTCTTACTTGCCGCTACCCAAGAATTTCAGTGGAAAGCGATCTGTGATTAACCCTCATAACGAGGATGATGATAAATGTTTCAGATGGGCTATTATCGCTGCTCTCAATCATGATAAGATCGATAATCACCCTGAACGAATCTCAATCCTTAAGAAGCATGACAAGTATAATTGGGATGGTCTAACTTTCCCAATGGCGCTAAACAAGATAGATCTCTTCGAGAGGAGGAACCCTGATATCGCTGTGCATGTTTTGACAAAGGATGAGGGAGAAGGTATCTACATGTGTCGCAAGTCGAAGCATCTTGACCGTAAGGAGACGGTTGTTTTGTTTTTACTATGTGAGGGGGATAAGAGACATTATATCGCTGTTAAGAACTTGAGCGGTGTACTTAGCAAGGCTAACTCAAAGCATAAAAATAAGGAGTATTATTGCTTGAATTGTCTCTATGGTTTTCAAAGCGAACAGAAAAGGGATGAGCACTTTGAGTATTGCAAGAATAACGATGCTGCTAAGATTCAACTCCCTAAGGAGGGTAGCACCTTAACCTTCACTGATGGTAAGTTTCAACTCAAAGCCCCATTCATCATGTATGCCGATTTCGAAGCTTTTACAAAAGAGTTGCCAGAAGATGAGAGAAAATGCGGATCATCCACCGAGAAAGTTGGTAAACATGTTCCCACCGGATTCTGTTGTTATAGTAAATATGCTCATGGTGAAGTGCCGGACCCTCTGAATCTTTACTGCGGTGAGGACTGTGTTCCGCGCTTTGTAGATCATGTAGTTTCTGAGGCGAAAAGGTTATATAACATGTTTCCTCAGAAAGCAATGGATCCACTGACGGATGAAGAGCGTGACGGTTTCAATAGAGCCAGGGTGTGCCACATTTGCATGGAAGAATTTGATGACAAGGATGACATCAAGGTTAGGGATCACTGCCATTTCACCGGTAAGTTTCGTGGGGCTGCCCATCAGAAATGTAATCTGCGTTACAAGGTTCCTAATTATATTCCGGTTGTCTTCCACAATCTGAGTGGCTACGATGCGCATTTATTCATTAAGGAGCTTGCTAGGAAGTATGGAGAAGATGGTATGGGTGTAATCGCGGAGAATAAGGAGAAATATATCTCTTTCTCTACGGATGTTAAGGTTGGTGAATACATTGACAAAAATGGGGAGACTAAGGACAGAAAGATACAACTGAGATTTATAGACTCATTTAGATTTATGTCAAGCGGCCTAAGCTCCCTGGCTGACAACCTATCAGATGATCAATGCAAAAACCTTCGAAAATTCTTCAATGGTGACGAATTCAACATAATGAGAAGGAAGGGTGTATACCCATATGAGTATGTTAACTCATTCGATAGGTTTAATGAAACTGAGCTCCCGTCAAAGGATGATTTCTACAGCAAGCTGAACATGAATGGTATCATCGATGCCGATTATGCGCATGCCCAGAAGGTGTGGAAGGACATGAAAGTTGAAAATATGGGCGTTTATCATGATATTTATCTCAAGACGGATGTTCTGCTTCTGAGTGATGTGTTTGAGACATTCAGAGAAACATGCTTGAGAAACTACGATCTAGACCCGGCTCACTTTTACACTGCTCCGGGATTAGCCTGGAGGGCTTGTTTGAAAAAGACCAAGGTTAGTCTAGATTTATTGTCGGATATGGAGATGGTCATGTTCATTGAGAGTGGTATTAGGGGTGGATTGTGTCAGGCTGTCCACCGCTACGCCAAGGCCAACAATAAGTATATGGGGGACGAGTACAACACATCGGATGGGAATTGCATGGATTTATTTGAGCAGCAGGAAATGGCTAAAACCGTGCCTTTTGTAAAAAGAAAATTGATTGAATTGAGGTACTGGTTGATGAAACATGTACCTAGGGTCATCAAGGTGAAAACTAGTAAAGCTTACAGAGCCGTGAAGGATAAGATCATTGGTTTGTATGAAAAGGTATGTTGGGGACCGTCTGTACCGAAAGAGGAAAAACAATATACCACCAAAGCCAACACATCTGAGAGTAAGGAGATGAATAGCTATCTCCAGTACCTAGATGCAAATAATTTGTACGGCTGGGCCATGATTCAGAAGATGCCGACCGGAGGGTTTGAGTGGGTTGATGATGTGGTTTCTGATTTTACACCCGAACTGATTTCACAATTAGCTGTGGAAAACGGTGAAAAGGGGTACATCCTTGAGGTTGATGTTAGCTATCCACGGGAGCTTCATGATTCTCATAACGACCTTCCTTTCATGCCCGAGAGGAAGATCATTAATGGCGTCGAGAAGCTGACACCGTGTCTTTCAGACAAGAAGAAATATATCACTCATATCCGTGCGCTTGATCAAGCGTTGAAGCATGGTCTTGTTCTTGAGAAGGTTCATAGGGTCTTGAGATTTGATCAAAGTGCGTGGTTGAAGTCGTACATAGATTTTAACACTGATTTGCGTACCAAATCAACGAATGACTTCGAGAAAGATTTTTTCAAGCTGATGAATAATTCGGTCTTTGGGAAGACAATGGAGAATCAGCGAAGGCAGAAGGATATACGCTTGGCTACCAAGAAAGAACAATATGAGAAGCTGGTGATGAAGCCAAACTTCAAGGGTAGCACGTGGTTCTCGGAAACACTGATGGGCATAGAGATGTCCAAGATCAAGATCAAAATGAATAAGCCAATCTACCTGGGACTGGCAATTCTCGACTTGTCCAAGATAGTTATGTATGAGTTCCACTATGATTACATGAGACCAAAATATGGTGTGGATGTAAAGCTTTGCTACATGGATACAGATTCATTCGTTTATCATATCAAAACCGACGACTTTTACAAAGATATCGCCGACGATGTGGCTTTGAGATTTGACACTTCGGGGTACGATAAGAAAGATGGTAGACCTCTACCATTAGGTTTGAATAAAAAGATCATTGGTCTGATGAAGGATGAGTTGGGTGGTAAGGTAATGACCGAATTTATCGCTCTTAGGGCTAAGAATTATGCTTACAGACAGCTATGTGGTAGGGAGGATAAGAGGTGCAAGGGGGTCAAGAAATGTGTGGTGAGGAAGACAATAGGTTTCGATGACTATAGGAGATGCCTGTTGGAGGGTGAAAATGTTTACAGAGAACAGATGACCTTTCGATCGATTAAGCATGATGTTCATACCATAAAAACAAATAAACTCGCTCTCAATGCTGATGATGATAAGCGCATAATTATGGAAGATGGTATTACCACACTAGCCAGAGGCCATTATAGACACACATAACACTATAAATTATAAGGCACGACAGATGAGGGTGGGTAGGGACCCATGGGGAGGGGAGGGAGGGAGGGGACACGGCGGGGGTTGGGGGGTTGGGGCGGATCCGGACATTCGTAGGTGCTAACGGATTTTATAGACTCTTCTATCGTTGATTTGACGTGGATGATCCATAATTTGACGTGGAATGGTAAACTGCTAAGGGGGTCTGTCCTAACATCCGCCTTTTCCTATCTCTCCTGGTGGCAAATTTGTTGTTGTTCTCGAATGAACAAAAATTTCGTGGAAACTAAATTTTGGGATTCGCAATGCTGTTCTGCCCAAATTGCGAAACGGCCTGTTTACAACTGGGACAGCTGGTTGCACTGGTTATGTTGTGGTGACCGGATTATGAACGCTGATATAATGTTAATATATATAAGCCGGCCTTCCGCGATTATGTGGGTTCTATAATAAGTGAGAAACAATATACAAATATTGTATATAAGCCGGTCTGCCCCGATTACGTTCGTTCTATAAGTCTCCAATAATATTTGACTGTCATACAAAGTCTGCCTGCCCCGATTATGTTCGTTCTATAATAAGTGAGAAATAATAATAGACTGTCGTATATAAACTAGCCTACCCTGATTATTTTCAAGTGCCAAATAATATTTTTTGAGTAATAAGCCGGCCTGTCCTGATTATGTTGCCCTGATTATGTATTTTCTGCCCTGTTCTTAACCGGGGCAAGCTGCTGTACTTAATCAGGGCAGCGTTTATTATCCGGGCAGAACAATGCCCAGTTTTCAATGGTGTTTTATCTTGCAGAGAAAAATTAAGTCTAGACTTTCTTTCTTTCGCCATGCCTAGTTTTCAAAGGTGTTCTTTTGCAGACAAATCCATTATTCTGTGACAATACTTCGTCAATGTTTTATGCACAAAAGTTTGAAGAAAATGCCAATCACAGCCTGCCTGGTCAGCCAGTCAGCTTTCATAATCTGGTCACCACAGCAAAATCCAGGGCAAAAAGCATAAACGGGACATGCATGCATAATCTGGCCGTCCTGCTTATAAACAGGCAATTTTTGCAATCTGGACAGAACAGTCCCTAGTTACCCACGGTGAAAAATCATTGATGTCACCTCCTCGTTTCCAAGTTATTTAGCCTTAAAGTTTTAAGCGCACTGTAATGGCTTCGCTTCATTAATTTAAAGTAAGATATTGACGTTAAAGTAGTGATATTGATGTTGCACTATAACATCAGAAAAATCAGCATTTGAGACATGCATTTTTCGGCAACATCAAAGGATAACGAACACATCCACTTTGCCTGTTACAGACAGGCAGACACACACACACACACACAGAGTCTCTGCATTATTATATAGATGTTACGTATTTGGCCCAAAAACCCTTTTATTATGACTCACATGTTTAATTTTCTGACATTACAGCATGATGTAATAACATTAATGTAACATCAATATCCTAATTTAAAGCTTACCTCCCGAGAAAAATTAAGTGGACCTAAATTGGCTCATATTCATACGTGATTTACGAATATAAAGTTTATTTTTCTTAATTGGCACTTATAAGTTAATAATGCCTATTCAAAGATTCAAAAATTCACCTCCGACACGAGGTAAAACATCTGCAATGTTGTTTTATAAATTTCTTCACCTTGAGTTCTCTGACGTCACCTGTTAGAAGATCGTAAATCATCTTCCGCATTGAAATTTTTACTCAAACTTTAATAGTGAAATTCATTGGTAATGAATATGTTTACCCCCGTAAAAATATCAGGAAACTTTGAAAATGAATACTAACTTCGGTTGAGAAACCATCATTCAATTGCAATACCGAGAAGCTGTGACGCAAAAAAGAGCGACATGGAAAGTGTTGTAGAATTTCAATTTGAGCAGGCGAAATACTAGACCAAGCACTGACTCGGATTTCAGTTGGGAGAGCTGTGATGAGGATACTATTTAAGAAGAAGTCGCTTTACGTGTTGCTGTTGCTATAAGGACGTGGTGCAAGTGTGGAAAGTGTAAGATATATAATGACGAGCGAAGCGGAGTGTCGTTGCTATTGCGAGTTAGAATCCGCGAATATTTTTAATTTGATCAGTGACTTTTGATATGTAAACGTATTCGAACTAGATAATAGCGCATGAGTTCGATGAATGATGATAAAAATGAAAAAATCTTCTAACCTTCTTCTTTTTGTTTTTTTCTTTCAAACTCAGTTCTAAAGTCAAAGAACTCGGAAGTAAAATGAGCTTCGCAGATCTTAAAATTCTTTGGAAGCGTATCCTCTCTCTTGATCAGTTTTATCCATATAGTTCGTTGTTTTGGATCTTTGGGAAAGTTGAAAAAAATACACCTTGTTTCTTTTGGTGGTTAAGACAACTAGGTAAGTGGGCAAGAAGCCATATTACTATTTAAAAAAAGGGTTCATTCTTATTCATCAACGTGTGGAACTTTTTTTTACAAATCACATCACATCACATCCGCAAAGTTTCGCCTCTCATCCCGGGGGTCCGAATGTGAGCTTGTAACTAGTGACGTCAGGCGCATAATTATACTCTTAAATGCTCACTTGCAAAATGGCGAACAAGTAAGGTGAAGGCTTAAAAACATGAGGTAAACATTGTCTGGTTTCTTGAATACTGTAGTGATTTTAATAAAATAAACGTTAAATTGTTTTTTCTGAAGATGTTATGAATCGATTTAGGTCAACTTGATTTTTCTCGGGAGGTAAGCTTTAAATTAATAAAGCCATTACAATGCACTGAAAACTTTTGAGGCCAAATAACTTGGAAAAGAGGTGGTGACGTCAGTTTTAACGCACAGGTAACTAGGGACAGGGAGACCAAATTGGGTAAGTTTCCCAAACCTGGGTCCCCAAATCTGTTTCGGATTGGATATAGGTTGATAGTGTCATCAAAAAACCTTTAAAACCTAATATTGCAACTGTTTGTCAAAGATACACGATCCTATACATTTTCTTGATAAGTGTTTCAACATCAATACGATGATGGTAACAGGTATAAACATTTTCTTGTTTCAGTGTGTCTTTGCTGATTTCAGCAAAATTTTTAAACAGTTATTATGAAATACATGACATTTCATGACAAATGGCTATTATTCCAAACCCTTCATGCATTGTAAAGAGGATTTTTAAGAAAGGTGCTCAATATTAAGCACTTCATACTACTTTTGACACATTTCACAAATTCAAAACAAAGTTCATGTACTTGGTATTGCTTTAATTGATGACAAGAATGCAGCTTGAGACAAATAATTGGCAAACAATATAATTGAAAAGGAAAAAACAGCAGTATATTGCTCTACAAATTTTCATATTTGTCGTGAGTCTTTAATGCAAAGAGATTTCACTGTGGGATATATATGTAAGTCTTTTTTCCAACCCATTAATTTGTCAGGCAATTTTTAGTAGAAATTTGCAAAGAAAGAACAAGATGAATCTTCCTGTGTTTCTTTGCAAAGTAGAAATTTGCAGAGAAACAGAGGAAGCATGGCAGTAAAAAGCTTCTGATCATGTTTAAAACGCAAAAGTGCCTAATATTAAGCACTTTCCTTTTTTAAAAGATTTTAAAATTCTGATTTAGTGTTGTATATTATATGTTAAGTAAAATATTACATGTAAAGAGTTCTATAAGTTTTATCTAAAATTGACTTTCATATAAACTTTTATATACCAAATTATATTTGCTTGTGATGAAAGATTTTCTCTTCCATGGAAACTTTCCATTTCCAATGCGCCCCTATAAATAATGGATTGGTCTTTATTAATGCTTAGGAATTTATTGTTCTCCGTGTGCAGATAAACATGAATTTCTTAGTCATGTGAAAAGTATATATATATATATATGTACTAATTTTTATATTATAATATTACTGTGTATACTTATTCATTTAAAAAGAAAAATGATTTGAATTTCTGTGTATCCCAAGTTGTTGAGGAATACGAAATATCCCTATTATTTAAGCAAAATTATTATTTAAGCAAAATTAATGTTTTTACTTTTTCTATTTTTTATATGTGATTTAAATACCGGTTGCTGATAGGTGGAACTTAATTTATTGTGTCGTCTGGATGAGAAAGGAGTTTCACTGACCTGGCTGATCAGCAATAAATTTTATTTGTAGTTTCTTGCAAATAAAATTGTGTGAAGTATACAGGTTTGCCATGAAAAGATGATAAATACAAGTTTTTAGGATAGGATCAAAAACATATTTTATGTACCAACATAATATTTAAAATCTAGCATTAGTGGGTTCCAAGCCACTGGTTTATACTAGCAAATAGACCAATTATCTTCCTCAAAATATGTGAATATTTAAATTAGTTTTCATTGTAAAATTTATTTTGAATGGTATAAAAAGTGGTATTACTTTACTAAATATTATACTTTTTTTATCCATAATTAAAAACATATATAACAACTGAATGGCATATATAGTTCACATTTGATTAGAAATTTTATCTTTTATTTTAGTTCTAAACAGTGACAGAAATATATTGAAATTTGGCAATGGTTAGTCTGAAATTATACTTTAGTACATTTAGTACATTTTAAAAGTTTGTTGCTGACCTGAAAAGGCATGAATTTCCTGGATTATTTTCACATTTCGTGGATTTTTCACAAAATCCACAAAATGTTAGAATTTTCATTCTAAGTTGTAAATGTGTAATCAGTTGCTTTGTCTTTTAATCTAAACGTCGACTCAATTATACTTTCTACTGAATAAGACGAACCTGGTCAGTTTTCAGGTGACTCAGTGGATATTTTTTTATAAAAGATTTGATAATATATGGGCTATTAGAGTTGTTTCTTGATTGGATGCACCATTGGATGCATACATCTCCTGTTTAATTGCTGCTTTGCTTCTTTATTGGAAATATTTTACTTTCTTGTCATCAGTAGTTTGCAAGGGGATTAGCATATTAGGACTGTGACTAAAACAAAAAGAAACTTGGAGATCTAAACCTGCCAAATCCCTGTGGCATTCTTTCTGCAAACATCAATTAATTTGACTGGTTTGAAATAGTCCTGTCTATCTTTTCATAGGTTGTGACAACTAGTCTATTGTTTGATGTGTTCTCTCCACAGCTGTTTTGCTTCGAATTGCTACTTCAGAGAACTCTGTTTGACAAAACTCTATTTTATATTTGTTTTGTTTTTTGAAGTTTTGTTGAATTTTGAAATTTTATTCACCACCATCGAATAGTTTTTTAAAAAAGGCTTTAATATAATAACCAATTGTTTATTATGTTAAAGTGTGTTTTTCTCTTTTTTTATTATTTTAAATTTTTTTTTGTATAATTGCAAAGCTATTTAAATTACATAGCCTAACACTACTCTTCATCTCCACTACTCTCCAATTTACATCTTGGCATGAAAGGAGGCATGAAAGGGTTTTTTAATTATTTTTTAATGATTTTTAATTCGTTTTTATTACACAGCTTGCCGACAGTTAGGCTTATAGTAGAGCGTTTTTTCTAATGCGGATGTTCGTGGTTTAAACCCTGACTAAAATTTGCCAAGTTATGAAAGTGTGAATGTATCCTTTCTGCTTAACGTTCAGCATGAGAATAGGATTGATATTTTAGGTAGCTCAAATGGGAGGTTTAAGTGCACTAGGACCTCTCTGGGCAACCTTAAACAGTTCAAATAGGGACTAAAGAAGCTATTCTGAGTATACAAACGTGAAAGTGGCAATTACATAAAACTATAGTTATTTACATTGTAAATGGACCTATATCAAACCCTTTTTATGTGGAATACGTATTTCGACAGGAATTTATTTATTATAGGGAGCCGTCAAAAAATTTGATTACCCAAAGTACGTTTGGAGTCCCACAGGTGGCTGGTGGTGCCAACCCAGGAATTGGAAACGCAACACAGCAATTGCTTTTATAGCTTCAGCACTTATCTCGATCCCGATAATAAAGTGGGGACGGGAAAACGAAGTGGGTAGTTTTTTGTTTATCGATAGATTTATTTGTTTTGTTTTTGAAGTAAATCTAAAAACTACCTTCAGTTTAGCGGTGTATACTAATACCATGCGTGTAATGGTCACAAAAGTACTTTTTTGGAAAGTTAAATTACCCGAGATAAGAAAAGTCATGTTTGACTAAAACTTTGTTCATTTATGTATTTTTAAAAGTTTATAAACTATCATCTTCCTTGTTTTTTTATGGAAAAAAATATGCTTGTATATAATAACGCATACAAACAAACAAAGAAGATTTCAATTTCATATAAATTTAACTATAAGCTAGAAGTGAAAAAAAGGTTTAAAATTTTTGCCTGATGACTTCTCTAACAAATTTTTTTGAAAGAGATTAAAACGTAAACATTGATTAAGAAAATTGTCTGAAAAAACCTTTCAATATGGTAGTTCACCTCCCTAATTAAAGTCCATCAAATGTTTACCAAAACATAGTTTCATTTTTAATAGCAGTGTTTATGGTCAGTACCATATATAGTAATGTTGCTTCACAAATTTTTTGATTTTGCAATAGCACGCTCTTTTTTTCTAAACAATGCCAAACTTAAAGCACAAAATTGTTAAAATTTTAAACACTGGCTGCACATTTTGCTGGGAGCGAATAATAGTTAAATGAAAATTGGCCTTATTTGAGCTTATGAACAAAGATTTAAAACAATTTTTGGGACGTTTTTTTCCTCAGTAGCTAAACAATGTTTGGAACAAAGGGTAAAAAATTTTAGAAACAAAAATGTGAATGATGTATCTGCTCGATCAGGATTTTCACACCGCTTCAAATCTGCTGTTAAATGAAAATCCTGCACAATATCTTTTCACTTCTCCTCAGAAACTATTAATACTACCTCCGGTATTATATGCAATTCATGTAATTCCATCGTATCCATTGTTTTAGTGTTTTCTGTTTGATTTGAAGACATTTTATATTCATATGTATTTTCGTGCAAAAATAGAAAACGTCAATCAACTAGATTTACTTACCTACTTACTTGAGCTTTTACCTTGTAACGAAACAAGAGTTCTTTCTTTGGGTATAAGTTTTCTTGAGAGAAAATCTGCTGATTTCTCTTTTGACATAAAAGCAAAATCTCCTACAAAACTGTAAAGTATTATACATTTGTTACCTGACTCTTTTCTCGATTTGTCATTGTAGATAAGGTATTCACACAGACTTCCCAAAAAGGTATTTATACATGTATTGTTTTTGTTGTGTTATCTGGATCGAAGTGAGCCTGTATACTACCATATTCTGCTTATATAATGATTTTTTTTATTCGTGGCGTTCCGTTAAAATCTGCTCTTCCAGTTTCCAGAGTCGTAGAATATTTTCTTGCCAAAACTTTTATTAGGTGACTACCTTCAATATCTAAAACTCCATGCGGCTTTCTAAACATATGTGGCTCCAAATAACCAAAAAGTATAGTATTTCGAACGCTTCGTTATGAAATTGGGAACGACACATTTGGAAATGACTCGATTTTAAGGTGTGGTTGGGTTGGGTTTTGAAACCCAAAAAACTTGTATTTAATATTCATGTCGCGTAAATGTGACCAATATTAATTTTTTGCACACTGCATCTGTTGTCATTGATTTGGCTACTATCTACATGACGACCAGTGCTATCGTTGTTAATATTGAAGAACTGAATAAAATAATTATGCCATAATACGATAAAGTTTTTGTTTGTTTGTAGGAAGATGTTTCAAGCTAGAATTTCTGGAAAAGTGTTAATCGAACTAGCAGTGTTTGCTTCCTGTACTATACCTTTCTAATAACTACACGTTGTTTTATATACGTCCTTATTTCTACCCCTTTTATCGACTTTGTTTGGGAAATTAGAAATAAGATTGAGATGGCCTGTTCCGCATTTATAAATTGTGAAATTGATAAATTTCGAAACTTGAAAAAAAAGGTTACAGGAAAAGAAAAACTTTACTTTAAAAAACGTACTGGCGAAAGGGTCCAAAAATGATTCTGGTTAGAAAAATGTAGGAAATTTCGATATGAGTTCAATGTGTTTTAAAATCATTAATTAATGTTAGGATAGTTGATACAAAGTTCTCATTTTTATTCCTCTACAAAAAAGACTCCGATGAAGGCAAGTGTTTATCTTGGATTAATAATTTACAAGCAATCATAATAAGACACGGCCCAGTGAATGTTGGTGGAATTCATTTAATCTTTGGTTTGTTAATGCTCTACAATCTTGTGTACACAACCATTTGCATTAGAGAACTTTGCTTTGGTTAGATGGATTTAACAAAACAAACACATTTTTTTTAGGAGGTCAAACCTTAAATATTTTTTCAGACCCTGTTTGAACGCGATTTCTTACTTATGGGTTAAACATTGTGGTATTAATTTTCATTTCATTTGAATAATATTTGCAAAAATATACTAACAAATAACTAACTATATTTCACATTATGAGATTCACAAATTCGCGCAGAAGTTTAAGCAGCATTCATCTGCTTCACATGACACGTTGCTTCAAATAATCAGAAACAGTAGTAGAATTTCTTTCAAAAATAATTGCGGAATTACACATTCTCGTCTACAGACCTTTTTGAGATAAACCTTGAAATTAGTTCTGAACCCGTCTGGTCACATAAAGGACTCTGATTGGTCTATTATTAGAGATCTTTGTTTTTCTGCGAAAGATTTTATTAAGCAATTAAATGTAAACCAACATGGCGGTGGAGAGAATTGAAGAGATATAACGAACTGTAACATAAGCGGACTCTCTGTTTTTAAAAAAATTAACTGTTAGTATTTTGACCATTTATTTGCATAAGTAGCTTTAAGTTTTCTTGGCAAAGAAATTTCGCAAGAGAAATCAACAGCATCTCGTACAGAATTCACATTTATTCTTTACTTAAAAGTTATCAAAAGTACACCGTATAAAAAAGTCAATTATAAAAACAATTAGCAAAGATGATGTGAACGTAATAATAAAAAAATTATCCAATCCGCATGACCTCCCCTTCTTTTCCTCATATTTCTTAAGCAAGCCAATTTATAAGGATTAAGTCTAAAAACTTGTCGAAATCATTGGAAGAATAAACCAAAGCCATTGGATTTTGTAAACGTCTCAGCGTTAATAGAGCTAATAGTCGAATTTGCGAACCTTAATTACGAAATATTCTTCCAGGTTGCGTTCAGGCAAATTTAATAATTCAAGGGATTCTCAAAAAGTAAAATTTCATTTAAACTAAGAAAAAATTATCGCAAATATATTTGATGATAATTTAACTTCGTCCGCGAAAATGAATACCCATAAAAATTAGAAGCATTAAGTTGAATTTCAAACTCGTATTACTAAGAAAACATATAGCGAGTCGGAAGAAGCCACGAAGAATCGTTGCTATTCAGAATAAAGATATAATTGTATTTATCTCTATGTTTTCGGTTCTAATGTATTCCCAAAAAGAATCATCCAATTGAAAATAAATTGAGACTTTATAGAGCTGTCAGAATAACGAAGTTTAAACAAAAATGCGTAATTCTTATATACAAAAACTGTGCATTAGTATTGTTTGAATGTACTCCATACTTCGAATAAGCAAGCACCAGCGTGAAAGCGAAAAAAAATGCACAAAGGGTACGCAAATATAGTCACTGCCCGCCATGTTGTGCTTCCGTATAACATCACTTGTATCGGCGTCGTGGCCATGTTACGCAATTCGAAAAATGAATCTTGTCCCCATAATGCTAAGTTCGTTGTGAGTAGAAATAAAGCACCCTGTCTAACAATATCTCCCTGAGTTCCTTTGAAAGAAGGTCTAAATCGTAGAGCCTTCACAATTGCAGTCACTTGTAACATTGACTCGATTAATACGAGTGAAGATTTAATCAGTAGCAATGTTGACATGCTTTGCATGACGTTAAGTTCGGTTACGGCTGCCGTAAAACTAAGTCCTGCGTATAAGAATACACCGGTAAACGAAACTATCAACAATGCATCATCTGAATTATAAGGATACCAAGACGATCGCTGACTTTGCAGTCCTTTTAAAATCAGCCATAAACAAATCACCATTATTGTATGCAACGTGATTTGGTATAGATAATAAAATTTTAGTGCGTGGGATGAGTTCGTATCGATCCATAAAAATGCGATGGATATAAAGAGTAAAGTTGACAGCAAGATACCCAACAAGAAACCTGGATCCGCGGATGGCTTATACGTGTCCATGATCTCGTGTGACTCTTGCGACTCTTGACACGAGCGACATAAAGAGTGGTTGGATGCGCGACTGTATAGCGATATATGACTATGCGATCTTGATAAAGTCGGGCTGGCCACACTACCAATATAACCCGAACTATCGTCAAGAAAATTTTTCGCCTTTTCCTCTTTGTCTTCTTCGTCTTGCATTTCGTCGTAGATGTAAATATCTTGAGGATCTGGGTCCAAGTCTCTCATACCACTCCACATAGTATACAGCATGCCACCTGGAAAGTAAAAAACAAATATTTGTGGAGTAGGAAGAATTTTTTTTTCTCATAAAAACGGTGAATTTTCATCTAAAAACGTTTGCAGAACGACAACACAGTAGATAAAAGATAATTCTGTCAGTTTTGTTTACTTCTTAGTACTGAATTATTTTGTTAGTGAGTATTTTACCAAACGGGTGGCAAATTAAAAAAAAAAAGAATAATATCTTTTTTCCAAGAAGTATAAAGGAAGGTTATAAAATGCAGTTACTACTATTGTACATAAAATAATTTTAATTATCTTGCGATAAAGATCTTATTTTTAATGTTTACTGGCAAGTACATCCAAAACCTACTTTTATAACCCTATACAGTCGTGAAAATTCTGTAAAAATGTTGTTAGGAAGATCTATAGTTACTTAGTTGTGAAATATAGTGATTTATTTGTTATTATAGTAGTGTTTAGTAGATTTTTTATTTCTCGCCTAAAATTTATTTTGTGGCTGCCACAAATTTGTTTTTTATTCGCCCCTCCTTAAACACTTATCAGATCATGTTGTTTTTTTTAAAAAATTTAACATCTACATGAAAGTTTAATAACAAACGTACCTGCAATGAGGGAATACTCCATAGTAAATGGATACAGGTACGGTTCACTAGCGGTCCAAATCTTTGACATTGGTACATCTTCAGCACTACACCATGATCTTCGTGGACCTTCTAAACTAACTGACTTAAAGAGTAATCGAGCATGACTAAACAAGGCACGAAACCACAAGCAAATGTTCGTACCAAGAATATGAAATAACACCAGCCTGATATTTTGCGACTTGTGCAAAGTTGCATTCGCAAATTTACGTAAAAATAAGATTTGTGTTAAGATAAAAATCGCCTTGAAAAGTGAAAAAAAGAGACTAGAGATGTTACGAGAACACTGAAGATAGAAGGAAATATGTAAAATATCCATCACTGAACTTCCTGCACCGAATACGTATGCACCTGCCATTAAAGGTCTATGTGAATGTGGTAGCGAACTTATAAAGTCAACAGTTTTCCGGTCGTTTTGTTTACAAAATATGTACATTATCCAGATCAGTGCAGGGCAAATGCAGGTTATTAAAAATCCGTCAATATGGTCAGTTGTTATGCCGGCAACTTTTGAATCGTTTTGCAACCAAGCAGTCATATTCATAACAATACCGGCAGTTGTTAAGCAAATCAAATATACGACACTTGCAATACGTCCGTCGGATCTGGTACCGTCAGAAGGCAGTATAGGTTCTAGAATATACATTAAGAACAAAAAGAACCTATTTGAGTTTGGTGCACGGCGGTTTGTGGCGGTTTGTCTCCTGCCGTTTCGTAGTAATTCTGCAGTGTTTGTTGTTTCGTGTTTGTTTTCGTTTTCCATGCCAAGTTTCAATTTTTCAATCGTTAGTACTTCACTATGTTTCATGTTATCTGTTATTGTATATTTATATCTTTATACTTTATATTTGTTATGCTTAATATTACATTTTTAAATTATTCTGTTCTTCGTTTAAATTAATTATCAACGGTGTTTGAAAATGTTTTCACGCTAATTCGAACTTACTAATAACCAACCATAGAGAAATAATTTTTTCGAACGAGATTTCAAACTAATTTAAACTGCTTCAAACGAGTTTAAACTAGCTAATTATTTTTTTAATCTGGCAGAAATTCGTTCGAATGAATACCCGTGCATAAAAGACAATACAAAATTCAGTGATGCGTGAAGTATTTTTCTTCTCTCTCACTATACACAAGGTTTGTTAATTAACCTCATTAAATAATATATTCAAAGACATTTAAACGCTTCGTTAGGCTCAGGTCATACCAACTAAGCAAACACACAACTCGTCACCAGTACTCTCCCAGTATGCCGCCTAGTTGTTTTTTAGCTAATGTGGGACGACATTTCATTTTGGGAATGAGAACTAAGTTTTCTTCTATTTAAAACTTTATAACATAACGCACCGCGCGTTGAGGATCACGCCATTTTGAATCTTTCTTTTTTAAATATATTTTCACAACACGACCTTAGTGAATAAAGAATGGTTAAAAAAATAGAAAAAACAATCTCCTGGGTCATACCTAATATTAACTTAAAGGAAAAGACTCACTTACCCAAGTATTTAATTTGTTTGTTGTATCAACCTAAAAATCGATTTCTTGTTTTGGTCATAAAGCTCACATGTCAACCTCGTCCCCAGGGCAATAAAAAAACCTAAAAAGCCCTGTCTGTTGTGTAGAGCCTGAAAATTCACAGTTTAAATTTAACGATACTAATTGATCATCATTTCAAAAAAAAAAAAAAAATACATATATCTCGTTTCCCTAACTTTGTTTATTCTTTAAATCGTTTAATTAAAAAAAATATTAGTTTCTCCATGTTTTTTTTTAGTTCCAAAATTTCATTCAGCAAATTCATGCTGAAAGAATATACAATAAAGACAACCTCGTTTCCAAGTTTTTTTTATATAATTCTGAATGTCGGGTGGCTAAAACACACATTGACTTAGCCTTCTTAGAGGTTTTGGTTCCTTTGAAAAGAAATTGTCATCAATAGTGAAAATTTTCAAACAATTTCAAATGTTTAGTACCTCAGCTTCCCTTAAAGCAGACATTACACACAAACAAAGCACAAACAAGCTAAAGATGAAGAACGAATGAACATGTTTAGCTGGTACTTTGGTTCGTAAGTCTGTGTTTTGTACCGTGCGTCATAGTTTGTAGTTCTCTGTGTGAAGCTAGATGCATTAAAAGACACCAAAAAATTATTGTTTTAAAAAACAAAAACACTAAAAATGTAGTATATAACTTTTTTTACTTTTTTCAGAAAGGTACGGATAGGAAAGAAAACACAGCTACCTTAAAAAATTGCAGGCGACTTACAATTTACGAATGCGTTTCAAAGTCTTTAAAATATAATGTTTTTTACACTTAGACATCAAGTTAGTTGAGATTTGGTAATGAGGCAAAATATGCTCTAAAGCAACAAAAATATGCTCGAAACTCAAATTTTACAAAATTGTATTATGTGCTTTTTACTTATACAATAATTTGTGTATATTTTGTTTGTTTTACTTGCATTAATTTGTGTGTATTTTGTTTGTTTACGTTTTGACCAGTTCCTCACAATGTTTCACGTAGTTTATGCAATAAAACACAGCGGGTTTAAAAAACATATGTTGAAAAAACCATTCGCAAGCCTTTCACACAAAAGTAGGCATGTTTTCTTTTAAAATAGGTTCTCACGACTAATGATATGTTTGTATTTTGTGAACAATGATATCCCTATGAAATTTGTGGTTTTGGGTTTTATTGGCGCCGTAGATTAGTGGTTATAGCTCTTGTACTCTGTACGGGAGACCGGGGTTCGATTCCTCTTGACGGCGATTCAACATGGGCGAGTGAATGTTACCATAGCCCCGGGTTAACCCAAGCCATGTGAGGGAAATTGGGAAGATGGCACACTGTGTGGGCCGTTGGATGTTGCCGGGAGTTGTCTAGTAGAGCGCGGGCTCTAATTGGGTCTGCGTAGCTCAAAATGAGCATTAAATACTCTAGGACTCTCCATCTACGCCATGGCCCCTCCTGGAAATAATAGACAGGGTATATCCCTCGATATTTGTGAGGCTAGCCATGTAAAATATGCACATCTATCTATCTATCTATCAACAAAAGAATTTGAAAGGAAAAATTACAGGCAAAGTATTCCTTTGATGCGCCAATTCCAAGTAGTTAAACATGTCATCATAATCACGACCACACAACTCTTTGTAACCTTTCGCTGGTTTTTCGTGATTGTCACATTTGTTGAAATTAAATCATATGCAAACATGTTTAAAAAAATGACGATAAAATGTGCAGTCCGTGTCACTCTAGATAGAATATATTCGCATTTGTTTACGTCCCCTATTTTCATAAACTGTAACAATTTTAAATTAACCTTCTTACATCAATCTTATTTGGCGTTAATTCGGTTTGAGGTTGGAAAACGTTGACTGGCGATGATTTTGCAGTGGAAACCTTTAGACGCTTTTCTTACCTCTATTAAACGTCGGACGTCAGCATTTTTTATATTTGTGTAATTACGCAATTTACTGTTTATGTAGCTTTAGATAATTCACGCCTTAGTATGTGGAAGTTTTCACGATAAGTGAACTTATGATATACAAATAAACATTTTTAAGATTATGTTAAGTAATTTGTATTAAATTAGTTTATGTTCGGAGGTTTATCCAGGGAAATGGATCGGAACACCTCCTTTATAGTGTTATTATATGCTGTGATGCTTCAATTAACTTACCGGGCGTTTATTAATTTGAGAGACTTTTTTTCTGGATTGGGTTTAGAACTTAAAAAAAATTATTATTAAAAACTATTATATTCTGCGAATTTCAATTGTAGTAGAGGGCTACTAGAAGAAGCAATAGAAAAAGAAAGCGTTTATTTTGTGGGTATTTCAAGAAAAGGAGTTAAAATGTTTTTTTTTTGGGGTCAACGCATCGCCGTGCATCCTTGTTCATTTCGGAAATAGAGACCTCAGAGTGTTATTTTTGACTTGTCTGAATATTATTGTTAAAAACAAACAAAAGAAAGTTTATTTATTATGTAAACTATTTTTTTCTATATGTCAATATTATGTTGGCAATAACTGATTTAATGACACAAAATGACTTGTTTCATATTAACAAGTCGCAAGAAGTCGGCAGAAACCTAAATACAGTGATCAGAAAAAGGCGCGTAAATGTTTGTTGTGTTTTCAGTCTTGATTTTAATTATTTTTTTGTGGAGTCAAAGATAGAAAATCTTTTGAAGAAATTATAAAGGGCTGAAGTATGTGTTCTAGTCAGAAGTACGAAATAGCGAAAATTCGAGTGACGAGAGTCCACTGTAGTCCACTGTAGTCCACTGCAGTCCTTTTTCTTGTTATTTACTGTTGTGTGTCTAGCTTCTAACATGATTTTATTTTATTGTAACTTGGAACCAAAATTGTAACTTTGACGACCTGAAAGGAGGGCTAAGTAGAGAACGGTCTTTCAAAACAAGAATTACACAAAAATAAAAACATGGGATGCTATCTTATATTTTTATAGCTGATAACTTATTTTTTTAGCTACATTTCCATCTCATGCAAAAGATTATGACTTGCTGACAATCAGATACATCTCTGTTTGTTTTTTATAAGGAGGAAGCCCGTAAAAAACACTCATCTTTGAATGCTTATTTGTCGTGACAGCACAAACGATTCAGTTAAGTGCTCCTCAGTGCTGACGTGAGCAAAAAAAGGAAAGTTTATTTAATTTAATCTGCCATAGTGTTTGTTCATCATCTCTAATGTTTAGAAAATAAATCTGTTGTTTACCAAGTTGTCTTGCACGTTCTTAACTTTTTGATATTATTTCTATTTTTCCTGAAAAGTCCAGACATTTTAATGTTAAACTTTTTTATTTGTTATCGCACAAACACCAAAACACTCTGGGTATATATCTACAAAAAGTTTAGGGTGTTTATTAGAGATTGGTGTTAAGAACAGGCTCAAAGAAAATGACATCAAAATATTCATTGTTGACATCATGAATTCGACTTATAAATTGCTTTTTTTTTTAATGCCTCCTCCCCTCCTCCCCTCCTCCCCTCCTCCCTCCTCCCCTCTTATCAAGCGTTTGGTAACGACCCAAGCATTTTTATAAAAGAAATTTGCCTGTAATAGATTTAACAAAACGACTATTACTCTTTATTTCGGACGCTAATCGCATAAAGAGCATGCAACTGTTTGACTTGTTATTTTCTTTGCGTTGTTCCATATTACTGTCTGTTATCTTATTTTTGAAACAGTATGACCATTTAACAAGTATAAATCCGATTATTAAGAAGTAAGAACATCAATAAGATAACATAAAATTCAAGCGCCGCAAGATGTCCAAAAGATGAAAACATAAAAAAGTGTTGATGGAAAGGAAGGAAGAGGCAAAGCTTTTGAAACTATCGCATGTTTTGCTCTTTTAAGTAGAACTTAAACAGTTATTTTATAAGAATGATAAATATCAAAGAAGGCCGAAATATTCGTGCAGATCCATAGTTATGAAGGACATTTTTATCAGCTTAAGGATTATTCTGAAGATAACCTGACGAAATCTGAGCTTAATATTCTTACAAAAGAAGAAGCGTATATTCTTGATGCTTCGTGAGAAAGTTTTTGTTGCACAAAAGTCTGTGATTTGATGTCGATTGGTGGATGAAAACTGGGTGCACAACATTAATGTCTTTGTTCACGTTTTTAAGAAAAACATTTTAGTTGAAAACAGGTAGAAACATTTTAAATCAAAGATATCAAAACTGATTTTATCTCATACGAAAGTTTAGACCCAAAAGAATCAAAAAGTGCTGTCGGTATCCTGTTCGAAGTAAATTTGTTTGCGACCCAGCGTAATTTTTCTCACCTTAACTATTTAAGTGTCCTTGCTAATACACGGTGTATCTCACATCAATATGTACACGGTGTATCTCACATCAATATGTACACGGTGTATCTCACATCAATATGTACACGGTGTATCTCACATCAATATGATAAGACAATCGTGATATTGTGAATTTAAAAAGCCGCGATAAAAATCAGCTTGGTATAAAAAAGTTTTTTTTTGACAAGAAAAGTTGTTCAGTTTTGTTTCAAAGCGAAAAATCTAGCTTTCCACGATTCCGCCATGTTTGCGTATTAGAACGAGCATAGAGATTCAGTTTGAAACATACAGTGGGAAAACTAATTGATTGAGTAAACGTTAAAAATAAAAAATAAACTAAGAAATAACGTCACCAGGAAATACATGTTTAAGTTTTTTATATAACCTTTGCGCAACACATTAAATAGTTTGATTGTTAATTCGAAATGTCGTCAAATAAGGATGATTTTCTAATGTTGTTTATTACCTTCGCGAGACAAACGTTTCCTGGTTAGTTGGCGTTCATATTATTGTTTCAAGCAACAGCATTACTCGAAGTCAACAAAATTTTATGACGCACCGAGGGTAACATATGATCAAAATACTTTTCTTTCTACACTAAAAGATTGTTGATAAGCAGACATTTGAACTTTACGCTATAGACGCCTGTCTTTATAAAAATGATCCCCCTCTTTCTGATTTTCTTTATACATGCAATAAAATAGTTAGACATGGTTTCGAAAAGTTTATTCACAAAAAGGCGCCATTCTGGTGAAAAATGTGTTTCCCGTTCCTGTTCACCAATTCTTATTTACTTAATCTAATCATTTACACCATTCTCTTGTTTTTCTTTTCTTCCTTTTTGTGTGTGCAAGCTGTTCTTATAGATCTGAACAAATAGTTAGTTGCACGAAAGCAGCTAGTTAGAAAGGTTTGAAGATGATGATAAAAAATTATGCAGGGAAGAAAACCGGATTTATTTTCGAAAGAATAAGTAGGAAGTTTGTTAGTAGCATGTGCAAAATGTGTCTGCAAAATAAAAGATAACAGAAAAGTCTAGCTCGTAAAGGTTACAAGTAAAATTGTTAAAAAGAAATCAATAACTTTCTTTTACCTTAGGGCTACTAGAACTACTATCCTGGTCATAATTATTTGGAAAATCGCACTTTTTAGCTATTTTATGAAATGCAAAACAACATCGCCTATCGATTGCTCCGCTGCCGGAGATTGTGAAATTTCTTCTTCGGCAGATGTGTAGCACGGGTAAGGAAGGTTGAAAATGCTTAGTTGCAGTTTCTGCGATGTCCGTATTACAAACTCAATGCCCTACGAAGGTCTAGAAAATCGAGAAAGTAGATGATGTTGACGTCATCAAGAATTATGACAGTTTAAATTGCTAACCAAATAACCAAAACCAAATCAGTTTTAGGTTTGTTGTGAACATTCATAAGTGAACTTTGACGAGTTTGTAGCTTCATTTTAAAACGGTCATTAATTATTGCTTGTGGGTATGTATGATCTTAAAAGTTAAAATATTTATTCTAAATGGAAAATTGACGTTAAATAATTGCTTGCAAATGCCACTTTCTTAGTCATATCCACTTTTGTTTTTTTCATATGTGCTAATAATAAATAGTTTAAAAACATGTCAACCTTTGGCAGGCTTAAAATTTGGTACAAACATGATTTTGTTACAAACGTGATTTAGCTGTTAATTAGCAATATGTTTTCAATCAATCTGATAAATTCTGAACCTCCTTAAACTTATTAAATTTATATAAAAATAATTTACAACTTAAACGTTTTGATATGCAATAATATATATTTACAATTAATTCTACTACTAGCTTTAGTAAAGAGAGTGAAGCGAAATCTGTGACATCTAATTTTCTGACCAGTTTCGTTTGAATGCTTTTCTAACTAACGTTTGGATTTTTTTAGAATTATATTAGTATATCAAGCAGAACAATTATGGAACTTCATATTTATTTTACATTGATATCATCAATAATCACAACTTTACAATGCCAAGGTATCGAATCTTATCGCACTAATCTCGAACGAAGTATTGATTACAACAATGTTTACCTCGAGAAAATATACCGTATTTTAGCGCAAAAGCAGAAACAAGATAGACGTCTGCCGTCAACTAAAGAAGACAATTTTGATCTTAACTCTCGACATGGCGGTAAATACTTTAATCAGGTGGAACATTACTCGGGACAGAACGCATTTAGAAAAGCCACTGAAGAAGAGCTGAACGACGTCGAGCAGATGTTAGCTGAACTGAAAAGTTTTGATAACAGTAAAGCTATCGAAGAGGCAAAAGACGTTAAAGATATACACATATCTAGCAATTTTCTAACCCATGATGAAGAGAGCAAGAGAAGTTTACTTCAAAATGTCTACAAACAAATTCAACATGCAATCCTTGATGATCAAGAAAGCGAGAAAAGATCAAAAGATTATCGCACTTGTAAAAGCAGATGCAAAACGAAATTCACGCAGTGCATTAATATTGCTAAAACATTAATGGAGGATCCATCAAATAGTTTTGACTTTATAGCTCAATTTACAAAATGCAGTAAAATAAAAACAAAATGTTGTAAGAATGTTTGACGTAATGATCTCTATATTTACTTTTAGCAGTAGTAAGAAACGTTGTATTCATTCTATTTACATCATCCACGAAATGCTAAGTCATATCACAAGAAAAAGCGATTTTTCTTAATCATGTTCTTTAGTTGTTAATTGGTAGAAGATACAACTTTCTGAAAAGGTTAAAATTTCTATAAACGGGATCTAAGTGCGACATAAACCATGATTTTTATTTTTATCAAGTTTTTGCACCTAAAATCGCAGTTCGCAAGAGCTTTCTCCAAAACGCGAAAGTTTGTTACTTAAAGGCTCGTAATCACCCTTATCGAAAAAAATTAACATATACATTTTTTTTATTTACTTCAAAGTTCAGACGGAATTATGACTTTCCTGAGAAATTTAAGGATTTAAAACTTACTAGAAATGGAAATAATGGTACTTTTATATCTTGAATTTATTGTTTATTTTTTCTAGCCGCCATATTTAACGATCTTGTTGGTCTCTTATTCCCGTCTAATAAGCGGGCTGTCGCAAAATGTTCCTGTGAAACCGTAGGTAAACAAACGGCCTTAATTTTAAATGAGCACTGAGATGGAGTTCGGTAAAATCGCCATTATGGTAGGCTCCGTTCACGCTGTTCTTTTTGGCTTGTGGTAGAAACATCCGTGTCACCTTCTCCACTTAGATTTATTTTTCTCTTTATTCTATTCACCATTGTTTTTGGAGACCAGACAAAACAAAACAAAACAGAAAAAATAAATCAAAGCATTGTCTCGTATTAATTATGATAATTAATGCTTATCACGCTCTTTCTTTTTTTATTAGCATGACCGGAATTATTGCATATTATAAGCAAAAAAACCCAACGGGGAGAATGCACATTGTGATAGTTGAGGATAGTTGAAGCATTATGGAGATAATTAAATTTAGAGCATAAAAGGGGAAATTCTGAAATTTTAGGTATTATAATTATCTAGATATGATACTGTCTCCATAAGGAAACGACTAACTGTTTTAACAAAGGAAAATAATCAAAACGTAAAACAGCTAGCGAGGCGAAGCTATCTTCAAAAAGAACAACAAGACGAGGTCGTTGTTGCAAAGAAGTCTGATTTCAGTAAGTTAAAAGGTTTAAATAATAAAGAATAACACAGAAACTTCGATTGATTTATCTGATTTATCATGTTCGGAATTTTGTTGATACATTTATAAAAGCATTACGATGGAAACACAGCTACTCTCCCTCCTTCATTGTTTTTTTTGTAATAGCATGAATCCAGCATCCATGTGATCGATTTTGCCGTGCGTTTATTATCGCATAATTCGTGCAATGAAATGCAATGGCGGTTCTGTAGGCGAAGAAAAATTGGGGTGAGTTTGTTATTTCTATGAAACATTTGAACATGTTCTGGTTGTCAGTTTTCAATAAAATTTTCAGGATAATGTTTCATGTATATCTTTCAATTTTTACAATAAAATGGGCACCTCAAAAACAATTGCCTACAGGGCGATTACGCGCCTTTAAAGTACACTAGCTGCGCGAACAAAGTAGCAAATGAAGTGTAACAGTTAAAAGAAAAATGTCAGCTTTTCATTTTGTTTTCCGCAAGAAATTAAATATGCAGTGCTGATTTACCTGGCCAACGATATTCTTGATTATTTGTGCGCTATTTAATTTCCAGACATAAATAAGCGAAACAATGTTAGTGGTCTCCAGAGCTGGCCTCATCACTTGACAGAACCAGGTCTTTTTCCCTTGTTCTGTATAAATATAAAGGCCAAATAAATCTCGACTTTCGGGTATTTTGGAAAATAATAATGAGAAGACATAAATATCGTTAAAATTGTAGCAAAAGAAATATAAAATATGTATATATATTTATACATACCACACTACGTTACAAATTGAATGATATAACATAGATAAAACAACCATCACATAACGCACACTAAAATCGTTGGCGTTCGCGTTCTTGAAGGTGTTATTATATAAACTTCAATGCTTGGCTACCTTTAACTCTTTTCTACCTTTACAACATATTTCTGTGTGTAAGCTTCGTTATAGTTTGCATCTACGAAAGTCAAAATTTGAATGTGTGTTAAATATTACTTGCATTGATGTTCACTGAAAAAGACTTCTGTCGTAGCATAGAATACAAGGAAATGTTCAAAGCAAATCCTTAAAAAGTTGAACTAGTCTATACACGCATACAACAGCAGATTGTCTAAAGTTTTTATCTATATAAACATAACTTCTTCTTAGAATGTATTAAGTACAATTTGATTTAAGGAATAGACATAACATCTAATTTTAAGGGGGCGCATCATAGAGAAACACAATGACGTCCTTTCTTTCCCTTTTTAAGATATTTTAAAACATAAATTACCTGTGCTATGGACTTCAACAGCCTCGCCATTTTGCTTCATATTTTCAAGTCTCACTGGTTCGTCTTAGATTACTCCGTTATTGACAGTTCCTTCAGTCTTGTTTATTTTTAACGCATTTTCGTGTGCCGCGTAAGGAGCAGGACCAAGCAAGCTTAAGATTACAGGTAAAAAGACCAAACCATGAAACATGCCGAACATAACAAACAAGAAAAACACCTATGAAGAGCCGTACATGATTTGAAAAAGAAATCAAGAAGTGTAATGCGAGGTTAAGTTCCATTTTAAAATCTGTAACTTTTATGTGTGCATGAGTTTTAGAGGAATTTTAAGTGATAATTCAAACTCTTATTTTAAAAAACGTTTTAAAGACATAAGATTCAGACGCAACGAGTAGTATGAAGGCCAACAATGTGCTCATACCTCCATGAATAACCGCTGGCCCTATTTCACCTAGTGCGACAACCATCCTCTCTGAAAAATAATTAAATATTTTTGTTGTATATAAAAATATTCGAGAGCTCTCATGCTCTCCTTTTCTCTTTTAAATAACAAATAAAATTTCTTTATCTTGCCGTTTAACAAAAATTCCTATATACATACCGTTTCGTGTTGGTTTACGCGAAACCATAAAGCCGTGCGCAATATGAGCGGAATAAACAACAGTCAACCCAATCGCAAGCACCATTATAATCGTTGTGACTGTATCCACCGTCAATCCCCAGAAATACATAAAACCAGCTATGTCGATCTAACAGAAAACATTGACTTATTTTAGGTCGGTCATTTCGCATTTGTAAGTATGTCGCAGAAACTTAAAGCACATTTTCTTTCTTTCATGATTTACTAACGACCTTACGTATAATGGACAGCAGTTTTATACAATAGGAACAAGGGGGATACACAAGAACGGCAACCGTCGTCTGAAAGTATTTCTACGCAAAGAAATAGTGAAACAAATGTGAACAAACTTCTTATGTTTAATACAAAGGAAGTGATATGCCTTTTCGAAGACAAGTAAGAGATTTTTCTCACTCATTTAAATAACATGAGTGACGACAAACAATTTTTTTGCCTTTACACCCTATATCAAAAAACACACCAGTAGAAAAAGCGAAACTCAAGGAAATATATTACTTCGAAATAAATATATTTTTAACCTTGATTTTATGAAGTCAGTAAGAAAAAAAATTCCCAATAAATCTTACGTTTTCTTTACAACGTGAAACAGCTTACTTCATCCTCTCATTAATCAACAGAACAGTATTTAAAATTAGTTTCCCCTCTAATACACATGCGCAGTAAGTAAATACAGTGGAACCTCTCTATCTCGACTACTCTCTATCTCAAACTTCTTTCTATCTCGAACTTCTCTCTATCTCGAACTGAAGTCTCGGTCCCTTTGTGGTCCGCCTAAGGTATTTTCCTTACTTTAACTCGAATTTTTTGGTCCTTTGCGAGTTCGAGATAGAGAGATTCCACTATACTACCGTATTCTAATGTTCCGTCCTCTTTGCGTAAGATTGCTATCACCGCAAACTCGTTGCAAGTAATATTAAGTTAAGGCGCAAAGTAATCTATATTCTAGTGAATTATATAAAATATTATAAAATAAAGAACAAAAGTGTTGCTGGAGAGTCCATACAGTCACTTACAAAAAGGTGCCATTTCAGCAATTTAATATGTTAAACCGATTAAAACAAGAATACTTACCAAGGCTAAAGCCACACAACAGACAACCATTAGCGACGCCTACAAATTTGATAGCAGAAACAGGGTGACAATAAATACACAAAGTCCAGCAAGAGATATATTTCGGATTAATTCTTTCGATATAACCTAGGAAATTGTTATTAGATGGGCAAGTGAAAGTTGTGGGTCTAGCAAAGGGTGACAGTTCATAAAAGAAATGACCCGAACATACGAAATGATGCAAGTTTCTTCGAGATTTACATGAATAAGGGGGAGAGATAAAAAAAGTTAGAAAAAAAGAGCGCTTTTTACCTTATTTGTTTCCTACGAAATATCGCAAACGAGTATACGAAAGGTAATAATGCATTCTTTTCAGAAGGAGTCAATCCTGGCTCAATATGTTCCTGCACAGAGTCCATTGCTTTGATCTCGACAGCAGCATTATCAAGCAGTACGTGTTTAAATGGTATCGCAGCACCCTGAAGGAGATCAAGATTGGAAATACAAGAAACATTTCTTAAATATTAAATATGTTTTGGCTTCATTAATATAAGGAGTATTCATAATTTTCGGTCTTTAAATTCAGTTGAGAAAAACTTTTGTGCGTAGATTATGGTTCTATTATCAAAAGTAAGTGCATTCACTTGCCAAAACAGCGTTATTGTGGATGATTAATAATAATAATAATAATAATCGATATATTTCTAACATCCCTTTACAATGGTTCTTCTTTAAAAATGCGTAAGGAAAATTATATAAGTAGATAAAAAAAAACAAGCAAACAACGAACAAACAAAACTTGTCGCTATCTAGAGTCTAAACTGCAATCAGACGACTGAGAATGAAGATAATTAACCAATTAATTGATTATAAAACTTAATTTTCTTAAATTTTGGGATATAACTATTATTTATTATTACTTTATCGTCATCAGGCTATTTCTGTCTTTCTGTCTGTGACAGACAAAGTCGATATACTCATCTTACTTTGACGGAGCCGCAAAAGTTAATCGACAATTTAAACGTCTCGACGTCAATAATATTAATTTAACGTAAATAGCTTAAACAAATTAATGAGAAGCCATAACAATAATAAGCCATATCTATAACTTTGAAGACAAACACCTTGAAAACGGGGTGGTGACGTCAGTCATTTTACACCACGTCGTTATCTAGGGACTAAATCGGGTAAGTTTCCCGTTATTTCTGTAACCGTTTGTCAAAAGTACATGATCCTTTACATTAGGGGCCACCAGGGACCAAATAAGGTAAGTTCACCAAAGCTAGGTTATACAATTCCTTTCAGTACGGACAGGTTGATGACATCATCAAAATAACTTCAAACCCCAATATTTTTTCAACCACTCCTCATCAGTGCACGATCTTCTACACTTTCTTGATCTGAACAGTAGTCTCAACAGGTATTAAAATTCCCCTCCCCCCAATTTTTTTTTAAATTTGGCGGATCTTTACTGACGTCAGCAAAATTTTTCAACCCTTATATCCCCTCAACATTTGGTAAAAGCACATGATCCTGTACATTGTCTTCATCACCATTTCTAGCTCTACACTTTAAAGAGATTTCCGAAGAAAGACTTTTGTATATGTACTGCTAAGCTCATCAAGACCAAAAAACACTATATATATTTATCCTTCGTTTTTCTACCTAGGTGAATTTTTTTACGGACTAATCGACTAGATAAGAGTATTTAGAACATTTCCAAATCATAAAAGATGATTCTGCTATTTCAAATAGTTGCACACTGCCATTCAGGCTGTTCATAAATCTGAAATATTTCTTAAATTACAAACACATCCAGGTTACCTTTATAGAATTCTTTGTTTCATGAAAAGAAATATCATTTTTGAAAAACGCACCAGTCTTCGTGTTTAAAAATAGTTTAAGAAGTTCATAGAAGCGTTTGTCAGAAGGTAGCTCGCATGCTAAAAAATAAAATATGAGGAAATATTAGATTTCTTAACACACTACAAATTTATTCAAACTAAACACATCTACTGTGTACAAACGTTTTTACCTATCACCGATTCATTACATTCTTTAGTTCGATTCAATTCAATTCGGTATGATGATGCGTCTAACCATTTCTTATACTGATGGTACCAACTGATCACAGTACCATTAGCAACATATGAGTCTGATTCAAGTTCATTCACGATTTTAATAATTACTGCATGTTCTCTGTTGTAGGAGATATCTCCAGTATACGCGCCTGAGGGAAGGCCATTATTTGGAAAAAACTAAAAAAAAGAATTTCAAAGGCACAAGCGTTAACGTTATTTTGTTGAAATTCTTTTTATTATCACTGTGAGAGGTTATGAAAACCAGGTGCTAACGCACAATACAATTCAATTCATCGATTTTTGATATTGCATTGCGAAATACAAAGTCCGAAATAACTATTTCTAACATTTAAAAAATATATTTGTATTTTACTAATGTCTCCTACGTTCGTCACGATGTGACTTAACAAAGACGTTAGTTCTTTTGGCGTGTCGTCACGGTTTTTCTTCTAATAAGATTGCAAAGGAGCAAGTTCTGGTATAGATAAACCATTCTTATATTGCTTTGCTTGCTACAAATTTCTTTACTTTTTTAGTTAGCTAACCTTATGCTACGTCAATCGAATTATCATAACTTTTTATAATTACGATGATTACGATGATTTCAAATAATTTTTCACAGGTCAGATAATAATGACACAAAGGTTCCAGAAGAGAACTTTACCTTGGTTTGCCAAATAATTTTTTCGTAATTGCTATAGATTTTATCATTTAGGACGTTACAAAAAGGCGAGTAAAAACACTGCTAAAACGTCAGGATATTTTTTGGCGAACCAAATTTTGCAAACCGCTGCTGAAGCAACCCCCAATAATATCGAAAACGGAAAGGATCTACTGTTTAGGCTAAATACGGTTGTTTCATACCTAAGTTATTGGCATTTTTACTTTTTTAATACAATTTTATAGTGTAGTTCTGGAATTTGGAGAGTTAAAATCCCTAATTTCAGCAGTGATAGTCTCTTTAATCTGATGTTATATGCCGATATGTTACATAAAAAAATAGCAAATTTAATTGCTCTTACTATTTCGCTATTGATGATAAATTTTCTTGGTGGCGAAGATGGCGGCATAAACCAGTTGAAATCAAAGTCTTGTTCTAATTTAGAAAGTCCATAAGCACCACCTGCTAGCAAACCAGCAACAGCTAACAACGTTATTATCTGAAAATGAAATAAATAAGAAAATACATCGATTTTACTTGTATTTATAAATAACGCTGTAGTATATCTTATCTATATATTTCTATTTGGTTTTAAGTATAACCCAATTTAGCGAAGTTAAAGCGGCTTGTCAATAAACAACAAGCGAAGGCTCTTTTTCTCTTTAAATTTTTATAGCAAACATTTTATCTTTTTTTTTCTCTTCTATTCTTTTTTTTTAAGAGAAGGTGGGGAGGAGATCAAAACCTTGTCACAGTTAACAAAATATATCATATATTGTGGTCTGTGTTATATTTGTTGTATCCTCTTCCCCTGTTTGACATTGATGGTTGTAAAACATTTCAAGTTCAAGTAAATGAAGTAAATGTATTACCTTTCCAGGTATGTAAACCAAAGCAGGTCCGTATATCTTCTGTACGAATAACTGTAGGTAACCCCTCTCGCTACATTCCATTGGTTGCCAATTCTTTTTTAGTTTTATGCAACACAAACACGCGTCACGTCTGTTATATTGCCGCTTAGCATCAATGGCGAGCAATGCAGTGAAAAATGTAATGGTGAGGATAAACACTGATAAAATGCCAATGCTACACCAAATGCAAAACGAACGTAGCGCAGGAAGTATCTGAAAGAAAAAATCAATCATCTTAAATTAAAAAAATCACTGAATTTTATCAAATATATCCTCACGCAAGTAATAACTTTAGTTTCCGCAAAACTTACTGTAGTAGCACCAATCAGAAATGCACACACATCCGTTAACGTTGTAACCAAGATAGATACGCCCTTGGAAAACAAGAAGGCGAATTCTGAATTATTAAAATTAGCCAAAAAAAAAAGGTTCACACAGCAATAGTAATTTTCTTCTTTGGATTCTAACAAGGAAAGATCTGTATTTATGTTGATAAGTTCAATGGCGTGGAAAGAGTCAAGTCACATACTGCATTTTTGAGAGCAGCCGAAACTTTTTCTGGAATTGATCGCCCTTCAGGTTGTGGTCCACCAATATTTTCCCAGTTTTGTACAAAAAAAAAAACATCATCTACACCAATGCCTGAAGTCAAACAAAATTAAGGTTATGCATTTAACTTTTTAGCGTAGAGATTGACGACCAATTACAAAAGTATGGTAACACTACATCGACAAAACGCAAGTAGAACAACAACAACAACATGACCAGAATAACGACATAACTACAGTATGCAAATAACCACACAACCAGAACAATACAACAATACGACCGTAGTAACATGTAACATGACCAGAACAATACGACAACAGCTAGACAACAACAACATGACAGCAAGATAGATAGCCACGTCACTAACAAGAAGAATAAAACAAACAAAAAAACGAGAGAGAAAACTGTTACGACAACAACAGAATTATTAAGCTTACCAAGTAACAAAAACGCCAGAACATCATGAACATTTGTTTTCTTCAGTTGAAATCCTGATCCTAAACCATATGAGATGCCAACTGCCATACCAATTACGGCAATACCTGCCATAGCTAAGTAGAACTATGAAAAGACGCATACTAGCAATCACAAATTGTCAACCCTAAACTAACACTAACACTAACAGGCTATTTTAATACTAGATAAAGGTTTGTTCTCAATATGGACCCTGTGATGTTCATATTAAAATTAGGTCATTCAATCAGATCCCATCTCTTAATATGTTCTTATTGTGCTGACGTCAGAATAGTTCTCTATCAAAAATGTTCGTGCGTTTTCCAACGCTTACGTGAAACTCGGCCATTTCAAAAGCTGCTCACCTAATCTACGCGTTTTCTTACCGGCTACAGAGAATTGACCCGAGTTGACACTTTTTTTGTGAACTTTGTACAATGTTTAAGTAAGTGTCTTGTTATAATATTTTAGTGCCAGATTGTAGATAGTAATACACAGTCAGACAAGACAGGAAGGAAGACAAGGACAGGAAGACAAGACAGAGAAGTAGAATAAAACATTGTTTGTGAAGTGTTTATGTCAGCTATGTGTCGTTTGTCTACCACTAACAACATGAGAAATCAACTTAATACGTTTTTGCGAGGTTAAAATTGCTTGATTTTTACCTTGTGTCCTTAAGGAGAAAAGCTTCCCAACATGATAGAAAGATATATGATTACGAGCAAGTAACCAACTGTAAAGACACGCAGGTCGTCTGTACTTGCGCTGCTGGAGGCTTCATTTGCACTAAAGTAAGACAGAAAAAGTAAAAATCTGAAAGAGAAATAGTAGTGTAGTCTTAAAACTTCAGTAGTTTTGTTAGAGCGATGCGCTTATTGAAGAACGCCTAATTAAATAAAGATAGCAGTAAGCGTTTTTATGTACAAATGTTACCTTCGTTGACGAAAAAAACATGTATTTTTACTGTGCGATTAAGAAGAGATGACTCTCATTTAGTATTCTACTTTAGAAAAAAACGCTATCTCCACCTTTTTCAACGATTCAACAAAATATAGTGCGATTTAAAATTTACCCAGCGCTTTTTAGCCTCTTTTTTCATTAGTTATTACTAATATTTTCTTCCGACTTTTTCCTTAAAGTTACTGCTTCTTTGGTTTGAAAAGCTGGTGCGTTTAGAAGGAGCTGATAGATACAAACCCTCATTCTGAAAAGTAGTATAAAGTATATCCAGGCGTTGGAAGAGCTCTTATGGCTCCATCGAATGATTCTTCCCATCGTTCACCATTTTCATCAACCTGTGCGAAAAAATACCTTCTTTTGCTCATATTGCCTGTGCAGAAATAACAAAAAATAATAAATTTTACTTATATATTTTTGTCCTATTAAATGTCTACGAAAAAAAGGCAAGATACCAAGATTTCTCTTGTGAGAATACTACTAGCAACAGGTGGAGTTAAGCGTAATATACCTAAACGGTGTTATCTCTTTTTATATGTCAGACTCTTGACCTATCAATAAACTCAAATTTAACCTCATAACTCCCATATCAGCACTAACTTTTGCGGCTGTTGATAATGAGCGTAGCATACCATATTATAAGGTCTCAAGATTTCAAAAAAATGCTTGAGAAAGTTCTTAGCTACCAAACTACATGGAAGTTAGCAGACTGACTCCTATACTATTGTCTCATTCGCTAAGTGCACACAGTGTATAATTCAATAGCAAAAACATTAGACTGACATGCTGCAGGGCCTGTGAAACACGGGTTTGAGCTGGAGAGTATATAATTAAGACAGTGTATTTAACTGCTATGAGAATAAGAAATGTTATGGAATTCTAGAATGTCTATAATGCATCGATCACGAGAAATGTCCATATAACGTACCAGCCTCCCTTTGCTTTGCACAAAGTTGTGTTTTTTTTTATTTTAATGTTTATTCTTGCCACAATTGAACTGACGATAAGACCATTACTTTTATTTCTCATCACAGGTTCACCAATCATCAATTCAGCATTCATAAACTTCCTCGTCATTGGACTAAAAAAAAGATGTGGTAGATACTTTTCATAGCGTTTAACTTGTCTTAACGTAGTAAAGAAATTGTTGGTGATTTCTACTCAAGTTTTGTGACGTTTGACATACACTTTTTCTAGGGCCTAAGTTGATAACCCTAGCTGTGGAAATATCGCCGAGCTTAGCACTGTGTTGTCTAAATATTTTAGAACAACCTGCGACCTTCTTAATTTCTAAAACGCTTCCTAAGTAAAAATTCGCCACCGTGATAGTAGTACAAACGAAGGAGTAGCAGTAAATTTCGTTGAATGTCAACATTTTTGTTGTGACGTCATCATGAACATAATCAAGCATGTTCAGTTCTGCGGCAAGTTTAGTCTGTCTGTTATAGAGTTAAACCATTACTACAACAGTAACACTCTCAAATGCTTAATAAGGTGAAATTTGTCACCTTACCTCCGAGAAATAATTTCACAAAACTGATTTTATTTCAGCCAATTGATAAATGATAGACAATAAAAGCACACCAGACAAAAGGATAATATGTAAATTATATCATACCTAATTAAAGGTTTTTTATTAATTCTATTTAAAATATCTTGTGTCTTTAACGTTCTGATTTCTGTAAGATTATAAGAACATAATTCTAATATGGAGCTTGGAATACAGACTGATGATGATCTAAAGGAAAAATCATATGTAGTGAGAAGATCAGGAAAGGAGATCAAGGGACAAACGGTCTTAAATTTTTTCTAATTTTTGGGGACTTATGGAATCCTAGTGAAACTTGTAGTTAAGTGATATTTTAATCTGTGATTCCTTATCCATCTATAGTTATTAATGGGAAAAATAATGTATAACCTTAATAAATTTAGTACAATCTACTGTTCCGTTACTTTGTGTTTCAGAGATGAATAAGTATATAAGAAAAATCGAGAAATAATGAACAATTATGAGTAACTAGTTTTACTAAATGTTTGTACAGGTGCTACATGGATTTAGTACCGAACATGTGAATATTTATAATAAAAAAGGAGCCACATGATTTTCATACAGAATGTGAGTACCTGTAACATATATCTTTCCATTGTGTATTACTGTTCCCATCTTCCACCTTTGTAATTGCTTCATAAACTTTATACAACTAAAGAAATTAAATATATACAAGAGTAATTTTTATCAATTATTAACTAAACTAAGTATATCAAGAGAATAAAAAAAGCAGAATAATTTTCCAGCTGCTTGTACATGCATCACGTTGCAGTTGTTTGTGAAATTAAGTCTACTGGCAGTTGTACATGCATTACGTTGCAGTTGTTTGTGAAATTAAGTCTACTGGCAGTTGTAACTGCAAAGTAAAAACAAAAGTTTAAGGAGATAAATGAGAAGACACAAAAATACTAGGTTGCACTATGGTTAAAATTTACCTTTTTAAAATATACCTACTTCAAAACATGCAAGGAGAATATTTAAGTTCGAAACAAAAACTGTGGAAAGTTAAGTCAAGTAGATGCACTGAAAGCAAAAAATACATACGTATAAAAAGTTCTTACCTCTTCCAGGCCTTGCGGAGTTAAAATATTTTCAGAGGGTTTTTCTAACATAATAGCAACTTCTCTATATTGCAAAGGAAATATCTCCTCGACCCAGTCTTTGTGTTTCAGTGAATCAGATGATTGGGAAACCCACAATTTTTCGCCTCGATTTTCAACTTCGTACTCGACAACCCCGATCAAACATAATCCAGTGATTAGCAAGGAAATTAAAATTGTTTTCCATGGATGAGTGGCTACAACAAAACCAATCCTAAAAGAAGATTTAATAATAATAATAAAAAACACATTAAGATCAAGCCAAAGTTTTTCCATACCAAAGAGCAAACTTTTTGCCGCATGATTGTCGCGTGACATGCCATTTTAATTTGATTACTACTTTAACTAAGCAATTTTTTGTCTTTTTTTAAATCTGGGGTTGGGAAAAAAAATTCCTTACACCTGCAAATGGAGAGCTTGTTTGAAAATTTGGTCCTGAAATTAAAAGTAAAAAAGTCTAAGGATTTAAATATTTGAATGGGCTAAAAAATTCATAGAAACGCTAAAAGAGGACTGCTAAAATGTGAATAAGGACGTGCTCATTTATTTAAAGAAATTGATAGTCTCAGTTACACTGTAGCTTACTCGCGCCAACAAATGATGATACACAAAAACACGACTAATTATATAGAATACATTACTTTGCAAAAGCGTTCTCCAACGTTCTGTTGACAGCATTTGTCAAATTACGACAACACCCTTCTTGCTTTTCTTCACTGGAATCATTTTTAGTTTGCACATTTACAACTTCTCTTTGATGTATCTCACCTGCCTCTTCATGTGGAGGCATATTCAAGTTTTAGCTCTAAATTGTAAAAGTAAGAAGTGTAAATTAAGTGACAAAGCGAAAGTTGACTTATGCTTCTTAAAAGGAGGAGAAGAACCTCGTGCCTAACTGTACTGTAAAAGACATTGGATATTTAATAGTTCTCTTTGTGTAGAAATTAAGATGAGACACAGAAACTAAAACAAAATTATTTTGATAAGTTTCAAAAACACCACGAAAGGATATGTATTAAAGATGGAAAGGCAATTTTACAGGTTTTTGGAAGTTATTGAGCGGCGGCTCTCCACGACACTGACGACGAAAAATGGCAAATGACAAAGAAAAAGGGCCGCCATAAAAATGAATGTTTGCTTATTTAAGACACTTCAAATCAGTTTTATGTTTGGACATATTTCTCCATGATTTTAGTTGTGGAACAGCAAAACGTTTTTGTTCTTTTTTCTCAACGATGAAATAAGCTAATTATGTTGGAGTTATAGCTACCGATAAAATTATTAAACGGATTTGGTGATAGCCCTGGTTTTGTAGGACGTTTCCTCACGTGTAGTTTTCAACAGATTGTGTTAAATGAGCTAAATGATTGTGACGAAGAAACGAGCGAAATGTTGTGTTTGAAGGTTCTGAATATAATTATTTCTTCTTGTTTAATTGATTGTTGCTTCAAATATACTTTATTAAAGACATGAAATCTTAAATTTGTTTGTGCTGTAATATCTACGAAGAGTGTGTCCGTCTGTCTGTGACAGGCAAATTTAATGTGTTCATGCCTGTTTGCTGTTTTGGAAATTTTTTTTGCAGTCGCCGAAAAAAGTATGGGCTTACTTTGTTTACGTCACGTGATGAAAACGATTTAACGGCTAACTTTCGAAAAATCGATACGCTTGGACACCAAAAAAAAAAAGAACGATCCCCTCATCTTGAAAAAATGCAAAAAGAAAAAAAATTTGTTCAAAAAAGCATATTTGAAAGAGAAACAAGAAGCCCTGGGGCTCTAAGAATTTCCGCTCGCTACCAAAATATTTGATGAAAACCTGCTAATTCGTTGTGTTATTGTGCCAAACATTCGAAGAGGTTTGGTGCATGAAGCTCTGAAGATAAAGCACACAAGTGACATTATATCTTGCAATAAACTCAAACAAAACGAAACGTGTCATAATAAACTCACATTTAAAAAGAAATTGCTAACAAAAAATACAGCCTATCATTCATGGTTGAAAGTCTTGCGATTGAAACGTTTATGGTCTTAAACGGCATTTAGTTGACAAAAAATCAATTTTTGGCCAGAATTGGTCCAAAAATTAAAACTACTTTATTTTTGACAAAATTTGGCACAATTAACATAAAAGTATGCTGAATATGATAGTGACATCAAAATTTTTATTTTTGTCACCTAAATGTCATTTTAGGCCAAAATTGGTCCAAAAATTAAAACTGCTTTATTTTCGACAAAAATTGGCACAGTTAATAAAAAAAGTATGCTGAAAATGATGGTCACATCAAAATTTTGATTTCTTGTTACCTAAATGTCATTTAAGGCCAGAATTGGTCCAAAAATTAAAACTACTTTATTTTTGACAACATTTGGCACAATTAACATAAAAGTATGCTGAATATGATGGTGACATCAAAATTTCGTTTTTTGACACCTTAAATGTCATTTTAGGCCAAAATTGATCCAAAAATTAAAACTACTTCATTTTCAACAAAAATTGGCAAAGTTAACAAAAAAAGCATGCTGAACATAATGGTGACATCAAAATAGGAAATTCTGCACCGAATTTTCTAAGCCTTCGGGCGCGGAAATTAAAAGAAAGCCCAAGTAAAGAATTAGAAAAGTGATGTTGGAAGTGAAGAGTGGAGCCAAAAGTAGTAAAGTAAAGTTAGAAGTAAAAATATAGGCTAGCTATAGTTTGAAGTGGATCTAAATTTACAAATAGTAAGAACTTTTGACGTGCAGTATTTATGTCGCTAGAGCTACGTGTTACTTTTTTATGTATTACACTTTAAGTTGTCAAGCAGACTCGCATTTTCCAGGAAAAAGTCACTTAAATGCCTCGAAGTCTGAATTTTTTACTTTACTGCGTTTTTTTTAAAATAACTAGCAAATTTGTTACATTTTTTGCATAATTAATGTTCCCCTGTCGCGAAACTAAAAGCATAAATAGCCTAGCTGTAGACCTAGCTGAGTCACCTCAGTCTCAGTATATTTAACTGGGTGTCTTAGCTAGTGTTAGCTAGCTATATAATAGGTTCAAGGCTCCATCCAATAGCTCTAACCTATGAGTTATGTTATTACTTCCCTTTTTCTAGCTATCTAGCTATCTTAGTAATCAAACTTCTTTTTTTTGAGCACGAATTATGATGTAAGAAGCTAGCTACAAAATCTTTCAAAGACTTCTTGAACTTTTAGAGGACGTGATGCATTTTTCATGCCCATAGAGTATAATTCTTTCACATTTCCTGTAAACTTTACAAGGGGACCACATGCAATATGAAAATTGGAACAAATTTCGTAGAATTTTAAGTATGTGCGTTAAGTTTTTTTTATTGTTTCGTTTCTGCAATCCTGTTAAACATTTGCCAGCCTACATGTAAAATACCAGGTTATTTTTACAGGGGTTGTTGACATTTTATTGGAAATTTACGTGGGCTTATGACTGTGGGTTAAAAAAATTATGAGAAGATGGTATGGTTGTCCATTTATTTGGCTATTCGGTTTGACATCATAATAATTTTTTAGAAGGTGAAAAGTTTTCGTATTTTAGGTAAAGAGAGTGCAGAGCTAGACACATTTTGGAGTTTTAAGAACATTATTAAAAAGTTTGAGTATAATTCTTTGGAACAAAATCAAAAAAGCTAAGCATCATTCACAGACAGATTTTTATTGTGATTACCTTTCGTTAGCTAATTATTCTTCCACTAGTCGATACAGCCAGTGGAAAAATTCACTGAGGCAGGATAAAATTAAAAAATAAGCGTCATATAAATTTGATGATGTCAGCAACCCATCTGCAAAAAAAAATTAGAACCTTGGTTTTACGGTGCCTCTATTGTGTAGACCTTAAAGCACTGATCAAGAAAATGTATGTAATCACGTGCTTTTGATGAATGGTTAATGAGATATAAGAGTTTAAAAATTTTGCTGACGTCTGCAAAGTCCCTAATAAAAGTACAAAAAATTATTCTTTTGAAATTCGTATCCCGTTGCCTTCATGTTAGAGATCTTGAAACGCTGATCAAGAAAATGTATAGGATCATGTACTTTTGACAAACGGTTACGGAAATATTGGTACCAAGTGGTCCCTAGTTACCTACGGGGTGAAAAAACATTGACGTCACCACCTCGTTTCCAAGTTATTTGACCTCAAAGTTTTAAGTGCACTGTAACGGCTTCATCAATTTAATATAGGATATTGTCGTTAAAGTAGTGTTATTGACGTCGCGCCGTAACGTCAGAAAATTTAATGTATTAGACATGCACTTTTCGGCAACATCAAAGGAAAATAACGATATCCACTTTGCAAAAGTCACAGACAGAACTGGCGTATTATTATATAGGTTTCCACATTTTTTAGCATTCCCCCCCCCCCCTACGAACTAGGTTTGTTTTCACCCAACGAAAATTTAAAATGGCGGATGTAGCACAAATGCGATTCGTTAAAACAATCTCAATCATCACTATGGGAACACAGCTAAACCGAATCGCCGAATATTTTTCGCGTTGCAAACTGCTGTTTTTTTGGAATTTTGTGTAAACTATTGTGGAAATAGACCGCACGGTAAGCTGTTGTGTAAGCTAGTGTCTTTACATTTCGTATTATAAACTTTTGTTTGGGAGAACTTACATGTATGTGGTTTTTGCTGGAAGAAAATTGCACAGTTTCACGTTTTTCTTTTTGTTGAAAATTGGTGGTGATAAAAAAGTTACTAAATGTCCTGACAACACTTTGCAAACGTCCTTTCTTTGTTTTCAGATTTATATTTTCGGAAAAGGGCAGAGTGTAATATACTGAAACATTTCCTGACGTCATTAAAATTTTATGACGGATTTTTTTTATTGTCCTTTCTTCTGCCTAAGTGGATTTTTACACGGACCCTATCGACTAGCATCTTATATTAAATTAATGAAGCCATTACAATGCACTTAAAACGTTAAGGTAAAATAACTTGGAAACGAGGTAGTGACGCCAGTCATTTTTCACCGCATTGGTACCTAGGGACCACCTGGGACCAATTTGGGAAAATTTCCCAAACCTGGGTCACCATATACATTTTCTTGATCAGCACTTTAAGCTCTACATAATAATACATTATAATAATTTTCATAGGTGAACGAGACATTGCTGACGTTATTAAAATTCAAATAACAGTTTTTTTCCTTTGTTATCCTGCTAAGTGTATTTTTCCACGGGCCTTAACAACTAGTCTATATTATAATACAGAGACTTTGTCTGCGTGTCTGGCAAGGTGGATGTGTTCATTTTTCTATGATATCGCCGAAAAACCCATGTCTCAAATGTTGAACGTCGCTTGTCCCTATTGCCTTCATCTATACGATGAAGGCAATAGGTATGCAATTGTTTAAAAAAAATATTTGTGTTTTTACGGGTTTTTGTCTGACGTCAGCTAAATTTTTAAACCCTTATATCTCCTTAGGCGTTCTTCGAAAACATATAATCCTATACATTATTTTGATTAGCGTTTTATCCTCTATACATTACAGACAAAGAATAAACTAAATTTCGCCAATTATTTTTTGTATCCGCACTGCTGACGTGTGCAAAACATCTAAAACAACCTATTAGCCTAAGTGCATTTCTCCACGAGCCTTATCGACTAGTCTATGCAATAATACGAAGATTGTGTCCGTCTGTGAGCGCCAAAGTGGATATCTTCATTTTCTTTTGAAGTTGCCGAGAAAGTTATATCTAATTTGACAATCTTTCTGACGTTACTGTGCCACGTCAATGCACTTAGACTGACGTCAATGCCTTTAATAAAATTGATGAGCCCATTGCATTGTAGGTATAACTTTGAGGCTAAATAACTTGAAAACGAGGTAATGACGTGAGTCATTATACACCACGAGGGTAACTAGGGACAATGTTGGATCAAATTGGGCAAGTTTTTCAAACCTGGGTGCCCGAATACGTTTTTGGAATAGATGGGTTTAAGACGTCATCAAAAAACCTTTAAACCCCAATATCTCCTTAACCGTTTGTCAATAGTACACAATCCTATACATTTTCTTGATCAGGGTTTCGAGATCTATGCGATGAAGTCAACGGGTATGCAAATTATCGACTAGCCTATATAAGAATACAGAGAGTGTGTCTGTCTGTAACAGGCGAAGTGGATGCCAAAAAAACCAAAAAATCATGTCTCATATGGTATTCGAAAAACTCAACGTCAAAAACACTACTTGTACGTCAACATGTTATTTCAAATTAATGAAACCATTACAATGCACATAAAACTTTGAGTCCAAATAACTTGAAAACGAGAAAGTGAAACCAGTAATATTTCACCGCGTGGATAATTAGAGACCACCTGGGATCAATTTGGGTAAGTTTCGTCAAACCTGGATTCCCGAATCTGTCTCGGAATGGACGGGTTGATGATGTGATCTAAAAACACCTTAAAACCCCAATATCTTTGCAACCGTTTGTCAAAGATACAAAATCCTATACTTCTCCTGATCAGCTGATAAGCAGTATACAAATGTCTAAAAAAAATTTTCTTTGTTTTATGGCGGGTTTTTGCTGACGTCAGCAAAATTTTAAAACCTTTATAAATTCTTAGGTGTTCGTCAAAAATATATGATTCTATATTTTATTTTAATGAGCGTTTGCAGCTCTACACATTACAGGCAACAGATAAACTAAATTTTGCCAAATTTCTATTTGGATATGCACTGATGACGTCAGCAGAACATCTAAAACGCGACCTATTTTTTTCATTATTTTCCTGCCGAGTGGATTTTACCACGGGCCTTATCGACTTGTGCTTTGATAAAATAATCCATTAAATTTGCCATTTAAGAAAGGATGCACATAACGCCCAATTTGAGAAGCCCAATGAAGCGCGAAACTTGGAATCTCTAGGAATTTAAAAAATGCAACACGAGGTGTTAATAACAAGCTTAAAGAGTAAATTAATAAAATTATGCGGCGTAAGCACAAGGATGAATAATAAGATTCGAAGTATGGCTTGTTATTTACGAGCGACTATGACAACGATAAGTTTCACATCATAAATGAAACGTGTAAAGAAGAAATTCTGCATTTTTTAAAATCTGACGAAAATGTGATATTCATGAGTAAAATATGTTTTCTTCTGATTTTTGCTACGTTAATCACATTAAAAAAGTGTCGGCGTTGATAAGATGTAATTGTTAAGGCTTTAACACCTACGTTGCTTAGTAGTTTAATAATATCTGTGGTGAAATTACTTTTGTCAGTAGTGATGAAACAAGATGAATGGATATATGAGACAATTCTTTATATATAATACATGTATTACATTTTAGGAAACAAAAACGAAGAACAAGACTTTCTTTATTCTTACTCTCGAAAGCTTGTTTTTAGTAAATGGTTACCAAGTTGTCTTAAAAACGTCACGTTAAAAAATAAAAACACGAACTAATGAAACAGATCTTCAGATTTTAATCCAAGAGTCTTCGCATAATAATATTACATAAGTGTACCATGTGTTTCCTTTCTTTTGCCTTAAAAGGTAAGTTATTGAAGGATACTTAGGGGGAAATTTAGCCAAAACCATCCCACGTGACATAAAGAAATTATACGCGATGACTATTACTTGTTGCTTGTCGTTTTAACTGTAATATTTTTTGGATGTCTGTCGCAGATTTAATTAACGTAGAAAGATAGATAGATAGATGTGCATATTTTACATGGCTAGCCTCACAAATATCGAGGGATATACCCTGTCTATTATTTCCAGGAGGGGCCATGGCTTAGATGGAGAGTCCTAGAGTATTTAATGCTCATTTTGAGCGACGCAGACCCAATTAGGGCCCGCGCTCTACTAGACAACTCCCGGCAACATCCAACGGCCCACACAGTGTGCCATCTTCCCAATTTCCCTCACATGGCTTGGGTTAACCCGGGGCTATGGTAACATTCACTCGCCCATGTTGAATCGCCGTCAAGAGGAATCGAACCCCGGTCTCCCGCACAAAGTACGAGAGCTATAACCACTAATCTACGGCGCCAAAATCAAACAACGGTCTGATTACAAACACCGATTTGTTCTCACCAATATTATATTTAGTGAAAAATTGTTAAAACCATATGGCGTTAAAATTAGTAGCGATTAACCAATGATCTCTAGAACTACTTTCGATGTTCTATTATCAAACTCCTGCACAGGATCTTTTGTATTTAACAGTGAGACATAAATATCTGTCCTTGAACAAAACATAGGTAACTTGGCTAGCAACATATTTATTCTAAATACAAAATACATACCTGTGAACAACGAAATCATTAACTCTGTGTTCAAACTTTATTTTGCTTACATTTGCATTCATATAGAAGATACGATAATTAACTGCTCAATCAAAGTCCGATCTGATAGGGGAGCTGTTTTTCTTCTAATTACTTCATTGTTAAAAAAAGAAATGAACACATAGTTACCTTTATTTATGTTTTAATATGCAATTTATGTTATTTGAATGGAATTTATTATGATTTATCTGCAGTACTGAAATTTCGTATCATAAGTTACCAACTTTTTGGATTAAGTAAAATCTAATGTTATTAAAATATAGTAAAAAGTCATTTAGTCATACTGGAGAATTTCTGATTAAAATTACTTAGTGGCGGATACTCTTTATTTATTTATTTTTTTTGGATTTTTAAAAGAGCACGAAGGCTACCGTGGGCGCATGCGCAGAATAGAACATATCTATTTATATGTATTTTTTTCGTTTGACTTGTTTAATTGGTGTCGATCAAAATGTACTTTTTTATCTAAGAAATTTGTTTAGGTTTTCATTAGAACAAAATCATTGGGAGAATATTCGCTTAGAAACATTGATCGGTCGTTTGTGTTATGTTCTTGGTTGTTATTTTCTTCCAGTCTGTGATCGAACTATCCAAGGCAAGCATCGATTAAAAGATATCTTGCCAGATCCAGGAACCTGGGCAAGTATGGAAGGTAATTTATAGGATTATATGACGTTGTGCATTACTTAAACAATAGAAATTTATTTTTATTTTGTGTGCGAAGCTACATTTGTAAAAGAATCATTGATAAAATGTCACACGATCAGTTGGAGCCCATTAGTACAGGTATGCATACTGTATACCTGTACTAAAGGGCTCCACCTGATCGTGTGGCACAGTTTACGGCTCTTATTAAGCGCTGTTGGACCCGGTGTTGAACCCTAACGGTGTTCAACACCGGGTCCAACATTTACTTTTGGCTTATCCCGGCGTTTGACGTCGGGTCTCCCGGCTAGTATATTCTTATTCTTTAAGGGAGTTATTCAGTTAAGAGCTTTAATCCTAGCCAATATTATTTTTTTTTGCGTTGGGGTTGTGACCATCTAGTTGGCTCTTTAGCTACCTCTTCCTAAAAAATGAAGGCTACACTTTTTATTATTTTCCTGAAAACAATTTTCTGCGAAATAAAATGGCTGTGCGATTGTTTTAGCTGGGCGGGGTAACGACAGGCTGTTTCCTGTGTTTTATTAAAACTAAAGTTGCCATAAAGTTGTTTTTTGGAAAAGGGTATTATACCTATAAGCATGTGCGACACAGTTTACCTGTACGAAGTGCTTAGCCCAGTGTTAAAAATAGGCTGTTTCTGTGTTTTTATTTAAAATGAAGTTGCTATCAAGTTTTTTTTAAAACGGTATTACACTGTATACATGTACCTGTACCAACCACGCAGCACAGTGTGACAATTAAATTTTTTTACTTATATGGAAAGATTTTCCGTAAAATTAAATAGTATTGACCGATTGTTTTTGCTATGACGGGATAACAACGGTTTGTAAACTGTGTATTCATGTCAGGTAAAGTTGTGCGAAACTTTGCCATACATCCGGGCTCCACCCGGATGTATGGCAAAGAACGTGGTCAGTTCTTTTAAAATAATCAAAATATTTCACCTCTATTCACTTTTTACAGTATAAAAAATGGAAGGAGAAAAAAACAGGGAAAATATTTTAGACATTCATCCTACCAACCAAAATTTTTTCCTCAAATATGTACATAAATTTTCTTAGTTACAATACCTACATTAAAAATGAATTACATCAAGTTAGCTTACTAAAATGCACACTTGAAAATGTTAGTTATAAACACATATACATTAATAATGGTAATACACAGTTAGTTTGATTCATTTCACTAAAATTTTTCCCAAAGAAAATATTTGAAAACTGCGTGCATAAAACAAGAGCCTTTAACTTTTTTAAAGTATAAAAAAATGGATTAACAAAATAAAGAAAATATGTTAAGAAATCTAAAAAAATTAAATAAACTGCCTCTTATGTATATACACCTAAAAATATTAGTATACATTATTATTATTATTAAACATAAAATTGGGTTCCATATTATACAATGGTTCTTCGCCCTAAAATCAAATAAAAAAAATAAAAAGAATAAGTACATACAATTTAGATAAATTATCAATAAATATTAGTTTAAAACGGATAAAATCAGAAGTGAATAGTACATAGAAACTGACATAAAATCGCGTTACGGTAGAATGAAGAGCGTTGGAATACAAAGGCTGATATTGAAACTTGGAATAGAATGGAACATTGAAAAAGAAATCAAACAAGATTGGCAAAATAAAATCAAAAGGAAGAGATTAGAATCAAATTGATAATGCACGAGCAAGAGCTTTGTCTCTATAAAAATGCTTTGCCTTTGAATAAAAACTATTTTTCTCTTTTATTTGTCTGACCGCCAAAGGAAGTTTATTAAATATCTTCGCTTGGCTTTGGAAGGTTTTCGAATCATAAGTGTGATCGATCATTGGACCTTGCACTGATAAATTTAGAAGAGTCAAATGAAGCTTAAAAAGGTTTTTTTTACGGTGCCTGGGACCTTCTTTAGGGAGTCATTAAGAGCTCAAATGACTCCTTTAAGTTGTCGACCTATATTCAAAACGGCTCTTTTAAAGGAGTCAATTTTTCTATGACTCTTTTTATGTACTTCCTACAGGCACCCTATCAATGAGTCACTAAAAGGGTTTCAATGAGTAATAATAGTTCCCGTTACGCGTTCATTGCGCAGAAAAAAACATCGGATATATCATTGGAGTTTTCATTGCCTTGTTAATTCTGGCTAAAAATTGTACATAAATTTATTAATATATTGGGAACAAAAAATATTAATTATTATTAATAACGAAAAAAAAATACTAGGACCGAAAAATATTCAAATTATAATTACACCCATGGTCGTGTGTGGACAAACACTAACTCAGAGAACCTAAATTCGCACATGCAAATTTCAATTACAAAGCCAACACTCTGAAGATTTGAGGAAGGACGTTTTTGGGTGACCATTTTTAGAAATGTTTTTCAGGAATTTATAATATACATATACAAGTAAAAATACTTAACACATAAGTAAAACAGTTACTACAATCTTAAAATATGCTACATAAATAAAAAAAATTCCTGTGAATTTTCTTTAAAAGCAGCATAGAGGAATCTCCCCACTATTAAAAATCTAGGGCAGTTCTTAAGATATCAAATTTCAAAAACTTGCATGAGCACATAGGAAATTGACATGTTTTTCACAGGTGTAAATATTTTTTTATAATATATTAAAGATAAAAATAGGACTATGCAACTTTTTTGTATACATTAATTCAAGAATAATTTCAGAGTGAAACTTTTAAAGCAGGTTTTTGTGTGGTATGTATATAAAAATATACAAGTAGGATGTCACACTCATTGCTTTTTTGCTGAGACGTTGAAAGACAGAGATCGATAGAACTTTTACACAAGCACCAGTGTCTATTTTATACGTTACCATTGTATTATTGATTGAGAGATCGATTATCTCTTTGGTTTATTATTTCGCTGAGATAAGTTGTGATTAGATTTTCAACATTATTTAGAAAAGTGTCCTTTACTTTCACAGGTATTGCATATTTTGCCGTTCGCTGGGCATGAACTACGAGGATGACTTCCAGCACAGAATTTGCATTTCATGATTTCTTTGCTTTTTTGACGATGGATCATCTGATTGATATCAGAATTAGCAGTTTAAGACGATTGAGTTGAGTCAGGTTTGTTGTGAGAATAGACTTAGTTTGCAACTTTGATACCGCACTAGCTCTGCAGTTGGATAGTACTTTTTCGAATTGTCGTTTTCGCAGAGTAGGCGTTTTTTAAATTTTTTGTCTCTTAAACCGATAATGATCATGTCTTTGATATGAGAGAATCCCGGAGTTGATTGAGTTCACACAGTCTTCGCTCAATTTACATAATCTAGTGTAGTATTCGTCAAATTTCTCAAAGTCTTCCTGACAAATGGTGAAGAATGTAAATCTCCTAAAGTCAATTTTTTTCTCGGTTTGAAGTGATCATCAAATTTCTGGAGAATGTTCAATTTCATTTCATCTCCTTTATGGAATTCAAAGGTATCGTAAATTTCTTTGCATTGCTTACCTATGCAGTGAAGAAGGATTGATGATTTGACAATGTCTGCTTCCATGATTTCCAGAGTTCAGCAAGGTTTTTTGAATGCCCAAGTTTAGTGCCTTTGGAGCCTTGAGACAATCCATTATTATTAAAATGCTGTGAGTATTGTGAAATATTGCGAGTGAAGGTTCTTGTGTAACAAATTCAATATTCTGACACCATGTTATATGCAGACATGAATGGATGTAAAGAGAGTGAACAAGTAAAGCTTTTTAGTTTGAGTCAGCCATCTTTGATAAAAATAACAAGAGTAAAAACTATGTACAGGTCTAATCGATATATAGGGTTATAAAGCTATGTACAGGTGGATAAACAATCCTAGCTTAGCAGCATGTAGGCAGGGCTTATATATCTAGTCTATCTCAATAAAAAACATGATATAACAAAATGTTTCTTAAATTTTCCTTTATTTGACCCTGAAAAATCTTTGATTTACAAGGCATGTATACCTTTTTTCATATCTGACTCCAGAAGGAATTACAGACTTCTCGTAAAATAGTTTCTCCCAAGTATTAAAAGGCGCATTTCTATAATCTCCACCCAAAGTGATTGTATCTGAGTGTATTTTCTTATAAAAAAAGTCAAACACAGCAGAAATCATTAAATGCAATATTCCCGATGAAACCTTTTGAGGAATCATGTGAGCACACTATACAACAATCATTGAACGCAATACAAACATTGAACGCACAACAATCATTGAACGCAATAACGACTCCTTTCAAGGAGTCAACCAAGGAATGAAACCCTAAAGGAGTCAAATGAGCACCTCAAAAGGGAGTTATTGCGGGTTGACTCCTTCTTGCATGTCAATTTGACTTTTTTTTGACTCCCTAAGGGAGTCTTTGTAAAGTGATTGCATTTAAGGTTTCATTTGACTCTTCTAAATTTATCAGTGTGAGCATTAGATCGTAATGTTCTCGTGTGGCTAATGATTTTCAGTTTGAGGTAACCTGGCTAAAGCTCGTCGTTGAGCACACGATACACCAGTTTAACGACATTAAAATCAATGTTTTCTCGAATTGGAAACCAATTTAGGGACAATACTTCAGGAAGGTTGGCGTGACGACTAAGAACGTATTCAGCAGCACAGTCTTGAAGCCGCTGTAACCGTGTTTGAAGGTAGACTGGAGATTGTCCACACACAACATTAACATAGTTGAGAATCGATAGGATGAGAGCTTCTGCTAAGGATTTACGTACCTTATACAGCGTGAATCGTTTGAAGTTTTAAGTGCTCGAAGGGTACCATATGCTGACTTGAGAACAGAGTTGACTTGTTCTGTCCAAGCTAGATGCTGATTGAACTTTACACCTAGTAGCCTTGCAGATTGTTCTTGTGGAATGGATCTACCTCTGGATCGAATAAGGTAGCTCTTCTTTTTTGTTTGTTTCATTCTGGACGAGGAGAACATAATTGCTTTCAGTTTATCACTGTTGAATACAAGACTGTTTTCAACTGACCATTGTGAAAACGATTGGATGTCGGATTCGAGACTTTGTATAGTACGAAAAATATCATCGACTTTGCATGATCTGTGAATTGCTGTGTCATCAGCGTACTGAATAGATTCAGACTGGATATTTGTAGGTAACTCGGTTACGTAGATGTTAAAAAGAACAGGACCCAAAATGCTTCCCTGAGGAACGCCAAAGCATATGGGAAGGTGAGATGATGTTTTGTCGTCAATTCGTACGAACTGCTTCTTGTTAGCAAGATAGCTCGATAGGATTTTGATCGTGCTTTTGTCAAATTTTAAAGCGGCGAGTTTTTGTAACAAAATACGGTGGTCAATAGTGTGAAATGCTTTTGAGTAATCAATTAAACAGCTGGTGTAACCTCACTTCTGTTTAAGGCTTTTTGGATTTCGTCTCTGAATTTTAAGAGTATTGTGGTGGTTGAGTGTCCTTTCCTGAAACCTGATTGTGTGTTGTTGTAGATGGCTGTTCGTTCAATGTACTCGTTGAGCTGATGCAAAATCACCTTTTCGTAGACCTTTGACAGTACTGGCAGAATGGAGATTGGCCTGTAGTCCTTCAGATGCAGCGGGTTGTCAACCTTTGGTATTGGGCAGACTCGCGCTGTTTTCCAGCTGTCAGGAAAGATCTGTTGGTCGATGGATTTGTTAATGATGTGGACAATAGGTGACATAATATTGTCAGCAACTGGTTTCAGGAATTTTACTGGTATTTGGTCGTATCCGGTGGAGCAATCGTTCCGGAGACTGGTAATGATTCTCTTCACTTCAGAAAAGTTTGTGTGTTGCAGAACAAAAGCGTCGTTTCTCCGATCTATCCGAAGGTTATTTATAAAGTGATTTTGATCGAACGGTTCATTTACTTCGTTGCAAAGTTCAGCTACAAGGTTCGTGTAGTATTTGTTGAAGTCACTTGGATGTATTTTGATTCGTTTGTCTGCTGGTTTAAGTAACCTGTGGATTGTTTTCCACACCTCCTTGGTATTTTTCGAGCTCAAGGATTTTTTAATGACGGATGCTTTCTTGGTTTTTAAAGTTTTTTGTAATCGTTTCTGGCATTTCGGTAGAGAGCTTCTCTTTCTGGTGTGTCATTTTTGCTTTTCCGCAGGTGTTCTAGGTTGTTTTTAGCTGCTATAACCTCGGGGTCATTCATACAAGGTGCAGGAGGTCTCGAGAATTTGACTTTTCGGATTGGCGCATGTTCGTTGATGCAGTTTGTTATCAGATTGTTCATTACAGAATCTGATCCTCAGGATCGTCAAAACTGTACACAAGGTTAAGCGGGAGTTGCACGAAATCTTTAACAAAACTGTTCATGTCAAGGTTTTTCTCATTCTGGATGTATTTGTATCTTTGTTCGAATCGCTCTTTTTTGATGTTAAAGATGGTGTACGGGGAATCGTGATCTGAGATTTCATCCGTCGGGATGACGTCACACTTTATGAGCTTGTTTTGGATGTTGCTACTTATATGGTCGATTAAAGCTTTTCCTTCCCAGGTTGCTTTTGTCACGTGTTGCTTCAGCGAGAAAGTATGGAGCATGTCCTTGTAGCGTTGTGAAGACTTTTTGGTTCTTCAAGAAGATCGATGTTGAAGTCTCCGGTGATAATCAGGACACCGTTCCAAGAAGAGTAGACCTCCGCCAGGACATGTCCAAATTTTTCAAGCCACTCTAGCTTATCAGCTTCTTTTGAGCTCGGTTGGTATGCAACACAAATCAAAGTTGGCGTGTTCTTATTCCTACCTACAATTTCGATGAAAAGAACTTCAAGGTCACAGGTTCTTGTCAGGTCGCGTCTCGGTGTAAAGGTTATGTCTTCCTTTACTTAAAATCCAACACCGCCTTCCTTTTTACCGACTCTTGATCGAAATTCCGTAACATATCCGGGCAGTTGGACGTAATCAAGTTGTTGTTTGCTGTCCGTTAGCCACGCTTCTGTTAGGGCAATTATATCGAAATTGCGATCATTCACCATTACACCAAATTCGTTGAACGTTGACATGAGGGATTGCACGTTGAGGTGGGCGATAGACGTTGAGTTTGGGTTGTCCTTTGTGATCAGTAGATCAGCTGGTTCAAGGTTGGATCCATTACCAGGTTGACAGTACAATGACGAGTTAATGTCTCTCTGGTTGAAAAAGGGAAGTTCAGACAACGTACAGTCTTCGCAAGTCCAAAGTTTAATCGTTTTAGCGGAAATCTTAGTTTGATCATACTTTGATATGGTTGCACACGATACATGAGTTAATGTTAAGCACATTGAACACTGCAAGCGTTTTCTGTTTGACCCAACTCCAACATTGCATTTCGGACATTTTTGTGTGCTGTTGTTTCGTTGGTGTAAACCAGGTCCAGGATTTAGTTTGATGTCACCAGACAAGATTAAGTTAAAAGCAGCATCACTGTTTGCATAATAATTAACTCGACTTTTTGCTCTCATTATCTTTGTCACAGGACTCCATTGTTTCAAGTTAATTATTTTATCAAAGGACGAGTGGTAATTAAGTTGAGAGGTGTCAATCAATGCAATTAAAACAATTACAGCTAAACAGAATTTCATCTTGCAAAAAGATTTATCGGACGGTTTCTATCAGCTACGTTGTAAGAGCTGTGTGTGTGATAAAGTTTTTCAGCAACAAAATTTATGAAATTTGAAATCAATGCTTTTCTATCCTTCAAACTCCAGTAAAAGCAATATAACTTCAGTATCACCAGTTAACTAAGCTCTCAGTGAAACAATATATACCAATAACATAAAAAACAAAAATGCAAACCAAAATCTTGCTGAATAATATTTACCTTCAAAAGCACGTCTGTACTCTACAAGCGCAATTTTATATACATTAAAAAATGGTGTTGATACGCCCTAGTTAAAAAAATTCCGCACACTGAACATCCAACACGGCACATTTTTGTATCCTCGTTTTGCGACTTAAAGTGTTGGGTTTGTTCATGTACGTTTGTGGATGGTGCTAGCTAATAGACGGTACGCGTTTGTGTACATGCCTAGCACACTGAACATCCACACACGGCACATTTTTGTATCCTCGTTTTGCGACTTAAAGTTTGTTGTATTTTAGTTAAAATTGTTAAATATAAAGTGAAGTTTGGTAAATCCTGTTTCATGGAAAGATTGTTATTATCAATTTTTAATATAAAGAGTGTTTTAAAGAAGAACTTGTATTCCATTTTTTATTCCTTTTTGGCAAAAGGAGACTGATTTTACAAAAGTTGCTTTCGTATAGTCAGAAACAGCGAAACGTTTGTCCGCATATTGAAAATTCGTTAGAAGTGCGCGATTTTAGAAGTATTTTTGCAACAGAAAAACGTCATGTGTATGTGTGAGTTCAGATAACATACAATACATCAGATTTCTTATTCGGACAACTCCAAAACATCTTGTTCAAGTACAGACAATTTGCAAACAAGAAGTTTTTCGTCAGCTAACATGTAAACGTCCTGTTTTATTTGAGATCGTGTTTGAAGTTGTCAAAACAGAAAAACATCAAGTTATATCTGTTATGGATATCAGATAACATCAACTTTAGCGCGCAATGAATACCAAAGATGACTCCACTCACTAAATTTTATTTCTCGAACAGCGTACTAAGTCTTGAAGAGATTACGTAGACAATAAATCTCTTATTTTAGGTTGAACAAAATGAATAAGAAAATAAATAGAGAGCATAACTCACGTGGAGATAAAACGCATAAATTTTAAATTAAAAGAGAGCGTTCAAAAAATTACTGCGGCTGATCACTCACTTCACTTTCTAAACACGCCCGCTATGGTTTGAACCACAAGCCACGTTGTGTTGTATCGAAATCCATAACCACCAGATCACGCATCACTTTTTTCTACAATATCTAATTTTTAATGAAATTTAATTTGGTGGTTTGTGATAAACAGATTTTGTTATCCATTTTAATTTTGCGTATGATCTCAAAACTTTTTTTTCGCGGCATCTTAGTATCGTGATTAAGCTCAAGATCCATTTTTGGCGGCATTACAATTTTTCGGTTTTGTTGCCTGACTGCAAAACCCGCGAAATTTTCATGACACGGTTTTGCAGGAAGCTATTATTATGTTTACCTTAAATGGGTTTTGAAATTATTCTATCCTTACTTTACTCTTGCTTCGGATATGAAAATATCACTTACCAACACAATTTAAACGTCTTGAAAAGACCTTCCAAATGCACCAATCCGAACTATTTTGACCCTTGACACAATACATAATGGTTCCAGTATTACTTAAAATTGGCTTAAAATTTAAAATTTAAAATTTTACTATGGCGAGAAGTAAAGAAGAAATTAGCAATACTTTTGTTTAGCTTATGTTTGTACGTATGTCTATTTTAGGGGAAATTTCTTATTCATGGAAATGAAAATATCTGCATTCATCCCAAAATCATTCGTCTGGTAGTAAGGTCAGTCTAGGAAGAGTAAAACACGAGTTAAAACAATGTAAAAAACGTGAATCAGTGAGTGAGTAACGGGTGGGTGGGTTGTTGATCATGACGAAATCTTACTATCAACATGTAAGCAAAATACTAAAGCAGCTTTGCAAGGGAACGAGTACTGTACCATCCTTACAACAACAAAAAATTACCTTGTTTAAATAAAAAACTATCAGAGATAATGAGTTGAAAAGAGTTGTTAAAATCCTCAGCAAATGTTTGAAAATTTATTAAAAATTAACTTGCAATGTACAAGTACAATCTGGCTCCATCAAATAATGCGCTATCTTAAACATAAAGTAAGTGCTTCCTACTACAAATAAGCGGAAGATAATAAGGACGGAAAGAAAAGAAATTGCTGAAAACAAGTGGACAACATTGGGGCAATAAAAAGCAGCTGCAACAGATACCCCAACTGCATGCAATAGAGCCACATAAATCCAGTGGCATCGATATGGAAATTTTGGTCGACATAAAAGTTTCATCCATACAAGATGGAGAAGATAGACAACAAAAACCCGAAGCCAAAAAGAACTAACATTACAGGGAATTGTAACACCGATCGATGAAACTACTCGAGTTTGAAGTATTTCATTTTTCCAATCAACTGGAAAATAGCTTTGACATTAATAAACATTAATGTATGAAGCTACGGAGACAATGTGTGGTTTAAATACACCTCGATCAATAAATTTGACTAAGATTGTCAAGAATAACTGGGCGACCCGATTCAAGGCACCGAGATAAGCCACAAGTAAATGTGTCAGGGTGGAACACCAGGTTTAGTGCTCGATAAGAGCCGTAAATTACACTAAACATTCACATGCAGCACTTTGGTACAGATATAGTGCGTCGTAAATCGAGTGAATCACCCAGAACTATATCGTTTTAGGCGTAATATATTTTTATTAAAAAATAACCTTCCCACAGCTTAGTTAAAATACAAACACAGTTTACAACCTATTTTTGTAGAAAATTTAACATTAATCGTGACATCAGACTTAGTAAAGGTAAACCGTGTCGCACATCCGTCTAGGTGTGTCACCCTTTCCAAAAAAACTTTATTGCAAATTCTGTTTAAATAAAAACACACTCGTTAAGCTAAAGAAATTAAGAATTTTGTGATAGTCAAAATGCATTTAAAACTTTCACTTTTGAGCCAGAGGTAACTAAGGAGCTAGCGCGTTTCCGTTTTTATCGGGTTCTGCTGTGATTTTAAATTTAAGCTGCGTGCTACCAAAACAAAGTTTGTAAAAATCGGATTCTGCCAGGATTTTCCAAAATAAAGCTATTTTGAACAAAATATGGCTTTTATTATTGAGATGTATCGGAAACCGTAATTAGATAGAAATAAAACTATGGCGGGAGCTGCAAATAATATCAAAATAAATGCTGCAAAATCCACTATCCTGTTGTTGTATGCGTTTCCGCTGATGTTATCTACCCAAAAAAATGCTTCTTCTCGTCATAAGGTTCACTTATGTCGGCAGCACAAGCACCAAGGAAAATTAAAGAAAACTGGCTTATAATTAATGGTTTATAGCCAGCACATTGTTCTATAATAAATCACTAATAGTGTGCATGTGAAGCACAAGAGTTATACAACAGTCATTGTTAAAATTTTTTTGAAAGCACACTTTGTAAAACAACAACATAACAAGAGATGTTGCACAACAAAATTTGTAGAGGTAAAATTTTTTCTATTTCTGAAACAGTTGCATAACAACTCTTACAAAATAACTATGGACTATATTGGAAACCAAGCTTTAAGTAGAGGAGTGTGCATCTTAAAATGCAACATTGAAAAAGGCTACATACAATATTTAGGAGATGAGGATAGCAAAAGCATTTCCGCTGTTCGAAAAACTTATAAAAAACCAGAACGTTTAAGGCGCATGCGGAAGGGTTATGCGGAAAAAAGTTAGGCTATTTGGGTAACTATTAGGGGTGTAAGCGCAATACGTCATATTTCTACAAAAGAAAAACAACTACCGCAATTAAAAACTTTCAATGGTATCTGCAAGATATGATATTACAGGTTTTGACCCTTTGTATCGAAAGAGGCTTTTAATCGTGTGTTACAAAAATGCCGAGACGAATGAAGATCTTTAGACGAAGTTGATTACTTCGTGATATTTTAAACTTTATTTCATTTCAAAGTTATTTTCTAAAAGTAGAAAATAAAAGAGTAGAAAGTCATATCAATATGAACACCAATGTGTACTAAAAAAACAAATACTGATTGTCTAAGATTTAAGGTTTTAAAAAATTTAACGGCGTTATTGACAAAAATGCTGACGTCAGCAAATTTTTAGCGATTTGTTACTTAAGGCTTGGGCAATAGTTGTGGTAAGTTTCATGTTGAATGGAAAGCAAGGATAGAAATAATAGATCGGGGGCTAAACAGCTACTCTCTCTTTACCGCCAGCAAAGCCAAGCCCTCAAAATTGTCCAGTAGGAATAGGGTTAATATGATTTTGACTAAACTAACACAGCTTTGCAGTTATAAAGAAAAGCAAAGGGGCGCAATCCTATAGTCTTAACTTCAGTAGGAATCTCAATTGACTCAAAAAATAGGCTTACTTGATCCTAGATAGGAACGAAAATTTCCAGACGGAAAAACTTTAGGATTTTTTTTCTCCAAAAATTTTGCTGTCCAAAATTTGTGTCTGACGAAAGTTTTTTTGTCCGAATTTTTTTTTTTCTATTTTTTTTAAAAAAGGACCAATGCATAGAAATCATATATAGAGTGATCAGAAAATCATTAAAAAAAATGCAGTTTTTGAACTTATTATTTTCGTTATTTTCACATTTGTCCGAGGCTCTATCTATAAAGTTGGATCCTGAAGGCCTTTTTTTAGATCTTGATTGAATATATGTACATTATAAATACTTCGAATATATGTACATTATAAATACTTCTAGTCTTTTGGCTTACCCATACATTTTGTGATTTTAAAGTTTTAGCCGAAAATTTTAGTTCTTAATGTAGTCATTTTGCATACAGTTTTTCTTTTTTAAACAAGGTCTTATAAACATATACAAGTTGTTAATAGATTTTAAAAATACTTTACGTATTTTAGAAATTACTTCTGTAAAGAAGTTATTGCAGTCATACTCTTTAAAATGGTGAATATGTTAATGAAAATTTAAATAATTGCATATCCGCTATAATTTAGTTAGATAAGTTTTTTAATATTTTTGTTTAAAACATTTGTGTTTACTCAACAAATATTTGTACAGATCGGTTTACTAAAATTATAAAAGTTGTTGGACAATAACTAAAGACTTTGTATTATAGTATTATTTTCTGCATATAGATTGTTTTTTCAATTTACAATTACTTAGAGAAAAGAGAATTGCTTGTCCTCAACAAAGATGAAAGGTAAGAAGAACCGAGGAGGTTTTAACACTAAACAAATTGTTGTATTATTTATATTAATAGTTGTTTTGCTTATATGCACATTGGGATAACATACGGCATATCGGATTGATGTTGGGAAACCACCTATCTTTTTAGAAAAATGTAAAAATGTTAATAAAATTCAGTTGATAAAAACTATTGAAATTTTGCGTTCAGATAAGAAAACAGAATACTTTAAATACTTATCTGATTTAAAAAGCACCAAAAGAAACAAAGCACGCATTGCTCATGGTCAATGTGTCTCTCCTGTTAAAGACAAAGGAAATTCAAATGAAACCCAATTCATACTGTTAACTAATTTTATCCCTTACTTTGAGAAAGCTCACAGAGATAATAATCTAGTATTGCAAACAAAACCAGCTACAGATGAAGAAATCGATGCAAGACTTTACGAATTAGTGACAACATTAGAAGGCAACTTAAAACATGCTCATATAAAGACAGTATATGTGTTTGTAAAACGGTTGCATCTGTGGAATATCTGCATTGGTTAAATTTGTCTAACAGTGAAAATCTAGTTATACAGCATGAAGTGATGCAATATACTTTCAAAACTTTTGTTCAATATTCTTCAGATTGTTTGCAGGATGAATTGGTAATCATTGGACAACAAGATATTTTGTTAGGGAAAGGGTGGGACAAAGTGAGCTATAAAATTATGTCGGAGAATCGTTTAATGTACGCATTAACCAGACATCCAGCACTTCAATCGAGCTGTTATTACACCACAGAGGCAAGCGCTAATTGCAAAAGTGGTAAGTACTTCGGCAGCCATGACGTTTTTGCATATCATGTTAAATAGCTGTTTTCACCAAAACTTCTTGCTTTACTGGATATCCAACAAAATATATTTGGAATGGAAAATGTTTTTATATGGGTGTTTAAAGAAAAGTTGAAATACACTGTGACGAATCCGTATTCCATACTTTATGCCCATCATCAACACTGCGTTCCATTACGCGCAAAGAATAAAAACCGTGCACGTGTAAATAACGCCACTACAACTGGGTTGGCAGTATTCACTGACAAACTGACACCTTAGGCTTCTTATTGGAGTTTTAGCAGGAGTTGATCTGCCAGTAACAATGATTGAAGTATATCTATTAAAATTTTAACACGATAAACAATTACTGCTTAAAAAGCGAACTTTTTCTCTTCCCCAGTTTTTCCATTTTCAACATAATGGTTTGCGTTCATTAGCGAAAAGATATTTTTGCAGTTGAATTTATTTGGAATTCGACAGTTGATGTGGCTAGATAATTCTCAATGCATTTTGTGTCTTCTATAAAACAAAACAAAAAAGGGGAAATGCGTTTGTGACGCCAGTTAAAGTAAAATACGGTAATATTATTTTCGAGGCCGCAGCTGACAACATTAACAATGTTCGTTGAAAGTCGTTCTTTGGATTGCGCAAGGAAGTATTACGGGTGTTTAGCACGATGACCATTAATGCCCGTCGTCAATAAAAATGGTAGCTTAAAATGTAAATAAGCAGGGAGGTTTATTGTAAGGGAAGCGTATAGAGCATTGAAAAAACTTTTATATGTAATTTCTACAATGGGTTAATTTCAAAAACACTTTTACACGAAAGAAACAACAACAATGTTAAGTTTTACTGTTAAAACACTGAGAGACAGCTTCAATGTCTAGATGTTTCTATAACATAGCTAGTTAACTACCTACATGGTCTATAAAAACAATGATGAGATATCCACTTTCATCAAAAATACTCAATAAAGAACGACGAGTTAATGGAGGCACGTTCTTATTTTTTTCAGTCTCATTTCTTCAACTTTTTTATTACCCATTACCCATTAAAAAACGTGTCATCCCTGGCTTGGGGTAGTCAAAAGATTCTGATCATCACGTGTATTTATTTTGAATTCTTCATAGAATGTTGATGTTTTAGACAAGATTGTTTCTAATTCTCGTCTTAATGAACAACTAAAGAAGTGAATTAATGTAAGAACACTATAAATTAAACATAATAACGGTTAAGAAATACAATAGGTAATCGGTTATTTTTGCATAGCATTCAAAATAATTTCGTATAAACAAATAAACAAAAAAAAGGAAATGGAATAAGAATACCGTATACCGTACTCTATTATTTTCATTGCCAGATTTTCAACTTTAGGAATATAATGCTATAAATGGTGGAAAATGTGTGGTGAACACGCATGCCAACAGTACTGCATAGTTGCAAAAAATCTTTCCTGACAACTTAGGCCAGGAAGTAAGCTAAACCCTTCAAAACTTTGCAGAGACACATTATCTAAAAAACGAATAAAAAAAGGACAAGTAGATAGTGTATACAACAATAATAGCCAGAAATCTTAACAAAACATAGTTACCATTTGGAGACAAAGCTCGTTTTCGTTAGCCTTGGTATGAACCCAACATATACGTTTGTTCAGATTTTCACATCCTTGATGTCGTACGTGCAATATCATGTCAATATAGTCTCCCAAAAATCTAAAAAATAATTTTTGGAATTACTTATTTTACATGCCATAAGTTCAATCATCGTTCCCAGAACCCTAAAAAATTTTTAACTCCACCTAATTTACAATTATTTTTTCCTTGATGTCTGTTTGGAAAACTTCCTGGATAGCTTGTCGGCAAGTATCACCTCTTTTAAATCTTTATTTTTATTCTTAAAACATGTTTTGACGAGTGTTGTTTGAAATATAATGGACTCTCTATAACTCGAACCCCTATAACTCGAACCTCTCCTTAACTTAAATGATTTCGCTGGCACGGTAGGAATTTTGCTAAAAAACTCTCATAAAAAACTCTCTATTTCTCGAACTCCTATAACTCGAATCTCTCCTTAACTCGAACGTTTTTTTGGTCTCTTCGGGTATTTTCTCTCATAACTCGAACGTCGCAACATGTATCTAGAACTTGATATGACACAAGCAGTTTTTTTGCATTGTCTTAGCTCTGTAAACGTAAATAAAGTCGTAATTTTTACTTTTTCAGTTTGTTCTTACCCTACAAGATGGAGATTTTATCCTGTACAAAGAAAGTTCCTTAAAGCTGAGTTAATATATTCTAAAATTTCAAATGTTTTGTTTATGTATTGCTGGCATTATGAAAATACCTCAAACCGTCTATCTTTTTAATTATCCTTCTGTTTTTTCACGGGCCTGAAGACTTAGTCACCTACATTGACACTCCATTTTCGTCTGTCTATGTCGGTCACTTTTGGAAAGAGGTTTTTTATGCCTCATTTGTTAATTAAAAAATTAACTATTTTTTTGTTTCACGTTGATAACTTTCAACTTTGAGGCCAAATAACTTGGAAACGGCTAGAAATAACTGACGACATCTCCCGTGTGGATAACTAGGGACTAGCTATTACCTAAATGGGGTCAATTATTAAAAACTGGGTGAGTCAACACGATTCGAAACCAAAAGGTTGATGACGTCAATACCAAGCTCTGCACAATGAGGTAACTGGTAAACAAGTATCAACGTGCATTTGCTGGCGTCATCGAAATTCAAACGACAAACCCACTGAATTATTCCGAGGGGCTGTCGAGTAGTTCTTATTATTAACTTAATGGCAAAATGGTTACTTTGACGTTTTAGAGAAGAGACGTAATAAGACCCCCTTTGTATTTGTTACACACAGAGGGTGTTATTATAAGAGATTTCTATGAAACACTTATCAATTAAAGCAAGAAAACCCTTGGCGATTTTAACAATTTCCGCCGCCTTATTCTGCTTTGTTTAGTTTGTTAACAACCTTGAAACATTTACCCGGCTCCCAAGGAAATATTTCCCATATGAACAACCCTTAAAAAGTTGTAACCAACGAGTTTTATCCGTATTTTTATTTTTGCACAGGAAGTTCGTTAAGACATAGGCTACGATTGTTATGAAGTTTACAAAAAATTGTGTTTTCTAACTGGAGTCACATACCACCGTTTTTTCCAAATAGTAACTCGCCTAATCTTGGAGCAACAGACACTTATTAAAGCATTACATGTTCATTGTATGCTAGCAGAATCTCCAAAACGTTCGTCCTCTTGGTTAAACGACACAAGATTAATTTATCAACAGGCCCAGGATTAGATTGAACATCACCACTTGACAGGAGTTTATCTTTATTCAAAAAAAAAAAGATAAACACAAAGTTGACCAACGAAACATCATGTATTTCGATGTTGAAACATATAGCAGCGCGAGACTCTTGGAAATTAAACAGCCTGTGAGCAAACAGGAAAATAACTTCACGCACGTATACCACCGAACTGGAATTATAACATACGGAAATGCCTAATTTTTGTGAAATCCATTTTCGCACTGGGAAGCTCGCGAGAAATCATGATTGAAATTAAATTTTAAATTTATTTCGTAAATGATTTTAATTATTATATTTTTTGGTTTTTGATTTTTAGTGTTCTTCTGAAAAACAGAGCACCAACAATACCTAAAAAAGGAAAATTACATGACAGCTATACTGAAAAAAAATTTATAAAAAAACAAATAAAGAATTTATTACCTTCAACACTGCTTGAATGCCAAAATAGCACGGACACAAAAACAAATTGATGGCAATGCATTTTTCAATAACAAAATTTGATATTGTGTATTATATGTTTAACTATTTAATGAAAAGTACCTTAAAAGTATAATTAAAATATGCATAATATATCAAAAGTGCGTATGTGATATAGTGGGTCATATTCTATTTTTTGAAACTAACGATTCTGATATCCAGTTTTATCAAAAATACTAAGTACAGGGCGACGAAATCATAACAAATACGTCTCCTCTCATTTTCAGATTCGTTCCTTTCGCTTTTTGGTTACCGAGTCAATATAAAGCTCGTTGAAGCCCATGTTTTTCTTGGCTACCTAGCTAATTAAAAAAATTACTTCAATATTCGTTGTAACTATATTTTAGCTCCGCATTTAACTTTACACATTATTCTGTACGTGTCGAACATCGTAATGTTTTGTTTACAAAGTTTTATTCTTTAGGGACTTTCGAATTCTAAATATAATTTTTGTTTTTAGACAGGACTGTTTCGAATTTTGACCTCGAGTGTTAACAAAAGTAGTGCTAGTGAATTATATTATAAGAACACTGAACTAAAATTCCTTTTTTTTATTTTTATCTAACTTAGACGGTTAACAAATATCCCCCTTGAAAATATCGCCCTCAGTCATTGCACCGACCTCGCAAGCTCGGTCGGCACTTAGGCCTCAGGCGATGTTTTGCAGTACAGCCCGGGTATCGGCTATTATTGTATTAATAATTCTTGTCTGTATGATTTCTGAATGAAAGAAATATCCTCCCCTCAATTTTGTTTTTATTTTAATAAACGTGATATCTTCTAAGGGGTGCCTTTCATAATCATGTTGCCAAGCATAACATACGTTTTAAAAACTTCTCCCCTTTTCGGACAGAATTCTAAATTTAAGCGGAAAAAATTTGAGACAAAATTTATGAAGCGGAAAAATTTTCCGACAAACTTCAATCAAGTTTCAACTTAATAATTAAGGGAATGAAACAAAAAGGAAGCTAACATACATTTGTTGACAATGTATATATTTTTAAGATATAATCAATCAAAACCAAAAAATGGGTCTTCGGGACATTTTGTAATTGACGAAACTTTTTGTTATTTGTGTACACAAAACAGCCTTTCTAATTCAATTTCATTCACGTCGCGAAAAATGAAATGCTTGAAAAAAATTGTCAACAATTTATACTTTGTTTTAGGATCGCATACTTTCATACACGGACAATATTATATTTAGAGAGAAAACGAGAGCAAAACGATTATAAATTCGAGTTACATCTAGTTTAAATAAAATCCACGTTGGCAAACATTTGCACGTGAGTCAGGCATTTTTGTTATCACGTCGGTATTAGCAATTGCTGAGTGCCGACGTGAATTATAAAAGCTGCCAAATGTGTAAATAAGACAAAAGTTTGTTCATTTTCTTGTAGCCTATAGAATTTCTAAGCTTTGGACAAATTTTGGAAAAAAACAGAAAAAAATTTTGTGTAAAAAAAAGATCAAAAAGTTTTCCATCCGAAAATTGGAACTCTATGGGAACTTACTAAGGCAGAAAAAACACAAGTTATGTCAGCATTTCTTTGTCTAGCGCCGGGTGGGCCAAACATGTCTTTTTCAGTGGCAGGATTGTTCATTAACAGCAGAATACTGCGAACGATACCATGAACAAACTTTGTTTAAGGTTTGTTGACGTAGAGTTTTTGAAGTGGCTATATTAAATAAGAATTGTTCGATAAATATTAATGAATTTACACAACTAAGGTTGCTTTTAAAGTTATCAAAAAGTCGCTTAAACTCGACCTTACATAATGCGGGCGTTTGCGGCTATCGGAACCCTTGTCTCCCACCCTCCCCCACCAAACGACGTTTTGTGTGGCATGTGTATGGAAGGCTCCTCTAACAGTACAAAAAGCAATCAAAAATATCTGAGAATTGAAAGCATAGCTAGCTTGCATAGCTTTGATAATTTGTGTTTTAGGAAAGATAAATCGCCTAAATAAAATCATATCCTAATTTGCAGTTATCCCTGACTAACAAAATATAATAGCTAGCTAGCTACCATCAAGGATCATAAAATTACAGCTTCGTTACAAAGTAACTCGCCAGCTAGCTAGCCATACACAACATACCTGAAAAGAGGTCTAAAGGGTAGCTAGCTAGGCTAGCTAGAGATTTCACTTTATTACTTTAACAATAAAAAAAATCCAACATTTAGCTACCTACCAAAAGCAAATTGAGCATAAAACTGGACTGTATACCAAACCAAGCAAGACTTCAGCAAACCTTTTAGGAACAGATTACACAACAAGACTTCATAACGTAACGTAACGGAACAGCACAAACGATTGTCACAACGGCAGACAACGAAATGCATTCTCTTGAACCAATGGCACTAACATTTTGAGGACACAAGCATTAAAACAAGTTGAATTAAACTAAATTCTCTTGAAAAAGTTTACATAAATCAGACGAGCTAAGAAACAGACTAGAAATTAAGTTAAAAAGGTAGAAAAAATATATCGAGAAAATAAAATAACATGATAATATGACAGGTCTGTAGTTTATATATATTTGCAAAAGTGCTGGACGGATGAGTACAATGTGGGAACCAAACAATTTACTCGCGGAGCGCAGAAATTGAAAAAAAACACAGAATGTTACCGTTCATGAGAACTTCATTCTAACAGTTAATCTTTTCTCCATCCGTCTTCTCAAAGTCAATTTTTAGCATTCCACCTATAAATAGATGACATTTAATAAATAAAATGATTATAAAGAAATCAAACGCACTTTGATAAAAAAAGCATCACGCTTCACACACTTACAAAAGTATCTCTACAATCAAGAAACTTCTTTTCTACAATCTTTGATAACAACGATATATTCTCTTCTAATTGTCTGACCAGTGGAAAAACTCACTCACACAGAAGAACAATGGAAAAGGTAAATGATTCTAAATATATCGATGACGTCAGAAGACCCGTCTATACACAAAAAATGAAATCAGAAGTTTGTGAACCACTCGTATCCGAGTTATTTGGCCGCAAACTTAAAAGCACACTGAAATGGCCTCAACAAATTTAATAATATCATTTATGTCAATCTTTGCAATTACGTAATGTTTAAATAGCCGATAATCAAATTAGAATTATTTTTCGAATTTGCGCATTTTTTAGGTAGGTAAAACATTTCCTTTAGAAAGCGAAATTTTAGCCTGATTCGGTATTTTTGGTCAGAGACAAACTTCTCGTATTAATATAAGCGACTAGCCGATTCGTGAAAAAATCCGCTAAGGCGAAGAAACGATAAGACAGATCCTTCATTAAAATTGTGATGACGTCAACAATGTGACAATATATTAGGGCTCAAAAGTTTTTTGACGTCAGCAAGGACCCGTCAAAATACAAAATTTGATTTTAGAAATGTATGAACGATGACAGAGATAACTTCTCAATTTTGTCCTAGGTCTAAGAATCCATTGTAACTTACCCTCGTACCCAGGTTATTTTGCCTTTTTGATATGAAAAAAGACGGCAAAAACTTGAGTGATTTTAGGTCAATATATGGTCAGATTATGCTAATGCGTCGTAAGGAATACGTTAATTGATGCGATTAAAAATTGGCGGAACTTTAGTGGTTAAAAAATTATATTCCAGCAACAGAAAACGTACTGGCAATTGTATTGTCTCACGAGTAAAAAATACAGGAAAAATTATCTTAGTAACTGCAATAAACGTCTTTAAAACAAGTTGGAAAAAAGTTGTGCTGTTTTATGTGCAAGTTATGTAATTATTAGTTTAGCTAGCTAGCAAGTACTTCCTGAATAGACATTTTGTTTGCTGAACTTAGACAATGCATTATTTAGATTACAAATCCAATTATGGAAAAAAAAATTTTTTTTGTGGTGTCCTGAATCCTATGAAAAAAACAACAAGAGAGTGAAGAAAAGGACAGAATAATTTCTGGATACACGTAGACAGCTTAACATTTTAACAGCTTGCTTTAGATACATATATTTGGGATGGAAACGAAGTATATGCTTCTCTGTTATCAAGATAAACTTTAAGTGGAGTTATGGGTCATAAATAAATTTATTAGAAATGAAGTTTATAAGATAGACCAAATTGATTGGTATAATTGTCTAAGTCTGCTTTATGGATATTCAGTAATCTTGTGATGAGCTAAAATTTTAGAAAAAAATGTTGTTTACAAAAGTTTCTGAGTATTCTGTTACGTAAAATAGCAGATTTATTAAGGGACACCTTAGCGCAATTAATTATTGTGACAATTAAGTTTTGAAACACCTGAATTTTTACGAGAACTATTTTTTTTGCAAAATTAGCAAGTTTAAAATACCTTCTTAATTTTGATACATTAACAACTATGAGTCTATGTACTGAAGGGGATAAAGCAAAAGTGCCCAGCGAAGTGCTAAAAATAAAATAGAAATAATGATTTAAACTTGATATGACATGTTTTTAGGCTGGTTGATAAAATTGAGTCACAAATTACTATCACTATTATCATAGTACCTGAGTTCCTAATTTTAGCCATTTTCAGAGACACTGATAAACGATTTTTAATAGTTATATTAATTTTGGCAGTACATCAATTTTGACAAAGTTACATGCGCAAAAAACATTAAGAAAAATTCCCATGGTTGAAATATATCGGAGTCTAAGTGTTATGTTTTTTAAAAGCCTTATCTCACAGATATACAATAAAAAATATTCCATAATCGTGTTGTGAAATTCTGTTGCAGGATGCTCATAAATCCGATTTCAAACATTCAAGTCTTTGGGAGAAATTTCTTTGAAGAACAAAGAAACATGGTTTTTTAGGCGGCTATTTTCTTTCTCAATGTACAACCCGACACCAAGAACTGGTTAGTGATATTTTAATAAATCTAACAAAGTAACACCAAACATTTTTATAAATTTTGATAGCGTCATAACAAAGTTTTGTTGTTTGCATATATACTCGACCAAGGTTCCATGCGCTATTTTGATCTTGAAAAGTGCTGACTAAGGAAAAAAGTCGTAATAGTTATGCGTAAATGTAAAATCCCATAATAATTCAATATCCGGTTCACGATACCAGGGTATTTTTCGCCATTATCTCTCATATCAAGAAGGCAAAAAACCCTGGGGACAATGGTGCGTTTTAGCTAGATGGGGCAACGACGGGTTGTTTCCTGTGTTGTTATGTAAACCGCCTATACGAATGGCCGACATGGTTTACCTGTAATAAGCGCTCAGTTCGTTGTCACGATTTATTATTGAACTTATTCCGCAAAATAAAAAAAGTTGTACGACTGCTTTTGCTACGACGGGGAAACATCAGGTTGTAAATTCATAAACCCGTGTCATTTAGTTAGTTGTGGCATGACCCGGTGTTGCGATGCCGGGATAAATTATGGAGCGAATTGAAACCAAGAAGAAGAGTTTGTTTACTAAATGGGTTGATACAGATGCTGATGAGATCTGGGTATTTCTTACAACACTTTTATAATGCTAATGGGAATCAATCGCAAACCAGAGATTGATATGTATTGGAGTAATTATTTATTAGTATTTCAAACCCCAATTTTCCAAAGACTTATCAGTCGGAACAGATTTCATTTGCTCCAGATTATGATTCATTTTTCTGACATAAACAACTAAAGCAGACCACTTATATAAGCTTTCTTATTATAGATAAACCTGGTAAAAAAATGAAGTAAATTAAAAAAATGTTGCCATTGACGAATATCTTTCCCTGTTGAAAGGCCGGTTATCTTTTAATTTTATGACTATCGTGAAAATGTCTGGAAAATGCATAGACACGTCATGGAATGCCATATCAGAAATATTTATGTGAGAAAATAAGGCCTAGTGTGCAGCTGCAAACAAAAAATTAAATACTTCAAAGGAACAGCTAAACCTAACCCATTGAACAGACATTGGATAATGTCTTTTATGAATAAGAACACAAAAAATATCTGCTGGTAAGGTTGTTTGTCCTTTATATTGGTAATGTTTCTATTCAACACAACTGTTGAAAAAGATCGAAGAATACACTATACAGAATAAATTTATATGCAATACAGAATGAATGCCTCGATTTCTGGAGCACAGTAGAAATGGGGTGCAAACTTGCCATGCTAATTACCTGGAAAAAAGGAACAAAGAAAAGAACGAACTGACAGAAATTTGTGAAAGGGAAGCACAAACATTCGATCTTTCGAGTCAGCAAATCAGATTTGGAAATATTTTTTAAAAGACAATTTGACATTTTTTTTTCTCATGGCAATAAAAGACAATTGTTTATTGACTTATTTTCAGAACACTGTAGTGACATTATAACTTTTTTATAAATTTCCTATCTATTCGGATATAGCCAACGAATTTTTTCCTTGCTCCTAAGAGTCAAAAAACTAAAATAAATTTAATAGCAACTATAATCTCTTAACATAGTGTAGTGTTTTCTTTCGATATTTTTGCAGTTTCCTGTTGGTGACCCTCCTTGATCATCTTCTGAGGACACGATGTGCTTAAAGTTAAATTTAGAAAAGGCTGCAGTGATTTTTTGAGGCTGGTATTTCCTATATTTTTAGTGGGCGCATGATAGTAGTAATAAGCATTGTGTTACGTAATTGATTGAAATAAGAATGACCATCGTTTGTAACGTGAATAAATGTTCAAACTAAATAAAATATTGCAAAACTTACAAAGATTATACAAAATTCAGATATACATTAATGAAGAAAATAAACGTACCGGATGGCCACATGCTTACTTGAGAGTGTGCATGAACCAAACTAAGTGGTATTTAAAGTGAAACGTTTATTTAAAGCCTTGAAAATTAGTCGAGACAAACTTTGAATTCTCTCATCATATGTCTTACGTGACTTGAACAACAACTGAATGCAAAAAAATAGAAAAACAGTGAATAAATGCACTTTTGAAAGTAAGATAATTCCACTTTGAAAGTTGAATAATTACACTAGAGAGTTATTAAGTAATGCGTGTTAAATTTTCTTTTTGTTTTTATATATACAATAAATAAATGATTAGAATTAAATAAGTGGTTTTTACCCTACACATTGATTATAAGAAAGTTTTCATTACACTAACTACGCGCAACAATACCTCCCCTTCGTACGCATACGAATTCTCTAATCGTGTAAATGTAGCCTACATGATGTGTTTTCGATTCCCTACAACTGATGTAATGACACGATATGCATAACAGGAATAGACTAATTAAAATAGACTTTTTTATTGCAATATTTCTTATGAATTGTGAAAATAATACTCTGTGCAGCATTAATGATAAGCACTTTTGTCGAAACCTTTAGAGTTCCCTATTGTCATTCCTTTTACTGAAATCTATTGTAAACAGAAACTGCGCGAAGCTACATCTATTAAATGGTTCCGTTAAGCATTCTATTTTATATCTATCAGTAGAAAGGAGGGACACAATAAACATAACTGCACTAACTTCTTGTTTCTATAAACAGGTATAAGTGCAAACACAATTTATGAAATTCATTTGCTAATTTATTTCACCTTCCGATGGCTGGTAACATTCGCGTTTTTCTTGTCGCGCTTCATATTTTCGCTTCAACACCTTTGCACATAGTAAGTTATGCAGAATACTACAACTTTTGAAGTGTGCAACTACTTATGAAACAATCAGCTTTAACCTGGCTGAACATGTTTAACGCGTCAAACTTATCAAAGTTATTTTTTTAGAGCAACAGAGCAGAAGAAGTTACAGTTAAAGAAATTAGTGAAATTGGGAAAAAAAGTGAGTTTGTGGCATAATTGATCTAACATCAGTTACCAGTGTTAAATTTGTAACTAACTCCTTTTGAGCAAATTTGTCTCATATTATAGATATTCCTGAAATTTGTCAGAAAAACCTTTTTCTAAGGAATCATGCTACGAAAGGTAGGATGACATCCTGAATTTTTAGTCAATTTGAAGAAGAGACACTTTGTGCGTCACTAACATACTACTTGGCTTAGATTTGATCCACCGTCCGCAAACAAACCCACTACACAAAATTAGCTCTTCTTCAATTTGATTACACCTGTTATGTTCCTTCAACATGATCGTAGATCCGATCGAGTTGAACCATTCTCAGTAGAAATTGTTAAAAAGTAAGTATCTAACAATGTGTTTGAATATTTGTTTACGTATTCAAGGAAATTTGCTTTCTCCGCAAGATTTTGTTAATTTGCGAAACTGCAACCAGCAGTATCCCAACTGTAAACACAAAGTTGGAATGTTGACTACAACATATGCAGAAGATAGTAATGGCAAAACCTTAATCATATTTGAAGTTACGGGCATCAAAAAACAAGGTGTAAAACAATTTCTTTCTATGATGCTAGTAACGCATGTAACATTTTTATATTTTAAATTACTTTTTTCTATTAGGATGTTGGGGGTATTTGCTTCAATTCAGTGACAACTTGGAAATGAAAAATATTTATTTTAATTTCGATAACGAGGTAAGCTTTCTTTGGAATTTGTTCAGCTGATATTAGAGTATATGTTATTTTGGACTTATTCGATGATTGGTTTAACAAGAACCGGAAAAGTTTTATAGACTTTTACTCTTTTCATACTAATAACTGCAAAATATATTATTCTGAACCTTAACGCTCTTCACAAGGATTAGAACGGCAAAAAAACTTTTGCTGTTTTAGGATGCTGATTATAAGAAGATAATATACTTTCGTCTTGGATTCACTTATAACTTCACTGTTACACCTATTCCAGGAGGTGATTCATTAAGCATTGTAACAGAAGCACCGAGTGAGTTTGATTTTGTAAAACAAAAGCAATAACATAAATTAATATAAATGCTGTTTTCTTTTTCCACTAGCACGATGCGAGCTAGAAGTGATAAAAGATATTTACTTTAGTAAGTAAAAAAGCCCTCACTTTGAATGACACTTGATATAACAACAGAGTATTAAACTTTATGTTCAAAAATATCTTTGTAGAATTAAAAGAAGAGAAGGACATGTTCTCCAACTGTGAAACACCAAGTCAGTTGCTTTCAGTTATTACGTTTTATACAAGGATAGCATTTTTACTCAGGGTTTTGGTCCAGGGTTTCTCGAACATATTATGACGGGAGTGGGCGCGTATTCACCCTCCAAAAAAAACTTTTTAAAGGCTTATCCAAATCTAATCAAATATGGCACACTTAATACGTCACAAAAGGTACAAAATAGCATCAATAAACTTTTGCTTATACCAGCACATTTTCTGTGACGTCATCGAAAATTCGTCTTCTTATAATTTAATTACGTCAGTTTTAAAGTGCATTTTTACATTCTGTTTTAAACTTTGGGAAAGCTAATTGCCCGGAAATTTATCACGTGTCCACAACAAACAGAAGGATTCACTTGATGAAGCTAAGTTGTGTTATAAGTTTCAAGTTTTAAGGATTATAAGAATTTCATAAAGATTTTTATGGGTAGTTTCGAGTAATAACCCCCCCCCCTGTAAAACGTGGTTGAACGAATTAAGAAAAAGGCTATCATCCAATAAAAGACGAACACAACACAGAAGTCAATATTTTGGATTTTTTAAATTTCTCGAATTATTTAAGCCTCAACATTATTCTTAATATTCATATTAATAATAATAAAAAATAGACCGTCGATATACTTATAAAAAGAATTTTCAAAAAGTGTGTATTGTGTGTGTGTATCAACAAATAAGGAAGGACAGTTCTTTTAGTTTCTCTTTTAACGAATGTTAATCCCGAGCTTTCGTATAATTATAGCTACCCTGTTTTAAGTTATATTCCTCTTTTTTTCTTCAAAGGTTATACAGAACGAAAACGTATAGCAACAAAGATTTGCAACATGTTTCCTCGTAATGGAGCTAAACGGTGGAGAACTACACAAAAATTACTCACTGAAGAAAAATGTAAATTTGTTCTTCTTTCAGGCAACTCACTTTGAACAAGAAAAACAAAAATTAAAATTCGCAGTGTTATTATGCCTATTGACAGACATATGCTAGTAGCATTAGGAACTTTCTATAAAATTTGTACCCAGGTTTCTGCTTTTTATATTTGTAATTAGACCTCTTTTTATGTATTTATTTTTTCAGCTAATCATGTTGCGTCGGTTATAGATAGAAAATCAAAAAAATAACAGGATCTTCGTTCGTTCGTTCGTTCGTTCGTTCGTTCGTTCGTTCGTTCGTTCGTTCGTTCGTTCGTTCGTTCGTTCGTTCGTTCGTTCGTTCGTTCGTTCGTTCGTTCGTTCGTTCGTTCGTTCGTTCGTTCGTTCGTTCGTTCGTTCGTTCGTTCGTTCGTTCGTTCGTTCGTTCGTTCGTTCGTTCGTTCGTTCGTTCGTTCGTTCGTTCGTTCGTTCGTTCGTTCGTTCGTTCGTTCGTTCGTTCGTTCGTTCGTTCGTTCGTTCGTTCGTTCGTTCGTTCGTTCGTTCGTTCGTTCGTTCGTTCGTTCGTTCGTTCGTTCGTTCGTTCGTTCGTTCGTTCGTTCGTTCGTTCGTTCGTTCGTTCGTTCGTTCGTTCGTTCGTTCGTTCGTTCGTTCGTTCGTTCGTTCGTTCGTTCGTTCGTTCGTTCGTTCGTTCGTTCGTTCGTTCGTTCGTTCGTTCGTTCGTTCGTTCGTTCGTTCGTTCGTTCGTTCGTTCGTTCGTTCGTTCGTTCGTTCGTTCGTTCGTTCGTTCGTTCGTTCGTTCGTTCGTTCGTTCGTTCGTTCGTTCGTTCGTTCGTTCGTTCGTTCGTTCGTTCGTTCGTTCGTTCGTTCGTTCGTTCGTTCGTTCGTTCGTTCGTTCGTTCGTTCGTTCGTTCGTTCGTTCGTTCGTTCGTTCGTTCGTTCGTTCGTTCGTTCGTTCGTTCGTTCGTTCGTTCGTTCGTTCGTTCGTTCGTTCGTTCGTTCGTTCGTTCGTTCGTTCGTTCGTTCGTTCGTTCGTTCGTTCGTTCGTTCGTTCGTTCGTTCGTTCGTTCGTTCGTTCGTTCGTTCGTTCGTTCGTTCGTTCGTTCGTTCGTTCGTTCGTTCGTTCGTTCGTTCGTTCGTTCGTTCGTTCGTTCGTTCGTTCGTTCGTTCGTTCGTTCGTTCGTTCGTTCGTTCGTTCGTTCGTTCGTTCGTTCGTTCGTTCGTTCGTTCGTTCGTTCGTTCGTTCGTTCGTTCGTTCGTTCGTTCGTTCGTTCGTTCGTTCGTTCGTTCGTTCGTTCGTTCGTTCGTTCGTTCGTTCGTTCGTTCGTTCGTTCGTTCGTTCGTTCGTTCGTTCGTTCGTTCGTTCGTTCGTTCGTTCGTTCGTTCGTTCGTTCGTTCGTTCGTTCGTTCGTTCGTTCGTTCGTTCGTTCGTTCGTTCGTTCGTTCGTTCGTTCGTTCGTTCGTTCGTTCGTTCGTTCGTTCGTTCGTTCGTTCGTTCGTTCGTTCGTTCGTTCGTTCGTTCGTTCGTTCGTTCGTTCGTTCGTTCGTTCGTTCGTTCGTTCGTTCGTTCGTTCGTTCGTTCGTTCGTTCGTTCGTTCGTTCGTTCGTTCGTTCGTTCGTTCGTTCGTTCGTTCGTTCGTTCGTTCGTTCGTTCGTTCGTTCGTTCGTTCGTTCGTTCGTTCGTTCGTTCGTTCGTTCGTTCGTTCGTTCGTTCGTTCGTTCGTTCGTTCGTTCGTTCGTTCGTTCGTTCGTTCGTTCGTGCCCTACGAGCAAAACTAGCAGATATTTTTAAACTGGTTAGACAAATCAACGTAAAATAAGGACGACAATTTTTAGTTTTTACCCTATCGTCATAAATAAACAATGCAACAAGTTCTTTTTTGTGTTCTTGCAGAATGACGTATTGTAATACAATATAAAGCGTTTTGTCAAAAGTATAGACCGATCTTGCGAGGTCGATACGTTGACCGAGGGTAATGTTTCTCGGCAGAGATAAAACAGTTTATTTCTCTTTAATAATAGCCATCGTCTGTCTGTGTGTCCGCGGAAACATGCTTCGGAGGCCATTTTAAATTTGGAAGTGATGGTGTGAGGTTTGCAGATCTGTTTGACCTTTTTGTCTTCTATTTTTAATTTTGTAGTATATATTTGTTTTCACATGTTAAGGCACGTATATATTTACGTTTTTTTAACCACGTACAAATCCTAAATCACCAATTTTAGGATTTTGGCAAGGAACGTAGATTTTGAACCAGCTTGGCTAGCTAGCTAAATTTTACTTTGTTTATTTCTATTCTTTTGAAGTTTTTATTCAGTTTGCTACACTTTTATTCATTTGTAGTTGGTGTTTTGGTTATCTACCTAGCTCTTTAGCTAGCTACCTCTAACTAAGAAGTGAAAGTAGCCAAATACAGTTTGGCTACCAACAGAATTCCTAATACATATTAATGGTAAATACAGTCAGGTGGCTGCAGATTTTGTTACTGTTATGAAAATTTATTTTGCAAAATAAAATTGCTGAGTATTTTTTTTAACTGGACCGGGAAATGCCAGCTGTTTCCTTTTTTCTTTTTATACAACTACGAACTCATGTGTGACACGGTTTACTTGCAATAAACGTTCAACCTGCTGTTAACAGTGGGCTGTTTCTTGTGTGTTTTAGTTAAATTGAAGTTGTGGTAAAAAGTTATTACGTCTAGTACTCATGTATGACACGGTTTAACTGTACTAAGCGCCCAGTCCAGTGTCATGAATAATTTGTTAATATTTGCTAAAACTTATTCCGCAAAAATAAAATAATATTGCCCGATTGTTCTTGCTATGACGGATTAACAATGGCTTGTAAACTCTGTTTTAATTCAGCTTTTGTTGCGGGAAAGTTATTTTTTGAAAAATGTCTTACAGTCGCAACATTACAGTGGTGTATGCGCTTCACTTGATTTACAACATACTGCATACTTGTACTAAAGCACTCCACCTGACCGTGTCGCACAGTTTGCAGTTCTTATTAAGTCAGTTTGGCTACAACAATATTCTTAAGCAATAATTCTTATGCTAAATGCAATTAGCTAGGTAGCTAGCTATATACATCTTTTATTATTTTCCTGAAAATTTTTCTGCATATATAATGGCTGAGCAATTGTTTTGGCTGGACGGGTCGGTAACGACAGCCTGTTCCCTATGTTTTTCATTTAAACCGAAGTTGCAATGAAGTTTTTTTTGAAAAGGGTATCACGCTTATTCACCTGTTCAACTATGTTTAACTGTACTAAGCGGTTAGCCAAGTGTTCACAACAGACTTTTTTTGAAAAAGGCTGTTATGTCTATGCGCATGTACAACGTGGTTTACCTATAATAAGGGGTGAGCCCACTGTAACAATTAATTTTTATACTTTCTCGGGAATCACGCCTGTAAAAATGTTTAGCACTGTTTACCTGTACTAACCGCTCAGCCCTGTGTAAGCAATGGACTGTGTCTTGTGTTTTTATTTAAACAGAGTCTGCGGAAAGGTTTTTTTCAAAAGGGTATTATCCCTAAACGCCTTTGCAACACAGTTTAACTGTACTAAGCACTCAGCCCAATGCCACAAATAATTTTTTAACTTTCACAAAAACTTATTCCGCAAAAAAAAGTAATATTGACCGATTGGTTTTTCTATGATGAAGTAACAACGTTTTGTAAACTCTGTTTTTATTTCAGCTATTGTTGCGGGATAGTTATTTTTTGAAAAGAAGTTGCAACACTACAATGGCGTATGCGCTTCACCTGATTGACGACATACTGCATGCATGTACTGAAGCTCTCCACCTGACCGTGTCGCACAGTTATGCGGTTCTTATTAAGCGTTCTTTGGGGCGTTCAACGCCGGTTCACACTTTGACTTGTGGCTTATCCAGCTAGTCTCTATAATAATAGCCGTATTTTGTCTGTCTCTGCGCGGAACATAGCGTCCTAAGTAGCGAGAACCGCGGAAAATCCCCTGCAGCTTTATTTTGCATACCGGCAGACCCCGTTCTTTTTACCGGCCTTGGACCGCTCACGTGTTATAGACCAATCACAAGTGGGATATTCACTAATGAACAATCCAAGTGCTTTGCGGCCTCAACATGCCAAACGGAGGGAACATGCTACCCTTACGAAGGCCATTCTGGTTTGGAAGTGTTCAATCCTTTTTTCTTCCAAGTACTTTCTATCCTATAGGATTATTTAGTTTCTGTATGTTTTCACTTGTAAAGGTGACTATTTTATCAGGTTTCCTAGCCATGTGTAAATCTTAAACAAACCAATTTTAAGTTTTTTGTTCGCTAGCTATAAACGTAGATTTTGAGGAAGGATCCTGCTTTTAAGGCAGCTAGCTATAGCTATCTTTATTTATTCCTATTCTTTTAAAGTTTTTATTCTGTTTGCTATATTGTTATTTATTTTTATGTTGAAGTTGGGTCTACCTAGCTAGCTCTTTTTAGCTACCTCTGGCTAAGAAGTGAAAGTGGCCAAATGCAGTTGGCTGCAATGCAATTCTTATGCTATATGAATGCAGATAGGCAGCTACCACTTTTAATACTGTTATGAAGAGTTATGCTGCCAAATAAAATTGTTGAGTTATTTTTTGAAAAATATATGACACCAGAAACACCATAAAGTTGTGTGCACTACACTTGATATACTACATACTATATAGCTGTACTAAACCACTTTACCTAAATGTGTGGCACTGTTCTTGGCTCTTATTAATCGCTCCATCGGTCGTTCAATGCTGTGTAACACAGTTAGTTGGGGCTTACTGGGCATTTCAACGCCGGGTCCCCCAACAGACTGTTTTCTGTGTTTCTATTTACACAAAAGCTGTTATATTTTTTATAAGAAAAGTGTATTACGCATGTACGAATATGCCCCACGGTTTACCTGGACTGACTGTTCAGCCCTGTGTTCACAATAGACTATTTTTTGTGTTTTTATTTAAACAGAGTCTGCGAGAAAGGTTTTTTCAAAAGGGTATTGTCCCTACACGCCTGTGCAACATTGTTTAACTGTACTAAGAGGTCAGCCCAGTGTCACGATTAAAGTTTTAACTTTTAGAAAAACTTATTCCGCAAAATAAAATAATATTGACCAAATGTTTTTGCCATGACCGGGTAACAACGGTTTGTAAACTCTATTTTTATTTCAGCTATTGTTGCGGGATAGTTATTTTTTGAAAAATATGTTACAGTCGCAACACTATAATGGTGTATGCGCTTTACTTGATTTATAACATACTGTATACCTGTACTAAAGCACTCTACCTGATTGTGTGGCGCAGTTTACGGTTGTTATTAAGCGCTCCACAGAGTGGTCATTAGAGAGCTTACGAAAGCGCGACGACAACGGCAACGGCAACGTGAAAATATTATTTTGTACTTACTGCGCATTTGCTAACTCATGGGAAACTCCGAATTTGTTTTTCGCGTCCCGGCCGGGACGCTATAATCCCGAATTGGGCGGACTGTCTAAAACGTTTAAACTCTCTTTTTAAAATGGCTGAAAAAATGACTAGTTCTGAGAAGCAAGATTTTCAAAAACCGTAAGTATGGTACTTTTAGAAGTTTAAAATGTTCTATATTTTTGGAGAAAATATATATTTTTGTTTTTATGCATTTTGGAAAAGTTATTTGCCTTTAAACTTCCCTACTTTGATGGCACAGCTGCATGTTGCATGTAGCAGAGTAGCAGAAATCTAGCTAGCTAGCTGAACTAACTGAGATTCATTGCAAAAAATAACTTAGACATATCAATGTTGTTTTTAGAAAAGTCATGCATTGGACTGCTGATCATGATATGATGTTAATTAAGGAAGTGTTATTATTTGAACCTTGGAAATATAAACAAGGGTCGTTGGAACGTGGACAATTATGGAAGAGAATTAGTGAGGCCCTTAATGCATTAGAAAGTCCTGTTTTTAAAGTGAGCGATAGGTCTACGAGAGATCATCTAAATTTGTTAATAAAACGACAGGAGGGTGAAAAAACAAAGCCAGTGGAATCGAAGTGAATGAAGAAAATCAGCTGGATAAAGGTTTAAGAGACATAATTGAACTTTTTGATGATCATGAGAGATTAGCTCAGGAGGAGAACCAGTTAAAAACAAAAACTTGAAGATGAAGCTTCTCAAGCTGAAGATCTGCGTTTAACTTCTTTGGAGACTTTTGGAGAAACTAGAAGAAGAAAATCTGATTCAAGTGAGGAAGAAGCTCCTACTAATTCAAAAAAGCGACGGTCAAATGATACCATTAGTTATCTCCGAGATAAAAGTGCAATGGATATGAAAATACGTAAGGAAGAGACGGAATTAAAACGACAAGAAGTGCAAGGTATGCACCAATTAATAAAACAACAGCAAAATCAAACACAACAACTATTGCAACAACAGCAACAAATGAACATGTCTTTTATGGGAATGTTAAGCAAATTTCTTCCCCAAAACTCAAACCAGTAACTTGTATATAAACATAAAGCAGAATGTAATTTTTGCAAGTCAGATAAAAATTCTGTTATATAAAGTAGTTTCTTATTTGAGGTGGTGCAATGTCAAAATATTTTTCAGTAATTGAACCATAAACACAAGATCTTGCATTATGAAGTAAGGCACATATTATGTACATTTTTGCAACAGCACTCAATCTGATCTTCAAATTTTTTCTAAAGTGTCCCCAAATATCCACTCTACTGAAACACGTGCTTAGCTCATTGCTATGTTCCAGGATAATTGTAGCGGAGTGATTCGAGCTCCTCTAAACTTATTATTATTATTATTATTACTATTATTTACCCAGGATAGCCTCTTCAGTTCCTATTGGTACTATCAACGAGGGTCCTGCGAAGGGGGTCCTAGCACATTTAAAGCTCCCATTTGAGCTACGAAAGTCGTGGAAGCACAGCAATCGCTCAACTAGACAACCGCCTAAGATATCAATCCTATTCTCATGCTGAGCGCTAAGCAAAAAGGATAGATTCACACTTTTATAGTCCTTGGCATGACTCGGCCAGGGTTTGAACCCAAGACCTCCCGCACTGGAAGCGAACGCTTTACCACAAGGCTATCAGTCGGTGTCTGAATTTGCACTCTCAGTGGATACGCTGGATCTCCATAAATGCAGAGAACATTTCCAGCTGGTCCAATTGAGTGCTGTTGTAACAAAGAAAGCACACCAGATCTGGCCAGCATGTAAGCATACTGGAATTTTATGCCGTGGACTTTTTTATGACCGTTATACAATTGCCCTTGACCCTCTCCAGGTTTACACACTGACCGGACAGTTCCGTCAATAAATCCCCAACAGTTTTCGAGTGGGGCACCGCTTTGGTGTACTTGATCAGCGTATATTTGGAGATTTACAGGAGACAACCAGGGTTGATTAAAAGAAGTCAATAAATGATTCCAGTTGTTATAAACATAGTTCATGACATGGTTAGAAATCATTGATAATTGGGGTACTGGTCTATCAAGTCTGGGTATCATGTCTAAAAACCTACAGGGATATGCATATCTTTTCAGAAGTATACACAAGCCCTCCATACCAGAAACGTTTAATCCATTATATGCACCAACACATCAGGTATGTCCAAGACTTCTTTTAACGTATAGATATCATCCTTTAAAAATCGAAATTCAGTTTTGCCTTCATCTTCAGACCCCATTTTTTACCGGCTTCGTTTTGACCACTCACGCGTAATCGACCAATCACAAGCCTTGGTTTTCACTAATAACCAATACAAGTTCTTTGCGACCTCAACATGCCGACGGGGGAACCATGCTACGCTTACGAGGTCCATTTTTGGTTTAAAAGTGATTTTGTGAGGTTTTTAGGGTTCCTTTCGCTCCTTTTATCTTATAAATACTTTGTGTCTATAGGAATATTTATCTGTCTTTTCACATGTTAGGAAAATTTTTTCATCACTTTTTCTAGCCATGTATAAATTTTGAACAAGCCAATTTTAAGTTTTTGGCTAGCTATAAACGTAGATTTCGAGGCAGCATCCTGTTTGAGGCAGCTAGCTATAGCTATCTTTTTATATTCCTATTCTTTTAAAGTTTTTATTCAGTTTGGTAATATTGTTATTTTCTTTATGTTAAAGTTGTTTCTACCTAGCTAGCTCCTTTTAGCTACCTCTGGCTTAAAAGTGAATGTAGCCAAATGCATTTTTGCTGCAACACAATTCTTATGCTATATGCAGTTAGGCTACCAATTTTATTACTGCTATGAAAACTTATGCTGAAAAATAAAATTGTTGAGTTTTTTTAACTGAACATGATAACGACAGGCGATTTCCTGAATTTTTGGACCGAAGTTGCGATAAAGTTTTTTGAGAATAGTGTTACGCCTTTACTCATGTGCAGCACGATTTACCTGTACTAAGTGCTCAGTCCAGTGTTAATGACAAGCTGTTTCTTGTGTTTCTGTTAAACCGAAGTTGTGATAAAGGTTTTTTTGGAAAAAGGTATTATACCTACATGAATGCGCGACATTGTTTATCTGCACTAAGGTAAACAATGTCGCGCTGACCGGAGTAACATTCATTTTTAAACTACCATATGTATACCTGTACTAAAGTGCTCCACTTAAATGTGTGACACAGTTTACGGTTTTTATTGATTGCGCCACATAGTTTTTAAATGCTGGGTAACACTTTTACAAGTGGCTTACCCCGGCGTGCGACACCGGGTCCCCCGGCTAGAAGTATTTATTAATTGATAGCTATATTGTTTAGGTTTGTAGAAGCTAGGATTATTTTCTAAAGGTTTTCTTGTGACAAGGATGTAAAAACCAGGCTTTTTAAACGCTCTCTTACCAAAGTAATTCCTTGTCAAATAAAGAGTCAATCACAAAAATTCGACGCTGTTTTTCTTGTTAGTCATCGTCCTAATGAATGTTTATATTCAAAACGCAGTTATTTATGTGTGCACCATTAACAATGGATTTAAAATTATTAACAATTTCTGTTAACGAAATGGATGTAGCTTTTTTTATACTTTGCAAAGGTCTGACATGCGTTCTTGCTGTCTACCTAAAACCGTGTGATATAATTTTAAACTTTCGATATTTTTGTGACCACTTAATTGGGGAAACATGAATTGGATAGACTTCATTGTTAAGAGTTGTAATAGGCGTTTTTCTAGCGGAGTGATTCGAAATTTCGAATTTACTACAACTTGATTTTTGAATCTATAAGTGTAAGCCCGCTATGTTTCAACGATTCTTCGCTAATGTTTTTTGTTTAAATTTATAGCTACCATTAGTAATTAACGCTTTTTAGCCAATTAGCGCTGCGGATTTCTCGTATAAACCGGTTGTAAATAGCTACGGTTAATAATAAATGACATAAAAGAGGAGAAAATGTGACTGTTGGTATTTTATGAACTATTGTGCGTTTGCAACATCATATTATTTTTATCAATGCAATGTTTCGAGAACATAGACGATTTAACGGTAAAACAGAGCGTTTAAAACTAGACTAATTTAGTATATAAACATTCGAAAATTGACGATTTAGAAAGTTTGTAATGAATCAAAAATGATCATTTAGAAGTTTTCGCGACACAACATTTTGCGACACAACATTTTGCGACACAACATTTTGCGACACAACGTTTTGCGAAAAAACAAAAAGCGCTCAACCACTCATGATTAATTTATGAACAACCACTGGAACTTGTTTTGCAAAGTAGAAAATTCTAAATAACTGTATTTGCTTTGACAGAGTAATATGTTTCATCAAAAGTCTTGACAAGGTTAATTTTTAAAAGAGACATTACACTTTAACTGTCAGCACTCCACTGGGTTTTTGGTACATGGTACGCCCGCCATAAGTGTAACAGTTTACCTTGTACTAAGTGCTCATCCCTGCAGACGACGTCAATTCTTCCAACATTAAAATTGGCTATCAAAAACAACAATACCCCATCATTATGAGAACTTCATTGTGAGTATTACTTCTTACGGGATCTCAATATTTTTTATTTTATGAAAGAAGAAACATGAAAATCTTCAGAAACTTATTTAGAATAGATTAGAATAGACATAAACAGATTTTGTTCCATCGAAGGATAAATATATACAGCCAGGTTGCCGAGACATTAAATTAACCCTGTACAGCTGTATATTCAAATCCTAACTATTCATTATTTAGAAAAATTGCAAATACTCAAATGTTGATATGGGCATCTACGTCAAAGTGAAAATTATATATATGGCTAAGTTAGCCCTGGCATGTGATTGGGTGGTTAAGAACATAAATATAATATAAACATTATCAATATGTGACCATCCCCAATCATCAGACACCAGAAAAGGTATCTAATCTGTAATCTTGATTGTAGGTTACCCTCAAAATCTTTTCGTTTTATGTTGAAGCTGAATGGGGCCGTAATTTGTATCATGTGTGTAGGTATATTTCGCATAAAAAAGGTATAGTTACAAAAGTTTCCATAGACTTATATAATATACGTAACGTTACAATACATATATACATATATAATATACGTAACATATAAATACAATACTACGGATTAATTGCAACTTTCCTTACTAAGCCAGGTGACTCGCAGAAGACAAAAGTAGTCTTATCATCGAGAACCTGTTATTTCTACGCAAAGCGTAGTTCCGCGGTGCCTGTTTGTGAGAAGGTAGCTATTTACTGTTTAACGTTATAAACAAGTTTATTAACAACAAATATATCCTAATCAAAATAGGTATGTATAAATAACAAAAGTATAAAGAAATTAAAAAAATGAGAATGGAATTAAAATTATTAATTTATGGAAATAAAAAGAATTCAAATTAGAAGAAAGACGTTTCGCTCTCAAATTCAAATAAAAGTAGATTTTTCAATTTACATCGAAATATGTTCTCCGAAGTAGATACAAAAATTGACTTCTTAATTTTGTTAAAGCTATTCCAAATGTGTGGGCCGTGGTACGAAATGGAAAATTGACTGTTTCTAGTTTTCTTAAATGGTTGATAGTAATGACCTGCAGATCTTGTTGTGTATTTGTTATGAGAAATGTGAAAGGTGTTAGAAAATACTTCGGGTGTGTTATTATTTTTTGCTTTGTACATGAAACAAAGCGTTTGAATGATATTTAGTTGAAATACATTAGTATTGGTCTGGAATGGGTCAGCCTATCTTTAACCCTATTCGGTCCGGGGTTTTTCGAACATACTATGACCGGGGGGGGGGGGGGGGGTGGATTCCGCCCCCCCCTCAATAACTTTTCATAGGGTTGTTCAAATTGAATCAAACTTGGCACACTTATAGTACGTCATAAAAGGAACAAAATAGCGCCAAAAAAAATTTGCTTGCGTCAGCACATTTTCTGTGACGTCATCAAAAGCTTAAAAATTGTTAAAAATGCCACTATCTGCTTAAAATACAATTCCTTTTGTTCTAGAGCGAATTTTTACATTCTGTTTGAAGTTTCTGAAAGCTAAACAAAAGTTATTTAACATATCTTCCGGTTTTTACATGGATCGGATGAAAAATTGCCAAAAATTGCCCGAAAATCCGTTTTTTTTCGATTTTCGGGTAAAATTCGACAAAATCGGGAAATCGGATTAGTCACGTGTTCAAATTATTCCAAATGATTCTTCTTGATGAAACAAACTTGTGTTGCAAGTTTCAAGTTCTAAGGATAATCCTAACAGGAGTTATTATATTTTCCCCATTATAAGGATTTCATAGAGATTTTTAGGGGTAGTTTCGAGTAATGGCCAATATCAAAGCCTCTGAAAGGTATGGGACCTAAAAAATTAGCATGCAGGTACCTAATAGATAAATGTTGAAACTCAGTAAGTATCATAGCCATATAACAAAGCAATCAGGAGTTATTAAAAAAAAACCGTCAGGGGGGGCGGAATCCGCCCCCCCCCCCGGACCGAATAGGGTTAAAGGTGATTGTTCTTGCAGCATGTTTTTGATAAAGGTAAAGTGACTGTATTTTAGTTTTATTAGTGCTACCCCAAACTATGTTAGCGTAATTATTATGATTATAACTAATATGACTATGTATAAAAGAGTAATACAATTGTATTAGAGATTGTCAGAAAGTTACGTGATTTGTAAAAATTTGTAATGGTGAAAAATAGTACCTGTTTACCCCCGGTTAAACTTGCGCGTGCTGTATTTCACGGAGGCAAGTTGTTTATCAACTGAAAAGAGAAAGCCTAAGCAAAGAAGGCTGTCCTTTTTATGTCTTTTGTATTTTATCAAATTTAGTCCTAAAAAAGTTACTTCAACTAAAGCATACCAGTGTTTACTTACCACGAGGTTAGTTTAAAGTTTTCATGTTCCATTTATGTGTTCTAATTCCAGACCATAGCCATGCTAAAAATATTAATAAGAATAATGAGGATAATGTTTTTCAAAAAAGTTAAAAACATTGAGGCTACAACGAGAAAACACTTTTTGTAGAGAAGAATTTATATAAACTTGAACTTGAAATTTATATGTTAACGTTATTATAAACCTAACAAAATGTAAATAAAGTTAAATCTATGTTTAAAAGATATATTTGATTCTTGAATTCAAAAACGCTGCATTGTTGTCACGCTGGGACATCTATTTTTTATATTTTGTATAAACGTCTGCGGAAAAGGATGGCATGCAAGAGACAGAACTACCTGATTTTAGTTGACTAAAATTTATGTGTTGCAAATTATGAGATTTAAAATGTTCGTGTAAAATGTAGAAAATATTGAATTGTGTAATTTTACATTTTGTGAGAAACTGTTGTTAGGGAATTTTAGGCCCAGGGGAAATTGATCAACATTCTCGTCAACATTTTGAGCAACATGTTGATACGATTTGCTATACCGTTCGTCAACATTTTGAGCAACTACATTCTATTGGAACGTGGCCATTCATTCTTATTTTTAAAATGGCGGAAAAGGAAGCTGCAGCATGTTTATTGCTGGCATTGGTAATAGAAGACGATGAAAAAAGAAAGCGAGACCCTACCAGAAAATGGATTTAAAGAAGGGAAGAGGAAGGACTCTATGCTAACCTCGTCCAGGAACTAATGGCTGAGGATACTAGAGCTTATAGAGAAATGATGAGGATGGATTACAACTTATTCAAACACATTTTGATCGAGCTCGTTGATTGAGCTTTATATCACACCGCAGAGAACTCTTGTGTTTCTGGACAGCGTGTTGTAACCGCTGCGGAGAGGTTAGTGGTGACGATTCGATTTCTCGCAACGGGTGAAACTTTTAGCTCTTTAAATCTACAATTTCTTTATCAGAAAAAGCTATATCGTATATTGTCCATTCAGTTTTAAAAGTAATTGTACTTTACATTGGTAAAGAATACATTACACTACCCTCGTCTTCTTAGGAATGGTTGCAGATATCCGAAATATTCCTATCGAGATGGAATTCCTAAATAGCCTAGGAGCAATCAATGTTAGACACTTCCTTCTGATACCGGGTATGCGTATTTCAATTACAAAAAAAATTCTCTATAATTCTGCTGGCTATTGCCGGACCTGATTACGAATGCTTATATGCAGATATTGGCAGTAATAGTCGAATGAACGACTCGGGTGTTTGGAATGATTCTCTTAAGTGTAAAAAGATTGAAGGTGAAGATTTGGGAACTTCTGCACCAAAATCATTGCTTTTGGATGGATCAAAGTACCTTATGTATTCGTTGGGGATTGCATTTGCTCTAAAAACCTAACCACTATACCCACAAAAAATCTAACAGAGGAGAAACGCGTCTACAATTATCGTCACAGTCGTGCTCGTAGGATCTCGCAGAACCTATTTGGTGTTTTTGCTAACAAATGGCGCATTTTTTAACAGCCTTTGAATTTCACTCCAGAAACAACATGTGCCTAGTATGCATAACTTTTTACGGAGAAATATCTTTATATCAAATATAACGTCATTTATTTTTTTTCACTGATGAGACGTTGCCTTTTGTTGAGGCCTTTTAGCTGGTCTAAAGCGTATAGTGCGAACGGGTCTTTAATCAACGGCCGCTTTGGACTTTTCGGCTTATCCAAAACATAAATACACTTTGCAATTAGCTTTTGCTTTTGTTCGTTTGGATTCACGCGCTTTTTCTTGATTTCTTTTGGTAAAGATTCAGAAGCTATTGAATCATCTTCTCTATCACTTCCCTCGTTAATGTCGACGTGTCTGTAAGCTTCATTGTAGCGGTACTCTTTACTGTTTTTCGTACTTGTTCGACAAATTTGATTTTTTGCATAAATAAATGCCCATGAGCTCTCGTAAAGTTTATCAACACTTTGGGCACTCTTTCTTTTGTTGTCTTTGGCCATTTCTCGTCCGTACTGTGTTCTTAAAGCTTTCCATTTGGCTTGAATGATATTAACTTCGATACCCATCTCTTCTTTTATTTCAGAAAAAGCCTTTTCCTTAACATCTCTTTTTGAGTAGCTTCGATCTGAAATGTCCCGGGGACAGGGTCTTTCTTCGTACAGGTCAATCAGTTTCTTCACTTATTCATCGTTCCATTTAAATTTTTGTTTACCAACAGTGGTAGTTGCAGGATCAGCTGAAGCAGTGACTTCCGCCATTTTCAAAATGAATATATCTCTATGTTTTGATCTTTTCATGCTAGTCGTGCACACACTCGAATAAAAACAATCGGACTCGTGCTAGAACATTCGAATTTGCAATTAAATGATTCGAAAATACTGAAAAATGTTGCCAGAAATGTTGATGGCTGTAGCAAATCGTAGCAACATACAAAACTCATCAACAATGTTGATCAACAATTATTAAAAAGTTAATAAATGTTGATTAACATTTTTTCTTTGTCAACATGTTGACACCCATAACAAATCGAGTCAACAAGTTCATCAACAAATGTTGACGGGTAATGTTGCTCAAAAAGTTGCCCAAAATAAAACTGGTGTAACTCAATTTTTTTTAAAAAAAAAAACACACTTAGAAGAAGATAGTAGAGCAACCTTAAGTGAAACAATAAAGTAGAAAAAAACATGAATTGGTTGGAGATAAATAAATTTTATGTAAGATTTTATGTGTAAAGAAAAAATAAACGATTTTTGTTGATTTGGGTTTCGATTTGTTCGGTTAAAATTTCAGATTAAAATATTGCCGTAGAGGGCAATATACCGAAATGATAAAAGTTTTATTTGTATTCCTGATCGTGAACCGTTAATTTCTAATATTGTGTAAAACTTTGGGAGGGTTGCTGTATGCCATAGACTGAACAGCTGATTTTGATATGATGTGTAACAAACTGTAGATTATGGAAATTTGTCACAACCTTGTTTATATGACTTAACAAATATCGGGTTTTTAAATGTCTTTGGTATAACTTTTTCCCTGGTGTACTTTTGACATGGGCAAATCAAGTAAGTACCTTAAAGCTTACCTCCCACTTCAAAAAAAGTTCATCTTAATCTGTTTATACTATTTGAGAATTTGTAATTTAAAATTTATTAAGTAAAATTCAAAATAATAAAGCAAATATGAAGCAACATTTACTTGTGTTTACAGCATGCTTCCTCTTTAAAAACCGCAATTATGTGTTTAAGTTTTTTTTGGATTAAACCCGGTTTTGACGTCATCTCCCGGACGGCAAAACAGACCCCCTGTAACTGTTGCTGAAATGCGCTTCAAAACAATCATTCATTAAACGGTAACTTGGATAAAAAAAAAAAAAGTAAATTATTCCAACGAAGTTTAATTTTATTAATAATTAATTAATACTTTTAAAATGTCTACTTTTTGCAACAACAACGATAGAAACAGCGCTGGAAAGCATTCCTTTTTCAGTCTTCCAAAAGACAAGAAACAAAGAGCTGCGTGGATCAAACTCGTTAACAGAGCCGATACTCCTCCAAAGCGCGTTTTAATATGCGATGAACACTTTTCACCAGAATGTTTTGATCAACGCTTCGAATTAAAAAGAAAACTTTTGCAGCCAGGTTTGTGTCTTTCATAAAAACGAGTTTATAGTTTAAAGCTTTATATCATTTATACTACGTTTTTCGTGGTAGGAGAGCAAAGGATGATTCAACGCAAGTTGTTACCCGGGGCTTTGCCTTCCATATTCCCGTATAAATCACCTACCAATGTGGAAAGACCAGGAGCCGTAAAGCGTAATCGTCTTAGGGTAATTTCGTATTATTCTAGTCCTTCTTAATTGCGTTATCATATATTCAACCTCTACCCCAATCCAGGTAGCTGTAAAATAATTTTACGATCAAACATTCTCGCATACAGGCTATCGCAGAGTCGGAAAAGAATCTGCTCAATGACCTACCTTGTCCGTCTGAAAGAAACCAAGAAGACACACTTACTCGCACAGTATCAACACAAACAGAACGAGTTTCTAGATCTGATGTGGCCGTACAAGCATATATAACACCTAAGGTTTGACTTGTTTTATTATTTTTTGTATGTTGGATTAAAAGTGGTTATGCTATTCTTTTTTCATTTTTAGCGCAAAAATTTAAAGATACAGGTCGATCACGGTCCTAAGATATGCTATAAATGCTCAAACTCTTTAAATGTTGCGGAGCCATCTGTGAGCGATACAAGTCGGGAAAAGCATTAACACGGTTCGCCATGCCATTACTTCCACTTTCTTCGTCGTCCTCATAACAACTTTCCCAGCTGGAGTCTGAATCACTGCCAGGTTTTGTAGCCTTTTTTACTGGCTGAAATTGAAAACCCACAACATTTTCACTGGAACTCATATTGAAAACTGTCTCGTGAAGGAAGCAGCAAAAGAAATTATTACTCATAATCAATGCCTTCTATTAAAATCAGGGGTTACAAAACGCCAGATTTGTATTACTTACATAAAAACCGGGCCTCAGCAAGTTAGCGAAATTATCATCCGGGAGTTGACGTCACAAGCCCTCCCGCGAAGGAATTTATTTACAATCGGGAAACAAGATGGCGGCTGGCCAAAGCCCTCTTTCTACCTAATATTTTGGAACTTTGACGACGAATATCTTGCGAACAAATCAAAACAAGAAGCCCGAAGGCTTGAAGATTTCCGCAATCAGCAGCATGGGATTAAAATATGTCATATAGTGTGAAACTATTCTCAGAAAACAAAAACGCGATGCATATTATCTGCAACCAAAGTTTAACAAGTTTAAAAAAAAAAGTATGCCCAGCGTAAATATCTTTTGTTCTGAGGACGAAACAAAGTATAAAAGACCACAACCTTAAAATTTAAGAGCATGTTAGATTATTATAAGGTTTTGTAAAGCTTGACTACAAATTTTTTTAATAAAAATATAACAAATCCAAGTGCTACACTCTGTGTGGCAATTATCAACGAATTACGGTAATAACAGAAATTACAGAATAACCATCCCCTGCTAAATAAGCGCTACTTCTAATTGACCGCCCTGCCAATTAAGCGCCCTTTTTAATGGCCGAAATTAAATAAGCCGGGTGCTTATTCGTCATTTACGGTAAATTAAGAACATCCCAAGAACATTTCTAGGCTAAAAACGTTAAAAACATTGCAAGGCTTTTTTCCATTTTCATGTTCTTATAAAAAAGAATGTCTATATATAAATAAAAAATTATAATATTTTACATATAGTATTCTCTAAAAAAATAAAAGCTTTAACTCTATGACTTTGAAATTGATCTAGAAAATTTTGGACATTTTATGATATATACAAATCCTTTCATGTAAAATTGAACTTCTGAACAAGTTCATTAATGTTTCAGTATTTAGGCGATACTCTTAGTCTTGGTGGTATTTTGATAAAGGCTGATCTAAAAAAGAAAAACCATTCTACTATTTAATCATATTTATCTGTCATTTATCCATCCATGCAATTTTAAAATCATCAGGACAGAAAACGTATATACAAGATAGGTAGAGTATATATATATATATATATATATGATTTTATTCACAGTAAAAAAACACATTTCACATGTAAAAATGCAAAAAAATACTACTACGTGTGAAAATATTTGATTTTTTTAGTTATATATACTCATTCAAAAATTTGTACAACATTGATAAAACGCAATTTAACTAAAATATCACCAGAAAGACGAAAAACATATTTTTTCTAAGTTTAAACTTGTTTTCATTTTATTAATAGGGTCAAATTTTTCATAAGAACGTCTAAATTTCAGCAGATGCTTATGTTCTTACTTTTTACGCTTTTTCAACCTCAAGCGTTCTTAACCCTATTTGGTCCGGGGTTTTTCGAACATACTATGACCGGGGGGGGGGGGGGGGGGGGGGCGGATTCCGCTCCCCCTTAATAACTTTTCATAGGATTGTTCAAATTGAATCAAACTTGGCACACTTATAGTACGTCATAAAAGGAACAAAATGGCGGCTATAAATTTTTGCTTGCGTCAGCACATTTTCTGTGACGTCATCGGAAGCTTGAAAATTGTACTATCTGCTTAAAATATAATTACTTTTGTTCTAGAGCGAATTTTTACATTATGTTTGAAGTTTCTGAAAGCTAAATAAATTTTTTTTAACATATCTTCCGGTTTTTACATGGATCGAATAAAAAATTGCCAAAAATTGCCCGAAAATCCGTTTTTTTCCGATTTTCGGGTAAAATCCGAAAAAATCGGGAAAACGGATTAGTCACGTGTCAAAATTATTCGAAATGATTCTTCTTGATGAAACAAAGTTGTGTTGCAAGTTTCAAGTTCTAAGGATAATCCTAACAGGAGTTATTATATTTTTCCCATTACAAGGATTTCATAGAGATTTTAGGGGTAGTTTCGAGTAATGGCCAATATCAAAGCCTCTGAAAGGTATGGGACCTAAAAATTTAGCATGCAGGTGTCTAATAGATAAATGTTGAAACTCAGTAAGTATCATAGGCATATAAGAAAGCAATCAGGAGTTATTAAAAAAAACCGTCAGGGGGGGGCGGAATCCGCCCCCCCCCCCGGACCGAATAGGGTTAATTTGTATCATATAGCAATTGTAGACTCATTATTTTGTTTATGAATGTTTGTTTGTTATGTTTGTTTTTGTTTATATATAGTCTATGAAGGTATTTAAAAATCAGCCTTTCTAATCCAATTTATTTTTTGTTGGCAAAAAATCCCAACACGAACCATTATTTGCCTTCTCTAAGTTGGAAACTTGTGTTTTATGTGGGCAATTTATGTTTTGTTTGTGATCGTATTGTGATTGAAATTTATAGGAAAATAAGAACAAAACTTATATATGTAATTAAGTCACATCCAACTGCAATAAAAATCATGTCAGCGAATGCATGCCAACGTAAATCGAGAATCTTTGTTAACACTTGGGTATTCACCTTGGCCAATTACAGGCCTTTTCAGGAAAATTTTAATACGTTTGTGGCAAAAAGCACGCCTTAAGTATTTCAGGTGTGCTTTTGGGTGTGTGCACTGGTTAACTTTGATGTGTGTGTGGAGGTGTGCACATGCTATTGCACGCTTCTCCTGGAAAGGCCTGCAATTGCAGTGTCGACATGAATTATAAAGTCTGGTCCGGATTTTATCAGCTCAGGGAAAAACATATACGCCCCAGTTATAATATAGATGTAAAAAATGATTATAACATAGTATATAAGTAAGCAATACATAAATCTTGGAAATAAAGTTTGAAATAAAATAGTCTATTCTTGCGGTCAGAATGTTCTCCTTCGTTGCTCTCTGATGGGGTACAAAGTGGACTTTTCACGGTCAAACCTTCAAAGTAGCAACCGTAATTAAACAGAATTTACAAGCAAAACGGCGTTAAAATGTCGCAAAATGTAAAAAATTAAGCAGTATCTAAAACATATTTCCTGAAAAATGCAGTATTGTAGTTATGAAGGTTTCACCACAAAAACATTATGATTACGGCATTTGTACACCATTTCATAATGGCTGCTTAACCTGAATACTGGCCCGTGATTGGTTCAACCAGTGTTATGACGTGAATCCGACCGCAAGAATGGCTTATCACCTGCATTTTCTAGCCTGTCAATTTGCGTTTGGGGTCTGGAAATATAAACACCATCATATCACGATGAAACATGTCTAGCTAGCTAGCTATATACTATATGATGGGGTTAACTGTAGCTAGGGACAAGTGATTTTACAAAAGTCTAATTTTGTGAATGCTTAGGGAATTTACCAAGCAAGTTCGACAAAGTGCCCAAGCTTTCAGATAAAAAATCTGAAAGTTACCGAAATAGATAATTAAAAGCCTTGTAAAACTAAAGAAAAAGGGGTACGTACGGTCAGTTGGCTAACTATTAACCCAACTAAAAACTTTGCTCTTCTGGTAGCTATAGCTATAGCTTGGTGACTAGACAAAGACATGTACAGATCAGCTAAAGAACACAACACCAGCCAGCTAATTAAAATACAATAATTCTTACCTTATATTGAAGTATACTATAATATAAAGTACTCTGGAATTCCCACCAGCAAGCCAGCAAGCCAATCCTAAAATAAAAACCCAAAAAGCACAGCCAAAGGTGATCTCCGTACAACCAGAATTCAAAATGCTTTTGGTCATAGACCGAAGCTTTGGCCAAGGAACGTAGAATACTAAGGTCGTGAAGTTCAGATTATTTGCAATCTGTATTCTTATTAGTTGTAAACGAAACGAAGCTTTCCTATTGGCTTTTCAAATAATAACAAAAAAATCAACAAAAATAAAATAAAATAACAATGGTAGGGTCCGTGCAAATATTATAGCCTAAAGCCAAAATATCACAACTCAGTGCGTCCTGCCTAGCTGCACTGTCTCTCCCTCTATCCCTCAAGGCGATTTTAAAGATTCCGCCTTGCGTAGCGGTCGGCGGAAATCAAAATAAGTATAAAAGATTATTTTTTTCGTAATTAGTACAATACTTTAAGTCGGTTTTGGACTACTTTTTTTGAAGTGGAAGGTAAGATTTAAGGGGTAAAATTTTGCGTGTTTTTGCGAATTAACCTCGAATTCGCAAAATTCTCGTGAAAAAAATGATTTTTTTTTTTAAATTTGCGAAATTAAACTCTCGCGAAAAATTTTGATTTTCTGCATTTTGCGTAATTCACTTTTTTAAAAAAATTTTTAATTCATGCAAAAAATCATATTTTTTTAGATTACAATGGCAAAAAGTACGATTTTTTCTTAACTAAAAAAACTACAAAGAGATCAAATAGAAAATAAAATACTCGATATGATTAGTTAGTTAGTTATTTATTAAAGTTAGTTACATTTATTTTGATTATTTCCTCTTCATTTACTTGTGCGCGTGAATCTGACGATAACACATGCGTTGGAGCTAGGTAGCAGAAAGCTCTCAGAATTAGATTTATTTGCCGACCTTTCAACTCTTGTTGGCCGAGATGAATTAGCAGATCAACCATCACTAAATGAAGAATATTTACAATCATAAGAGGATTTTGATAGAAATTTATTTGACACTAAATTTTTAAATTATCGCACTAAATCTAAAATTTTCTAAATTTGCTAAATGAAATTTTCGCGAAAATTTCTTGTGTGAAAGTAGTTTTAGTAAATTCATATTTTTATATGATGGTTGTTGGACACTTTTGATTCTGTTGGACATTTTACTTTTTTTATTTTTTGTTGCGCCTGCTTACATTTTTAAACATTTGTTTCAGTAAATATGGAATAATGCAGATTATGACCTTTTTGTTGTTTTTGCAACAGTTTGGTTTCTTTAACATGGATTGAATTAGAGATATAGTGGATTCTTCCACGGACATGCAGCTAGTTAGAATCCTAGGTGAACTTCACATATTTGTGACCAAAAATTCTAGCTCAAGGAAAATCTTTCCGACGAATTCAAAGTAATACAGCACAGTTAAAATAATGTATTTAATACGAAGTTTTCGTAGGACGCTCTCTCTTATCTCAAGTTTAGCTAGATGGTTTTGAAAGTATCAGGGACTAAAAAGATAGATGTATATTAGTATAAAGAAAAAAACTGTTTGGAAGTGTTTTTAATTAATTTTGATTGTGGATTTTTTCACAGGTGTACGGCTAGAAAACTTTTCTGTGGTACAGAAATGTGAAGAGTTGTCAAAAAGTCTTGTTTCTGAGAAAAGTTACAGTTTTGCAAATGCTGCAACAAAAAACACCTGCATTTTGTTAGGGCGTACGATGCAACGTTAAACAAATTTGAAACTTTGAACGGACATTGCCAATTTCAAATTAAAGTTGCAATAAAACATGAAAATAAAATTTCTCCACTTCTATTTTCAAGAGAAAATAACTGAAACATGATCAAGGTGTGGAGGTCATGGAAAATCGTTTTCACAAGAAAAATTAAGTTTAGCGAAAAATGTGTTAGGCTTAATGTAGCAGTTATCGCAAAGAGACAAGAAAAATTTTGGAAATATTTTGTTGGGTTTTTATGTTGTTGTTCATATATTTCACAAACCGTTAAGCGACTGTAATATACGAGAACTAAACAAAAGTGCAATGACCAGTTTATCATGTGAACCGAGTATAAATCATTGTACTTGGTATATTCGGTAGATTATTGTAAAATTTCGGCCATTGTTTTATAAAGTTCTTTGTTCAACAGCGACTAAAGTTAGTGCAAAACAATAAATGTGATCGTGTAATAAAGTTTCTTTTGAATTCAACCCTTTTTTTGTGCAATGACCAATAGGATTTTCTTTCCCAAACTTATCGGTGATTAGGCCAAAAAAAATAGATCCGAGGCAAAATAATAGCAACATGGATATATGTAAAGTTTTCCGAGAAACTTTTATCATTCGTGTGCACAAAGTTAAATTCTATGTAGGTGTACATTCTCGTTGATAGTTGAAAATCCGCTTTCCCTGAGATGTTTATCTGATTTTTGAAACAAGTATCTCGTTTTCATTAAAATTGAACATATAATTCTGGGTAAAAATAAAACATTTTCGGTGTGAATGATAACTTCTCAAAATATTCACGTTAACAACAAGCAACCGTTGAGCAACTTTTGTATTTTTTTAAAGTTGCTGATAAACAAAAAAAGGGTCTAGGCTATTCATTTTTACTGGAATAAAGTTTCTTTTATCGCTTTTTGATTTCACAAAGGAACAAAACAATACGTTACCTGAAAATTATATCAATCAAAGAAGACGTATTTGTGCACAAGAAAGCAATGGACAATAACATGTTAAAAAGTTTTTTTCTTCCACGAAAAACACTTTTACATCGCGTTGGAGCGATGACGATCACTCAATGTAAAACTACCCACATCTTCCTTCACCTTTGCTGTATTGTAGTTTCTTCACAAACGGACGTAAACTGTGTTGGCTCATTACGTTGGTTAGTTCGTTATTCCACTTCTTATACATCTTGTGTTATGTTTTAGTTTTAATAGGTCTCGTAAATGTTGCTATAATTGAGAAATTTTGATATAAAGAGATACTGTAGCAATATTGAAATAAACAAAGTTTTTTAACGAAAGATTTAGAAGACGTAAAAAAAAGAGAGCACTTGTTCTAAACCTGCATTTTAGAACATTTATTGGAAAATAACAAAAATTTTCAAATGATAGTTACAGTTGCTTCCATAAAAAAACATTTTCTTCATAGTCCAGAAAATTTTTCAGTATAAAATCATTTTTGCTTACGTTTATGTTGCAGAAGAAAAAAACTTTTACTAGGAAGAGAAATTGTGACACTTTCGACAAGAATGGGGAGATTCGCTTTCCGCTTACTGAGATTTTTCTCTTGCACACCTGATGATCCATTAGGTTGAAAATTATTTATTCAAATATTAATATAATAAAATTTGTACAATAACTTTTTGGAATGAAAATACAATTATTTTTTAGGAACAAAAATATTTTTTTGGCTACTGAGGCTGCACGAACAAGTCTGATAAAACAGAAGGATCGTTAGCAGTGTTATCGCTTTTTATGTAAGAATGATTTGAGTGCATATATTTGCAAATTGTGGATCGGCTGTTGTTATAAAACCAGTATCTCAGGTACGTCGATTATGTGAATTTTGCCGTAAAAGGTGTTTTTTATCCGCAAATAAAGTGGTTACGAGATCAGCATTAAGCATATCGATACTATCTTCCAATCAAAGTTTCTTTCATTTCACAATCACTTAGGTGTTTCGTTGAATTTTCAAATTAGGAAATCAGCCTCCGTTGAACCAATGGAAAGGTTTTCTTTCTAACACTTTAATTATGACGTTCACACAGGGAAACACGACACGTGAGAGTTTTGATTTCCTATCAGCCCACACGGGTGCAATTTTCTTTTTGATTGTATGTTGACATCATGTAATTAGTAAGCACCATTCACTAATTACTTTAATGTCTTAATTACTCTTCAACATCGTATATAAAAGGCCGTGATCGTTATGTTCTTCAGTATTCAAAATTCACTGATATTGATAACACACAAACTGTTAGGAAGAAGAATTTCAAACGAAAATGAATTTTGCACCTGTTTTATGTGTACTAGTTTCAATTGTAGCGATTACTAACGGTAAGTCGGAGTGTCCATCATGTATAGCTGTATGTATTGTGATACGTATGCAAGCTTTTGAGAATAGCGTTTGATTAGGTTTTGTTAAAACACGATTCTTCCCTTTATAAAACTGCACTATTAATTATTTTTTTAAACTAAAAGAAAAAGGAATGAAATAATGTATTCGGTGGTTATTATATTTTTTGTTATTTAGGATTCAACCATAGTCGACTGCAAAAAAAATTCTTATTAAAAGCACAATCAGAAAAAGGACCATACACGAAAGAAACATCGCATCAGCGATATCGAAGATTTTCTAACGATGTGACATTCGAACGTACACAAAGCAAGTTGACGGAATACTTGACTAACATGGTTGAGTACATATGGGATGTTCATATGAACCAGAAAAAGAATATCATACAAAAACAGCAAGTACGACAAGTACGAACGAATTATATACATAATTCTGGTCTGCACTAACCAGCGTAAATCTTATACTCAGTAATCGTTTAACGCACATTCTGGCAGGCAATCACAAAAATCCGTTGACACTCAGTAAATAAGATATCCGATATTTGAAGCGTTTCTCCACCAGATATCTCAAATGACCGGTGACATCAACTATGACTAATGACTGTCAATATCCTGAATAAATACATTACTAATGATTTTAAACTTCCATTCAGGTGATGGTTTATGTAACCTTTCTCAGACAATTTTAGACAATGGGAGAATGCCCTATCAAAAGTTTTTTTGTTTATAATTCCTTCTCTGTTGTAAATTTTAGCACCAGCAAGTTCTTATCTTTTTAGCGTTAAATAGTTGAAACAATGAAGATTACCTGCAATTTAATAGGCTAATTGCAGTTAAGCTGAATTAGACTGAATAAGTTAAAAATATTTAATATCTAAATATTCATCTCTTTCTTTACTATTATGAATTCTAGTCTAATTCTGTTCCATCATCCCAACCTGAATACAGTTAATATCAGTGAAAGCTCTCGCAACCAACATATAATTGTAATTTGTATTTGTACATAATATGTAAATGCCTATTAAAAAGATATTATTATAGAAGAAATTATATATATATATATATTATATTATGTTATATTATATTATAAAGTAAAGTGTAACGCATTTGCTGGCAAGTGAAAAAAATTATCATAATTCAAGAATTATCCTACTAAGAATTCCAGTTTAGTTTTCTTCTTGAAGAATATACGGTGATGTTTATCAAAAACCAGTATCAGCAGCTGCTGTGCAGATTCCCTTATACTGATATCTCACACATGCACCGTGATACTTAGAGCATTAAAAGTTCTTATATTTGTTGGAACTATCCAAATTATTTTCTTATAAAAGAATCATGCTAAGTCAGCACTAGTATAGTTAAAGGTATCTGCCACTTTAACACTATTATAACGGATTTTTTTCAACGTTACTTTTTGAATAATCATGGCGAGTGTTGATGAACACATAATAATGTCTGCTCCATAGATCTATAGGAAGAATTAGCTTACTTGAAAGGCGTTGCAGTAGCCATCTGGATGATATTGATCTTTGTGGTTCAGTGTCTTACCATTGGTTTTACTTTAAATAAAAGTGACTTCAGAGGTGCAAATAAATTACGTGCCGGGCAACCACTAAAAGGTTTACCTTCAACCTGTCATTTTAGTCAAAACTAAAATGTAACACTCTGCGCCTAATTGTAAAAGGGTGGATTCGTTATAATACGCCACAACAACATTAGGGATTATAAAGCAACATTGTTATCAAAAGTCAACAGCAATGGAGAAACAGAACCTCCAGCCGATTGATGACGAAGACATAACTGGTTTTACTAGAGATTCTTGTAGTTATTGTGAATATATCGAAGATTTCGACATTGTTTATGATTTTTCTAGGATTGAGTTTTTAGTTAGATCATTGCAGTGTAGTGTTGGGTAGGCCCTAATACTATTTGTCATGCTCTATCTTGTGCTACTTTTGTATCTGTTGTCTTCTTTTAAGTTATTTTTGAACTTTTTTCCGTTCCGAGTGGCTGATTTGTTTTCTGCCTTATACATGCCTGTTTTCATGGTTTTTGAGTGTTTTCAGTTTAAATAGTGTTTTTAACCTGCCTTTTTTAAAATTTTATATTCATTAACTAGTTTTTGGATTGTCTTGTTTATTTATTATCATTGAAAAAAAAATGTTTTAACGCTGAAATATATATATTATTATACATGTCATTTGAAGTTACAGCAGCTAGTCATGTCATAACGTCGTAAAGTGGAATGCAGTAACATTAATTACTCGTTCAACTGGCATTTCGTTTGCATCCTTTACTTATTTTGGTACATACGTTTTGATAAGTTCTGTTTTTATACCATCCTGTTTGATCATCAAGACGAAAGCAAAATAAACGTAAGAAAAAATACAAAAAATGAAAAACCTTAAGAAATCTAAAGAAGGAACAGACGAAGTGTAAATGAAATAAATGAACAAAACAATGCAATTATGTACTTTCTCTTTGTGCTGATTTCGTTATGTGATATTAAACATTAGAATTGAGTTTTGATTGAACTAAAATAATACTTTTAGAAACTTGTACTAAAATATCTCAATTGTAAGCTAAATGTTACAGCCAATTATTTTGTTTATCACGTCTCGCTCAATCTGGCACTTCTCAACTTTTGTGTTTTTCAATGGAAAACTATCTGGTGTAAAAATAATAAAAGATATGAATACAAGGTAGATCGTTGAAATTAAAAAGAAACCTTGTGCTATGTCATAAAACAGCCCAGAAAGTCAGTGTAAAATTATTGATTGTAAAAGTAGTGTAGTGTAGAATTATTGATTTAAAAATCTCCATTTAATACCACTAACAATAATAAAGTTTATTTTGCATGGAAATAAAAAATAAAATCACAATACCAGTTGTTTCACTCAGCCAGTTTAAAAAACTGAGGATATAATTAATAAAGATTATGTCACACGTGGAATCTCATTAGCAACAGACAACCTTTCCCACAAGGTTAAAGAATGTCTATTAACCTCGACTTATTTGAATCAAAAGTGAATTGTCACTATTTTGTCTCAAATAAAATCTAATGAATGCGATCTTGCCGCTCGTCAGTCTAATAGAGAAGAAATGTAAAACTTAACAGAAAACAAAACAAATCAATTTATCAAAAAAAAACAGAAAAGAAAAGACTTTTTTACAGGATAAATGTCGTTTCTTACTTGAAATGAAAATAGGCCGGGTTTCAATGACAGGATTGTATTCAAATAACAACATGACAATGGCTTTAACAATAAACATCGTTCAAAGTAAAGTGAGGTTTGCGGTTGACTGTATTTATGTTATTTACACTGTTAACGATCAATTTAATCTAGCTTATAGTTTTGTTGCACGGAGTGTGTTCGGTGCGCGAAGAACTTAAAAGTGTGTTTTTAAAACTTGACTGCTTAAAGTCAGAGTTTAAAACGTAAGCATGCAAATATAGTTTTTTGATAAAATTAGAAGTGTTTGTTAATTCCAACTTTGGAATTACAATCTTTTTTTTGGCAGCTACTGGATGAGAAACAAAGGTTTCGTCAAAATAACTTTTACGAACTTCGAAAATTTCAAAGTAGCTAGTTAACTATTGAAGCATTATGTTAGGATGCTTTTCCATGGCACTATCACATATTTGCCGCAATTTGTTTCTTTCTAAGGAAAAGCATTACAATTAGTTCCTTCCTTCTTTTAAAAACAATAATTTATTTTAATAATCGAGGACATACGGTTTAGTCTTTGACGCCAGCTATGGGTGGCTTGACGTTCTAATAAAACACATCTGTAAATTTACATGTGTGTTCTTAAATCTTTAGATGATATTTAACTATAAGATACTGACAGTGATGTTTCTAGCTGTGACCGTTGATTGTACGTCTCAAATTGTCGCTGAAAAATTATATTTATATATTTATTAATCATTTTCTTGTATCCATTTTAGCTTTTAATATTTTTCGTGGCAAAAATAGCATGAACAGCAAAATAACAAACTACAGCTTGAATGAATAAATATTAATATTTTAATGACTCTGAGGTTATAAATTTTATAGTAGTCTATCTTTTAACATTTTTCTCAGTTCTTTGAAGCAAACCTTTACACAAAACATTTGATGAAAAGCATGATTATAAAAATTCAGGAAGAAAGGACAAAGTTTATTTATGCTTTTTAGTATTCATGATGTAATATAATTGAAGTAATATCTAACATTTTTTCGTTGTAATTTGTAATATTTCTTCGTTACAATCTCCGTCGTAATTGCTCTACAATAATACAAAAGTTTGTTTGGGAGGGAGGCACATGCACTTTTGTTCTTTAGAAATAGTGAAAAACTATGTCCTAATTGCTGTCACAACGTCCCTATATTAGATTGACGTCAATGTTTTTAATTAAATTTATAAAGCTATTGCTGCGCACTTTTGAGTTTAGGCCAAATAACTTGGAAACAGGTGGAAATAACTGATTAATCTCCCGCGTAGTAAATAGTTCTGGATACCTTGTAACTAAAATTAGGCCAATGTTCCAAAGCTAGGTCAACCCACCAGTTTTGGAGCAAGGGCGGTTCATGACGTCATAAAAACCCTGGAAGCTCAATATCTTTTCAACCGTTTGTTGAAAGCACGTGTACCTATACATTTTCTTGATCAGCATTTCAAGCTACATACAATAAGGGCAACGGGTAAACGATTTCTTTAAACAAAATTATACATTGGTAAGTCTTTGCTGACGTCAGCAAAAGTTTTACCCTTACATCTCCTTACGTTGAAAGCACATAAGTCTATAAATTATTTTGATCAAAGTTTTAATCTTTTTGCAATAGATGCATCGGCTTAACAAACATTTTTTTAAAAGAATTGTTGTATATATGAATTGCTGACGTCATCAAAATTCTTAAAACCTTCACCTTTTCTATTGTTATTTTGTCTCAATCATATTTACCGCGGGTTTATTGACTCTCTTATATTAATACGCAATAAGTTTGTCTGTAACTACAAATACCGAATTAGGCCACAAGTCGGCTTTCCAAAGCAGAAGTTTCTTTCTGCTAAATAATGCACAAATTTGAAAACATATTGTAGCTCGTTTATCATTTTCTATTTTATGCACTACGCACAAGGATGGCGCAATAAATGTTGAAAAATGGATTAAAATATGTGAATTATGTGTTTGAAGGAAAACGTTAACGTGTATCATCACCCCAGGGTTTCTCTGCAGTAAATTCACTTAGGCAGAAAAACAACAGAGAGGAATCGTCATTTTAATACCACCAGCAATAGCCCGTCAATGCAAAAAAAATTAAGGAATTTATTTATCCGTTTCCTGCATACAATTGTTTATAATTTAAAAGTTTGCGATGCCACAGCAAAACTGGCGAACGAGGCATATGTGGCACCACGTGGAAAATATACTCGCTGTGATAAGAAACAGAAAACGTACGTGCAAAAAAAACTTACAAAGTGGCAAATGCAGTTTATATATATGTTTATATATATCATGGCCAAAGTAGAAAGCACAAAACCACAAAAGACCTTTTAGGTAAATCGTTTCTCAAGGTCAAATTGATAAAATTTAAGGCTTAAATTATCAATTATTATTATTAAATTTTAAGAAACTCCAGGCTTAACCAAGTACATTCATTTCTTATAAAAAAAACGTGTGTTTACATTTATTTCAAATAGCGACAAAAAATATTATAAATTGTGGCAGTAACATTATTTATTATCGCGTTAAATTTATTAGAAATTGCAATAGTTAATACAAATCGCGAAAATTTCACAAATTTCTGAACAACGGCATTTGTACGCCAATTTTTACATAATGAAGGATGAATGATGAAGAAAACCTGCTTCTTTCGTTCCGCGTTATTTACCAGATAATATACTTTATAACGATAATTCGATCAACCGATGCTGGTCTGACCTGTTTTAAATCAGGCTGTCTTGATCTAGTTAATCTTCATAACACACAAATTCTATCCAGCATGAATTTGAGCGTGAGGCTAGCCTTTATAGCTCACCAACGCCGTAAAGGCTATTTCTAAGTATTTTTGGGAAGAATCTTTGTTGAGTTACGAATCCTTGTATTGCGTACAGCTACAAATGAACATCATAGCTCTCCCCTGCAGGTATCCTTATTTTATCTTCTGGCCTCAATCTTCTAGCAAATCTCTTGCAGAAAGCTGAAAGTAATATGCAGAACCGAGATAACCTTGTAAAATAAAGGTTTTGTGCCAAACAAGATTTTTTCTCGACTAAAATTTCAACATTGAGCCTTGTCTCATACTATATTAAATCAAATCTATTTATTTATTCTATTTTTAATTATGCCTTACCCGTCTGTTCTGAACATAGTATCTACGTGAGAAAGATAAAAAATGTTGTAATCATCTCAGTTTCTTTCTAGGATGTTTAGCTTCTTTCGTTTAAAAGCTATTAAGTGACTGTTACATAGAACGTATTAAATTTCCACTTCTTTTCTTCCATTGAAGGCAGCCCTCACCAATCTGGTGTCAAGTAACTCTGCATGCCGAGAACTTAGACAGATCAGCCTAGACAGGACAATTTCCTACTTGTCTCATTCGAGAAAATACGCAAACTCGACTTGGATCTACATAAATTGCTGCCAATGGAAAATCATCATAATTCAGTACACACTTTTACAATTCCCACTGTTTAAAGTTTCGTGTGATTTTAATTGGGTGCATGTAAGGTGCGCACGAAAAAATTGAGCTGTTTTGTTATTACCGGCCACTTTTCTTGGTTGTGGACTGCTTATTTTTCATTTTTAAACTGATCAAAGAGATGACACCTGGCGAACCCTCCTTAAAAACCCTGGAGGCGTCAGGCGTCCTTGGCATAAAATAACAATTCGGCTGCCAGTTTAAATAAAATATGCATATTATTATTGAGCTCGCTGCTCAGTGACTAAACAGGAGGGCTCTACAGTTTAATTTTTCCTCTGTAAAACAAGCACCAAGCATTATTTATGCTACCTAAATTGCAAAGTCAACCTTTTTTTGCCTGAATGAATTTCTTATCTTCCAAGCTTTAAAGTTTTTTCTCGATGCTGTGTACATTTTATTGACATAAACTATCTCTTATGCAGGGATATTGTGTTATTAAAACATGCTTTTACTGGTACACCTTTTAACTTTTATTAGAAACCTTATTTATTTAAAAAAATGATGTAACTTTTCTATTTCATTATATTTCAGTCTTGCGTTTGTGAAAAGTAATAAAAACGATTTCTAGTAATTAGACTAGCATCACCTGTTGCAAATGCTAGGCAAGCGAGGCTTGAGTTTTTATTGGTTTGCGATACGTTGATGATTAGAAATAGGATTTGTTGTAGCTGTGCAGCTATTTGTTTTTTCTAATTTGGGGGTATTTTTAAAGCGTTAACGGTATAATGCTTACCGCTTGGCTTCGGGATCATAACTGAAGTAGATGGTCTTTTAACATTTGAGCTGATCGATACGAATTGTTTCTGAAAAATATATATTGCACTTCATACTGCAAAGAAATACCTTGAGATAATGGTAAGTATATTTCAAAAAAGTACTTTTCTACTTGTCACAAAGATGAAAAGATCAAAATTTGAGAAGAACAAAAGTTCCATTATGGGGTATAGCGCCATCACGAAAATGTGGTTCAAAGAGATAACAGTTCCTTTTTGTGCAAGACTCCTAATGTAAAACCACTGTTGATTTATAAGTACCCATCGGATATAACATTAAATCCGTCAAAAATTGGTCATTTGGGGACCGGAGGAAACCTATATTATTTGCACTTCAAATATAGTGCCATCAAAATTTATTATTCTGGGAAGTTTAGGAATCGAAAGTGGGCTTATGACATTTTACTGACTGTAAATTTGTTTACCTTTTGTTAATATAATAACTAAATCAGTTTGTTGTCGACAATAGAACACGTCGACGAGTACTGAAATATATAGCAAATAAGCAATTGCACAAGTACTTCAAGCATAAGTTCCAAATTTGATGACCCTGTTATAAAAGGATGCCTTGACAGTTTTCATATTATTGCACGGTCCTGGGTTACTCTCGACATCACCAGCTTTGGGGAGTAAAAGTAGTTTGATTTTTACTACATTTCAATTACACATTGTAACTGTAAAATTCATAGCAACGCCTAACAACCGTACAACATAAAAATCAGCAGGAAACCTGTTATTTTGTACTGGTACCGTCATGTCAGTGTCAGTATTACTATCGTTTTTTTTTTCTTGACTAGCTACATGTGAAGCACCAATAGCAGCCCTGTATGCTTGCAATGTACACGTGTTAGTTGTGCAATTCTAATTGTTGAATATTATCAAGAACCACAATCGATGGTTTAAAATGTAGCCACAATTGTATCAGTGGTTTCAATTTGATAGTCGCAATTCAAGTAAAGTTTTTCTCAGTCTTGGCAGTAACGAATCGTGTACCAGAAAAGAAGCGAAATGATGTTATAAAGTTAATAAAAGTAAAGGTAAAAGGCAACAAAATTTTGTTAAAAAAGAGAGTGTATAATCGTTTGTCTGTCTGTCTGTCTGTCTGTCTGTCTGTCTGTCTGTCTGTCTGTCTGTCTGTCTGTCTGTCTGTCTGTCTGTCTGTCATGTAAAATTGTAACCGCAGTAGCGAGACACACGAAATGCAATGAATAAAAGATGGGCGAACCTGTGGAATTATCCACGGACTGCCGACTAGTGCTACATATTATGTGAGAGAAGTTTGCGTCAGTTGAGCTCGGAAGTATTTTTATCAACGCAAAGACGAAGTAGCACAGATAGCTAATATTTAATGGAAATAAGTAGTTTTGTTTTAAACACAAAAAAGAAATTATGCTTATCTAAGGTTTTGCTTATTTTACCTTCTAAGTGATTGCCAGGAATGTCATTTGCATCACTGCATATCTAAAAAGCATTTGGCAATGTAAAAAAATCCAGACCAGAAGAAATACCAAAAGTCAGCAACGTTTTTTTTGATAAAAAATATACGCATTATAAAGGTCAGGTCAAAAACTCCACAAGAGTATACAGTCCATTTATTATTTTACTTTTTTTGCTCATATTTATATAAAAGTCGAAAGATCCAAACATTATTTCGTGACGTTCTCTTTTGCATGCATAACAAATGTTTTGCACTTTAAAAGTTAGATTAGAAGGATTCATAAACGTTTTTCTCCTCGTTTTTCTCTATTAAATGCAAAGGTTGTATCAGTCTGGCCTTTTCCCAGACCGAGTATTTTAATAAGTTCATCCGACTCTTCTTTCTGATAGGTGTAGCTAGAAGAAAGTAGCTAAGTAGCTTGTGTTGTGAATCTTTCACGCGATGCAATGTTTTAAACAATGAAATGTTATACTTGAGTTAGAACCTTGTTTGTTTTAGTATGAAGCGCATTTTTAGAAAGGGGAGCATTTTTTGATAAACTTCTATTTTAACGATTTTATTAATTCCAAGAAGTACTATAATGCTGCTTTAAACTTTTAAAATCAAAAAGAAAATTAACATCCTTAACACTATTTGGTATGGGGGGAGAGGGCATAAAGTACCCGCGACCCACTTTCAAAGTCTCATAACTTTTTAATTAATGGATGAAATTCCTTGAGATTTTGGGACTTTTCCTAGCTTTTATTTGACTTTCGGAAAATAAAAGTGTCAATGTCCCTTTGTCCTTTATAACTTTTGCTGCAGTGGTAAGAATAAATGTTTTCGAAACTAACCAGTTGCATAAATATGTATTTACTAGCCGGGAGACCCGGCGTCAAAACGCCGGGTTAAGCCACAAGTAACTGTTGTTGAACGCCCTAAGGAGCGCTTAATAAGAACCGCAAACTGTGCGACACGGTCAGGTGGAGCGCTTTAGTATTGACATAGAGCATGTCGCAAATTGAGTGAAGCGCATACACCATTGTAGTGTTGAGACTGTAACATATTTTTTCAAAAAATAACTTTCCCACAACAAAGGCTGAAATAAAAACCGTTGTTACTCCATCATAGCAAAACAAATTGGTCAATATTTTTCCTTTTTTTGCGGAATAAGTTTTTGTGACAGTTAAAAAGTTACTTGTGATACCAGGCTGAGCGCTTAGTACAGTCAAACGGTGTTGCACAGATGTATAGGGATAATACCCTTAACTATCGCAGACTGTGTTTAATAAAAGCACAAGAAACAGTCCATTGCTAACACAGGGCTGAGCAGTTTAGTCCAGGTAAACAGTGTTGCATCTCCGTACAGGATTGTTGACCGAGAAAGTTTAAAAAATAATTGTTACAGTGGGCACGTTGCACATGCGCATAGGCGTAACAGCCTTTTCCAAAAAAACAATCTATTGTTAACACTGAGCTAAGCGCTTAGTACAGTTAAACAGAATTGAACAGGCGTATAGGCATATTACCCTTTTCCAAAATCTTCATTGCAACTTTGGTTTAAATAAAAACACAGGGAACAGCCTGTCGTTACCCGTCCAGCCAAAACAATCGCTCAGCCATTTCATTTGCAGAAAAAGTTTGCAGAAAAATAATAGAATAAGTAGTTACCTAGCTAACTGCATTTAGCATTAAAAATTATTGCTTAGGAATATTATTGTAGCCAAACTGCATTTTTATACTTTCACTTCACCAAAGATATAGCTAAGGAGGTAGCTAAATAGCAATCAGTCTCAACACAAAATTAAAGTTGGCTAGGATAAAAAGCTCCTATACTATACGGAATAGTAATAAGTAAGGCTCTAGCTAGCTAGCTAGCCTTCAAAATCTTCGTTCCTAGCCAAAAACCCTAAAAATGGTGCGTTTAGGATTTAAACATGGCTAAAAAACGTGACAATTTATTATCTTAGCATGTAAAAACATATAGAAAAAAATATTAAAAAATAGAAGTATCAGAAAGAAAAAAATAATGCAAACAGTTAAGAAACTTCTTTTTCTCCAGCAATGAGTTGGTTCAATCTGATTGCCATATTTCGGACGGATAACGTAAAAATCGTTTCTAAGAAATATAAAGAGCTTTAGTTTCTGATTGGTCATTTATATAAAGCGGAGGACCGACGGGTTTCTTGTCCCTAGTGTGCTAGTATTTCGTGCGTAGTTAACACAAGTCGCTTTTGACGCACGAACAGACAGACGACGGCTATTATAATAGAGATAGTTGTTGCCCGTGGAAAAATCCACGGGTTCGCCCGTCGTTTATATTTACCCGCCGCAACAAAGTGGATGAAAATATATCGTATTTGATATTCGTGTTTCCGCAACATCATTTTCTAACTCAGCGGGGGGTGCGCGCAGAGACAGACGACGGCTATTATCATAGAGATGTATGTGATAGTGACAAAAATTCATCATAGAACATGACATGCATAATGTGTGATTTACAGACCGAAATATTTTTTTCTTTACTTAAAACAGATCTAACCTTGTTAGTAACTGTTGTTGCTATTACTTCCAATCTGGGAATGGTTGTTGACTCTCAGCTTTCCATTATCAAACTCCGTAACAGTCCCCTTTTTGTTTTTTGCAGTTTCTTCGGTTTTGAAACATCTTGGTATATGCACAGCTTTTAATCCAAGCAACTCAGCACACCACTTTTCCCACGTTGCTCTTTTTTCGTTCCCAAAATTTCTTGTCATAACACAACTTCCTGAAGAAGAAGTGTCTCTTGGAGTAGAAACGGTGCTGAAATCCAAGTGGATCAAAAATTGAGCTAAATGTTAAATGTTTACCTTGTTAGTGGTGTGTCTTTAAAGTTAAGTGTTAAAACCGAAGGAATTATATTTTACACCAATATACTACTAACATTCATCTTTTGAAACATCAGTTTTTCTGAAATTACTCCTCTTTCACTTTCATTAACATTCTCTAAAACTTTTGTCGAGTTCTCACTATCTTTTTTCGAAACTACCTAAGTTGCATAAATCTTTTATTTTTTTTTCCAACAGATTAATGAATTATTACACGGACGAAGCGTATCATCTACAAAGAAGTTTTCAAATGTACGATTAGCTTCTATGCGAACTATATTATCCGTTATCTTCTTGTTATCTGTCTGTTTTAGTGCAAATTCGGAGTAACTTGGTGGCGAAGCTGTGCCAAACAGGTGAACCATCATTTTCCATCTAGCCAGCAGAAAAATCTTAAGAAGAAAAACTGTTCTGTTGGAATGTGCACTGAATAAAAATGCCTTTAAATATCAGCGATAATGGCTATTTCATCTGTTCTATTATTCCATTTAGTACCTCAATTAGCGGCTAACAGCTTGTAGCAAAAACATCTACTCCAACGGATGCCAGCATAGATAAATCGGCCAACTGGTTAACGTTGTAAAAAAACGTTGTTTTGTTTCTATTCCTTTAATAATTCTACATTTTCCTTTCTGTTGAGTTGTGCTTACTGAGTAAAGAGATCCTAGTGTTCTATACCATCTTGTTATTGGTTGATACTTTTAACATAATGTCAACAATTTTCATCCTATCTACTGAGGCATCCGGTAAGTAAACTGTACTGTTCTATCTCGCAATATTGTTTTTTCAAAGTACATTTTCACGCCATATCAATATATACTAGCCGAATTCCCGTGGAAGAATCCACTGAATCTTTCATTAAGCTGATGTAAGGGATACCAAACAAGAACATACAACACAGTAATTTGAATTTTCAAAACTCACATTTTAACCTGGATGAGGCTCTATGTCTTTTTTATAACGGGATGGAAAAAAGAGAAAAAAGCCCTGGGATCGAGGTTGCTTATAATATACATTATTCTATGTTTCTCGCCGAAACAAAAATGTCTAAAAATTTAAGCATGTGCAACAAAAAAATTATAAAAAAATTTATGAAATAAAAATGAAAAATGTCCAAAAAAATCAAAGGCGTCTAACAACCGTTACGTAAAAAGCAAAATACGCTAAAACTATATACTTGCTTTGCTATTCCAGAAGTACACCAGGGTAAAAAGGGATACCAAACATTAAAAAAAAATCCAACATTTTTCGTGAAGTCATACAAAATCAGCTATTCTGTCTATTGCATACGGCAACCCTTCCAAAGTTATAGTCAAAATATAAGACATTAATAGTTAAAACACATAAAAGAGAAATATAAAAACTTGAATCATTTGGTATATTGTATATCTACCGAAATATTCAATCCAAAATATTAAAAGAACTTATAATCAAGAAAATCACGCATAAAATCAAAGAAGATAACAATGCAGCGTTTTCGAATTTAAGAATCGAATATATTTCAAACGATCGTAACATATCAGATGTAAACATTGATTTAAGTTTAGGTTTTAGGCTTAGGTTTTTTAAGACGACATCAACACTGAATTACACAGTCTGTAGTGTGAAAAACAGTAACAACGGAAAAATTACTTTTTACAGTTTATGTAAATTCTTCTCCAGGATATACACGCAGTTTTTATAAGAATAGTTTGTTTTAGTTTCAGCCTCGATGTTCTTAACTTTTTTGACAAATGCTTTCCTTATTATTGTCAATATGTTCTTAACATGACTATGGCCTGAAAATATATAATGCCTTAATAAAATAAAGCATGCTAAAAGTTACTATAGCTAGCTAATGGCAGTTCTACTACATGTAACGGCCCATTGCTTGGAGACAAAAAAGTCCAGTTCGTTTGATATACAATAAAAAAAGTAAACTTCTAATCAATTTTGTGCGTCATACAAATGTTCATATTTAGAACAAACTGTCAAGCTTGGACATATTCTTAGGATATTCTAAAATTCTAACCCATTGTTCAGAGTATATTCTTACAAAATAGGTGCTTAAAGAAAATATTTTCCGGCTCAAGACACTACAACAAACTTAATATTTAAGGAAAAATTTAGCTCTGAAAGAAACGGCTAAAAAATCGTTATACATCCAAATTCAATTCTCTATCAAGTAATTTAGACAACACACCTGTTTTTTTTTTTGCCTTCTCAGTAGGTCGCAAGCTAGCTCGAGACTAACAATTGTGGTTAAAAAACTCACACATATTGTCCAAACTATCGTTTTAAGATAGTTTGAGATAAATTAAACCAAGAAGGGGAATTATTCAGAAATGTGGACAATAATTTTCCCGAGAGCAATTATGCGAGAAATAAAGAGAAATATCCTAGAGGAAATTGTCGTAGAACCTGCTGCTGATGCAAGAAAAATAATGAAATAAGTTAATCTTAAGCTAAACTTGACTACACTATAATAAATACAACATTATGAACACCTATCGCCCCATTTGCAACATTTTATTATAAAGTTGAAGAAATTGTGTTAACAGGGTGGACATGATTAACCAACAATAATTTGTGTCTTTTCTAAACTTCCTTGCAATTAACGTTATTTCCTGGTCTGCTGACATTCGAGTTGATATGCGATTCATTCCATCTTAAATCAGCACAACGTAAAGTCATACAAAAAGTGGGAAGACCGAATTGTTTAACCATAGACAAAACCTCAAATAGAATCCTTTATCAATGAGCAGGTGTTCCTTTAATTGGGCTCATAAATTTGAAAGCATTTATTTTCTCCAATTGACAGTTTCAGAGAAATATTTTGACAACATACCTGCAGTCACAGTATTTGTGCTGGCCTTTTCCATAGCAATAACAATTTGTCTAGCTAGATTGAGTTGATACATAGTAGATAGAGCATAGAAAATATAATCTCGGTCTGATGCACACTTTTGCTTATAATTGAGGAGCCGTTGATTAAAAGATTTAGTAGGAGTCAATTTTATATCACGCTCATCTTTGTACCCAAATTTCCCTGTTTGGCAAATCTGTAACATTTTCAATAAAAAAGGCTTACTTAAGTTTTTAAGTGATGAGGGATCAGTAATTCATCAATTATTACATCAGTATATAATGAATTATGTTCTTTTAAATAAAGCAGGGATGATTTTACAAATTCTAGGTTAACAGTTTCAACTTTGGAGATTGGCCCTTGAGCATAATACTAACCCTTTTGAACAGTATTCTCCAGGTAATAATTGTTTTCACTAGCCTATTTAATGATTTCAAGTCATTTGGCATGCCAAATATTTCCAATATATTCCAAACAGCTTGAGAGGGAGTTTTATATTTCAGTAACTGTTTATGACACGTGAAACAAATGAAGGACTTTCCATCAGTACTCAAAACTAAATGAACCAAGTCAGAGACGTTTATTTTGCATTTGTATAAAACTACAGACCGTTTGTAAAAACAACGATTACATATAACACAAAGTAAATGCTGGGCCTTTTTTAACAGCATTTTTGAATTTTTACATTCTATTTGAAGTAAGTCTTTCATTTCAATATTTATTATATCTTTGTTTCAACATTTTTTATGTTCTTGGCTACCTGATAGAGTTTTCTTTTTATATCTACCATGTGGGTCGAACAGATATATTTATAGCTTTTGTCCCAATAGCAGAACTATAACCACATGTACAAAAAAATTAGACCATCACCGATAGAATTTAAAGTTAAGAAATAATTTTTATCACCCAAAAACGCCGAAAATTAGTAAATCATGCACAGTTTTGGTCCTATCTCTTCATCCCTGCAAGAAACCAAACTCATGGATTCATGCTACATATATAGAATGACATTCCATCCGTTAAAAAGCTTCGTTAGTTTGAACTCTAAAAAAAAACAATATCATAAGTGGGAGTTGAAAATATTGGCAAATTAAAACATAAGCTAAACAAAAAGCCAGTAGGCATCCGTTGTCGAATTTACAAAGTTGATTCTATTACTCATTTTTTTTGCCGCATCATCTTAAAGTCAAATAAATGCACGTGGATAATTACAGTCAATTTTAATTACCCATGTGTCCATGTGGCATTCTATTAGCTGACAAATTGCTTATTCATTCGACCACACTTACGTAAAATAATAATTATTTTGTGAAATATTTTAAAGGAAAACCTTGCAAAGTACAACAATCGAACAATATCACAAACAAGTAATATTTCTCCTTTCTTATTAATTAATGATGATTCAATTACCTCGTATAGAACGTAGAAAATTTCCCTCATTGAGCTTGCAACGTTGTTACCTTTTGTGGTTGTTTGTAAAATATTTTTCATCTGGCGGGAAGATTTATATTGTATTTTATTTTCTATATGTTGAAATTGTCTACAATTTTAATATACCTACAAATTTGGTGGTCTGTATAATCAAAGATAAGACACTTATACAATTTGTTTAAGTACAATTTGGTGTACTAAGGCGTTGACTTTTTCCATATCTGTCAATGTTAAGTAAACATATGTGATGTAATGTTTGAAGGCTTTCATTAATACAGACTTCAGATCGGAAAGTTGTCGCAAAAGCATATAGGATTGTAATGGTGCAAATTGGTGATACTCTTTCATTATCGACAACTCTTTCTATTCCCTGCAAATGTGGGCGTTTTGTTTTACTTTCATAATATGGAAAAGTCAGTTCTGAGAAAAAAATTTCAAAGTGTTTAAAGCCATCATGTGACGAAAATATCAGTCTTAGCTATGGCAGATACTCACCTCACTTTAGTGTGTTGTCGTGAGTTGACAAAAAACAAAGTATGTTGCCGAACAAAATAAAGTATATTTGTAAAAGCGACCGAAAACACATAACCCATAACGGCAACCAATCCCAGATGCTCGAAAAACGTTCATCGCTTCAAATATAAATAAATTGTGTGAGGATTAAAGACGTCCAATTTGTATCAACTAAACAAATTTTAAGTAATGGAAATAAATATAACTTGTAAAAGAAATTTTAATTGCCAATCGATACTGGAAAGCTTTAATGAGATAAGAAAAACGGTTGCTCACTGCGGAAATGAGTTACATTAAGAAATTAGATGACATGGCACACGAAAATTAAGAAACTTAACATTTGTTGACATAAGGACAATATTTTCTTGATTTAGAAAGAAATTTGTATAACAATAACTCCGTCAATTGGAAACACGTGTCACAATATTGCATCTTTATTTTACACCGTAGTATTACTGCTTCACTAAAACGATAATGGAACATGTCTTTATTTTGAAAGAACAGGAATTCGATTTTCATTTAAAGTGATGATGTCATAGATAACGTATAAAGTTTGCAGAAACCTTTACAAAGGATACCACGCACATGTCACAAGAAGCGCTCGGTTACTGCTTGACCTTAGTTGAATTTTCCTTATTGCATTTGTTTGAGAGGCAAATAGATCACGAGAATTATTCTTTGTTACCATCCATGTACAGTAGCTGTGTCTAAATTTTTTTTAACAAAAAAAAAAAGATTTTAAGAAATTAGCAATGGACAGTTTTTCATTTTGTGAGGAAACCTTACTAAATTTCAGCAATCTTATGGCATAACATTATAAACAGCAAGATTAAAAGAAACTAATTTAACGAAGAAAAAATACAGCGTGTTGTGTGAGTGTGTAAAAGAAAGCTTTTTTCTCTTTTACAATTAGAGTTTGCATATTCATTGCCGCTTTTGTTGAATGCATAGAAGAATGTACGGATGATTCATTGTGAAAAATTGTTTTATTTAAAGATGACCTAATGAAAATTGAAAAAAAGAATATGCCGTACATGTACATGCACGCATGCGGTCATATATGACGTCAATAGCTCCTCTCAATTTTTCATAGATTCTAAAACTTTAACTTCACAAAGACCTGGACGCACATGTTTCTTTGACAGACTTCCATGGGATAACATATCATATAATAAAAGTGTTAAATATTTTTCCTCAAATTTTAATCATTGTATGTTCGAGCCCAAACAAACCATTACTCATTGCTGACATTATGCATCTTTGACATTCTGTCACAAATTTTTTTCTTGATATAATACATTGACAAAAGAGGTTAGAATTATCATATTTAAAGATATTCAGCAGATTTTTAATTTAAGACAAAAACAAGATTGATAGTGAAATAAAAATAAAACAAATTCGTGAATAAAACTAGGCCAAAAATTCACACACGGTGTAGATATGTGATCAGATTAATCCGTAAGTTGCACATTTAGCGAGATCTGAAACACACACATTTCAATAAAGCAATCATGCAAAGTAATTCTATCTTAATTTTGATAAATAACTATGAAGACTTCAGAAGTGACACTCATTATTTATTGCTATGGAGCTACCGGCATTGTATACTGTATTACGTTTTTCTTTAGGTTAAAATTATTGTTTGAGTGCACTATTGTACACAAAACATAATTGAATGCTTGTTTAGATATGTAAAAATTCAGAAGTGCTTGAGCTATTGAATTTGAGTATCAAAATCCAAAGTGTAATTGAAGGAAAAAATATTGTTGTTTATAACATTATAGCAATTACATTTAGTTTTACATCATACTATTAAGACTGGTGAGAACGTTTTGCTACTACGTACATCATACTAATAAGCTGGCAATGAGAAGGATTAGATTCCCTCTCGTCGTAACTGCAACCAGATAACAAATACATTGTACCACGTGTATGCTAACAATACACGCAAATAGCTTATCCATAAACATGTGTATGCAAATAACCGTCGGTCGCAACATGAATGCCCGTTAAGATCGATGTTGCAAGCAGGATGATTAGCCTCTGTGTAAACTATTGATGTTTTTCATAACATGGTAACATCAGTTATAAAGTCACTTGCGCAGTATAGCAACACGTCACTTGATTGAGAAGTAGAAAAAAAAAGGTTATGTCAATATAGGTTAAATCAATAAAAACCAACTAAAAAACAGCACTAAACATGCCGCTGTGGGATTAAAACTTCTTAGTTGAAGTAAGCTCGAAAAACAAACAAATTTACAATCATAAATGTCACTGTTATGACAGCGGAGGATATGGAGTCAAATGAAAAAGGTTGTAGCTACAACTTACAAGTCCTAATGGAAACCTAGTCATTTAAAAAAAATAAATTAAAACCTATTGAAGCGCGAAATTAAGATACAAAAAGGCATTTAAAGCATCGCATCGTATAATATACTTCCAAGGTTATGACGCATGTACATTCCCTCGTATTCTTCTGTAGTATGGAGAGGTTACGAGAGTAATGTGACATATTTTGTGGATTGTACGACGGTAAAAGGTTAATAATTCTTCAATTATAAAGTATGTCATAAAGATGGTGAATACAGAGGCTGCTTCAAATATGCACCAGTGCGACGAATTAATATTGTTTTGTATGTAGTCCATGCATGTACTGTGCATGCATAGCGATGCACAGTACATACCTTTGATAGAGAGATTGCTTTCCACTAATAACACATAAAAATGTAACAAAATATAATCGAAATGATCCTGACGCGAATTCAAAATCATTTAAATAAACGTTCATGTTTAGTTTGGGTTTATCATGTAACTCGCTTCCAAGGATTCCTTGACTTTGTATGCAGATGATGTGGCGTGAGCTTTCTTTTCGAGTGATTCATCTTGATGCCTCTCCAAATCAGCTCCATTTTAGCTATTAACCATTTTTCAAGAAATTCTGCAGTCGCCTTATCTACTTTGTACCGAAGACATGTATTTCTTTTATATCTTCCGCGTGTAGTGCGTTGAACCACTTCAGCTATGCCTTTGGTCATGCCATGATATATTCGATGGGTACGTAGACCTAGACATATTCAATATTTTATTAGGTAAGCACATAGACAGCACAGCTATAATCAATAAATCATAGTACCTAAAGTGATTACTGCTGTATTAAAAAATCGAGCTGTTTTGAAACAGAATTGACAGAAATCAGGTGCACAATAAAGGTTTGTAACAATACCTTGTATAACTGTAAGAAGGAATAAAATGCAAAATGCTGTTCCGGATAAACCCATAGTGAAATAATAAGGTAGATCCTCTAATGTTCTTCTTTATTTTTTCTACATGTATTCGCGAAACCTTTTTTTATTATTTACCCATCTAATGTCATTTACTTTTTACAGGTTTAGAAGAAAAGGAAATTATATAACACGACTCTTAATGAGGTTGTACCCATGTGCCTGTATATACAAAAAAGTGAGCATTCTTTTGTCACAAATACCACGCATTTTCTTTCTTTGAAACTACACGTCACGTTAACTTTTCTTCCACATACGGTAATGTCTTATTGAGACACCAGTGATGATCTCGTGACTAACAATTTTTTATATCAGTTACTGTTGTTGTAGGTTGCCAGAAAAAAATCCTCACTAATGATGTGATTAAATGAGGGAAAATTATGTGTTTAAATCTACTTTTCTCGCTCTCTTGTTATCTGTAATTTTAAAGTTGAAAAAGACATATACAAATTGGATATATACAAATAAAAAGTCGTTGACATACTTGAGGATATACTGATATATTCTCTCTATTAATAAAACACGTATTGTATTTTGTTCAAAATCAAAAAAGTGTATTCCCCTTTAAACTGAGGATGCATTAAATATCAATGCGCGGAATAAATACGACGTGCACATATGTAATGAAAAGATGTCCACAAGTAAATTCTGAGATTTTGAAAAAAGGAGGTGATAAAGGGGGTTGATAACTGATTTAATTCTCCGACTACAATATCTCTTAAGAATTTTCTTATTATAATTTCTCTTTTTGGTTGACATTCTATGTAAATCTTGTAAACGACAGTGGAAAGTATAAGCGAAGTTTTAGCAGATCTACCTTTACACAATTACACAATATTGTGACACATAACACTAAACACATATAAAACCAGAAAAAATTAGTATAGCATACAATCAATTTAAGTGAAAATTGCGTATAACGAGAGAAAACTACATGGGATCGTTATCCACCATAGAAAATGCTTGTGAAAATTGCAATCAGTATCCTACGCAGATGTGAATGCGAAAAAATACTGACAAGTAATATAGATAAAATTATACCGGTAATAATAGTTTAGACGTATTTGTAAGATTAATTTGCGATGACACCTGCGCAGATTTCAATATGCAAAGCAAAATAAAAGGTTTTAGGACAGTATAAAATTGCGCTTAGGATGGTTGGTTTGAATTTTAAAAAAGTACGGATTTGGCAATATCAGGTAAAAAATGATTAGCTATTTTAAATCACGAATTTTAAAAAACATATGAATACGGTTTTTTGTGTAAAAATTGAGTTTATTTCACCACTATTAAATTTTTGCTTAAGTACAAACAACCTTTTTAATTGACCAAGGACATATGCATTTGTTAAAGGAATCAACAATAAATGCGTGTTGCTTTTCTTTTTGGGTAAGCCTAATTAATCATAATTTTATCGCGACGTGTGTAGCTAAGGTAAATTCTCATGTAGTTTAATTTAAAGCGACATGAGTGTGTAAACTTCGGTTTTCTATCCAGTATCTATAGGTATTTACATGATTTTAAATAATTTTTTCTGGGTAAATTGGATCAACTTATATCATACCAAGTTTACCCAAACCTCAGCGTGTGTACAAAACTATAACGCATGGAAACCGCGATAAAACATTTCATATGAAGGCAATAATAGTATATTTATTAACTGAAATTTATTTTTAACCAGTTTATACGGGAAGTCCGCAGCGCTGATTGGCTAAAAAGCCTTCACGACCGACTTTATACAGCAAAGTATAACTTTTAACCTTATAGCAACCATAATAGTAGCTTTAAATGTAAACAAATAACATTGCCGAAAAATCGTTACGTAGCTACATACACACAGGACTACATACAGACAGACTCAAAAATCAAGTTGCAGTAAATCCAAAATCTCGAACCACTCCGCCCGTTTTTGATATAAACATTTATTAGGCCCATAAGCAACAAGTAAAACGGCGTTGAACTTGTGAGACTCTTCTATTCGCGAAAAATAAACTTTGGTTCAAAAAACGTTTAAAAGATTCTATAAATGGTTATTCGAATGTTTTGTTTTCGGTCAGTATATTGATCTCAGGTAATATTTCTCCGTAGACATACACAAAACAGTTTATATTGTTTTAGAAATGTATAATCTTTTACCTTAAATCTCTATATTTCCAATTCTGAACAATCATGTCATAAAGTTTGTTTTCATTATGTTCAGACAATTTTATTAAGCTAAAAGATATTATACAAATGCTTCTGGAGTTCGAATACGTATGAATAAATTGAAGTAAATGATTATCTTTCTCTTTTTTCTCAGTCGTCTAAAAATTACTCTTAAGGAACAATGACACCAAGCTTTGAAGTTTTACTATTTAATTATTACCCTGCATCTATGACATAGGCAAATTACAGCGTTTGCACCATTTTGGATTGTTATGATAACAGCAGAAAATATGAAATATAGGAGCAAGAGGTTGGTTCCGCACTACTTCATTAAAGTACGTAACGTACTGTAATAAATGCCACTCTAATGACAGAGAGGAAATGGAAGGAGATGCATAATGAAAAACAAGTATTTAATATAAGCGACTTATCACATTTCTCCTACATAAGACTTGCAATATATGATAACTATAAGAGTATCTTCATATTAATTTAAAAAACATGATTAGCAGGGACAGGTGTGTAAAATAAACCATAATTAATTTCATTGATCATGTTGTCGCAATTGCTAAACTGTTACACTGTTTAAAATTTTATTTTTTTTCCATGTAGTCGTTAAAAAAACCTTATGACGTTATACAAGTGTATATTAATTGGTCGAAGCACATAAATGTAATCTCAATCAAACGGAATTTATGTTTCGCACATTTTGCAAATCATGATGCAATACTCTTATACAAACCACAAAGTTCTTGTGCTTATAAAATAACTGCCACGAAACTTCAAATATTTCCAAAATTCATTCTATTTTTATTGCATAACTGATTATTTCATTTTCTAAAAGAAATTTCTTGTCGTATTGATTTGATCTGTTATCGTCAAGTTTCTATGTACTTTTTAGCCAGATTCGATTTAATTTTGCTTTTAACCAACGTTCAAGGAATGCTACAGATTCCGTATTGGAGTTATATGTAGATGAAAATTTTACGTTAAAAAACTTCTTTATTAAATCCAGATTATTATTTGCGCTGTATCCTTGCCTTGTTCTTCTTACGCCATGCAAATGCCAACCTGTGTGGAAGTAAATGATAACAGTATAAAATCAAAACAAACACCTGTACAGTGATTCATTACAGTAACATTATTGTATATTTGTAAGGGAATAATAATGCCTTATAACATATACCTTGTGTAACAGCAACCAGAAATGAAATGAGAAACAGTAATGTTTTTATTTCCATTTGTAAACAATATGATAGTATTATTGTTATATGATTGTACATGTGTCGTTGATAGTGCTTTTGCCTTTGTGTTCGCTACTATTACGACGTTGTACTTATACCATTATTGAAAATAAAAAAAATTGAGTAACACAACTTTTGGAGGAAACATGGTGACCTTTGTATTTTGCCACCATGAATACCACGCATCATATTCTTCCAACAGCTTTTCAACTTGTGTAGGCTTTATTTATCTTTTACTTCTTTTAGAGGCATACATTAAAAAAAACGCAAATAAAAATTCGTTTAGAAAACGTATGAACAAATCTCGCGCATCTGTAATAGGATGATCGCATGGAGCGTTAGACATTTGATATTTTGGGCCAATTTTGTCAGATTATTGATCGAAGACATTTTAATAATTTTGTACCTACGTACATAACTAATTGCGAAACAATTTTCATACAATTGTAACAATGGTTGAATGGTTTAAGTTTCACTTATATTGGAAAAGATAAATTGGGACAAGGTGACCTTTCGTTATTGGAGATGGGTATCTTTACCATGTTGCAACAAATGCAAACATAGATATTAGGTAGAAAAAAAGAACTTTTTAATTGTCAAAAGTTAGATTACATAGGACTTTATACATCATGATAGCGGGCTGAATAGATCTAGTGAAATGTCTCGTACACCCTTGTTCTCAATATACTAAATTTATAGATTTGAACATTTACAATAACATTGGTAAAACTATATTCTTTTACCAAGCTAACAAGGCAATGTGCACTATCTTAAGTTCAGTATGTTGTGATAACTAAATTATTGAAAAATTAATACATGTGGCACTCCATAAAGCAAGCAAGTTGTTATGGATTAAACGCTTTTCTATTTAAACTTTTCTATCTGTCGAAACCTAATGAACAATATCAACACAAACACCTGATTAATAAGTTAAAACTTTTCTACATCACTATTTTCACATCTACATAATTCTCTAATGCGTAATCTTAACGGCACTGAGGAATTAGTATGCCATAATACTGTAAATATCATTTGGGAGTGATTCATAGTTACATTGTGGTAGTAATTACATTGTTATATATTAAAAGGTAGTTTCTACCATATCATTTTTGAATAGTGATGACTTTGTATAACTAAAGATCACGCTTGCAAGAAAACACGATATATTCACATACTTCAAAAATTGCTTATTCATGCACCATCGCACATTTATGCACATGTAAATGGATATCATAACTTCATCAAAATCAATTAGAATTCAGTAAATCAATTTCAGAAAACAAGGTTGACAGGTTTGTGTCATGTAATCCTAAGTCTTTTTTGTGGCATAAACAAACATTAATTCTTATAAAATATTTTGCCAGAAAATGCACCCCTTTACTAACTGAGCAAAAAATAAGTGGAATATCAAATAAGGAAGAGGTTGTTGGGAAAAGCGAAAGCTAAATATATCATAACAAAATAAGATGTTAGCCGATGTTAAAAGACATTTAATAAATCATGTTCTCCTATAGTTAAGTTGCAAATGCCCGTTAAAGTACATTGGAAATAATTAAAAAAACAATTATAATTAATGTCAATTTAATAGTAAAAGAGGAAATGGCTTCATATGAGCAAGTTGTGCTTCCGTTTAACTGTTAATGAGTTCAATTTGTCAGTGCCTTAGAAATTGACTTCATGTTTATAAAAAGAATGAACGAAGCCTGTGTGTCATCATGAATTCAACCCATGATGGGCAGAGAGCTCAACTGTTGGAGTGATGATACCAAATATTTATAAAGTTTTATTGTATGTAACATCCAAGTGTACAACAAAATACAAAGAATTTCGAAGGTAAAACCCTTACAGCGTTACCGTTACATATATAAACAGATTTGAATTTTTCCTTTATTATATCTTTATGATCTGATTATGAGATAAGACAAGCAATAAACTTTGACAGAAATTTTTCCCCTAAAATTCCGTGTGTAGGATAAAGTTCTTCTAACGCGATACCTCTTTTATCGCATTATGTAACGCTTGCAAAATGGGTGCGGCAACTGCAATATGCGGTATAATATCTTTGACTGGATTATAATTAACTCATTAGCCTCCAAATATTTGGGTGAGCTTTTATGTTGATGAGTTTGCGAAAGCTTTTTTTTCGATTGATTTAGCGCCATTTCTCGCCATATTAACTCCATTTTCATATTTAACCATTTTTCAAGATAGGTTGTTGAGATAGCATCCAACTTACGAAGAACTGACGTATTTCTCCTATATCGATTCTTTGTGTGCATCATATCTTTGTTACCTCCATTTACTATTGGATTTTCCGCTTGATCTTTTAAAAACAGACCTAAAAACCATATATGGAAAGATACATTTATTGTGTCATAATATGCAATTATGTAACTAATTTTTTGTGATAGAACAGGTTAAAAAAGGCCTCTCTAAAAACCATTCCAAAGCAGTTATAACTCTTCACATTAAATAGAAAAATGATCTCGAAACATACATTTTACTAATACCACAAGGAAAAGAAATGTAGAAAACTATTTCAATAATTTCATTGTAATAATTGTATTTCCTTAAATATAACTTGAATTTGCTTTTATCTTCAATTAGTATTAATGAACGTTAGCAGACACTTGCAAGGTGCAAGTGTCTGCTAACGTTGGGTTGAATGCCTCATGCTGTCGTGAAGCTGTATTTATTTGTTTAGAGAAAAAAGAAAGTCATGTAACGCGACTTTTATTGAGGTTATTGATGTAATTGCAAACGCAGCTACCGAACTGCCATCATTACCGTCAGAAGTTGGAATAGTGGTTATTAAAAAGAAAGGAAGTCAAAATTCAGTTCAACAGTATACTGTGCAAAGGGGTAAAGTTGAAAACGCATTACGGGGACTGTGTTTTGGATACCCAGAAGGGGGTGTTGAAGGTCCAGATACTAAAAATAAACATCAATACAATGGCTCTGATCACATTGACAAACCTTTAAAAGGACGCTACTTCCAGTTCCTGCCGAATGAATACTATAAGGATGTCTCAATAAAATATGACCGCATTAGAATTCTTTTCTGAAAATAAAAGCCAAATTTAAAGCTTTTTTGTCTATAATTGGTAATAACTCCTTCGCATTCCATATAATAGCGAATCTCGTGATTAACCATTTTCCCTTATGTTATTTGGTTATGTAAAGGTCTCAAAAAAAGAATTTTCTAAGAAGTGTTTTTAATGGTTTAAAAGTCACAACAGGGCATAAAATGTTTCTTTTCTGAAAAGCCATCTCTAAAAAAGTTAATTTAAAAGCAATGAAAATGGATCACAATAGCAGATGCTATTGTACAAATGTGACTGCACTTTATTCAATTAAGTGGGGAGGAAATTTTTGGTTTTTAAGTAAACGTTTTTCCAATTATTGCAACAAGAATGGTAATGTGTACAATTTATAAATATGTTATTTTGTACACATAAATAAGACTAAAGTTCTATAAAGAATAGTCAATTGGTAGAATTGACAAAAATAACTAAAGTATTGCATACTCAAGGTTATTCGTTATTTAAATAATATATGACAGGGAGAAAAGGATTTCTTATGGATCAAGTTTTAGTAAATTGAAACTTCACGTCTTAGCTAGCCGCTAAAAAAAATGGTAATAAAATGTTAATGCTAAGGTTGAAGACATCAGATAGATGATAAGGATGATAACTAACTTGCTTAAGAAACAATTCTGAAAAAAAAAATTATTATTACATACTAGTCGATTAGGCCCGTGGAGAAATCCACTTAGTCAGAAGGACAATGGAAAATAGGTTGTTTTAGATGTTTTAATGACGTCAACAACCCATTCACAAAAATAAAATAAAATAAGAACCTTTTTTTCACATTGCCTCTATTGTGTAGAGCTTGAAACGCTGATCAAGAAAATGTATATAATCATGTGCTTTTGATGAACGCCTAAGGAGATACAAGGATTTAAAAAAATTGCTGACATCGGCAATGGCCCGTCAAAACCTCTAAAAATTTTTTTAAAAATTTGTATATCTGTTGCCTTCATGGTATAGATCTTGAAACGCTGATCAATAAAATGTGAAGGATCATGTACTTTTGACAAACGGTTGCAGAGATATTAGGTTTTGAAGGTTTTTTGATGACGTCATCAACCCGTTCATTCCGAAAGGGATTCGGAGACGTAGGTTTACAAAAGTTACCCAAAGTTCTCCTAGGTGATTTCTAGTTACGCACGCGGTGAAAAATGACTGACGTCACCACCTTGTTTCCAAATTATTTGGCCTCAAAATTTTAAGTGCATTGTGATGGCTTCGTTAATTTAATATAAGATATTGACGTTAAAGTAATAATATTGACGTCGCGCCGTAACGTCAGAGAATTTAACATTTCAAACAAAATCTTTTCGGTTACATCAAAGGAAAATGTACACATCCCCTTTGCCTGTCATAGACACACATACTCTCTGTATTATTATAGAGACTAGTCGATAAGTCTCGTGGAGAAATCCACTTAGGCAGATGAACAATGGAAAAATAGGTTGTTTTAGATGTTTTGCTGACGTCAGCAGTGAAGATCCCGAAAAAATTAGATAAATTTATTTTATTTTTTAATTGTAATGTGTAAAGGTTGAAACGTTGATCAAAATAATGTATAGGATAATATGTTTTCGAGGAACGCCAAAGGATATATAAGGGTTTAAAAATTGTGCTGGCGTCAGGAAAGGCCCGTGAAAACACAAAAAAGTTTTTTTAGAAATTTATTTACCTGTTGCCTTCCTCGTATAGATCTTAAAACGCTGATCAAGGAAATGTATAGGATCATGTACTTTTGACAAACGGTTACAGACATATTGTGGTTTAAAGGTTTTGTGATGACGTCATAAACCCGTGCATTCCGAAACGGATTTGGGAACCTAGGTTTGAATAACTTACCCAAATTGGTCCCAAGTGGTCCCTAGTTATCTACGCAGTGAAAAATCATTGACGTCACCACCTCGTTTCCAAGTTATTTGGGCACAAAGTTTTAGGTGCACTGTAATGGCTTCAATAATTAAATATAGGATATTGACGATAAAGTAGTAACGTCAGAAAATTTAACATATTAGACATGCATTTTTCGGCAACATCAAAGGAAAATAAGCATATCAACTTTGCCTGTTACAGACGCACTTAGCGTATTATTATAAGAGACTAGTCGATAAAGCCCGTGGAAAAATCCACTGAGGCAGAATAAAAATGAAAAAGAGAAGTGTCATTTGGATTTCATGATATTAGCAACCCATCCACAAAAAAATATTTAAAACCATGTTTTCACGTTGCCTCTGTTGTGTACAGCTTAAAGTGCTGTTCAAGAAAGTGTATATGATCATTTGCTTTTGATGAACGGGTTTAAATGAACACATCCACTTTGCCTGTTACAGAGACACAGAACTGGCGTATTATTATATAGACTAGAAGTTGCTACTTCCCAGGGGCTTTTTGTAACCACAACAAAAGCAAGCGCGATAAAGATTATGTTTCTAACTTCCCCTTGCCTCATATACCATGGCAAAAAGTTTGGTTTATTTATATGTAATGCCGTTTCTCCTGAAATAGGTTGTTTGTACAGGGATGCAAATATGATGACGTCATTTTACGCCTTATTTGCGGCTGTTTTGAAATTTCAAAATTAGCGCATGCGCAGACTGAATTTCTTGCTTCTAGGCGAACTTAAATGACCGTGCGTTGCCTCTATTGTGTAGAGCTTAGAATGCTGATCAAGAAAATGTATATGATCATGTGCTTTTGATGAGCGATTAATGAGATATAAGGGTTTAAAAATTTTGCTGACGTCAGCAATGGCCCGTCAAAACCTAAATTTTTTTTTTAGAAATTTGTATACCTGTTGCCTTCATCGTATAGATTTTAAATTACCCAAAATTACCCAAATTGGTCCCTAGTTAAATATATATGTGGCGGGGAAATTTAACCCTTTTTAAAATTTTTAGTCAACCACGATGTTGCACTGGACATTGTGTTTTCGATATTCATTATTTCCATGGAAGAAAAAATTAACACTTTTAAATTTTGTCCTTGCGAAAATTAATCCACGCAAAGCAAATAAAGATTTTTCGCGAACATTAATTTATCCATGCGAAAACTTATCCGTTCATTTACTACAGAAAAATATATTTGATAGTAAAGAATTTCCTTTAGTCAAAAACATCAAGTGTGAGGATCGTATCACATCATACTCTTTTTAGGGTACTTTTTCAGACCTGTACATAGTCAGTATAAAAATTGAGCTGAAGCGTTTTCCTGCCTTTCTAGTAAATCCTCCTTTATTTCTGTGGATGAAACGCTAATATACCGCAGCGGTAATTTTGCCTACCCTGCTCCTCTGTCATGATGGTTGGTCGAATTAAGGCTTAACAAGTGTAACAAAATCATGCACTAATTTATTAATTTGGTACCGTCAGGGGCGCCATTTCATAAACCGTCTTGCCCCTACATCCTTGGGCAAATAACAATGCTATAATCACGTAAGATTAGGAAAGAAATAGGATTTTTATTTAGATGTTTTTATTTACATGTAAAACAATATAAACAGTATTAAAAAGCCATTGTACACGTTTTACGGCATGAAGCATTAACTCTGAGTCTGAGTGGTCCTGTCTGAGTCTTGGTGGTTCTGGCTGATTCTGGGTGGTTGTGGCTGATTCTGGGTGGTTTTGGCTGATTCTAGGTGGTTCTGGGTGGTTCTGGGTAGTTCCATAGTTTATTAATACCGATATATGTAGCTACCTAATGCCTAATAGAAAGTCTGTCAAAATATTTATTTATGTTAGCTAAAGTACCTAATTTTATGCTAGCTCAATTGGTAGTTTTATCCCAGCCAATTAGTTGATTTTATGCCAGCTTTGTAGCTAGTTTTTTATGCTATAGCTAGCTATATGTTTATATATGTTTGCTCTATTTTATGCCAGCTAAAAGTGTATTTAAGTTATAATATAATCCCAGCTCAGTCAATAGATTTATGTTAGATAGCCTTAGGCGTGAGTTAGAATAAGAAAGGGTTCATTACATGTAAAAAAATAATGATATATAGCTAGAGAAACATACCCTTTCTTCTTTTTCTTGAACAAGCCCTTCCGTCAGTTGCGAGATAGCTTAGATTAACAAATGTTTGAGTTTGAGGCGCTATGTGTCCAAGAAAAGGTCACCTGATATTAATAAAGGTGACCAATGTATCACGTGGCTAAAAAGAGTAGGCTGATTTGGTCTCAACTAAAAACATCCGATTTCCCGCTTAGCCATCTTTAAAAATCAACAAAAGCACTCCATCGTTGTTTATATTAAAAAGCCTCGTTTCGCTTAATCAAAAATTTACGGAAATATAACCAGGTTATAATACTGGGAAATCGGATCCTCCATAAAGGAAATGCTAGCCGTTTTTTATGCATTGGGATGTAATTGATAGAAATACGAGATACTTTCCACCGTAGTAACTTTTTATAATATTTGACAATAATAATGAGGAAATGGGCTCTGCTACGCTCCGTTCGCTGACGCTCACTACGCTTTGCTCCGCAAAAATCCACTTAGACAGAAAAACAATTGAAAAGTTCTGTCATTTGAATTTTATCAGCAGTAAAATGGGTACTGCCTTTTACCAAAAAAAAATAATCTGAAAATGCATAAAAAGAAAGTCAGTCATAATTTAACAAAAAGGTTCTTAAAATTTAACACAAAATATCAAACTTCAAATCGCATGAAATCCTCCCAACAAAACTTCAGACAAAATATGAAAAACAATGGCGTTCAAGGTGTAAAATCTAGTTGGTAGAAAGTTACAACATTGACAGTCACAACCCAGACAGTTACGACAACAATAATAATAATGTCAGAAATAACACATAATACATCTTATTATGTGATTATGTTGAAAACCTTCAATATTTTAATCTGAAGTGTCGAAAAGAAAGGCTTGCAACAGTAAGCAAAGATCTATGAAAATAAGCTCTTTACACATTTTAAACATTGTCTTTTCCCTAAATGCTTATACAACAATGCAACCTGAACAATATCAAAAAGCCAAACTAAAACAAACACAAAAAACCAAAACACATAAGTTAAACTTTGAAAAATCATTTATTCGGTTGCATACCATCCTCTCCCGCCAAAGTATGAACAAAATGTAAAAATTAACCGGTTAACAAAACAATTTTTTTGTCTAATGATCCGTACTGACTTTACCAAACATTTTAAACTGAAATGTCGAAAACGCAATGAGCAAAAAGTAAATTTCAAATCAACAAAAATCATTGTATATATGGTCCTTCCTCACAAAAGTTTACAATAAATGTAAAACGCAAAGGTTTCTGAGAAGCAAATCAAAATATGAACAAAAAATCAGTTCAATTGACATGTTCTATATTGTCTTCACCCATAAAATCTTCCACAAGAAGGATATAAAACCCATCAAATTCAACTCAGAAAAAGCAGTCATTTCAGTGCATACAAAAATACAAATTGGAAAGTGTAGAATATGAAATTATATTTTTAGTATATATATACTTGCATATGCTCCTCCCTCACAACTGTTAAACAGTTTGAGTCTGAACATTCAGTAATTTTTTATCATCACCAAATATTTATTCCCGCAAAATTTTGTTAAATTCTTAACAAAAACAAAAACGTGAAACCGTGGACTTTTCTTCCAGCAAAACTGACATTACTCACAGTTAGTTTAAAGTTTAAAAAAAGTTTATAACACAAAATATAAAAAAAATCAACTTACACAACAGCTCACAGTCTAAATGTAGAAAAATTTGTTCTTTCAGTATTTTGCATGTGGTCTTTTTCCACAATACTTTACACAGCATTTAGGAAACAGCAGTTTGCAACACAGACAATATAAACGGCAACCATACTATTCTCTGCTGAGAAATTTTAACCACAAATGTCAAAAACTCAGGTAAATTCCCCCCAAATGTCAACAACCTTTGTAAAAATATCAACCACCACCCTTGTAAAAATATATAACCTTGTTATTTACATGCGGGCTCACAGAAGTTTAACAGGATGTCAACAACAAAACAATAAAACTTTCTCCAATTAACGCACACACTTTAATTTTATAAAATCATTCCTCTTAAAGTAAAGTTTGCAGAAAACGTGAGAAAAATTATTCCTCACACAACCCTAAAATTTCAATAAATCTTTGAAAGATTTTGTGGCTTGTTAAATCATAATTCGCGCTCAAATAAGACCCTTAAGTTTGACTACTAAGGTGGATATAAATAGCTAAAAGAGGAATAACAACATTAATCATCAGTTAGCTAGCTAGGTTTAGTTATGGAGCTTGAAGGTAGCATTAGCTAAGGCAGATACCCTGTTAAATATAGTTAAACTGGGAAGACGCATATAGCCAGCTAGCTATTTATGCTTAGTAAAACACATATAAAGAGAAACAATAGCAATATAAAAATTATGACATTTGCAGTAAGTTCAACAAACCAAAAGTTTCGCTAACACATTAGTTTGATAGTCAGCTAACAGCTTTATGTAGAATTTTGAATTTTAGGAAAAATACATTAGTTACGCACCAGGGGACACATTAATTATGCAAAAAAGTGTAAAAAAAATATGCTAGCTTTTTTTATAAAAAACGCGGTAAAATATACAATAGAAAGTATATAAGCTTTTAAGTGACTTTTTCCTGGCAAATGCGAGTCTGTCTGACACGTAGCTCTAGTGACATAAAAACATAACGTCTAAAAATATCAAATTTCTTAATATTTGTAAATCCAAATCGACTTTAAATCCAACCTTTCATTTCTACTTTTGACTTTACTTTACAGCTCCACTATTCACTTCCCAAGTAACTTCTTGTGGCTTCTAACTTTACTTTTGTACCTCTACTTCTTCACTTGGACTTTTCTTTCTCTGAATCACTTTTTGCACTTTTTTGCAGACGAAGGGACCGTTCTTTTGTTGTTGTTGTTTTCTCGAGGGTAACCATTTTTAGCCGTTAAAATTATTTCAGCAAATCAAGTTGCTTCATTTTGATCACGTGATGTAAACAAAGCAAACCCGCTGGCGAAATGGACATACTTTTTCGACGACTTCAAAGGAAATTTCGGCTACATCAAAGGAAAATGAACACATCCACTATGACCGTCACAAGCACTCCGTATTATTATATAAGAAGATATCTTCTACTCTCTACACACTGGCTGAGTGTTGCAGAGATGTCATGATAGGGGAATATGTGGCGTTTCTCTTCTACGAGGGTGTTATGGTAGGTAAATGTGAGAAGTTTCTTCCGTTATTGGTATATCGTGTCCTTCCTGCTATAAGCTTTTTGTATGCTAGATATTTGGCGTAAAGAAACCAAGGGTAAGTATTCAATGCTCAATATTGATAATTTTATCATTATTAAGTATTGGATATTTTCTATTTTCTCTTTTCTACTCTAATTTATTGGCAAAGATTGCGAATTTTGGTGCTTGTGCTTTTAGTTTTTGGACTAACAAATATCACCTGTCACGTATAACAATATATTATATCATTACGTTAAGGTTGATCGGAACTGAAAGCAATATGGAACCCAACCTTATAGAATCGATCAACTCACTAACATGCAGCTTGATGTATCATCTGTTTTCACCAATGAAAGTAGAATTTATTGTGCTAAATTCCCAAGTTATAGTACTTAAAATTGTATAATAAATCCGAATACGCTCAGGAAAGATTCAACCTATCCATGAAGAGCGTTCATTTACACCTTTCTTTCAATACATCCAAGAAAATGGAAATTAATACAAGTTTGAGATTAGGATGATAGCATGCATTTGATTTATACTATATCTTGAGCTTTTACAGAATAAACTGCTTTACACGGTATCTGTCAGACAACTAACAAGCGAAGCAATGCATAAACATGTGATTGTATTTTGTAATGAGTAATCTCATATCTGAAAAATATGGTTTTAGTTAATTTTGAATTATTCATAAATGTCTATATCAAATATTATTTAATATATTAGTACTAGTAATCACATGTTTGAGAGGGAAATTTGCGATAAATTTACTGAGTTTGATTTTTGAAATTTTAGAAGCAACTATTTTTATAGTTTAAAGAAATTTACAAACTATTCAACGTTCATATGTTCTCACTTAAAATTGTTATAAGGACTGTGACAATTCACTGTCAGAAATTGCATACTTTCGTTTTCGACTTTTCGGAGAATGTTGTTCAAATTAACAGTGCCACCATGAAGTATATCATATTTTCCACGCTACTACTCGACAATAAATCATTTCGAACATTTAAAAACGCTACTGGTTGGTGAGTTTTATTAATATTGAAAGCATTAGTCATTCCACGAATTTCATCCTCATCTCCACGATCATAACTTTTTAATCTAGCCGTGCTTGTGTGACCTGTCACTTTGATAATCGAAGAATCCGGTATATTAGCTAGCAGATTTCAATTTTTAATAGCGGTATTTCTCACACTATGGATTGTTAGTTTCTTTCCAAAATTCTCTATTGAAGTTCCAGCTATTAAAGCCTTTATAATGATTAATAATTTTCCATTGGATTTATAGTATGCCAGATTTCATCTGTTTGGGAACAACTTGGTTTAGGTGTGAAATAAAATCTACTTGAATTTTTCATTACATTAGGACGCTTCGACAAATACAATTTCAACAATCTTACGGAACATTTCTCCTCGAACAGCAAACATTTTGAAGTTCGTTATTCTTTACTTTGGACAAAGACCACCTTGTCGAGTTTTGGTTGGATCTTTCATGAATTTAATATATTCCATTCCGTTGTTGTCGTGAAGTGTTACAAAATTTCCCACTCGCATTGTTTTGTGTTCCTGACATCCTCGTTATCTACAATGTTAAGTACAAAGAAACCACATTGTTTTTGCAAGGGAGAAGAATAATCACCCAGTTTTCCATTTCACCAAAAGTTCTCCTCTTCACCTGGGCGAGAGCTCTACTGGAGTTTCTTAACCTTCCAAGCTTTACGACTCCGAATTAATACTTGATCTTTCAGAATGTTTTTATTGTATCTTTTTCCGTAAGGTAACGATGTAAAAAACTTCCCTTCACTCGTAAACTGTCTGGTTTATACTCTTTCCCATTTTGTTTTCGACCTTCTCCACAGTACTGTGACAAAATGTCTTCAAAGTTTTGATTAACGGAACGTTCTTGAGCCCATGTTTGATAAATTTTATTTACTTTTTGTGCTTTTCGTTGTGTTTTCGTTCTCAGCGTTGAAACTAAGTTCCACTAGATCCTTATCAGACAGCAATTTAAATCGAGGTTTATCTGTATTTTCAGATAAATGTTTGCTAGCTTGCAACAGCGACTCCTCGAGAAAAACAAGAACTGAATTGAAAAAAACATTCAACATTTGTAATTTTCTTATAGAAGAAAAGTGCTTAAACATTCGAAATATATTTGCGGCGGGAAACTACAAAACGTCAGCGGAAAATTTCAAAACAGTGAAAATTTTCAAAACAATTGCATAGACGAGGTCAAACATATATCATTGGAAGTGTGATTAATTCTAGAACGGGGGAGGGGGGCGGATTCCGCCCGCAAAACGGTTTTTTTTAACAACTTCTCTATGCTACATCGCATGACTACGATACTTGCTAAGTTTCAATATTTATCTATTAGACACCTGCATGCCAATTTTTTAGGTCCGATACCGTTCAGGCGCTTTGATATTGGCTATTACTCAAAACTACCCCCCAAAATCTCTATGAAAACCTTATAATAGGGAAAATATAATAACTCTTGTTAGCATTATTGATAGAATTCGAAACTTACAACACAACTTTGTTTTATCAAGAAAAATAATTTTGCATATTTTGACCACGTGTTTAATCCGATTTCCCGATTTTTTCGGATTTTACACGAAAATCGGGAAAAACCGTAATTCCGGGCAATTTTCGGCATTTTTTTACGCATTCTGTGTAAAAACCTAAAAATATGTTAAATAACTTTTATTTAAGTTTCAGAAACTTTAAACACAATGCAAAAATTCGCTCTTGAACTAAAGTAATTGAATTTTAAGTAGATAGTGGCATTTTGAACAAATTTCAAGCTTTTGATGACGTCACAGAATATGTGCTTACGCAAGCAAAGATTTAATGCTGCCATTTTGTTCCTTTTGTGATGTACTAGAAGAATTAAGTTTAATTCAATTTGGATAAGCCTATAAAAAGTTATAATATGGTCATAATATGTTCGAAAAACCCCAGACCGAATAGGGTTAAACTATAAGCCGACTTAGTAACAGCTGGAAACGGCATCACGAAATATAACTAAAAGTAACTAATGGATCACGTGACTAAACACTGTAAGCCGAATTGGTCTCAACTAAAAAGAGCACGGATAAAGTTGTATCGATCGATCAGGTCACTTAACATTTTAAAGAAATGACCATAATAACATTTGGGCACTATGTGTCAAAAAACGCCGACTTTTCAAAATTTTACATCTTAGGAGAAAACGTAGAAATTCGTTACGCTCTATTGTTTTCCTGGGAACGGAGAAAATAGCTTCGCTCGCTTTCGCTCCGCTCCGCAAACGACATGTTTATTTGCAATTCTATTTAGCTCTAGTTATGACGCTCTAGTAAAAGTTCAAAACACTGTAGAACATTCCAGTAGCTAGCAAATAAACAACATGCGTGGACTCATGTGGCTCCAAAGTTCCAGTTGATGGTATGAACTTATTTTAGTTAAATCAATTTTACGACCAAAGAAGCTCAATGGGCAAAACTAGAGTAAATTGTTGGAGAGCATTAAGAGAAGAGAAAAGACAACTTGTTCTGGAGATGAAGAGAATAATCTTCCAGCATGGCAATATTTTTGAGAGTTGGAATAAGTGATATAGTAACAATTCGAGCTACAACCGACAACGTAACACACTTATTTACACAACCTCTATCTCTTAGTTTATGTAGCCAAGTGACTACATCTGAAAGTTCACAAATGAATTTATATCATTAGTTCATTGCTTTAGTTTTACTGTGGCAACTACCCCAACTAGCACTGTAACGAGAGCCCCCAATATATTCTTAATTTTTAACCCACTTATTCTCAATGTTTTTATAAATTTTATTCTTATAAAAAAACAGCATGTATGCAATTATCCCCTCCTATCAAATTAGTATTGATAGGAAGATTCAAGTTCTTTATTGCTCATTAACTAATTGTGGAGAATAACGCATGCTTTTGTAACTCTTGTAACAACCTCCTTTCTCGCAATAATTGGCGTTCGAAATATTCGGAATCTAGTTGGCAAAATTCCAAAACTGTTCTCGAATATTCGTCTGCATCGCGACAATCTATAGTTAAATATGCGTTATTTTATGCGCAATGAAGCCTTGAATATGGTTTCATCAAATTTATTTTTAAGGAAAATGCCTCATCACCAACGAAATGTTCTCACACATTTCTCTGGTTGCTAAAAATTTAGTGGATTCTCAACGATGAGAACATCAAGGTTGCTACTTGAAACCCCCCTCCTCACTATTTTTACCAGAATCTACAATATCCAACATGGTGAATTTATAGTTGGCGTTGCACACAGCCATTAGAGTGTGTTTTTTTGTAATTAAAGTACATTGAGCCTGATCTAACATGCAATCAATCGCACCAAGGGAATGATTAAATTGACGCTTTGCTTTAGAATCGCTAGCGATTTGTTTCCAATTTTCCGTTGATGCAAACATCCCATATAACTGCGATCGTCTCGAATATGGTTCGTCCAATAGCAGTGGGACTTTTACGAAAGCTATCTGATATCGTGACTTGCGCATCAGTGGTAACAATTTAACGAAGTGTAACGCTTAAACATTCGCTCGGGCCAATTGACTTCCTCTTTACCGATAACACTTGCTCAAGAAGATGTTCGTATTGAGTAGCTTTCATACGGAAATATTGAAAAAAAGAGCTTGATTTCCTGTATAAGCAAGTGAAATTCACCTTTCTCTTTTCCTTCTTTATAAATTTGATGAACCTTATTAGCTTAACATGAAACTAAGGCACATTTGTTTCTGTTAACGACCAATACGGACAATTATTTTAAGTAAGGTAAATTTGTAAATGACAATGCCGAGAAATCATTATTACAGCATACCACCGTGCGAAATGATTTCCTTTCAAGATGGGGTCATGGTAAGACAACTTGGGTTTGTGCAAGACACGTAGCATTTGAATAGGTTTCTTCCTACAGTTGCTTTATGAAACATTATTCGTTATTCTTATTTAAAATATTATTATTGCTTGTTAAATAACCGTTGTGTTTCTCTCATGTTCTTTTCTTTACATTTCTCTCTGCATTTCTTTGAAAAGTAAAAATTATTTTTTCTCTCTGCCGTCGACCTGAATTTACTGCGTTGCAAAGAGTGAGTTTTAATAAAAATCTATGTGGCTTTAACATGCTGTCAGTAAATTGCTTATTCATGTACCATCATAGATTTGCGCACATGCTATCATAACTTTATAAAAATCAATTAATTATCAATAGATCAGTTCGTAAAGCAAAGGTGACAAGTTTTTATATTTTAAACATTTTAGATAAGCATCTTTTGTGACGTAAACATGTTTTATTATTTCGTAACTTGCAATATTGTATGTTTTAAAAACTAATGTTACCGTAGAACAACAAGTGTCAGATAGAAGAATATTAAGAACCGCGATCACTAAATGTGTTTTTCCAATGATATAAGAAAATCAATTAATCAGAATTTCGTATAGCTAAATTGTATTTGTCGATTCAAAAAACAAACAACGCAACTATAATTATTTTCAATTTAATGGTAAAGCAGGAAATAGTGTCAAATGAGCAAGCTGTGCTTTTATTAATGGTTGATAAGTTTGACTTGTAATTGTCATAAAAATTGACTTCATAGTTATAAAAAGAGTTTACGAAGTATTGCTTATCGCTCATGGATTCGCACGATGTGCAGAATGTTTAGCTGTAGACGTCATGACAAGTTAAGTAAAGAATTTATTTTATTATATATTTTTATTAGTTACACTTTTATTGGAATATTTAAAATTTACAAAATAAAATGCGTTTCGTAAATAAAAACAATTACATCGTCATGTATAAATCGTCATGTATAAATATTTTATATATATATATATACCTATAATTGAATCTTTGCTTAGCTAAATCTAATTTTATAATCTGATTATGAGCTAATACAATTGATATTCTTTGGTAGAAATCTTTTCACTTTTATTTCAATGTAGTGTTACTCTCGTATTTCTATAGCGTGTAAAGGATAAAGTACTTTTAACATCATATCTCTTTTATTACGTTTTCAAACAACTGCAAAGTGTATGCTAACTACATTATGCAGTATGATATTTTCGGATTGTTATTAACTAACTCGCTAGCCTCCATGGATTTCTGGAGTTCTTATGTTGATGAATTCGCGTAAGCTTTCTTTTAGATTGATTTAGCGCCATTTCTCGCCATATTAACTCCATTTTCATGTTTAACCATTTTTCAAGATAGGCTGTTGAGATAGCATCCAACTTACGAAGAACTGACGTATTTCTCCTATATCGATTCTTTGTGTGCATCATATCTTTGTTACCTCTATTTACTATTGGATTTTCCGCTTGATCTTTTAAATACAGACCTAGAAAACGTATATGGAAAGATACATTTATTGTGTCATAATATGTGGCATGAAAATATGCAATTATGTAACTAATTTTTTGTAATAAGTCCTCTAAAAACCATTTAAAAGAAGTTATAACTCTTCACATTAAATATATACAAATCGATCTCGAAAACATACCTTTTACTAATACCACAAGGAAAGAAATGTAGAAAAAAGTTCTAAATTCCATTGTAATGATTGTATTTCTTTAAATATATATTTTATTTGCTTTTATTTTCAGTTAGTATAATGATGTTGCATGCATCTGCTAACGTTGGGTTGAATGCCTGATGCTGTCGTGAAGCTGTATTTATTTGTTTAGAGAAAAAAGGAAGTCATGTAACGCGACTTTTAATGAGGTTATTGATGTAATTGCAAACACAGGAAAGTTAGAACTCTTCTGTAAAGTTTACCACGCTTTTCTCCTTTTCTGTAAGCACATGCCAACTGTGAAGTTTTTTTGTCTATAATTGGTAATAACTCCTTCGCATTCCTTGTAACAGCAGATGTCATGACCAACCATTTTCCTTGATGTTTTTTTCTGGAAAAATAGAGATACATAAAAGTTAGAAAAATTAACGAACTGTGAACACTTACTTTAAACAAGAGCGAAATGGAATAAAGTGCTATTGAACCAGTGCAACCAAAAAATGCCATTTTATATATATTGCAAACTGCAGCACTATTTTGCAAATAAGAATGCCTTTATGGATAGAAATTTGAAAACTTGACCTCAAATGTAACATTAACTCAAAACAGACAAAAAGTATACGTTGGTTAAAGTGTCGTTTCTAAAAATACCGATGCGCAAAGAATATGTAGTGTTGCAGTAGAAGAATGTTGCACGATAGTGTTTTTCTCGCACAAAGAGTACTCAAAGAGTAAGAAGGATGTAATAACGTTTTCTTTAAACCATTGGTATAATGAAAACTTAAGCAATATAGGTATCATAGCAACATAGGAATATAATTTATCATGTGCATGTTGTAATTTATTAAATATGAAAAAGTTCTTTTTTGTAGGCGTTTGTTAATAATTTAAAGAGCTAAAAAAATATTTGTTACGATATGATATTACTTACTACAAAACACGCACATACTAGCATTATTTGGTGGCTAATATTAATTATGCGAAAAACGCGCAGGAAGAGTTCACTCGCAATATACATTTCTTTTTTTACAATAAATTTGAGGCATCCTTTAACTGTTTCCAAAGTTGTGAATTGGATTTTGCCTGTAGCTCAAGTTCAGATTCGATCAACATATTCAACCGTATCAGTATTCGCATCTACTAATGATATGACATGAAATTTGTCAGTTTAAAACTACAGCACTAGCACTAATAGTCACAATTTTCTTTAAATGAATTGTAGTAAAAAAGAGAAAAGAGAAATTAATCAAAACGAGTGACATAGATATTGATAGAATATATCCTTCCTTCGTAAATTATTGGGCATATAAAAAGCTGATAACAAAGAGGGACACGATATACCGCTAATAGAAGCATTTTTGCATATTCTTTTTTCTTAGTAAGGGGATATCTTAGTACTTGTTCTGTTTCTTATGTTACACTAACTAAATTCAAAGGAATTATAAAAATCTTCTATATTTTTCAAATTGTCACTATATCGGGTCGAGAGCACGCAATTCAAACAAATTCTAGTTGGTAAATTGCAAGTGGCACAGATGAGGAAAAAACGTACATCGAAATCCTGGATCTGATCCTGATTTAATTGTTGGTTTTCGTGATTAAGCCATCCGCGTGTGTGGGGACGTGTTTTTTGGAGTTCAGGGTTTATGTGTTAGTTAAATTAATGCGTTGGTTTCTATAATTTAAAACAAGTTTGAAAAGAATTCTCATCACCTTTGGTACATTCTGTCTCCCTTTATACACACAGCTGGCATAGAACTAGAGCAGATAAAGAAAGTTTTATGTTTTGATCAAAGAAGAACTGACAGTAGAATTAGACATTTGCCCAATTCACTAATTTTTAGTAACGTCAATCATTCTGCTTCCACAAAAAGTTTTTCTTTTAGTCATTGTACGTTTTATTGTTTGTAACGAAGATTAGTTAACACGCTATGAGAACTTACTTTTACAGAGGATATTCAGGTGTTGTGACTTGATGACATAAAATTTGAAAGATAACTTGTATTAAAATTATCCATATCAAAGTATATCTTCCATTTAAAGTTTACGAGTCGATCAAATCTGTATATCCGGTACACAGCCTACTGCAGGAAGACTTTTTATGTACACAAAATTTTCTGAAACCACAATTTAATAACTTTTTTTGTATCGCCTACCACGTTGGTCAGACAATCAATAATTACAAATTTGAAATGCCTACATATAAAGCAACCTCTTATAAAAAAGTTCAATTGTAGATGCAATACCTAACCATAGTTTTCCCATTATTGCAATGAAATGATTAACATTCGCCTAATAGTTACGTCTTTTGGTAGCGCAGAATCTTGGTCTTCTACATATATATGTTTGTCATTAAACAAGTATCATCTTTAAAACCAACTCCTTTGCTACCTGATTGCTATTAAAGTTTTTTACTCGTCGACTATAAAACTTAAATTCAAAAGTGTGCTTGTAACGTGTAAAAAAATTTACTTGGACTTGAACTGCGTTTCTCCAATCGTCAAAGAAAAATATATGATTAAGCTGCGATTGCTACGCATAACCATTTTCACATAAAAAACGAAAATATTGTTGGTGAAATAAAAATATATGTTTTTGTAAGAGATAATTTATTTTGGGATTGTCAATTTTATGAAGGTTGCCGTGTCTGATATATTTTTTTTATATTCACTGAATGGTTCAATATATAAAGAAGTGATAATACGCTCGGGTTGTCATAAAAAGTTTTCAATGAATAAATTTGTAATTTTAATTAATTTCGTTTTTATTTTTAGATTTTCAGTTCGGTTAAAATTTACAGGAATTCACATGTTACAATCTGACACGTTATAGGTTATACTAACAACATTGCCTATTCATACTTTCGAATAAAAAGTTTCAGGGAAGTAATGCGTGGTAGAGTTTTTACAAACTTTCCTATATTGACACTTGCATCATTAACGTCATTAAAAGTCATGTTATACAACTTCCTTTTATATGAACGTTTAAATAAAAGATTACCCCGTTAGTGTGCATGAAAACAAGAACTGTTCCAGTATACATGTATTAAATACCAAATACATTAAAGACTTATATATTTTGCAATGGAATTATTTAGAACAGCGTTTTGCATTTCTCTGGTTATCATCTCTATACAAGGTAAAAGTTAATACGCAATAGTGCCATATTATTAAATCAATTTCTTAGTTGCCTTTTTATTAAATGCAGGCTTTAATGTAACTTGTCGCCTAATTATTCAAGTGTATGGTGAGACACAAAATAGCGGCGTTGTACATAAATTTCATCGATTAAATGTCTTATTTATATATTTTTAGCTCGACACTTAGCTAGAATAAGCCCTGATGTGTCTAAAGAAACTACCAAAACATTTCCGAATTTCGAAGGCAGAGTACAATTCCAACATATATTGGACGACACATCCACAGCAATTCTTGAATTCTGGCTGAACAGAAAAATGGAAACAGTTTTAAAAGAAATTCAAAATAACCAATTAAAACAAAAAGTTAGCATAAAGCATGAACATAGACACCCAAAGAATCCTTGGAAAATGATAAAGTAGTTATGCTTTAAATATTAGCAAAAGGCGAATGCTTCCAAACAGTTTCCTTGTAATGAGTTGGATTCCCTTAATATATAAAAAAGCATATGATTTTGTCTTTCTTGTTGACAGATTTGCACCACTATTAAACATTGTTACCAATCTTGCCGGAAAATCTATCGTTGAAAGAAGACAAGTGCTGTGGCGTTTTATCTATCGCACGTAGTTCGTTACAGACATACGATTAATAGTGCTATTATTAGAAACACAGTACTTCATCTCGCATTGTGCATAGCAGAGATTCGTATCAGAAAAAATGATTGCAAATGAATATTACTAATTGTTTAAAAAAATCTGATAATTCTTCTATAATTGAGAATTATGTCAGGCCCAGTTGTAATTGTATTAATTTTTGACAAAAATTACATTGTTCTTTCTTCATTCGAATTATCATTTCATACCTGCGCTTAATTTTTAGAGAATATAAATTATGTAAGGCTCCCTTTCATAACTAGGTTTCTTTTATGACCTTTCAAAGGAATTAAAGACTTGGCTTGTTCGTTGAGCAGCTTGAATTGTGTAAGACTCTAATTTTTTAACACAAGTACAACTCTTCCTGTATGCCATTTTATAACGTTATATTATCGAGAGACAGTGCAAGAACTAAATATTCATTGAGAGATGTGTTAAAGGGGGTATATTGACGTAAACTCTTTAGCATCATGTTGACATCCTTGAAATTGTTATACTGTTGTATAGCACTTCCTTCTTCTGAAGCAACAAGGTTAACAGCATGACCTCTGTCATGAAATACAGCTAATTAGTATAGCAACAACATAATTAATGAAGACATTAATATTTTTTAAGAATGCGATATTGCTTCTTCCATCATCACAGTGTTTTTAGATATTTCGATATAATTACATTGTTTTTTTATACTTATTGTTTTTTAATACTTTGTTGAGCAAGTCTAAACAAAGCAAATGAAAGTGGAGGAATGTAAGCTAAGCAAAACTGAAGGGGAGACATTGATAACTTATGAGTTGTTTATTAATGTACTCTCAGGTCCTTAATACAAAAGGTGACTTTATAATAATCGTTTTCAAAAGCTGATTGTCGGAAATAGATGGGAGGGTGGTTATAATAAGAGAGAAATGGATGCATCAACAGGGGCGGCGCCACTAGGGGGCTGGGGGGGATTCAGCCCCCTCCCACTTTTTTGCGAAGTAATAATTTTCTATTTTCTCCCAATAAGTGTCTCTATCACTGAATGGAAATTGATGTTATCCAACCAGAGAACCTGCAGGCTATATCACTCCGAAGGCTAAGGTATAGCCGTTTTACGTGTTTTGGGACTCTAAAAATGCGTTGGCTTCCAGGCGCGAAGCCCCTAGTCCCCACCAGGGGCTTACAGCGCCCCCTGCACCTCAGCTGTTTCGGCAACTTGCGTCACTCGTTGATTGCCAGTATAATCTCAAAATCTCCCACTATGCCTAAGCATTTTTGGGGGGGGGGGGTTACCAGAGTTTATCCGACTAAAGATTTTTTAGATATTTTGTTACGAACCACCATCTTTTTTCCGATTGTGTAGTCACATTCAACTACTAATTCGTTGGGCAAAAGTGACTAAACTATATCAAAGTGACTAAATTTTTTTGTGGTTTTTTAGTTTTTTTTGACTTTTTTATACTGATAATATATGTAAAAACTTTCGCAAAGCAATATTAAGACACAATAACTTTAACGTAGTTCAGCCAAAAGTGGCAACCTTTATCCTGTCTGACTTGTCCATCGTTTTCGAAAAGAATAAGCAGAATAAGAATAAGTAAGGGTAGTAATAAGTTATTGCGTTAAAACTTAGTGATAATAAACATAGTTTTTTCAGAGAATGTTTGAATGCAGCTATCTATGGGGATACTGTAATCGTTTTTTACTAACTATTATTTTTCTTGAAACACAAGGCTGGTGACTGTTTTATTATGGCAAAGTGAACGAAATTTGTGCAGAAGTTACTTTTTGATAAGGTTTCTCATTTGCTAAACCTTACAATTTCACCTGGTTTCGTTCTAATAACGCATAACAATTGTAGCATCGTAGCAATCGTAGCATCGCACATTACAAATATTTGCTGAATAAGCATTTTCTCGCCTGTAAATTATCCGTATGAATAATCTCGTGACCGCTCTCAAAAATACAAGATGGCTAACTATCAAGAAATCGTACTCCAAAGCTGTGAAGAAGAAGAAGAAGAAGAAGAAGAAGAAGAAGAAGAAGAAGAAGAAGAAGAAGAAGAAGAAGAAGAAGAAGAAGAAGAAGAAGAAGAAGAAGAAGAAGAAGAAGAAGAAGAAGAAGAAGAAGAAGAAGAAGAAGAAGAAGAAGAAGAAGAAAAAGAAGAAGAAGAAAAAGAAGAAGAAGAAGAATGTATATATTTCAGCCGTTAACCATGTTACAAATACTATATAATATATATATTAAATTTATATAATAAACTATATTTTGTATATTTAACAACTATAGAAATATAACTATCACTATAAAAACGTATGACCAATTCTATAGAATAAATATACACTAGAAATATATAGTTCAAAGAAGACAACATATTTAGGCTGTTAATACTGAGAAAAATCTTGAAAGATTAAACAAGCTCAGTACCAATTTGTTTTTTGTTTTTTTCATGCATGGCGGCAAAAGCGGTTGTGAGATGACACGGGTCAAAGACTGATTCTAGTAAAAGTCTGTAGTAGTGTTTTAGAATGTAGAAATATGTTAGGAATACAGAGTAGTTAAAATGAGTGATTACAGTGATACTTGGTTTCAGGTTTTAATTGATTTTAAATCGTTGTAAGATGTTGTTTGTAAGATTTCTTAAACGTTTCAAGAGAATTTGCTTTTTTTATTGTACTTGGAATGCCACGATTCCAATTGATTACTCCTTTATATGTTATAAAGCTTTTGGCTACCTCTGTGTTTCTATGAGGATTGGTAAATTTTTCCTTATCTCTTTCGTTAATTAGGACACCATGTTTGAAAAACATTTTTCGTGACATCAGCTATGAAATTGTTAGAAATTCTCCAGATCAATTTCCCTGATGCTAATTTTAGATTAGTAGTAATGGGTAATATATTTATTTCCTTGTATAAAGGAGCTGTTATAGTAGTTTTATTGCAGAAGTTCATTATTCTGACAGCCTTATCTTGTGTATTGCTTAAATCCTGAAGGTGACCTTGTGCAGTAGTGCTCCATACTAGGATACCATAATCTAAGAATGAATGGAAATGAGCATAGTATAAGCTTTTAAGTAACTGGTGTGGAACAAAGTGTCTGAGATTTGCAAGCAGAGAATTGCTTCTGATTTATTATGCATGTCTGTTGGGTGAATATAATTTTGTTGTCTATTAAGATACCAAGATATTTAACGCATTCAGTTTCTTTTATTTGCATATCGTTTATTTTCAGGTTAGAGTCCAGGTTATTTTTTGCATACCTTGGTCTAAATATTATGACATTAGATTTTCCTACATTTAGGCTAAGTTTATTAGCTGTAAGACAATCAGATAGCTTGTTCAATTCTTTATTCAAAATTCGTTCTAATTCTATTCTATTCTTATTTGAGTAAAAAATACTAGTGTCATCTGCAAACAAGAACATAGTGACGATGTCAGGGACTTTCACAATGTCATTTAGATAAATTAAGAAGAGCAGTGGCCCTAGCACACTGCCTTGTGGTACTCCAATTTCTATTGTAATTAATTCAGAGGTGTTATTTTGGATTGAAACGCATTGTTGTCTATTATATAGAATATATAAAATATAAAATATCCAATTACCAGCTCCTCCCCTAATTCCGTAGTGTTCCAGTTTTTGAATAAGAATGTTGTGGTTGACAGTATCGAAGGCTTTAGCAAAGTCTAAGAATATACCACACGGTGCTTCTCCTTTCTCTAGTGAATCAATGATCTTAGATTGTAGATCTAGAATTGCCATTTCTGTTGATTTACCATTTTGAAATCCATATTGTCTATTATAAAGTATTTTTTTATGTTTAAAGAATGCTATCAGTCTGGAATACATGACCTTTTCTAGTATCTTGCTATACGGGGTAATAGTGAAATTGGTCTATAGTTGCCTACTTCTAGCCTAGGATTGGCCTTATAGATCGGGATTACTTTTGCAGTTTTAAGCAAACTGGGAAACATACCAAGTTCAAATGATTTAATAAAAAGCTGTGTCAGTGGGTCGCATAATGTATAAGCTCCTATTTTTAGTAACTTAGGGGATATATCATAGATATCTGCAGATTTAGAAACGTCCAATTTTGAAAGCAGTATTGCTATTTCACTTGGTTCTGCTTCATTTAGGAATATACTGTGTTCATTTGGGTTTTTTAAGTAATATTGAAATTTGGTATTTGGATTTGGTAGTTTTTCAACTAACTCAACAACAACTCATTAATCTTTTCAATCTAATTTGAAAAAATACAAATGTTTGATAAGAAAAACTGTCAAACGAATGCAACATAAAAAAATGCATTTTTAGACAGAGAAATGTCGGATAGAAATTTGTTATATATATATTAGCCGCCTACCCAGTAAACACAAAGACGTCTTAATTAAAGACGTCTTTTTCTCGTCTCTAGCTCGTTCGGACGTCTCACGACCAGAAAAAGACGTCTTAAAGACGTCTTATAAGACGAGTCAAATCTCGTTCAAAAGAAACGTCTTAAAGACATTTTTATTTGGTCTCCGTTAGACCAGTTATATCTCGTTCCAAAGAAACGTCTTAAAGACGTCTTTATCTGGTCTCCGTTAGACCAGTTATATCTCGTTCTAAAGGAACGTCTCAAAGACGTCTTTATTTGGTCTCTGAAGACCAGTAAAATCTCGTTCGAAAGAAAAGTCTCAAAGACGTCTTCATTTGGTCTCTGTAAGACAATTATAATCTCGTCCGAAATGAATGTCATCATTTCTTTTCGTTTTAAAGATAATTTCACAAGAAACAAATAACTACGTTAATTCTTTGCCCATTCGCAATAATTGGCGTAGAAATAAACGTTTTTGATATTTCAGAACTTCTTATACAGAGGTAGCCAAAAATTCGAATTAAATTTGTCTAAAAAAGCATACATTTTACAATGAAAACAGCGTTCGAAAGACCGCATAGAATAAACTTGTAAAGAACATCGTTCTATTTCACGTTTACTTTTAAAGAGAAAAGAATAATGTGCTCCATAAAACAAGTAAATAGCAAAGCAAAAGGCTGTTTTTACCCGAGATATGAATAGACAATGAAGAAAATATTTTGGTGATTAAAAGTAAGTATCTTAGATTTTTTTTGTACTTTTTCGGCCAAGAACATTTGTGATTTTTGGTCTTTCAAGGGGAGCTTTCATTAATACTTGGGAAAATAATACTTTTAATGCTTAGTTTTAGCTATCCATTTCGCTTCAAGTGCACGTCACACATGTTCTAAAGCTTTAGACCTATAAAGTTTGTTCTTGAAAAAAATAGCAGTAGCTACTTTATATATTGGTGTAATGACTGAAATGCATTTTATTAAAGGGTTGTTTGGATATAACTTCAAAGAATAAACACATCATCCAACGTGCACAATATGACAGACATATTTTACAAGCAGGGCTCAGACCAAAGTGTTACTGATTGGCGAAATAAAATGACGCTGTTGTTCAAGACAACCTTCAAAGATACTAACTGTTATTGTTTCTGGTCAACAATTTTATTTTTGTAGTATTACACTATATAATTTGTGTTATGCACACTTTTTTATTTTGGCCTAATGCAGCTTAGTTTTTCTGTTTTAAAGACTCGATTGTTGCTATCTGTTGCTCATTGAACATTCATCTTTTAGAACAAGAAAAGTTTCCAAAAGTATTTAATGAATTTGTTTTCGTTGTTGTTGCTTATAAAAAAGCTTGTATGTGATATTATTTTATTCATATTAAACTGTTTATTTATATAAATGATATAAATATCAAGTTTCTATTAAATACTTCATCATCGTTTTCTTAACCCTTTTCTTGTTTCGGTTTGTCACACCTCAATCAGATTTAAAATTACTAAAATCCTAATGCGCATAGGCGAAAAATATTTGAAGCAGGCCTGCTTTGGCAGTATAACGTTTGAAAAGACTAAATAAGGACGTCTTTAAGACGTTTTGGTACCTACGGGAACGTCTCTTAAACGTCTTTAAAACGTCTTTAACACGTCGCAAAAAGACGTCTTTTTTACGTTTCTTGAAGACGTCTTTAGGCGTTACGCTTTTAGACGGGTCAGAGACGTCTTAGAGACGTCTCGTCTGGTCTTTAAAAGACGTTCTAAAGACGTGTTTAAGACGTCTCGTGTTTACTGGGAAGAAAATAGCTTTTAGGTAGATATCGCACAAATACAGCAAAGAGATGGATGAAAAGTCAGAAGTCGTGAGTATACAATTCAGACGGAGAATAAAACAAGGTACAGTAGAGTCTCCATAACTCGAACCTCTATTACTCGAACGTCTTCTTAACTCGAACGAATTCGTTGACACCGTGAAAATTTCCTAATAAACTCTTATAAAAAAACCTCTACTACTCGAACCTCCATAACTGGAATGTTCCCTTAAGCCGAACAGATTATTTTGTCCCTTGAAGGTTTTTGACTCCATCACTCGAATTTTGTGGCATTTTGAAAAAAATTGATAAGTTTTCCTGATCATTTAACTCTTTATCATTTTCATATTTTAATGTTTACGTGTGTTGTGGACCTTATATTGTTCGAATGCATGATTCGAATGTTTTGTTTGTTTCGAACGACAACGCTTTCTCAACCAATTTTCAAAAACAGAATTACAGAGCAATCTGACAATGGCGTCTGTGGCAGTGTCAAAAAGAAGTAGAGCCGATAACAAGTCCTGTAAAATAAAATACAGTGCCCTCAAAGAGCTTGAAAAAGGAACTGCTCCAAAGGATGTTGCAAAAGCTTTCACTATTCCTTCAAGCACATTGTCGACGTGGAAAAAAATAAGAAAAGGGTTAATCTCGAAGAGATCAAAACCTGAAAAATCTGAAGATGCGAACAAGGCTGTTCATAAGTGGCTACTTGTGATGAGAAGCGAAAATATTCCGATAAGTGGAGTGATTCTGAAGGAGAAAGCTCTTGAGTTCGCAGAAGAACTGGGTGTTGAGTCGTTTCAAGCTTCACAAGGGTGGCTAGCTAAATTGAAAACCAGGTTGGTTAAACATACTTTTATATTTAAATTTATACAAATCTTATGAATATTACAATAGCTTTGGTAGTATCAATAGACTTTTTTTCTGAGATGAAGGATAACTTGCATGGAACTTTCATCCCCAAACCATCACCAGCATTTAATGACTTTCCAGTAATTGTTATTTTGCAAACATTGAAGCTGTCATTCCCGAGAAAATAAAAAATGACTTTTGCAAAACGGCCGGACTTCCCGAGGGGTAGATGACCTATGACTTCTCCATCATTTTTCTTGACTGCGACTGCATATTTATCCAATTTATTTGTCGGTTCCATAAAACCATAAAATTCGTCTCCGGTAGAGGGTGTCCAGTTACTTTTATAAACATGATAACCCATTACAAAAGCGTTTATATCGTAAGTAAGAAGCCTAATGATGGGAAGTTCCTTGCAGCAAATAATGTCTTTTAATTTTTTGACTTGTTTGACTTCCATGGCATCCAAAACAAACAAACCGAAAACAAAGTAAACAAATTTAGAAAAGTCGAATCTTTTTTATTCGAATCAAGCAAAGCTTAAAGCTCTAATCACACTTGACACATCAACGGAGATACACATTTTTCTTATCTTATATTTTCAGGTAGGGCGTATCCTTCAAAGCCATCGCCGGCGAATCAAGATCTGTCACTGAGGAGATGACAGCACCATGGTCAGAGACAACCTTACCAACCATTTTGTCCCGCTATCCTTTGGAAAACATTTTCAATGCCGACGAATTCGGGCTCTTCTTCCAATGCCTTCCAAATAAATCTCTGCACATGAAAGGTGAAAAGTGCTTTGGAGGAAAGCATAGTAAAGTCAGACTTACTGGGTTAGCTGCTGGCAATGCCTTAGGAGAGCGCTTACCAATGTTTGTAATCGGAAAGTCTGTCAAACCTCGTTGCTTTAAAGGTGTCAAAACACTACCCTGTCGATACCGTTCGCAAAAAAAGAGCTGGATGTCTGGAGAGCTGTTCGAAGATTGGGTACGCGAGTTTGATCGAAAATTTTCTGTCTCTAAACGAAAAATTGCTCTGATTGTTGACAATTGCACCGCTCATCCTCATGTTGAAAAGCTGGAATGGGTACAATTAATCTTCCTTCCTCCGAATACAACGTCGCATACTCAACCTATGGACCAAGGAATCATTCGTGCACTGAAAGCGAATTATCGATCGTTAGCAGTCCGCAAGTTAATAAAAGCATTGGATGAAAAAGTCTCTATCCCGAAGTTCTCGATTCTTGCTGCTATGTTCATGCTTAGAAAAGCGTGGAACGATATTGACAACCAAACCTTTACCAACTGTTTTCAGAAATCAGAAATTTCCCAGAAGGATGCTGAAAATGCCATCAACGAAGATGACGATCCATTCAAAGACCTTGTCAGTAGCGAGGTAGAAGAGGACCCAATCCCGACCCTCGATGCTGATCTCTCGTTCCAAGCTCGTACATAAAACGAAGGTTTCCTGACCATATCGATTCTACCATATCAGTTGAGGATTTCATTGATTTCGATATCGAAATGAGCACATCCCATACAAGTCTAAAAACTGCTGACATCATTGCTGATATCACTGGAACTCAAGATGAGGAAGATGAAGAGGATGAAGAAGATGACGATGACAAGGATGAGGATAATCTTTCAAGACCAACGGCCGAACAAGTGCGTTCAGCAATCACCGTCCTTGAGGACCTAAGCGTTTTCTCGAAATTTGGGGAAGAAATGTTGGCTTCCCTAAAGGACTTGAATAAAAACATCAAACGAGATTGTGATGATATTTGTAAACAATCAATTATAACTGATCTTTTTTAAAGAATTTAAGCAAAAAGCAACTAAAACGCTCTGTTTTTGTATTTCACCAACCCAGAACCCCCAATAAGTAAGACTCCGTACTTAATACACTGTTTTTGTTCATCTGGTAGGTAAATAAGGGAAAAATTTTGAAAAAACTTGAAAACCTCTACTATCGAACGTCTCCTTAACTTGAACGGTTTCCTTCCCCCCCTGGCCGTTCGAGTTATGGAGACTCTACTGTATGTCTTTCAAAGAAAAATATAAAAGCGTTACATAAGGTTTTTCGTTTTTTACAAATACAAAACAATTAAGTCTCTTTTACACACATGGAAAATTTGTCAGGGTGATTTATTCGACACACTTTCGTGAAGATAAACTAACAGAAAAAAGGGCTGAAAATGTTCATAAGGCATTGCTGGACGGAGGAAAAAAGTTTGGAACGTCAAAGTGAGCAATGAATGTATTGAGGACAAGAAATGCGAAACAGAGATCACAGTTAAATTTTAATACATATAAGGAATTCAATTATAAAACACATCCTCAAATCTTAACAGATGCTATGATACAATTTGAAATTACAAATGCAACAGGCTAAAATATATTACAAAAGCAACCTTGTCTTAGGTCGTTTTTTCTGACAATCTCATCGTCCTTGATTGCCAGAAAGAGAAAAAAAGCCATGACGTTGGTTACAAAAGTTAACTCCAATTTATAAAATAAGCCATGAGAACATAAACGCTTTTGTTCTAGATGAGATTACCTGAAAGAATTAAGAAATGACAGTGAGCTTTTACGCAATGGTCTTAAGACCACGTGATTTATATAATCAAGATGGAAAATACAATATTTTTTGACAAGATAGATCATTTTTTCAAACCATCGCGGAAAATTTTAATGTAACCAAGGGAACGTGGTTTCTACACTAAGAATGCACAATTACGTTCTTGTTAGCGCCTATTTTTATCAGTAGAAAGAAATGAAAGAAAGATGATATTTAGATAAGATACCTACGACGACTCGTTTACGATTATTTGAATGTTTGTTGAGGTAATTTTCATGAATGTGAATTGTTCATTCAATTCATGTGTTTGCGCACAAGGTCGAATATTTCTTCATTTTTATTAGGTGCAAAACTTACAGCAGAAAATTTATTACTTCCAACAAAGTTAAGTAAAAACAAGTATTTTAAGAAAACACATTCCCCATTGTGCTTTGTTTAACGGCCAATCTAGAAAAAATAATATTTTGCATTGGGTCGAATAAAAACCCATTTTCATGACATTGAACACCCAAATCGTTATTTATTTTAACCAAATACAAATATTAATTTTGGTCAGGACAAGGATTTTCTAAGTTCCTTCTAATAAACTTTACTTTAAGTACAAAATTTAAATCTTAATATCTCGAAAAAATTTTTGCTCCACACACCTCTACGCTTTAAGGTACAAGCATTAATGAATATGGAGTCATAACCATAACATATCTTTCGAATTAACTTTCATACAGCGCGGTCTGGGCACGAATAAAGCGCTTGTAGGGACAAATTTTTAGCTTGTTTTTTGACTCGATAGCCCAGTCAAGTTTCTCGGTTACTTTCTCACAAAGAATTATTTGTGTCATACGGTGAAAGGCCAAGAAATGTGTAATCTTTAGTTGTTTTTTTCCTTCTTTGCTTTTTATACTAACGCTTTACTTTTAAATAACGTGTTGAAATGGTGCTGCTAGACCTTTCTGTGGTATATTAACTTTATTAAAAGAAGCTATGTGATTGATCTGTGATTGCAGAGGCAATGAGCATGGACTATCTATAAGAAAATACGTGACATACTACTAGATATTACACATCTTTTCCTTATAATCAACCTTCATGGTATGAATTATATATAGATGGCTGGAAACTACCATATGTATATACAATGTAATGTATGTTTCGCTATGACTACAACAAGGACAACCAAAAAAAATAGAGCTAGCTAGCTAATTGTTGCAAAAGGAGAAGAAATGGATAATCGAATATCAAGCTGAAAGAATCAAGATACATATGGATAATTATCAAAAAATATTTTCAAATTTGGACGAAAGGTTATTAAAAATGCCACAACTGCATATGTAGCTTATACTGTCCTTATTATGTGATTATCTAAAAGCGAATATTTAACCCCGCCAACTCCATAATTTTATGGTTTAGCATCTCTAAAAATAACTTTAAAAAAATTGTGATTTATTTAGGGTCAAGGTAGATGCAACTACAGCTAACATAATGATAATAAAAAAAAGTATTTACAGTGATGTTTCCCTTGTACCTGTGCACTGGCCAGGCCAACTAAAGCTAACTGGCTTAAAGTACACCTATCTTTCGTCGGCAATTTAGCTAGCTAGTTCACTAACTGCACTTGTTTTGTTTTGAAATATAGTGGTAGTAACTATTGGAGACAATACTTTTTAAAGATAACAATTAAAACTTTGGTGCCAACAATAACATTTCTTTCTGGTTTAACAGGTTGGACACTTGACTTTTAGCTAGGCTAATCTTAAGACGGAATCAACACAGTCTTTAGTCATTAATAACCTTGGATTTTGTGTCTTTTGAATAGAATACAGTCCATAAACCATTAAAGATTACCCTTCTTTAATTTTAGTGTTATAATAGTAAAACAAGGAGGTGTAAAAGTTCTTTTATACCTCCATGGGTCAGCCACAATCTAAACTTTCTGTTAATGTTGTTGTTTTTTTCTTGTTGCGCTACCATTATGAAAAAATTGTCCCTACAAGCGCTTTACTAGTGCCCAGACTGCGCTGTATGAAAGTCGGTAATTAGTTGCTCTATTGTTATGAAATTTTGTGACTATTAATTAATATTTTTAGGACTGACATCTCTTCTAAATATTTTGACATCACCTTTTGATAACGTAACAAGTTGTTAGATATTACTTAAACAAAACCACCATACTAAAATATCTAAAACGAAGAACGTTATAAATTATAAATTTTGATCTAATGATCATATGAGTATAAAAATTTAGTGCCTATGGTATTAAATCAAACATTTTGGCTAAATTTTGCCACATTATGTATCCTTTTCCCTATTTTCACAATTATAATTCTATATATGTTTCTATATATGTTTCTATTTTATACTAGTCGATAAGGCCCGTGGAAAAATCCACTTAGGCAGGATAACAGAGAAAAATAACCGTCATTTAAATTTTGATGACGTCAGCAGAGACATGTCAGAACACAAAACTTTTTTTTTCAGAAATGTGTATGCCTGTTGCCTTCATCGTATAGATCTTGAAACGCTGATCAAGAAAATGTATAGGATCGTGTATTTTTGACAAACGGTTGCAGAGATATTAGGGTTTGAAGGTTTTTTGATGACGTCATCAACCCGTCCATTCCCGAAACGGATTCAGGGACCCAGGTTTGGGAAACTTACCCAAATTGGTCAAAGGTGGTCCCTAGTTACCTACGCAGGAGATGACGTCAGTTATTTCCACCCGTTTCCAAGTTATTTAGCCTTAAATTTAAAAGTGCAATGCAATGGCTTCACTAATCTTAATATACTTTCCTTTGACGTCAATATTGCTTTAACGTCAAAGTTTGGTAATTTACAGAACAAATTTATAGACGATGTTTTATAGACTTTATCAAAGAAATTTTATCCACTTTGCAAAAGTCACAGACAGACAGAACTGGCGTATTATTATATAGACTAGTCGATAAGGCCCGTGGAAAAATCCACTTAGGCAGAAGGACAATGGAAAAATAGGTTGTTTTAGATTTTTTGCTGACGTCAGCAGTGCAATTAAAAAATTTTTTGGCGAAATTTAGTTTATTCGTTGCCTGTACTGTGCAGAGGTTTAAACGCTGACCAAGAAAATGTATATGATCATGTCTTTTTGATAAGCAGTTAATGAGATATAAGGGTTTTAAAATTTTGATGACATCAGTCAAACCCCCCCCCAAAAAAAATTTTTATTTAGAAATTTGTACACCTGCTGCCTTCATCGTATAGATCTTGAAACGCTGATCAAGAAAATGTATAGGGTCGTGTACTTTTGACAAACAGATGAGGAGATATTAGGGTTTAAAAGTTTTTGATGACGTCATTAACCCGTCTCTTCCGAAACGGATTCGGTGACCCAGGTTTGTAAAACCTACCCAAATTGGTCCCAGGTAGTCCCTAGTTACTCACACAGGAGATGACGTCAGTTATTTCCACCCGTTTCCAAGTTATTAAGCCTTAAATTTAAAAGTGCAATGCAATGGCTTCACTAATCTTAATATACTTTCCTTTGACGTCAATATTGCTTTAACGTCATAGTTTGCTAATTTACAGAACAAATTTTTAGGCGATATTTTATAGACTTTATCAAAAAAATTTTATCCACTTTGCAAAAGTCACAGACAGAAGCTCCGTATTATTATAAGAGACTAGTCGATAAGGCCCGTGGAAAAATCCACTTAGGCAGGATAACAGAGAAAAACAACCGTCATTTAAATTTGATGACGTCAGCAGAAACATGTCAGAACACAATTATTTTTTCTTAGAAATGGGTATGCCTGTTGCCTTCATCGTATAGATCTTGAAACGCTGATCAAGGAAATGTATAGGATCGCGTATTTTTGACAAACGGTTGCAGAGATACTAGGGTTTGAAGGTTTTTTGATGACGTCATCAACCCGTCCATTCCAAAACGGATTCGGGGACCCAGGTTTGGGAAACTTACCCAAATTGGTCCCAGGTGGTCCCTAGTTACCTACGCAGGAGATGACGTCAGTTATTTCCACCCGTTTCCAAGTTATTTAGCCTTAAATTTAAAAGTGCAATGCAATGGCTTCACTAATCTTAATATACTTTCCTTTGACGTCAATATTGCTTTAACGTCAAAGTTTTCTAATTTACAGAACAAATTTTTAGGCGATATTTTATAGACTTTATCAAAGAAATTTTATCCACTTTGCAAAAGTGACAGACAGACACACGGAACTGGCGTATTATTATATAGACTAGTCGATAAGGCCCGTGGAGAAATCCACTTAGGCAGATGGGCAATAGAAAAATAGGTTGTTTTAGATGTTTTGCTGACGTCAGCAGTGAAGATCCCAAAAAAGTTAGAGAAATTTATTTTATTATTTTATAGTAATGTGTAGAGGTTGAATCACGCTGATCAAAATAATGTGTAGGATAATATGTTTTCGAGGAACGCAAAAAGAGATATAAGTGTTTAAAAATTGTGCTGACGTCAGCAAAGGCCCGTGAAAACACAAAAATTTTTTTTTCAGAAATTCATGTACCTGTTGCCTCTCTCGTATAGATCTTGAAACGCTGATCAAGAAAATGTATAGGATCATGTACTTTTGACCAACGGTTACGGAAATATTGTGGTTTAAAGGTTTTTTGATGACGTCATAAACCCGTTCATTCCGAAATGGATTTGGGGACCCAGGTTTTGAAATTACCCAAATTGGTCCCAGGTGGTCCCTAGTTACCCACGCGGTGAAAAAACATTGACGTCACCACCTCGTTTCCAAGTTATTTGGCCTCAAAGTTTTAAGTGCATTGTAATGGCTTCACTAATCTTAATTAACTTTCCTTTGACGTCAATACTATTTTATCGGTAAAGTTTGGTAAATTACAGAACAATTTTATAGGCGATGTTTTAAAGAATTTGTTAAGGAAAATTTTGAAGAATGTAATCCACTTTGCAAAAGTGACAGACAGACACACGGAATTAGCGTATTATTATAGAGATACGTCTATATATGTCTGTTTTTGAAATTGCTGATGACGCCACACAAAACATGTGACGTCAATTAAAAAATAATGAGAATTTATTTAATTTGTCCAATGCTACAGTTGTGCGGATTTTCTTGTCGTAACTATAACTCACAGAATTTATGTCTCCATACTTTGAAGGCCCTAAAGTAGGTTTAAAATGAGTTGTAAAGATTTTATTAAAGTATAAAGGTAAAAGTTCAACGAAAAAGCACAAAAAGCAAAATATTGATACAAATATGGAATTAGGTAAAAAGCAAAACGGAGCCGTGTTTTAGTACTGAAGTGGAGTACATTTGAATGATTTGTGATTTCTACGCGATAATTTTTTTACGTGTTTCCAGTTTATTATTTTATGACAAAAATAGCACTATTCGATAGGAAGTTTATCTGGCACCCTGAAAATCTATACTTTTATATACTTTTATTTTACAGTTTAGGAAATATGGACAGTATTCTCAACATGGGTTATAACTGTATGGTATTATTAAAAGAAAAATCAGAAATAAAACAGTTAAGGCTGAGATTTTGCTAAAGAACATAATAAGAACTGAATTCCTTCCTAGCTTTTGAAAAATAAAGCACGTACTAAGACACAATTATCTGTTATACTTTTGTTTTTTTATTTTGTTTATTTGAAACGTTTTTTGGGATGAGTCTGGATGTGTTTTTTAACCTTAAAGGAAACTTCTGTTCAATAAGATCCTTGTCTATTTTATATTATCAATTTTATCATTATCTGTGAATTAGCAGTTGATTACCTAGCGTCAAGTTTCTTATAAAAAACACGTGGATGCATATTTCTACAAATAAAATAACTTCAACATCATCTACTTCGCATTTATTATCATCCGTAAATCGTATATCTGATGTATTTCTGTAACTTTTAGAAAAACGCAAATAAGAACACTTGTGGCGAAAAATATGGTAAAAAATACACATCCAGCATCAAACAAAATTTAAGCATTCTGATGAAAAAACTGAAACAAAAAATAAAGAACTAGTCTTAAGAATTTAATAGAATGGACACTTCGGGGTATGCTCTACCCTGTGGTAAATTATAGGAGTGATTGGAATTATATGGGTAGCAAAGTGGGTATTTTTTTTACAGAATGTTCAAATTGGTTGGAAGGCACGTAATAAATAAATTTATTTGATATTTCTTATAATGCAGTAAACTAAATTACAGTACAAACTTCATACTTTGAAGTAAATAAGATAAAAAGCACTTTTTGTTTTTTAAAAAAATTAAAAAGACACAGTCACGTTATCTCAGCAGTTTTTTAGTGGAGTGGTGTGAATTCTATTGCAGTTTTAGCGCAGCCTAAGTACTACAGACACTAGGGCGTACACTTAGAAGCCAATTGTTGCGACACGTGAACATCGCAAACAATACTGACTTTATGTGATTAACAAGAACATTGTCGGTACTTTTGTGTAAACCAAGAGGCAAAAAACAAATTCAAGATGTATATGATCGTATACTAAAATAACTAAAAATATCTGACATAAATAAAAATTAAATTTTCATAACAGTGCGTAACAAATATGATCAAACCCCCACCCCTCAGGCATTATGTAATTATTGAATGGTCTCTCTAGCTGTATAACTTTTTTCTTTGGTTTTTGTTTTCAGCCGTAAATCCTTTTTGTGGTGTTTTCAGAAACACATTTTGTTTCGAAACGTGACATTTTTCTACCTATAACTGGTGTGGCGAAATTTTGCACAAGTGTGACGTTTCTGCTTGCTAGCTATACATGACAGACCAACAAAATTTGTCGGCCGGTCATGTATAACTAGTTAAGAAAACTTGTTAAGCAGTCATATCAGTTGTTTAGCTATAATAATTAGAGACGCATTTAGCTGGTGTGACTAAACTATACTTTAGGAAGAGCACTTGTTTTTTTAAGTAGAAAAATGAAAAAAAAATAAGATTTTTTTTTATTTAGTAATGGCTGATTACGCCTGCCTAAGTACATAGTAGCAAGATTAGCTAGCTGCATGTATTTTCTCATCCAGCTAAATTGCCAAAGTCATGTTTTTTAATGAGCTTAAAGAAGAACCTTATTATTATTCAAAATGTCAACAATGGAAATCTGCCAAAATAACATCTTAACATCATCTCTCACCCTTTTTTAGTCAATCTTTTTTAACTTCCTCATAATGTTTTTTGTAAGGAAATCCGCCATCTTTATAGTAAATTGTAGCATATGTTATGATGCGTGAATAAATTATCTATGTCGGATGTACGTCAATCGCATTACAGAATTCACCAGCCTGTACCAGGGGTAATTTCGCTGCCCGCCTCGAGGTCAAAAAGGCAAAAAACCCTGGGGATGAGGTTCTTTAGTCCTAGGGCTTTAATGTTCTCCTTATATACTCTTCCGATGATTTTTTATTATTATTCCGTTTTCCTGTAGTTCTGTTAATTTGGTGACCTGTAAAATTATTTATTTTGATTCACAGCAAAAAAAAAAGAATATTTTCAGTTGTCATGTTATAGACATAATTGGTGCCAATTATCATTCGTACCAAGTTTTACTTACGGCGAATTTTCACTTAATAATTGTTAGTGGAATTAATTCGCCTAAACTTTTTTCGCGGGAAATAATTTCGAAGGCGTGATTTCTACTTACGAATATGTAAGTTCACTTTTAAAAGCAAAGAAACATGGCTGCTTCTGTTATAATAAAGATGAGGGTAAGAAGAGCATGATTTTTAGTTCGTAAAATATTTGCTGAAAGAAACTTTAAAAGGGAAATATCACACTTTAATTTAAGGCTTAAAATATTTCTTAAACAATTTCGTATGCTACGAGTAATATGAAGAGTAAAGTGGGTAGCACCTAGAATAACAAAATCCAACTAAGTGAGAGCCAATTGCTTTTTGCGAACTTTTTTCACATTTCGCTTAAATTTATGTATTGGAAATCAGCCTTTACAACCCAACACCAGAGAACGGCATGGATAGGGTTACGCTAACCAAATTGAATTGTCAACTTTGTGGTGTGATAAAAAATTATTGAAAAAATAAGCAGGTTTATTAGAACATTAGAACATGGTTCATTTTACACGATTCAACCAACCCATACTTCTAAAAAAAGTAAAGTTTTCGTCAGGCTAGTGTTTGGGCTACTCACAAAGTCACATCACATAGTATTAAGCAAGTCCGGTTTGCCGTTATCCGAGACCTTACCTAAACAGATTAAAAATTATTTATTTTGAAATTACTGCGTTGTTAAGCGGCCAGAGAATCTAAACTTCTGTGACCTCCGCATATGAGTTTCAAGTCTCAGGTCTGCAACATTGACGAGAGCAGTCTTGGTTTTTTCTAGCTAAGTTAAATTTACATTTTTATGCATAGGAGTCAGTTTATTTGAGCTAAAAAGCATCTAATAATGTTGATAAACTAAAACTAAACTTTGCCCTGACAAATTGATTCCAATTTAACACAGCTATGACATTTTGACCATTATAGCTATGAAGGGTAGGGCATTATGTCACTTAAAATTTAGCGTTTTTCTTACCGGCGTTCAAATGAGTATTGTTTTTGTTCGTAATTTTTAGGCACACCAAAGCCATATTGAAAATTTTATCTTAATACTCTAATACTCTTTAACAAACATATCAGTAAATTACCCATATTCTGGTCTGCAAAATAGACTTATAAAGAATGCACTCTCACTAAGTCTAGATATTAAAAAAACAGGGATTACAGCAAGTATAAAGTTAAGATATAATATAAATAAAAAAAATCTTTTTTATTTTTTAGATAACACCCCCTGTCAACGAAATAGCTACCCCCGGAAAGTTATTTTAAGACGGTAGGAAGGCATTATGCCCCTTCCATAATTTTATTAGATTTGAAATTGACCAATAATAAACTAATTTCATACCAAATATGGTAGTTCAAACAGCAGGGATATTTAAATAGCCGGTATTGACCTTTTTGTATCATGGTGATAACCATGTATCACTTTTTTAAATGAATGCTGATCTGTTTACTTTTCGGGAGAATATTTAGGTCTTAGCAACAAATATTACAGAAACGTTATATTTGCAGTACAAACAAAAACAAGTACCATTATTCTCCCTATTATTTTAATCTCCATGACAACCTAACAACAACAACTATATAGAAATTTTAATTAAAACTTTCATTTCTTCCTCCCTCTTGCTTGTTAAACTTGTCCTAACCTCTCTTATGTACGCGGTTTGTGTTTTGAGGAATTATTGTATTTATTTAGGAAGGTTAAAAACTTATTTTAAGCTAATTTCTTTTACCTCCATTCTTTTTATTCCTCGGTGGATCACGCAGATCTGCGGTCGAAAATCGTTGCTATGTAAAGCGTTCAAGTTCATGTTTCAGAAATTGTATGCATTTGGATACCCAACGGTGCCAAACACGAACCAACTAGTCCCTTAGCCACGAGTCTTATTAAAGAACGGGTGCAAATTATTAATTGACTAAACACTCTGCCTATTCATCTTGATCAGCCTAGCTGAAAATTTAAGTGTCCAAAAGTACTATTTTTGTACAACATTGTTTTTATTGTTGCCTTATAATGACTGTAGCATTTATGACGCCAGCATGGAAGTAGTGCCTGTTGCTTATTTAATACGTCTGCCGGATGTTTTATCGACGCATCACTTTCAGTTCTGCAGCATGATTTAAAGATTTCCTTGTGTGATGTCAACTGTCATGGCATTGCTTTGTAAACAACGTCATGTAATTAACACCCTTCCTACCGACTCTACAAAATTGCGACATTTTGTAAGCACTACGTGGACTCACCATGACTTTACGACGGTCTATGAAATATGAGCTTCTTTTCAACATTGTGATTCACTAATGACGTCACAGATGACGAACGTTATAAACATGTCCACGCTATTTTTTGTTGTTGTTTTTTTACCTTGGTGAGTGTAAACATGGATTTTTTGATATTTTTTATTTATTTATTTATTTATTTATTTATTTATTTATTTATTTATTTATTTATTTATTTATTTATTTATTTATTTATTTATTTATTTATTTATTTATTTATTTATTTATTTATTTATTTATTTATTTATTTATTTATTTATTTATTTATTTATTTATTTATTTATTTATTTATTTATTTATTTATTTATTTATTTATTTATTTATTTATTTATTTATTTATTTATTTATTTATTTATTTATTTATTTATTTATTTATTTATTTATTTATTTATTTATTTATTTATTTATTTATTTATTCTAACCGCTTTGTCTTTAGTGAATGAGAACTGTTTACATTAAAGCAATTTGTTTACTTCGTTAGCAGTAATACACAAAACAGAAGTCAAAACTTAACCTTTAGGACTGAGTGAGATTAAACCAATTATATGTGAACATGAACGAGGTAAAGACATTTTGTCATACTTAAAGAGAGAGTTGTTAGAGTCTCTACGAAGAAGAATATTTATGTCTTCGTGTCCCAAAAATCATAATTTTTGTTTAAAAGTGTCATCGCCCTAATCCGCCTAAAGTTATGGATAATGTGATTTTTGTTATTGTAGCGAATCAACTTTTATCTGTTTTAATTACAGCGATGGGTTGCCGTATGTTTACTTGTTTTGTTTTTTATATTATTTATTTATTTTCTTGTCAGCGAAGAAAAGAAAATTCGTGCTTTTAATGTAAATATTGTGTCGTCGTCTCGCTTTATGAACAAAAGAAAAACTTTTCGGAGGATATAATGGTAAGCAAGGGATATAAACAGAAACATTTTTTGTTACAAATGTTGTGCGTTTTTATTAAATCCAGTCGTGTTAAAAGATAGAATTAATATGTGTTATTATACTTTTTATACAATGGTGGTATTATTCATCAGTGCGTAATATTTTAAAACACAAAAACTTGTAGTCTGTGGCTTTAAAGTTAGAATTGATTGTATGTTGTTGTTTTCAAGAAACGAAACACATTGACGATTTATGTCGCATATATGGCGGTACGTTACCAAATTTTCGTCTGTAATTACAGTTGTTTAGGGTAGTTGTTGTGTTTTTGTGCAGTAGTTATAAATTGCAACTACAAACAGATTCCGGTTAATTGATAAATCGATAAATCTGACTCTTTATATTTTAAATCACTTTGAAGCTTCATTTTTCTTATTTTGTTCGACAATCAAGAAGAATATTATCAACATGATATGTTTTCTCTTTAGTTTTGGTTTATGTTCTTATTTTCCTTAATTCAGTATCATGTGTTTATATCACATTTTTTATAATACAAACTTGTTGTTTTATAAAACGCATCAGATTTTCGCGAAGAATATAAACATTGATTGGTTCTAAAACTAAAAACAACCTAAATCTGAATAAAAAAGAAATTCTTTTACGAATCTTTCACAAGCTGTTTCTTCTCATCGTTTCTTTCCTCGCATATATTAGTATGTAGCAAAGTAGTAGTATTCATATTGGATATCAACACTCTCATAAAGGTTTATTAGCAATGATAACACCCCAAGAAATGTCCATAATTCCTACTAAGTAAGAACAAAAAATTAAGAGCAAACAGCCTCAGGTTCAGTTCTTATGAAAATAAGCTTGTCACAAAAAATTTGACTTCAGCCGTTTAGTTCGAGTTTTTTATATTTTTCCACGTGATCAGCTTGTTTTGTTCCTACAGTTAAACATTTTTTTTGCACCTAACTTACTGTACATAGAGTAAATGTAATGAAGTTGTGTGTTCACTGATTTTTGTAAAGGCAACGTGAAAAAATATCCCACCATCATGTGACAATTATCTTGGTTAAACAAAATAGCCAAAAAATTATCCTCTTTAAATGCCGAGTTAAAAATAGGCATATGTTTGTTTGTTTGATCTTTGTAGTACATTTGATATCTTGTTACCGTTTGAAAATGTAAAATATATTTTTTTCAGATGCGAGAGAAGGATTAAAAACATTTTGTAAATATTTTGACATGTACATGAACATTTTTTTTCTTTGTTTTATTTACCTAACAGATGAAGTTTATTCAATTCGTACTCTATCAGCAGTACCATTTTAAAACAGCCGCTAACAATCAGCAAATTTATAGAAAGTTAAAAATGTTTTGCAATAAAGAAATTGTTTAAGCTCTGTTGGTTCTACTCTTTGTGCTGAATATTTGTAGTAAGAAAAACTTTTTTTTTCAACAACAAAGCATCGTTCGCACTGAATTCGTTAAAACCGCGGTATTATACAATTTCTAGGTGAATATTACTTGTGACTACCGCATGTGACTAACGCCCTCGTCGTTTATTTTAAAATCAATTATTATAGAAGCGTGGACGTTTATTTGAAATAACATTTATCAACCATCTCACATTTTATCAGATTGGGTTAGAAATTTCTTTTAAGAGCCATCAATAGGTAGATTCTCATGTTTGTCCTTTTCAAATAAACATTGGCGTTTTTTTAAGCATTCTAATATTGATGAACAATATTGATGGGTGTCAAATACAATATGTAGAAATTAAGACTATCTTCAAAAGAAGCATTGTAAAAGCCAAAAACACCTAAGTACCCTGTTTCGAATCTATTAAATTTCGACATAATTGTTCTGAGAATAACTTTAATTGAAAGAAGCCAATTGAAGATGTCAAATTGAAAATCTTAATTTTTATAAAAACGGTGTAGCTACTCGCGTAAAAACTGAAATGCGGTGAAAGTTTTGAATGACTGATTAGAAATATATTGAATTTAGTTTTCTATACTTTTGTTGGCTAAATTATCATATCAATAGTTACAAAGTGAGAAAAACTTGAAATTTTCTTTGTTCTTGAATCAAATCTATTTTTCTGCGATTTATGACATTTCTTGATTTACAAACTTTTTGCATTCTCGAAAAATTAATAGTTCCAGTTGACCAAGGATATTGAGCTTCAATCTTCAATTATTTCTTATCATTCTGATTTTGACAGACTTAAAATCTATTTATCTGGTTATATGGTACAAGTATGGTCTAATTTTTAAAGCCTAACTAAATTGTGTTTGTTACTTTGTTGCTTATTGTAATATTCTGAATCAAAAAGTGTCTTTCAAAACATCAAAACAAAGAGAAATTTTGCGAGATCATTATGTCCCATTTATTCACTCATGCAAAACTTTTCAAATTAATTATTTCAATTTTTAATTGGATTTATTATCTTTAAATTTGAACCTCTTGTTGTTTACATAATGAGAAAAATTTGTTCTCTGTTAAAGGAGAGGCGAACTGCCCACGGCACGGCTGCAGAATAAAAGTTCATGATGATAGTGTTGATTTTAAAGACCAGACCGACTGGCTTGGTCTGCTTTATTATAAATCAATTTACAGGTTACAGCCATCATACACAAAAATATTCGTACATAAATACATACACTCTATTCAGCTACGAAAATTCTGTAAAACATGTTGTTAGAAAGATATATAGATACTTAGTTGTAAAATATAGTTATTTACAACGCCTATCTACAACGACTCTCAAAAGAGGCAGAAATTATGTCACAATTTTGCTACAAATAGAACCTTCTTTTCTACTTGCCATTTTTTTCTAGATGACGTTTTAACCACAAGGGTGTTCTGATTGGTTACTAAGTCACATACTGTCAGAAATAGCTTCAAAACGTTGGGTAGAACTATAGATAAACAAATGACGTCAGAAGGAGAGCTGAGCGGATTTCATATTATGCGTACCCTTCTAACAGCCCGTTGTAATAGTTTTCAAAATGATAATCGGTAATGTAAAGTAGGTCTTTAAATTTTCAATAATTTTAGGGTTAAGGGAGGCCAGGGCTTGCGTTGCCTTGATATAGCATCAACCATTTTGTTGGTGATTCACTGGCTGGAAAAATTACATTTTATCATGTAATTTTTACTTATTTAAGTCGAGGTCTCTGACACTGCGTCAGCAGCAATGAAAAAGAAAAAAATGTGTGTTAACTTGCAGCCTAAAATTCCCCACCTTGGTTCGCATAATTTTCTGTTGTGACCTTTACAACAACTCTAAGTATTTTTTTCATTGGAGTTATCAATATCATAATATATGACGTAAACATTTTACCATCGCATGTGTTTTTGGTAGAACGTCACTTGACGTTATTTAGCAACAAAGAGCAACAAAAGCCTCTGCAATGGAGCTTAGGATCTACCATCCAGGAAGTCTTAAGTAAAATGATACCGCAAAAGAAATTAAGAAGTTAATAAATAAATAAATAAATAAATAAATAAAAAAGATCAAAGGAAAGTAAAGTTAACTTTTTCTGAATGAAGAGCTCTTAACATATTTGTCATACCATAGCCTTCCATGACAAAAAACGATTTTTATATTGTTCGAGAGATGTTGTTATGGGTTGTCGTGCCGTCGTTTGGATGATGGATGTAAAAACAAAGTATTAAAGATTATTAAAAAAGAACGTTGAAAGAATTTAGAGGATATTTATATTTTTTATATGGTGAAGAAAATAGTGTATCGATATTAAATATGTAATATAAAATGAAATAATTTAATATAAAATATATTAAATTATTTCACTTTTAAATGACATTTGTCTGGAAAAACAAATATTATAGCGATAACAGCTTCTTTAGAAGATGTATGGGAACTTCTCTACTACGGGTAAAGTTTATATAACTCGCAATCTTTGAAACACGCCGTCCCCAGATCGATGATAAGCTGGATAGTGATGAAAGTCATTTAAAACTCCTACTTTTATCCGGTGTTATATTTTAAAAATTCCAGATTTATTAACTTTTTAAAAAATATCGAATTTGTTTTTTATAAAAAATCAGTTGACATTCAAAAAGAAAAAAAAAACACATTTGAATAAAGGTCTTGTGGAGACACATTTTTACAGTTTAATGCTATGTTACGTTTCACTAAAGTTACAATTTTTTGTCGCGAAACTTTTTCTAAGCATCTACATTTTTTTGTTACCTAGCTACATTTTTTAGCCAACTTTTCACTTTTAAAATCTCGTTGCATCTTTTTCTATTTCTAAATATGTCTCATGCGTGCTGGACCATTGTGTACTAAGGATGAATTGATGAATTTTTTTTTTCAAGAGACTTGTTTGCTTTGAGAAGTACATCCTAATCGACCAAGTCTGATAGAGTAACTTAAATTGTACGATGCAAGTATAATCGGTTGAGCTGTCATTGAAGTAAAATTTCATTCTTTGTGTATCTTATAACAATACTCACTATAAAATGAAACAAAAAGTGGAGAATATTCTGAGAATATGCTTATCTTAATATTTTGCTTACATCCTAAATATACACAAGAAACAACACGTTCTTATTTTTAATTTTAATAAAACTAAAAGTACCAATTAAAATGATATATTTAAAAAAATTCACCAAATGATTCTCCTTCATAAAATAAAGTTGTATTTCAAGCTCTAAAGATATGCCAGAAGGAAATACAAGGCTGTATTTAAAAAAATAATACGTATCAACAGGAGTGTCGGAGGAGATTGGAAATTAATTGAACGAACGAACAGCGAATAAAAAAGAGTGCATTATCGCCTTCTTTTTTCCTTGGAATGATTTTAGTTATCAAACACTTCGTTTCAATTTATCATTTCCTCTTTCAGGTGATCTTTTAACTATGATAGCACACAAATTCTGTCGCCATCCAATTTTCAAATAACATTTTATGATCAACGGTCTCCTTCCAAATATACTTGGCATTTGTTCGGCTTCATGTAAGTGGGGCTTGTTTGTAGAAACATTTCTTTAACAGTTGATTTGCGTGGGACGAGTTAGATATATATTTGGACGAGTGTGCTTGTAAAGTGTCAACACATAACATCTTCGCTTCTTTTTGATCTTTTAAAGTTTCTAATCCAAATACATTGAAATAAATTGAATTTTGTATACAACTTATTTTTTTTTTGTTTGAGCGCTATATCTCAGTAAAAAAATCATCTCTCTCCTCCCTCTCCGTCATAAAAGCATTGTTTATCGTTATATTTAAAAATAAAGTTGAAATAACGCTATATAATCAGGGAAGATCAAGGACCGGTTTTGCTGCCGTAACACAAGGTTGAAACTTTATATATATATATATATATATATATATATATATATATATATATATATATATATATATATATATATATATATATATATATATATATATATATATATATATATATATATATATATATATATATATATATATATATATATATATATATATATATATATATATATATATATATATATATATATATATATATATATATATATATATATATATATATATATATATATATATATATATATATATATATATATATATATATATATATATATATATATATATATATATATATATATATATATATATATATATATATATATATATATATATATATATATATATATATATATATATATATATATATATATATATATATATATATATATATATATATATATATATATATATATATATATATATATATATATATATATATATATATATATATATATATATATATATATATATATATATATATATATATATATATATATATATATATATATATATATATATATATATATATATATATATATATATATATATATATATATATATATATATATACTATTTAAATACACTAATTGGTTTTTCTTTTGTACTACATATGGTGCTTAGGTAGATGTTTCATATGGGAGATTGGGGCGAGTTGATTGTTTTTACGTTCATCAAGTTTACTGTTGTGACACGTCTTCTTTTATAAGAAACAAAAAGAGGTTGCGGTTATAGGTGCTTTTAACTGCCAGCTTACTTAATATTGAGAAAATTGAAAACGTAACTTAATATATAGGGATTTTGCTGAAAAAGGTAGAGGGAAAAGACAGGCGTCTTGATCGATAAATTTCAGAAAATTTCCTTTACATTTAAAAAACATTAAACTTTAAATTAACATTTTCGTATAAAGAAAAACATATATAAATCATAGTTTAATATTTTTCTTGTTTATTTTAATAGATAAAATAAACTGTACAGTGTTATACAAAAGAGAAAAAAGTGTGAGGTGAGAGAGAAATGTTATCAATGGACCATTCGCCGCTACCCTCACCAAGACTGTTGTCTTCGAACGATAATTCCCCTTTTCCCTCGCCATTTCATTCGCCTGGCACATCACCTGGAAATTCTCCAAACCCCAAAAGAAAGGTATCACCGATTTCGCAAAAGTCTTTCGCACTTTCACCAATGGCATCTCCGAAATTGACACTTAAAAGAGCAGGTTCTTATAGAACAAAAAGCAAAAAAGTTACAAGCCGTTTAGATGATATTATACAAAAGCGGAAGTTAGGAAACCGAAACAGGTCTCTTAGTTCGCCAGATATTAACAGCGATTGTTCTAACGATGAAGAACGGGAGCAAACTCTATCGTTTTCAGACCATTCTGATGAACAATCAGATAATGGAGAAAGAAAAGAAATAACTGAGAACTCATGTGCAAAAAACCATGCCAGAAAACATGGCAGCAGAAAAGGTTCTTTCACCGAACACAAAGAGGATAAATCCAAAAGTCCAACTATCCGAAAAAAATCCTTAAATGCACTGATGGATTTAAAGAACATGGTGGTAACACACGGACCAAGACTACGTAGGTCTCAATCGCAACGGTACAGTCGAGATAAAAAGAAAGATAATGTTCGAGACCGAAAATCTTCAAGTTTTACAACTGATGACGAGTTAAGTCAATACGACGGGCCATTGATCAAAGCTACAACAATGTTTGTTCCAGGATATGACTTTAAAACAAAGCAAAGCACACCGTTAACACCCAGGAGACAAAGTACGCCGTTATTTCAACGTAGAGGATCACGGGAAAAAATTCATTCAACAGACTTTAATAACACTAGACAACAAAGCACTCCAAACCTAACTAGGAGAGGTTCTAAGGACAAATTAAAAGTTTTAGAAGCATTAAAAACAGATGATACGAGATTTAAACGTTCCGATAGTCTCCCCCCTTCTATCACGCTCAGTACTGAAGAGGATGATTATGATGATGAGGACACGTTCGCAAACGGTGACCCTGAATACATCGCCATTGTTGATCGGCAGTCCGCTTTAACGTATAGACACAGGAAATTTGCTGAGAAAAAGAAAACCACTGCATTAAATTTGCCGACCAACAGTGGACGAGTGAAACAAATGTCCAGCGGTTACGAGCATGGTACAGTATTTTGGAGGCGATATAAAAAGAAAATGAACATGGCGGAATTAGAACGCAAACATCGCTCGTGCGAAATAGTGCATGACAGTATATACAGAGAGAGAGCGAAATCTTACGAAGATGGTTCAGCATACTGGAGACGTGATGACGAAAATCGTAATTATCTCTCCTCCCCGGGTAGTGAAAGCGGTTACGCTTCTCCAACGGATAATGCGGACCATAACACTAAAGAGAAACGTCCGGTCAGGCCAACTGTTTTGCATACGACAAATCTTGATGAAGGCTTGTCTAATTCGTGGAGTTATAGCCAGTGGAAAACCAAAAACAAGCAAACTCGACATAACCTCACACCAGATCTTGTTCGAGTGATTGCGACTGATTTATGTGTTACCGAATTATGACTTTTATAGCAGCTACTCATTCGGGTGTGCCAGAGTTATGAGTTTTACAGCTGTTTAATATTTTATTTATTACAAAGGTTTAAAAACCTCCCTCTGACTAGACATCCAATACTCATGAAATATTTGAATTTGCGTGAAAATTTCTCTTATAATCTAAGGTTAAGCCACAAAAACTACGTTTTATTATAAAAAAAACTTCGCCCATGCTGCGTTCCTATTTTTGAAATTTCGTCTTATTTTTAGGGTAAGGCAAAATCATATACCTTATCAATAAAAAAGGTTGATGAAATTTGACTAAATTTGGATTTAATGACCACTAATTTTCACTGACCAGCTATTTTACCTGCTTTAAATTTTACTTAGTTTTTTTACCGATTTTGTTACCATATTTTAGTCATCAACATTATGTTTATTTTTGACCCAAATATGGGTCAAAAATAAGCGGATACAGGTTTAATATTCTCAGTTTTCATTTCCAATTGAGATTGTGATATAAAAAGGAAAATTTGTAAAGATTTCTTTCATGTATTTTATGTTATAAACTCAAAATACACCGGCTACAAAGTTTTACCGTAAATTTCCGCGGTACCGCTACTAATGTTTAGGACAACCTTGACGTAATGTCCTGCTGTGTCGCAAACTAGGAGGATCTCGTAACTCTCTAGCAACCTTTTCTCGCAACTTTTTTGATACCAATATTACTAGATTTACGGCACTAAATACAAAATACTAATCGGTGTCAGTAGAAAAATCTACGGATTCGCACGTCCTTTTTTAGACCGCATTGCGTACATGTCGCTACTTGCGGTACCATTTTGCGTTTCAGACAGACACACAGACGTATACGGGTATTATAATATAGGTTTTGCAAAGGCATATTTTTAATATGATAAATATTTAATCCTTGCTTGTTGCAGCAAAAATAGCATTGCTGACAAAGTTGTACGTATCTGATATTGTTTACATTTAAAGCGAAAAAATAAATTGTAAATTTTACTGTTTGTTTTTTCTTAGCTCGCTATGTGTAAAACAAAAACCGGATGTTTTTTCTTATAATCAACAACAGCATTTTCGTAATTTTATGGACAGAATTGCTACTGTTGTCTACGTGTACGCCAGGTGGACAACTTATAAGATGCGTTAAAGCGGATTACCATTCAATTATTTCCTTGCTCACGCGTGTTTTCAAACTTAACATTCAGTCGTAAAATTACTTTGGCTAATTTATGTCTCGTGTCTTTAAAAAGATATCCTTCGTGCCCTGCTTTAGCATTGATAGTCTTGTTTGCACTTTTTAGGATTATGTTTGGCTAATTTTTAACAAGCTATCGCAAAGTAGGATCTGTTTCTACTTTTTTGGGGGACCGATCGCACGCTGTAGAATGATGCAGTGATCGGTTTGAATAACAACTGCGCATGCCCATATCGATTTACTGTCTTACAAATACGTTCGAGCGTGAAAATAGTTTAAATGGAAATCGGCCTTTAGTTGTATCTCGCCAACACAAAATTTCCCAAATTTTAATTTTTTTATTTTTATTTCGGTTACAACAAATTGCATTAACATTTATCATATGGTTGAGTTTTTCCGCACTTGGCTTATCTACACGAACTATATGCTATATTTTTGTTTCATACCGAGAAACAAGTGGCGAGTATATCAAATTACGGTGATTTATGCTCAGTTTATATGATAGCTAGTTATGGCAATTGCTCTCGAAAAATATCGCCATATTCTTTTTGTTTTTTAGTTCTCAAAATTCCGTAAAAATAAAGATGCTGACGTACCAAAAATTTAGCGCATAAGTAACCCAGAATGCTACTACGTGCTAATGTCCGCTCTGAATTCTCACAAATCCAATTTGCGTCAATCTAATAAAGAGATTGCTGTTGACAGCTGTCTTGGTTAAGAAAAATAAAAAAAAAACATTGTGTATCATAATGACATTTAATTTAAAACATATTCACAAAATATTTCAATTTGCCAAATCATGACAATTTTTAAGCAAAATAAACATCTTTTAGAAAAACATATTGTTAATTCAAAAGAAGTGTCCATTAGTTCTCATGCTTGACAGTGCGCACAATAACGCATGTATCTTTGAGGTTGTGCAATTAGCATCGTCGCATTACCTTATCGACTTTTGCTACACACTCCTTAACCGTAAAAAGGTGACCAAAAAGATAAGGCTGAAAAGCTATATTTACCGATTACATACTTTTTATTTACAAATACTTGATGCTAATAATTTACGAAATCCAACACGATTTTTTTAATATTTTAAAAATAAAACAGTTAAAATAAAAATTCCTTTTCAAAATAGTTCTAATAACTTTATACTTCACGTAAAAAAGCAGGTTTAAATATAGAAAAAGATTCTGAGAAAGATATGATGAAAACAAATATGATAATACAGTAGCTTCACGTACGAAGAAGAGGAGAAATTTCAAGACGTGTAGAATAGGAAGGCTAGGTTTGGATAAATAATTATTAAATCGAATTCAGATCTTCGTCTGTAAATACACCGTTATAAGAAAATAATCGTTTTTTTCTAAAAAAAATTATGTTCAATTTTTAGTGATAACTATACGATATGAGGAATATCCGCCATCGGTCTATCGTGTACAATAAATGCAAATATATTGCTGACAGATGCTACGCCAATAAAGAACGACACAACTCTGATCACATAGCAGCTACACTGCACCTGTACGTAACACTTACAATCCATACTGATAGTTCTTTAATATTTCCTTGACACGTGATATTTTCACTATCCATTCAACTGAGTAGAATTTTCAAGTTGTTGCATCTTCTCGAATTAAAATACTCTGTTCATTTGTTTCATATTCACTATCAAACGAACTGGTAGATAATGTCCTACCTGCGGTGGAGTGTGATGATTGTCTTTTTAAATTTCGATATGACGTTGTCGGCTTCATGTCGGGCAAAAACAACGCCGTCAGTAACGATAGAAATACTAAGCATGCGCCGAATAAAAACGGCGGTCCAGGTATAAATGCGTACTAAACAGAAGAGGTGCAGACAAATTTTTCTCTTTGTAGATCAACTGTATGGAAAATATTCACAAAGAACTGTTTTTTTTTTAAAAAAGGAAATAAATAAATAAGCACATACAAATTTGACAGCCATGCGTTTTATACTCGGCGAAGTAATGTTGTTTAGCAGAGGTGGTGTAGGCGATACATCCAACTCTTCTTGTAAATTCACGTGAAAGATATAAAATATGACACCATACAAAGCAGGTCCCAGGCCGTTGCATAAACCACGTATTCCAGTCACCAGACCCTGGACAACGCCTAAATATTTAATTCAACGTTTTATTTCTTGGATATTTCTTTTGGCTCATCAACGTTTTAATCATAACAGCCAAAATTCTTGTTATCTCAATTCCCATGAACAAAAAGTACTGATTCATTAATTTTTCGTTTGATTACAAAAAATAGGTTTGATTTTTAGTCGCACTATTTTTAATGATATCCTAAATGATCAAGTTAAGGGGGCTTCACAATAACACAACTCCTTCCCAATTGCGTAAAAGAAGCACTATCTTGAGAAAATCGACAACTAGCGTCAGCTTGATGCTACATTCATACATATGTATATTGTTTAGATGCTCAAAAATAAACACAACAGTTGGTAATACTGTGACACAAATTACGATGTGCGTAATCATCCTCAAAGGGTTTGATAAAACAAACCCTAATGAATATTCGACTAACCATGTTATCAGATTCTTCTGTAAAGGCTTACCTTGCTGATCTGAGTCTGCATTACATGATATAAGTGCACTGATAGCTGGATAAGTGAGGCTGGACATAGCAGCTAGCGCTCCCGCTGCCCACATCATCCTAAAAACGAAAAACATTTAAGGACTTGTAAATACAACTACATCAATGAAAGAAACTTCCACGAAAACAAAATTTAGCGAACTTAGCGGTTTTGACTAGACATCGAATTAAATTTCCGCTAAAATTAAAATTTTGTCACTGCCCGCCAAATTTCAGAAAATTAAAATCCTTTAATCATAAAAATATCTGATTGGTAAAAAAATGGTATTTTTGAGTTCTTGGTTGTCGAATTTGGCGACGATCGACTTTTTACCTAAGATAGTAGTTGTTATTACGAAAAACTTATACTTTTGTCCAGTTTTTTTTTTAAAACAAGCCTTTATCATCGCCAAAATATTTTTTTTGCTCTCCGCCAAATTAAATTCCTACCCAAAGCTTTGTTTTCATCCGCAAAAATAAATTCCACCCGTTCTGACAAGTTTACTTTTCACCAAATCTTCTTCCCTAAAATTTCTTCCCTTAAGGTGCATCGATTTTACTCACTTAGGCAAAACACAAAACACACCTGGCCAAAGTCAAGCTAAACGGTCCAATGAACACAAGTGCGAAGCTTTTCTGAATCTTGCTCGACATTTGGTTGTCAGGGCAAATGTAGTAATTGTAAGTACGCTCACCTTTTGCGGAGCTACATAGGTTAAAAGGTTCCACTAATAATTTATTTATACATGCAAAACATACTGGTCAAACATCTGTTCTTGTCAAAAAGTCTGTGGTACTAAGTGCAAAAAATGCAGACGTTAAAAGCCAACTCTTCAAGATTTAAAGGTTATTGAATTGTAAACACAAAAAGTTTGAATTATGAAGTTGAGTGCATGAGGTGCAGAACTTACAACCCCACTCTTTAGGATTTACCAAGTTAAGTCACACATAACTATAAATAAAATAGTCATAGTCACACATGTAAACTAAGTACTTACCACACTTGCGTTCCCAGGGCATACCAAAGTAACTGGATCATTTGAAAAAACAATGCTAAACTAATGCAATTCTTTAAACCCAACGACTTGATAAGTAACGTGAGGACCAAAGTCTAAAAAAAAATTTAAAATAAATTCTTCCTAATACAATGTCTACAAGTGAATAAGAAAGTTAAAATGCGACTACACACCTGCACGACTACTGAGAGAAAACCAACGACTGCGATATATATAGCTACATCTTCCCTGCTAAAATTTATCCTCTACAAAAACAAAACGAAACAGATCCACACGTTCGTACACACACACACACACACCACGTTATCATGTGTAAAAAATGTGTAACTTCTTCGCACAAGATTCTTACGGTATACACAGAACGTTCACATTTTGAATAAACACTTCAAGAATTCCTAACAAATAACGGATGTTAAATAATACATCGGCAGCAATGTTACTTATGATCTCCTTATAATTAAGGGGGCTAATAAAAACAAATGACTGTATTTCAAAAGATTTTTAAGGATTGTTACAGAATGCCTTGTGATTTTAAAAACAAAAAATGAACACTTACATGTTGTAGATATAAGAAAATACACGAATATTGTCCGGCTTCCGGCAGGTACGACAAAAATATTGTAATACACAGCAACAGAACTAATGGATCATGACCAACTTTGCGGAGTGACTAAGTTAAAGCAAAACTTTCTTTCATATATCACATTTCCATGAAGATTAGTTAATTAGAATAGCGCAAAGCTAATAAGGTAGGTAAATGTCTTCTTTTTTTAAATACGAAAAACCCCTTACCATAACAAAACAAATTAAACTCACATTAAATGGATCAGCCTTTTCCCAAGGAATCGGCGCTCCCCAAGATGCAGGCCTCATTCGTTCAGGTAGAGATTCAGGAACCCAAACCAAAATAAAAAGGATATCAAGTAATGCGATGGCGGTTGCAAGAGCAATGACGACTGAATCACTGTACACACTGCTTAAGTATGCACCCAAAGCCGGACTAGTGATTAAACTAGCTGCAAATGTAGCAGAAACCTAAACACGTAGAAAGATATTAACATAAACACGTAGAAAACGAGAGACCAAACTGACGTAGTGTACTAACAGATATATTCAGTAATTTGGTTCACTAGAAAACTTAGGTTATTATATACCGTTACTGATATGGAAGACCGGCAAGTTAAGTCTTTAAGTCGACACGTGATTACCAGCCTGCTTCACCGATATTCTTGAATAGTTGTTCATAAAGAACAACTTTTAGAGTGTCATTGGCATTAACAGAATAGCTTTTTACAGAGAAAAGAGCGACCATAATGCTTTCTAAGATTAGAAATTAAAATTTTTTTAGATTTGCCCGATTGCGTATAGGCAGTTTTATAATCATACACTGAGATTACTATGCCTCCCGCTATTGTGTTTTTATAGTTTTAGGATGAAATACGTCACATTTGACACTTTTATAGCACTCCATTTCTGACAAAGATTGACATTCCACCCCGAAGATCTTGAAAAATTATTCGCTCTAAGCTTTTATGAACCTCCACGTATCCTTGTATAATTGTATTAGGATTTTGAGAAACACATAAGCCAAGGTGTTCAGTATAAAAAAGGCTTACCAATCCATACGCATGACTCCTTTCAGATTTTTCAGTACAATCAGCCACATAGGCAAACACAATTGAAAAGGTGACAGCAAACGCCCCTGATACTGACAAACATGCAAAAAACCACCTGTAAAGAAGCAAGATAAAATGTGTGTTTAATTTACATTTTGGATGCCTCTTCGAAACTTACTGCTAATGTTGCTGTAGCTTTATCTACCAACCCTGAAACAAATGTTTTAACAAACAAAAGAGGAACAGGGGTTAGGGAAACAGAGATTTGGAAATATTTTTATTTAGTTTTTCGTTCAAGACAGAGGACAAGATTAGTATTTATATAAAATTGAATTTTCAAAAATAATGTATATTAAGCAAAATACAAGCATTTACAATTTTCCATTTTTGATTACAAAGTTAATTTTTTCGACGTAATAGATGCGTATCGGTAGAGTCGTTTTAATGAAATCACATCTGCATCTTTGTCATCCTACTGTTATATGTATATTATTATTTTATTTTATTGTGTATAAATATGCCTTAGGGTCAACATATAAAAGTTTGCGATCACCTGCTAGCTTTGTCTTTTTTTTTTCTTTTTTTTTGAGGTATATACTTACTATGGGTGTAATGAGGGAAGCCTGACGCAACTATGACGTCATAACCATTGAAATTCTAAATTGCCCTTATTCAACATTAAAGTGAAAATAAATAATAAGAAACACATTTCTGGTATCGTCTTATCATACCCTTTCAGTTCAACCGGGATAAATAACAGCAGAATTTGGACCTCTGTTTTCATTTAAAAAACATACAAAGCCATGAAAAACATGTAGCACAGTTAAACCTTTTCCAAATAGAGCTTTAGCATTTACATTTTCGTTGAGCAAACAGCCGCGTGCATGCGATATTTTTTCCTTGTATTTAGTCGATTTTACTTTAATTCTGCACACTTCTTTTATAGTTTTTAAATAAGCACAAGCACTATTTGATAATTTCAACACACCCACTGTGGACAATATAGAAAAATATCAACTTCATACACAAGATTTTGAAAAGTTTATCTTCAAAAACATCCCTTTTAACTACAATCACAATTACCTACAATTAAAAATGCATGATTGCATTTTTAAGCACTTTGCATTCACACAAAAAGTGAGGAATTTAAAGACATCAAAAAAGAAAAATAATATTTCCCAGCAAAAAATCCCAAAACAAAGAATTTTAGAGAAAAGACATTGTACTTAATCATTAAAAATTTTCTTAGTTGTAGCAGATAAGTATCGACTAGCCGTATTTTGTCTGTTCAAAAGGATTACCGATATTCCTTTGATTTCCGCGATTTTTAGAAACCAGGGGGCTGTTTAATCGCAAATCCTATATTATTATCGAAATAAATTCTAAAATTAATTTATTTCTGTAATTAATTTAATTGCTTTAATTTATTACCATAAGTAAGAAAAATAAATTTAGTGATAAAAATGAATGCATTATTTTAATACGCCATTTTTAATAATTACCCCCGTGACCTCAATCGCTGTTTTTCCTCAGGAGCTACAGAAAACAAATGGGACATTTTACTGATAGTTTTACTGACTCACGAAAATAACACCACCAAATAAGTGTTTCATCAAGCATTCAGAAACAAAAAAGAAAAAAAAATATAAAAGTATATATAAAAGTAAATATAGAATTATAAGGGTTTTTCTGAGACTACTCATCAAGTGAGTTTTTTCCCTTTACAGTAACCTTACCTTAAGCGCTCCACAGAGTGTTCAACGCCGAATCACACCTTGAACTGTGGCTTACCCTGGCGTTTTGACGCCGGGGTAAGCCACAGTCTTTAATAATAGCCGTCGTCTGTCTGTGTGTCCGCGAAAGCGGCGTCCCGTAACAGAAACACGAAATTTTTAAAATGCGCACGAATATCAAATGCGATATATTTTTATCCACTTTGTTGCGACGGGTAAATATAAAGGACGGGCGAACCCGTGGACTTTTCCACGGGCTAACGACTAGTCTTTATAATAATACGCTAACTGTGTGTGTGTGTCTGTCTGTCTGTAACAGGCAAAGTGGATGTGTTCATGATGTAGCAGAAAAACTTATATCTAATATGCTAATCAGAAGATTTAACATATTAGTTACGGCGCGACGTCAATAACACTACTTTAACGTCAATATCCTATATGAAATTAATGAAGCCATTACAGTGCACCGAAAACTTTGAGGCCAAATAAATTGAAAACGAGGTGGTGACGTCAATGATTTTTCACCGCGTTGGTAATTAGGGACCACCTTAGATCAATTTGGGTAATTTTCCCAAACCTGGGTCCACAAATCCGTTTCGGTAAAATGGACGGGTTGATGACGTCATCAAAATACCTTCAAACCCTGATATCTCTGCAACCGTTTGTCAAAAGTACACGATCCAATACATCTTGATCAGCGTTTCAAGATTTATACGATGAATGCAACAGGTATACAAAATTCTGAAAAAAATTTGGGAGTTTTGATGGGCCATTGGTGACGTCAGCAAAATTTTTAAACACTTACATCTCATCAACCGTTCATCAAAAGCACATGGTCATATACACTTTCTTGATCAACGTTTCAAGATCTATGCGATAAAGGCAACGGATATACAAATTTCCAACAAAAATTTCTTTTTTAGCGGGTCGTCTTTGCTGACCTCAGCACAATTTCTAAACCCTTATATCTCCATAGGCGTTCGTCAAATACATATGACCCTGTACATTATTTTAATCAGCGTTTCAACCTCTACACATTACAGGCAACGCATAAAATGAATTTCGCCAAATTCTTTTTAGCATATGCACTGCTGACGTCAGCAAAACATCTAAAGCAATCTATTTTCATTTTCCTTTAATGTTGCCGAAAAATGCATGTCTAATATGTTAAATTTTCTGACGTTACGGCACGACATCAATAACACTACTTTAACGTCAATATCCTATCTATATATTAATACGCCTTGTGTGTGTGCGCACGGTGAGGCCATGGCACACAAACCACGGGTCACTTTCTTACGACGTGGCGTTACGCTAAAATTTACCAAGTTAAAAAAACGCAAATCAGGGGGTTACTATTTAAATATTTAATTCCCTTTTTTTTACTTTAAAAAATAAAACTCTTTTTCTTTATTTTATTAAAGCTAATTTTTATTTTATTTTTAAATGTCTTTATTTGTTTTTTTGTTTTAAATGCCCCGTTGATCGTTATAGATAGAATATTTTAATTTTACCCCCGGTTTACCATGTGCGCGCCGTATCACACGGAAACAAAGTTTATCAACTGAAAAATGAAAACCGAAGCGAAGAAGGTTGTCTCTTTTTCAAAGTAATCCTGAAAAAAGTTATTTCAAACAATGTTTACTCATCATGAGGTTAGATTAAATATTTGTTTCTTTTATCATTTTTGTGTTCTGGGACCTAGGTTGCTTTCTTTTTTAAAAAAACTATCGAATTCGAATGATAATTCGAATCTAAAATGTAAAAAACAAAACTGTTGTTGTCGAGCGAGAATAAAAAAAGGTTTATGTTGTTGTCAGAAATATTTGTTACAAAGAAGAAAAACGCACGATGATATAACGTGAAAAAGAGAACTGATTGGAAATGTTAAGACAATTTAGCTATACATTTTCAATTTAAAGATATCTTAAGAATATGTCCAACCTCGATTGTTTGTTCTAAATAAATATAAAAAAAATTTGCCATTAGCTATAGCAACTTATAGCAAGCTTTATTTTATTGAGGCATTATATATTTTTAGGCCGCGAGGATAGTATTTGTCAAGAAAGTTAAGAACTTTTTTTTGTAAGAATATACTCTAAACAATGGGTCAGAATATCCTAAGCTTGATTGTTTGTTTTAATATAAAAATTTGTATGATGCACAAATTTAATTAGAAGTTTACTTTTTTATTGCGTATAAATCTCACAAACTGAATCTTTTTCTCTCCAAAGCAATGGGCAAGTACACCAGGGAAAGTTAAGAACATGAAGGCTGAAACTAAAAAAACACTATTCTTATAAAATACAGCGTGTATATCGTAGAGAAGAACTTACATAAAATGTAAAAAGTAATTTTTTTGTTGTTACTGTTTTTAACGCTACGAAGTGGTTGATGTCGTTATAATAAACCTTAATGTAAACAAAGTTAAATCAATGTTTACATCTGTTACGTTATCGTTTGAAATATATTCGATTCTTAAATTCGAAAACACTGCATTGTTATCATGCACGGCACGTTTACGCATTGGGAGGGTTAGTGTATGCAATAGACTAATTAGCTAATTTGGTATGATGCATTAGAAACTGGAAATTTTGCAAAATTCTTTTTGGTGTGACTTAACGATTTTTTCTAATGTCTGGTATACTATTTTCCTTGGTGTACTTCTGGCATGGCAAAGCAAGTATATAGTTTAACAGATTTAGCTTTTTACATAACCGTTGTTAGACACCTTCGATTATGTTAGACCTTTTGCATTTTTATTTTATTTTATTTTTAGTTTGTTGTTGGACCTGCTTATATTTTTAAACGTTCTGTATAATGCAGATTGTGAGCCAACCTCAATCCCAGGGTTTTTTTTTCTCTTTTATTTTTATTTTTTTTTTATTGCTGTACATGCTAATTTTTTTGGACGTTTTGTTTCAGCGGTTATAGATATAGAATAATGCAAATTGTGACTTTTAAAAATTTAAATTACTATGTTCTATGTTTTTATTTGGCACCCATCATATCGACTCGATGAGAGATTCAGTGGATTCTTCCTCGGGACTTCGGCTAGTATTAAATTAATGAAGCCATTACAGTGCACCTAAAACTAACGATGGGGTGACGTCAATGATTTTTCACCGCGTGGGTAACTAGGGACCACCTAGGACTAATTTGGGTATTTTTTTCAAACCTGGGTCCATGAATCCGTTTCGGATTCGATGGGTTAATGACGTCATCAAAAAACCTTCAAACCCTAATATCTCTGCAACCGTTTGTCAAAAGGACATGATCCTACACATTTTATTGATCACTGTTTTAAGATCTATACGATGAAGGCCACAGGTATAGTAATTCCTAAAAAATTTTTTAAGGTTTAACGGGTATTGCTGACGTCAGCAAAATTTTTAAATCCTTCATTTCCTTAACCGTTCATCAAAAGCACATGATTATATACATTTTCTTGTTCACCGCTTTAAGCTGTACACAATAAAGGCAACGTGAAAACAAGCTTCCGAATTATTTTTTTTGTGGATGGGTTGCTGACGTCATCAAAATTCAAATAACAATTCTTTTTCATTTTTACCTGCCTCAGTGGAGTTTTCCACGGGCTATACAGACTAGATAATATAATAATATTTTCCAGACTATAAATATTCGGCAGATGTTTCGCAAATTTTCTGAGAAAAACTATAAAACAGCTTCAAACTTACCAAGGATTGAATCGAAGTAATGGTATTGGTGCACAAGTAAAAAACACTGTCAATAGCAAAAAAGATTTCCTGCCCCAAACATCAGATAATGCACCAATTAATGGAGCTGATAGAAAGGACAAAATTCCCTAAGGTAAAAACATGACGTGAAAGACAGTCCCAGGATACACAAAAATAATGCTACAAAACAAAAATCTTACTTTTATTCCTTGAATTAGACCATTCATTAAGAATGTATTTTGTGGAAATGTTTCCCCCAAAACCTAAAACCAGATTTGTCACATTAAAAAGTAATATAATTAAATGGCACTGTTAATACCACAACGTAATGAATTATAGACATAGTTTTAACGCCATTGCAGCTAATATTTAGAAGATTTTATAGTTAAATGCAAATTTGAAAACTTAAGAAAAACTGCCAAACATTTCTCTAGATTCTACTCAGGGTGAGTATAAAACCGGAAGTGCATCGGACATTCACATATAAATTTTTTTTTTTAATTATCTTCTCACAGCGAATTAGTACCAATAAGGCAAATAACTCTAATAAATAGCAGCACTTTATGTTAAAATGACTGATAAAATTCATTAGGAATACTGTTTAATTCAAGTTTGAGAGCATTAACTTAGTCCTTATAAAAGATCAGTAGTGAGAGATAAAGGTATTTAGTTTCAGATTGTTAAGAAAGTGAGGGAAATATGTAAACAAATTTGACTTTTGACAAATTTGACAAACTTTATCAACAACAGCGCAGTAATTATGAAAGTGTGAGCAATTTAGGAAGGCAGATAAAATGAAGGCTGAAAGATTTAAACACTCAATTTAACACAATGAGAAACTCAACCCATACAGTTATTAATATTGCTAATAATGAAATTCTAACACAAGCCAACAATTACCCATATTACCTTTTTGGTGAAAAGGCCAAAAACAACGGACTTACTGTTATAGTTGGAGATGTTAGAAGACCCCATGCGAAGAATTCCAAAAATATAACAACAGTAGCATGATAAACACTGGGCTTGTCCATCCCTTCAACCTATAAAAAATATATTATTATCCAAGCATATTGAAAAAACCCTCAAAACACAGTAGATTAAAAAAAATGTTACAGCATCTTCATTTTCTTTTGGTGGTCTCCAGTTTCTACCAGTAGTTGCATCAGCTGAATAAGATAACATCTGTCTGAGCTTCTTTTTTATAGTCTTTTTTCCATTCATGTTATTTATACTAAACCAAAATATGATGCACATCTTAATTTAGACGTTTTATAAAAGCAGCCCCACCCTTCCATCTCAATAAAATAAAAATAAATTAAAGAATGCACTGGTGATGTTCCAGCAGGAGTGTCATGTGAATAAATATTTATAGAAATCATATTTCACTATGAAAATGTCAGAAAGTTGTGTCCTGTGTAGAATTTGCTGATATTGACTTAGGACTTGTTTAATCAGGATTAACAAATCGATGCCCAGGCTTGTAGTTGTAGAGCTTAGTCAAAAGTATATGTACTACTCACTTCAGTGACAAAGGTACATATAGAAAGTGTAACAGATGAATGTTCAGGAAATTGAAATAAATAACTTTCCTACATCTTCATAAAAGATTTGTAACACCACTAAGTTCTTCCTAAACATCAGCGTTCACGAAACCATCATCAAAGTTCAAGAGATAGTAAATAAGGCACAGTTTTTGCAAATAGTTACATGACATTGTTCTCTAAATTAAAAAATTTTTATATTTCAGGGGCATAATAAAAAGCAGAAAAAAAAATTGATTTTTTACGTAAAAACCCCTCCAGTCATTTTAACGTTTAGTAACTAATAACCCATCTAGATATCAATATTTTTGTCGAAAACGGAAGAAAGGACAGCTTAAATGCAAAAAGTTTTGCAATCTTAGAACGACATATGATGTACAGTAATACTTGAGAAATCAAAATTAATTTTTAGATAGATTAGTCGAAATGTGGGTCGAACCAGGTGGACAATAGTCAATTTTTATTAATATGTTTTTGCACAATTAAAACCAATTTCTGATGCCTTTTCTATGAGCACATCCTTGTTCCCGAATTGAAACCAAATACTAAGAGGGTGTTATGCAATAGAAGGGCAATAAATATGCTTTTATGTTTTAAAACAAGTCTCTACAATTCCCAAAACTCCAATTCATACGTTAAAAACACACCTAAGTTAGTCTAAGCCTTAGGGATTTTCCCGTAATTTCCATTTAGGGAAGATATCCAGAAATAATGAATCTACAAATAAATAAATAAACAAACAAACAAACGTTGAAACATCCTTTCACTACTCTTAGTGTCAGTACCATCTAAACCTGAGAAACGTAAGTACTGTGATGGAGGTGTTTAGACTGAATAAGTGCTAGAATTGTATCAAGTCAATTTCCTTTTTAATGTGGTCAACTTCACCATACCAACAAATCATTAAATTGGCTAATTATCAAAAGCATTGACAAAGCAAGAAAATACAGACATCTGGGAATGATCTCTTTCGTCAGTACTTTCATCTTCCAAGATAGTGAAAGCACCGGAGGCTATCATTAATAAACTAAAGATTTCTTAGCACTCAATGCTGAAGCATAAGTTGAATTACCAAGACCATGTTCCAAGTGCATGGCTAATCTTTGTCTCCTATGCCTGCAATAACTTTTAGCATATCTTCAAAGTTATATTTTACTGCCCATTTCTTTTTTGTGAGGTAAATAGTTTTAATGAATTTCTTTATCAAGTCCATATTTCCTTGGCAGTTTTAGTTACCCTTGGTTAATAATATTTTAGTCTCACGTCTATTTTTAACAGCTTATGTTTTTCAGAGTTTTTAAAGGTTTTTCAATAGTCATCATGGGAATCAAAGTACTCTTGGCAAATAGTAAAAAACCAACCACTCTTCACATTACTGGTAATAGAATAAAAGGTATACATCCTTTCTCACTTTTCTGTTAAATTGAGTTCCTGTTTAGTTCTACCATCACAATGTTTTTGCCTCCTGTTTTTGTTTTTTAGTTGTCACTATAACTGCCAACGTCGCTGCTTTGATCACTTTCAGATTCATTGCAATCCATTTCAGTGAAGTCAGCTACTATCAGGAGGTTCGGAAATATTCATAGTATTGGCAGTATTTACAGTATTTACAGACATACAATTATTTGTGTATGTCTGTATTTACAATTAAAATGAGTCACCCAATTTTTTAGGTGGCTCATTCAGATTATATGTTCATGTAGAGGAGGATTTATTCAACCTCTTGTTGTGACTTCTTTATTTAGTTTTAGGTCTACCACGGTCTGAAAATGTTGTAATTTATAAGTGACACCCTATAACAAAAGTATAGTTGGATTCTGAAATAAAGATATTTTGATTTGATGAACTATCTAATGACTAGAACAAATTCTTTCTTTACTAATAAACAATATATACAAGATAATGCCACACTAATCCCCAGCGCTTCTCTTAGGTCATTTCATTCGGAAAACTTGAAACTGTTAGAGTATGAGTATAACGAAAGAAACTCATTGTGAATGTATAAAGTTGAAAATTATATCAGAATTAAGGTTTCCATAAATGTACAAAAAGTAATCTGTGGAAAATAATACTTACAACAATACTGTGCTACACTTAACATTTGTGGTGAAGCAATATCGGTAAATGTTTTTTATACCTGTGACATTGGTTAAAGATTTATACATGACTAAAACGTTATAAAATCATGACAATATAACCGAGAGCTAGCTAACTATATGCTGCAGCCTATGCTGGAAATAGTTTAAAAACAATTCTTTATTTATCAAGTTTCGGTTATATAGTTTAAATATGTATTTTCATTATTACAATATGTTGTTTCATTATTCAGCAATTTTCTTTGGTCAGTTTAGGGCAAACTGACAGAAGGGAAAAGAGCTTGTGCCCCACCTGCAACACGACGAAATTCAGAAGACCTTTGGCAAAAGTAAGGGGTATAGGAGAGCTGCTTAGTAAAACTAGACACCATGGAGAGAATATCTTAAACGTTAATAGAACTGAAATTTAAGCAGTTAAATAATTTTACTAACCTAACGAAATATTTTTCTTCGCTTCACAAAACTTCTCTTTGCAGCTTGGTAAACCAGCTGGAGTATAATCAATATGACATGCTTGAACGTGTTCCCTCTAAAGGAACGACTCATATCTTAACCCCTGGAGCTCAGTTTAGTTAAACAAAATCCGCTTTTGAAATTTTAAGGAGTATCTAGCATAGCTTATCAAAAAATCTTAAAATAACAGTCTATTTATAACAATATTTGAGATCAAATTTGTAACTGTCTTCTTTCTTTCCAAATTTCAAGAATATCAAAATACGCACACAGCTAGGGCCAGGTTGGACTTCAAAAGTTGGACCTTGTGGCAATTGCTTGAAAAAATCTGTGGAAGAAGAAAGAGAACAAAAAGAATGTTTTATTAAAGATACCAGATGTAATCCTAAATCTTAATTAGTTATGTTAACAATTTTAAACAGCAATCTAACTAAAGTTGGATGGCAATACACATCATATGGAGATCAATTGGAATGTGAACACACTGCTTAAGGCAGCCAATGATTCAAGATTAAGATTAACACTGTGGCTCTTAGATAAGGATCCTGTATGAAACAGCCATCTGCCTAAAAAGGTGGACAGGTGGTTAAAGCCTGTTACTATGTACAGAAATGTGTTAAATAAGGTTGTGTTTGGCAGCTAAAAGGCCGAGTGGTACATAGACTTTGAGAAAGTTGGGTAACAACTTATTTAAATAAAAATAGCAGCAATAGACCACCTTCCAAAGATCTGAATGGTACTGAATGAAACACAGGTGTGGTAATCAAGAGACAAATGACGTGACCAAGAAAAGGGAGCACCTTGAACTCACTTAAAATGTATAACATGTAAAACAAACGCGTCATAACTCTAATGTGTCCACTAAAACCATGCATGAGTAAATGGAACTTTAAGCCGGCTAAACACACTGGTATGGTGGTATGAGAAACTGTCTGGGCTTACTATGAAACATAGAGGATGAGAACTTCTTCTGACGCTCTTGCTACCAGCGGTAACAAACACGTTTATAAGAGTGAAAGCTGGCAGCATATGATGATATAGTAACTGGAGGCAGTGCCTGAGATTAGAAGTATACGTGGCCACTAAGGAAAGATTGTCCAAATGTCAATATTGATCGTCATATAGGTGAAGGGTATGTCAATGGAAACAGTTGTTTGAAGTATTGAACAGTTAACAGTTAGGTACAGTTTTCCAAACTTGGGACTATAAATGCATTGTCAATATAGAGTATAACTTGTTGATTGCACCACTCAGAACCCGTGTCATGACGGCTGCTACAACAGCAGAGTTCCTAAACATTTATGTGAAAATGATACAATAGGCCAAGGTGAGTAAAACCAGTTTTGTTTATAGAGGGCTCCAAAGCCAAAATCTGAGGCATCTGTGTTCGACCATCAGGCATCACACTGTTACATACAGTATAGTGTGAATGTAAGCTTCCACGTATGCACTATACAACACCTTTTCCTGCAATTCGGATGTCCTTTAATGTTTTGTTTATCATAATTACTTAAATGATCTTTGGGAGAGCTAGTTGCCAGTGATTTAACAAAAGCTTCACGATAAAACAATACTGTAATTATTTTCTCATAACTGCGAGTTTTATTGTTAAAACTTATTGAAAATAAAATCCCCTTAGGTATTAGCGCAAGCAATGAAATTTCATGATTTGTTAACTACACGAAAAAATAAATAAATTGCGCAAAAACTATTGTTTGTAAGAATGTTTTTGTGCATGTTCCTTTTTAAAAAATATATTTCTTAACATTTTATTCTACGCTATTTTTTTTCACCAAAACATTACGCAAAAGATTATTAAATATCGTGCACAAAACTGTTGTTGAAAAAAGTTTTATGCACTTGTTTTTGTATAAAGGACTTTACAAAAAAAAATATTATCCTTTTGAACATTTTATTGCAATTTTTTTTCTATACAAAAGGAAGAACTTTAGAAGCATAACTTTATAATACAAGTCTTTCTGAATGAAAGTAATTTTCCATTTACTCCGATGCTTTTTCACCTCGTTCTACCACAATTTAAAAATGTTATATAAAGTCCTGTTTTGGCAGTCTGGTTAATGAAGAGGCTAGGCGTGCAACACTTCGCTTGCCAAAAAATGTTTCTATGGTGTCAATGCGAGCGATTCTTAATTCTTCAATATTGTCCCTACAACGGAGAAGGGTGTTACGACAAGCATATTTTCTGTGTAATTTCACATTACGCATGCAAATAAAAAATTAATAATTTGCCTCTTATTAAAAAAAATGAAGAAATTTGTTCTCTTATTTTGAATTAGCAAAATAAGTAGTTACGCAGCAAGTTTTCTTGTGATGTCTTAAAAATTCTGCAGCAAGAATTATTCTTTGCTGTTTCAAAAGTTATACAGAATATGGTGTTGTTTCAAAAGTTTTACAGCAGGTTAAGATTGTTTTGTTTGGAAATTTATACAGCAAGTTATTCTCCTTTTACTTATAAAAAAAACTGAAAAGTTATTTTTTAAAAAATTATAGTGTTGTTTTAATGTTTCTCGTGCAGTTTTATAAAAAAATCTATGTCCCACATGTGCAAAATGTTTATAAAGAATATAATAGGCAATATCACGGAGGAGGGTGTTATGACAAACATATTCTGGGAAGTATTTTTTATATTATTTTCCATAAAAAGCAGACTATTTAACCGATAGTCAACAGTATTACATTTTTAGCTATAGCAACAAACTTCACTTATAATTATATGATATAGTTATAATAATCATAACGAAGGAGAGTTACGACAATAACGTGTAACTTGTTTTTTTTCCTTATTTTAAAACAATGTATGTAATAAACGATGTACTTAAATTGTGTTCTGAAAATTTAAGATATTTTAAATCTTCCTTCTAGATGAAAATAGTACAGTAAAGTTTATTTTTATATTTTTAATTGCTTTCGTTAAAAAATTAGACTTCACAAACTAGGCGTCGAAAGTATTCTCAACATCGTCACACGCAGGTTATTGTTATTTATACAATAAGTGTACCTAATTTCTCGCGGTGTACTTATTTTCTCTAAAAGACAACATTCCATTATGGAAGTAATTATTTATGCATGTTGCGCAGAAGGTTACATTCGGACTGTACTATATATATTATAAAAACACTAAACCAAATTTTTTATTTTTTATTCTTATTTAACTTAGACGATTAATAATACAATAATAACCGATTACCCCATGCTGTACCGAAAATATTGCCCTCAGTCGTTGCCCTGCCCTCGCAGGCTCAGTCAGCATTTAGACCTTGGGCGATATTTTGCGGTACAGCCCGGGGTAATCGGTTATTATTGCAATAATGTCAAATTTATTGGAACCAAGTTGACTTTTAATCTCACATTTATCAGAAAATGATTTTTTGGGCAGTATGACCAATTGTTTAAGCTCTTGTATTGACACGTAATTCTGCTGAGATGATTCACTGTATATTGAACATATATAAATTTAATACCTTTTATTGGGTATTAAATTTAAAAAATTTGGACCTCAATATTTTTTATACTCCTGGACTAATATGATAGATAGCTTAGATATATTGATTATACGTAACCTTCGAGTTGTAAAGGGGGGGTTTCCATTAAGGTGCCTGGCCTACCTTGCTGTTTACCTTGCCAGCACTTACCCTACCTTTGTCCACCCTTCTTACGCATTTTCTGGTGTCTGCCTACTATGCCCTTGCCTGGGCCTCCCATGTCTTGCCTACCCCTACCTTGCTGATTCCTCTTTATGTTTCCTTGCCTGTCTCTGGGATCGGAAGAGACTTATTTTTCTTGCTTAAAATTGCTTTAAAAAAGGGCAAGCCACGGGCCAGAAGTGCAATATAATTTTTGTTTACATTAACACTTACTTTGCGTCGATCATCGTGCCGTTCTGATGCTATTGATGACTTCTTGAGTTGGATTGACTACATGGTGCATATTTTCCGTCTAGGTCGCACATTTTGTGGCTCTGAAGCTTATTTTAGTTGTCTTATAGACATGTGCATGGAGTTAGTTTAGTAAGAAGCCAGTAAATAACAAGCTATATAGAGAAAAATGTGCATATTCTTTATCATATCTGACACAAAGTATAGCAGAGAAATATTGATATCTTTAGCATTAGCTAGCTATCTCTAGAGCTTAAGCTGGCTACCCAGCTGGCACACAACGTTACTTCAATGTTAAAATAGTTTTGTATTTTGGTTATAACGTTATTTAACCAAACTTTAATGTTATTTTAACGTTGTCGTATGCAATGTTACTGTAATAACGTCATGTGAACGTTAATTCTTCAACATTGTTTAAACGTTCGAACATTGTTTAAACGTTCGAACCGACAACGTTATTTCAACGTTCAAATAAAAGTTTAGGTCTGGTGTGTTATACAACTTTAAAAGTAACATTCACATTAAATGACTGACAGCGGCTGGCGTTGAAAGACGGCAACTTCGATCTGACCATAATTTTAGTGACGTTGCTTAATGTTACAATAACATTACTATAAAAAAATATGAAATCAAAAAAAAGGAAAACGAGGGTGCGTTATTGTTTCAGAACAGATCAACTCAACGATAAATAATCCTTGTAATAACGTTGTTTAAAGTGAATTTTTAATGTTCAAGGAATTCACAGCCAGAAAAAGAGTTCTACATAAAACACAATAAATCTATTTTTATTTCGGTTTTCCACCGACCTCCCCCACTCCTCCTACACAGAAGGTTTGAGAGGGAAGTGCATATCTAAAAATGGTAATTTGCTGAATTTTGAAAACAATCGTCGCCAAAAGCTTTCATTTTTATTTATTTATTGGACGGCATTTGACCCAGCGTGTACTCTTTGGCCAAATTGTTGGAAAGGTAAAATGTCTGGGAACAAAGTTTGCACGTATTAAATCCGATTTGTTAAGTAGCTAGCTAGATTTTCGCTTAAAGGGATCCTACGGTACTTTTACAAGTTGGACTCATCTGAAAGATTTGCATGAGAAATGCTAAATGATATATTTAACTTTTTGTTAAAACTTGATGTAACTCCAGATATAGCTTTTTAAATATTTATTTTTCTTGTCGCTCGACCACCATTTTGGTTACCTTCGACCTTCTTCTTCAGTCTTTTTTAGTGGCACGTGACCCTGTTATGTATTATTTCGGTAGTGCTTTAATTATTACTGAATGCATAGCCAGAACATATACCTTCGCGCCGCAAAGTGAAACGAAAGCTCTCTACGAGCATTTATTTTTTTTAAAAAAAATTAAACAATTCTGCATAAAGTTCTTTACGAACAATTTTAAAAAAATAGAAATAATTCTGCATATGTTCTCACATCAAACGAAAAATAAAATATGCATAGTTTTTATTTCAAAGGACTTCTTATTTCAGACGCAAGTTGTGCATGATTTTTATTTCAAAGGACTTTTATTTGAGATGCAGGTTGTGAAAGTTACTGATTATTCAACATGTCACACATTTGTGTATGGTTTTTATTTCAAAAGGATATATTTTGGAAGGCAAATAAAATATCAAGGTGTGACTATAAGCCCATAAAAAGTTATGGAAAAAGTTGAAGAGGGAAGGGAGAGGGGGCTGCATCACCCCTTCCCCTCCAGCACGAATAGGTTTAAGGGCAGTAACAACCTTTGTAATTTAATACAGCACTCGGCATTTGCCGAAGATTACGACATATTTTCAAAACAAGTACCTTCCCGTTGGGAATTATTTGACGTGGTAAAATCGCACATAAAAAGTCCCTAGGCATTGTGCGATTATACGTGTAAAAAATAGCAGAAGACATAACAGTCATCATCATCATCATCATTCTCGGCTTAACGTCCGTTTTCCATGCTAGCATGGGTTGGAAAAGTATTTGTTTTTCCAGAGCATAGTTCAGTTGCATCCTACGGTAATGTACGAGCTTAGCAAAAAACGGTTAGTTTTGCGCTTCAACTGCATCATTAAAAACAGTTTGTCACCAATGTAGTTTGATTAAATTATTGCAGAAAACGCTAAAATATATTTAATAAAATGCCGTTTTTTCTGCGTTGAACATTATTATTTCCGCAATTAACCATTATTTTATTTCTTATTTTTCTTTGCTTTTCTCCGGCAAAAATAATATTCTTTATTTAGGAGGTGGTTAAAACATAAGTTTGAAAATTTAGAAGCTGCCACAAGTATTCTAATAAGTGCGAATATAGCTAATCGACACTAAAAATAGCGAATTATGAAGGTTTGTCTAATCATGGAGGTGCAGAGCATCGTTGACGAAGACAGGATACCTGTTTTCTGCTCTGGTGCTTCCATGTCTGTCCTGCTTTTGTAACCCTGCTTATTTCAGCGGCTATTGCAAAAGGGAAAAATGATGAGTTTAGTTTACTAGACTACATTGATGTTTGCACTACATATTGGAAGAATATCATTAAAACAAACTTTAATTAGACAGTAATTTCTGGCTCTTTCTGTATTGTGGGATGAATTAAAGCAGTATTCTTTTCTATTGATTTTTTTTTAATGAAAAATATATCCATCTACTGAGTAACTTAGGGAACCCTCGTGCCCAAGGATTGTTGAGAACAAGGTTGGCAATACTCACTTGAGTATCATACCCCGCCTAGGTCAACAGGTTATAGATCAGTAATATTTACAACCTGTTTGTTAAAATAAATTCTTTTAAATTTGAAATAAAAGAATTCATGCACACACCTGCTGCTAATATATTATTTTTTGTTTTGTTGCTTAGACGGCTAGTATATTTATGTTGAATTATTTTTTTTAAAAAAAAAACAATCACTAGTATATATACACATAGATCGATGTGTGGAAAGTACGTTGAATTTTTTTAACCTTGTTGCGACAGTTATAAATTGTTTTTGGCTATGAAAGTCATTAATAATAGCGAGTAAAAGTCATTAATTTGTGAGCGCTACTGAAACACTACGTAATAGGGTCACGTGCCACTAGAAAGGACTGGAGCTACAGTGCCGATCGCGAGTAAAGCTACACATTTTCGAGAGTAAGAGTACAAAAATAAAACAGTGAGAGTGCGAGTAATTCACTCCCGAGTACAACGCGAGTACAACTAAAATGATATTACTCGCATTTTTGTTAATCATACTCTCAATGATTAATTATATTTTTACTCGCAAGTGTACTCACATAAGTACAGTTTTTAAAGTCAAAGTAATACGCGCGTGAACACATTTAATTTTTTTGCGAGAGATATTAAATTGTAAACGTTAAAAAAATCAAGTTAAAAAAATTAAACTTTTTTTGCGAGAGATAATAAATTGTAAACTTTAAAAAAATTAGGTTAAAAAAATTAAACTTTTTTTGCGAGAGATATTAAATTGTAAACTTTAAAAAAAATTAAGTTAAAAAAATTAAACTTTTCTTGCGAGAGATATTATATTGTAAACTTTAAAAAAATTAAGTTAAAAAAATTAAACTTTAATTTTAAATAGTGAAAAAGACTGTGTTGTTTAGAAAGTAAAACAAATTTATTGTGGCATAAAAAAACTGAGAGTAAGAGATTACATGTTTTTTTTTAATTTTTTTTTTGCCTATTAATAAAAAGTCTGTGCCCAGAACTACGTTTCAATATCATCAAAAACATTGAGGATAAAAAGAGAAAAAACAAACAACAACAAAAGTATAGTAAAAAATGTATTAGTTGTTAAAATGAAAGTATATATACAAATAACTTTTACCGTTCAGTTTGAATGTTCAGTTTTATTACATAAAGTAGTTTTTTAAAAACCAGATGCCTTTCCGTTTCTTTCAATGACTTTCGGAATTACCTTGCGTAAGTGTGAAATATACTTTCGGCATTTTTCTGGCGTCACAGCCGACCATATTTCCGAAATTGCATTTACCAATTCTTCTTTCGTGTGCGGTTTATAAATCATGCATGTTGCAGTCATAAAACTCTTTCAGTTAATAACTTTTTTGTAAATATTTTTTTAGATGTAAATATTTTTTATTTTTAGATTTTTTTAAAAAAATATATCATTAAACATTAAACTGTTTTTTTTTATAAAAAAAATCCCTCACGTTATTTTGTTGCTTCGATCTTTAAACATCCCAACAAAAACAAAAAGATAACAAGCTTAGTGACGTCCTGTTTCTACGGCGATATTTTAAAATTATACAGATTGTTGTCTGAGTTATAAAGCAATGTTTGTTGAAAAATATTCAGAAAGCAAAGTCTGCATGTGGCAATTGATCACCATAACTATAATTAGATATCATTCTGACTCTGTGTTTGCGAAAGAACATGCTGGAAGTGATTTCACATAACGAAAGTAGCGAAAGCATTTAAAGAAGAGACACAAAAGTTGAACTTAAAAATTTATTTTTTAATTATAAACTAAATTAAAAAAAAATTAAATGGTGAATTAAAATTAATGTCTTATGTTTTTCTTTAATATAACTCGCGAGTAACATGATATATTTTTTTAAAGATTTACTCGCGGGTAGTTTAATTATTGCGTACTCGCGTTATTAAAAAGATTACTCTCGTTTATTTTACTCGCACTCGCATTGTACTCTCACTCTGACGAACAAGAGAAAACAAATATTTAAAAAACGATATCTGGGGTTACATGAACTTTTAATAAAAAGTGAATATGTCATTGGGAATTTCTTATGAAAATCTTTCAGATAATTCCAACTTGTAAAAGTACCTCGGGATCCCTTTAATCTTGAACAAAAATAGTTGATTTGTTGTTATTTCTTACCTTTCTCTAATTTGTAAACAGTTGTAGCCAATTTTCATGCAGTCGTAGTTACTAGCAAATCTGTAATTGTTTTGCGTGAACAAAATAATATGGAGGAGTTAATTTTATACTAAATTCTATAATGCATAGAGGGTGTTGACTTGCCGACAACGGCTATAATATGTGTTGTTTATATTTCTTGCCTGTGCATATATGCGTGCGCCATTGTTCTCGAAGCATTACGTCACGCTGCAACTTACCTCGGGTTACTTTCAATAAATAATTATTATATAATAAATAATATTCATGTAACTTTAACTATATATAGCTATATTAATTGAGCGAATACTTTACAAGGCAAATTGGCAAACGTTAGTTCTGCATTACTTTATTCCACAGTCTTGTCCACATTTATTTCTTCCATTCAGGTAGCTAGAAAGTTTCTTAGACCATTCTAGTTGTACAAAAGCTTTTGCATGTTTTATATATAAAAGTATTCTTGTAAAGCAGTGTAGTTAATAACATTACAATGTCAAGATTGTCAAAATGGAGAAAAGCAAAAAAGCTGCTTAATATATTACTTTTAGATAATGATACTCAGCTGCTTGATAACGATGTTGCTGTGTTGGAACAATGCGCTGGAAATTTAAATAATGCTGATGTTGATGTTGAAGAATCCACAGAAAATGAAGCATTGTTACCACCTGTGCTTTTATCAAGTGATGTAGTTTGATTATGTCAGACAGTGATAAAATTGATGCTGTTACTTATTCCTTATTCTCTGCTCTTGCACAATGTTTACATTATTTTTAGAAAAAAAAAATACCTCTTACTTAGAATTTCAAATGAGGGTTCTTGCAAGTTAGGGAAGAATTAAAAAAATTGTATCTCAAAATTTAAATACTGTATTTTCCAGTATATAACCCGCACATCGTATAACCCGCAGCTCAGCTTTTTTTAGGGAGTTATAAAGAAGATGCTATCAGAAAGCCCGCACCTTCGCATAACCCGCAAAAAATTTTAATCAATGTGTTTTACTAACCTGCACCTTTGCATAACCCGCATCATGTTAAGAAAAAAATTCAGCGTATTTTTACTTACCCTACCGTATTTTCCGGTATATAACCCGCACATGGTATAACCCGCAGCACAGCTTTTTTAGGGAGTTATAAACTAGATGCTATCAGATAGCCTGCACCTTTGTATAACCCGCATAAAATTTTAATCAATGTGTTTTACTTACCCGCACCTTTGCATAACCCTCATCATGTTAAGTTTACTTACCCTAATCATTTTATGAACATGTGCATGTGTTCTGTTTTTTCATGCTGGAGACAAGTGGGAGACGTTTGAACTGGTGAACCACAAACACATGTCAATTAGGCTTAAAAATGATACCTGCTATACTGCTCTATTACCAGAATCAAATCATTTCAATGGACTCAATGTGATTGCAAAGATATAAATAGATTATAATTACATTCAAACACAAAAGAAAAAATGATCTCCAGAATTGTGTTTCAGAGAGAGCTCGTAATATTAGCAATGGCAAGCAATAGAAAGTTGAAGAAAGCATTTTCACTGTGTAAAAAAATTAAATCATGTAGTTGAAGTAAGATTACGTAGATATAGGATCGCGCATGTAGTTATATTAATGTACGCATTTTATCCCATTGGTACTATTTTCTTCATTGAATGTATAAACTTTAAATTTCACAATAAATGACAGAAAATATAAAACTTATCACATAACCCACACCACAATATAACCTGCGGGTTATATACCAGAAAATACAGTAAATCTCAAACAGCTGAAGTAGAGGAGTCAACTGTGGAAATTGATGTCATGGAAAGTGTCGAGGAAGTGAATGCACTGGAGTTAAAATTAAAAAATGCTTCTTTTTACAGTGGTTTTGTAAAATGTGTCAATAAAATTATGCAGGAAATCTGTGCACTTCTACCTCTACAATGCCAATTTTACTTTGAATCTTTGAATTTAATGACCTATAACTTGAAATGTATATAATACGTATATGTATATATATATTCAGGTACAACAGTTATGTAAGATTGGAGGGAAATCACTGAAAGGAGCTACGAAAGGTATTAAGGAAATGTAAGAATACCTGAAGGAGGAACTTTTTAAGTTGTTATTTGAAGGACAGAATGAAAGATAAGAGTCATATTTGCTGTTAGCTAATGGAAATATCCCTTCATTTTTAGGGTGATGAGTAACAGTGTGCAAGGTAAGTATAGTATGGTTGGGTACAAAGGAAAATTGCCCTTCAAGAATTTGCAACTCTTTTAAGTTATTACAGGTGAGAATAACAATAATTTCGACTGAAGTTTAGTAGTCAACTCCTTTATAAAAAGAAAATCACTTAGTGTTATTTCATTTTGTAGATGCAATGTTGCGAAATTTTGAAGGCCAAGGACAGATATTTGTTATGGTCCATATAAAGCATGGTGCTGACCGAGCGAACAGAGGAGGTCAAAAATCCGAGATCTGCGAACTTCGGAATTAAATCAAATTTTTAACTCATTCTTATCTTGGTAGTAGACATTCAAGCAAAAGTTTTAAATGTTTAGTTGTTGCTAATTTTAAAGAGTTCCTTTTGCACAACAACTTTCAAGGCTATGTTTAGTATACGGTCATGCTTCGCATGAACCCCAAGATGTTTATTAGTTTTTTGAAATTTTAGGGGCGTTCAAAAGAAGAAAAAGGGCGTCATTGAATTTTTGTGAATCTGTCCTGTCAATGTAATGGAAAATTAAGTACAACAAAAATGCGAAATATTTTTTGTTCGAGTTAACATCTTAGTTTTTACGCTCACATTTAGACTGGTGTCTCACGAAAACCCCTACATTCAATCTTTTTCAGAAGAGGCCTGCGATCGCACATGCATGCCTTGGCACACGCCTAAATCGTTTCAGGCATGTGATTAACCGCACACCTGAAAAATAAAGCTTTCAAAATCAACCTATAAAGTCTATTTTGTAGCGTGGGATGGCAGCCCTCGAAATAATTTTTAGGGACTCGTCAGACAAAACGTCCAATAGATTTCCGTCTTGGTTGGACACTTTTAGATCTCATAAATTATTGAATAGTCCTGGTCTTCTTAATCCATTGTGAGTGTTTGGGGTTCACGTCCCTGCCTTTTCTACCGCAAAATGAATGCGCAACAAAAATAACCTCCCAGCCCGTATCGAATGCGTAACATTATTTGCATGTGCGTTTTACATCGCACATGTTAGTTGATTTACATGTGTGAATCATCGCACACCTACTCAAATATTCCTGAAAAAGACTGTATATTGCGTTATTTATTCTAGTTGTTAATGTTTAGTGACAGTATTTAATACTATAAATATATTATTTTTAAATATTCTGTAGATATTTTAGCATTTTTAATATATATATTTCTGGATAGTATTTTTATTCTGTAAATATTTTAACTATTTTTATATTAAATATATTTCATTACTTTAATTATTCATCACTTTTTGTTCACCAGTTAAATTCTGCCGTTTTGGTTTGTTTATGTATTTAGCTAGCTGAAAATTTACCGCCAGTTATGACTCACTCGATCGGGTGGTTTACTCAAATCGGGGGACACTCACCCGATCAGGGAAAATAAGGTTAGTAGTTCCAATAAAGTTTGATTAGTCTTTGCACAGAGGCAACGTTATCTAAAATTTTCTACTTAAGACACAAGTATGGAAAGATAGCTTAGTGACAGCTTTATAATTTGGTTGCTGATAAGTATATGGATTAACTAGATAAATAAGATTTTCTTTTGACTTTTGTGATACGAATAAAACAGTGAAGATAAAAAAATCATTTTTACACATACACCATTATTGACTTGAACTTTTTCTGTAAACAATCGTCCAAGCTTACTTTTTGTTTCATTGTATCTATTTTACAGATTGCACAACCTGAACAAAACATTGGCCGTTGCTTTGGGAAAGAATAGTCCTCGAAAAATTTTTAAACTGCAACATCAGTTGTTACGAGAAAAATTTAAATTTGTTATTGTAAAAGTTAAACGCATGCATGCGTTGCAAAGGTGAGATTATAGAGAATGAAGTATTTCCAGCTTTAATGATGTACAACAGTGGCTTGTTAGAGATAGTTAAGAACTTCTGTTACTTAGGTGATATGTTGGGCAGTGAAGGGGGTGTTGGAAGAAGTGTTACTTGCAGGATAGGTTCTGCTTGGAAAAAGTTTAGAGAGTTACTTCCTTTATTGACTAGCAGAGTCCTGTCAATTGAGGTAAAAGGTAGGTTGTATGAGGCCTGTGTAAGAAGTGTTATGTTGGACGGTAGTGAGACATGGGCAGTGAAGCAGGAAGATCTTGACCGTTTAGAAAGGAATGATATGAAAATGGTTAGGTGGATGTGTAATGCCAGTCTGAGAGACAGAAAGAGTTCAGATGAGCTAGGAAGTAGGCTAAGTCTCTGTAGAATTAAAGATGTTATCCAGATAAGAAGATTGAATTGGCTGGGGCACTTGGAAAGAATGGAGGAGGATAACTGGGTAAGAAAGTGTAGAGACTTGATAGTTCCTGGGGCAAAGCCCAGAGGCAGACCTAGAAAGACTTGGCAGGAGGTTATAAGGACAGACTTGATAGAGAGGAAGTTGAGTTTAGATCTAACACAATCTAGATCAGATTGGAAGAGGGTCATTAATATACCCCGTCCAACCCATGCTAGCATGGAAAACGGACGTTAAGCCGAGAATGATGATGATGATGATGCATCCTTTTTGTATGTTTATTCAGTTTCTTCATAATTTAACTTGGAGAATAAAATATTCAAACTGTGCAATATAATGATGTTGTTTTCACTGTTTGTACAACAAGAAAAAAGCTCCTGAAAAACAATGTTAGCCGTTACGTTATGCTTTGGTTCAATTCATCGATGTTTTGTTCGATTCATCAGATTTGAAGACACTGCAATGCAGGCCAATAGCCACAATGCTCTTTGAGAGTACACATAACATTAATCAGTTTACCTTTATTTCTGCTTTGTATTAACATGTTTTCAAGGTTTTTTACTAAGCGCATATTCAGATTTTTTGATTCTCGTTCTCCGATTTTTCTAGATTTTTTGTTAAACAAACAGAAAAACTCCGGAAGCGGAAAAGTGTGTTTAATGATAGAAACTTATAAAATAATCTATGCTGCAAAGTGTTTGCTGTTTATACGCTCTCAAAACAAATGCATATGTAAATATGTAGCGTATGATCCGCCAACTCCGTGAATCCGATAACTCTGTGAAACTGCTTTCGAAGCCTACATTAACTTACTACAGCTCTGTCTACCATTTTTAATGAATGAATTCTATTCAGGGGTTTGATACTACCACTTAATCATTTTAGGGGTGTCGGAACTCGCGCATGACAAAAATTTGGTGGTAAGTTCAACCGGCTACACCTTTTTGTGATTTTCAAGTGAAGCGCGACGGTGGTCATTTTTGATATATATTGTTATCTCAGTTAATTGATTATGGTCATGCTATATATACCTTTTCTGAGGGTCCAATGATTCGAGAATGTTTTCTAAGGAATATTTTAATTTTTAAAATATTTTTAGTAGTCATCAGAAAGCAAACGTGTTTTTCAAATTTTCACGGAGTTGAAGGATCCATCACAGCATTATCGGATGATAGTACATGGTGGATCCAGCTTATTTGTCCACAAATAAATGTATTTTTTTCTTGTCATACCCCCCTCGAGGAACTTTTTAAGATCTTATTTAAACTGTCTATTGGAGCAGATAAAAGTTCTCTCCATATTTGTCTAGAGTATGATGCAAATATTTCGTTTGCAAACATAGGGACCTGTTCCCGCTCCGCAACCCTTTATATATTGATATAAAAGAGCTCGAAAAGTTGTCTAATTAGTAGCCAGCCCAAGAAATATTAACTTACTAAGATCTCAAACAGACTTACTGAAGCTTACAGTAGTACAAAAACAACTTCTCTTGTGAACGATGCCTTCCGTTGTCTCGATTATTAGTTCAAAAGATTAGCAATTACACAAAAATTACGCTTGGCTACTAAGGCTTAGAAAGTTACGGCAAACGACAGTTTTTTAATTTAATTTTTTCCTCTTTCTTCTCTCAGCGTCCTCACGAGGGTTCTTGCCTTTTTGACATCGCATCAAGTAAGCGCTAGCGGCTTTATCATCGGGCAACAAACTCTGGGGAGGAGGATGTCTTCTCTCTCTCTCTTTTCTCCTACGCTCCACACGACACACACCAAGCATTTTCTTATATTCTCCAGACATATGGCATTCTTCTCGACATAGAGTTGCGAAGCAAATGGATCTCAGCAAAGCAATAAAGACTTGTCTTTCTTGCTATTCCGGGTGTTCTGCTGCTTTTAAAATCTAAAAAAATTTAGAGAGGCCTGGAAAGATTTTACGCAGAAAACCCGATTCGTCGTCTCAATTTTGCGATTAAGGGGCCGGGAATTAGAGTTCCGGTATCAAAAAGGAGGAGGAGAATAACGATATATTAAAAATGTATATTTGTACCTCGATTATGTTAAAAATATATATTTGTACCACAAGTATTTTTACCTCTAATTTTCCTAGGAAAGGCGAAAGATAAAATCGGATGCCTATCTTTCGAAAGGGTGGTGTAATAGCACACAGTGCCAATCTCTAGAGAAGAGAACTTCAAATATTTCCGCCAAAATTTCCAGTTCAGGGCAAAGGTTTTGCGACTGATTCGAAGTGACACCGGTTTTTTCTACTTTTAAACTGTTAGCACTACTTCAATTGGTGGACATAACCACAACGATAAATTCTATGCTGCAGACCTGCAACTAGGCCTGGAAACTGTTAGCACTTCTTTAATTGGTGCTCATTACCACACAACGAGAAATTCTAAGCTGCAGGCCTGCCACTATGCGGGAAAATTCTTTAGTTAGTGCACAGGACAAAGGCTTGTTAATTGTTTTATGTAATGATATATTTCCAAAAAAACAATGAAATCTCGAGCTGGTGTTAAAACTTGTTCAAGTATCATACTGTAAATGGGAAAATATAATTATAGATGCAATGAATATTTGTTAAGTGGATTTTTATAACTCCAAACGTCTTTAAGGCGGTTCCCCTAGAAAAAAATTATATCGCAGAGGTTTGTCTTTTCTAAAGATACTTGATGAGGATATCATAGTATGTGACGGTAGGATAATATTAAGTCAAAAATTTGATTGATTGGTTGCCATGGTTACCCGTTGCTAGGAGAAGTATAGGCAAAATATGACATTTTGCTGCACGACGCCCAACCAATTAACTTAATAACATGCGTTATTTCAAGTGCTTTTTTGACCGCTTTTGTTCCTCAAGGGTCACGTGTATGAATTAAGTGAAGCGCATTTTCGTAAGGCTGATCTGTCTTCCAGAGAACTGATGCGGTATTTTTTGGACGACAGAAAAGCTAAAACAGGACGAAACAGGCAATATCTCGACAAAATAACTGAAAGACAAAATTTTGATTTGAAAATCGGTTTCATTTAAACACTAGGTGGTACTAATGCTTGCATCCACAGAAGAAATTGTAAAGCGTGGGTGCTTCGATCTTGAGAATTCTTGTTTCGGGTGGATTCCGAACTTAAACGGCAAAAAACTTGTAAAGAATTATTTTATGGACATTTTTGACTTGTGGATCGACAAAAGGTGTACGCCAACACTGTTTCGACCTGTCTGAAGTCTAATTAATGACGAGTTCACTTCGGAGGATGCGTCGTGAAGACAGCTTTCTGAATGCTTGTGAAACACCACATTATTAATATTCAGAACTGTCATATATTGTCTTAGGAGGCCCTAAAGTATCATCTAGCTATTGCAAGGAATATAACATCAACGGAGGGCAAGAAAGCTGTCTAAAAATGCGAAAATAGTTGCTATGGGCGTTGCTGTGCACTTATATTTGTGGTTGGTTGGAAAAAGTGGCAGAATGCGCAATAAAAACCTAAATTTGTCATAAGCACTACTTGCCACGGTATTCTAAGATAAATTTGCTGTCAGAAAACAGCTAAATGACAATTCTTGAAATTTAGAATTTTTTTCTAGGGGAACCACCTTAAGGAAGAACAAACTGTTGTTCTCTAAGACAGGATATGTTATTAAGTTCGTTTAACATTGTTGTATAACTGTAGTTAAATAATGTAGTTGTGTTATGCTTCTGAAGGCTTACCAAGGTAATTTAATAGTGAAAAATCAAAACTGCTTTGAAATCTTAAAAAAGTTGATTTAAAATAAATTACAGTCAGATGAAAAACGGAAATTTAATCAACAGTTATATATCCACCTTGTCATATTTGTTATAAATCTTTTTTTTTCTTATTCTCTAATCTACTCTACGTTGTTCTTGACATTAAGCTTGGTTAGCTCTGGAGAAATAGTTCTTTATCCCTTTTGCAATTAAGAAGTCAATAATTTTTATTTCAATTAGTACGATAAAGAAGTTAATCAAACCATTTAACCAAAAAATTATAATTGGTAAGCCGTCTAGCTAACGTTTTGTTTCTGCTGAATGACAAGCATAAGCTGTTTCACTTCCACAATAAAATTGCCAATCAATAAGAAAACGCAACAAAAAAGAATAATGGCTTGAAGTACGATTTCCTTTTTACTCAAATCGTACAGTCGTGCATAAATCAAGATAGGAAAGATCACAACAACAGATGCGATGGGAACTCCACCAACGATAGATAACACATTCTGAAAATTTGGAAATGCTAAACATACACCCAAAAGCATGAGGTTGCCAATGATTCGCACACATATACGTTTCCAATTTACTTCTAAAAAATCAAAATAACAAATATAAATCTCAAAAGCGGCAGTCAGCCGACAAAAATATTTTTTTAATATTAATGGTTGCAAGCTTCCATTTTTCAAATTTTTGATTATCGAGAAATGTTTGTGTCACTTATACTGTCAAATTTTGAGATTTAACTGTTAACGGTAATGAATAACAGAATACAAGACTGCTTTTAGCACAAGCTGTGACTGCATACAGCGATTAACGTCGTTATTCTCATCTTGCTTGCTCACACCAGTGAGGTGAACTTTTTTTACTGAGATCTTTAAATATATTATCAACCTTTTTACTTATTGTATTTCTTACAGTTTTAACTCAAATTTCGAAGAGAAAACAGGTATTACTTACCAAGAGGTATCTTCAGTCTTTTTTCAACTGCAAGAAAGAACGGATTCACACATATCACACCTGCTATCAGTAAATGCAGCACCATGCAGATTTGTGATATAATCAATAAAACTTTAAAGAAAACGTGATTATACTCTGTGCGATAATAAAGTTCTAATGTTGTTGTAATTGACGGTTTCACTTTCTTGTTAAATATTGCAAATGGAATAAATCCAGCCATAATATAAAGTATAAATATTGAAATATGACTTCTCGATATAACACTTGGTAATTTGTTTTGTTCCTTTACGAATACATACATATTGGGCAATGCAAATGCTGGTCCCCCTATAGCAAAACATATCATCCCAAAACTCTTAAAAATATTTTGAAATTGGACACGGTGTTCCTCAAGAAATGAATCATGACTTTTTACTTTATATCCTTTGGCGATGAACGAATCGATAATAATAGCTAACAATGAAATAGCCGACATGATAACACCAATCAAGGCTGTGTTTGCCAAGTCGTTGTAGTTGCCCATGCACATGACAGGTAGCATGAAAAAAAAACAGATAGCTGTCCAGCTTCGTAGGTTTCCATATGTGCTCAAATGATCAATCGGCCATAAATCGGCACATATGGTTGCAGCAAGCAGAAAGAAAGCTGTAGTAGCCGCCGCTGAGTACGTGTATAGCATGCAAGAAAGTAATTTACTAAACGCTGGACCTACTGCTACCTCTGCAAGCAATGGGTACATTTCTCTTACATGTTCAAGTGATGATCTTTTTTCAAGAACTGCTTGACATGAGTAGTAAGTAAGTTTAGTGCAGTATGCCAGTACGGATACCAATGCAAGTGTAAACAGCATGCATGTTATAGGTCCCAGCAGTAAGAAATTATAAGGCATGATAACAACAGCAGAACCGAAAGATAAGCTCAACATTAACATTGCTGCTTCAACCAAACTAATCCCTGTATTTGTGCGGTTGACAAATTCTATCAATTTAGCAAATGTGAAAGTACTCTCGTCTGATAATAAGTTTGATTTCGTGGTTAATACTTCTGTCATCTCTTCTTCTTGGTTTTTTACAGAGCTGTCGTTCCCCGTTACTAAACGAATAAAAATTTTCACTTTACAAAAAAGAAATGTCGTCCTCTCTCGCCTTCTCCATTTTTATTCATAACTGATTTACCACGTGCTCAGAGATCTTGCCCTAAATGTAAAAGCTTTATATTTCTTTTTCACGGCAACCAAAAACAACATAGCCGCCACTTTCGATTCTATCATCTTCCCTTGCATGTGTGTAAAATGTTTCTTGGCGTTAGTTGTGTTCTATTTCGTTTGGACAGATATAAGAATGGAAACAGTCTTTCTCAAAAATTTATGCAAAACAGAGGTATCTCTTTTAAGTTTTGGATAATCCATTCAAAAGATATACTGATTTTCCTAATATGGGCGAAATGCAAGGTGTAATGCATTTTCCCCACAAAAATACCCCCCAAAACATGTATTTAAAATGTTAAAATACTATTTCTATCTATCTATCTCTAATAAAATTTGGACTTCGTAAAAAATTATCAACTTTTGATTTACGTTTTATGCGCGCCGCGAATGGGTGAAATTCAAGGTACTTTACAAATAATAATATCATCATTGAAATCATATGCCAATCACTTGACCAAGTTTGAAGAATTTCGAACGATGCTTAATATGTTTGTTTTTAAAAAACATTAAAATCGAGAAATTCGCAATTAAAGTTATTACTTTGAGATTCAAAAACCCTCGACATTCTAACTCTCGTCCGAATAGACTTTGAAAGTTTTGAAAAGATAAGTGCAAAGTAAATGTTTGGCAGTTTTTCGAATTGCGAAACCAAATGAGACTTCTTTAACTCTCATAAAAAGAAATTTCAAACATTGCAACATTTGTTAGTAGATCATAACAGACGCAGGATCTATCAATTCTTTAACTATTGCTGAGATGGGCGCAATAACTATGAGTCATGACGTACATAGTGGTCGGCTTTCGTACATAAAAGATTCTTTAATAGATTTAACGCAGTGCTATGATTTCGTCATTTGGATTCTTAAATATGACGGCAGACGAAAAAACGCATTTTTTGTTCCGCGAAGGAAAAAACGTCTGATTTAATACTTTATTACACTCATCCTATAAAAGTCTCACTATTAGTTTTCGCTGATGTAAAAACAAACAGATAATAGATTTGGAAAACACCACCTCCCAGACGAAATTCAAGTTCTTTTCGCGCCCCCTTCAAAAGTGATATATTTTGATGTGGATACATCACTGTCTATCGCCGTGTTCCCTTACTGAAACCTTTTTATGTCAAGGGTGGCCCATTTTATATTAGTACTTATTAGTGTTTCTAGCAAAATATTACTTTCCCCCTTTTAACCCTTTCGGTCCGGGGTTTTTCGAACATATTATGACCGGGAGGGGGGCGAAATCCGCCCCTCCTCAATAACTTTTCATAGGCTTGTCCAAATTGAATCAAACTTGACACACTTATAGTAAGTCACAAAAGGAACAAAATAATAGCAATAAATTTTTGCTTGCGTCAGCACATTTTCTGTGACGTCATTAAAAGCCTGAAATCTGTTCAACATGCCACTATCTGCTTAAAATTTAATTACTTTAGTTCCAGAGCGAATTTTTACACTCTGTTTGAAGTTTCTGAAAGCTACATAAAAGTTATTTAACATATTTCCCGGTTTTTACATAAATCGAATGAAAAATTGCCAAATATTGCCCGAAAATCCATTTTTTTCGGGTTTGATTAGTCACGTCACCAAAACATGCAAAACGATTCTTCTTGACGAAACAAAGATGTGTTGAAAGTTTCAATTTCAATACATAATCCTAACAAGAGTTATTATATTTTCCCTACTGTAAGAGTTTCATAGAGATTTTTAGGGGTAGTTTCGAGTAATAGCCAATATTAAAGCCTCTGAAAGGTATGGGACCTAAAAACTTTACATGCAAGTGTCTAATAGTTAAATATTGAATCTACGTAAGTGTTGTAGCCATGCAACATAGCATTAAAGAGTTATTAAAAAAACCGTCAGGTAGGGGGGGGGGGTATCCGCCCCCCCTCCCCCCGGACCGGATAGGGTTAACACGCTTTGCATTTGAGCATAATTTTAAGACAAAAAAAATTATTAATCAATCAAATCTCGTTTTTGAGTAAGAAAGTTTCCCAGTGTGTCAATAAAACCTTTTTCTGTACACGATATACTTGCTCTATTTTTTTAATACTCTTTTACTTTATATTTAACGTTTCATAATAAACTTCCAGTCATTTTTTATTATTATTTTCATAATTTCGAAACCGCATCTCTTTGCAAACAAACAAACCCCTATAAACCTTTCTCGCATAAGTAGCAGGCTGGATGTATTATTTTGTTTTGTTCAGTATTTATCAACTTTTACTTGAAAAACGTAATGTAAAACTTAAAACAAGCAATGTCAGCGCAATAAAAATAATAAAGAAAGGTCTATAAATAAAAAAATATCACACTACCTTGCCGCAGTTCATGTTCGTCTGCCATTTTAAAAAGCTTGTCTTCGCTCTATTTGACTATCATATTGATTGAACAATACTGGAGGATTGTGTGGCTTAATTACATTTCTTAATTAAACACAAAAGATAAGAAATAACCTTTGAGGCATCAATTGTATAATTATCATAGTTAAAAGAGCGATTAAAAAAATATTCTATATTATAATAACCGTATACTAGTTATTTAAAATTTTGCAACAAGTCTAGTTAACTATCAGTATCGTTTAGGCCGATTAATTATGCAATTCTTGCAGTTAAGTAACTGTCTTGTAAACTCGAAGCAACAATGCTCAATGTCGATGATGACGTGGAATGGGACACAACTATGTAATAACCCCACTTGTTGCTCAGCTTTGATCCGCCCGATCAGGGATATGGCTCCCCGTTACCTTCTTTACTCAATTTCATTATACGAATCTTCAAGTTTCAACATTAAACGCATAGCAGCTGCAAATTGACGAGAAAACGAAAAAAAGAGGTTTTCTATTTTTTTATGAAATGGCTAATAAAAAATGTGTGTCACGAAAAAATGTGCGTCACGAAAAAAAATAGAGGGAAAGGAAAACGGTGACCGTAAAAAAAGGGTGGTATATTTAAACTTAAACTTAAACTTAAAATATGCTTATTTCTTACATTAATTATAATACAAATAGTTTCTCACTTATTTTAAAATTGTGCCTTAATAATATTTTAAATGTATTTTAATAAAAAATAGTAGTTTAAAAACTGTTTTTGTAAATATGGCATGACAAATACATATATTTTAAGTTTTTATAATTCTACTTTAAAAATGTTCTCTTCCCATTGCATATTTTGAACATACTCCAATATCCACTTTTACTTCATAAGTTACTGATTACTTGTCTTGTTTTCTTCTAAGTATCTCCTTCAAAAAAATGGTACTCTAATATCTTTCCAAAAAACTAAGTCTCCTACGAAAAATTCGGTGCTCCAATATTTCTGGCACTTTAACCGGCGCTCTAAGTATCTCTGAAAAAACCGGTGCTTTAAGACTAATGAATCTCTTAAGAAAGAAACCGTCACTCTAAGTCCACTGTCTTTTACGAAAAAATACAGTGCCTTAAGTATCTCTGCAAAAAAACCGACACTCTAAGTCTATCGTCTCTTACGGAAAAACCCCGGTACTTTAAGCTTTAGAAAGCTTTTAAAATTACTGCTCCTTTTAGCGATTTTGAGCTTAAAGATACCATATATGTAAACCTTACCTTGTTGATCTGCACATTATCTGGAAAAAGGTAGAAAACGATAAAATAACACACTGTTGGCGTGTTCTAATTGTTTAAATTACTTCAATTTTCTTTCAAAAAAGGGTACTGGAGCTTTACAATCCAACTGAAATTTCGAGAAACAAAAAAAACCTAAAAATACACGAGTAAAGGCCATCAAAAACAGTACTAGCATTAGCGAATTCCTGCTTTTTTTGGATGGGTGATTTACCACGGATATGCAGGCTATGCTGTTACTGGCACCTCTCTTTGTACATTTTGCCAGGTGCAATTTCAGCTCTTAGGGGTTCCTTCCATACTTCATAACTTGTCACATATATCATTTGGACGTCATTTTTAAAAACTCCTGCCTTCTCACAAATACCAAAACAAGAGCCACAACCTTAGAACTTACTTGTTATAGACGAATTTTATCGTGATGCGTGTTGTTTACAATCCCCAGACCTCTTACGCAAATCGACAGCCAAGATAATGCAGGCGGTAAGTCGTGGACCAGTCCATTTCAAACTTTATTTTCAGTTAGAGGCAGAGATAGGAAAAAGGTCGTTCTAACGCAGTCGACGACGGCGACGACAACAAGGGAAATTCCCCAAATTCCCGAAATCCAAAATCCCAATTCCGACAAATCCGAAAACCAAATCCGATTCCGATGAAATCACACGCATGCGCAATAGCGACTAACGGGAATAATGCTGACATCAACAAAAATAGAGATTGCGCAAGTGAGTAAGGGGAAAGTCCCTTACTCAAGGATCCCGTGCCGAGGTCGGAATAATAAAGATGAGTTGGAGACAAGAAAGATGGAAAAAATTGGTTAAAGAGAATCCTCTGGTAGTAAGGTATGTACCGGACCAATTCAAGATCCAGGAAATGTGCAACAAGGATGTTCAAAAGAACCCCCGGCTATTCAAGTATATTCCCGACAGGTTCAAGACCCAGGAAATGTGTGCCATGGCGGTTCAGCAGAACCCATGGACGCTCGAGGATGTTCCGGATCATTTCAAAACCCGCGAAATGTGTACCAGAGCGGTTCAAGAGGTGCCGGAGATGCTCCGGTATGTTCCGGAATATTTCAAAATCGAGGAAATGTGCGCTATGGCGGTTTAAGAGGATACGTTGATACTCGGAAATGTTCCGGATCATTTCAAAATCCGCGAAATGTGTACCAGAGCGGTTCAAGAAGTGCCAGAGATGCTCTGGTATGTTCCGGACTGGTTTGTGACCCGGAAAATGTGCATGGGTAACAATGATCTGCTCGAAGGCTATCGTCAGTGGAAAGCGAAGAAGTATAGGATTAACAAGGAATTGCTACCAGTGGTTTGGCATCCCGATAGAGCAATAGACTGGTGTTTTTCAGAGGATGAAAGGCAGACCTTGAGCTCTTGTGGAGTAAATAAACGATGAAGGAACAATGCGATGAATGTAACTCGACGCCTATGACAGATGCACCTGTGGACGAAGGTTCTTCATAAAAGCTAAGCTGCTCTGCTGGCACTGCTGGCAGGAGTACATCACATATAATGGTGGTAGCTGTCCATGAGATACTAGCTGAGGTTTTGTTTTTCTACAAATAAAGAGACATGTCTGACAAAATGAACAAAACACTAAACTTTTCTGGAATCGAAGTACCAACCACAAAATCTTATTCAATGTAGACTCGAAAATCATGAAACCTTCCGAAGTCGATGTGAACAAGGTCGTGATCTCATCGATGGTCGATTTTTCAGTCCATAGCAACACGATCAAGTTCAAGCGCATCTATGTGGAGTACAAGGAGTCGAATGACAAGATCACATCCCTCTGCATCCAGGCCCCCAAGCAGAATAGCTATGGTATCTAAAAATATAACGAGACCGCCAAGTGGAAAGTGTACTTTATCATCGATCCTAAAAACCTAAAGCAGACCGATTATATCAAGTGCCTGCAAAAGATCGACGCCCGGATCTGTGAGCTCGCCAAGAACTACAAGCACCCCATGATCAAGCACATCTCGGATAATTCCCCGATCAAGAAGAGATCAATTTCCACCTTTTGCCAGCAGAGCACAAAGTACAAAGACGGCAAGCCAGTTAGGAAGATAACCACGCCATTCTTCAACAGGCACCGGCAGCAAGTAGATCCGGCTATTTATGATGGGAAGAGGCTTTCCATGGTGGAAGCCATAGCATGCAGAGATGTGTACCTTTCGTCTAACACCATCCCAGAAAGGAGCCTCGAGATTCGGTAATAGATCATCACTGGCGCTCACCACATACCAAAACAGTCGCTGATGATCGATGTGGATGAAGGAGATTATTCAAAAGAAGAAGCCGAAAACTTTGACTCTCCACCATCCGACGACACCGTAGATCTCGAGTAAGAAAACGACGGTCAATCAGGTGAACCTTCGGGTTTACCTGATAAGCGTCCAGAACGTCACTGAGTTGTAGTGGATGCAAAGGTTTGTATGGTTGGTATTCAGCCATAGAAAACAAAAACATGAACGACGTTAAGGCTCTGAAAAGGGAAGAAAAAGCACTAAAGATTCGTAACTATTCAACTATGAATAGGGGTCCTTTTCTCGAAGCAATCCGCAAGGTCAAGTACAAGGACACTTCGACTCAAACAGACGGTCCTTATTGCGAACCTTGCGTCACGATCGCTTGGCAGAAAAACCTCGAAGAATACTCGAGACAGCTCTCCGAAAAGCAGCGATGTGTAGTACATGATGGTGACCACATCCTCGATCGAGATAGTGGAGAAGTACTTTAAAATCGTCTAGTATGTTGAACAACACATAAGACCTATGAATAAGCCGGTGGCTCCTCCAAGTACCGCTGACATACTGTACAGACTGCAAGTTCTTTATCAGCTCCCGTTTACCCTCTTCACGTCCTTTCGCTACAAGCTGCTGTCTCTCCCGTTCATTAAGGGAATCCACGATTTTTCTAGTTTTTGACGTATTTGCTCCTTGAGTAACATATAGCGTTGCTTTTCCTGCATAATAAAGCTGAATTCATAATCGTTAATCACCCTATTTTCCACAGCTCTACTGATAAGGTCGACAACAGAGTTAAGTTTGGTCTCTGCCAGCAGCCGTATGCTTTCGTGCTTTTTGATTTTGACATCCAGCCTCTTGCATTCCTCAAACCCGCTTGCCCTAATCCTACGGTTATCGTGATCCCACCCATAGCTACGGCCAGAGGCAGGCCAATTCCGGATACCATACTACCAATTCCAACGCCCGAAGTAGTGACACTTACAGCGAGTAATCCATGATCAGTGTATCTAACCCACGTACCATGCATCTTGAACATTTTAGCGAGCCTGTCCCGCTCTTTAATCTCATTACGCAGGTATTGCTCCACTTCCTCGATTTTCTTAAGTCTGTACATTTGACCTTTATCACCCTCCCCCTCATGAGGAGCACTCGGTAGGCTCGGATAAAGCTTTTTAATTTCGCTCATACTTATTCTATCAGCAAATGCATAGTAATTCCCACGAAAGGGTTCTTATTGTTATTATGCTTGTTGATGAGCACAAACTCCAGCCTGTCTGTTGAACTCTTAAGTGGGAGGTATACGGGATTATCGAAACTCCAGGTAAGCATGTTCCCCCAATAAGTCAACTCTTTGATGGGGAGCATTGCCAGTATATTGGATTTCTCACCATTTAAAAGACAGTAATCCGTATCCAACTGGTTGCACGTTAGTCTCAGCCACTGGTGAACATCAGTCTTGTAGCGGCTGTCATGGTCTCCCTCTGTGAATAGTACCTTGGCATCAGCCCTATAACCCACATGTCCTGCAGCGGTTGATCAATTAACGCACCGTATCCCTTCTTACTCCATTCCTAAGCACAGAGAGCTTGATCTTGCCCTCCGATTGAATGTTGGCTGTGGCCGCCAGATCCTCGATTCTATACAACCCTGGCTCGATTGAGATGAGGACTTCCAACGGTCCGATATTTATATCGGTCATCGCTTTATAAATGTTGAACTCGCTACCACCTGGGGCGGAAACTGATGGATTTTAGAGCGATCCTCGTGCCTTCCCCCAGATGAGGGTCGAATATCGTAGGTTTCCCGACATCTGTAATATACAGTTGCTTCGTGTTTCTTAAAAGAAAAGATGAGCATTTACTCGTATAACCCCAAAGCAAAGTATGCCCCTACACATGGGCACTATCTCGAGAGACTCAAGGGTGATGATCTCTCAACACAAGACATCATGATTGACGCGAAGGGGTCCTCATTCAAGGTAAAATTCCCCAACATTTTCGTCGACTACGAATTCCATTCCGGTGCGGTGTTGAATACATGGCAAAGCCACCCTTTCAGCCTCTGGTCCACTCAGCTCAATTTTGCTACCTACTGCACAACTTCAGCTTGTGGTATTTCCATGCAGCATCTAACCACCTCTTTGCCTCTGGTTCGCTCCGTTTACCGCTTCCATGTGTACTTCCAGATTCGTAAAATCCTTCAAGATCTCGACATTTCTCTACCGGGTTCCGATAGATTTCGACGTCTCAACAACCATTTCAACAACCAAAAATTCAAGCAATTATCACGTGATTTCGGGGTAAGTAGTAGCGAACAAGAGTGGAGGAACGAGACACTCTTCAGTAGCTGGCAAGCTATTCGTAAAGACTATCCCGGCAGCGGGTCTAGCTATTTCGATGAAGATTCATGGAGTCGATGGATTCTCGAAACCTCTCGAAGCCTCACTCGTATAGGCATTAAATGGTTATCCCAAAGCGTAAACCAACGCAAGATCCAACATCATCGGCAATCAAGGTAGTTCGATCGATGCGCAGCGTCTATACTTGACAAAATTTGAGGACTTGATCACAAGGCCTAGTGACACAGGTGAGAAAATAAGGCGATTCCAAAATGTGCTCAAGTATGCGCGCAGCAAGGTCGATTTCTCGGTTGCTCATGGAGTCTACATGATTCCTAGCGATATGGGCGTTCATATCGGGAGTGTCATGAATTTCACGAACAAGTTACCCATCAGTACGGAGTACTTCTCGATTGGTGTTAACCCCCAGATCAACGCTGGCAGACCATAGAGTTCAAAACATTATCCATGAAGGCAAGAAATTAAAGGGGAGGGTACCATGCATCAGACGCATGCCCCCGACAGACACGAGGATACCAAGTCTACCGTTATCACGATTGGAGTAGGGCTAATCCTCGCTTTCATCTGGATGAAAAAATAGGTCTAATGTGTTTATCAACATACTAGACTCTCATCGATCCTTACCACTCCTCTTGCTTCTGTTACCCACATACGCAACCACTATACCCACAGCAGCAGCCATGGCTATGTATAAATGCTTTGCCTCGAATTCAATTTCAAGAACTCTTGCTGCAACTCTGAAAAAGAACGACACCACGCTTCCCAGGAAGGGATGCACTTGCTTTGCCTGCTAAGTACTTCAAAAATCTCCCGAGTCTTTCAAGTTGTTTTCGTACAAAACCTTTCTTACCTGTACTTCCACCGGCAGTGCCTCCACCTCCAGTAACTGCCAGGACGATAGTAGAGACAAACAAGCCAACAGCAGAAACGATGCTCGCTATAGTCAGGCCCTACTCCCGGAAAAGGGTTTTAAGTCTTTCAAGCAGGGTTTTATCGTCTACGGCAATCTTCATCAGCTCGGACTTAATGGACCTCAGTTGCCTAAAAACCTTGAATGAAAGACCGTGCCTACCCAGTTTATCCTTCTTATCTTCCTTCAATTTCTTCAATTTCTTCAATTCCTTCTCAAGATCATTAATATCCTGAAGCCTTCGCACCCCGGGCTTCTGCTTTTTAAGTTCTTTCAACTTACCCTCTTTCGTATTTATCTCACTATTATATTGTCCAAGTTTATCCTTCACCCCCTTAATAGTCTTCTGCAGGTTTTCAATGTCGAGCTTTAATTTTCTCATATCAGGGGTCTAGATCTCATCGTCGATGCCCGCGAACAAAGTATCTGCATAACCCTCTATGTCACGAGCAAAATTTTGAATGCTATCAATTGTCCTGAAGTCTCCTCACCCTTCTTAACAAGAACATCAACCTCCAGCGCAAGATTCTGAGCCTGTGCCCGACCACCATTATTAGGGGTAGAGACATACTTGGTGAAGCCCATATCTTGAATATCTTGAGCCGTAAGGCCCTTTTGTGTTAGTGTACTTATTGCTAGGAACCCGGTCCCATTTTCCTTCGTAACCCTTATACCTTTGAAAAAAAGCTGTCCCCCTTCACGTCTAAAGCTACCACTGGTGATATTGATATCTATCCGGGTTTCATCCAGAGGTCCCAGGTCTTGATTGTTTAGATGTGCGTAGAAGGCACTTACCTTTTCCTCTAATACAGATTTCGTTATTCTATCAAGTGTATCCCCTTGCTGCTCCGTCGTGGTATCTCCCGCTGTGCTGGATCCCTGCGCGTCTTCGAGCCCACGGAATTCCTGCGGCACAAGGAGCTCACTAGGGACATTCTCGGACCCGAGATCATCCATCTGAATACCTTCAAAGTCTCCTTCATATCCCGGATTATCAGCCATTTATTCAACAAAAAAAGTCCCTAATAATGAAGCAATGTTCGGTACTCTATTAGATCCACATAAGGAATTAAAGACAATGCTTGCGATGAAGGGCTTGAAGCAGCGAGTAAAAGTGTCGCACATGCGGACAATGATTAACGAGAATACAGAGCTATGTATTGACATGTCTCAACTGGGACCAAATGATGTCTTATTTCCTGGCAGTATCAAACTCCTTTTCGATCTGGAGCTAACGGGGACTAATGCGAAACGCACGATCGTTTCGAATATCGGGAAGGCCCTGTTACAGAACCTTCGTATAACACTGGGCAGCAATGAGATCCAGAACATCGCCGACTACAATATCTTCGCGACATACAAAGACCTATGGCTTCCAAAGAATGATCGGGAAAATAACCTGGTCCTCGAAGGGATCGATGGCAACGATGGGAAAATTCGCGCTCTACAAGTTAAAGCGAGTTATGTAACCGGTAACAAAGAAGAAAAGGCGATTGCGGCAGCTTACGGCAACACTTTTGCTATACCACTTGGCAAGAAGTTCGAATTAACAAGTCCATTACCCTCTCATCCAGCAGGTATACACGATAGGCTCCAATTTGCTATACGGTTCGCGCGTTTTGACCAAATCATCATAGATTCTGGTACGCCAGCCGTGGGGTCTACAGCGGCTAAACCAGCGGAAGCTACATATAAGATCTCAAACATGGAGCTATTGTTCGATCAGATAACCAATGAAGAGCTCACGAGTGCCATGTTGTCCAGGTACATCCGGTTTGCTTTGCCATATAAGCGCGTACTCCGCAGCAAGACAGTAACGATGAATAAAAGTGCCACCACACATAATCTCCATATCGGAACTCCTGCCAAGAGCCTGACTCCTACTCTTTGTGAAAGCTAGCGAAGTAAAAGCATATGCTGGTGCTAACGAGACCTTCTACAACCCCAAGATCGAGAAGGTCTCGATCACTGTCGAAGGTAAGCCCTATCAGCTATATTCACATGCAATGTTACCAAACGATCACATTTAAACGGTTGTGAACCTGTTTGGTAGTCACGATAAGCACCAAGTGACTGCTGGCCAGTTTTTCACCACCCGGTATGCATTGTTCATCGATTTCCGAAGTAGCCCCGATAATAACCTGTACGGTTCTGGCAGACCCCTCCAACGTGTTAATGATGGCATTACACTGCATATGACTAAGAAAGCGGATGGTACAAGCGGTGAAATTAACTGTTATGTGTACTTGCTCCAAGATGCGCAGTTGAACATCTTGGATGGGCGCTTTCACTCTGTAGAACATTAGAATAAAGATGGCTACAATCGGCGTACTCGTAGCAGGTGCTGCTATAAATGCAATGGCATTTAGCGGCTCGAATTTTCTGTTCAGCAAACTCGGTGGGCACGGGGAAGAGGAAAGAAAAAGACATAATAAAGCTATCGAACAACTTCAAGCTGCTCAAGCCCATTGGGTACGTGACAGACAGGCAAAGATCGACTGGTACAATCAGCAACGGGAGCTCAAGCGTCAAGCTGGTGAAAGGCTAAAGAAGTTTAATGAGGGCATGAGAGACTATTACATCGCGACGATCGAGAAAGCTCCAAATCTCTCGGACTATTATATACCTTCGAAGCAACAACAGGACGGCGAGCTTGGCACTTCTTGGGTTTGCGGCGTATAGGTGGGCCTAGATGCAACGCGGAACGTTTTCGATATGTAATAAACATCTCGAAAGCAACAGCACATATCGTTGCCCACGAAGAAGAGGAAAAACTAAGCAGTATCTATTACCAACCCGAACATTTTTGGACTGGTCGAAAAGCGATCAAATTACTCGCTGAACACTCTGGCCTTTCTAGAAAGAGGGTTATTCACTGGTTGACTCGTCAGCTGCTCTGGCTCAGACATATTCGAGGTCCCAAGCGTATCGATTACCCACATTTCACAATTACAAAGCCGAATGAAATGCACCAATTTGACTTGCTCTACATGCCCCATGATAAAGTCTATGGAAGTACGTATAAATACATCCTCACAGGCATCGACGTGGCTTCGAGGTACAAAGTAGCTAGACCATTGAGAACCAAGAATATCAGCGAAGTCGCTGATATGCTCAAGGATATTTACAAAGCGGGACCTTTACGATACCCGAACGATACCCGAAGACCTTCCAGTGGGATAATGGCTCAGAGCTGCTGGAAAGCAAAGGGGTTGAGACAAAGCGTGCAACGACCAAATACCACCACACTATCACGGCGTTCGTCGAAACTCAAGATGCGCAAGAGTTGGTCAGTGATGAACAGAGTACCACTTGGGTTAAACACTTGTACACTATCGTGAAAAGTTTGAACAACACCAAAACAGCTATGATTGGTATAAAACCTTCGAAAGCGATCAAACTCGACGAAGTCCCGCTTACGAAAAGCGAAGGCCATCCTGAAGAAAAGCCCCTACCCGATGATGGTCTATAATTGTACCTCCTGCAACCGGAGAAAAACATAGTGATGCTAAAAAACGTGCAAAAGACGCTTGGTGGAGCAAAAAGGCGTATAGACTCGACCGTATTGTGACAGGTACACGTCTCCTGTACTATTTGGCTGATGGGTCTGATCGAAGCTTTGTGTCAGACGAGCTGATGCTAGTACCAGAGGGTGTTGACGTACCTCCGGAGCATGTAAAAGAATGGTAATTTGTAGGTTTATTAAGGTGAACCACTGGTTCACCTTAATATTGCAGCCCTGGTCTCTGTCGGTAAAATTGTATCATAACCCTCTATATATTAAGCGAACCACCATGATGGTGGAACCTATAATGGCAAGCCTCCTGATCCAGTTTGCCTGGTCTCGAATTTGGCGCAAATCCCACGCTATGTCGCCCAACAGCCACCAATCTACAGCCGTTTCGGATGGTTCCTTGTCCGAAATGTTATCATACGCGAGCTCGGCCTCAATTTTCTCGATCCGTTCCATAAGCTGCTTAATTGTATCCTCGGTCATATTTCATTTAGGAGGCGGGAGTCCAAACAGGGCTAATGCGCGCCATTGGCAATAAAGGCCTGGCTCTGTCAGTAAAACATGGGTCCGAACCGCCCTCCTCCCATTTTCATTATCCGTATACCCAACATGTTGTTGTTGTTAATTTATTTATTGTCGGTTGAAATATTTACAAACAATACAATAGCTCTAATTAAAGTGCTAATCCAAACCGACATATAGACAGAAATATAAATACTATAAAAATAAAGTAAGTGAAATCAAAAGAAAAACAAATAACATATTTATGTTATTGTAAACAGACATCACAAGAACAATGCTGGCCATTCCAAAATTTTATCATTTTCTTAAAAATATTTAAAGATTCTGCTGTTTTCATATGATTGGGTAATTTATTCCATATATTTGGACCTAAGGAAGTTAAACTTTTAGTTCCGAAACTTCTGGTATTTTTTCTTGGAACCTTGGGATTATTGACATTTTGTGATCTGACACTTTGTTGGAAATCAAAAATGTCATGAATGTATAAAGGGTTAAGGCTGTGCAAAGATTTGTAAATTTCTGTACATAGCGTTTTAAGCCTGCAAACACTCATGAAATTCCTTCCTGATTTTAAAAGCAGTTCCTCGTATGTACTATCAGAGTCGTCAAATAAAAAACGCAAAGCCCTTTTTTGTATTCTTTCAACTTTTAACAAAGATTTAGTAGATGAAAAATGTCACACTAATGGACAATAGTTAAAGTTGGAAAGTACAAAACTTTGAACAAGAGCAACCTTTGCTTTGTAAGTCAGAAACGTATCGAGCCTAACTAATGCATTCAATTGTGCCGATGACTTTTTGATAAGTTCAGAAATGTGAAGATCAAAGTTTAATCTGTTGTCAATAGTCACACCCAATAACTTTACGCTATTTTCTGTTTTGATAGTTTTATCGCCAATTGTTAAATCTATGTCACAATTATTATTTTTGTTCCGTGTGATTATAATGGATTGAAATTTTCCAGGATTAGCTATCATTTTGTCATATTTCAGCCACTCTAAAGCTGTGTTTCATTCACTTTCAAACAGTTTTATTAAGTTTGTAATCGAGTTAGAGTAAGCGGAAAGGGAATTGTCATCAGCATAATTGAGAATACTAGCTTTTTTAATAAAATAAATAAAGTCGTCAATAAAAATATTGAAAAGAATAGGTCCTAGAATCGACCCTTGCGGTACACCAGATTAAATTAATTGAAACAAGCTCAAACTGTTATTTATTCGAGTAGCTTGTTTTCTATCCGAAAGGTAAGACAATATAAAAAGTAGAGATTCATTACTAAAACCATAAGCACTCAGTTTAGCCAGAAGTGAATCATGTGGAACACAATCAAAAGCCTTTGACAGATCCATTAAAACTGCACCTACTACATAGTTTTTATCTAATTTGTCTTTCCACTCTTCGAGTAACCTAATAAGAACATGTTGTGTACCATGTGTACCATATGACGTTCTGTAAGCCGATAAAAATTCTGAAAGTTTAAATTCAATATATGTAACAATTTGAGACTTAATTACTCTTTCATAGAATTTAGAAAATATATTCAACACACTAACTGGCCTATAGTTGCTCACACTAAACTTATCTTTTCAACAGCTCTAACAACATCGCGGGTATCCCGACCATTTCACGTCATGAAATAGGGGTCGACCCCCTTGACAAAACAAAAAATCCCCATTATGCTTTCGTAACATTGGAAGGTGCCTTGGAGATAGTTGTCAAATCAAAAAGACCCAAGGCTGTGGGTGGACAGTGTCCACCCCTTGGAGCTTAACAACAGCGTCACCTTTCCGTCCTTGGATGGGTAGACTCAGATCACTCGAGAATCTCCCAAGTCCTTTGATGCTCAAGTCTCACGTACAAGCACGCATGCTTGGAGTTTTTCAGGGTCTTGATCGACTCCCAATCCGAGATCATGTTAGTCTCCTCGTCAATAAGCTTCATGTCGCTGCGCTCGTGGTGGTACCACATAAACAATTGCTTCTTTTGTCGTCTTAGGTTCTTTGGCAAGGCAGTATAACACTGCGTTAATAACCACAAGCTGTGCCTCCTATGGCTCCCACTGATGGCTAGCTCGAGCAGAGGTTGAAGCTTCTTGTCGAGGCTCATGTCGGCGATCATATCATCAACGATAAACAGAGTCTCCTCCCCTGCTAGGAGCTTTGATAGTTTCTCGATCAAGACAAACAACTGGTCTCGTGGCTCGATTAGGAACACATAGTCATCCTTCTAAAGCGATGCTCTATCGAGATAAGTCTTGTTCCAGCGAATTGTTGGGCAGAGGATGAAAACGTTGTGGTGCTTGTACTCATTCTCGAGCAAGTCCAAGACTCTCTGAGTTTTACCACAGCTTGTAGGTCCCGTGAAGATCGCCGTATGGAGTTGAAGGACCACATCGAGAGTCATATTTATTCTATCTTCCTTGGGCAGACAGAAACCTTGGATGTACTTACTTAGCCTTTGATACTATGGAGGCGGGAATCCACCCTTTGGAGACGGCCATCTCACGGCTTCCTCGTCCAACTGAAAAATAAGCGATCATCTTCATCACGTCGCTGGTACCCAGCTTGGTGCTGGGGCTCGAGATCTCGAGGAACCTCTTGCCAACCATGGCATATGCAAATGTGAACCCAAGGTCCACGACTGTCTTATACAGAACGTCGATTATCTCTTCTTGCAGGGGTGTAACGTTAGAACTGATTTATATTATGATTATTTCATCTTGAAAAAGTCGGTATTGGGCAGGCCTGTAGGCTCTCGCTGAGGCTGCTTTGGTGCACGTGTTTTGGCAGGCTGTTGGGCCGCTGCGGGCTGCTTACGCTTAAGGTAGTAGACTCCGGCAACTGCTATGCAAACAAATACGATGCCTCCACCAATGTATACGTTGCCTGACTGTATAGACGTGCCTCCAGAAGAGGTTTTGACCGTAGATTCTAGTGTGCCCTCTTGTTGCTTCAGTTTATTCTTATCCTTCTTCAGTGCCGCCAACTTGTAACCTCTTGTGGTTGTTCAACGCTCATTTCTTTGTAAGTCGTGAGACTTACACAATCACCTTCAAGCCCATGACCTTGATCTTCAAGGAATTTTTTCCTGCTCTTCATCAACCTTCTCTTCAACTACCTTGGACATGGAGAGTTGGGTGTGATTAATCGTATGCGCAGCAATAAGCAGAGGTGTCAATAGCTTACCAAAAGCTGAGTACACTAGAACCCCCAAATCAGCCATACTATCCTTGATAATAGGATCCTCCTCGATATCTTGCCTAAAGCCTTCGGGGCTATCGAGGGGCACTACGTTACCTATAGCCTTCGTGTACATGCTTATCGCGTAGGTTGATAATGCCTTGACAGTCTTTGAGCCCTTTTCCTGAATCCCGCGCTAAACGAACTCAGTGTGTATCTTGTCAATCACCTCAGGTGACCCTTTATCAACAAAACCTTCTGTGCATTTCTTGAGTAGAAGGTGCTGTTTACCTTGACGCATTGCATCCTTCAAAGCCTGACGCTGGTCTATAGGTTTTTCACGTTGCTCAGGCGCTTCTGCCAGAGTATCAACAACATCGAAAATTTCAGCTAATTCACACATTTTTATTTTTAGTCGTCTGTATCTCAAATAACCGAAGATGATCAAGACGTATGGGAGAAGTATAGCTATCAGTAGCAGAGCTTCCATCATTTATTTGCCGCTAAACGATAATGACTCCTAGCGAGCGTTGTGATCTGGTCCGCTTGCACCTGCCGTTTGCCATCTGACCTTTTGAGTGCCAGCTTGTTCACTTCCTGTGTGTAGATTTGATGCCCCTTATTCTGGATACAGACCCAGGTTTTGTATATGTCAACACCATCCTCTAGGCAGCGCCGATAGTCGTCTAATGTAATGCACTTGGACGTGACACATTTCTTAACAACCTTGGCCTTGCGATCACCTTTCCGCTTAATTCATCCTTCATTAGACCTACCACATTTTTGTTCTTGCCGATGGGGAGAGGTCTGTTGTCATCTTTGCTGTAGGCACTCGTATCGATACGTGTCTCGACATCATCGGCAATATCACGATAAAAGTCCTCTGTTCTGATGTGGTATACGAAGGAATCCGTGTCCATATAGCAGATCCACAGCTTGCTACCATACTTTGGCTGCATGTAATCATAGTGAAAGTTGTACATCACGATTTTCGAATTGTCCAAAATGGCTTGGCCAATATACACCGGCTTGTTCATATTTACCTCTGTTTTACACATCTCCATGCTCATGAGGTGGCTGCTGAAGTAGTTCCCGCCCTTGAAGTTGGGCTTCATGACGAGTTTCGTATACTTGTCCTCGTTGGTAACCAACTGGATGTTATGGTGATTCCTCAAATTCTCCATTGTCTTTCCGAACACTGAGAGATTCATAAGCTTGTAAAAGTCCTTCTCGATTTCGTTTTTGGCGGCCGTTCTAAGCCCCGTGTTGTGGTCGATATAACCCCGCATCCATGGCTTCTGGTTAAACTGAATGACTCTATACACCTTCTTAAGCTCGAGCCCATGCTTTAAAGCTTGATGAAGGGCTCTGATATGCACCACGTACTTCCGCTTGTGCTCGAGATTTGGTATCAGTTTCTCGACCCTGTCAACCAGCTTGCGCTCCGATAGAAAGGGTGGCTCGTTGTGCTTGTCATGTAGGCTCTTTGGATAATCGATGTCAACCTCCAAGATGTAGCTGTGCTTCTTGTCAGCGACAAGTTTCTCGATCCTCTTCTCTGTAAAGGTCTCAACGCTCGACAGCCATTTGAATCCGTGCGTGGGTAGATCTTGACGCATGGCCCAGTCATACAAACTGTTGGCATCGAGATACTGTAAGTATGACGACTCAACCCCCGGATCATATTGGTCCCCCATATACTTGTTATTCGCTTTGGCATACCTGTGCACAGCTTGAGTTATACCACCTCAAATACCTTTTGTCAAACATCAGGAGCATGTCGGGATCCGCAAGGAGCTCCAGCTTGATTTCTGTGTACTTTAACGCTGCTTTCCATGCCAAGCCTGGTGCGCTGTAGAAGTGGGCAGGATCGAGCTTGTAGTTATCCTGGCATACACTTCGAAATCTGTGGAAGATGTCAGTCAATAGCAGGACGTCCGCGACGAGTACATATCATGGTAGTCACCCATGTTGACCTAAGCACCCTTTGGATTGGTGACATTCCAGACTTTTTGAGCGTGTTCATAGTCTTCCTCGCTTATTCCTTTCATGTTCAACTTGCTATAGAAGGCCTCCTTGGGAAGTAGCTCAGTCTCTTTGCATCGTCGCCAGCCATCCATGTACTCGTATGAATGTAACCATTTCTGCGCATGAGTTTAAAGGTGTCATCCTCAGCGAAATACCAACGGAGATTTTTGCGCTGTTCATCATCGAGGTTGCTTGCCAATTTCTCCAAGCTTGATGCCATGAATCGACAGCTGTCTATGAATCTAATCTCGATCTTCTTGTGCGTTTCACCATCACCGTATGCCTGCAATGGGTACGGTGATTTTTACGTTGAAGGAGATATACTTTTCAGTGTTTTCAGCGATGCAACCAATGTTCTGGGTATCATACTTCTCCCCCAGTTCTCGAATGAACAAGTGGGCGTCGTACCCCGAAAGATTGTGGAAGATCACGGGTACATGGCTGGGTATCTTGTACTTGAGATTGCAGGTGTTGTGCGCGGCACCTCTGTATAGACCTGTGTAGAGACAGTGGTCTCTGACTTTGCGGTTCTTTGGGTCATCGTTAAATGGTTTCATGCAGATGTGACATGTCTCTGCCGCTTCGTGCTCTCTTTGTAACACCTCCGTTAGGGGCAGCATGTCATGCTGCGGGAAGGTAGCGTAGAGCCGCTTTACCTCATCCTCCAGGTGTTGAACGAACATCTTCACACAGTCCTTACCACGGTATCTCTGCAAGGGATATGATATATCACCATAGACGAAGGTACTATATGTACACCAGCCACATGGTACATGCTTATTCAGCTTTTTCGTCTTGTTCTCCTTCGCATTCTCTTTCATTGGGATCAACAGGCTCTCAAAATTCGCATAGATAGCGAATAGTGCATTGAACTGCTGCTGACCATCCTTGTAGTATAGCCACTTTTTCTTTTCGCTTGGCATCGTGATCTTGACCGCTTCGTTGTCCCTGCAGTAGGTATAGTGCTTGTCTCTCGACTCAACCTTTGGAAAGGCTTGCAGACAGTTCATACAGAAGTGCATCTTTGAATGATTCTTTGATGTCTCACTACCCAGGAGCCGTGAGAGATTTTTGATGGCTATATAATGACTCTTTTTATCGTCCGTAACGAGTAGCAGATTAACCTGTTTCTCACGTCCGTTGTGTGTAGATCGACGCAGGATATTAAAAGTCTTCCCCGTCACGTACAAGACGTTCACCGCGATGTCTGGGTTGTTCTTCTCGAATCTGGTGATATCCTTGATACTCGTGGGAAACTCGATGCCCTGCCAGTTATAGCGCTCCACATATGGTCTCAGTTTGCTGATTCTCTGTGGATCCCTGGTTATATCCTCATGATGCAGAGCGCTATCATACTCCACTTGAAACACTCCTCCTCCTTGTTCGCGGGGTTAATGATGGCTTTTTTGGTGGCTATCCACTTGGGTTTGATATATGAGGAACCCCTTGTTAGTCGTAGCTTATGGAAATCCACGTCGAGATGCATGACTCGACCGATCGTGAAGCCACTTTTGGGCAGCGCTGGGTTCTTCACATGCATTTTGACTTGGGCAAACATCGTATATAGCACCTCGTCCACGACGGTACCCTGGTTATATCCTCATGATGCAGAGCAGCTATCATGCTCCACTTGAAACACTCCTCCTTGTTCGCGGGGTTAATGATGGCCTTTTTGGTGGCTATCCACTTGGGTGCTTTGATATATGAGGAACCCCTTGTTAGTCGTAGCTTATGGAATTCCACGTCGAGATGCATGATTCGACCGATCGTGAAGCCACTTTTGGGCAGCGCTGGGTTCTCCACATGCGTTTTGACTTGGCCAAACATCGTATCTAGCACCTCGTCCACGACGGTACCCTGAAAGACCGGTGTCATGTTGCTGTGGAATACTTTATCGACTTGGATGAACTCGCTGGTACCATCCACTGGTTTCTTCCATAAAGTCCAGAGGGAGCACTGCACCTTAGCAGACCCCATGTCTTTAACTTGCTTCTCAACCAGGGTTTTCACCTGTAATCGCACCATCCCCAAGTACCCATCGACATCCGTACCGTCCATGCCGGAGATGCGGAAACTTCGGAAGGTTCTATGGTGAGCATGCTTATGTTCTTAAAGCGTTAAATCTTGGGTCGGCAGCTGCTCATCTTCGACATGATCCTCCCTTGCCTCTTCTTCAACTTCACCCATCAGGGTCTGATGCATATATACCTTGCCCCGACTTTCTAGTACCCTCTGGTACATAGTTCACAAGCCAGTCAGGCCACTCTCGCAGTTTACTCTTTACTACTGGACGTGTCTTTGTCATCTCTTGGCGTTCGAAGACATTCATGGCTTCGGGGGTGGGGAGTCGAGGTTCAATCTTGCTCTTAATTGGACTGGTTTTTGCCATCTCTTGACGCTCGAATATATCCAAGCCATCTGGTGTAAATGCTTGTGGCTTTGATTCTGGCGCAGGAACAGTTCGTGGAGATGCCTAATAAATGCCTAATAAAACAACAAGGTCGGCTTTGCGTAACTTGGAATAGCCCGTAAGTCCACGGGTTTTCGCCATAGCGTGTAACTGTTTTACAGTATATGTATTCATCTTTATTATATAGATTTTTGATTTCAATCAACAAAATTTCTAGCGCGGTCATATTTTGAGTAAAGGACTTTCCCCTTACTCACTTGCGCAATCTCTATTTTTGTTGATGTCAGCATTATTCCCGTTAGTCACTATTGCGCATGCCTGGGATTTTATCGGAATCGGATTTGATTTTCGGATTTGTCGGAATTGGGATTTTGGATTTCGGGAATTTGGAGATTTACTCTTGTCGTCGTCGTCGTCGTCGACTGCGTTAGAACGAACATTTTCCTATTTCTGAGGCATCTTTTGATCTTGAAATTAGAATATAGCTTAGATGATATATCAGTGAAAAGATGCTAGTAGCCACAGTACAAAAGTTTTTAACCATAATTTGACTTTCTTCACCTAAGGTCTGCATTTTTTTGCCTTTCGATTTTTCTGATTTTTTCCGCGCATGCGCAAGAATCCCGTAAAAACATAAAAATTGAAATTCATCTATAGAGCATAAAGCACAGGAACCATGTGTTGCAGGCAGTCAATTTTATATCTGTAACTTTAAGTATGGCAAAAACATTTAGAGCAATAACAGCCCTGATTATTTAATTCCGGGGTGTGTTATTTGTCACGGTCATAAACCCAGCTGAAAACATCCAACGTTATGTATGGCAGCATCAGTATGAAAGGAACCCCTTAGCTCGCTACCAGACTAACTAAAACAGGGAAATATGCCTCTTGTTCTTTTCATTTAAACTATCCATATTGATTGAGTTTTTCGAGAGAAGAACTGGAAACAAAGAAAACACTCACGATGATGAAGTTCTCAGGATCTCTTTTTAAGCCTTCTTGCGCTACCTTTATGCGTCTTTTGAATCCTAAAATACCTCCACAATACAATAAATGCATTTCTGATGAGCTAAATTGAGTAGTTAAAAAGAGCACGACGACCTTCCACAATGAGAGCCATTTTGAAAAGAAAGCGCCGCGGCGTGTGCAGCATAGTGTAGTCAAATTTAAATCACGTGACCAAAAAATTTAACGGTTCTTAGGTAAAGAGATGGTACCGGTTCTTTAACTAAAGCGACGGTATTGGTTCTTTAGCCACGCCGTATTTTGTAAGCTGCACGATTCAATATATGGTTTTCAAATTTTGTTCTACATAGGCCGACCCTCTTTCAAAGCATTTTTTTTATTTCTTGAGTAAAAACATGTTACAGTAATTAAAAATATATCCAGTTTTGTTACCAAACTGCCAAGATACATTTCGCTTTACAAATGAGTCGTGCTTATGCCCTCTTGTTGTGATCTATATTTTATGTAGTTAGCCTCAATATTCCCAATAATTTTACCCTGTCATTTTTTTTCCAGGAGGGACAACAAAGGCGGTTCTAGAGTGTTAAAAAGCTTCCATTTGAGCTATAGAAACCTTTTATATTTCTGTTCAAGAAGGAGCAACTTTTATGTGGGATTGAACCCATATGAATATGAAGTGAACGCTCTACCGACTGAACTACTATTCCCCAAAAGAAGACAACCCTCAAAGTGAACAGAGTTGCAGATGTTATCTTTTAATACGTGTGATAAAAAAAAGAAAGCGAAACCTACCACGGTGTTATTAAGCTGTTTTATAAATCTTAATAAAGTTAATAAATTGTTTTCGTTTCTGTAGATTGTTTGCTTTTATTCATTGTTTCCCGTGAGATTTCGAAATTCATTGCTGCAGATTTCCGGGCTTCAAGATTTTCATAACTAGTGCCGGTATTTTGACCTGAAAAAAATAGCATAAGCAGCTTCGTTCGTCTTCTTATCTCCGAAATCGTTAACGCGAAAGTCTCTATTATTATCTTCGTTCCGAGTATTATTTTCCGGTTAAAAGAGTGACATCCCCTTAATTCGTGACATTTTCGCACAGTACGGGTTGTACAACTCAATGTATTGCATATCTTTGAGAATAAGGATTTTTACTTTACTATTTCTTACACGATTATTTGTACGACACTATTTCTTACACGATTATTTGTACGACACTATTTCTTACACGATTATTTGTACGACCTGTTTCTTACAAGATTATTTGTACGACACTGTTTCTTACACGATTATTTGTACGACACTGTTTCTTACGAGATTATTTGTGCGACACTGTTTCTTACAAGATTATTTGTACGACACTGTTTCTTACAAGATTATTTGTACGACACTATTTCTTACAAGATTATTTGTACGGCACTATTTCTTTTACGATTATTTGTACGACACTGTTTCTTACAAGATTATTTGTGCGACACTATTTCTTACACGATTATTTGTACAACACTGTTTCTTACACGATTATTTGAACGACACTATTTCTTACAAGATTATTTGTGCGACACTATTTCTTACACGATTATTTGTGCGACACTGTTTCTTACACGATTATTTGTGCGACACTGTTTCTTACAAGATTATTTGTGCGACACTGTTTCTTACAAGATTATTTGAACGACACTATTTCTTACAAGATTATTTGTGCGACACTATTTCTTACACGATTATTTGTGCGACACTGTTTCTTACACGATTATTTGTGCGACACTGTTTCTTACAAGATTATTTGTGCGACACTGTTTCTTACACGATTATTTGTGCGACACTATTTCTTACACGATTATTTGTGCGACACTGTTTCTTACACGATTATTTGTGCGACACTGTTTCTTACAAGATTATTTGTGCGACACTATTTCTGACACGATTATTTGTGCGACACTGTTTCTTACAAGATTATTTGTGCGACACTATTTCTTACACGATTATTTGTGCGACACTGTTTCTTACACGATTATTTGTGCGACACTGTTTCTTACAAGATTATTTGTGCGACACTGTTTCTTACAAGATTATTTGTGCGACACTGTTTCTTACACGATTATTTGTACGACACTATTTCTTACACGATTATTTGTACGACACTGTTTCTTACAAGATTATTTGTGCGACACTGTTTCTTACACGATTATTTGTGCGACACTGTTTCTTACACGATTATTTGTACGACACTATTTCTTACACGATTATTTGTACGACACTGTTTCTTACACGATTATTTGTACGACACTGTTTCTTACATGATTATTTGTACGACACTATTTCTTTTACGATTATTTGAACGACACTGTTTCTTACACGATTATTTGTACGGCACTATTTCTTTTACGATTATTTGTACGACACTGTTTCTTACACGATTATTTGTACGACACTGTTTCTTACAAGATTATTTGTACGACACTGTTTCTTACAAGATTATTTGTACGACACTGTTTCTTACACGATTACTTGTACGACACTATTTCTTACAAGATTATTTGTACGACACTGTTTCTTACATGATTATTTGTACGACACTATTTCTTTTACGATTATTTGTACGACACTGTTTCTTACATGATTATTTGTACGACACTATTTCTTTTACGATTATTTGTACGACACTGTTTCTTACATGATTATTTGTACGACACTATTTCTTTTACGATTATTTGTACGACACTGTTTCTTACACGATTATTTGTACGGCACTATTTCTTTTACGATTATTTGTACGACACTGTTTCTTACAAGATTATTTGTACGACACTGTTTCTTACAAGATTATTTGTACGACACTGTTTCTTACACGATTACTTGTACGACACTATTTCTTACAAGATTATTTGTACGACACTGTTTCTTACACGATTATTTGTACGACACTATTTCTTACATGATTATTTGTACGACACTGTTTCTTACACGATTATTTGTACGACACTATTTCTTTTACGATTATTTGTACGACACTGTTTCTTACAAGATTATTTGTGCGACACTATTTCTTACAAGATTATTTGTACGACACTATTTCTTTTACGATTATTTGTACGACACTGTTTCTTACACGATTATTTGTACGGCACTATTTCTTTTACGATTATTTGTACGACACTGTTTCTTACACGATTATTTGTACGGCACTATTTCTTTTACGATTATTTGTACGACACTGTTTCTTACACGATTATTTGTACGACACTGTTTCTTACACGATTACTTGTACGACACTATTTCTGACACGATTATTTGTGCGACACTGTTTCTTACAAGATTATTTGTGCGACACTATTTCTTACACGATTATTTGTGCGACACTGTTTCTTACACGATTATTTGTGCGACACTGTTTCTTACAAGATTATTTGTGCGACACTGTTTCTTACAAGATTATTTGTGCGACACTGTTTCTTACACGATTATTTGTACGACACTATTTCTTACACGATTATTTGTACGACACTGTTTCTTTCAAGATTATTTGTGCGACACTGTTTCTTACACGATTATTTGTGCGACACTGTTTCTTACACGATTATTTGTACGACACTATTTCTTACACGATTATTTGTACGACACTGTTTCTTACACGATTATTTGTACGACACTGTTTCTTACATGATTATTTGTACGACACTATTTCTTTTACGATTATTTGAACGACACTGTTTCTTACACGATTATTTGTACGACACTGTTTCTTACAAGATTATTTGTACGACACTGTTTCTTACAAGATTATTTGTACGACACTGTTTCTTACACGATTACTTGTACGACACTATTTCTTACAAGATTATTTGTACGACACTGTTTCTTACATGATTATTTGTACGACACTATTTCTTTTACGATTATTTGTACGACACTGTTTCTTACATGATTATTTGTACGACACTATTTCTTTTACGATTATTTGTACGACACTGTTTCTTACATGATTATTTGTACGACACTATTTCTTTTACGATTATTTGTACGACACTGTTTCTTACACGATTATTTGTACGGCACTATTTCTTTTACGATTATTTGTACGACACTGTTTCTTACAAGATTATTTGTACGACACTGTTTCTTACAAGATTATTTGTACGACACTGTTTCTTACACGATTACTTGTACGACACTATTTCTTACAAGATTATTTGTACGACACTGTTTCTTACACGATTATTTGTACGACACTATTTCTTACATGATTATTTGTACGACACTGTTTCTTACACGATTATTTGTACGACACTATTTCTTTTACGATTATTTGTACGACACTGTTTCTTACAAGATTATTTGTGCGACACTATTTCTTACAAGATTATTTGTACGACACTATTTCTTTTACGATTATTTGTACGACACTGTTTCTTACACGATTATTTGTACGGCACTATTTCTTTTACGATTATTTGTACGACACTGTTTCTTACACGATTATTTGTACGGCACTATTTCTTTTACGATTATTTGTACGACACTGTTTCTTACACGATTATTTGTACGACACTGTTTCTTACACGATTACTTGTACGACACTATTTCTTACAAGATTATTTGTACGACACTGTTTCTTACAAGATTATTTGTGCGACACTGTTTCTTACACGATTATTTGTACGACACTGTTTCTTACAAGATTATTTGTGCGACACTGTTTCTTGCAAGATTATTTGTGCGACACTGTTTCTTACATGATTATTTGTGCGACACTGTTTCTTACAAGATTATTTGTGCGACACTGTTTCTTACACGATTATTTGTACGACACTGTTTCTTACAAGATTATTTGTGCGACACTGTTTCTTGCAAGATTATTTGTGCGACACTGTTTCTTACACGATTATTTGTGCGACACTGTTTCTTACAAGATTATTTGTACGACACTATTTCTTACAAGATTATTTGTGCGACACTGTTTCTTACAAGATTATTTGTACGACACTGTTTCTTACAAGATTATTTGTACGACACTGTTTCTTACAAGATTATTTGTGCGACACTGTTTCTTACAAGATTATTTGTACGACACTGTTTCTTACAAGATTATTTGTGCGACACTGTTTCTTACACGATTATTTGTACGACACTGTTTCTTACAAGATTATTTGTACGACACTGTTTCTTACAAGATTATTTGTGCGACACTGTTTCTTACACGATTATTTGTGCGACACTGTTTCTTACAAGATTATTTGTACGACACTGTTTCTTACAAGATTATTTGTACGACACTGTTTCTTACAAGATTATTTGTGCGACACTGTTTCTTACACGATTATTTGTACGACACTGTTTCTTACAAGATTATTTGTGCGACACTGTTTCTTGCAAGATTATTTGTGCGACACTGTTTCTTACATGATTATTTGTACGACACTATTTCTTACAAGATTATTTGTACGGCACTGTTTCTTACACGATTATTTGTACGACACTGTTTCTTACACGATTATTTGTGCGACACTGTTTCTTACATGATTATTTATGCGACACTGTTTCTTACAAGATTATTTGTGCGACACTATTTCTTACAAGATTATTTGTGCGACACTGTTTCTTGCAAGATTATTTGTGCGACACTGTTTCTTACACGATTATTTGTACGACACTGTTTCTTACATGATTATTTATGCGACACTGTTTCTTACACGATTATTTGTACGACACTGTTTCTTACAAGATTATTTGTGCGACACTGTTTCTTGCAAGATTATTTGTGCGACACTGTTTCTTACATGATTATTTATGCGACACTGTTTCTTACACGATTATTTGTACGACACTGTTTCTTACATGATTATTTATGCGACACTGTTTCTTACACGATTATTTGTACGACACTGTTTCTTACATGATTATTTATGCGACACTGTTTCTTACACGATTATTTGTACGACACTGTTTCTTACAAGATTATTTGTGCGACACTGTTTCTTGCAAGATTATTTGTGCGACACTGTTTCTTACATGATTATTTGTGCGACACTATTTCTTACAAGATTATTTGTGCGACACTGTTTCTTGCAAGATTATTTGTGCGACACTGTTTCTTACATGATTATTTATGCGACACTGTTTCTTACACGATTACTTGTGCGACACTCTTTCTTACACGATTATTTGTGCGACACTGTTTCTTACAAGATTATTTGTACGACACTGTTTCTTACACGATTATTTGTACGACACTGTTTCTTACAAGATTATTTGTACGGCACTATTTCTTACAAGATTATTTGTACGACCTGTTTCTTACAAGATTATTTGTACGGCACTATTTCTTACACGATTATTTGTACGACACTATTTCTTACAAGATTATTTGTGCGACACTGTTTCTTACAAGATTATTTGTGCGACACTATTTCTTACACGATTATTTGTGCGACACTGTGTCTTACAAGATTATTTGTGCGACACTGTTTCTTACATGATTATTTGTACGACACTATTTCTTACATGATTATTTGTGCGACACTGTTTCTTACATGATTATTTGTGCGACACTGTTTCTTACATGATTATTTGTACGACACTGTTTCTTACACGATTATTTGTGCGACACTGTTTCTTACATGATTATTTATGCGACACTGTTTCTTACACGATTATTTGTACGACACTGTTTTTTACATGATTATTTATGCGACACTGTTTCTTACACGATTATTTGTACGACACTGTTTCTTACATGATTATTTATGCGACACTGTTTCTTACACAATTATTTGTACGACACTGTTTCTTACAAGATTATTTGTGCGACACTGTTTCTTGCAAGATTATTTGTGCGACACTGTTTCTTACATGATTATTTATGCGACACTGTTTCTTACACGATTATTTGTACGACACTGTTTCTTACATGATTATTTATGCGACACTGTTTCTTACACGATTATTTCTACGACACTGTTTCTTACAAGATTATTTGTGCGACACTGTTTCTTGCAAGATTATTTGTGCGACACTGTTTCTTACATGATTATTTATGCGACACTGTTTCTTACACGATTATTTGTACGACACTGTTTCTTACATGATTATTTATGCGACACTGTTTCTTACACGATTATTTGTACGACACTGTTTCTTACATGATTATTTATGCGACACTGTTTCTTACACGATTATTTGTACGACACTGTTTCTTACATGATTATTTATGCGACACTGTTTCTTACACGATTATTTGTACGACACTGTTTCTTACAAGATTATTTGTGCGACACTGTTTCTTGCAAGATTATTTGTGCGACACTGTTTCTTACATGATTATTTATGCGACACTGTTTCTTACACGATTATTTGTACGACACTGTTTCTTACATGATTATTTATGCGACACTGTTTCTTACACGATTATTTGTACGACACTGTTTCTTACATGATTATTTATGCGACACTGTTTCTTACACGATTATTTGTACGACACTGTTTCTTACAAGATTATTTGTGCGACACTGTTTCTTGCAAGATTATTTGTGCGACACTGTTTCTTACATGATTATTTATGCGACACTGTTTCTTACACGATTATTTGTACGACACTGTTTCTTACATGATTATTTATGCGACACTGTTTCTTACACGATTATTTGTACGACACTGTTTCTTACATGATTATTTATGCGACACTGTTTCTTACACGATTATTTGTACGACACTGTTTCTTACAAGATTATTTGTGCGACACTGTTTCTTGCAAGATTATTTGTGCGACACTGTTTCTTACATGATTATTTGTGCGACACTATTTCTTACAAGATTATTTGTGCGACACTGTTTCTTGCAAGATTATTTGTGCGACACTGTTTCTTACATGATTATTTATGCGACACTGTTTCTTACACGATTATTTGTGCGACACTGTTTCTTACAAGATTATTTGTGCGACACTATTTCTTACACGATTATTTGTGCGACACTGTTTCTTACACGATTATTTGTGCGACACTGTTTCTTACATGATTATTTGTACGACACTATTTCTTACATGATTATTTGTGCGACACTGTTTCTTACATGATTATTTGTGCGACACTGTTTCTTACATGATTATTTGTACGACACTATTTCTTACATGATTATTTGTGCGACACTGTTTCTTACAAGATTATTTGTACGACACTATTTCTTACATGATTATTTGTGCGACACTGTTTCTTACACGATTATTTGTGCGACACTGTTTCTTACATGATTATTTGTACGACACTATTTCTTACATGATTATTTGTACGACACTATTTCTTACATGATTATTTGTGCGACACTGTTTCTTACACGATTATTTGTGCGACACTGTTTCTTACATGATTATTTGTACGACACTATTTCTTACATGATTATTTGTGCGACACTGTTTCTTACATGATTATTTGTACGACACTATTTCTTACATGATTATTTGTGCGACACTGTTTCTTACACGATTATTTGTGCGACACTGTTTCTTACATGATTATTTGTACGACACTATTTCTTACATGATTATTTGTACGACCTGTTTCTTACAAGATTATTTGTACGACACTGTTTCTTACAAGATTATTTGTGCGACACTATTTCTTACACGATTATTTGTACGGCACTGTTTCTTACAAGATTATTTGTACGACCTGTTTCTTACAAGATTATTTGTACGACACTGTTTCTTACACGATTATTTGTACGACACTGTTTCTTACAAGATTATTTGTGCGACACTGTTTCTTACACGATTATTTGTACGACACTATTTCTTACACGATTATTTGTACGACCTGTTTTTACACGATTATTTGTACGACCTGTTTTTTACACGATTATGTGTACAGCACTTTACCTTGTTTCAATGTGTGTTTCCACCTTTAATAGTCTAATTTTATGTTGTTAATTGTGTTAGTATAAGTGTGTTCAGGAAGTGTCAATGTGGGCATTAGTTTCTATGTTGTGATGTCACAGTTTTTTGTTTAATTGTTCATTAGGGACTTCTGTGTATGTTTATGGTGTGTAGTTGTTCAGCTATTGCAGTGTGATGTGTAGCAAATTAAAAGTTTTAGTTTATAGTTATATGTCATTTTACTTTATGTTCTTTTTTTCTTGTACTAAGTTCTTGTTGTTATAATTCTTGTCTAGTTTATTAGATCTTTTTAGTGAACTTTTGTATTTTGTTTTTAGCTTTGCAACAATTGTAATAGATGTTTCTTGTTATAACTCTCAGTCAATTAACTTTTACTATCTATAACAGTTGTGTTTGTGCTATTATATTGCAATTGTCATCTACACAGGGATAGAAAAATGACTGGGGGGGGGAAGGTTGTATGAGTTAGACCGTCAGAAGTCAGAGAGAAATCAGTTGGGTGTGAATATTAAGTCTCATTTGCTGCTGTTAGAGAGATTCATGGACAATAAGGAGACAGATTAAGTTGAAAATGCTTTGAATGTCTTTCCATCATTATCAGCATCAGCGAGATTGCTAAATATATTGAAAGGAGTTAAAAAATTGACGAACCTTCTGTATGAAGTAGAACATGTCTAAAGATTTACTAAAATTTACCATAATAAAGCTATGAGTCAAGTAAGTCAAAAATGGAAAAAGTAGAAAAGTTAATAGTTATTTTGCTTTTTAAATGATGTAATTTCATTAATAGATTCGAAAGATATTAAAATACCACAGCTATTTTCATTTCTTTGATTCTGCTGATACACAAAACACATATCAGCCAATTTGAAATGAACTATTGGTTGATCGGCTAATAAATGAATAGATTTGCAACTGATCACATCAGGGATGATTTCAATAGAAAAAAAGAGTTCAATCTCCTTCTTTACTTCTACCTCCATGGTGGCACGAAAACGTTTAATTAACGTCCAAAAACGTCATTTTGATCGTTCAATTAACGGTTCAAATAACGTTCAAATAACGTACCGTTTGCACATTCAATAACCACTTTTTTCAGGACGTTCAAATAACGTTCAGCATGTAACGTTCGAGTAACATCACTATGTGGATTCAAGAAACGTTTAAACAACGTCATTAAGTGAATTTCGCAGGAAAGCAAGTTAAAAAACAAACAGAATATAAGTTTATTAAAATTAAAATCGGTGAAATACAAACGATGTTAATTATTTTAAAACACATTATAAAAAATATAAATAAAAAACTTAAATATTAATAAATTAGTATCAGGGTGACTACTACTTGATCACGTGCTTATTTTTCTAAGTTTTTCTTTCTAGTTTAAAACTTTTTGAGGTCGGACGTGTTTGAGGTCGGACGTGTTTTTTACAAGAGCTGGATTTACTTGTGTTCTTTGATACGATATTACTTATTTAATCACTCACGAACTTGCAGCTATTAATATTGATTTAGTTGGTATTTGATATTATTATTCAGTGGGTTTATGATCGTTGGTTGTCTACAGAATTACAGTTTTTGACTCATGGAAAGTAAAATAACGTAAACGAAAAAGTTTGTCATAATTTTCTTCACGCAACAAATCATCTACGATGGAGTTCAAGTGTTTTCAGATTATTTTAGTTCTATTGATATTTAATTATCGCGATGGGTCAGATTTTGCTATCACTGATCAACAGCATACTATATCGCAAACCCCTAATGGCGGAAAAGTGAAAAGATGTAAATCTCGTGTATTGTATTATGCTAACCATTGTGCCACGCAACAACTTGTAATGAGTGGCGATGTTGAAAGCAATCCTGGTCCCGCACTCCAACGCGGATTGAAAGCTCCATCTTGTTCAATCTGTGAGAAATGTGTTAAATGCAATCAAAGACGATTCATTTGTGATACATGCTGGGAAACCACTCACGCTGCTTGTTTGAACCAATCAAATTTAGTACTCAATGGTAGAATTCCGAAATATTGGACCTGTTCAGATTGCCATTTTACTGTGCTTCCCTTTTCGAATGTACGTGATGTTTGCGCATTGTACTCATCTATTCTGAGTGATGGTGGTGAATACGAGGAATTAATAACCATACCAAGCAATCCAAAACATACGAAAATTTGCCATCTAAATACGCAATCCTTACCGAGCACATTTGACGAGTTCTCATACATGCTCGAATGTCATAAATTTGACATAATCACGTTGTCCGAGACATGGTTAAAAAATAATCAGGTATTGATTGATTATGTAAACATTCCAGGATACCAATTTGAATATAAAAACAGAACTGATAAACGAGGAGGTGGTGTTGGAATGTACATCAAGGACGAACTTATTTACAAAACTAGAGACGACATAACCAAACTCGACAATTCTATCGAACATGTCTGGATCGAAGTGAAAGGTAGAAATAAAAATTACTCATATCTAGTTGGAACATTTTATCAGCCATCTTCTATAGAAAGAGAAAAAAAAGATTGGCTAGAACGATTTGATATTCTTTTGCGTCACATCACCGCAAAATGGGACGGTATTATCATAATTACAGGTGACTTCAATATCGACTTATTACAAGGTGATAAATCCACAATCGAATTATATCAAGATACACTTATGACTTATGACCTAAAACAACATATTACAAAACCAACCCGAAAATCGACATCCCTTATTGATCATGTTATTAGTAATATACCGGAAAAGGTAGTTAGTGAGAACGTTTTATTGTGCGATGAAATTTCTGACCATGATGCCCCGCATATCGTTATGAATATCAAAAAGGATAAATTCGAAAAACGATACAAATTTATACGTGACGAGAAGCAGTTGAACATCGATGAATATATTAGTGATATCGAGAAGATTCCTTTTTCCTTGATAGATACTTTTGATGATCCGGAAGATCAACTGTATGTTATGAATGAACTCATACTGTCCTGCATTAATAGCCATGCTCCTTTGAAAAGGTGTAAATTTACACGACCACCAGCTCCCTGGATGAAGGACCCATCCATTGTATCGTCGAAACTGAAACTTGAAGAACTTCGTAGTGAATTAAAATCTTGTGATGACAGAGAGGCTAAACATGAGTATGTTGAAACGAGAAATAAATTGAAGAAGGCTATCAAACACTCTAGAAGAACCTTCTATCAAAAGGCTCTATCAAGTAACCGTTCAAAGGAAGTATGGAAAACCATAAGAACTATTATTAAACCACAGTTCAAACAAATCAGGCAGAATCCCGATACCATCAATGATTATTTCAACTCCATTGCAATAAAGTTAAGCAATACAAATGAGTTAAACATTTCTCCCACTATGAATGATGAGGCTGTACCGGCAATGGATTTATTTGACCTTCGTCACGCTACCCAAGAGGATGTTCTCAAACATTTGAATTCATTGAGAAGTGATTGCTCTACTGGTGGTGATAACATACCAGCGAAATTCATAAAACCAGTCGCAGCCCAATTGTCGCCAGTCCTAACAAAGATTTTGAATAACTGCATCGATGCAAACGTATTTCCAACATGCTGGAAGAAATCACGTATCTGTCCGGTACCTAAAGTTCCAGGTGCTTCACAACTAGAAGATTTTCGTCCAATATCAATACTTCCTGTACTGTCGAAAGTATATGAGAAAGTCATTTTATCACAGCTTTGTGACTTCATTGATAGATATAACATTTACGCTTCAACTCAATCTGGTTTTCGCAAAGGTCACTCGTGCATCACGATACTCTTAAAATTAAAGGACGACATTTTGAAGGCTATGCAAAGAGGTGAAGTAACTTTATCAGTGTCAGCAGATTACTCCAAAGCATTTGATACTGTGAAATATGACGTTCTGATTAATAAGTTGAAGAAACTCCAAATGTCTCCTGCATTCATCAATTTGATCTCTAACTATTTGTCAAATCGCCAGCAGTTTGTGCAAATTGATGACAAAAAATCGGACACCTTGCTGATCAAATACGGTGTTCCCCAGGGATCTATTCTTGGTCCGATCTTGTTCAACATCTATGTCTCTGACCTATCGTTGAATTCGTCGTGTAATTCTATCCAGTACGCAGATGACACAAATCTTTACATACACTTCAAACTAAAAGAAATGGATATCGCAACAGCAAAGCTTCAAAGTGACATTAACCAAATAACAACATGGTCAAAGATAAACAATCTGATGTTTAATTCCATAAAGACAAAATCAATTATGTACTCGACAAGCCAGTTAAGCTGTATAAACAATTTAAACTTCAGTAACTTATTCAAATTCCATAGTAATGGTGCTGAGATTGAGCGGGTATCCTCTCTCAAAATACTGGGCATAACATTCGATGAACATATGACGTGGTCTACACATGTGAATAACATCATTAGATCATCATACGCTACGATTTCGACATTAAAGCGATTGAAACGTTTGGCACCTTTTCACGTGAGAAAAAATCTCGCTGAAGCACTGATATTATCAAAGATAGACTACGGAAATCTTGTCTATAATAATATTCCACAATATCAAATGAAAAGGTTACAAAGAGTTCTAAATGTCGCTGCCAGCTTTGTTCTTCAGAGATATGCTTCCACTAACGATGTGTTAGTAATACTGAAATGGCTGCCAGTGCAAGAGCGTGTAAATTTATCGATACTAAAACTGGCACACAAGGTGTTGTATGACGAATGCTCACCTGAATACCTTACACTGAAATGGTACAAAAATGGTCGAAGCCTGCGATCTGATGCAGAAAACAAAAATAAACTACAAAGCGACACATTCCGAAAAACGTTTATGGATTGCTCATCAGCGTTGTTTAATGATCTTCCTGGCAATATTCGTTCCGTTGTCAACCATAAAGAATTTATCAAAAAAGTCAAATTATTTTTACACGATAGTGCTTTGTGCAAACTTTTATCCAAATAATGTGAATAACTCTATGCATGTAGGCTACCTATTTCCCCCCATCTTTTCATTATAGTTCTACCTTTTTTGTGTGTCCTTACATGGTGCCATCAATTTATTTATTTTTAATTAGTCTCTTCTTTTTTTTTTTTTTTTTTTCTTGTTCAATGTGTCTACTTACTCTACCGGCACCATTTCGTACTCTGTGAGCCCATTTATTTCATTATGCACTTAGATTCAATATATTTTTTTACTGATCTTATAGATTTTATAGATTTTTATAGTTTTTATTTTTTTGTAGGCAGAAGAACCATTTGTAAATTATGGATGCCAAATATATGTTTAATAATAATAATAATAATAATAATAACTTATTGAATTTTTTTTAACAATGTAAGAACATCTTACAGAGTAGTTACCCTGAATATACATGTTATGTTGTTATAAAAAAAAAATCTGTAAAATACAAATCTAGATAAATAAAATATTTTAAAAAATCTTAAATATGCTGTATTCCACATCGGAATCTTTGATTACAAAAAGGGTTATTTGAGGCCTACAGTAAATTCATAGGGTAATTAATAAAACCCTTTCTTTTAAAAGTATTTTTTATAAGAACTAAGAAGTTGCTAATTTTACCATATTAAGCTTACACTTGCTTTTTTCGCTTTAATGTTATTATTTACTAGACAAAAAACCTCAGCATCTCGGTTGCTTATAAAAAAACGTGTATATAAAACAATACAATAACAGAAAAGAAAAGAAAAATATACAGAACTGCAAAAATATAAAAAATTTTCTCCTTTGAGGTTTTTTTAAGTGTTGCTCTTTCGCCCATCTCCTCCACATCGGTCTGGCGAGGACTCTAGCAAATTAGCTATGCTTGCTTAATCTCAGCCTCCGTTCCACTGTTAAATCGGTGTAACACACATTCTGTAAAAGAAAAATGAGAACTATATAGAATAAATAAGCAAACTATTTTTTTGCAGAATTCCAATAAAACAACACTGACACGAAAGCCAAGTCATCAAAATTTCAAGAAAAAAAAACTCTCTTGACGACAGGCTAAACATGCAGCTCATTACAACACTGACACGAAAGCCAAGTCATCAAAATTTTAAGAAACAAAATTCACTTTGTACGACAGGCTTGAAATGCAGGTCATTACAACACTGACACGAAAGCCAAGTCATCAAAATTTCAAGAAAAAAAGAAACTCTTTTTAACGACAGGCTAAACATGCATGTGATTACAACACTGACACGAAAGCCAAGTCATTGAAATTTCAAAAAAAAAAAAACTCTTTTTTATGGTCATTACAACACTGACACAAAAGAGAAGTCATTTTTTTAAAAAAATAACAGCTTTTTACTTTCTCAATACCATGACAGCAGACCATAGCCAGCTACACACGTCACTACAGCTTAGATACACGATCCTGACATAATAGCCCCAAGCCATTTCCAAAAAGTTAAGAAACAGTTTCATAATATTATATAAAGGTTACCTCCCGAGCAAAAACAAGTTGTTCTTCATAGGTAAGTAAAATATAGTTAATATAGAGAAAAACATTCCTTTTTACTAAAAATGTTGTTTTTGAAAGATATAGGAATACACTCAATCATAGTGCCGTGTTTTTCCTGCGCGCGCAGAAATGGAGGTAACTTTTCCGCTTAGTTTGTTTACATTTTTACCTCCATTTCTGCGCGCGCATCGGGCATTACGTAATCACTTAGATGCGTGCGCAAGTATATATCGGGACTGTGATTCCATGTAATAAAAAATACCACGCTTCCACATAACCATGGACTTCGCATCCGCCATTGCCGAGTGTTTTGAAACGAAAAAGCAAGTGCGATATATCTTGTGTCGTCATCACGAGATTCAACACAGACCAGAGTGTCACACGGAAAGTGAAGAAAATTTAATTTAAAGACTGCCAACCTAAACTAAGTAAAAAAATTATTTCTCCCCTCAGCATAATTTTCAAACGAGCAGAAACGTCGGTTAATCTAGGAAAAAAGCACCGCTCTTCCTTTTATCACATCAACTTGTTTTAAGAAAAAGTCGAAAACTTAAAATGAATTGTTCGGTTTGAGGTTGTGAGTCGATAATATATTATAATATATTTTTAACTTCAAGGTATACAATGGTAAAACGTTACAAAAAGTTCTAATATGTTAAAATTTAAAATAGACAAATAAAATATAGAAGAGAGAAAAAACAAAAAATATAGCAATGCCATTACACCTTTAAGTCAGGAGATTCATGGAAGACAAAAAAGTCTTATCATTGAGAACCTGCGGGATCTACGCTATGCGTAGTTCACGAGTGACAACTCCATCCAAGAAGAAGACACCCCACTTAATCTTTTTTAATATCCCACAAAAGACAACACAATAGCAAACGCGTGGATTGTACGACTGCGAAGAGTAATCCTTGTATTTGCATATTATATCAGATTTTAGGTGCAAAAAAAAAAGATTCCCCATAAAATTAGTTGAAGGCTCAATTCCCATGAAATACAAAGATAAAAAGATATGAAGAAACGCCGACTACGCGTGTTAAACTGGAAAGAGAGAAGGTACGTAGTAGTTTTATACTAACCATATAGCTTTTTTGTTATAAGTCGCGAAACCACTATATTGTTTCAGGTTGTTCGCGAACTTTTATCGAGTAGCTCACATACTGTCAGCGGTTTGTGAATTAGAAAATGTGGAAATATATCTGGAGTTATTGAGAATAATATATCGACACAAACTGATGCGACAGATAAAAGTGTGCAGACGTCGAAATCCGTTATTACAAATACCCAACTGGTGTCTGATGAAGAAGATGAACGAGTATTTATTTACCACATATCTCGAAGTTTTTAACGCTCTGAAAATCCGGTACTTGCCGAACAGAAAAAAACGCTTGATCACAACAACAACAAAAATCGCGATCAAGTGTGTACTTTCATTTCTATTTTTGTCTTTCTGCTCAGTTCTTTAAAAAGTTATTAATACCTCCTTTTACTTTTAGGCCAAGAAGAAAACTAAGGAAGGTCAATACGTCCTTCGTTATAAAATTTCTTTGTCGGGCTACTCGAAAAGATTTGTCGCAGTAAAAGTGAAAAGTACAAATGTTATGAATTTTTACGGAACATCGCTATTGCGTCGTATTATCGAGCTGTTGGCAAAGATGTGTAGTAGAGGACAAAATGGGCAGGGAAAGTAAAAGGAGTTCTTAGCACCAACGAAACGACCTGAGAGAAGTGAAATTATAGAACGCAAGTATTCGCGAATGTAAATATAGTTATGCATGTAAACATTTGTTATAGTAATATGTTTTATAAAAATATCAGTGTTGGATTTCAGGTTAAAAACAGTAGATCTATTGTGTCTATTATTTAGAACAATAGGGAAATAAGAATGATGACCTAGAATTTAGTATTCTTGTAAAAAAAGCATGTAAGTTGTATGTTGTAGTTCATTTGTAAATATTCCTATTCGCCGTCGGTATTAACTTCGTGCACCCATGTGAAATTCATTTTATTCACGTAATCTGTCTTTGTATCCGGTGTAACTACCGTCTAGAGAAGGAAATTTCTTCTCTTATTCGCTTGATAACACAGGCTGGAATCACACGTCGCACAGATCTGCCACGACGGTTATCTACCAAAAGAAAAAGCAAATGTCAAAGTATAATTACTATTAATCGTCTGGCGAAGAAGAAAGGCCGATTTTCCCCGTCGTACATTCCCACTAATGCCTTTAAAAAAATCAAGTTGTTTTTAATTTATTTATTTTTTTATTAAAACTAGGTTAATTTATTTGTCTTTACTGTTAAGTAATATATAAACTTGTTTTTTGAAAAGGGTTGGTGGTCAATGGTTGTGGCCAAAAGCTTAAAAAAAATAGATCCATGACTCGATTTTTTCATATTTCCTAATTTTTAAAATTTCAGAAAATACCCTTTAAATTTTAAAAAAAATATCTAGGCTAAACCCAAAAAGGCTATGTTTCTTATAAAAAAATGTGTGTACACTCAAATTAAAATTACAAAAACCAAGTATTTTACCTTCAGATTTGGATTTACCAACATCTTCAGAAGCAGCTAAACGTGTTTCCTGTACGTTATTTACTTCCATTTTAAATGTGGTGACAGGAATGAATTGAACAGATTAAATAATAAAATTATTTTGAAAATTACTCGTATAAACTACTTATTTTACGGATTTCTCACAAGAACTGAACCAATGATATACCTGTATAACTGTGGAATATTAATAAAACCATGTGAGAAACTTATAAGTAATAAAGAAGAATTGAACTCCTTATTAGGCCATATCCATGATAGATAAAATTTGGTTGGTTAGTCATTGTGAAATAATCTTATTTTATTTGCTATTGGTTGCTTCACAAGAATTACAGGTTATAGATACCTTAAACAAATGAAACCTTAAAAAAAATCTAGTGACTCAGAAATACTGAAAACAAATAATTCATTGAAACAGGTGACTTGAAAGTTTGTATCTTGTTGACTATAGAAATTTGCAGATATCAACAAGAATGTATAATATGGAATAAACAATACCTTCATTGAAACTTAGCACTTAGCATAATAATTACTATTCTGGTTAAACTTTACTAAACTAAATTAACTAATAAATTCTGTAAAATACTAAACTTTGAGGGGGTTGTCGTCACGTGTGTACATGTGTTCAAAAAATAGCTATATCATAAATAACTTACCATAGCTTTATATAGCTAGCTAAATTTTTCCATGTGTAATTTTTGGTACCATACATCTTCTAGTTCACATTAAAGTTTTGAGTCATCTTAACAAGGCTCCTTTTCCTTGTTTTAGCATCCCACTTACACTTTATAAATGTGTATCCAGCAGGGTTTCACATAAAATTCCATGACAGAAAGAATATTGCACGTGGTGTACCTATATTAAGAAAGAGAGAAGACATTTAATTCATGTTTAGCTATAATAGCTACATTTTAGCAGTCATGTCATGGTGTCTGTTTATGTGTGTGTGTGTTATTTGTTTGTTGTTGTTGTTGTGTTTTTTTTTTAGGGGGGGGGGGGGGATCTAATCATAATGTAGCTGTAGCTAGTTAGCTTAACTCTGGGTAAACTCGATTTTTTTCAAAGCTATATAATTCTAGCATTTCACTTCTACGAAACTTCTAGCTGGAATAACCTGCATTACACAGATCTGATTATTGTGAGCTGGTTTCTGGAGATATATCTCTGCGGCCTGTTGATTTGATTATTGTTCATCTTTGGAAAATACATGGCCCACTGGCAAGATAAATTTCACTGGATGTAATTAAGATTTAGACACGAAAAATTTTAGACACCGATTTCACGGTACACCTGTAACTGCAGCAAAATCCCCTCAACCGCCAATGCCTAACACCATGCATTGTATACCAAGCCAATCTGATTTCTGAAGAAAATCCGCGGTATGAACCAAACTACCGCGTTAATAATAAGAGGAAAAAAATTATGATGTATTTATCAATTCGAGACCGCGGTAATAATTAGAGTAAAATTTCAGCCAACCCGCACTAAATTAGAGAGAGAAAAATACAAAAAGTTTTTTATTTTTTTTATTTTCCTTCACTTTTGTTTTCAAACTATTTTTTATTCCTTTTTTTCTTTTTTCTTCAAACTTCTTTATCCCCTTCGATGTTCCCTTTCTCATTTGGTCACTGGGCTACTTTTTCTATGTTCTATAAATAAATTTTGCCCGGATTTCCATGCTTCCTTTAGGCAGATCGTAAAAATATCTTCTTTTCCCTTTTTGACTGTCAAAGTAACTCCGTGTTTCAAAAAAAAGAAGGTTAGTTTTGACAAAAATTATTTCTGATAGTTTGATTGTTTGTTATAATGGCATTAGCATGTTTGCTTTTAACAAGAGCACCGGGACTATTTTCTGGCTCAGCTGTTAAAATTGAACCAATTTCAACAGTCCATTGCGTCCCTCTGTAGACATGATAACCTCTAATACAACAAGCTACTGGAAACTCTCTCTCCAAAATGAGTGGAATTTCCAAATTTGTTTTGTGAAAATGTAAATGTGTTTTTGTATAATGGAGAAAATAAAACATGAATATATAAAAATATTTTTGTTGCGTGATTATTGTTCTATCCGCGTTGAATTAGAGAAATGACGGTACATATGGTATTAGCGAAGTGGCATTTAAAAAAAATTGCGCTGATCATAAGAAGTCATTTAACGACACATGAATGATACTGCTGTATCAATGGTCTGAATAAATCTAAGGAGCACGTAGAAGTACTAAACAGACGTCTAACACAATGGTTTAAAGGAGGTTTTATGAGCTTAATGGGTGAGACACAGACGATTCAAAGCCGACTACCTAAGGTAATAAAAAAGCAAGATATTGGGTGGCCTAGGAATAAAAATTCCTGAGAATGTTTCCGATACAGAATACGAGAATTCTCGGAAAATGACAACGGACCTCGTCAATATTCTTCTCAGACAAAATAAAGATGCGAACGAGATCAGCAAAACGAAAAGCCAAATGAAGTCTTTGGTCTTCAAATAAATGTTTTACAGGTAGAAAGTTAGTGTTTAGTTAGAATAGGAAGCCACCATAAGAACGAAAGTTTCGATACAGGTAACCAGTTATAAAAAGGTAAAGTAATAAATTGATCAAAACAATTCTGCAAAAGTTAACACACAAGATGCCAGGTGTAAATTGTAGTATTCAGGTGCAGTATGTGTAGAAGAACAAAAGGCATTGTTATTTTTAGAATTCCTGCAGAACATGTTCAGAAAGAGTGGCGTCAACGGTGGCTGTCTGAAATAACCAAAACTAGTGTAGTATATGAGAACTTTAAAAAACAAATAGCTAATATTTCATAAAGAAGACATTGAAAAATGTTCTTAATTTGTTCTTAACAATTCTAAATAAATCTTTTAAAAAATGTCTCATATAGTTGTTGGGGCAAAGATGACGAAGAAGAAATTAAAACATGGTGCTATCCCAACATTAAACATGCCAGTAAGAAGTTTCAGTAAACAAGTTACCCCAAGACCACCAAGAAAGACTTTGAGTACTCTTACAACTGTTAAAGGTGCTTTTTTGTTGTTGTTACATATGATTATATTTACAGGAAAAACACCATATTTATTGCGACAAATCCCTGTTCTTTCCAAAATAACTACGCAGTGCCTCCAGAGCGTACCACTCACTGCTGACATCGGCCGAGCCGGAAGGCTCGATCTAGCAGTTCGCGGTATAGCTCGTTCTATATCTAACTAAATCTCATCTATCATATACTATTTACAACATACCGAATGATGCTAACGAGTTCGTTCAAGCGATTAGCGTCCTGTTGTTATATTACTGTGCTATTTGACAGCTTTAACTCACGTTATGTACAGTTTCTGATGAAGTATCTCATTGTAACATTACCCTCTCTGTCACAAGAGTCTGTCCCCAGACTCCAATAAAAAACATTTACGTCACGCAAAATCTGAAGTCTATGTACAACATTCTTTTTCTCATTAACCACATTACGGGTTCATATCCCCATGTATCACGGCTTTATTTTTTTCTCTTTAACGAAAATGTTTTAATGTCGTTTATCATCAGCTTTTCTGTCATCACGATTTTTAAGTCCAGCCTCATATCAAAGAAACGTTTCAATAATATTTGTATCTTGTCATTGTTATCACTGAACATCAAGTAAATAATTTCTGAGCACTATAGGATAGTTAATTGGTTCTCCGATATCTGCCTCGGGACGGCTAATTCTCCGATATCTGCCTCGGGACGGCTAATTCTCCGATATCTGCCTCGGGACGGCTAAATCTCCGATATCTGCCTCGGGACGGCTAATTCTCCGATATATGCCTCGGAACGGCGAAAAGTATTAACTATTCAATATTACCCAAAACGCGTTTCTTAACGATCAGTGAAGGTCGACAAAGTCATATATTATCGCATCATTATTTCTTTTTTTAGCATTAGCTGCCACCATCAAAATTTCGTCTTTCAGCTTCAGCAATTCATAACAGGAGATTCCGGCTGGTTATCATTAGTCTATACAGACCTAAACCAGTTAACGTATCCGGGCAGTGAACTCCAATGTTAAAGGTGCTTTTTTGTTGTTGTTACATATGATTATATTTACAGGAAAAACACCATATTTATTGCGACAAATCCCTGTTCTTTCCAAAAATAACTACGCAGTGCCTCCAGAGCGTACCACTCACTGCTGACATCGGCCGAGCCGGAAGGCTCGATCTAGCAGTTCGCGGTATAGCTCGTTCTATATCTAACTAAATCTCATCTATCATATACTATTTACAACATACCGAATGATGCTAACGAGTTCGTTCAAGCGATTAGCGTCCTGTTGTTATATTACTGTGCTATTTGACAGCTTTAACTCACGTTATGTACAGTTTCTGATGAAGTATCTCATTGGAACACAACTAATAACCCCTATTACAAAAACCTTAAATATTTAAACACACGCATTAAAAACTTAAAATCCTTAAATGGTTGTGGGACATTTTTAACTGACAATACTACTACATTTAAAAGGTTTATGCAACCCTGGAGTGAGCCATACTAAGAAGTGTGTATTGATGATGTTTTGGGCATCATACAGAAGATCATACTTTATATAAAAATTGCAGAAGATCACTTAAAAACATTACTGTTTCCAATATTTTGGTAAGCATTGAAAACTTCACATTTTGCAGTGGCACTCAACCAGATCTTTCTAGCCAGGTCATAGCACACGCAATTCGGAAATCACCCTTGGAGCTACTTAACAGAGAAGATCAATGACTACAACCATATGAAAATTTTGTGTATTACAGGACTAAAAACTGTCTGTTGCTTATGGAAAGTCAGGACGAAACAATTTGCACTTCTTGCAGTGAAGTTTTCAGAAAAAAAAAATTCTGCCAAAGTTTTAGAAAAAACGCTGCACACCCCAGCTAAACTCAAAGCACCCTTATCAAAAACTGCACCACAACGAGTTATTATTAGCCTAAAAAACAAATGCTTAAAATGTGCACAACTAGAGTCAAAATTAGAGAAAATGAGGCTAGAGTTAAAAACAATAAACAACATACAGAGCTCCATAATGACTTTGTCAGTATTATGTCCAACACTACTCGCAAAATCACGCCATCTATTTTGGCAAGAACAAAAGAAGATGGCAGCAGTTAGTGCATCAGGGGTACGTTACCATCCAATGATGATTCGCTTTTGTCTATCGCTTTGGTCTAATTCGGCATAAGTCTATGAAGAAATAAGGAATAGCAATACATTGACATTACCAAGCACTAGAACTTTGCGAGACTATAAAAATTTTATAAAGCCAGAAACAGGATTAAGAACACAAGTGGTCGAGGATTTAAAGCACATTACTAGCAATTTCATTGGCATTCAAAGATATATTGTCCTGCTATTTGATATTAATTTTTCTTAAACTAACATCTTCAGTCTTTAGTCGGAAGTATTTTTCACAGATTATTAATATTTTTTGAATTGGAAGAGAAATTTGCCATAGTCCACCTCGATTTAAATAAGAAATCAAATTATTGATTTCTTCCCCTTACTTGCTTCCATAAGTGCTATTGCTTATTGGTATTCCAGACTGTTCCAATTTTTTGAACTTTTCAAATTTCTTGAAGTTTGTGTAAAATATATCCCCCAATATAGTCCTCCTATTTTCTTTTCTGATATATTAATATTTTTGTCAGAAGTAGCACTTGTAGTTTCATTATTCGTAGTCCATAATAAGTCACCAAGTTTCATGAGAACTATTTTGAAGTATTTACTGTTTATCGATGGAGGTATAAAATTTATAGCATGTGTAACAATATTTGTATAGTATGAAGAATTTTTCTGATGATTTGTTATGGCTACTTTTATGTTGGCAAAATTGATGTACTATTTTCTGTGAGATAGCTCTGTCAAAACCATACTCTTCATATGCTTTAAATTCTTTTGAAATAATTTCTGAAAAAACATTGTCACTAGTTACTACATTTTCCAATGCCTTTCTTAAAAGTTTGGTTATAAATTCTTCATCAACTAGTTCTTCCTTTTGTTCCTCTTCCTTCTTAGCCTCAAGCTCATTATTATTGTGCTTCTTAATGTAATGAAGTTTTAATCCACCTTTTCTTTTGCACACTTTGTCACATACTTCACAGGGAAAGTTGCCAAGTTCGATCTTAAATGATAATGTGGTCATATTAACATTTTCTGTGACATACAAAAAGCTTTCCCATTACTTACGTCTTCACATAGATTGTTTGAGAATTCATTTATATATTCATCTTCGTTTAAAACTTCAATAATATCTTTAAAGTCATCCTCAAAAATATCTAAGGATACCAAAACACTATCATTTCCTCCTATACTAAAGCCATTTTGAAATGATCGTGCATTATCAAGGTCACGTGACGTACTTATAAACACCGTTTGAGAATCCTTTGAAGTTTGCCGATCTTCCGAACCAGTGTTTTTTCTATTAACTATGTTATTTTGTATCAACGGGCTTACTTAAAATCAGAAGAAAAGAGTCATTGGAAAGCTGAAAAACCGTCTATCAATTACTTTTAAAATTTTTTCACTTCAAAAAAAATTGTAAATTTGGAGGTGCGCGAAAATTAAAGGGTGCGCGAATCGGCGTTTTTGAAGGTTGCGCGAAAATTAAAGGCGCGAAAATAGTGTGCGCGAAAATAAAAGGTGCGCGAAAATTAATGGTGTTAAGGTATATTATATATTTTGAGCGGCAGTCTCTCGCTATAGAAAAATACCAAAACAAAATTATATATAATAACGTATGTCTGAATTTTCAAGGTAGCAAGCCGAATTAACGGATTGTAGATTCCATGTAATGTTGAGATAATATTATCTCCCAACAAAGTCGATTAATCGCGAAATAATGTTCAGCAATTTTTTTACATCGCAAAAATATTTAAAAATTCTTGAACACCATGAGTAAAACGATGTTTAAAAAATGTAAGTTAATTTATATTTGATTTCAATACTATTCAGGCCTCTCAATCGCAAAAATAAATTTCCTAAAAATGTCTTTAGGTAGCCACCATTTGCGGGTGGGGAACACCATAAAAAATTCAATCAAAATAAAGCAATGTTTTTTTATGCTTTCGAACACTTTTCTTAAGATTGACCATATATATACTTTCAAATACGCATCCACATTAAAAATAGATACTAAGAATTGTATCCAAATTGGTTGAACGAGGGTTTTAGGAAATAAATGCTTTAAAATAGTGTAAATATTTTTCAAACAGCAAATCACGTGTTTAACTCATGTCATTAATATTTAACAATGTGTTAATACTCAAAAACTCAAAGAACTCTAACTATGTAAAATGATTCATAAATAATTTATATACATTTTCTTTAGAATATAATTAAATGATATTATTCGGTTTTGTTTAATTCTTAATAATTAAAACACATTATATATATATTATTAATACCTGTCATTCTCCAGAAAAAATAAAAGTTACTAGCAAAACAGAGAGCAACAATGTCTAAGTTATACCTGCTGAGGATCAGGTTTGCGCAGGTCACTTTTCAAAAACAAGGAAAGTATAATTGCAAATACACAGACAACAATTGCTGTCCCATTTACCCCATTCACACCAATTTCAGCTAAAATTTGTGTAGCAATAAAAGATGCAACCGTGTCATAAATTTGTGATGTTAAAACCAACACGATCCCAGTGACAGAGGGTGAAATTGGTTCTGCCACGTGCAAACCATGTACAAAAGCAATAGTATAGTATGAGGTACTTGTTGCCATGAGCAAACAGTAAATCAATCCAGTAAATATTATATCAAGCACATACTTAAGCAGCACACTCCAAACAATGCAAAAAAATGTTGTGAGAAAAAACACTCCAAACGTTACTTTCCGATACGACCCTGTCTTGTCGATAATGCTGCCAACTAAAATGTTGCTACTGAATCCAAATATTACAGCCAAAAATCCAATCATCCCAATGCCTTGTTCTTGTCCTGGGTACAACTCAATAAGCATTTCATTTAATAAAATTTCAAAAATGCCTTCTATTGATGCAGTGATTCCTTGTAAGTGTATGACAAAATGGAAGTCCACATTCTTTAACAACATAAAAATGGCGCTCTTTAAGGAATGATGATAACGATAAATATTATTATCTTGAATTTTGTTATGTTCATTTTTGAAAATTTTTGCTGATAAATTTGGAGGGTGTTTGGGTTTGCTTTTCACAGTTACTAACACAAAGCCGAAAACAAAAACAGCTGGAACCAACTGGGACAATAGAAATGATTGAATGCTTGACCCAATAACATTGGTGTTGTTACTATTTCGAATCATGTAGGTAGCATGTAAAAATCCCAACCCAGGTCCTAATGCATCAAAAGCAATACATACTGATGTAGTTTTGCCAATTTCTTTCTCGGAAAACCAAGTCGAAACTATTTGTCCAGGTAAGAATAAAAATCCAGCAACAGATATAGCAACAAGTGCATTACCAATCAGTAAAAACCAATATCCATAATCACTGTTTGTGCTAAAGTATTTCACAGAAGCTCCAGCTACATTTGCAAAAGCTGCAAGTTTTAGGGTGGCTCCAAGTCCAAACTTACCCAAGAAAGTTGCAAATGGTAAGGAAAAAATAACTATTGCAATACCGAAAATTATCGATAACATATTCACTGCAAGAATTCCAATATTATAATATACTTTCATTATGTTTGACACAGCAGGAAAACATAGCCAACTTGAGCCAGCAGATAATGTTAGTAAACAGTATGCCATTAAAATCAGCCATCTTCTGTTTGATAAATGGAAAGCATTTTCTTCCACATGTGATTGAGGACGAAAAGAAGAAATGGTGCAAGGTGTATTTTCTCTGGGATTTACATCAGTGATTTTTTTCTTTGGGCAAATATCTGTATAAATTCGCTTGTCATCATAGGCTGTGGATGTTTGCATTACGTTCAATTAAGTTTTAATCTAAAACTCTAGGAAGTGCCTAATATTTTTAAAATTATATTTTAGTGGAACTTGAAATTGACATTCATTTTGTTGGTATTTAGACTATATATATTATATACTTATAACCATATGATGGGAGACCTCTGAAGTTAAGTGAACCTTCTAATAAAACCACCAAATCAGCTTTCGTCATTCTAAAAACAGAAAACGCAACATTCATCAAAATAAAACAATATGATAACATATACACTCTGGCACTATATATCTATATTAGCTAGGTACATATATTTCTTTGTTTACATTTTCAGTGGTAAGCTCTTTCGGCTCTGGAAAAAAGATGGAGGCTTTCAGTCCATTTCGTCACACAAAGGCTTTGTTATTATAGAGCTTTAAATGAATTCAAATAAATCAGAAGGCATCAATCTACACTTGTTGATATATAATAGTTTGAAACCTCAAATGTTTCCATGAAAGGAAATCCACAAGACCTCTCTTCAACAAAGCCTACCTTATTTTTGAGTGCTACAAAAGTGCCACAAAATAAATAAATAACATTACCCTGGAATTAATTTATGCAATTGGCCATGCACTAACCTACATTTGAGCAAAGTAGCTATAGCTACAGTAGGATTAATCACACAACACAACTTTTGTCACACAAATTAATGCACTTACTTAAAGACATGCCAGGTATTGCAAATTTCAGTTTTATATAAGTTTTCACGAATTTAGGCAAAATCGAACCAATAACAAACCAAGAGATGTTTCGCCTATTGCGAAACTTCAATTACCACACAGCAGATCAGCAGGCAGATTGTAGTTTCCTCAAACCGAAATCTAAACTGCCACAGTCATGGCTTCATATGCCTAGAATTTTGTTGAGTACTTTCAAATACTATGCTATATAGGGTATGTGAGTCCACATATGCTAATTTTTTTCAGGTTTAGGGGACCAGGAATCTTCATGTCTGTCTCCAGGGGACACTCGTGAACTTTTTAACTACAAAAAATCCCCCAACAAACGAAACAGTTTGATGATAATTTTATGATTAATTTATTCCCAAAGATGTATGGGAGTTCAGTGAAAAGAGCGCGGACCACAAATCACGTTTCGCCAATAGCTTACTCACTGGACGGTAGACGAGGCAACGATGGATGAGATAAAAAGAAGATGGGCGTACCGTATTTCGGCGCAAGCTCGCTTGACAAGCTGAGGACAATTTAAGTTGTCTCACAGCCCAAACAATTTTTTCCTTATGAAAAAGGGAAGAGGAGTAAACGATAACATTTTTATTCTATTAACATATTTATGTCGATGTCATTATGGTGAATGAAATTACTCATATTTTCCATTTTTAGCTTAAAAATTTCGTTTGGGGTTACCACGACTTGCTTTTTAGCCGACAGACAAAATAAGGCTATTAAAATAGAGACTGGTAGGCACTATAACCAGGGATCAAGTCGGAGGCGAATCTTTTATAAATTAAATTCTTCGAGTTACTCGTCAAAATCCGTCAAAGAACTTCATCGTTGTGTTCTTTACCTTCAAAGAGCTCTCCACCACTCGTTACCAATTCAGAGGGGTAACAAATAAAAAAGGAGATAATGATTTTACGTCTTAATTTTTATTTTCGACTTTTTTTTTCCTCAACGCAAGCTTTACAAAAATATTTTTTGTTTCTTGATTTAAAAATTATTGGTGGGATATTTTCGCATTTTTGATGAAACCACTGTAAACATTTCGAACATTCGGCCATGTCATCTGCGTTTTCTTCGTCGTAGGGCATGCGACAACTGCAGTACAACTCAATAGCTAAAATTTTGATTTCGCATCTTAAAGATCTTAATGTTTTTTCTTCAGGAAAAGGAAGCATTTTTTCTTGATGCAAACACATAAGTAGATGCGGACGCAATCTTTTACGATCGTAAACTACTTTAGTTGGATCACCCCCCAAAGCAAGAGTTGTTGCAAACGCAATGGCGTATAGTCCACAATCCACAGAATTTTTTTGTTGCTGGACGGAACATATCTCTACCCTTATCTCCGGATCTGCTGTGTGGCAGAATAATGCTATTTGGCACGCAACGCTGGGTGTGATGTTACCACTACTTAAGCTATCATAAACATTACACGAATTGTTATGATTTTTAGTGTTCCCTACACAAATCCAATGCAGTGCACCAGTGTGAAGGATTTGTATAAAAGGCTTATTTGACACAACTAATTCTTCACGTCTAGGGATACCGAGACACGTGTCGAAGAAGCCATCGTATTGGGGAAATTGTGCTGCAAGATATTGCTGTGCCAAGTTAATAGATTCGTCAGTTAACATCTGGTTATTTATAATGCCATGTTCTTCGACTGACCAACTTCCTCTTTTTCTTCGGAGGTTGTCCATTATTTTCAATGACTCTTGTTATCATAACTTCTTCATCTGACGAATCTTTCTCTTTATTGTCTACCACGTCATCATCGTTTCCACGCACAAGAGACAGTGAAATCGATGTATCTTCGTTTGAAGAAAAGGGAATGTCATAGGTTGCATCATCGAGTAGAGGTGCTTGCTCTTCTATAACATTAGTCTTCGTCTCAATTTTTGGTGTGACGACTAAGTGAGAGAAAAACCTTCTACTCTCAGTTGCTCTCCCGACTCTACCTGTGAACCGAGATTTCTTGCTTTTCGACACAGGCAAGTTATCCAAATCAAGAGTACCGACTTTAACAACTGTTTTTGGTGGTTTGATTTCCAAAAAGATACCATTATCATTTGGACATGCTTTCTGTAGGCCTTTCAACGCAATTACTAGCTGGTAGTGCAACACATCAAGAACATCAACGTCGTACACGTTAAAGGTGAGGCTTTTAATTTCATTTAATAAACCCCTGCATGCTGATGCCTTTGTTTTCTTCGGGTATACCTTATTCTGTTGCCATTTATTTTTTAAGCTTTTAACGCAAACTTTTCTCTTCCACTCCGTGTTAGCATCAATCTAGGCGGTACTTTTTAAACCATATGTATGACAAAAGTCAAAATTTGATCAACGGTTTAGACTGCGATTGTCAGAAAATTAGTTTCTACCTTATAATCAAGAAATGTGATAATATCACGCATGATAATCTTGGCAGGACAATCCATCTTTTTTGTATTTTGTGTCAGAAATCTTGACTTCCTGAAAGAGTGATCACCATCATTCTAAAAAATTAGTAGAGGCGCGAATTATCATCTTTCCTTTCTTTTTCTTTTTTTTTAGGAAAGCGGATAAATCATGCTTGCCTTTCTTGCGTCTTTCCTCTTATTGTTTTGAACTTTACTTTTGTCTGCTCCGTGCACGCAATCTAACGCCTCCATACCCATAACGAGAAATGGTGTACCAGTAAAAAAAAATTGTTGGTTGTCAGACTTTTTGTCCTCAAACATGATCCTATGACCTTTTATATCAACATCTAAACACATTAAAGTCCAACATTAATCGCAAAATTTGTCACTTCAGAGTATTACAGATAAGTATTACTTGTAAACCAACCTGGAGAACAAAAACCGCTTTTTTTATGGTAAATCGAATAGTTCGTTCCAGTTTCAATCTCGTATTTTTCTATAATTCTTTTTGCTTCTTCCAAGGAATCCGCACGAACACACTTGTCTAAAATTAAATAAATTACATATATCACTTCGTGCTTTAACTGATTCTTCAACAGAAGTCATGAATGGTCTTACCTGACAAGCTTGACATTTGATTTTCTGTGTCGTTATTTTCCTCGTCATTGCTACCTTTCTCTCTTTTTTTGTCGTCTTGAATGTCGTCTTCGGTGCCATCTCCGACATCGCTCTCTTCGCTGCTTGAGATAAAAGTCCCATCTAGGTTTAAAATAAAAAAATAGTACACCAATAAAACTTACGAAAATAAGTTTAAATTATAATCAGGCATTTCTTAAACTTACTCGCTTTTTCAATATATTTTCTCTTTCTTTTTTCTCTTTTATTTTCTCGGTTTTCAGAGGTTTGTTTAATTTTATCACTATGATGAAATAAAGTTACAACATAACTAAAAACACTTATTTATATCTTTTTCCCTTCACCTTACAAAATGTTTCCATTATTTTACAGGTCATTAATATTAAAGCACTCATTTGCCGCACATTTATTACAACCTTACTATTTTTTAGTTACAAAAAGGTATTGAAATCTTACTTACATAACTGCTCAATTAAAAAGCGGTGAATCTTCGAAGTCCTCATCTTCGCTGGATGAAATAATTCCTTTTCTTGAATAAGCTAAATTTAAACACGTTTGTGCACGCCAAAAATGTTTTGAGTTTGCGACAATATTTTCATGTTATAATAATTCTTGCTTCTTTAATATAAAAACAAAATATAAAAGTTTTCTTACCCATGTTAAATGTCATTTTAATTCACAGTACTTTCCTTTTTAAATTAACCACCAATTTCGAGAGAATGTTTTTAAAATCAGCAGAAATTAAAAACGTACGAAATTTTCAAAATAAAACCACGTGTTTTATTTATGTGACTTTAGTGTTTTGATATTTTCCCGGGGCGTTCAAAACATTTTTACTCGCTTATTGGACTATCGAGACCATCAGGTTAACTCGCCAAAATTATTTTGTATAAGACCTCCGACTTGATCCCTGGTTATAGTGCCTACCATAGAGACTAGTCAATCCACGGGGTCGTCCGTCCTTTATATATCGCATTTCGTGTTTCCGTAACAGACAGGAAAACAGACAGTCGTTAACATTATAAAATACATGGGGTCGACCATCTTTACATTGCACGCTATTGTGTGTGCCCGTTGCATAACACTTTTCTTGCGGACAGACAGACAAAATACGGCTATTAGAGAGACTAATCGAAGCCTGTCGTAAACACGCCGGCTTCTTGGTGCAGCAAGCCTGACGATTTAACCATGTTTTCAATGGCTAAATGTTGATTAAATAATTGATATGCTGTAGGAGACCCTTATCAACCTAAGGCTTACTTTCGGATATGCCCTAGCAGGTAGAGAGATTCTAGCGATCACAAGATGATCGTTGTTTCGAAGATGGCAGATAGAGCAACTCGCGAGATGAACGCCAATAAAGGGTGGATTCCGGCTTCCATTGTGCCAAAAAGTGGTAGTGTGTCACATGCATGTTTTTTGTCAGTCTTCATGGTTTACGAAATGCAAAAGTCTACGCTAGCAATAAATGCCGACGATCGGAGGCATCATCGCAGGAGCTGCAATCAATGCACTTGCATTTTCAAGAACCAACTATCTGTTCAGTAAACTCTCAGGCCATGGTAAGGAACGCAAAATGCATGGACTGCTGATGAAGCACAGTGGATCAAAGATAGACAGGCGAAACTTGAACGGTGTTCTGAAGAACGTGAACGGAAACTCAAGGCCGCATAGATCCTACTCAGACAAGGGAGAGTATGAGACAGTACTACTTCGCTACGATTAAGAAGGCTCCAAGACTCTCCTTCTTCTACGTTCCTTCCGAGGAGCAAAAGAACAATGAACTCACCTTCATTAGGCCGTACTTAACCTTGTTAGGATACGTAGCCTACAAATACAGCTGAGCATAGCTCATTACAAAATTACATCGTTTTGTCATGTAATAAAGACATGACAAATGCACATGCCGTGTCTGAGCAAGAAGCAGCGAAGCTTAGCAAGATCTACTACCAGCCAGAGCATCTCTGGACTGGACGAAAGACCATCAAGTTTCTCGTTGAAGAAAGTAAGCTATCGCAAAAGAAACTCGCACACTGGATTTTGCGTCACTCTCGTTTCGATACGTTCGCGGCCCGAAAAAGGTCGACTATCTTCATTTCAACGTAACAAAGCCGAATGAAATGCATTATTTTGACTTGCTATACATGCCGCACGACAAACTATACGCAACATGTACAAAGATATCTTGGCTGGTATCGTTGTGACTTTAAGATAAAAGATTGCAAGACCTATAAGGACGAAGAAAGTTGTAGATGTTGCAGAGATGATCAAGGATGTCTACAAAGCAGGACCTCTACGCTATCCCAGGACTTTTCAGTGTGATAACAGACCGAGTTCAAGTCTGATGTTACAAAGCTACTGAAAGGCAAAGGTGTAGAGATAAAGCGTGGTACGAAGAAATATTTTTTTCCTCGCTTTTGCTGTTATCGATAGCTCCGGCAGGTACGGCGTTGAACAGGGTAAGTTGTGAAAAAGACATCTTTTTTGATGTTTTTTAAGGCCCAACTAGGGGTTTGTATAGACGATCTATGCAAAATATTATAGTTTTGTATTGATGATTTCCAACAAAAGCTTTCTCTCGATTTTTTTTTTAACTAGCTTGGGTATAAAAACGGAGCTTCCGCAGATATGCAATTGATCCCAAGTAGGTAGTCTACGAACTTACTTCTCACACCATTTAAATTCGTTGCTATCTGACCAGAAAATTGGTCCAAATAGCCAATTATTCCCACCATGCTCCGGTGCTTACACTGCTTATGCCGCCACTGAGCAAGGCGAAACCCAATATAAGTGCAAGCATTACATTTATTATACGTCACTCTATAATTTTGTACCCACTCTGATGTTCGAGTCTCACGTGAAGGCTGGCATTTTTTGTCTGCTTCAAAGTCGTAAATCGGTTTTTCCCCTTTTAAAGGGGGCCTGTGGGAAGAACCTCTACTATTTCGGTCACTGGAGAACCTGACCTCCTTTGGATGGGGTTCTCATCAGCTATGCAGTTTCCGACGATAAAGAGTGTCTTTTTACGGCCTAGGAGCACCTACAGTTTATCAATCCAATCAAAAGTTTGATCCGTAGGGTTAATCAAGAAAATAAAGGTGTCATTCCAAAGCAAGGCTCTGAAGTGTTGTGAAAGTATTGCTTGTACTCGTTTTCAAGAAGGTCTGGAAGACGCATGGTTTTTCAACACGATATCGGCCCAGAAAATGCACTGTGTGCGGCTCCTTTACAATATCTAGAACCATTTATTTCTGTGGGGTTGGTGGTTTCACGGAACGTCTTGATGTTTGTGTGCATTCTCATATGAAATTTTGACACACCTCTCTATCTCCAGCTGAAGGGGTAAACAGACAGGCTCGAGTTTATGCTGACCAACGAGTACCATCATGATGAAAATGTAGCTTTTACGGTACTTACTATACAGGTGCTTATACAATAAAGATGGATAGTATGAAATTATATCTGGCAATACTAGCCAGTGCGCCTGAGGATGACACTTTGTAGGATGAAAGTCAGGTATACAGAAAAATCAAAGAGATCGAATAGTACCTCCGCAATGAGATCAAAGAGCGTGATGCACTCGCGAAATAGTTCAACATACATGGTACATAGGTTCAGTATTGTGATCATGGATTACTGAGCGTTAGCATCACTTGCCCATGAAAAGCTGCATACTGGTATAGCGCAGTTTCGCTACCTGTTTCTCTTCGTTTCGCTGTTCTCCCAATACTTGAGCGGAACTTTGTGGTCGAATTCCCACTGAGCTCTATTCTCTCAATGCATCCCATCAGTAGACTGTGCTTGTATATGCTTCGTGAATGTAAAAATGTCATAACCTAGATGTTCTTTGGAGGCTATGTCTGTGTCTCGCCTGTCTCGTATTGCGTATCCTACTCAAATTGATATCATGGATATGCCCCGGATAGTTGCATTTAGGGTAAAATCTATTGGAAATACTTAAAATACTAATCCATACCGCACAATCAATTCCCCAGTAGCACAATCGATTAGTAAGTCGCCGTCATGAATTATACGATTTAACCCTTCAGTCAGGATCTCGAGATTTTGCTGCCATGCTGCTCTTACACAAGGCTTGTAGTACGGATCAGTGGTTTGCATTGCGTAACTTTTCAGATGTCTCTCTCCATTTCCTCTTCTGACATTTTCGATCTTCCTTTGATTCCTAACATCGCCGCTTCTCTTCTCAGAATGTTCATGTTTTGTTTTTGTAGGAATATACAACCTACAAAACCCTACTACAACTCGGTGAAGCTCTATCTTCATTGTCGTAGTAGCTAAGGTAGCTAACGCCATGCATTGGGATCTTCTTGCACTTACACTTTTCCAAGTATGCCTGTACATAGTAGTTACGCCCTTGTCTATAGACGCTCCCCACTTTGATGATTGGCGTACATCCACAAGGTCCCTTGGGTACCTTTTTCTTGCGAAAGTTGGTTATGATTTACCTTTCCAACTCTTTCAGTTTAGTGTTAATGTACCGATCTTTCTTCAAACTTATGTTGGTGAAACGATGTCCTTCCAGCGCCTCTACCTTGGTCTAAATCTGGGAGTACTTATCCAAAAACTCGGGGTAGTCGCAAAGATACAACGATATGGCTAACACAATACTCTCGCTATATTGGGAAACATCATGGAAGTAGGTATGTTTGGGAGTCTTTATCAACAGCGGAGATATCTTGTCCGCCCATAGAATATAGTACACAAAAAATATCTCTCGTTCTTTCCTTGCACGGATAGAGTCGCTAAGGACCAGGTTTTCAACACCTTTAATATTGTATGGCGTTACGCCACTGTAAAAATTTTTGATTTGACGGTCTTGTCTACAAATTTTAGCATCCCTCTTTTATTTGGTGATTTTCAAGGTTCAACTAGCATCGGGTAATTGACAGACCTAAATAATGGCATACGCAACTGCCATTAAATGCACCATTAAAGCATTTCACCCATCCAATACAATCTCCGACCACACCTTTATCTACTATCTATCTACTCGTCAAGTATGCGTTTACAATCATCGCAATGTTGTTTCATCGCTTTATTCTGCGGGTCAAAACCCAGGTAATGTTCAAGATTTTCCTATATCACGAACCCTATCCAATAGTTTATCAACCGCATATAACAGGTCGTCAATATCCCTCTCAGTCTGCCCCTCTTTAGTTTTTTCTTATCAGGGCAGTTGTCATAATATGCACAGAGACTCCAAACCAGAAATATCAAGCTCGCTACTAGTTCGACTTAATAGCACGTACGTGTCTTGAGTCCTGAAGCAATGTGGTATGTCACACAGCAAACAGGCTTTTGCCTCGATGTCCTTGTTGCACATGTCTTGGGTCTTGAGATGATCTGGAATGCCAGTGAGCAAATACGGATCCTCCGCAACAGCTTTATTGCCCATGTCTTTGGTCTTGAGATGATCTGGGACATTTGTTTATTACACCAATCCCAACTAGCATCAGCTTTGAGTCGGGACGTCCCCTCTCTCTACTCAAGTCCTGCATGATGTAGTTGAATGTCGTTGGATCTTCGGGAATTCCCATATTTTTAGAAGGGGGAGCTACGGAGGGGGTCGGAAGCGGGGATATTTGACAATAGATTAAAAAGGTGCTGCGGAGAGCCTGCGGAGGTGGAGTATTCATCAGTGTATACAAGTGTGCGATGATGTTTATAGAATTGCACCAGAACCTACGTATATATATCTCTGGTTGTACAGGAATACTAACCATTGGGCATAAAGAGACGTAGGGTTAACTTCAATGGAACGTGGATATCTTTTAATGCTTTGCACCATCAAGTTGTTTCATTGTTTGCATGTAATACCATTAATTAAAGGCACGGCGTGTAAAGTTCTTTGCCTGTAGAATCCAGAGGTTGTAGCAGGAAAGCAAACAGTCTCAATATTGTGCTCTTTAAAGCTGCCTAATACGGCTGTTGTTTTCTGTCCTAAAAACACATCCATTACTACAAGTGCTTTCTGATCGGCTGAAAGGTTTTCTTTTTCACGGACCTTTTGGATATAAAAGACCAAGACTTTCTAGATGAGAATTTAGGTCTCGTTTTATTGCTGTAATATGTTGTGTTTGCACTTATATAAAAAAAACCTACTGGGAAACGTGTAATTTGGAAGTGATTTACTTGTTTTACCGCCGTAAATAAGTTACATGGGCAAGAAGGTACCACTGAAAATTATAGCAAAGGTAGTTGTTATTGATCTTTTGTCCGAACTGCCTTAATAGTTACCTGTTTTGTCTTCCTTTTCGCGAGTGTTGATAGGCTTGCAGGGATATAATTCGTTGGGGTCTGATCTGTATGTTAATCAACAAAGACTCTGGGATCTTGCACTTCGCAACTTTTGTAACAATGCCGTATAAATACTGATACTTTATTTCTTTGAATGCGCCATCTGCTAATTCTATTGGATGTCGTTGCTCTCCTTCTAACAAAGGCTTTAAACCTAGTAGGAAATTTCTATGCTGATGTCTTCAAGTAATCTGGGGTAGCGAGCCAATAATTCCTTTGCAGTATTTACAGCAATGCCTCTAGAAATCACGGATCCGCGGATACTGATACCTGTCAAGTACTTTTGAAACATGCCATCTAATGTGCCATGGGAAGTGGTCTACCTTGTTGTGGTACCTTTTCGATCCGGGGTGATATAGATTCCCTTTTCTTTTGGCCTCTGCAATTTCAGATTCGTGCTTCTTTTAAAAGCCTCTAACTGTGCGTTCGTTCATTTTTAAATATTGTGCATTGAACTTACGAATTGCTGCAGCAGCACCATTTTCGCCGGAGTATTTTCCAATTTTGAAACGATCTTTTGGTGCATACTTTGCATACGTCTCTCATTTTTTGGAAGACAACTGGATACTCTTCTCGATAGCTTGATGGCTAACATTTCCGAGAACAGTTTCATCAGGAGTTGGGCAGTCGAAATCTAAAATAAAATAAAATGTTTTTGGAAAGAATGCTACACAAAATACAAAAGTAAATTTACACGCAACTGATTGTTGTACGTGATGTCCTTTATAACAAGAAAATCGAACGTTTTACTTATAGTTCCTTCTTAGTGAGTAGCTATTTTAAAAATAGAGGTTTTCAAACAAAGTAAACATGGCAAAAGCAAACAGTGAAAAGGTGGGTGAATTTTTTGTGGCTGTTAGGGGCTACTACCCTTATTGTAAAATATGGACCCCGGAGTGTTACAATGTATATACAAGTTTGGCAATGTATGCGATGTTTTTGCCATAAAGACATGCGACTGATGGAACCATTGTTGTTCACTTTCCACATGAAATCTCGAGAAGTTTCTTCTAGACCGAGGAGCTAAAATTACTTCAAAACTCATCACAACACACTAAGATCTCTTCTAGTTCAAGAGGTCTATAAATTGCAAGTAAAGATTTGGTCATCTTACCTGGAACTGTAAGAAATCCTTTACTCATTGACCAATATTTAGAAATCGTTGTGCAGAGTCAAAAAACGAAATAATAATGGGGTCTTTATTAAAAGGCCAAACGAATTAGCTCCTCGCAAGATGCAATCGCCACAAGATCCGGTACAAAAGACAAGAGATATTTGTTAAATGTTCACAGAACTAACAAAAAAGTGTGAAGTACGTAATGTGGAGAGAAAGGACATTATTACCATTAAAGGATTAACACGTTATTTGTATTTTGAATCTGTAGTTACTGTTTTATTCATAAGGGGATACGAACGAAAAAAATTCGCGCATTGTTAGTTTTTTTATATTTCGCGAGGATATAATTTTCGTGGTTCGCCAAATTCAAATTTTTATTGGGGACAAACTTTCGCGGTTGAAGCAAAAATCCGCAAACTCGGCGAAACTTAAAGGAGAGGCGAACTAAAAATTATTTTGTGGCAGTCAGAAAATAAATTTTAAGCGAGAAAAAAAAAATATTGATATCTGAATCCTAAAATCTACAAAGATAATAACTACTTTGATAACAAATAAATAACTATATTTTACAACAAGTATCTATATATCTTTCTAACAAAATTTTTACATTCTTTTATGGCTCTAGGGGTAAAAAAAGTAGGTTTTAGATGTACTTATCAGTAAACATCAAAAATAAGATATTTGACTTAAGATAACTTAGAATATTATACGTACTATAGTAGTAACAGCATTTTATAACCTTCGTTTATACTTCTTTGAACTTAAGAAATATTTGTAATGACCAACAACAATAACTTCTCTTGTTTTGAGTCTCTTTGCCACAACGTAGGCGTCAAATTTGAATAAATTTACAGACCGGAAACATTTAACAACAAATCGGCGCAATATGGTGGCTTCATCTTTACTACGAATCTTTTCTTCTTTTACCTTTACTCACAAAGTATATATCAATTTGTTGTTCAGTAGTATAAAATAATAAAATATATTCGTCACATGTTGTTCAATATTTTTTACTATTTTGATCTTTAATTTTTTCTTGATTCATTATTTTGTGCATATTGACCTGTGACCATAACAAAAAGGAGAAATATATTTCATTGTTTTTCAATTTAGCCACCAGTTTGGCAAATGTGTAAAAATACTCAATCTCTATAATAATACGGAGAGTGTGTCTGTGTGTGTGTGTGTGTCTGTGTGTCTGTAACAGGCAAAGTGGATGTGTTCATTTTCCTTTGATGTTGCCAGAAAATGCATGTCTAATATGTTAAATTTTCTGACGTTACGGCGCGACGTTAATAATAATACTTTAACGCCAACATCTTATATTAAATTAATGAAGCCATTACAGTGCACTTAAAATTTTAAGGTCAAATAACTTGGAAACGATGGGGTGACGTCAATGATTTTTCACCGCGTGGGTAACTAGGGACCACCTACACCTTTAATATTGTATGGCGTTACGCCACTGTAAAAATTTTTGATTTGACGGTCTTGTCTACAAATTTTAGCATCCCTCTTTTATTTGGTGATTTTCAAGGTTCAACTAGCATCGGGTAATTGACAGACCTAAATAATGGCATACGCAACTGCCATTAAATGCACCATTAAAGCATTTCACCCATCCAATACAATCTCCGACCACACCTTTATCTACTATCTATCTACTCGTCAAGTATGCGTTTACAATCATCGCAATGTTGTTTCATCGCTTTATTCTGCGGGTCAAAACCCAGGTAATGTTCAAGATTTTCCTATATCACGAACCCTATCCAATAGTTTATCAACCGCATATAACAGGTCGTCAATATCCCTCTCAGTCTGCCCCTCTTTAGTTTTTTCTTATCAGGGCAGTTGTCATAATATGCACAGAGACTCCAAACCAGAAATATCAAGCTCGCTACTAGTTCGACTTAATAGCACGTACGTGTCTTGAGTCCTGAAGCAATGTGGTATGTCACACAGCAAACAGGCTTTTGCCTCGATGTCCTTGTTGCACATGTCTTGGGTCTTGAGATGATCTGGAATGCCAGTGAGCAAATACGGATCCTCCGCAACAGCTTTATTGCCCATGTCTTTGGTCTTGAGATGATCTGGGACATTTGTTTATTACACCAATCCCAACTAGCATCAGCTTTGAGTCGGGACGTCCCCTCTCTCTACTCAAGTCCTGCATGATGTAGTTGAATGTCGTTGGATCTTCGGGAATTCCCATATTTTTAGAAGGGGGAGCTACGGAGGGGGTCGGAAGCGGGGATATTTGACAATAGATTAAAAAGGTGCTGCGGAGAGCCTGCGGAGGTGGAGTATTCATCAGTGTATACAAGTGTGCGATGATGTTTATAGAATTGCACCAGAACCTACGTATATATATCTCTGGTTGTACAGGAATACTAACCATTGGGCATAAAGAGACGTAGGGTTAACTTCAATGGAACGTGGATATCTTTTAATGCTTTGCACCATCAAGTTGTTTCATTGTTTGCATGTAATACCATTAATTAAAGGCACGGCGTGTAAAGTTCTTTGCCTGTAGAATCCAGAGGTTGTAGCAGGAAAGCAAACAGTCTCAATATTGTGCTCTTTAAAGCTGCCTAATACGGCTGTTGTTTTCTGTCCTAAAAACACATCCATTACTACAAGTGCTTTCTGATCGGCTGAAAGGTTTTCTTTTTCACGGACCTTTTGGATATAAAAGACCAAGACTTTCTAGATGAGAATTTAGGTCTCGTTTTATTGCTGTAATATGTTGTGTTTGCACTTATATAAAAAAAACCTACTGGGAAACGTGTAATTTGGAAGTGATTTACTTGTTTTACCGCCGTAAATAAGTTACATGGGCAAGAAGGTACCACTGAAAATTATAGCAAAGGTAGTTGTTATTGATCTTTTGTCCGAACTGCCTTAATAGTTACCTGTTTTGTCTTCCTTTTCGCGAGTGTTGATAGGCTTGCAGGGATATAATTCGTTGGGGTCTGATCTGTATGTTAATCAACAAAGACTCTGGGATCTTGCACTTCGCAACTTTTGTAACAATGCCGTATAAATACTGATACTTTATTTCTTTGAATGCGCCATCTGCTAATTCTATTGGATGTCGTTGCTCTCCTTCTAACAAAGGCTTTAAACCTAGTAGGAAATTTCTATGCTGATGTCTTCAAGTAATCTGGGGTAGCGAGCCAATAATTCCTTTGCAGTATTTACAGCAATGCCTCTAGAAATCACGGATCCGCGGATACTGATACCTGTCAAGTACTTTTGAAACATGCCATCTAATGTGCCATGGGAAGTGGTCTACCTTGTTGTGGTACCTTTTCGATCCGGGGTGATATAGATTCCCTTTTCTTTTGGCCTCTGCAATTTCAGATTCGTGCTTCTTTTAAAAGCCTCTAACTGTGCGTTCGTTCATTTTTAAATATTGTGCATTGAACTTACGAATTGCTGCAGCAGCACCATTTTCGCCGGAGTATTTTCCAATTTTGAAACGATCTTTTGGTGCATACTTTGCATACGTCTCTCATTTTTTGGAAGACAACTGGATACTCTTCTCGATAGCTTGATGGCTAACATTTCCGAGAACAGTTTCATCAGGAGTTGGGCAGTCGAAATCTAAAATAAAATAAAATGTTTTTGGAAAGAATGCTACACAAAATACAAAAGTAAATTTACACGCAACTGATTGTTGTACGTGATGTCCTTTATAACAAGAAAATCAAACGTTTTACTTATAGTTCCTTCTTAGTGAGTAGCTATTTTAAAAATAGAGGTTTTCAAACAAAGTAAACATGGCAAAAGCAAACAGTGAAAAGGTGGGTGAATTTTTTGTGGCTGTTAGGGGCTACTACCCTTATTGTAAAATATGGACCCCGGAGTGTTACAATGTATATACAAGTTTGGCAATGTATGCGATGTTTTTGCCATAAAGACATGCGACTGATGGAACCATTGTTGTTCACTTTCCACATGAAATCTCGAGAAGTTTCTTCTAGACCGAGGAGCTAAAATTACTTCAAAACTCATCACAACACACTAAGATCTCTTCTAGTTCAAGAGGTCTATAAATTGCAAGTAAAGATTTGGTCATCTTACCTGGAACTGTAAGAAATCCTTTACTCATTGACCAATATTTAGAAATCGTTGTGCAGAGTCAAAAAACGAAATAATAATGGGGTCTTTATTAAAAGGCCAAACGAATTAGCTCCTCGCAAGATGCAATCGCCACAAGATCCGGTACAAAAGACAAGAGATATTTGTTAAATGTTCACAGAACTAACAAAAAAGTGTGAAGTACGTAATGTGGAGAGAAAGGACATTATTACCATTAAAGGATTAACACGTTATTTGTATTTTGAATCTGTAGTTACTGTTTTATTCATAAGGGGATACGAACGAAAAAAATTCGCGCATTGTTAGTTTTTTTATATTTCGCGAGGATATAATTTTCGTGGTTCGCCAAATTCAAATTTTTATTGGGGACAAACTTTCGCGGTTGAAGCAAAAATCCGCAAACTCGGCGAAACTTAAAGGAGAGGCGAACTAAAAATTATTTTGTGGCAGTCAGAAAATAAATTTTAAGCGAGAAAAAAAAAATATTGATATCTGAATCCTAAAATCTACAAAGATAATAACTACTTTGATAACAAATAAATAACTATATTTTACAACAAGTATCTATATATCTTTCTAACAAAATTTTTACATTCTTTTATGGCTCTAGGGGTAAAAAAAGTAGGTTTTAGATGTACTTATCAGTAAACATCAAAAATAAGATATTTGACTTAAGATAACTTAGAATATTATACGTACTATAGTAGTAACAGCATTTTATAACCTTCGTTTATACTTCTTTGAACTTAAGAAATATTTGTAATGACCAACAACAATAACTTCTCTTGTTTTGAGTCTCTTTGCCACAACGTAGGCGTCAAATTTGAATAAATTTACAGACCGGAAACATTTAACAACAAATCGGCGCAATATGGTGGCTTCATCTTTACTACGAATCTTTTCTTCTTTTACCTTTACTCACAAAGTATATATCAATTTGTTGTTCAGTAGTATAAAATAATAAAATATATTCGTCACATGTTGTTCAATATTTTTTACTATTTTGATCTTTAATTTTTTCTTGATTCATTATTTTGTGCATATTGACCTGTGACCATAACAAAAAGGAGAAATATATTTCATTGTTTTTCAATTTAGCCACCAGTTTGGCAAATGTGTAAAAATACTCAATCTCTATAATAATACGGAGAGTGTGTCTGTGTGTGTGTGTGTGTCTGTGTGTCTGTAACAGGCAAAGTGGATGTGTTCATTTTCCTTTGATGTTGCCAGAAAATGCATGTCTAATATGTTAAATTTTCTGACGTTACGGCGCGACGTTAATAATAATACTTTAACGCCAACATCTTATATTAAATTAATGAAGCCATTACAGTGCACTTAAAATTTTAAGGTCAAATAACTTGGAAACGATGGGGTGACGTCAATGATTTTTCACCGCGTGGGTAACTAGGGACCACCTAGGACCAATTTGGGTAAGTTTCCCAAACCTGGGTCCCCAAATCCGTTTCGGAATGGACGTGTTGATGACGTCATCAAAAAATTTTTAAACCCTAATATCTCTGCAACCGTTTGTCAAAATTACATGATCCTATACATTTTCTTGCTCAGTGTTTCAAGATCTATACGATGAAGGCAACAGGTATACAAATTTCAGGTTTTAACGGGCCATTGCTGACGTCGCCAAAATTTTTAAATCTTCATAGCTTCTTAACCATTTGTCAATAGCACATGATAATATACATTTTTCTCATCACCGTATCAATCTCTGCACATTACAGGAAACAAATAAGCTAAATTTCGCCAAAATGTTTTTGTATATGCACTGCTGACGTCAGAAAAAATCTAAAACAACCTATTTTTCCATTGTCCTTCTGCCTGAGTGCCTTGTCGACTAGTTATGAATAATTCAGCACTCGCGAAGATGTAAACAAAACGGTTTTTTTTAATGGACTGTTTATATTCTGGTTCTAGTGTGTTGTCGCTCTGAGAAATTTACCGTTTTATATGTAAACATCAAATTTTTATATCTCTACGAATATTTTCAATATCAAAACCTTCTTATAGTCTCTATGTCTAGACTGTTTTTGTTATGATGGCTGTAAATTGATTTATCTTGAAGCAGACCAAGCCAGTTGGTCTGGTCTTCAAGATCAACACTGTCATCATAAACCTTTTTTCAGCACCCGTGCCGTGCGCAGTTCGCCTCTCCTTTAATCCCCGCGAAAGTTTATCGCAATAAAGTATTGGAATCTATCTTTCTAGAGCAAAATCGTAAATCTGTTTTTGAAACCACGACTGCCTTTGGATCATTAAAAACGTTCGAATTTTGAAGACATTCCAGTGTCAATTTAAAGTTTTTTTGTAAGTTGTGCCTTGGAGGTTGTGCAAACAAACAGACGACAATTGAATTAATCGCCTCTGATCTTGCCATGATTCGACCACCTTCGTTTGATTGGAAACCTGCCTTAAGGAACTTGATTTGAATTATGTTTATTTCAAGGCTGTTATTGTTTCACGTGGATATCATGTTTAAAAAGAAACTTTATGGTCAAACGCGAAAATTAATGAAGAAGTTAAAGTGGAATTCGTGACAAATACCACATCATTGTCAACAGATGTGTGTGCCATAAAAACAAAGAATCCTTATTTTAACGATTGAAAAAAAGTCGGACACATTCCCACGAGAAACATCTCGTTACCTTGATTTTTTTATCAAAGAAGAAAATCTGAACGTTTTGGAAAATCTAATGTTCTCAAAGGACAATCCGTCGCCAATTCCTTCAGGCGGATTAGAAGTACCTCTTTTATTAAAACTTTCTGCTAAAGAAAAATGGGTTGTTGATACAATGGAAGAACTCGTGCTTGATTTTTACACTTATGTAATTTTCCGATAATGAAGATGATGACAACGATGAGAAGGATTTTCAAGCTAGCCAGTCAGACACTGTTAGCTCTTGGTAACTCAAACACTGGATAACTCAAACTTGCATTATCTCAAACCATTTTCTTGGTTCCCTAGAACGTTCTTTAATACTTTCTTATAAAAAACTCCGGATAACTTGACTTGCATGCTTTTATTATCGCCAAGATTGTACTTTTTCTGGGTAACTGCTTTCCACCTCTTGAAAAATTCGCTTTAATTCGATCTATAATCTCATTTTAGACTGAATTCGACTTAACGGGAGCTTTGTTTAACTCGAACATTCGTTTAATCGAACTATTTTCCTCGGTTTCTCGAGTTACTGGGAGTTAACTGTAAATAACGAGGACACAGCAGTTCCAATGTATTATACTTCTAAGCAAACTAAAACGAGAAAAAATTAAACGTTTTATATATAGCTTGGTAAAAAGTTTTTTCTTGTGGTGACGAAAATTTATTACCGAGGAAATTTTGTCGACGTAATTTTTTACTGAAGAATTTTTCAGCTCCAAATTTAGATGCTTATTGTAATGCCTCACTTTTCAATAACGTGCACGGAATTTTGCTTTATCCTCATAACCGAAACAGTTTTGGATAAATAACAGAAAGTGTTACATCAGTCCTTTTGAAATTTATGCAGCAAGTTGAAAGCTACATACGAAATATATATCCCTTACACAAGGACTTTGCTAAGTTTCTTATAATGGAATTAACAGAATGATTGAGTTTTAAATTCTGTTGGATCTCTTCGAAAACTATTCAATAGTACTTCGTGGGCACCATGTTTTTGTCGCTTTAAAAGCCATGGTTAGCTCATACAGCTCTCTTCTACCGTTTTCTAGTCCGTTTTTTGTCTTCTACCATTATCCCTGCTGTTGCTATAGCAATAACCGCAATGAAAGATATACGTATTCTTTCTTTGGTATTCATTGTGAAAAGAGAGTTTTTAAAAAAACTTATACATTTTATATTACGTGTAGACAGGAGTATTAATGCAAATAAACTTTTTTCTTGCAACTAAACGTTCCGTTAAAACTTACCGTGCATTTTAGCCTTAAGAGATGTAATAAGAAATTATAAAAAAGGGAACGCGGTAATCATATTAGGTAATATAATTTGTGGCATGCGCAATAACATTTTGTAAAAATATTCTTTGTCACGCACTATTTATCTTTGTCTTTATTTGTACCAAACATTGCCCTTGCTTGATCATTTTTATCGAGATTTTTTAACTTGCACTATAGTATACAATCATTTCTACCATTTTCTTACAAGTAAAAAACTCCTTTTGGGGCCAAGAAATTGCCAGTGGTTGGATGGAATGGAGGAATGCGCAGGAATGTGTCTATTTTTTTAGTCCAATTAATTTATATAAATGATAAAAAGTGTAAAACCGTCTTTGTAGCCACTCCTGGAGACAATTAATAGGGTTATTATCCCTTAAAGTTAGCGAGGCCAACCAGATAAAATATCCCCCACGCGAGTTAGTTCGCGTAGTGTGTGCAATATTTAACTACAAAACGTAAAGAAGGGGTTGTTATTTGACAAAGGGGAGACCAAACGTCAAGGGGTCGGGTAATCCGGGATCCTGGTTATCATAATCAAAATCAAATTTTTTTTTTGCAAACGGGTAGGTAATGGCGGACTGACGTCCTGTCTCCCTGTTCATTTTAACATAAAGGGATTAGTCTACAGAAGGAAATGACTTTCAAGTCATTTGCCTCGCCAAAGTTAAATAAAACACTGTTTTTACAAATCGAAAGGGCATAAAAGAAAGAAGAAGAAGTAGTAGGCCCATACTCCTCTAACAGTCTCTTACAGCCTCCCCTCTTATTTAAGCCATCTTACCTTTTTTTTCTCTCCAACCTTTTTTTAAAAATCACCTTTTCCAAGTATATACTTCAGTTCCAAGCTACCCTAGTTATAGTCAGTTTGCTGAGTTCTGAAAAAAAGTTCGTGCAAATTCAGAGGAACTTTTACAAAAACTTCACCCCAGATGAGAGATAATCTTAATATAAATGATTTTACTTGATGTTGTTCTTAATTCTACTTGTATATATTCCAAAAACAAAAAAATATGTATAAACGATGTTTTGTTCGGCCGTTCACTGCCATATTTTTAAAAAAACGAATGTTGCAAGACATGTTTTTACTTCAATAAGAAAAGTTTTAAAAACACATGTTAAAATTTTATTTTTAATTTATAAAGTAGCACGAAGCTTTTCGTAACTGAATGTACCTCAGTTACGAAAAGCTTCGTGCTACTTTATAAATTAAAAATAAAATTTTAACATGTGTTTTTAAAACTTTGCTTATTTATTTGTTGGCTGATTTATCATAATATTTTTACTTCCGTTCAAATAATTTCAGGGGGGGTAAATATAAAATTAATTCATGTATATACAATACATCTTATTACCTGTTGTTGTCAATTTCCAATTTTACATTCTTTTTTAATATATACTAGTCCATAAAGCCTGTGGAGAAATCCACTTAGGCAAAAGGTCAATAAAAAGAAAGTTCTATTAGATATATTGCTGATAAAAAATTTAGAAATTAGTTTACCTGTTGCCTCCATCTATAGATCTTGAAACGCTGATCAAGAATATGTATAGGATCATGTACTTTTGACAAACTGTTGCAGAGATATTGGGGTTTGAAGGTCTTTTAATGACGTCATCAACCCGTTAATTCTTAAACGGATTCAGGGACCCAGGTTTGGGAAACTTACCCAAATTGGTCCCAGGTGGTCCCTAGTTACCTACGCGGTGAAAAATTATTGACGTCACCACCTCGTTTCCAAGTTATTTGGCCTCAAACTTTTATGTGCACTGTAATGCCTTTATTAATTTAATATAGGATATTGACGTCAAAATAGTAATATTACGTCGCGCCGTAACGTCAGAAAATTTAACATCTAAGACATATTTTTTTCGGCTACATCAAAGGAAAATAAAGAAATCCACTTTGCCTGTTACAGACACACAGACACACTTAGCGTATTATTATATAGATGATGCTTTTGTAATAACAGATGTAGCTATAGCTTTTTGTTTTTGTTCCTTGTAAATATAGTACATTTAAATAAACAACACAGTCCCCTGTGTTCTTGCATGCCTCGATGCGTATTAGTCCCTAAGGAACACAACTAGATATAATAGAAATCATAAACCTTTATACACATATATACACATATGTAAGACTAAGATTAAACCCTAAAGACTAAACCCTAATCCTAAACCTAACATTAAACTCATATAAACAAAGACTTCATACATAAAAACATAAACAAAACAGACTGTTTCATCTGGCTCCCCTCAAGATGGGAACATCTTGAAACTAACACAACAAGGCTCCTTCATCGGGGAATCTTTATAATTTTTAACCAACAAAACCAGCTTGTAAATTGGTCGCTCCAATATCACCTTTTTCTGTTCTGTTGCATTTCGTGATAAGAATATTTCCACGCTACGAACTGTGCCTGTCTCTACTACTCTTGCCATCCGCCAATCACAACGATCAGTTTGTTCTTTGGGCAAAACAATATCGCCAACCCCTAAAATATCGTTCATTCTTCTGCCACTTTGTCCTTAGCTGTAAACTAGTCACAAATTCTTTTCTTCATCTGTCCCAAATCCGTTCGCCAAGTATTGCACTCTTCTTCACTGTTTGCGACTATATAGATCAGGTTGTGACAATACTACAGGGGGTGGCACCACCTTGCTCTTCATTGTGAGAAGTTGGCTTGGGATAATGGTTGCATACTGTTAACATCATTCAGCCTCAGTCATCAAGGTAATTAGTGATTCTTTATTGAGGGAACCTGTGAGTATTTGTCGTTCGCATACTCCACCCATATAGCTAGCTGCTGGTGGATTTTTCTTCCAAATTATCCACTCTGTACCATGGTTAGATAAAAATTCTGGGAGACGCTTTTAATCCATTTCTTTAAATGCTTTGTGTACCATAAAGCTTCGAATAAACGCCCTCTTCTATTAAACGCCCGAATAGACTCCCCTCCTTTTGAGATTCGCCCCCCCTGACGGTTTTTTTTTAATTACTCCTGATTGCTTTCTTATATCGCTATGATACTTACTGAGTTTCAACATTTATCTATTAGACACCTGCATGCTAAATTTTTAGGTGCCATACCTGTCAGAGGCTTTGATATTGGCCATTACTCGAAACTACCCCTAAAATCTCTATGAAATTCTTATCATCATCATCATTCTCGGCTTAACGTCCGTTTTCCATGCTAGCATGGGTTGGACGGGGTATATTAATGACCCTCTTCCAATCTGATCTAGACTGTGTTAGATCTAAACTCAACTTCCTCTCTATCAAGTCTGTCCTTATAACCTCCTGCCAAGTCTTTCTCGGTCTGCCTCTGGGCTTTGCCCCAGAAACTATCAAGTCTCTACACTTTCTTACCCAATTATCCTCCTCCATTCTTTCCAAGTGCCCCAGCCAATTCAATCTTCTTATCTGGATAACATCTTTAATTCTACAGAGACTTAGCCTGCTTCTTAGCTCATCTGAACCCTTTCTGTCTCTCAGACTGGCATTACACATCCACCTAACCATTCTCATATCATTCCTTTCTAAACGGTCAAGATCTTCCTGCTTCACTGCCCATGTCTCACTACCGTACAACATAACACTTCTTACACAGGCCTCATACAACCTACCTTTTACCTCAATTGACAGGACTCTGCTAGTCAATAAAGGAAGTAACTCTCTAAACTTTTTACGTATACACTTCTCACCTACAATATCTTGATTAGTCTTCTTCATTTGCTTTGCTATCTTGAATACCTCATTGCGCTGGTCTTCCCTTCTTAACACATCTGCAAATCTGTTTCTCTCTGCTTCTGATTTTGCCTTATACACTGCTGTACGAGCCCGACGCTTAGCTTCTAAGTAAATATTTTTACTACCACCTGACTTCCACTCTTTCCAAAGTTTCCTCTTTTCCTTTATACACTGGTCAACCTCATTATTCCACCACCAGGTCTGTCTATGTCTAGCTGGTCCTTTCGTCCACCCACAGGTATCATCAGAAGCTTCTAGAAGACAATTCTTCAAAGTAGTCCAAGTATTTTCAACATTGTCACTATTACATTGACTATTGTAGGCTAACTGCTGAACTTTTGCACTAAATTGTCTTGCTACAATCTCTTCCTTCAGCTTCCAGACTTTTCGACAGGGCCTGTACTTTCCCTTGGCTTCTTTGACACTTTTTAAGATAATATCACAAACCAGCAACCTATGCTGGGAAACACACTCTTCCCCCAATATAACCACTTTCTTGTTTGACTTTCTAACCAAAAAGTAATCTATCTGTGTCTTACAACCACCTGACTCATATGTTATCAGCCTACTCTGTCTCTTACTAAATGATGTGTTGCAAACCACTATGTCCGTTGCCATTCCAAACTCAAGCAATCTCTCCCCTTCCTTATTTCTGCTCCCAAATCCATAGCCTCCATGCACACCTCTATAACCTTCAGATGACTTCCCAACATGACCATTAAAGTCGCCGCCCACCATGACAAGTTCAGTGTCTCCAAACTTTGATGTGACTGCTATTAACTCATCATAAAACTTATCTTTATCTTCCTCACTGAGTCCACACTGTGGAGCATAAACTGACAGAAAAGTGACAATCCTATTACCTATCAAAAACTTTATCACTATAATACGACTATTAACACGCATAACATCTATTACTTTTTCTACCCACTTCTCTGCAACGAATATGCCAACTCCTCCATATCCATCACTATTACCAATCCAAAAAAGCTTATACCTTGCCCTCCTACCTTCCACAAATCTCACTGAAGCTCCTCTCCACCTAACTTCCTGAACACAACACATATCAACAGATCTACGTTCTAACATTTCAACTACTTCACCTGCTCTACCTCTCAGAGTACCAACATTTACACTAGCCATCCTCAACCTAGTGTTATCTACCTTGTAGGGTAATAATTTTATAGCCTTTTAATTGACCAATTACTTTTTTACTGTAGATATGTATATATTCTATTTGATTTGAAATAATCTCTACTTGATAATGTAACATAGATTACGAAAAGCTTCGTGAAAATAAATTGTTTTTTAACCAAGTGTTTTTATTGATTATTGATAAAAGAAAAATTGATCACCAGAATCGTGTTTTAGAGAGAGTAAGGAAATCGTTATTGAGAGAAAAACAATAAAGCACCTAAGTGAAGTAAGGTCATAAGTATTGAGTTTTTTTAGATTAAGTTTTAAATGTGTGTTATGTCATTTGTTACATTTTGATTTTATAATTTAAGCTTTATATATTTATAATTGTCTTTCGGAGAAATAATTAAAAAAAGCAATATAAATTAAAGGGACGTTTTTAGAGCTTTAGAGCTTCGCAGGGACGTTTTCTCATCATTTTAGAATGAAATAAGGCAAATTTAAAGCTGCGCAGGGACGTTTTTTCGTCATTTAGAATGATATACAGCAACTTTAAAGCTTTGCAGGGACGTTTTCTCGTAATTTTAGAATGATATACGCAACTTTAAAGCTTTATATGTACGTTTTCCTGTTATTTTAGAAAGAATACAGCAACTTCTTAAAGAAAGGAAAAGTTTATATTTCACAAGTTTATATTTAACAAATTTATTGGTTTTTAATTAGTTAATTCATTTCAGAATTTGTTTCAATAACGTCATCCACCTTTAAGATTGTATTACATTTGATTAATTTGACAATCATATCAAATCGTTTCACACTTTTTTTTAAAAATCGTTCCAAAATCGTTTCAAAATCGTTTCATTTTTCGTAGTAAATTATAATCGTTTCGTAAAAAAAATATGAAACATTTAATTCGTTTCATGATACGATTATGAAACGATGTAAAAAAAATAATAAAACGATGGCCATGTACGATGAAAATCGTTTCAATTCGTATCAAAAATAAAACGATCTTGGAGACGATCCCTTAGCTATAATGTGTCAAAGTGTCCAAAAATGATATTTTTGATACTGATTCTGACTTAGTAGTGAAAAGAATCTCAAAAAGGACTTGTGCTTTCAACTAGCTTCAACTATTGTATGTTGTGTGGTTTTGTACCAAAGTTTTGAGTGGCACAAAACAAAAACACCTAATGTGGGTGTATACATTTGCAATGAGCTGTAATTTTCGGGTTTAATACAAATTAACTTATTATATCTTATATGCTTCATCCTTGACTGAAAGGTTGGCAAATTAAACAATTCATCCTTGACTGAAATTAAACAATCACAAATAAAATTATTTAAAGCAACAGCTAGCTAGCTCCCCTCAAACCCAGACGTTAAAAACGCTGTAAATTTTTTGTTGGCGTGGACGATTTTCCTCACAAACAATTATTTATGTGATAAGGAAGACAAGACAGTTATATAAAAAGAAACATGTTTCTTAATTGTCATGAAATAACTCCATTAGTTTTTGTCCCAGCATGGCAAGAAATTCTAAATGAAAGGGTTTGGATAAACACAATTAAAAAAGAGTAAAACTTAATTATAGTGTTTTATTCAAGCAAAATATATATTCACAATTTTAAATAAGTGTACAATACTGCTTGAATATAACTTTACATGTACCTGAGTTACATGTAACATGCATGTTATTGTTTAAAAGTGTTAAAGATTGCGAAGGCTATTGAAATATTTCTTTTTAAAAAAAAGAACGAAATAACACGTTAGAAAGGTTAAATCATTATGTGTATTGATTTATGTTTTTGTAAAATCATGTTCATGCTAAAAGTCATTGCTACCTGTTCTGTTTTGTTTTATTTTGAATACAGTTTCGATGTCGTGTGTGCAGCTTAAAATATAGGCTTCAGTATATATGTATATATATATAAAAATAAAAACATAAAAAAATACAGTCATGCTCGCTGAATTTAAATCAATGTCACTTTCATTGTGTTTTTTTTATTTAGATACTTATTCATGCTATTTTGGCATCACGCCAAACAGTTTTCTTCTGATCCTCACTAACAGAATAAATATTAAATAGCACATATATAATGTGTTCCACTTTAGCCACATTTAAAGGTTCTTTAGTTATCACGTGTCCGTTTTTAGCAATACTTGTGACCTGAAAGCCGGAAAATCTGTCGCATTAATCTTTTCAGAACGCGTTCTGTTTTTGATGTTGAAAATTTCCATGCTGCTCAACATTCAATTGTTTTGCGCGGTAATGTTCATGCAGGAGATCCTTTAAAATACTTTAAAGCTGTATCTGGACAAGTTATACCCTGAGGGGCATCGATTTCAACAAAATAATAACCCGAAGCACACATCCATTCTTGCAAGAGATTTTATGAAAAAGAACGATATAAATTACTGGTCTACACCTGCTGAAAGTCCACATCTTAGCCCAATAGAGATGTTGTGGTTTGAATTAAAGCTGTATCTACGTTGGCGTGTCAAAGCGTTGAAGAAAGGAGAATTGGTCAATGGCATTAAATTTTTTGGAGAAATGTAACTGTATAGCTAAATGTAATAAATACATTGATCATTTGTATAAAGTCAATTGTCTGGACATTAAAACAATGTTTTTATTTTGTTTGTTTCAATTTTCCGGAGGCCAGTTGCTTGTGCGATTTTTTAAGAGTTACGTATATTTTGTGTGGAAAATATAACATTTAGCTTTGTGTGAATAAAAATAGAATTGCATGCACGCTTTCGTAAAACACGAGCATCAGATAACATAACATTTCTAAACGAACAATTCAACATTGCTGTTTGTGAGTAAAAAATTAAAAAAGCTTTGCTAAATTTTATTTTATTACATTGATCTATTGACGACTATAGCAATTAAATACAACAATTGAACACACAAAGTTAACATGAGCTAATAAAATTTTGCAAACAAGACATGAACTCTATTGTTTTTGACATGCAGAAATAGCTCATGTATTTAAAAATAGGTAAATAATGACAATAAAAGTTCTGATGTTACCAAAAGCGAAGGTGATAACTATCGCGTACATGTAAAGTTACATTCGAGCGGTGATACATATACCATTTATGAAAAACATCAAGCAAAACGTTTATATCGTTTATATCACAATCTATTTAATCAAAGACATACACAGAGTGTCGTCTTATTTGCTTTCTGCATAATTGGCTATACATTTTTGCGATGTGCAGCTGTGTACCTGTGCATGCACTTAAGGAGTGGAGGGTTTCATAAATGCGTACCTTCACATTTTGACTATCTATATTCCCATATATTTACATTTTGATGTTTTAAAAATGTCTTGATTAATTTTATTAAAATAAGTCTAGAAATAGATTAAATTCTCTCACTTACTGTAAAGATTTCACAAAATAAGATATTTTTGCAAGTGCTTAAAAAAATACGATCTCACAATATCCTTTATGAAAATTTATTTTGTTTTAATTTTTAGACCTTTTTAAATCAATTTCTTTAAAAGTTGAGGGAGGGTCAGGGCAAAAGCATACAGGGAGGAGGCAATTTGTTACCTATAGATAGATAGATGTGCATATTTTACATGGCTAGCCTCACAAATATCAAGGGATACACCCTGTTTATTATTTCCAGAAGGGGCCATGGCTTAGATGAGGAGTCCTAGAGTATTTAATGCTCACTTTAAGCTATGCAGACCCAATGAGGGTCCGTGCTCTACCAGACAACTCCCTGCAACATCCAACAGCCCACACATTGTGCCATCTCCCCAATTTCCCTCGCCTGAGGCTATGGTAACATTCACTTGCCCATATTAAATCGCCGCCAAGGGGAATCGAACCCCAGTCTCCCGCACAAGTTAGAGTTATAACCACTAAGCTACGGCTCCATGTATAACCACTAAGCTATGGCGCATATGTACTTAAAGATGCCCTTCCCCTATTTTAATTGTATTATCTGTTTGTATTAAACCTGCGTATATAATTATATAGATTTTATTTTAACGTGTGTTGGCTGATATTCATTCCTATTTTATAGTTGTGATAATGTAATAACAGCAGATTTTCCATGATGGCTAATCAAGTTGGCAGAGAACGGGCTTTTGCTCAAAGGATACAAAGGTACCTTTTTTCATGAGAGTTTTGTGCAAGTTTACTTTTTATGCATCTTTTTTTTGGTACCTAGGTTTAATGTACATTTAATTTTTGTGGACCCCCTACGGGTATTATAGAAAAGAGAAGCTAAATGAACAAATCTCTTAGACTTACAACATATTAACTTTTATTTTACATCAATGAATAGTTTTGTATGACTTATAGCCACTCAAAAGCTTACTCAATCTAGGATTACGGCAACAAGACAATACAATTTCTGCATTGTTATGCATGTAATTATAAAAAAGAAATAACCTACTTGCCATGCAATGGTTGAACAACACTTATATGCCTATCCACTTTGATTTCATGGCTTTGATTGCCCTCTTTTATTTGCCTTTTGATTTGTTTGGAATACCATGTTTGTGCTTTCCTTTGTCAAAAAAACATGCAGCTTCGATTTACTGACCAATCAAGAGGTTGGAAAATATTTGTCATACTTTACAGATCAAAACACACCCACCTAATCTAATTAATAAGAATACCTAATTAATAAGAATAAATATGAATTTTCCTCACAAATCAAGTGGTTTTGAAATCCACTTATTTCAAAATTCATCCGATATTGGTCAAAGTAGTTGACCGGAACACATCAGAAGTTCCTTACCATCTTTTCTTTCCACTTTTCGAACCTGCTTCAAGAGACTTGATTACTTTGGTTTCTTCCCTTGAAGTAATACCAGGTTGATTACCTTGCAAGGGTACAAGACATACAACAATTAAACAAACAGCGTTATGAGTCAAATTAACAAACGTATAATTACGAGAATGTAGAAGCTATGTTTCAAATTGAATAATTTAGAACATAATTTCCAACATAGAATTGAAGACACTGCATTGGATTTGGATTTTGTTAAATAAAATTATAGAGACTATGGTAAGCAATGAACTATGAGCGCTTTTGGAAGTGGAAACCGAAAATTGGTCATGAATAACATCTGAAACATAAAGAAGGAAACATCACAATCCCTTCATAATGGCCATCAAAATAAAAACTTTAAAAACATTGACACTACTGCTGACACTACTGCTGAAGAAATTAGTGCGAAACAAGATGCAGAGTTACACCAGAAGAAAATAAAATAAGAAATGAAACTGATAATTTTTTTATGAATATTTTGTATTATAGTTTTTACTATATTGCTGCAAATATTAAAAAAATTTGATTAATGAAGTATGATAGTGATTAGTTAACAAGTTAGACCACCTCCAACTGAAACTGGTTATAATTTTTTAAACGGAAGACAGTGTAATACTAAATGAAGGCTTCTACAAGAATCGAATCAAGTAGGTAATTGTAAGATGTAGGGGTAAGGGGTAGCTGCTATCTTAATTAAGATCTGTGCCAGAACACACCTTGTCCTCTTACCATGTTGGTACAGTACAAATTGACTTTAAAGTTAATTAAAGCTCCGACTAGACACAATTTATGTGAAATATACTTTAGGCTCTGTTTTTAGAATTTTATATAATCAAATCCTTCAAAGAATTAAGAAACTTCAAACAACAGCCTGCCTGCAGTTAGTACAAAGGAAAAACAACTGAAATTTAGTTTCTAAGAGTTTTCTGTGCTGACAATTGTGATCTAAAATTTGCTGAAGTAATCAATTTTACTTGACTCTCTGTAACTATCTCAAACTGCCAACCCAAATAAATATAATTTTGAATTTAAACTAGTGTAGTCAAATACAGGTCTTTGTATGAACCCATACTAACCAGTTTTGGAAGCCATTATTAAAATGGTAATATAAAAACATAAACAAATAAAAAACATTTTCATAGCACACAAAAAATAGAAAAAGTGGCTCACTTAAAACCATCTTTTTGTTTCAATTCACATAAACAATAATTCGAATTTGTTTTGTGTACTTATAATATTTTAAAATCGAATGGTCTTGAATTCAAAAAGTATCAAAATCGAACATGCGTTTTTTTCTTCCTTGGTGCCTCGGGAAGAATAGCAACTTAAATATAGCTTTGTTCGTTTTGTTCACAAAGGAATATTTATTTGCAGACCAGATACAGTCAGGTAAAGGGCACAGACCTCGCAAGCTTGGTATGTACTTTTGACCTCGGGCTTTGTATTTTACAGTACAACATCAAAACCGGTCAGTATCTAAAGAAACAATGATCTTTCCAATGGTGAAACTATCTATTTTTCGAAAGGGAATATTGACTTTATCCAAATAACTAACTTTTTTTTTCTAATCGGTCTTTCACACCTTTAAATTGAATAGGAGTTACGAGTGAATGTTTTTTAACACTATCATCCTTTTAAGTTTAATTTTTCAAAATAAAAAAATCTTTTATATTTCCTTTTCGAAAAGAAATGACCATCTGGAAAAAAACCACCTCAAATCTTTCATTTTTAAAAATTTCAACCGTTCGTGTGTTTTAAAAAACAAATTTGCTTTGATTTCTATGGTATACTCACGTCACGTCTTTGTGAATAATAAAATTTCAAAAGACAACCTTCTGAATATTCATCCTCACGCAAGTGTGAAAGTAGCACCATCATCAATGAGTATGCTTGAAAGGTGTGATATTTAAAAAATCTTTAAAACAGTTTTTCGTAGTGTTTTTTTTGTATAACATCTATTACATTTCAAATCTCGTTTACAAAACTACAAAAGCTCTACAAGGGAGAGTGCTACTGTGCTGAAGCCAACATGTTTATCTAAAACATTGCTTCCTTGCTTAGCAATAAGGGTAATGTATTTGCACCACACCTGTGGATAACATCACGCTTTGTCCAGCAATTATTACTTTAACTCTCCATCATTCAATGTGTTCAGATAACATTGCAACCAATCATCGCCACAAACTGTTTTGGTACACCCAGAGTCAAGTATCGCCATGCTTAAAGTTTCTCCAACAAAATTTGTCATGCATTCTTCAATAAGGGCTACCTGAACTTCATCTGGTGCTTGTTTTGTTTTGTTTTTCTGTCCCGACGTGTATCGGAGCATGACTTTGCCCAGTGAAAAACTGATCCACAGATAGCACATCTACTAGGCTCACCATTTCTATCTAATGGGTTCAATCTTCTATTCCCATCTGCAAATTTTTGGGTATATGTTCTTCTGTTGTCTCTAGATCGACTTTGAGTTTTATTTTGTCTGTAGGTAGCTCCATAGTAAATGTCTTCAGTCTTCTCGATTTTGATATCATCACTACCTTGACCAGTCATAAAATTTGAAGGATCTCTAAAAATCTTTTTTAGCTGCTCTTTGGCTTTGGTGTATTTTAGTTCTGTTAAAGTTGCTCTAATAAGCTGCTTATGACTTTCCGAAATATTTGAACTGTTAATGAAACGATAAGCTTAAACTCCTTCAGGTAATTCCATATCGTAATTCTTGAGCTTGTTGTATAGTCTTTCAAACTCAATAATATAATCATTCGTTGTCATTGATGAAGGTCTACAAAATTTTTCAAACTTTTCATATGCTTCATAAGCTGAATGATGCGAGTCCTTAAGATACAAGGAGTCTAACTTCTTCACCAGTTCCTTAACACCATCATCAGAACTTAACACTTCAAGTTCCCTCTCTAAAATTGCTTCTCATGCTTCAGGGGCGGATACAGGATTTTTTATCTCCTTAGGCGGATTTGAGAAGCGAAGCGAAGCCGACGCGCAATTTGTGCGTTGCAAAAATTGCTCGTGATAAAACAGCTGGGGGTCTTGGGGGGCGCTGTAAACCCCCCAAGTGGCGGATACAGGATTTTTTTCTCCTTAGGCGGATTTGCGAAGCGAAGCGAAGCCGACGCGCAATTTGTGCGTTGCAAAAATTGCGCGTGATAAAACAGCTGGGGGTCTTGGGGGGCGCAGTAAACCCCCCAAGTGGGGTCTGGGGCGAAGCCCCAGAAGCTTTAGCTTATTTATCTATTTCAGCACTCAAAAATGCAGCAGACAGGACCTTCACATGTCCATTTCTTATATGTTATTGGAAAAAAAAACAACCATAAAATTCATAAATAAAAGCCAAATAATGTTTTCAGAAAAATTAAGGCTAAAATTAGCCAGCCAGCAAAATTTCTTCTTTCTTCCAGATTCACATCCAGATAAATGAAATCCAAAAATAACATTTTTTAAAGATTAGAGGATTAAATTAATAATCCAGTCAAAATCTTCTTTCTTCATTCAAAATCTTCTTTCTTCTTTCTTCCAGCTTGCACATCAGGTAATATAACCAACCATGAACAAAATGAATCTGTCATGAAATGAGTCAAATTGATCAATTGTCAAAACCAACCAATGAATAAATGAATGAACAACAATCAAAACTGAAAATTTTAAACTAAATTTCAGTACACCAGGTCAACATGAAGCATAAAAAAACATACTCCTTTCCTTTAATTTAGCAACTTTTTTTCGAAAAGATCCAACATCATTTTCACAAACATAAACCATTTCAGGTTCTGTACTATCAACAGTGGAACAATTTTTGGAAATTGTGCTAATACTGGAAGTTATAGCAGGTGATTCATATGTTTTAACTATAGGTTTTGTTAAGAAATTAAGTTTTGTCTGTAATTTACCACCTACACACATATTACCGTCAGTAAATACTTTTTTAGGAAAACATAATTTAAGTGATTGATCAGTCTTTCGTTTTAAAGAAGAATGAACGAGAGGCACGAAATGGTTGGACTGAAATTTTGAAGATAACATAAAGCCTTCATAACAAAACATTATGTGTAGATCAGCCTTCATTGAAACATGCTTACGGGGAATTATTTTTTGGTTCATACAAACCTTAAACTTTTCCTCTCCAATATCAGGGTAATATGAGAATATAATTCTCCCTGTAACTGAGGACAAAGCTAAAAGGCAAAGGAAACTTGACCAGTTTTTGTCATTTAAATTTAAGACAGCTTCCTCTTTTATAAGCTCTTCCCCCTCTTTATCGCTGTCACAAGCAACATGGGAAACACAGAAAAATAGAATATTTTTCAGAGAACTGAAAGAACCTCTCTGCTCTTGAAAGATGGAAGAAAATAGAGGATGATTGGAATAAAAATTTGGGAAGAGAAAAAGTTCCAACGATACCAGAAGTCGTAGCAAGTCCACCAACATATTGTTACTTCCCAAACACAAGGATGCTGAACTGTATAAACAATTTCCAGAAGCTTCAGATCTACAAAAGTGAACATAAAAAATTTGTTCACTTCACTCTACTGCAAATCTACAACAAGAATAACAGCTGGCTCTATTATTGTCATTAAATAGTCTCGATGACCCAAATAGAAATTTTTTGTTTATTGTAGTGAACCCCCTTTTGTTTATTGTTTAAAAGCTTATTAGCGCTTTGTCACCACAATACAATTAATTTATTTTTAAACATTCCTTAGGGATTATCAACAAAAGTAAAAATAGATAGTTACCTCAAAGCGACGAATGCTTTCTCTTTTGCATACCCAGGAATAAAATGTTCAACACTGAAATTTCTGCTTAACAACTTTTTCTCAATCTTTCTCCAATGATCTAATGTTCCAAAATCAGGAAACTCTGTTATTTTATCTTTCAATATCTTATAAAGACTTTTACATTCGCAAATATCATTGCTTTTTACAGCAAGCACAACCCGATCCCGCAAGCTCCCATCAGAAGACATGTTGGATCAGAAAGAACTTCAGAATTGCAGTTGGCCGAAGCTGGCCGAACCCATTAAACAGACCGGCTACCGCGAGGCAATAACAATAGGAAGAGTAAATTATTCCTACGCACCCATCCCCTAATATCAATCTTTCTTTCACCGTAAATTTCGACTAAAGAGAGTCCAAAAGTCCACACTTCGGCGAGATTCTTTTTACGTCACAAATTCTTTTGTTTTAACCAGAGTCCAAAAGTCCACACCTCGGCGAGATTTTTCTCGACGTCATAATTCTTTTGTGTTTCTTTTGTTTAAGAGAGTCCAAAAGTCCACACCTCGGCAGCCGCCGAAGTCGACTGTTTTTACGGCAGAAAACAAAGGAATCGAGAGAAACAAAGTCAGCGAAATGCGGCAAAATGTAGTTCGACTACCGTAAGAACCATAGTACTTCGGCAAAGCACATCGAAGGAGAGTCGAGCCTCGGCAAACACTCCTGAGTGGTGATAAGAATATTACCTCGGATCCTGGGCGCAAAGGAATCTTATTAAACGCTTATAATAAAAATTATGCGTTGCTTTAAATCAATTTCTATATTTAGATACACATGATTTTCTCATTGGCAAAATTTCTCCTTAGGCGAGTGCCGAAGTGGCCGAAGTCTAAATCCGCCCCTGTGCTTGACCAGTCAAAGTCAAAAAAATAGCAGGTGCCTGCTTCTTCTTCTCCAATGAAGTAAATAATTGGCCATATCTGTACTTCTTTTTTCCAGTTCTCATAACACATTAGTGTTATCACCAAGTGTCGGTGGGGCTTTGTAGGGTGCCATCTTTAAAAGGTTAGTACACCCTCTGCTACCAGTGTTAAAAGGCGAAATATGTGACTAACCTGATAATCGTTGTAGCTCTGACTTGGGTTTAACACAACAATCATTAAACACAACAGCAACACAACAGCAACGCAACGTTGTACCAATGTATCAGATCTGCACCAAACAGAACAAAAACCCCATCCAACACTATTGTAATTAGTTATACTGTCTAAACACGAACAGTAGCTTAACAGATATTATAAAGGTTAATTGATTAACATAAATTTTGTGGGTAAGCTTGTATAAGCCCTATATGTTTACTCACAAAATTTGATTGCAAACCGACATACAGATCCCGAGTTATTGAGTTGTCAGCACAAAAATAAGAGGCCTAGGACGAGCAAACAAGTGTCATTTTGGCAAAAAAATTTATGTTAATCAATTAACCTTTATAATATCTATGCCTTGATAAAGTTTGAATGCACACCCCTTAACAGGTCTAAATTTACAAAGATGAATAGAAATTTCCAAATTTGCTATTACTGAAATATGACATCATAATTCATGCAGAATAATTAATTCTGAAAATAATTCTGAAATTCTTTAAATGTGAATATCTTGAGAACAAAGAGAGCTTTTCAAGAAATTTAAAAAGACTTGTTAGCTAACTTTTTAAGCTCTATAATATAAGTCCAACATCATTTTATACCTGGGGTTCCCTTTGAGCAATATGATAAATGTTCTATCACTTCAACTTAGTCGTTTTCACGTATTAATGTATGTTAATCATATCGTAATTTATTGCTTAAACCAGTTTGTGACAGAAATTGAAAATGCATTAATTTTGATATAATTGACTGGAAGACAATCGTCTTATTCCCAATTCTAAAATAGGCAAAACAGGCTTCTCAGCATCCATGTGACACTAATAATTATTATGATAAAAAAGCAACTTAATAGATCAACCAGAAGTATATGAATACTTGGTGTAAAGTTGGATTGTCATCTGAACATGAATTGTCACTTTCAATGGCTCTTACAAATAAATCAGCTTACACCTCAATTCACTAAAGAAAATAAGACATAAGATGTCCCCTCTTGTTGCTAAAGCCATCTTTAATTCGATGATACACCCTCTATATTTCTACTGCTGTACTGTGTTCGGTGGAGGAGTATAATTTGTGTCCCTTTTTCAACGAGCAAAAACCATCATTAAAAGTCTTAAGAAAGGGTTAACATTCGATTCTCAGAAAAAACAAGAAGTTGCTGTTGGTGTATTTAAATGGGATAATGGTTGAATAGACATGATGCAGAAGAATTTGAGTTTAGATCCAACACAGTCTAGATCAGATTGGAAGGGTTATTAATATACCCTGTCCAACCCATGCTAGCAAGGAAAATAGACATTAAGCTGAGACTGAGGATGATAATGATGAATGGTTATAGCAATCATTGTGAACTTGCTAAACATAAAATTAACGCAAGAGGAAACTAATGAAATCAAGACTACCTATAAATCATACTAAAGCTGGTTGGCAGCTCTCATACTGCTCTTGATCTTTAAAAGTCTGAATTTGTATTTAAAGGATCATTCCACTGTAATTTGTTTTTATTTAGTAGTTTTTTCATTGACCTAAGTGTTCCGATATGATTTTGGCTAAGTTTTCCTTTTAATTTGGTAATGTTTTCTCACCTTGTAGATTTTGGTTTGTAGTTTATTTCTATCTGTTTGTTTATTATCAGATTTTTATCTGGGAAAGTGGAATAATGATTTAGAAATATGTGGTGGTAGCCAAGAAATACAAGTCAATAAAAATCAAATAATAATAACTTGCAAAGATACACTTTTTTTTTCTTATTAGAAATACTGCAAGACTTGCATGGTATCCACCATGTTTAACAAACCATATCAGGTTTCAGTTTATTGTACAATCTCAGGACTTTTGTCTTACATTTTGAGTTGTGTATGAATACAATGGTTATTGAATGAAGCAAAAACGTTTGTGTTTTTGTTCAACAGATTAAAATTCAGGGTGAACATAATTATGGCTATAGAAGGAAATTTATTTTTTGTTATAAAATATTTTTTGGCCATGTGAAAGATTCTATCCTGTTTTGTTTCATTATACATTTTGAGATCATTGAGGGTTTTCAATTTTAAATTTTGCCTGGTTAGATGCTTTTTATGTAAGTCAGATGTCAAAGATGCGTTACCTTTTGTATTGTCATAGTTGTAGCTAGTTGATTGTGCTGTTTGTGTGTGTTTACCTGATTTGAAAACTCCTGAATTTCACTCCAGAAAATATTGTATACATTTTTATAACTGCCACCCACTTTTGCTCATGGTTATGAAAATTGTAGCAAGATAATTGGATCGAGTTTGTTCATGCAGAGTTTCAAACCTATCAGATCATTTAAATTGTGGCAACATAAAGTAGTAGAAACCACCCTAAATAAAATAAAACTAAAAATAGCCAGACTGCAAGTTGTTCACAGGTATACAATGGAGTATACCATACAGCCTATACCACGTTCTATGCTTTGTTTAATGCTACAGCAACCTTACAAATTTTTATGTTAACAATTGCCAAAGGTAATCATTAAAGACTGAATAGATACATCAAACTTTGAAGTGGGAAGACATGACTGTTACATGGTGTGGAAAAACTTGTGTTTTATATGTACAATTTTATTTAACCCTAAATATATAGGGCTTTTCTGAGGCTAAAAGACCTAAATGAAATATATCTTGGTACATGTGTTTGAAGTTCCTAAGAGCTAAATAAAAGTTACATAAAGATTTTACATAATATCAGATATAATCAAATGCCTTACAATTGAAAATCTGATCTTCAGAATTCAATAAAATCAGGAAATCTGGCTAGCCCCATGTCAAAACTTTGAGCGTTTCCCTTTGATGAATAAAGATATGTTGTAAGTTTTAAGCTCCCTGGTTTATCCCAACGGAGGTTTTTGCATTATACCGATTACAGCAATTTGATAATAATTTAAGACATAGTTTTCAGTAATAACCAATATCTAAATTATGTGAGGTACGAGACCAAAAAGATTGACAGGCAAGTGTGTAATAGATACATGAAAAGTCAGTAGGTGTGCAAGCTATGCCGCATAGCAAAGAGTTATTTACACCCCCTCCCCCCTCCTCCCCCCCACAGGTATCTTCTATTTCTAGTGTATTTTGGGTTTGGTACTGTATTGATGTTTGTAGAAATAACAAGATTTTATTTTTTCTTTACACCAGCCGTAATTCACAATCACCACTGGCTTCACAACAAGCTGGAGATCGTAGATCTCAAATTTCAAGATTGTCTTTAACAGAAATACAGAATATAGCAAACAACGTCCCTGCTGTAAGTTTCTTTTTTTCTTAAGAAGATATGTTTTTAAACATTTAGTAAGTCTGTGACAATGCTTGACACTGAAAATTTGCAAATGTGAGTTTTGAGGTTGGATTTGTTGCCCTATCCAAAATAAAGTAATCAATAATATACAAGGGGCATAGCAGCTGTGAAACCTGCATAACTATAGGCCCCCCTGACGGTTTTTTTTAATAACTCCTTAATACTATGTTGCATAGCTACGATACTTACTGAGTTTCAATAATTATCTATTAGACACCTGCATGCCTAATTTTTAGGCCCCATACCTTTCAGAGGCTTTGATATTGGCTGTTACTTGAAACTATAAAACCCCTATAATGGTGAAAATATAATAACTCTTGTTAGGATTATCTTTAGAACTTGAAACTTACAACACAACTTTGTTTCATCAAGAAGAATGATTCTGCATCTTTTGGACACTTGGTTAATCCGATTTCCCGTTTTTTCTCGGATTTGGGGGCATTTTTAGACAATTTTTCATGTGATCCATGAAAAAACCAGAAAATATGTTTAACAACATTTATTTAGCTGTTTAAAACTTCAAACAGAATGTAAAAATTCGCTCTAGAACTAAAGTAATTGAATTTTAAGCAGATAGTGCCATTTCAAAGAAATTTCAAGCTTTTGATGATGTCACAGAAAATGTGCTGACGCAAACAAAAATTTAGTGCTGCCATTTTGGTCCTTTTGTGACGAACTATAAGTGTGGTAAGTTTGATTCAATTTGGAGAAGCCTGTGGAATGTTATTAAGGGGGAAAAAACCTGGACCAAATAGCTAGAGGTTCCTGGAATATTTCCGTTGATTTGATGTATATAAAATTAAAACTTACTGTAATCATAATGCAAATAACATTCTTCTCTTCCAGTCCACATAATCCAATTAAATCATAATCCACTTTAAATTCTTTTAAAGTCAAACTAGAAGTTTACATGTGCAGACTGAAAGTGTAGAATATTCATACCTGCAATGCCAGTGGTGTATTTAAGCAGAGTTGGAGTATTTAAGCAGAGTTGGAGTTTCTTTATTCTCTTTAGAAGATATTTATGAATCTCAACCACCTAAATAAACTTTTATGTCAATTGTTTAGAAAATTCTGAAGATTTCAGGGAATTTGATAACATGTGTGTATCGATGTGTCACACACAATAAGAAATATTAGATAAATGTAAAATAGCTGTTTGAAATTATCGTTCATTGCTAAGGTTAAGCTAAATTATTCCTATATCTCTTGCAAATTTGTCACTGCACAAATTTTAACTATGTAGTAAATCAGGGACTTTGCAGATATGTGATCAGTGTTGTTTTGTTCTGTTTAGATGATTCGCTTCTAGATAAAGGAAGCAAGCAAAAGATTTAATAACGACCAAGAAAGCTTGGCTTGTTCCTAGGATTTCATATTTAGTCAGCATTGTTTTTTTGTTTTTTTTATGATGCAAGAGGATGTAGAGCAGCCTTAGTTCCTAGGGTTTTTATGATCTAAGAAGCCCTGTATATGATATTGTTGTTTTTCGATTTTATTATTATTGAAATTGGTTACCTAGGTCTTGCCAAGGGAGGTCCCAGTGCAATTAAAGTCCCATTTGTGATACTCTTCTATTTTTTACCGCTTCTATTCTAGAGTCTTGTCAATTGAGTTAAAAGGTAGGTTGTATGAGGCCTGTGTAAGAAGTGTTATGTTGTACGGTAGTGAGACATGGGTGGTGAAGCAGGAAGATCTTGACTGTTTAGAAAGGAATGATATGAGAATGGTTAGGTGGATGTGTAACGCCAGTCTGAGAGACAGAAAGAGTTCAGATGAGCTAAGAAGCAGGCTAAGTATCTGTAGAATTAAAGATGTTATGCAGATAAGAAGATTGAATAGGCTGGAGCACTTGGAAAGAATGGAGGGGAATAATTGGGTAAGAAAGTGTAGAGACTTATAGTTCCAGGGGCAAAGCCCAGAGGCAGACCAAGAAAGACTTGGCAGGAGGTTATAAGGACAGACTTGATACAGAGGAAGTTGAGTTTAGATCTAACACAGTCTAGATCAGTTTGGAAAAGGGTCATTAATATACCCCGTCCAACCCATGGTAGAATGGAAAACAGACGTTAAGCCGAGAATGAATGAATGAATGAGCGTATTTTTAGAAATTAATACGAATTGCGTATTTAAAAAATACGCATATTTTTTTAAAAACCGTGTTTCGTATTTTCAAATAATACGGAATTCATATTTTTTAAAAATATTCGTAAATATTCCTATTTTTTTAAAATATGAAATACGAATTTTAATATTTTTCTCTACCACTAGGCTACCAGCTGTGTAAGAAACACCATGCTGAGACTACGAGCTGTCAATTTTTTACTTCAGTGACTTTTTTCTTATGAGAAGTAAGGACTAAAAAAAGGACTAAAATATAATATTAAATCATATTGGATATAATGTTGGGCACCCAAATATAACTGAAAACGACAGAAAAATACCTTATATTGCATATCCATAATTTGTTCTACGTTAGCCACTTACCTTTCTTTTAAAATCATGTTTCTAATGAAAGAAACTATAAAGTTTTTTGACTTTGCTAGCTAGCTATTTTTTCCTAAATGTTGCAAAAAAACATGCCAAATTGTTGCATATTAAACAAAGATTTAAAATTTTTTATTATAATAATAACCTTCTTAAGGCTATTCAGTATAGTATTTTTAACAAAGAGAGTCATGCTGTCTTAGTCCTTAAAACAAATTCCTATTTTACTGTTATAATATTCGCAGACTGTAGCTTGCTTTACTGCCAGAAAAGAATGCTAGAAGATATTGTATCTATTTTGGTAAAATACCATTAAAAAGTAGAAAAATGTAATTATTCATCTCCATATTTTCACAATAAAAGTGGGTATAATTTCTTGTACCTTGACTTCTGAGTTGTCTGTTTATTACATAACTAGTCGATAAGGCCCGTGGAAAAATCCACTGAGGCAGGACAGAAATTTTGATGACGTCATTAACCCATCCACTAAAAAAAGCTGATCAAGAAAATATATATGATCATGTGCTTTTGATCAGCGGTTAATGAGATATAAGGGTTTAAAATATTTGCTGACGTCAGCAATGGCCCGCCAAAACCAAAAAATTTTTTTTTAGAAATTTCTATACCTGTTTCCTTCATCGTATGGATCTTGATACGCTGATCAAGAAAATGTATAGGATTATGTACTTTTGAGAAACGGTTGCAGAGATTTTAAGGTTTGAAAGTTTTTTGATGAAGTCATCAACCCATCCATTCCGAAACGGATTTGGGGACCCAGGTTTGGGAAACTTACCCAAATTGGTCCTAGGTGGTCCCTAGTTACCAAGGCGGTGAAAAATCATTAACGTCACTACCTCGTTTCCAAGTTATTTGGCCTCAAATTTTTAGGTGCACTGTAATGGCTTCATTAATTTAATATAGGATATTGACGTTAAAGCAATGTTATTGACGTCGCGCCGTAATGTCAGAAAATTTAACATATTAGACATGCATTTTTCGGCGACATCAAAGAAAAATAAACATATCAACTTTGCTTGTTACAGACATACGGAGCTGGTGTATTATTATATAGATGTTATTCCAAGAGAGTAACATCGATTTCTGAGATCTTACTCAAGCCTATTTGTAGCCCCTTTAATCACTATAACTGACTAAATATTAAGAAAAATAGAGAAATGCTTTTGAACTTATTGAAGATGAAGTTCAGTATGCACTTTTTTAATAAGCTATAATCCAGCACTTTAAATTGTGTATTTTTTCTATATTTAGTTGCTCTATAAGAATTTTGTTTGCTTTAAAATTTTACTTTTGCAGCTATAAAAAGCAGTTGCTTTAAATTTCCTAGTTCACGAAAACGTAAGAAATTGAACACGTGTTTTAACCCTTAAACTCAGTCTTTCTAATTCCTCAGAAATTTTTTTTTTAATTTTGTATTGCTCCCTCAGAAAATTATTTTTAATCTTGCGGTCTTTCCTAGATTTTTTTTTAATTTGTGTTGTTTTCTCAATAATTATTTTATAAATTTTGTTTTCTTTCCTGACATGTACAATTAAACCTTGTGTCTTTCTTACATTTTGGTGAACATGTGAATGTAAAAAAATAAAATTATGAGAATTTTCCAAAGTTTGCAAAATTTCCTGTTAATACATTCTTCGTTTATAAGAATTAAAAACTCACAATGTACCACTCCACCTATGTGTTAGCAACTAGAGGAAAGAAATAATTGACATTGATAACATTGATAATTGATAACATTGAACAGTGTAGAAATTAAGATAAATGCATCATTGACATTTCCATTTCATATTATATAATAAGAAAATTTCAAAAGTAAACAACTAACAAAGGCTTTGTTCACAACATAAAAATTAAAAATGTCACACATTGTATGACTAAAAGGTGAGATCTCTTTGCTGTTATAGAGAATAACTAGAGCTTTATAGAAAAAACAGCTTCTTACAAGAAAAACCACATTAACGAGGAATGCAAAAATTAATGGTAAAAATATTCAATACTCTTCATAATATATATATGATAATTTATAACAACAATGGAGAAATAAAAATTAAAAAAAAAACATATATTTCCTGATATGATATATTAATACAAATTTTCCAAGGTTTAACTTGTGCTACATACTTATAATGAAAACCACATCAAAAGTATTTCTAAAGACTGACGAGTTTGTACAGTGAAAAAAGAAGAAGCTTAATTTTATTTATATTACTATATAATTGAGGAGCAGATAATGGGAATCGTCAAGTCTTCTGCAGCAAACACTCATTTTCAGCAAGTAACAAATTCAAAGGCATATGTATTGCAAATTTTCACCTAAAATTGGGTATCAAAACATCAAATTTCTGATGTCACCATCATCTGCCTTAGATAACATGACCGATACTGTATTCCTCTTTCAAGAATCAGAAACAAAATGTTGACAAAAAGGTTATATAATTTAACAGGTGTGGAAAAAGTTAGTTTTGAAATGACAAGCCACTGAAAGGCAGTGTACATACTCAAGTTGCCATAACAAACGTCAATTTGACATTTAGAAGTTTGAGTTTTAAGAACTACCTAAAACAAAGAAAATCCCCCAGTAAAAGTACAAAAGAGACCCACAGTGTGGTAGAGGTGAGAGCTCTAATTAATGCTGTTGTGTGTGGCAACTTGAATATGGACACTGTCCCTTAGGTATATTGTGTCAGTGCCTAAAAATTTCTCATACTGCAATTTTGTGCATATACAAAAATCTCTAGTCGTGCATGAATCCTGACTTAGTATTGAAAGAAATCTAACGTAGTTGGGTAAAACAGGACTTTGCTTTCCCCAAGTGTATTGTATGTTGTGCGGTTGGTTTAACATTGTTTTAAATGGCACAAAAACAAAAACACCCTGTAATTTGACTAAATACATTTGCATAAAGCTGTATTCTAAATTAAGTTATTAAATCCTAATACACATCTTTCCCGACTGAAAGGTTGACAAATTAAATGATCACAAGTAAAATTATTTTAAAGAAACCGCTACCTAGCTAGCTCCCCTTAAACCCAGACATGTTTTAGTTTTAAAAAAGCTTTAAATTTTTAACTGGCGTTGACATTTTTCCTCATAAAAAAAATTAATATTCAAGTTGATAAGGAAGACAAAGTGAGTACAAAAACAAACATCACAATATAATCTCATAAGATTTTGTCCCAGCTCAGCCAATCAGTCAAAAAAAAGTATCTAAAATGAAAAGGATCTGGACAGGGCCAAATGTTTACAATGTTCGGTAAAGACTAATTTAGTTTTATTTTTTATGGTGATAACAAAATATATTCACAATTTTAAAAAGACTACATGCAATTTATATAAAACATCAAGGAAACCTTTTTTTGATTAGCTATAACATTTAACATCAGCCATATTGTGCTAAAAGCATTCAAATTATTTTTGGCTATGTAGCCTTATCATTAATCCATTTTTTATTTAGCGATAATTTGTTGTTGTTTTTATCTGATTATCACTAAATAGCTATTTTTATTTATAGTTTATCAAATGCCCTGGAATTTTCACAATTATAAGAATTTATAATACAATTATTCTCAAAAAAAACAGCAACCATGTCAAGTAAAAACACTAATGAGAAATAAACATTGTTTCGAAAAGCAATAAAGGTCAGACTGCACAATGCAGAAGTTATTTTGCATTAATTTATGTTATAAAAATAAAATTTTCTGTGTGAATTGGCCGTCATAAATTATTTTCACCAAACAGGCATCAAGCATAATAAATAATTTCAATGAATTATATTTGCAAATGTGCAGAGGTGCAAAAAAAAAGCACAAATGCAAGAAAAAATACGAATACCATGGTTTGGAAAATATTTAACATATGTAAGTAAAAAATAAAAATGTTACGAGAAACAAAAGTTTAACAATATTCATAACTTTTAAAAACCCTTCCCTCATGCTGTACTCCTAAACGCAATAGACATTTAGACACGCAATAGAGATTTCCTTAAATTTGAACATCTGCTATTTCGAACAAAATTTTTGAGCCCTTGGTGTATCAAACTGTTTTGTTTGCTGATGCTCAAACGTTAGTTTATTTGAACCTATTTTTTGATGCCTTGCAAGTTTGAATTAGCAGATGTTTAATGTATTCGATTTTTGTGCTTAACACACTTCAGCCACTTGTGACATCATCTTTATAGGAGCTTTGTAGCCTCATATTTCTAAAAAAGTGATAAAATGGTATAATTCTCTGGGGAAATTTTAGTTTTTTGGTAGAAATCTAACCATACATAAAACATCAAAAAGTGAATTTTTGTACTCTAACTATTTTTGAGAAATAAGTGGTAAAACTGTTGTTCTACCTTTTTTTGTTGTCTTTTTACTAATAAAAAAACTGCTGCATGTTTTAGGCCACATTTCAAGACATTGTTGATCCTCTTGATTTTGAGGAATTTATCCTGCAACACCAGTCACTTGCTGATGATGACAACTCTGGTGTCACAGTGTTAACAGAATTTCCAACTGATGATATTGAAGTTACGAATATCCCAAGAACCTATAGAACATTAGGTCCACCAGTCCCAGAAGCAGCACAGTAAGTTTGATTTATTTGCCCGTCTGTCACTTTGTTATTTTTGTTTGTTCATAGTATGCCTTGTTTTTTAGTTTGATTCCTGAACCATTGGTAAAAGACTGCATTAAACTTTATACAGATGATTGGTCTATTGTAAATAGAAAGTATGGAAAATTTCCTCTATAATGTATACAGTGTCTTGCCTCAAAATTACCAATAAAGGTTTGTATAGGTTTTAATGTGAAAAATAAAAAAATATCATTGGTAACTGTATTTTTTTCACTATAAGTTACAGTTTGATTGAGACCTAAGCTGATCCAATTTTTCTAAACCGTTGTGAGAATAATCATTGATGCTGGGGAAATGAAAAGTAAAACGCATTTTTTTTGTATAAGATATCAGTTGAAAGGCTTTGGTGGCAAATCCAAACAAAAAGCTCAGAGAACAGACAGTATTGCACAACGTTTGCATAAACATGAATATGAGGTTGATGAACGATCAAAAAATGAACAAGAAGATGTCAAAAATTCTGCTTTGGCCAAAGGAATGGTAGAAACACCACGTGGAAGTTGGGCCTCAAGGTATGTCTTATATTTTCAAGTAAAATACAACTTAAGCTTAATTTTTGCTAATGGATACACAGATGTTTTGCTAATGGATACACAGATAGTTTTTTACATACAGATGCCTTAGCATAACTTTTTGACGTCAGCATGAACTTACTGAGGGAATTAATAGTTAGTTGGCAAACTTTGCCTCCGAAATTTAAAAAATTCCATCACTTTAACCATTGTCTTCATATAGTCATGATTAAGGCTGCCCTGGGCCAATATTGTAAAAATGCATTAACTTGAGTTATTATTTTTGACTAGTTGTTATGGGATGTTTAGACAATTGTACTGAAACGTGTGACATTTTTGGGGGGCATTTTTGAAGCCTGATAGGAATTTTAAAAAAATAAGATTTTCACCAAAAAATGGAAAAATAAATATATGCTATTAATAGTACTAAAACTTAAAGGTTCAAGATGGATATATATATTTGGCACAAATACTGCCATTGATACAGCTGTCTACCCATATTTTTAAAGCGCTATAGCAAGTTCATAATGCACTCAAAAGTTTACTTAGTCACATGCTCGAAGTAAAAAGTCTTAGAAACACAAAACCATCTGAGAATTCTGTGGCTTGCTAGCTGGCTAGGTATTGTCACTTTTAACTAAAATGTAAAATGAGGAATAAAGGTAACTAAAAAGAAATAAAATAGTATGTTAGGGTAAGTTAAGACGTTAAAACAAAAGTACTTTTGGTCCCTGTAGCTAGATAGCTAAAACATCAAAATAAATACAGGTACACGCTAAAACTGAAAGGATGAAAAATAAATGGGTGTTTTTTTAAACCAATTAGTCTAGCTTGTTTTAAAATCAAAACAAACATATATTATTATCAAGGAATTAATAATTGGTTAAATTTGGAACGTATTTTAACATATGCTCTAGCTAAAAAGTTTTCACTATGAGAGGACAGAAATATAATCGGGTTTTTTTATAAGTTTTTACGCTTAGCTTATGAATAATTGTAACACAAATTCTGTTTGTAACTAAAAAGGTGATACATCTACATATTAAAATATTTTACTAGGATACACACAATCAAAACGTTGATTTTTATCTTCCACAATGATATTTAATTCCTGATCAAACTAGATACCATAATTGTTTTTCTTATGTCACCATAATTTCTTTAGAATATTTTTCCTAAAATTGATCATAGTTGAATGACATGCCTCCTCTATATTATTTCTTTATTGTATTAGAGGTATAGCTATACATAGCCAAAAACTTCTTTGTTGTGGGCTCTTAAATTATTTCTTTTCTCCTGATTGGCAAAGAGATACTAATGATGACCAATGTGTGGTAATAGTATTTTCTGTCATTTTTCTCAAAGGCAACCTGATATCCGAAATACCTTTGGCTAGATCGAAAAATCAATATTAAACGGAATGGCACTAATTGACACAAGCAACTTTATTTACAGGGCTCTTTTTTTCCTTGTTTTATATCAGTACTAAATAAATGGTTAATCTGATTAGCGAAAGACAAATTATTTTATCTTCTTGCAGAAAAACATTGTTGATATGTGCTATATTTATCTGCCTTTTGCTGAAGTATTATATTAACAGATCCTTACTTCTAAAGGACAGTTTTTTACAATAGGTGTAAGATGGGATTAAAGTGAAAATAGGACAAAAACGATACACACGATTCTATAATGCCAGTACCAAAAAATTATTTTCTGTTTACTGAAACTTACATACACCATGAAGGAAAAGGATGAGGAACTCCAAAAGGGGTGTAAAACATTACAAGGGATGTGAAAAAGTTAGTTAAATCCAAAGCAAAAATATTTACTGTATAACTTTTAATGCTCTCTTTTAATTTAATTTTTTCAATCTTGTACGGCTGGGATTTTAATGTATTATATAAGTGCAGCCGTAGCCTGATTTTCCTAACCACTGGAAATTTTCTATTTTCAGGGAATGGTCTTACTCGCTTAAACAAATCAATTTATAATCATGCTATTTTTTTGTTAAAACTGTTTATCTTTTCACCAAAGTATTTACAAATTTTACTACTTTTCAGCATATTCGATCTGCAGTCATGTCAACCTGACCCACTGCTCGAAAGCTTGCTTGACAATACAGACATTGAAGAAATAGACAGTCAAAATGAAGTACTTCGTGACAAAAATCGCGTCCCATCAATATTTTCTATCTTCTCACCACAAGAGGTATGCTACTATATCTTTATGTCAAATTTGCAGTAAACTCATACTGTCGTTTTAGCCGAATTTTTAAACATTTTTTATCAAGGAACCCTTCTCCATAACTTTTGACAGGCTTACCTAAATGTATTAAATTTGCTACAGGTTTTACTGCATAGAAACACCAAAATCTGCTTAGAAACATTCACTCTATTAAAAGTTTCTGTGAAAGGAACAAAAATTATTTAACATACATCCTGGTTTTGCACATTTTTGTGTTTTTTCCCCTAAATTTTGACCTCAAATTACAAATATTTTGAAGTTGTGGCCTCGCTGTACAAGCGATTTTCATTGTCTAAAAAAAAGTTATACATAAAGGTACATAATATTCTCCATTATGGTTGCATTCACCGAATTATTATGTTTCATATACAGGAAGAGCAGTATGTCACAAAAACACCTGCAGTGATTCCACAAGAACACATCGGACAACGAATATTAGTGAGGTGTACTGAACTTAAGTATGTTGTATTTTTAATTCCACTTTTCTTTTTTTACTTATGGGTATGCTGTTGAAATTGCATTCTTGATTTACATTTCAATTAGGCTTGATCTTGATATTGAACCAATATTTGCCACAATGGCACTCTATGATTGTAAGCAAAAAAAAAAGGTAAGAAAAAAATTATTATGCCAACAAATTCATTTCACTGGTTTGAACCATTGTCTTTTCTCTAATGTGAACTGTTCTGCATTTATAATTTTCATTGTTAGTCATCAGAAATTTTTATTGAAATTTTTAGATTGATTTTTTTGTGTTGATTTTATTTGGGAATTTTTTGTGTTGTTCATCTTTGATTTCTATCTACTATATTCTTTATCCAAGAATATGCTATGTTAAATGCAAGTCTTGCCCTTTAGATATCTGAAAACTTCCACTTTGATTTGAATCAAGAGTGGCACAAAAAAATGATAGCTGCACATATAAAAGGCAAGCCTGACATCTCAACCCTTGCAAAGTCATGTATATTCTCTGTCACCTATCCATCTACAGAAGTATGTCTTGTGGTCAAACTTGAGAAAGTATTGCAACAAGGCGACATAACTGAGTGTGCAGAACCATACATGAAAGATTCAGATAATCAAAAGGTTTGTATACTTGATGTTCTCCGTCTAATGAAGTCATTTGAATACCTCCATATATAAGGTGTCAACGTGAAATTTCCAACATGAGTTCTTTGCTTCAGCAACCATTTAGCTATTAACTGCAGACAACATAATATTTTATACAAAAATAAAGCGTGAATGAAAAGAATGAAAATATTATAATTAGCAAGATTATCTAATATAGCAGGGTAACAGGAAGTTAACCCATGATATACCCAAAAAATTAAAACTTCCATTCTAAATTTCCCATATTTGCATTTTTTTAAGGTGACACATCATAAGATGTTGGGATTTAGTACGGTAGATGTAAAACTTCATCCAATCATCCAAACCTTCTGCAAGGTCTATATATGACCAGAAAAACATGCTCTATTTTGGAAAACCTCTTTCCCAGCCTTTTTTTTAAGTGACAGATGCTGAAAAGTAAAAAAAAATATGTTAATAAATACGTTGTATATCATTTTTTTCATTTTTTTATGCTGATTATTTTTCTCTATGAAACCTGGATCGGAAAACCAACGGGAACAGAGTTATAAGGGAAAAAAGAAAGTCTGGTGTTTAAATTTTTTTCTCAGTTAAGTCACGGTGAGAGCATTGAAAATATTTCTATCATTGTCATCTTCTGCACCAGTTGATTTGTCAGTTTTGAAATGGAAGAACACATGAAATTTGTGAGGTGGACAAACAATTCTGGTTTACGTGGTATTTTCTTGAACTGATTTAACAAAGCAGTTTTGTTCCTTTCACTAAAATATATATTTAGGAGATATACACATATCAAACATATCACAATTTTAATTTTTATGCTTACTCTGTTACTACTGCTCGATTGTTGCTTGTTATATTGACTTTGTAATGAATTCTAGAAAACATCATGTAGTTGTTTACTATCGATCTCAGTATTTTCTTTTACCATGTCAAGAAGTAAGGTATGTTGTCCTGTTGTCAACAAACTTTCTAAGACAAGTGTGATAACTCTTGTCACTGGCCGATTCTTATAGAGATTTTAATTTGATTTGCAATTCCTCATCCCCTTTCTCTAGGCTTTTTGCAACAACGTTTTAAACCTTTATTGTGCATCTCATTCATCTGACCTTCCGTTTTCCTTACATAAGCATCCAGTCTTTAGCAAGCGATCTAAAACAGAATAAGAATTTTTTTCTAATTTACGTTCTCTTAGAATTCGAATTAAAATTAACTTCCTATGTGTTTTAAAGAATGTTATTCTCAAGCTAGGTAAGCCCATTTTAAACTAAAATGAAAATTTACTAGAAAAAGTAGTATGAAATACACATTCATTGTACCCTCACTCTTAATAAAGCAATATAAAAGAAAGAGATATGACAATAATCTGTACCATACAGGATATTAAAAAGATACTGTACTTATCTCGTCCTAGGTGTCTTTTTCCTTTAGCCAACATTTTTATCCATCTTCGTTTTGCCTGCTGTTTATTTCCGTCAGCTCAACTTTTTATTTTATTTTTATTTGCTAAATAAATAAAAAATAACATAACATAATTATAAATAACTTCTGTCATTCAACTTCAATTAGGAAAATTAAGTACATGTAAATAAAATTTTTGATGAGATTAGTTCCAATCTCACTATGTGTGATTGCGCATTTATGGGCTACCATTTTGTTTGATCTCTTTTTTATGCCCTGACACTCATTGAGTTTACATGGGTTTCTATTTCCATTTTTGATCATTTATCTTTTCTTGCTTGTTTTTTGATGCAGTTTCTTAAGAAGAAGAAAATTATCAGCATAGAAAAATGCTAAAAATGACATTTAAAGTATCTATATCCACTATTTGAAAAGACGCTTTTTTGTCACCATAGTGTAATTTTTCTGGTCACCTACACACCCTGTGGGTGGTTTGGACGAAGTTTCAGCTTGATCTATTTTTCCCCACAAATGCCACATGAGTTAATATGCTATTTTTGAATGTAGGTTACGATACATATTCATGGTAATAATCACAAGTCGACTTTGAACATGTTTATTTAGAGCAAAGAAAAGGCTCGGCAACATGCTGAACAGTTCTGTGCAAAGAATGGAGCCCACCGGATGCCATTCGCGTGGACAGCTATTCATTTAGTTGATGTAATAACAGGTGCTTCCGCCACAGAACCAAGCAATGTTGGGGATAAAGATTTGCCTTCTCCCAAAGACGGTTCTGGAAGGAGGGTAGACAGCTTTTTTCGGAGTTATTTTATATAGTAATTTGATTTCTACTCAAATGGAACACTGATAACTCCTTAAACCTCATTTTTAGTCACCAGATGGTGTGCGTTCTTCAATGCGAAGAGCTGGTGAAGGAATTTCTAGACGAACATCAAGTGGAGCTGATGTTGGCAGACCTAGCTCCTTGAAGTATGATCGTCCACGTCTTGAAACAGAGGAACCTAATGCTGATTTGACGAACTTCCGAGCAATTTCCCTCACTGTCAGCACCTTTTTTAAACAAGTATGTTAATATTTTTAATTTTTTTTTTAAATTTTGTAAGTAAACATATGGGGCCTATACAAACTTACTCAGAAAATTTTATTGCAAATTAAATTATAGATACCAAACTATTGGGTCATTGGAAAAAATTTAAGGGGCCTGGTGTCATTTTGGCAAAAAAATATATGTTAATCAGTCCACCTTTATCATGTCTATGCATTGATAAAGTTTGAATGTACATCAGGTCTACAATTACTGATGACAAAAAATGCCAAATTTTGCTATTACTTAAATATGACATCATAATTTATGCAGCATAATTAAATCTAAAATTCTTTAAATGTGAATATCTTGAGAACGAAAAGACTTGATAACTTGATAATTGATTTAAATTTAAACTGAAAAAGTTTAGTTTATTATGTTCGCAAGTAAATAGAACTCATCACAGTGTTATGTCTGTTATTAGTTTAGCTGCCATCATACAGTAAAACCTGTTTGTAAGACAGTCACCTCTCTATAGTGGCCACAATTGCGCGATGCTACTAAATTTAATTTTTTAATGTTGATTTAATGTGCAACTGTGGTTATTATCTTTACAAGACGGAAATCTGTCCGGAATGACCACATTTTTCTCTGACTGACTTTACCAGATTTGACTGGTGATTTTTTAACTTTTGAAGTATGAACATAGCACAAATGTAAAAAAAAATGATGCTATTTGCATGCACTTAGATATTTTCTTCTACAAGAAAAATGTAATTAAAAAAAAATAGCAGGCCGAATAGGAGATCAATTTAATATTTAATACATTTTGCTGACAAGATGATGATGATGATGATGATAATGATGATGATAATGATGATGATGATGATAATAATGATGATGAGGATGATGATGAGGATGATGATGATGATGATGATGATGATGATGATGATGATGATGATGATGATGATGATGATGATGATGATGATGACGATGACGATGACGATGATGATGATGATGATGATGATGATGATGATGATGATGACGATGACGATGACGATGACGATGACGATGACGAGGACGACGACGACGACGACGACGATGAGGATGACGACGACGACGATGAGGATGACGATGACGATGAGGATGACGATGACGATGACGATGATGACAATGAGGATGAGGATGACGAGGATGACGATGACGAGGATGACAATGAGGATGAGGATGACGATGATGAGGATGACAATGAGGATGAGGATGACGATGATGACGATGACGATGATGAGAATGACGATGATGACGATGAGGATGATGATGAGGATGACGATGAGGATGATGAGGATGACGACGACGACGAGGATGACGATATGAATCAGCAGACAGTGTTGGTTTTTGTACCATCATGCTAACTACTTCTAAAATTTGAGCCCAAAAATTGTCTAAGTGTTAAAAAACATGCCTGGTTGTTGTGAGCATATTTTGTTATGTTTTTTTCCAAAAACACATATGTTGTTTGCTTTCTCTTAAACAACACGTCGGTTATTGATACCATAATAGCATTACTTTGTGAATGATAAGTAAAACGTATTATTATATGCTAATACTTGCTATTTAGGAATCAGAAAAGCTTAGTGATGAAGATCTGTTTAAACTACTTGCTGATTTAAGAAGACCAAATTCGTTGCTTAGAAAGTTGAAGTGTATACAAGGTTTGTTTTTTTATATTTATGGTGGTTGTTAGTATCTATGGTGATTGTTAGATGGCCATTGTCGGTATCTATGACGATATGGTGATTTTTGCTTCCTGCTTGTGGTCAAAATTTTTGACTAAAATTTAATTGTTTTGCTTACATCGTTTTATATTTTAGGCTTACTCAAACTTGACATCACACCACCACCAGATAATCTGAAGTATTGCTTAACACCAGAACTGCTACAGGTATTTCTAAACCTGAAGGAAAAGTTAACCCAAAAATATTTTGATATTTCATAGAACAAAACTCAACATCTTCAAAATTATTAGTTTTATTTCATAGTTCTAACAGGAAAAGTTTACCCCTTTAAAGTAAAAGTAGCTCGATCAAACAAAGTTTATCACTTAAATATGTTAAGAAAGTTGTTCAAGTAAAGACAAAGTTTTCACTCCTCCGTCCTTTTATCCAAGTTTATTGGATAGAGTGAGTTAGTTTTTATGTTGTGTATGTAGACTTTCCTCTCTCTTTTTTTCTTTTCGCATTTTTAACATAACCAATTATCCTTCTTTCTTTCGTTTCCCCATAGAACTGAAATACTATCTAACGGCCGTTTGCAAATATTTCTTTGTTTGTACGCCAGGTGTTTTTTCTGAACTCAATAGTGTGATCAATAGTGTGATCAAACACAATTTGGTAATAACAATGAACTTGGAAAATTTAAAAATATTTAGCAGTAAACTTATTGTTATTATTATTATTGTTGTTCGGTCCCAGACCATTGGTACAAAATGCATCAAGTAAATAAAGACATTATTTGATGTAGAAAAGAAGCTGGGTTACGGAAAAAACATAATATTCTTTGTGATTTTATGGACCGGCTAAATTAAATATCAAAAAATAATTTTTAAATGAACTTCCCTATTAAATTGGAGAGTGAACTTGGATGTTTCTCAATAAACCTAGTCGTGTGGGGAAAATTAATGGTATACATTTTTTTAATGATGGTATTGTTTTACTTATAATTTTATCATGTAGTGCCATGCAATAACCTAAAATATCACAACATTTTTTTAAATTTTCCATTCTTTCAATTTGTAAGTGATAATAAATGATAATTTTTCTATGCATTGAGCATGCATTAATGTTACTTGTGTGCTTTAAACGCAATACTAACAAAGAAATTTCAAAAGCACCAGATTTATTTTTTAACGCTAGCTAATATTTCTAGTGTAATTTTAATTATTTCAGATAGCGCCCTACCCTGATAAACAAGGCACACCAGTGAAGGAGATTCAGGAATTTGCTCCAAGAGAAGTATTTATTCCATATGTTACTTACAGGTAGATTTTTATATTTATGTTTCCGTTTATTTGTTTTTTGTCTTTTAAACAGAAAAAAGTTATAAAATTTTATCTTCTAGGAACACGCTATATGTTTATCCACAAGCCCTAAATTTTACGAATCGGACTGGCTCTGCACGAAATATTGCAGTTAAGGTTCAATTTATGGCTGGCGAGGATCCATCCCAAGCAATGCAGGTAGTTGTGTGTGTATGCTGTATTATGTGTTTAGACTGGTGAAGGTCTTGTATTAAAATTTCCTATTTAATCGACAATTGGTCCAAATAAATATGCTTCTAACATGGTATTTGAATATATAATTATTTTTATTTATACTTTTATTTCCATAGTGCATTTACGGACGTTCAAGTAGTAGTGAGTTTGTAAAAGAATTATACACCCCCATAATATATCACAATAAGTAAGTGCAAAGATTTATTGGTGACTGAATAAGGTTAGTGAATGAATTGATGAGATATATCTTTGAGGCCAGCAGCAGGAACCCTGCACTAGATAATGTATGTTGTCTTTGACAGCAACCAGCAAAAAACATGTAGAGATATTTTTGAGCATGATTCATGAGAATTCCATTAGAATAAACAACATGATATAAACAAACTAGCTTTGTTTAGAGGGCTTTTTGTTGTTTGCTGATGATGTCTCTGTTGTAACTGATGTTACTATCATAGTAAAATGTAAAATGGCTTTTAGAACACCATACTTCTACGAAGAGGTAAAGATAAAGCTTCCACCAAACCTTGCAGAGCATCATCATCTTTTGTTTACATTTTATCACATCAGTTTCAAAGCTGATGTTCAAGGACCAATTGAAAGTACACCTGTTGGTTACACTGTAAGAAATTGATTCTTTAGGCTGTCCTTCAAAATTATTTGTTTGTCATTTTCCAACAGACTTACACTACTGCCAAAAATTTGTTTTTATTTCAAGTATATGAGGTAAATAAATTGATTGCTAAAGAAAAAAAATCAAAGCAATAGAGTACATCACACTTAGCTGCCATTTATTTTTTTAACGTGGTTTACAGTGTATAAATCATATTGAAGTGGATTAAGAAGTAAAGATGGCAGCGATATGACTGTCGCGCAGAACTTAAATGTATATCCAAGAGACATTGCAACTTTTTTTATCTTTCAATCTTTTTGACATACCACAATATTCGCAGAGTGTAAAAACAACAAAGAGTACAAAAGTTTATGAGTTGTACACATTGTCATTCAAATGTTCTGGAGCTATAGCAGAATACAGAATAAAACCAAACCCACCACACCCACAAGTCCTAAAAAAACCTAAGTCATTTTGGCATAAAGAAGTGACTTATAAAGTTTTAAAAACAGTTTTAAACATATTATACGTTTGTTCACTGAGGAAAAAATCTTTTATCTTCTGTCACTTTTCCTTCTTCTATCCAAGTTTTTAATAGAATAAAGTTAAGCATGGTTTGAAATTTTAAAAGTTGATTTATAAGGCTTAATTACTATATCAATTAAACATTTTTTTGAATATACATTACTTTGCTTATTTTCTTTTTATTATGTATTTTTAAATAATCTGCAGACAATTTCTTCTTTATTGTTTTAGTGGGTCCCTGCAATAAAAGACGGTCGGTTAAATCTTGCTGATTTTAATCTCCCTGTTGCAGTTGACAAGTTACCTCAAAGTTACAGTATGTTGTCAACAGATGTAAGTTTGCTTGTCTGTTTACATATGCTCTTTCCAGTCCTGGTCTTTTGAGGTGCCCCGCACCTCCGCATGCTCCTGCAACAATGGAGCAGCGCTTTCAATCACGCACCCAAAACAATTTCGTCACTTCAATAATGTGCACCTGAAATGTCTTTTGTATAAAGTAATTATTTACTATACTAATAATCAAAGAAAAAAATGACTTAAAGTTTGGAATTTACATGAAAAACATGCGCGTTTAAAAATGAATTATTTATAGAAATTGAATATGTTGCATTGCGTAATAACACCTGTTAGGTTAGGGCATCATTAGGTTGTATATCGCAGAAGTCGCCAGTGGCATGCTTCGAAAATACTTGTCACTAGCACAGCTTAACATAAAGCAAAACTGTACAGGAGACTCAATTGTTAGAGTCTTCGCAGAACATCTCTTCTCACAAAACCAAGGGCAGGGCTGACTTATTGCCTGCTGTGTCGTGTGGGAGTTCGTTCGAGTCTCAGTGTAATGCACCAGCCGAGCATAAGAGTGTCATCATGTAGGAAAGGGGCCGACTTTAATGTTCTCTATACCTTACGTGCTTCATAATAAAACGGACCGTTTTTTATTGTGGCATTCATTCAAATTTTCACAACAAAATTACAGGCATTTCATATGTGTTATCACGCACCTCAAATTATGAAAACTGAATAATCACTCTTCTCAATTAAGGCAAGACGCGTGAAATTCATCACGCACCTACGACAATCGAGGCGAGTGAAGTACCACTCAGCTGCTAAAATTCATATGACCAGGACTGCTTTCTGTACTGTTCTTAACAGTAATTTGAAAACTATATACCAAGTATTTGTAAATACTTCAATCCCATAAAACATTTTTTATTTTTGTATTCGCACATCTTGATTTAGGTGCAACTTCCGAATTTGAAATGGGTTGATGGTCACAAAGGAGTTTACACATGCTCTGTTCACACAGATTCATCTGTGCATACACAAGTTAGTACACTGCTATATTAAATTTGCTTCTTCTGTTACATAAAAGTAATTTTTCTATTATGTAAAACAGACATTTGCTGTCCAGTAAGTATATATTTGTCATAGCAGGGCGAGCTTTAAATGTAAGCCATATTTCTTGCTGTTTCGTTAACATTCTGATTTTTTTCATTTTTAGGATTTTTATCTTCATCGTTTTTTCCGAATGTGTCATCAGATTGAAGGTCGTACACCACAAAATGTGAAGAATCCTGAAGGAAACTTGGAAAACAATTTGCGAAAATATGTAAAGGATTTAGAAAAAGCACAGCTAGAGCCACTTGTACGCTTTCTACATCTACTTATGGATAAACTGTTTATGTTGCTAGTGAGACCTTCCACAGTGTCTGGTGCAGTTGGTACGTTTTTGTTACCCTGGAGTACCGAATAAATTTTCGGGAAGAAGGGGTTTATGTGCTGAAAAACGTTTGGATATAAAAGCCTTTATGGTTGCTTCGTTTAGTTTAATGACACTTCACTGAGTGCAACATTGTTTTTGCATCTCTTCTTCAGATTGCCAAAGTGAATTGACTTCAAAGGAGTTAAATACTTTACTCATTTACTCGTCTCAATAAATTAATAAATAAGAAGGATGAAAAATTAACAATTTGAGTGGGCATGATTATCAGGTGCTCTAGAGAACGTGTTTATCACTTTTCTATTAAATAAATTTTAGACAAAATTTAGTTTGCAGAGGTTGCAAAATAAGATGTATTTGAATGTTATATTTTAGAGCAGTATTTCATGTGTCATTTAGTGAACATTTCCCAACATGCTTTTGAATCGTTAACACACATTGTTCATCGTGTACATGAGTTGCATGAATCCAATCAAGACAAACATGGTCGAAATAATTTGCTATCTTCGTATGTATCATACATGTTTAACACACCTGGCTCTGGTACACCTATTCCATCACCCAATGCTTCGCCAAGTATGTCGTTAATAATTTTAATTTCAGTCTTAAATTGTTTTTTGTTTTTTTTGAGTTGCCATAACCATGTCAAAGGGAAACTAAACACAAAAAATTATTATATGATATGTTGTTACTACAATAATGAGAAATTTCACGTGGTCTTACTGTTTTATATGGTTTCGGATTATAATAAATACAAACTTTATCACCTCCATATAATAGCTAGAAATATCGATCTCATAATTTCGTAAAAAACTGGAATGAATGCAGCTTCACCGTTGCACATTGCAAGAAAGTGCGCGTCTATGTAGCGGCTGAACAAGTTCAGCTACGAATCATTGTTATTCTTGATTATTTTAGTTTAATTTATATTAGCTATACAATTTTATTCTATAATAAATATGGTGAGTTGCCACTTTTAGCTGCACACGAACTCGTAATTTTTGCAATTTACTAGCTAATGATAGCATTATTATTACCTCTGTCAAGCTATTATCGTAACAGATCACTGCACTTAATTGTAAAAAAATAATTTGCTATCAGGAGTTATAATAAATAAAAACAGTTCTTTCAGAGAAGTTTTCTGAATTAATGTCATATACTTAACAGTTGCTATTATTAACTTCTTAAACGCTTACAGCAGGCGAAATCAGCAGAAATGCCAGTTTGATTGAATTAGTGATGGATAAATAATTTTTACTTTGTTTTTTAAACCAATCACTTTCCAAAAGAAAACAAGCAATGGAAACTATTATTTAAGTTGTATGTACTTATGGCGAATTATTATCTGACTAGTCAATAAGGCCCGTGGGAAAATCCACTCAAACAGAATTTTGATGACGCCAACAACCCGTTAAGAAAATTTTTTTCACCACCTTATTTCCAAATTATTTGGCCTGAAAAATTATAACTGCATTGTAATGGCTCCATTAATTTAAATTAAGATATTGACGTTAAATTAGTTTTAACGTTGCGACGTTGAGTTTGTTGATTAACATTTGAGACATGCATTTTTTCGCCCCATCAAAGGAAAATGAACACATCCACTTTGCTTGTTACAGACACACAGACACAGTCTTTGTATTATAAGGCCCGTGGAGAAATCCACTTAGGCAGAAGGACAATGGAAAAATAGGTTGTTTTAGATTTGTTGCTGACGTCAGCAGTGCATAAAAAAACAAAATTAGCAAAGTTTGTTGACTTGTTGCACTTGTTGTAAAAAGCTTGTAACCCTAATCAATATAATGTACAGGATGTGTGTTCTTTTAATGAACATATAGCAGATGTAAGTTTTAAAAAATTTTGCAATGTCTTTTTGCAATATTTTTTTAGAAATTTGTATATCCGTTGCCTTCACTAATCTTAATATACTTAACTTTGACGTCAATGTTTTTTAACATCAAAGTTTAATAAGTTACAGAACAAATTTACAGGTGATGTTTTGTAGACTTTATCAAAGGAAATTGTGAAGAATATAACCGACTTTGCAAAAGTCACAGACAGACAGACGGATGTCTTTAATGTTTTCATTGCTGTTTGCTTGAGCACTTTGCATCGTCATTTCTGTTTACTAGATCAAGTCTTTCTGTTTTTACGCCGCCCGTTAAAAGAAAACCTGCATTTTTTGGTTGAGAGAATAGTTGAGGTGCATCTCTTCATTTTTAAGAAATTTTTAGTTCCCTTTAACGCTTCTGATTGGACATTTTAGTTGTGTTTAGAATAATGTTCTTGTGTGTGAATTTTCATACCAATAGAAAAATAGCATAGAAATTTTTAGTACTATTTGTTTCCATTTTTGTTTTGAACTTCCTGTAACGTTATGTTCCAGCTTTACCCAGTCATCATTCAGGAGGTTCGATGTTGTTGCAGTCAAAACACAGCAATAGCAACCCTACTATTCATGAGCAGTCTAAAAGTCCAGGACATGCTCCAAGTGCAAGTGCCGTAGGAACTTCGTGGATGGAAGATGTGTTGAAAGAGTATAACAATGTCGCTGGAAATAGGTATTATGTTTTGCTGTTCCTTATTTTTTGGTATGGCATTGTTTCATAGTCAAGTTATTTCTATCTGAAAAAAATGTCTTGCCAGTCTTTGTTCCTTGTATATTTTTTACTTGATTATGTTTTGTTCATAGACATTACGTATAATCTTTCTTTTTTTAGAAATAGTGCTGCTGAATCGTCGTCTAGAGTTTCGCATTCTGGTAATTTTGCAGGACGCACAAAACTCGTCCATGAAGAAGTTGCGTTGCAGTGGGCTGTTGCAACAAACCCGTTCAAAGAAATGGCGATGGCTCATGCTTGGTTTTATTTCGACATTATGGTAACTAGAAATGATTATAAATGGAAACAATTACTTTACACCCTTTTTGAAAACTTACCTTGTGTGTTTAGGTATCCCATAGTAGTGTCTTTCCTGAATTTTTAACGTAAAAACTTTTCTAAATGCGTTAATACTATTCTCTTTGCAGGCGAAAAGCATGGCACAATACTTAGATATAGCTGACAAATTATTTTGGTCCCGCAAAGAGCGATTTCATGAAAGGTTTCTTGATGACGTTATTGCACTGGTAAACACAGTAACAGCAGAAATCATCAAAAAACAGGACAAGGTAAGTATTGCTTTTCAACTTATATAATTTTTCAAAAATTAAATCTCTTTTCACTGTTACTTTACATTATGTTAGCATTTTTTAAAATACTAGTCGTTAGCCCGTGGAAAAATCCATGGGTTCGCCCGTCGCAGCTAAGCTACTATTTTGCGTGACAGACAGACAGACGTATACGGGCATTATAATATAGATTGTTTGCTGCTACGAACTAGTATGCTCACCTCAGCTAAAGCATTCCTCTTTTTTTGTAGCAATTTCGACAATCAAGAATGCTGAATATTAGTTTGGCGTTTTTCTTGAACGAACTGCTTTCACTGATGGATCGTGGATATGTGTTGACTTTGATTAAACAATACATGAAGGAGGTATGTATGTATTTGTCCTCTTTAATTCAGGTACTAGTGAGAGACAGAGCAACATTAGTGACTTTTTTTCCTATTTTTAGTTTTCTGATGCTGCTGGTTTCATGGACAAGAATTTAATTTTCCTAAAGATGGAATTTCTACATATCCTTTGTAGCCATGAACATTATGTTGTGTTAAATCTTCCTTTTCCATCCGTAATCAGTGAAACTGTACGAATTTCCCCCACCCCGTCTATGAACAGCATATCTTCATCGCGTTCTTCAGTGTATTCTATGATGTCGTCTCATGATGTGGCAGGTGTGGTGGAGTTAACACATCCATTCCGCTCTCAACATTATCTGGTAGGTTTGTTGCTGTGTGAATTGAAAAATGGATTCGATTCAAAGTAAGTTTTTTTCTTAATAGCCATACCTGTCTGGTTATTACCTTGTACCTTGGTGTATTCTGTCGACTTCTTCTTGTCTTGAATAATCCATATACAAAAGTCATAATACTTTTCTTCCCTCAGCGATTTAGAAATTATGACACAGTCGGTCGATGTTTTGAAAGATATCATTTCGTGCCATGATTTGGACAGTCGATATGAATCAAAGGAATGTCGCAATGCTATTGCAGCCCTGTATTTACCTTTGTTGGCCATCGCAATGGAAGTGCTTCACACACTACACGGCTATGAAAGTGATAAGGACGAACTGATAAATGAGAATGTTGCCATGGCAATCGCGACATCGAGTGTTTTGCAAAAGTCAGCTGGAGCAGATAACCGTGCTGAATTACAAAGTCAGGTGCGTCATTAGTACTGACCTTCTATGTGACCATTTTTTAAATTTTCAGAATTTAGTGAGGGAAATCATACCGTTCTTATAGATGTCAACAAAGCATGTCAAGTTGTCGTTAGAATCGACACGAAATTTCCTCATGTGTTTCATGTGGGTGTTAAAAAATTTGGGTAAAGACAGATTGAAACAATGGGTCCTGAAAATGTCGGCAAACAGGTACTATATCAGTTGTTTTGTTGTTAAATTTGTTCCTAATTGAATTAAGATTTTTTTACGCGTTTACAACTCAGGTCTTTTATCCTATTTTATCCACCATTTCTGGCCACGATAAACCCTTCCCGAATTTTATGTTTTTTTAAATTTGTGTACTTCTTAACTCATTTGCGCTTCAAAAAGTTAAGGCATGTTGTTATGGACAAATGCTTCTTAAATTTTTATTTCTCTTTCGAGCCTTGCTTTGAAACCAATATAACATAATTAAATAATCCGTTGTAGCAGGGTTTTTATTTGCTGTGTGACTTTATCATTCTTTTGTGAGAATTTTATATATTTCGTGTTGTGTTGTGTCTTCGTAATATATTTCAAAATATGCACTTACTTTTTAAGTAATTTTCAATGTATATAGATCTTTATTATGCATAATACCAATATTGTTTGCGTGTGGAAAGTAATAAATCAAATCATATATAATTATGCAAGTTAAAACACATTTAATCAAAATCGTTTAAAAATAGCTAACCTTATGTGTAATATGTCACGCTGTTCTATTTGTAAATATCGATCTAATCATTTAGATTGATTCAACTGTTAGAAGTTCTTGATCTTGGTATCAAGCTCTTTGAATATCAAGCACGGAAGGCGAAAATAGCTATGGTAAAGGAAAAAGGAAAGAACGCCTCCCAACAAAAAGGTGACAAAGAACGATTGCAATCATTGGAAAATGCTATCATGTATCCAAGCGCAGCACGTGACATGCTTAGAAGAAGAAGAGAGATGGACGCACGTGCAAGAGAAGGTAAATAGTTGTTTGTTTGGTTCTTATTTTTAGTGTATTACGCTTTCCTGTATCACTTTATGCTTACTTTTCTGCTTAAAGACAAAAGCGAGTCTCCGAAACTTCGATGGAAGAAGGATCAAACTTATTGGAAGAAAAACACAGAACAGACAGGAACGTTTGACGTACAACTTTCATCGCAAATACAAGGAAGTCTAAGCGCGGAGAATTCCATGGCCACCCTTGATACTTTAGAGTTGCTGGTTCAGGTACTTATAAGAACGCATAATTAATTTCAGTGCAATGTTAGGGTCGCTTTTCATTAAAACTGTGCATGGCTACCATTGTTTAAAAGTCGATGCTTAATATGCTCAATCACCATAAAAATAAAGAAGGTTTTTTTTTAGAATTTTTATTGCTTGTTGAAAAAATATGTCCATTAGCTTTTGTTTGAAAGACTCGTTTTAACAGCTAAAAAACTGTGACCTCAGTAGTTAAAGTTTTGCAAGGTTAAAGAGTAAAAGTTGTTAAGAAATGTTTACATTAATTTCCGCGAATCTTTCGCACAGGTTTAAAAAATTTTAGGAAGCGATGTTTAATTCTTTTATTTTGGGCAATTGCACTGGGTTTGAATTAAGCGAATTATTTAGTCTGTGTTAATAAATAGGCGAAAGAAACCAAATTAATTAATTTTTAAGAACATGGACATCCTTTTTTTTCCTAGTTGGGATTGCAAATCATTATGTTTAGAAATGTTTCGCTCTGTCTTTATAAATTCAGTTTACTGAAAAAATTATAACTGTTTTGTTTCTCTTGCAGAGCGTCGACAACAGTGATGTGATGAGGAGTGTGGTCGACAATTGTTTACGTGTATTACTTCACTGTTTATCATGCAATCAAAGCACTGAAGTATTACAGAATATGTTTGCCACTCAAAGATCTATCTTGAGAAAGGTGCATTGTTTGTCTTCTATCAACTTAACAAACTTGTTGTCGTATTTTATGACAAGTTATAATAAGCGTCCTCACAAACACAATTATTTGAATTAATCTTACTACTTGTAAACCAAAAAATATTAAAAAATTAAAAGTTATTATCATAAATTTCTTGTTCACAAAAAAATTAAATGAATTGAAATGACGAAGGAAGATTAATTCCAGCATTACAATATTTAGACAGCAGAAGGCTAAGATATTTGTGATTCAATGGACGTAATAAGGAGAAAATTACAACAAAATTTTAACAAAATGGAAAACTATTTTTGCGATTATTTGTTCAAATTGGATTTATTAGCGCAAAATTGTTTTGTCAGATTAGTAAAGTTGGTTAAAATTAACTTCATCGCCTGACAGTTGCCTGGCTTTTAGTGATGATAGACAAGTAGATGTCAACTGAGTTTAAAAAGAAGAGTTAATGAAACTTTCTTATTTTTATTTTATTCGTTGATCTTTCTGTCCATACGGCCTTCCTACTTTAATTTGTCAAGAGCTACTGAGCGAACCTTCCGCGTTTTTACATTAACCTACTCGCTTTTTGAGTGACTGAAGCTTCGGTAAAAAGGTGGACAAGTATTTTTTTATATCTTAATCTTTCTGTTCTTTTGCAGTTTCCGGAATTGGTTTTCGAAGAAGAAACTGAGCTGTGTGCAGACTTATGCTACCGCTTGCTTACACATTGCAGCTCCAGTTCTCATCTAATACGTGCGCAAGCAAGTGCATCCTTATACCTCCTCATGCGACAAAATTACCAAATTGGAAACAATTTTGCACGTGTTAAAATGCAAGTGACAATGTCTCTGTCATCTTTAGTGGGATCTGACTGTTTTAACGAAGATTACCTCCGCAGATCTTTAAAAACAATAATAACCTACGCGCAGTCCGATCAACACTTAAAATCCACGCCATTTCCGGAGCAAGTGAGGGAGTTGGTGTTTAACCTTCACATGATATTAACTGATACAGTTAAGATGAAGGAGTATGAAGAAGACAAGGAGATGTACATCGATCTTCAATACAGGATTGCCAAAGGGTAGGAGAGTTATGTGATTGCTTTTTTGACCTGTATTATAAGAATTATGCTTTAAGTAATAAAATATATTAAAATTAAAAAATACAGGAGATAGATTATTTCATAACTAGACAGTGTAAATGCGACATTGTAAAAAAACGACATTTCATAAATACGTCACTGTATAAATACGTCACTGTATAAATGCGGCGTTGGATAAATGCGACGTTGGGTAAATGTGACGTTGGATAAATGCGACGTTGGATAAATGCGACGTTGGATAAATATGACTTGGATAAATGCGACACTGCAAAAATGCGAAATTGCATAAATGCGACATTGCATAAATACGACACTGTATAAATGCGACATTGCATAAATGTGACACTGCATAAATGCGAAATTGCATAAATGTGACATTGCATAAATGCGACATTGCATAAATGCGACATTGCATAAATGCGACATTGCATAAATGTGACACTGTATAAATGTGACATTGCATAAATGCGACATTGCGTAAATGCGACATTGCGTAAATGCGACATTGCATAAATGTGACACTGTATAAATGTGACATTGCATAAATGTGACACTGTATAAATGCGACACTGCATAAATGCAACATTACATAAATATTGCAGTATTACATGATGTTTTGTTTGTTTTTTAGATATCAAAGCTCACCGGATTTACGTCTTACGTGGCTTCAAAACATGGCTAAAGATCATACCAAATATCACAACTACACCGAGGCTGGAATGTGTCTCATTCACTCTGCTGCGTTAGTATCCGAATATTTGGCTATGCTGGAAGACAAATCGTACCTGCCCGTCGGTTGTGTCAACTTCGAAATGATTTCAACGAACGCTATTGAAGAATCAGCAGTTAGCGATGACGTCATTTCTCCCGTGAGTTGTTTTCTTCAGAATTTATTGCAGAGAATAGACATTGCAAATTTTACCAACTCAATTTTAGTCGAATTATATTTAGGACCATGTTTTTCTTGTATTCTTTATAACTTCTCCCGGGTGTTTTAAGGACGAAGAAGGAATCTGTACAGGAAAATACTTTTCCGAATCGGGATTAGTCGGATTACTGGAACACGCTGTGCATATGTTTAAGAATGCGCTAATGTACGAGTTGATCAACGAAGTGGATAAAATTCTTATCCCGATATTGGAAGCAAGGCGAGACTTCAAAAAGTTACACATGCTGCATATGAGACTTGGTGAAGCTTATAACAAGATCATGTCGACGGTGAGTACCTCAAAAACAGACAGTGTGACAGTTCTTTTAGTGTAAGAGAAAAAAAGTCAAGTCAAAAGCTTTTGGGTAATGTACAACTATGGTAAATTCGAAGAATTTCAAAGCATCGAAAGAATTACACATAAACGTGCATTTAAAACTTCGCCAATGTACAGAAGAAGCCATTTTGATTGCGATTTTATATTTTATATCAGTCAGGTATAATATAAGTACAAGTATAATACAATATAAACTGTTTTATCTATCTCTTCCGAAAAATATTATCCTCGGTCAGCGTATCGACCTCGCGAGCTCAGTCTATACTCTTGACCTTGGGTAGTATTTAATATTTCGGGTAATATATAGAAAAAACAGTTTATGTTGTGTTATTACTGTTGATGTAACCAGAGTAAGTGTCAATATTCTGTGTAAAAGTTTCTCCAATGTTGCCTTATATTAATACGCTACTTCCGTTCATTGTCTGTAACAGGCCAAGTGAATGTGTTTAATTTCTTTTGATGTAGCCGAAACCTCTTTTTAAAGTCGCCGAAAAAATGTTTAATTTCCCAGAAATAACACCGAGAGTTTACATAGTTTGGGGTTCATGTGATCAAAATAACGCAATTTGATTTGCTAAAATAGTAACGAGAGTTTGAAGTTGCAATTTAGAAAAAGTAAGAACTTTGATAATTTTTACACGTTCAGTTTTGAGCTATAGCTACGTGTTACGTTTTTATGTAGCACACTTCAAATTGTCCGCATTTTCCAGCCAACGAAAGGCTCAAATTTTTAAAGTTTTATATTTCCCCGCGTTTGTTTATTTATATAAAAAAAACTTTTGCATAATTAATGTATTCCCAGGTGCGTAACTGATAGTTTTCCTAAAATTAAAAATTATGTCATTTCTGTTATTAGCTATTACTAGCTACCTTAGTACTCTTACTTAGGGAGCTGTTTTGAGCATGAATGAACTTTTTAGGAGGACATTTTCTTGCTCATAGAGAACATTCTTTCTCACATTTTCTGTAAACTTTTGTAAAGGGGGCTACATCCAATATCTCACGTGTGTATGTGTGTGTTAGGTGTGCTTTTTCTAATTGTTTACCCCATCTGTAGCGAATGTATCACCCGCTGTTAATTATACTTTAGAGATAGGAAACGTGTAAATAATCACGTCATTTTTAGGAAGGCAAGCGCATGATGGGAACATACTTTCGCGTGGCATTTTTTGGTTCTATATTTGGCGACATTGATACCGAGGAATTTATTTATAAAGAACCTGCTATCACGAAACTTCCAGAAATCTCTAGCCGGCTTCAGGTAACGTTTTAGTAAGGGGTCTGGGTTCAAGCGTAAGTTTCACTGGTTTTTTAGAGTGCAACTTAAAAGAACTTTTTTTTGTTGTTGTTGATGTTTGTGTGTGTATTGACTGTAATTTTTCTTTTTAGCTCCCTTTCTTTGTAGCCTTGCAATGCTAACCGTCATCTTTTTTTTATCATTTAGAGTTTTTACGCAGCCAAGTTTGGTAACGATCACATTGAGATGATCAAAGATTCGAATGTTGTAGATGCAACAAAACTGGATGATGAAAAGGTGAGGACTGTGGTCATCATTATACACATACTTTGTTGTTCAGATTTGCGGATTTGGGTACCAAAAAGTAAGGTTGAGGTTTTACTTGAAAAATGTCAACAACGTTAATATTGTATTAATTGAAGATTTTGTAATGGACTTTGATGCAAGATGAAAATGCCAGCTTAATGCCTTACACTAAAAAAGAAATAGATTAGCATTGTCACAGTCCTAGCATATAGCTCGGTTGATGATTAAACCTTAAACAACCAACATCCGTTTTCAATAAAGGCTTATGTTTATTAATCACAATTTGAGACATGCTGGCTTATGTTTCACGCGTAAAGTAAAAAATGTATGGAAATACGTACAGTTATCATGCGCAAACTGAAAAGGATTGCCAATTTTATTTGTTCTGTTTTTTTTGTTTGTTTTCTTTTTGTGCGAAGCTTTATACGTGCTTCAATACTTGCAACTGATTACCGTTTAATTTGTTTGCCTTGTTAAAGGGCTATATCCAAATCACATATGTGGAGCCATATTTTCTTGAATATGAGATGGAAGATCGAGTGACATACTTTGAGAAGAACAATGACCTACGTAAGTAAATTTGACCAACAAAACAAGGTGGGAAGTTAAAACAAGATCTATTTTTCTTCAAGTAATACCCCAGGAAATTCGCGAGATGTTTTGTCTTAAACATTTTATGAAAGAATTTTTCATTAAAAACTCAAAACATTATTTTTTCAATTTGGTGTACTTAAACAAAACACCCAATTGAGTTTTTTGTTTGGGCGCCCTTAGTTTAGGTGTTAAAGTACGATCTATGGCCGAATGAAATATTAAAAACAAACCTCCACAATGAATTTAAACAGTGTACCTTATGGGAACTAATTTTCGCTCGTCAAAAATTTTGTTTTGGGGGAACTCATTTTAACGAATGCTTGCTTTCCTTAAGTTCGTGCGTCCAATCAGATTATTATTAAGTTCTTGCATCCAATCAGATGATTTTTAAGTTCGTGCTTCCAATCAATTGCATAGGCTGCTAAATATTTTTACATATTTAGGTCGATTTATGTTCGTGACTCCATTTACACCAAGCGGTAAAGCGCATGGTGACCTTGGCAGCCAATACAAACGGAAGACCATCCTCACAGTGGCTAACGCCTTTCCTTACATTAAAACTCGCATTAACGTCATCCAACGTGAAGAAGTAAGCTGTGAAGATGTTTTTGTTTCACGGAATATGTGCCTAACTAATTTTTCTCTAAAAAAAAAAACAATTATCTCAAAACTATTTGTGATCATGGTGAAGGTGAAATCCTTGCTGAACCGTATTTTTCAACGTGGAAAGAGGAAAAGAGTAGTTTCAAACACAATATATCAAAGTTTTACTAAATGTATACGGAAATTAAGATATCGTTTTGTGCGCGCTATGATCTCACCTTGGCGCACTATGATCTGGTCACAGAAATTTGGTAATTAAGGGAGACGATACGTTTGATGTTAATGTTTTATTAGTTTAGCAAGGAAAAATTGAAGTATAAAGTCCCTTTATTTTACTATCAAAGGAAAATTAACCTGAAGATATTCCGAATTTATGTATAAATCTCGGTGTAAAATTCTCAAGCATTTCTTTTAAACAAAACAGCGTTTAAATTAAACGATTCAAAAATTTATAGGTGTGTATGTTGCAATTTTTCCCAATTCGCTTCTTTTTTTTAAATAATTGGTTAATTGACCGTAGTACGACCAATTAATCTGAGTTGTATTCAACCGACTTTTCGTGTTTTAATGGTTTTGTGGTTTTAGTGGTTGTTGTTCTATCAGGCTTGTATAAAGTTAACTTCTGGATATTCACGGCTTATATTTCTGTTTGCCTTTTAGACGGTTCTCACACCCATTGAAGTTGCAATTGAGGACGTGCAGTCAAAGACAGCTGAGTTAAAAAAAGCATTGATGCAAAGCAAACTGGATGTGAAAATGTTACAGATGGTGTTGCAAGGTTGTATTGGCACCACTGTTAATCAGGTAGGATGATGTCTTCTCAAATTGACTTCCTGTTCGTAAGAGATTTTTACTTCATCAACGCAATTCAAGGAAATATTTTGTAGCTAATAGACGTAAGTATTTTGTGTATGCAAATAACTTATCATACAGAGAATCCTTAAATTTATGCGTATTTTTTTTGCTCGCGACTAAAGTTTCTGACATCTACTCATCTGTAGTGTACCATGATTGTGATTTCTATTTTTAGGGTCCTTTCGAGATTGCGAATGTCTTTCTATCAGATTTCGAAAAGGATCGAAATGGAGTCGCGAACATCACGAGACAACACCATAAATTGCGTTTGTGTTTTAAGGAGTTCGTTAAAAGGTAAGTCGGAAATGTGTGTTTGTTTTTTGTTTGTTTGTTTGTCTCTGTTGTCCTCTAAAGATTGAAAATTTGACCAAATATCCTCTTTGACTCCTCTAATTTTTTCAGGTACACTGATAATAGTTTTACTTTTATGTTCAGAGATTTTACATTTATTATAGTGATATAAACTGTTAGTTCTATCCTTCATGTTAGCAATACGTCCCCAGTCTTTCAATTCTCTTTTAATCATTTATCCTAAAAGTAAAACTTTCTAAACATTTTTGTTCTTGACATCAAAAATTGATAGACTAAGAAAACATAAGAAATAAAAAAAGTTGATTTTTGCGAAAATAATGCGAAATCTTCTTTAAAATCCTCAAAAATCCTCCTTTTCTTAATAAAAATGTAACCACCCTGTAACGATAATTAGGAAAATCAGGAAAATGGGTACTACAAACATGGAATAAGGAAAAATAGAAAACAAGCGTAAATATTTGAGTCAACTCAACCTAACTTTATTTGCGATACTTTCCTTCTAAGGTGCGAGGAGGCGCTAGCAAAGAATAAATCGCTCATATCGATGGACCAACGGGCCTATCAGAAAGAGTTGGAAAGAAACTACCATCAGTTCGTTGAAAAGTTAGAACCACTGTTAAAAAGCAAGTTTGGACAGCTGAGAGGCTCACTGCGAAAACGGTAAGATGTCTATAAACAAGTTAACGCCGCTTTACAAATTGATTGTAACAGAAGGTTGTTATCCAAACAAAAGACAAAGGGTGCATTTGGTATTAACTGTATGCTTCTTATGCTTCTGCTTTTTATCTTATGCTTCTTATGTTATGCTTCTTATGTTATGCTTCTTATGTTATGCTTCTTATGTTATGCTTCTTATGTTATGCTTCTTATGTTATGCTTCTTATGTTATGCTTCTTATGCTTCTGCTTCTTATCTTATTCTTCTTATCTTATTCTTCTTATCTTATGCTTCTTATGTTATGCTTCTTATGTTATGCTTCTTATGTTATGCTTCTTATGTTATGCTTCTTATGCTTCTGCTTCTTATCTTATTCTTCTTATCTTATTCTTCTTATCTTATGCTTCTTATGTTATTCTTCTTATGTTATTCTTCTTATGTTATGCTTCTTATGTTATGCTTCTTATGTTATGCTTCTTATGTTATGCTTCTTATGTTATTCTTCTTATCTTATTCTTCTTATCTTATTCTTCTTATCTTATGCTTCTTATGTTATGCTTCTTATGTTATGCTTCTTATGTTATGCTTCTTATGTTATGCTTCTTATGTTATGCTTCTTATGTTATTCTTCTTATGTTATGCTTCTTATGTTATGCTTCTTATGTTATGCTTCTTATGTTATGCTTCTTATGTTATGCTTCTTATGCTTCTGCTTCTTATCTTATTCTTCTTATCTTATTCTTCTTATCTTATGCTTCTTATGTTATGCTTCTTATGTTATGCTTCTTATGTTATGCTTCTTATGTTATTCTTCTTATGTTATTCTTCTTATGTTATGCTTCTTATGTTATGCTTCTTATGTTATGCTTCTTATGTTATGCTTCTTATGTTATTCTTCTTATGTTATTCTTCTTATGTTATTCTTCTTATCTTATGCTTCTTATCTTATGCTTCTTATGTTATGCTTCTTATGTTATGCTTCTTATGTTATGCTTCTTATGTTATGCTTTTTATGTTATGCTTCTTATGTTATGCTTCTTATCTTATGCTTCTTATCTTATGCTTCTTATCTTATGCTTCTTATCTTATTCTTCTTATCTTATTCTTCTTATCTTATTCTTCTTATCTTATTCTTCTTATCTTATGCTTCTTATCTTATGCTTCTTATGTTATGCTTCTTATGTTATGCTTCTTATGTTATTCTTCTTATGTTATTCTTCTTATGTTATGCTTCTTATGTTATGCTTCTTATGTTATGCTTCTTATGTTATTCTTCTTATGTTATTCTTCTTATGTTATTCTTCTTATCTTATGCTTCTTATGTTATGCTTCTTATGTTATGCTTCTTATGTTATGCTTCTTATGTTATGCTTCTTATGTTATGCTTCTTATGTTATGCTTCTTATGTTATGCTTCTTATCTTATGCTTCTTATCTTATTCTTCTTATCTTATTCTTCTTATCTTATGCTTCTTATGTTATGCTTCTTATGTTATTCTTCTTATGTTATGCTTCTTATCTTATGCTTCTTATCTTATGCTTCTTATCTTATGCTTCTTATCTTATGCTTCTTATCTTATGCTTCTTATCTTATGCTTCTTATCTTATGCTTCTTATCTTATGCTTCCTCTGCTTATGCAAACCATGTTTTTTTTTACTTTCTTGGAGTTGACGTCCTACTTGAAAGTAATTATTTATTGATTGCCTAATATATTTTTTTATTTCTCTAGTGAAGGAAATTCTCAATATAAAGGCCGTCCAACTTCGTTTTCGCCAGAACAGCCACACTCCATGTAAACTATCAACGAATTAATTGGAAACACGTGTAAATATTGAATGTTGAAATATTGTCCATATTCGAAAGTTTTGTGTGTAGCTCTAGTTAATCACAATGGAAATAAATGTACTTTTTGTGATGTTTTTCACACGCGGATTCTGATTTCTGAATTTAGCATCATGTCTAGCGTATTACATACGAAAAGATTTCTTTCTTTTGTCACATAATACGATGTTTGCTCAACGAAAGAGGTATAGAAACTAAATTTACCTTTTGAATTTAACTGATTTTAACGTAATGTGTAAATTATTTTACGACACAATAATAAAACACAATTAGTAAGTTCGTTTTCTTTTGTGTGAAAATGATCCAGGGAAGCCCTAGTGCATTTAAAACTCCCAATTGAGCTACGAAGGCTGTGCAAGAACAGTAATTGCTCAACTAGACGTTTTTTGGCCTTTTTCGCGAAACTTTGTCTCGCGAAACTTTCAAAAATGGCCATTCGCGAAAGTTTATTCAGTACAAACTTTCTAAATTGTTGATTCGCGAAAGTTTATCCACCAGAATTTAAAAAAAATTAGCTGGTTTTGAAAGTTATTTCTTGACTCGCCCTCACTTGGCTCGCCCTCCCGATGAAAAAAGACAACTGGCGCTAGGAACGAGATTAGAATAAACTTAGAAATAAACAAAAGCGATGATGAATATTCATCATTTTATGTACTGATGATGGCGAAAGCCAAGCTTTTACATTTTATTTTTAATAAAATATATTTTTAAAATACAAAAGCAATGATGTTTCAAATGTATGTATGGCTTATAACGGACTTACACGTTTTTGTTTTTATAAGCAACTGGTTGCTACAAAACAGACTGAAAAATGGTCAAAAATTAAGCAACTGCTAAGCAACTGCCTAGGCTGAGTTTTGAGTGGTAAGCAACTTAGGCTGAATTCTACTACATACTTAGCAACCACTTAGATCAGTCTTCCACAAGAAGGGGACAGAAAGAATATTTTCAACATAAAACATCTTTTCCTACATATGTATATAACAAAATAATAAAGCCCCTAAAATACAATACATTTATCCAAAATCAAGACACACTGTGAAGTATTTATCTTCTTCTACTTATCTTCGGCTACACAAGGGCTATAAATTGTATGAAGAAAAGTTTCCAAGTGAAAACGGGGGCATAAGGAAGTATATAACATTTCGTGTTTCATCAAGCAACCCGTTAGCAACTAAGGCTAAAATATTAAACACAACAAGCAACTCGTAAGCAACTAAGGCTGAAATTTGTAGAGATGAAGCAACCATTAAGCAATTTTAAGGCTGAAATTGCAAAAAGGCCTTAGCCACCCCAGGCTGAACCCATCTAATGATCTAATGATCAGAAATAATAAACAATACATGAAATCAACATTTAAGAAAGATACAAACAAAGTTCTGGAAGACCAAATACCAGCACGGCCGCTAGCTTTAGCAAGCAATATAACAAGAAATGTTTTGACTTGATCACCCAAATCTTTTACCCAGAACCAAACAGCAAAGCAAGCTCTTGTATCATATTTGCAACAACAGGCATTTTCAACAAATTACAAACACTGTGACAACCACGGTTGCTACTGAAAATACATGTAGCGTATCTGCTACGCAGGGCGTTTAAGGGTTAAAAATCCAATTTGCGGTTTCCATGTGGTTTGCTGTTATTCTGTCTCTATCTAATAGGGGGTCAGTTAGATCCACAACTGCATTATTGGTTCTCGGGGATTTTCTTTTCAAACTTTTGCTTTCGCAATGTGTATGCCAGATAAGCTTTCATGCTAATATTTCACCCTTTTTTTTAAGACTCCCAAACAGCTTGTTAACTCTTCTGTTGGATGTTAATAAATTTATCTAAGCAGCTCTGTGAACTAGATTTCGTATTCGTGGGCATTGCTCTTAAGAAAATTTTTTTTTAATCATTCGTTATATCGTCTACATGACATTTGATAGTTCGTTGTCATGGATCTAATGTTCTTTCTTCAGAAAATTGCGTAATAGGATTTAGAAATTAAACCTTGATTAACCATAATAAGGTATATTCGCGATTATTCATTTAATTTTCCGTGACAACCATAATTTAAAACTACACTGATATCTACAAAAGAGAAATTGAAGCCGACCATAACTTATCATTTTCGACATAAGCAAATGAGACAGGTGCTAGGAAGCATATATTATATATATGCTTCCTAGCACCTAGTTAACTAATATATATATATATATATATATATATATATATATATATATATATATATATATATATATATATATATATATATATATATATATATATATATATATATATATATATATATATATATATATATATATATATATATATATATATATATATATATATATACATATATATATATATATATATATATATATATATACATATATACATATATACACATATATATATACATATATACATATATACACATATATATATATATATATATATATGTCATTCTGTGTTGAAATATCGTATATTTAAATTTGAGCACAGACACACCCAAATGTTACATTCTGTGCCAAATCGCCATTTAATTGTTGTTTGCGCCATTGTAGTTTTAATTTGTTCAAATATATTTTATCTTAACCTCACATTTGCGTTTAATTAATGCACAGTTAACTAATTGCGCTAATAATTAACGGTCATTTATTTAAAAATCTCACATAAATTCCCTTGTTTAAAAATATAGCTGTATTTTGTCTTTATGACTTTTAAATAATCACATCGATATACGTTAAATCACATTGCGGAATTACATCCGAAAGTGTTAATATCATCCCAATCTCTTTTTTTGTTTCCCTCGCAATCAACTCATTGGTTGTTGGTTGTGTTACCAACAAAGTTGTAGAGCGAGAGTTCGCTCCAAAAAATGGCATGGAGTTACTTGATCATAATTGTAACAATTTTAACATTTCACTCTGTGACATATGGAGACGAATGTTCGGAATATTGCACGTGCATCAAAGTTGGAAGGAGAATGGCGTTAAGATGTGAGAATCAAAACCTCACTGCAAGTAACGTGAAAGAAATTGCAGAAAAACTAGAAAAGCATGTATTTCTAACATACGTCTCTTTCAAAGGAAACTTAATTGAGGTATTTCCAATGGAAAGTTTTCCCATATCGAAGGTACTGCAAAGAATCAACTTGTCTGCAAATAAATTGAAAAGAATACCTGAGCATTTAAAAGTCAAGATGCCTTCTTTAAGATCACTAGCCTTATCAAATAACAAAATTAGTGAGATAAATTATGAACTTAATGGATTATCTCAGCTAGTGTATCTGTCTCTAAGCAATAATCAAGTCAATAAAATCTCCGTAAACTCTTTTAAGGGGTTAAAAGATATGCAAAGGTTGGATTTGAGCTCAAACAAAATAACTGCATTATTACCTGGAACATTCAAAGTTTTCAGAAATGCTGTTGTCGATTTATCGCATAATAAATTGGTAAGAATATCAAACGGTGTGTTTTCGAGCTTGCATATCCGAAAGTTGATCCTAACAAACAACCGCATTGAACAGCTCGAAAGTGAATCATTTTCAAATGTCGTTATTCAAGAAGGTATATATCTCGATCAAAATAGAATTAAAAAATTACCTAATGCATTTCGAAATTCGAATTTGTCTTCATTGAATCTTAATAAAAATCCCTTGCTGTGTGACTGTACGTTATTTAAAACAGTAAAAATGATGACCGATGAAAACAGGATCTTAAAACTCGTCAACGCTCTATGTATGGCACCCGAAACCATGCTGGGCATTAATCTAGCCAATACTACCGCTTTAAAATCCGCTTGCCAGCCCTGTGACTTCCATAACTGTCCTTTTCGAAACTCTGTGTGTAAAATTAAAAAAGATACTAACGTAAGTTGTGTTTGCAAAACGGGATTTGCAGGTGATAAATGCGAAGTTATGGAGAAAGAACGCCGAGTAAAATTAACTCCGATGGACCGTATTTGCCTTTTTTCGTGCACGTGTAAACATGGCAATTCTTTGGTCATCAAATGCGAAGGAAAAGAGTTGACCAGCGAAAATGTGTCAGCAATAGCCAAGAATATACCACCGATAATTTCATACTTATCCTTTCGCAAAAATTTTATCAAATATTTCCCTACCAATGACTTTTTTATTTTAAAGAATTTAACTGTACTAGATTTATCAGAGAATATTCTCTCGACTGTTCCTATGCGGTTAGAAGTAATTGCGCCTTCGTTGAAAACACTCGTTCTGGCCAACAATACGATATCAGCTCTCACAAATAATGTCTTTGGTAAAGTAGATCTTATGCATTCTATTGATCTAAGTAACAATAACATTGTTGAAATTTCGCCTTATTCTCTAAACGGACTGAAAAATTTGCAAAAATTAAATTTTAGTTCAAACAAGATAACGTTGTTACCATTTGGTGTGTTCAATGCTCCTCTAAATGCTGCCTTTATTGATCTGTCGAACAACAAGTTAAAGTCGATATCCAACCGTGTATTTTCAAACAGACGCATTCAAAATATAATACTGACGAATAACCACATTGACCACCTCGAAGAAAACGCATTTTCGAACATACTAATTCAACATAGCATACATCTCAACAAAAATAAAATTCGTTTTATACCGATTGATATATTTCAAAAGTCGAATTTGTCTTTCTTAAATCTCGCCGGGAATCCTTTGTCATGCGATTGTTCGTTTTGTAAGATAGTAAAAAGTTTGATTTACGCAAGTGTGCGCGTATTACTGGATAAACCGAAATGTTTTTTCTTTTGGAAACATTCTCATTTTGTGACACGTAACAATACATCATCTAACACTTGCTGCATACCTTGTGGCAATCAGTCATGCCATAACGCAAATTCCTCTGTCGAAACCACAAAGCATAACATAACGACTTCAAGTTGCGCAAGTCTGTCATTTAAAAGTTATTATAACGCAGAATTGGTATGGGTGTTGCTGATTGGCAGTTTTTGTACTGTTTTTTTTATCTCCATAACAGCGACGATACAGTGTTATTTATGTCAAAAAGGACGGAAAGCAAAGAAATATATTGTTACAATGCAAGTGATGAAGAAATGCCCTCGTGAAGGATACGCTATAAACAGATTCAGGAAACAAAGTGAGAACTTGGGATATGTTTAATATTTTTTAGTGCATTCGTAATTGTCAGGATTTTTTTAGGCAAGGTTTAAGCTTTGAACTTGTAAAGAATAACTAACTTTTAACTAGTCGTTATATCATATAACGTTTGAGACATTTTAATTTTAGATGATTTTGATGTGCACAAACGTATTTTTTTTCATAAGTCTGATTGCATAACGTTTAAAATTAATTTCTGAATTCCATATTGAAACAAATTTGAATTTTCGTTTCAGCGTTGTTGCAAAGTTTTTCCACCATCTGACGCCAGCAGTTCTTTTCACTAAAAAAATATTACAGAAAATACTAACAAAACAACAAAACGCATACACACGCGTGATTCAGTATGCAACAATAAATCTAATAATACCTGTCATTTTTCAGCCATTTACCGTTTGTTTGATAGGCAAGAGGGGATTTTTTTTCCGTCTGCGTCATAGCCTTTTTGTCGTTTGTTTGGAACTCCCATCTTTCTAGAGAGTCTTCTTCTAGGAACTGAGACCTTGCTGAAAAATTATTTTGTAAGTTTTATTTAAAACAACAATTTTATAAGAACAACGAGGCTGAAAAATAAGAACTCAAAAAGAACACCTTAAAGTTTCCTGTTTCTTGCATATAAGAAAGTCTATAACAAGATTCTTGCTGATAATATTGAGCCCAATGTTTTTATACCAAACATATAATATACTTATCAGTGTATCATGTAAAATATAACAAAAATAAGTTTCACCTTGAAGCGCCAGTCACCCATACTGAAGTATAAGTAAATCCCCGGCTTTTCATACATACCTTTAATCTTGGAGGTTCCACCAAGCTTTAATTATAATCATTTTTCATATAGCTTCTAAATAAATATTTTTTAGTGTAGAAAAAAAAATTAAAACTCTCACATTTGCTCGATCCAAAACCTGTATATGCGGGTAGTTGATAATTATAAGATGGATTATTTACAATTGTAAAGTAATTTTTTTTATCAAAATGTCATGTACCAAAAAGAAATTATAGCTAACCTGAGCATTTAAGTTGACGTTCATTCTAAGACGTGGTGTTAATTTGACATGTTCTTCCGTGAATTTGTGTAATTTGCGTAAACCTGGAGCACAATGATTCAGGATCCCATTCATACATATTTATGATGTGTTTCTACCTCATATCTTGTTCCTCAAGCCATTGTAAAGAAATCATTATATTATCAATTGGTAAAACTTTCAATTTGGAGATGCTCTATCAAATCTCGTACATGAAAACCCACTAAAAACCTCACTAATATTCCCCATTTCCCATTTCCAATTAATTGGCCTGATGATTTTCTTTCAACCAATTCACTTTTGATTTTGATTTCGTCAAAGCATAATGATGCATTTCTTTAATAGTCCTTCAATAAGTCGAACTTTGTTTCTTTAACTAATTTTGACAATATATCAAACATTAAATCCACTTACTTGTGTGATAAATTGCGTATACCTTTTTGATGTGTCAAATTGGGGAGGCTTCAAAAAATTGAACTTTTTACTTATCAGTTGTTTAATGCAGCAGCTGACAACGCACTCCCCTGCTATCATGTTTTGAAAGGGTTTTTTTGTTATTGCCATAAGAGCCACTGTAGAGAATTTTCATCAAACTCACGAGTGTTCTTACTCATTAATGCCAAATTATATTCATTTTTTTCATCTTCACAGTGACTCCATCTTTTTTAATACATTCAGACACCAAGTTAGACATACGGATAAGTTTCACTATAGCATCTTTTTTCGATTTTTGTGTGGCAGACGTTCCTTCAGTTCAGATCTAGACAAATATCTATATTTTAATTTGGAAGAATCAGACACTTTTCGTTTCTTTTTTTGATCCTTCTACGGTTACACGTGAACGACATGTTCTCAAAACATTTTAATAAAGCTTGGAATAATTATCTTCCAAGATCACATAGCAACAGTTTTTGTGTTATTACAAAGCAATTGAGCTTCGCAAGCAAAGCGAAATTGTGGAGCCCGTTTGCTACGCGAAGTATACGTCGAAATTATTAGGATTCTCCAACCTATTATAACGAAAAAAACCTGATAATTATACTTTCTAATATTTGCGTAAAACTATGGTAATAATATTTCCGATAAATATACCAATGCGCTCATATGTACCTAACCGGTAAGTGTCTCAGTCATAGAGCTGAAACTACCGTGTGAATCGGTTGTCGTAATTTTCATTAATCGATCATTGGTAATAGTGAAAGACAAGTCACAGATCTGTCTTGGCGTTTCGGTTCGGCTTGAGATGACATATAAGTGGAAACTAGTTGGTTATATATACAGAATTTTATTCACATGGATAATAGTAAAAGTGAGGAAGCCGAAGAATCTCGCCAATAAGTGAAGGAAGGTTTGCTAGATGCAATAATTTTATGAGCTCTCTCTCTATGGCTGAGCTGGTGGGCTCTCTAATTAGGATGATAGCCCTAAAAATACCTAAAAAACGTCCTTCATTTTCTTTGTATAGTGTATAGCTATTACCCTTTGCAAATTAACGTGTTTTGCTCAGTGGGCTTTTAGCCTAGCTATAGCTATATGCATTTTTTCGCTTTTGTACTTTAAACTAGCAGTTAGACTGTTTTAAAAAATCCTTGAATTTGTTCTCACTTCCCACGATAGTGGGATGCGTAATTTCCTTCCTTGCGAAGAAAAGAAGGAAATGAAGTTTTTTTCCGTTTCCGGGAATGAAGCTTTGCATCTGCGAAGATGTCTTGACGCATGCGCCGTGAAGACAGATACAGAAGAGAAAACAATTATTAATTGTAACAAACAATCAGTTGAGTTTAAATGTTCACATAAATCTGTAACTGGAAAAATCAGCTGCGAATTTTGGGAGAAAGACTTAAAAGCTTCCCCTTTTGTGTTGAACGTAGTGAAAAACGGATATTTTTGGCATTTGTCAAATTACAAAAATCTAGACCGTTTATTAGTAAATGGCGAGGACAAGGAATTTGTTGCGCAATTTATTTAGACGATGGTATATTTGGGTGCAAATCTTTAAATCGAGCTACGTATCACAGCGAATTAATTCAGAAGGATTTAAAAAATGGTGGTCTAACTATAAATACGAAAAAATCAGCATTGATTCCATCTCAAACTGGACAATGGTTAGGTTTTGAAATAGATACTACGAACGAAAAACTTTACGTTCCAGAGAAGAAATTAAAAAAGTTGTTATTACTCGTTAAGGTAGCATTAGAGCGCAAAAGAATCACGCCAAGACAAATGTCGAGAATTGCCGAAAATCTTATTTTCATGAGTCGCGGAATAGGCCCACTATGCAGGTTGTTCACACGACAAATGCATATGTTTGTACAATTGAAAGATAAATGGGATTGGGATAAGGTTTATTATACCGAATCGGAATGTTTGGAAGAACTAAACTTTTGGAAATATAACTTAGATAGATACAACGGTTTTTATATTAAAAGCCAACACGTGGCTACAAAAATAGTGTATTCTGACGTCAGCGAAAAATGTTATGGCGGATACATAGTGCAACGACTCGGTAGTATCATTGGTAAAGGAAATTTTGAAAAAACTGAAATTGGTACAAGTTCCACATACCGTGAGTTATTAGCGGTTAAAAACATTTTGTCAAGTTTCGCTAAAATCTTAAAACCTGAACAGATCCTTTGGTATTCTGATAATTTTAATGTTTCACGCATCATTGAAGTCGGTAGTACAAAACCTCATTTGCAAGCATTAGCCGTACTAATTTTCAACTTGTGTATTTAGTACGACATTAAAATTAGAATCGTCGTGGATCCCTAGAGAACTTAATACTTTGGCTGATGAGTTATCAAAATATAATGATATGGACGATTGGAAAATTTTCGGTTTGTCTGTTCAATATTTATATTACTGTGGAAAGTTTATCATTTCTTGAGCATGATAGTTTAGTAGGCGACGCTTCGGGAGATCCTTCTCCCATCATCCGGTGACAGATTCGCTGATAACTTGAACAAAAAAGTGGCAAAGTTTAATTCAAAATTTTATTGCCCAGGGACGTCTCACGTTAACTGTTCTACGGAACGATGGAATACGAAATTTAATTGGCTATGCCCTCCAATCGATCTTGTTGGTGAGACTTTACCGCATATGAAAATTTGTAAAAGTAGCGGAGTGTTAATAGTACCTGAGTGAAAATCGGCATATTTTTGGCCGTTGCTAACACCAGACGGTAAAGTATTCTACGACTTCGTGAAGGATTGTCTGGTATTAGACCCTAGCACAGAAAATTCGATTTTTTTCTGGATTTGTTAAATTCCGAACTCTAGCTTTACTAATAGCATTTTAGTTTTTCGAAGTTCGTATTTTGTCGTTGCAAACACTTTGTATTTCATTGGAAACTAAAAAAGCAATGTATATTAAATTATAGCACTTCTACAACTTTGAGTGAACAATCTGCAAAATTTGTGTCACAGCAACAAAGACAGTCGTTTTTTATTTTTTATTTAACTAAAATATATTTCTCTTTCATGTGTCCGTGGTAACAAGCGCGTCCAGCACGATGAAGAGAAGGAGAGCAACCAGTCAAGTTATTTAAACGACGCACAACGCTCCACAAAACTAATATAGCTAATCTGTGTATAAACGAGTTTAAGGAACCCGTGCACGATTAGGTAGCAGTACTGAATGGATCGTGTGGATGTTCCATCACAGATATCTGTTTTTCGCTCCCGGATTTACTGCATAAGTTTCTTGTAAAAATTATAATGTAAAATATGAGTTGTAACGGGTAGAAATTAACCGAATGCATGCGTTCTGACGTGAAGGGGAAATTTGTAAATATAAAACCGTGCGTGCTGTCAAAATACCAACAAATTAAAAATACAAATACCAACAAATACCAAAAAACGCATGTTTTTATTTATTCTGTCGAATAAGGAATAGAAAAGAAGGGATAAATCCTTTTCATTATTATAGCTCGCAAACACCTGCACACACTGCTCCAACCAGGTTTACCGCCCAGGAAAAAAGCAAGATTTTATGAATATAGCCGACGTCCCAAGACTGGAAAAAGAATGCCCAAGGAGCGCATACCGAACCTCAGGTACAAAAAGAATTTAAAGCCGAGAAATAGAATTGGGGAAACTTACTCGTCAAAACAGAGAGGTGTTTGCTCAATGCCATATAAATAGCTAGCGATATTGACAGTGCTATATTTTGGATAAAAGAAGAGAAGAACTGTTAAATGAAAAATGATAGCTACACAATTATATTATATCTTTGTTTTCTATCTAGATAATGTCACACCTGAAAAAGGATTGCGACAAATGAAATTGACAATGATAAATTTATACGGTACATTAACTTTAACATTTATATTATATCTACTATGCAAGGTTGACACTAACTACTCCAGCTGCTGAAGAGCATTCGATATGGCAAAGCAAGTTTGTAATAAAGTAATGATAATAATGATAATAATAACATTAATTACATTAATGTTATTATTAGTTAAAGACTATGATTCGGCCAGTTGCTTGAAAAAAATAAATCTTGGTTTTAACGACCAAAGGCTAACCAAGATAAGCGGCGAAGAAATAGATCTTTAATCTGGCAAATCATGTTAACAGTAGAAGAACTTACTGGATGTTGTTCTATATGCAATGACAGAGATGCAGTCATTAGATGTGATGATTGCTGTAACTGTGCTCTCTGCTGTTGTGTGTGATGATATCGTGCACACTACTCATTCCTTATATGATCGATGTGTCTTTTTAAATGGAATACAACAAGCTATATTTCCCTTTAAAGCAATAAATAATAAGAAGGACAACAGGCATGTATACTATAGCATTTAGCGTAATGATTTAGTTTTATTAATTTGTGTAAAGACACATTGCATGGCTTTTACAACTCAAATGGGAGCATTGAATACACTAATTTACAGGACCCTCGTTGATAATGTGCCAAATAGGAACTGCAAAGGTTATCCTAAGTAAATAATTATAATGTAAATATTGTTTTTTTTACAATACAGTAAATCAGTGAAGCTCAAGTGTTTCTCTTGTGAGCATTGTGATAGAAAAACAGATAACAAATTACTGATGACATGCGCATGGTAGTTACATTGAAAGGTTTGTATGTCAGATGTACATATCCAACAAACAAAAGTTATTTTCAAAATATTAATATTAAAATATTTCAAGGTGTATTGTATATTTATAGGACAGTATGACATTTTTAAATATAGAATTTTATGTGAAGATTGCAGCGGCATTACCAATCCGTTTGATATCAGTGCTAAAACCAGGATATTGGCCATGTTCTGGGGAACCGTTTCCACAATTGCACTAACGCCTTGTTCCTTAACCAATGAAATTATTTCTTGTTCAACCTACACTTCAAGGTCAACATCATCCTCCACACTTAAAGCCTCGGCAAGACACTGGCAAGATGATCAGAATAACCTCTAAGAAATAACGCAGGCACAACTCATATTTTGGCAATAGCATAAATTTTAAAACCACACTTGTTTTTTAGCGAAAGTTTCCAATCTTTTTGATGTCGATTCTCTTGAATTTTCAGGCTTACTAAAAGAAAAAATTGTTGGAACAGCATCCTTGGTCAGCTGTCTCTTTCTTTTAATACCAGTAAGTTCAGCCTAAATAAACAAAGATTAGAAGTAGCGCCGATAAAATGATGCTAATAAAATGGGCACATTTACCCCCTGAAAATATTCGGCAGGTCCTTCCATTCCATCAAAAAGCTTCTTTCTTGAAAAACAAAGAAGAGAAACTTACGAACGCTACGAAAGATACATGTCTAACTAAATAACTTTTTTTATCGGTGTTTGTATTGGAAATTGGTATAATGTTCTTTTATAATATAAAAATGTAGAAAACGTTATTTGGTTGTGTTGTGAATATAAGTGCAAATAATGAAATGAGAAGAAATGAGAAACTTTGACCGCGCTGACTAGCTAAAATGGCGTTTTTACGAAGTGGCAATATTTTAATATGGAAGATTATTACCTGGAGATCTCTTTTAAAAGAACTATCTGTGAAGTTCGACGAACAAATATAAAAACATTGATCGCTTGGCAGATCACCTGCACGACGTATTTTGTTTAGCCATTTTTGTCTGAGTTCTTTCTTTTTCACAGACGGGATTCTGTGAAAACTTACTTCTTTATACTTCTCTAATCGATTGGAACATCGAAACGCAGAGCAACTAACCATTTTTTAAAGGTTTAAACGTAATTTACATGCAAAAAGCGATTTAATGTAAGCCAGAGGTCTTAACATGAACGTTCTCTGCGCTCGCTTAAACTTTCTGCACGATGTGATGTCATTATTTATAGTCGGGTCCAGTCCTAAATGAAATTGCGCCTGTCTGTTTTGTTATGAGAAAAAAATTGAATATGCGAAGGCGAGTACAACGATTTTAAATAAGAAAAACAAGTGAAGTAATTTTTTTTTGATTTCTTATGCTTTTCTGAGTACGTATAAAAACAAAAAAGAAAAAAGTGATTTTTACTGGAGTTCCCCTTTAATCAGAACATGGCCAATATCCTGGTTTTAGCACTGATATCAAACGGATTGGTAATGCCGCTGCAATCTTCACATAAAATTCTATATTTAAAAATGTCATACTGTCCTATAAATATACAATACACCTTGAAATATTTTAATAATATTCAAATAATAGTATTAAAACTGTTTTTGTGTTTTAAAATAATTTATTGCTAGTTCTGTTTCTAATCGACGTTACTTGTGTATTTTAAGCTTTTTGAGTTGGATTGCAAAGCTTGTGTCCTTTTTCTGAATGTAGATTGAAGTAATTTGAACAATTATAACGCACCTCGCCGTGTATCCAATTTTGCTATTAAATCGCCATCAATGCATTTCGCTTAAGCTTCCATGAGAAAAAGGTTTCAAACGATGCGCGAAACCGTCATTAAACTAGAGCTCCAAGGGTGCCTAAGCTGCACACGTCTCTAAAATGTGTTGTAAAAACTATTTCTGTGAAAATTTCCATTTTATTTAAGAAAAGAAATTCGTCAGTCATTTTCATCATTTTTTTCATCCAACGCAGGGTGCTAGCTATTCTATAGCGATGCACTTAATGAAAGACATGATTCAGCATATTTTTCAAAATGGTCTGATTGCAAAATACGCTTGACCTGGTTTGCTTTACCAAGGAGCTTAAGTATTTTGACTGTGTGTCCGCAAAAGCCGCGTCCGTAACGGAAACACGAAATTTTAAAAATGCGCACCAATACCAAATGCGATATATTTTTGTCCACTTTGTTGCGATGATTAAATTTAAAGGACGGCGAACCCGTGGATTTTTCCACGGGCTAACGACTAACTATATTATATTTTTTATGGAAAGAGAACTCCAAAAACGTGTAGCTAGCTACCACCACGACCTATAAAGGCTCTTTTCTTACCTCAAATGTTAAGCTGTGACTTTCACTTGACTTTTCCCTACTTGACAATTCCCTACTGCAATGACCAAAATTTTTCATAGCATGCAGTACCTTTTAGCTAGCTGGCTAGCTAGTAGCAGAACTATGTTAGTTAGATAGCAGACAAGTTTCTTTTGGCCTGGCTGGTGGGGCAATGGTGGCACTTAAAGCCATTGATGTAAAAAATGGTCAAATGCTAACAGTGAATGTTTTTAAGAGAGACAGCCGAATTATGTTCTTCATAGATATATATAATATAGTCCTTAATACCTGCTTTACATTCCGTTACTACATAATCAAAGGCGAGCATACTTCCATCTTTCGTCTCTCTTCCGCCATGTTTGTTTATATTTAAATGCAAGATACAATATTCCGCGGAAAAATATCCAAGTAATATACCATTAGAATATATATATATACATAAAAACAAATAAATAATATAAAATAAAATAAAGGATTAGAAAAACAAAGGTAGAAAAATGGCTATAGCAAAAAAATCGCTTAGGCTGAAAAGGATGTTAAATGCTGGTAAAAAGTATGGGAAGCAGTGAAGAATCGTAGTATATAATTTAAAAAATATCTTTGCAGCAGTGTTTGAAAAGAACTAACAAACCCTCGTCCCGAGAACTCCTGCTGAGACTGGTAAAAATAGAAATGTATTGGCGAACTTTCAAAAGGGCTGGACGAAACGTTTTTGTACATCCCGTCAAGGTGAGCAATGTAATCGAGTGACCGATCTAAAGTAACTCCGAGATACTTGTATGTGAATGCATGATAAAGGATGACTCCGTTTATCTTAACTTCTGTCTGACCTAGATTCTTTAACTTTCTTACAGTACCAAAACAGAATATTCGTTTTTCGTTTTTAAGATTAATAAGGTTGTCTTTGCAAGATCATTGTTGAGGTCAGACCCAATAGTTTTAATGTTAGCATGTGATGAATAGATAGCCGTACAGCCGTACGTATCAGCATACAATAATATTTTACATTTCTCCAGTGCAGAATTAAAATAGTTCATCAATATTATACACAACAGTGGACCAAGGACGGATTCTTTGGGAACGCCACATAACACGGTATTTAAATCAGATTTAAACCAGGACAACTCACGTTTAACTATTCCATAACATTTAAGTTGAGATAAAATTTAACCATGATCTACGGCGTCAAAAGCTTTTTCTGAGTTCTAAAACTTCTGCACCTGTCAATTTTTCACTATCCAAGCCACGTCTAATATCAGTAAGTATAGACACAATATAAAATTTACAACAAGTAACTATACAAAATATCAAGCCTGCGCCAAGGTCATGTTTGTATCGCCGTCCGAGGTATCAGAAAAGATACAAGATGCACTGGGGATGAGGTTGGGATATAGTGACATCAAAATACTCAAATATAAATATGCAATTTCTGGCTAAAATGCATGATAGAATTCTAGTTATGACATAAACCCTAATAAAAAGCTTGTATCTGTCTAAACTTAAGTAAGGGAAATAGAACAGGTTGCTACTTATAAGACTTGCAATTTATTTTAACCACCATATTAAAACAAACAAGAAGCCCTGCGGCTTGAAGATTTCCGCCTTAAGCAAACATGCTGGAAAGCAATTATATGCGTTGCGACAGTATTAATTTAAAAGTTTAAAATGCAAAAAAAAAGTAAAGGAGGGTAAAAACACGAAGAAAAAAGTTGTTTGAAGTCGCCTGTAATGATTTTGTGTTCCATAGTCATAAGCTTGATTGCATCGTGATCACTGAAATAGACGGTTTTAACGAAGGTTTCGACATTAAAAGTATTAAAAACATTCTCACGGATATAGACATGGTCAATAAGTGAACCTGATATATGAGTTGGCGAGGTTACGACTTGTTTATATCCAGTAAGAAAATGAAGAAAATAGTTTTCATCGCTAAATGTAATCACATTAAAATCTCCGAGTATAATATCAACAGTTTCATTTCCCAAAAAACGTTGAATACGGTATAATGACTCTTCTCTATTGAGGGAATTTTTACGATATAGAAGCAAAACATTAATAGCGTTTTCGTGAAACGTTCTTTTTGTCATTTTAAAAAATATTGCTCCAGGAATTTTTACAATATCAAAAAATTTTATACTTTCATTATGAGCAACTAAAAGACTAGAAAATTTGTCCACGTTGTTGTTTGGAATTAAAGTAAAGTAATCTAGTTTTGAGTCGCAATGTGAATTCAATGGTATCTGAGTTTCCGTTAGGCATAATAAATCACTTTCCATGAGAACGCGGTCGGACTTAATATCGTTTTTATGCTTGTTGTAGGATTTTGTATTAAGCAAAGTGACCATAATAGAATTTTCGCTAATTACACCAGTTTCCTTTTGTGTCAATTTTGAATGTTCTCGCATGTAATTGTATTGCTCTGTTCCTCGAGTGTCCGACTTAATGGTTGACTTAGCAAATGTACCCGTTAGGTATAAACCGTCAAAACTTGTGACTCGACTTAATGCAACATAGATTTTTCCTGAGTGAAAGGCTCGTTGTTTTAATAAATCAAAACAGACAACAATTTTATCAAACATTTTTCCTTGAACCTTGTGAACAGTGCAGGCCCATGACAGCATTAGCGGGAATTGCAGCCGTTTCATTGAAGGTGAAGAATGATTATGTTTGTTAAATTTGATTTCTTTCTCTACTCTATTAATTGGAACAACATTATTCTTGAATAGCATATGGATCTGTTCTCATAGCTTTAAGTCCAGTATATATGTCTTCCATTTTCAAATATATTCTTGTTACATTTCCTGAGCTATCGGTTTTCAACCGATGAACAGTACATATCTGTCCGTTAATGAGTTTATCAGATACAATATTTGACGTCAACATGACTTTTGCATGAAGTTTTAACAGAAGGTTTCGCGCAAGTCCACCTGTTTCCATTTGAGTACGAGAACTAAGACTTTGGACTAATTGCACGGGTATATTTTCTGGAATTTTGTCGATAGCTTCGATATTTATTTCGTCCGATGTTATGCTATTAAGCATTTTTTTGTTATGCTCAGAGGCGGGTTGATTTTCAGCAAATATATGAATTGCATTTTTGGGGTAGTGTGGGTCATTTGGTGAAATAAATTTAGACTTTAGTAAATCTTCGTGTCGCGTTTCTAATTTTCCCACTCTGATATTGTTTAATAATTCAATCAAATGTTGATCACCACGCTGCCTCATAACTTCTGTTAGTTCAGCAATCTTAAAATGGGCAATGTGAAAGATTTAACAATGCATCTTTGTACTCTGTGTAAACTGGCCTTGCTTGAATTGGTGGAAGTTGGTAGAAATCGCCACATGCTATAACAGATATTCCTGAATGTCATCTGCGCATCCAAATACTTCGGTTAGCCGTTGATGAATATGTAAAAGTAGCTTGTTTAAAACCATTGAGGTTTCATCTATTACAATAACGCTTAGTTCTGAAAGCTTGTTTCGCAGCATACATTTCTTTTTATCACTTAACTTAGAAATGTTTTTAGTGAACCTTCTGTCCGCTTGTAAACCTAAGGCTGAATGTATTGTATTTCCCTCTATATTAATGGCAGCAACACCGGTTGGTGCTAAAATGAGAATTTTATCCTTTTCTAAGTTTCCTGCACGATAGGAAAGTGCTTTATTTAGCATGTCAGAAATTGTTGTTATTAAATGGGACTTTCCACAACCTGCACTTTCTGTCAGAAAATGTAAATTGGCTTAATTTTATGGTGTGCGTTACATGCTAAACCTTTTACGTAAGTTCTAACCCAATCATTTACCACTTCAAAAATTTGCCTTTGTGTTTTATTTAATTTTCGAATCTTTTCATGGAGTTCGTCGTCGGGAATTCCAGGCTCAGTAATAGATGAAAAAGTGTTTCAAAAACTGGGATGTTTTCGGTTTCACTTCGAATTTCGTCAGTGTAATGGTTGTTTATATTACTAATCTCATCAGAAACATCGTCGTTTTCCTGTTCTGCGAAAGAATCAAGATTATTTACATTTGCGTGAAAATTTATCATTGCTTCTTCAACAAGTTCACCAAATGGTTCGCATATTCTTTTATTTGTATTTTTAATTTATAATACACCGTTTTCCAATAATTTCTCTGTGTAAGTACCCGAGGTTTCACTTAACAATTCTGCTTCCTGGCGAAAAGGATAAAACATAAAGAGCAAATGATGTGCATATCCTTCTGGATTTTTGTCTCGACTAGGTACATGGTATCTTTTGATGACATCAGAGGTATAGTTTTTGGATAAGGAGATTCCTTGAATCTCAGCTATTATTTCTTCAAGTACTTCTGGTTGACTGTCATTTTCATCTTCTGGTTTCGGTTTTATTTTCATAGAGTAGCTTGACAAGAACTCAGCATAACACATTTGTTCCAACATGGGGTATCTGCCTTTTTTAAATTCTAAATTTGGTCTATCCATGTATATATCCAACATGTTTCGTTTAAAAATATCCGTACTGTCTGGTGGTAAACTTAAAATTTCTTCTTCGTTTCGACATACCCTGTATCGCTTCTCAGGAATGTTACTATTTGCAAAAACTACCATTACCACGTAATCATTTATCTGGTATTATAATAGCTACTGCTTCTTGAACTGACATTTCGCGATGATTTCGATACGCATTTGCAATTGACTTCATCTGTTCAAATAATGAATCACCAGTTTCTAGTGCTTGCGATGCAGCTTTTTTCATTTCCTCTGAAGATTCATTTTCAACTTTCGACAAATAAGCACACATGTAAGAAACTGCTTTATAATAATCAAGAACAGGTTGAATGTCTATGTTAGCTTCCCATGCCTTCAAACCTTCAGTGAAATAATTATTGATAAAACAAGAATCTAGAATCCTTCGGAAGTGGATTTGAAATCCAGTATCAGGTGAGATGCTTAGTGCGTTTTCATGTTCTTTCTTTGTTATGGCTAAACTTTGAAGGATTTGTTCAATTGTACCTAGTTAGTTATAATTCGGTTCGTTTGGATGAAGGATATTGATTTAAATTTGAATCTATGTAATTTTTACTTTTTCTAGTATAGCCTTTCTCTTTCTTTCTTTGAGATGTTATCAGGTAAAGGCTCAGCACCAATTGTACGGTCTGTAAAAAACTTGCCATAAGAGTATCGACAATTCTTGTATTTATATTTACGACAAGACTTAGAATGAGAATGTGTTTGATATGTCGAAACTAGTTTGTAGAGTTTGTGGAATAGTTGGAACAAAAGACGTTTCTTGGCAAGGCAAGCGATATTCGTTTATCGGGTTTTCATTCTCTTCTTCGCTATTGTCCAGGTAATCTTCATTCTTGGTTTTTTCATCACCGATATTATTATTTGTTGTCGATTTTATTGCAAAATCAACGTTCATTTTCACTTTCCCCAGTTTCATGTTCAGATGTTAAATTAATCCAGGAAGGTGGTATGTTTGTGAGATTAACTTCAATATTTGAATAAAGAGGGTTAACCAGTTTCAGATAACAAAGAACTTCCCGAATAGCATCTGGACTTACCGATTCTAAATAAACGTTAGATTTGAAATTCACTTTTTTCTTTAACGAAACTTGCACCCCACCATTATTATCCATTCCTCTTGGTAAGACAATGCTTATTTCATCGGTTTTTATTGGAACATTACATATTGCACCTTTTATTTTATGACACTGACCTTTAGGCATTATTGCAATTCGTTTAAATAAAATTCTTTTGGATATAATAATTTTTCCTAATCGTCGTAATGTGCTCATTGATTCTGGGAGATCAACCATTTGGAGATTATTAGATACAGCTTGGGAAGGAATTTTTCCTTTTGTAAGTTTTGAATGGCATATTGCACATACTTTGCCATCAAAACTTGGTACTCTGAAGCGAAAATGCTTTTCTGAAATGGCAGGATAATCGACGTGGCGAAAAAATGTAATTGACCGCTTATATAAAGAACAATTACATATGACACATATATAAAATAGCCCATTCCCATTGCATTTTTTAAATTGGTTTATTTTTTCATCAGAATCAGGCAGATTGTTAACACGCTTACGTTTTGTTGCTTTACCTTCCCCTACATGGCGTTTCTTTGCAGTTTTTTGTTCCTGTTGGCCCTGCTCAGTTTCCCGATACGGACTCCTTTTGCTTCGCTTGACCCTGTTCTGTTTTTTTGTGTTTACTTTTCGACTCTCTTAGCTTGGATCGACTCTTTTATCTTAGCGTGTCCCTTTTCTGTTTTCTGATATTTTCCTATTGACTTTTTTACTTTAGCTTGACCCTGTTCTGTTTTTTGATATTTGACTATCGACTTTTTTACCTTAGCTTGTCCCTGTTCCGTTTTCCGATATTTGCTTATCGACTCGCTCAACTTAGCTTGGCCGTGTTCCGTTTTCTGATATTTGCCTATTGAATTTTTTTGTTTCACTCGGCCTCTCTCGGAATTACGGTACTTCCTGCTTTGTTCTAGTTTTCTTTTTCTGCGAATGTTAAGCATAGTGTTACTAGAAATCTGTTCAGTTGTGAGGATTCTGAAATATTGAGTTTCAAGACACATTGCTTCGCCAGGAGTGACGTATATTTTTCGTACGTAGTTTTTAACATGTTGCAATGAATCAAATTTTAAAAGGACTGACGTACCCTGTTCTGTTATTTGTCCTAAGCTAGTTCGGCTATGAGGATCAAATAAAAAAATTTGGGGGTGGCCCCAAACTATAGCAAAACTAACACCGCTAATAATACCCAGCATTCCTTGCCCTTTATCGGAATCAGATGAATTATGAAAAGTGCGTAATGAAGTGCTATCGTCTGTAATAATATAAGAAACATTTTCTAAACTTCGTATTTGTATGACCTCATTTTTAAGAACCAAACTATTTGGGAGCTTACTTGCACTCAATTGCTGGTTTGTGTATCCTAGTTTTGTGTACCACTTTGTTCCTTCGGAAAGGATATGATCAAGATCACCTGAATTCCAAATAGACATTTTTTTAAGAGCCGACCAACAATTGCAAAACAGGGAATTACACATACATTGTGTACCAGTAAAAGTTCCAAGCCTGACATCCCCTTGATGAAAAGATCCCTGTACCGACTTTAGAATAGTACAAGGCCCCGGATTAGTTTCAACATCACCAGAAAGTAAAAGTACCATACAGCTTTTATATGCGGGGTTCATATTAGCATTGGTAACGTGTCATCGGGAAAAAAAATCTTAAAAGCTAGAGAAACCTCTTTCATTTTGTAATTTCACCAATAAATTCACTACCAAATTCACCAATAAGTTCACTATCAAGTTCACCAATAATTTCACTATTAATTCACTATTAAGTTCACCGATGAGTAAATTCAAGTTCAAGGTTCAGTAGCTAAGTTCAATTAATTCTGAATAACTGAATGTTTTGAATAACTAGCTTTTATACTCTGTCGAGTTTCTTCTCTTTTATACTCTGCCGAGTCACGGTTGTCGAACCTAAAAAAAGATAAGAAATTCATTGCAATTTTTTGTTTCAATAGCATTGTATAAAAATTAACAAACTTATGTCTGCTAAGATACCAATACCTCACAAAATCAAGTTAAAAAGTATGTGACGCTAGGGTTCGAATTAGCAGTTCGCAATTCGCAATTTGCGAATCGAAATGCCATTTTTGCGAATCACGTTGCGAAGAAAATGTTTGCGAATCGAATATTTTTAAGCGGCGATAGAAATGCTTTTTCAGCTCGTGTTTTAAAAATTTAAGAACGAAAAAACGCCGATAGAAAAGCTTCGTAAATCGCTTTTTAAAAGTTTAAGAACGAAAACCGGCGATAGAAATGTTTTTTTAAATCACCGTTTAAAAATTTAACACGAGCAAATTCTTTTCGCGTCATTTGAAAGGAATTCGCCATCCTATTGTGTTTTTGAATGAAAACAATTATTTTTGCAAGTTGAGCGTACGCGCACGCTTTCATCCGGACAGTACTGTAAACAGCATTTTACTACAAGACTCATGTTTGAAACATATTTTTTGTGACAGCAACTTTAATCAGTATACTGTATTTAACATGCGTTGTAATGTTCACGAAAACTGGTTAAGAACCTCTGAAACATTAATTACATTTTGAATATTTTCTTACAGCTTGCTATAAAATAAACTTATTTCATTTTTGCAACATTATTTCGGCCATGGAGACAAGAAAGTTAAAACTGAGAGAGTCGCTAGTCCAGACGCTCAGTTCTCGTGTTTGGGGTTCACGAGTTTAAACAACCCTCACTCGTCTCCAACAAAAAAATAATAAAGCAGGAAAAAGTAAAGCTCGCAGGTCACAAAAAATACAAATTCTCGTCGAAAAACAAGTAGCTACTAGAGATAGAGAAATGTTCGTTTTGGCGCAGACGACGTCGACCAAAGGGAAATTCCCTATATGCCAGTAACCAACACAAAATAATATGAAATGATATATAAATTCCAATAACTAACACATAATAATATGATGTCATGTGCAATAGTATATAGAATATGAGTAAAGGGAAATTCCCTTACTAAAACTATGACCGCGCCAGAAAAATTGTTGATTGAAACTTGGAGGAAAGAATACGGATCCGTATTCTTTCCTCCAAGATTGAAATCAAAAAATATATCTCCATAATAATAGCCGTCGTCTGTCTGTCTGTTCAAAAGGGTTACCGATATTCCTTTGATCTTTTAGCGAATTTTTAGAAAACAGGGGGTTGTTTAATGAAAAACTTTATAATTAATTGAACTAAACTCAAGAAATTAATTTATTACCTTAATTAATTTAATTACTTTAATTTATTGCCATAAGTAAGAAAAATAAATTTAGTGATAAAAATGAATGCATTATTTTAATACGCCATTTTTAATAATAATTACCCCCGTGACCTCAATCGCCGTTTTCGCTCAGAAGCTACAGAAAACAAATGGGACAGTTTACTGATAGTTTTACTGACTTTGTTTTGACCGCTCGCACATAATACACCAATCAAAACGCATAATTGTTTAAAAAATCCAAGACTTTCGAGGCCTGGGCATGTTCTGCCCAGATTGCGAAAACGGCCTGTTTACAACCGGGACAGCCGGATTATGTACACATGATCCGATTATGTTTTTTTTGCACTGGTTATGTAGTGGTGACCGGATTATGAACGCTGATATAATGGCTGGCCAGGCAGGCTGTGATTGGCATTTTCTTCGAACTTTTGTGAATTAAACATTCTCTGGAAGATAGAACACCCCTAAAAACTAGACATGGCGGAAGAAAAAAGTCTCGACGTAATTCTTAGTATAAACTAATCTTGTAGTAAATACATTTCAGCATAATATACTTTGAAGTAACTAAATTTCACGGAACCTAAATTATTCTTTTTGCGGGAATTAAGTTTGGTGAAAAGTTATTAAACTTGCGAATCCCAAAATTTAGTATTTGCCGCGAAATTTCGTTTCATTTGAGAGCAACAATAACTTTGCTAGCAGGGCTATTCGCTTGTCAGAAGTGATTACGAATGATATAAAAGCGGTCGGCCCCGATTATATTTGTTCTATAAGTCTGGAATAATATTTGACTGTCATACATAAGCCGGCCTTCCCCGATTATGTGCGTTCTATAATAAGTGAGAAATAATAGAAAAATGCCATACATCCGATAAACCCCCCCCTACGTTTAGGTTTAAACTGGAAGCCAAGTACACAACGTTAGAACATTTTGATTCCGACTCATCCGAAGATTACAGTACTTAACAAACGTGTTGCTTTTAAAAGAAAACAAATAATTCTGAATTAAGCAAACAACAAATTTTTTTTTTAGCGCTAATGAATCTTCTATATCTCACAAATATTTAATACTTCGAAACATATCAACAAGGCATTCTAAGCACGAATTAGTCAGTAGAATATATCACTTTTTGAATTATAGGATACCTCACGTGAGGTATCCTATAATTCTTTGGTCCTTGTGACGTCAATTATGCAGCCATTATGAATTTCAAAGTTCGAGAAGAAGCGTGAGCATGATAAAGCCGCATGAAGCGAGGTAGCTCAAAATTTGCAATTATTTGCTGTACTAAACTTTTCTGTAAAAAACGAATGTTATTTTCTTTAATACTTATATGAATAGAACATTATTAGGTAGCATCATTAAAACGTCGGAGGGAACCTTTAAAGTAATGGTGGTCAGTGCTATTTGTAAGTCTGTTTCGTCTTCTATAAGCTTTTTATTTTCGTAATATTGTTTTTTTGTATGTTCTAAAAAATGTTAAGATAAATATATTGTCACGTTTTTAGTCACGTACACATCTTAAACGCAACAGTTTTAGGATTTTTGGCTAGGAACAAAGATTTTGGAGGCTAGCTATCTAGAACCTTACTTATTACTATTCTGTATGGTATAACATCTTTTTATCCTACCCACCATTTATTTTTGTGTTGTGACTGTAGCCATTTAGTTAGCTCCTATCTTTGGCAAAAATATGAGAGTATAAAAATGCAGTTTGGCTACAACAATTCTTAAACAAAAAGTGTTATGCTAAATGCAGTTAGCTAGGTAGCTACATCTTTTATTATTTTTTCCTGAAAGCTTTTTGTGCAAATAAAATGACTGACAGATTATTTTAGCTGAACCGGTAATGACAGGCTGTTCCCTGTGTTTTCATTAAAACCGAAGTTGCAATGAATTTTTTTTGGAAAAGGGGTATTACGCCTATACGCCTGTTCAACTCAGTTTAACTATACTAAGCGGTTAGTCCAGTGTTAACAACAGACTGTTGTTTTTTGTCCGTTTGTCTGTTTGTCTGTCCGTTTGTCACGCGAAATGGTAGCTTAGCTGTGCAAGTAACGAGACGCTCACAGTACGGTATAAAATAGGCGGGCGAACCCGTGGATTTTTCCACGGGCTAACGACTAGTATAACAAAGAAGATGAATTCAAATACCGTAAAACAATTACACGTCATCGCGAAAACCCGTGGGATTAAGGGTTGTTCAAAATTACGCAAAGCAGACCTAGTTGCTTTATTAGATACACAGCCTACCCCATTCTCACCACAAGCCATGTACATTTTTGAAAAACAAGAGATGGCTAGATCACGTCCTATTAAGAAGATCATCGAGCCTTACGTTCCCACGCTTGAGAAAATGAATGAGTTTGAACGTCAGGAGCTGAAGAGAACTCGTCCAGTAGTCAAGAGTAAGCTGCGGGAGTGGTCAGAGTGGCTACTATCACATGTACCAGAGAGTATAAAGAAACCAGTGCAAAGTATATATACATCGATAAAAACACGAATACTTTCACTATATGATGGTACCAAGAAGACACTAGTTGGTGAGGTTGAGGAAGAAGCAAAAAAGGGTCATGCTTCAGAGCAACCGAAGCAAGATTTTACACCTCAGGAGCACAAGCATGCATTACACAAAACATTGAGAAGTTACCGCATAACTGGCATCGATGGAACAGATATTGATGGATACCTGGGCATGGCTCGATCAAATGTAAAAACACTCATTGAAAACCAAGTGGAAGACATGGGATCTGCGAAAATCCATTGCTCCCTCTGGATCCTATGGAAAAAATCAATCGATGGTACTAACGAGTTTATTGAGGTAGACAAGGTATTCCACAGCAACATGATATCAATATTTAAAGGCACAATCGTGGATGAAGTGATGGATACGATGTTTGCTCAAATGAAAACACATATCGAAAACCCCGCTTTACCGAAAAGTGGCTTTAGTATCAGCCGCATCCTACATCTCGATGTTGATTTTCATAAGCTAAAGTTAACACGGGGATCTTCGTATATCACCTAAATCGATCGGTATGAAAAAGGCCATTATCAACCCGAATAACAACGATGAAGAAGGCTTCCGATGGGCTATAGTAGCCGCCTTGCATCATGAGGATATAACAAAAGATCCTCAAAGAATCAGCAAGCTCCGGCCATATGTGGAGCGATATAACTGGCAAGGCATCGAATTTCCAACATCCATCAAGGACATCAACAAATTTGAGCGGAACAATCCCGATATTGCCGTGAACGTCTTGTATGCGTCGGGAAGGAGCTTTACTATTTTGCGACGATCAACATTTAACGAACGTGAGAAGCAGGCTTATTTGCTACTAATCACCGATGAGAAGAGAAACCATTATACAACCATCAAAAATATTTCGAGATTATTGGGTAGCGAGATATCAAAGAATCACGGCAAAATGCACTTTTGTATGAGTTGTTTACAAGGGATCCAAACGATAGAATCTCGGGATAACCACTATACCTACTGCAAAGACAACGAGGCGGTAAAGATCACGATGCCCAGCGAGAATGAAAAATGGTTATACTACCAAGATGGTCAGCAGCAATTCAAAGTACCCTTCGCCATCTATGCGGACTTTGAAAGCCTACTGATCCCGATAAAGGAGAATGCTCGGGACACTAAGACCAAGACGCTTCACAAGCATGTACCATGTGGATGGTGTACGAACAGTACCTTTGCTTATGAAGAAGTGATGGATCCCCTGTATAAATGCCGTGGTAAGGGATGCGTTCAACGATTCGTTCAATATATAGAGGACGAAGTGAAGCGGCTACATTCACTATTTCCCCAGAAGCCTATGTCGGAACTAACGGAGGATCAGAAGAATGAGTATGATGCTGCGTCGACCTGCCACATATGTATGAAACCGTTCAACGACGACCCGAAGAATCGCAAAGTTCGAGACCATTGCCACTATACAGGGCTGTATCGAGGAGCAGCTCATAACACATGTAATTTAAAATACAAGATACCCAGCCACGTGCCAGTGATCTTCCACAATCTTTAAGGGTACGACGCCCACTTGTTCATTCGAGAATTGGGGGAGAAGTATGATACCCAGGACATTGGTTGCATCGCTGAAAACACTGAAAAGTATATCTCCTTCAATGTAAAAATCAAGGTACCCATTGCAGGCATGGGGTACGGTGATGGTGAAACGTACAAGAAGATCGAGATCAGATTCATAGACAGCTGTCGATTCATGGCATCAAGCTTGGAGAAATTGGCAAGCAACATCGATGATGAACAGTGCAAAAATCATCTCCGTTGGTATTTCACTGAGAATGACACCTTTAAGCTCATGCGAAGGAAGGGTGTATATCCCTATGAGTATATGGATGGCTGGCGACTATTCGAGGAGACTGAGCTACCTCCAAAGGAGGCTTCTGATAGCAAGTTGAACATGAAGGGGATTAGCGATGAAGAATACGAGCATGCAAAAGAAGTGTGGAATGTCATCAATCCAAAAGGCGATGAGGTTAATATGGGCGACTATCACGACCTATACCTCACTACAGACGTCTTTCTATTAACCGACGTGTTCGAGACTTTTCGGGGGGTATGCCAGAATCAATACAAACTCGACCCTGCTCACTTCTACAGCGCACCAGGCTTGGCATGGAAAGCAGCACTCAAGTACACGGATATCAAACTGGAGCTCTTAACGGATGTCGAGATGCTCTTGATGTTTGAAAAAGGAATTTGAGGTGGTATAACCCAGGCTGTACACCGCTATGCGAGAGCTAATAACAAATATATGGGAGACCAATACGACTCGGAGGTTGAGTCGTCCGATTTGCAGTACCTTGACGCCAATAATCTCTATGGCTGGGCCATGCAAAAGCCCCTTCCAACTCATGGATTTAAATGGGTGTCGAATATTGAGGTATTGAATGAAAAGAAGATCGAGAAGCTGGTATCTGATAACAAGCATGGGTACATCCTGGAGGTCGACGTCGACTACCCGAAGGAGCTCCACGACAAGCACAACGAGCTCCCTTTCCTACCAGAGTTTGTACATAGAGTAGAGAAGCTAATACCAAATCTCGAACATAAGCGGAAATACGTAGTACACATCGGAGCTCTACATCAAGCCTTAAAGCATGGCTTGGTATTAACTAAGGTGCACCGTGCTATTCAATTTAAACATAGTGCTTGGCTTAAACCATATATCGATCACAACACGAGGCTTAGAACTGCCGCCAAAAACGACTTTGAGAAAGATTTTTACAAGTTGATGAACCTCTCGGTGTTTGGAAAAACCATGGAGAATATCCGGAATCATCGCAACGTCAAGCTAGTCACGAACGAAGCCGCATATTCGAAGTTAAGTATGCAACCAAATTTTAAGAGTGGTATTTGCTTCAGTAAGAATCTCATGGGTATTGAGATGGGTAGGACGGGTATTAAGATGAATAAGCCGTCTTGGATCGGTCAAAAACCGTCATGTATGAGTTCCACTACGACTACATGCAGCCAAAATATGGACACGGATAGCTTCATTTACCACATACGAACAGAGAACTTCTACCGCGATATTGCCGATGATGTGGAGGCACGTTTTGACACGAGTGCTTATGACAAGAATGACAACAGACCCCTCCCCATCGGGAAGAACAAGAAGGTCGTCGGCTTAATAAAAGACGAGTTAGAGGGCACAATTATAACGCATTTCATCGCATTGAGACCGAAGGCATACGCCTATAAAGCATTAACGAAAGAGGGGGGTGATCGTAAAGCAAAAGGTGTCAAGAGCGCCGTGACTAAAAAATGTATAACGTTCGAGGACTATGAGCACTGCCTGAGGGAAGGTATCTATATTTCCAAGAGTTGGCGTTGTATACAAAATAAAGGTAATAATATATACACCCAGGAAGTCACAAAAATTGCGCTTAATAGATCTGACGATAAGCGGATTGTACAAGCTGATCAAATAACAACGCTTGCCCGGGGTCATTATCGATTGAAGAAATAAAAATGGAGGATGTATTACTATTAATCGCAGTGCTACTACCTTATGTCTTGATTATTATCGGTTATTTCAGATACAGACGTTTAATAAACATGGCTCACAACTTAGCAGAAATATTTGACGATGTTGTCGATACCCCAGCAGAGGCTGTTGATCAACCTATAGATAAACGCCAGGGTTTGAAGGATATACGAAAGACCAAGCCACATCTACTGTCTAAAAAATATACTGAGGCATTTTTGGACAAAGCATCAGCCGAGGTTATCGAGAAAATACATGCTGAATTCGTTGAAAAGGAACTGCAGGAAAAGGGGGAGAAAACTGCCAGAGCTCTTTCGTGTCATGCAATAAGTATGTATACGAAGGTCATACGATTGCCCATACGATTAACCATACAAAATTGTCTAAACAGAGTTCCCCCGAATCGGGAGAACTGGTAAATGATACAAGCTCTCCATCATAAAAAGAAGATTTTATAAGCCCTGTGGCTTATAAAAAATGAGCAACGAACAACAACAAGAAGAGAGGATAATAACAAAACCAGTAAACCACCCAGGGATAGTCGCACAGGGTCACAAGTTGGCCGCACTGATGAAGAAAAGGAAGGAAGAACTAAGGCAACAAGAGGGTGCTGTACAACCTCCAGTCACAACCTCTTCTGTACAGTCGGGAAGTGGAATATGCATTGATGGAAGCCTACTCGCGATCGCGTGTATCGGAGGTGTCATATATTTTACTCGTAAATCCGCGAGTACCCAGCAGCTTCCTGCAGTGACTCAGCAACCAAGCGTTAGACAGGAGCCTAAGCCAGATATTTATATTTTTCGTATAAGATAGGCCTATAATAAACATGAGTTCTAATGTTACCTCTCAGCAAAAAGAGATTATTGATATGATATACGGGACAATAGTGGACCTCGGGTTCACATTTGGATATGCCATGGTTGGTAAGGGGTCCTTGGGATCTCGAGTCCTTCAACCAAGTTGGATACCAGCGACGTTATGAAAATGGTAGCATATTTTACAGCTGGTCGAGGAAGCCGTGAGATGGCTGTAAGCAAGGGGTGGTTGCCAGCCTCTATTGTACCAAAACCTAAGTAAGCACCTTTAAGGTTTTGTTGTCTGCCCATGGCATACAACAAACATGCTTGATATTATATTACAACCCCATACAGCTATCTTCACAGGGCCTACCTCGTGCGGTAAAACTCAAAGAGTCCTAGATCTCCTAGAGAACGAGTATCGAGGACATTTCCATAATATCGTTATACTCTGTCCCACGATCCGATGGAACACCACTTACTTGGAGAGGTCCTGCCTCTGGAGGGACCCCTATGTATTTCTAGTAGAACCACGAGATAATTTGTTCGAATGGATTGAAAAATTGTCGTCGCTGTTGGCTGGTGAAAGCACTCTTTATTGTTGATAATACCATAGCTGATGAATCCATGGATAAGCGCCGTCAGCCTTTACTTGAGCTCGCTATTAGCGGGAGACACAGGAAGCACAGTCTCTGGCTTCTCACACAATCGTATACGGCAATTCCAAAAAATCTCCGCCGTCAGAAAAAGCAGCTGTTTATATGGTACCCTAGTGAACGATCTGATATGAAGCTGGTGGGTGATGAGACCAACCTTATCGAAGATTGGGAGTCGATCAAAAACCAGTTGAAAAAATCAAAGCATGCGTGCTTATATATTCGTCTCGAGCATCCTCGGACTTGGAGTATATTAGAATAAATTGCATACATATTTTTTTATAACCGTCCTAATGATCTGGACCCTGGTTGGGGCCTTTTCATATTAAATAAAAAATGTCTTGTCTTGTTGAATTTAACACATTGCCCGCTGGAGCTATTGAGATATTATTAAATAATCAGGGTCAACTCTTGTTCAAGCGTGCTGATCTGGGAAGGTTCATGGGAATTGCTGATATAAAGGCAACATATAGAGACGTAAAAACCACGCCTCGTCATGAGATAACAGGGGGTGCGTCTAACGCACCCCCCAAGGAAGTAACTGGAGACGATGCTTTCGTGACTCTGGATGCTGCATTAGAGATCGTACACAGATCTAGAAAGCCAAGGGCTCTTGAGATTATGAAATATCTTGCGGCGAAAGGTATCAAAAAATTACAAAATGGAATAGAAGAATATCGTCAAGCTCTGGCGATGCTTAACGACGATCTTCAAGAGCGAGAGAAACAGGTAGTTCTACGAACCTTGGAAATTGCGGAGCTTCGTGATCGGTATGTTACTAATAGTTATCCATACGATAATGTACTCTGTGTTATTGATAAAAATGATGGTAATGAATGTGGGAAAAAAGGGCAACATCCCAATTACATTATTCGTTGCCAAGGGAGATGTATCCTAATATGATCAAGAGACATCCAATCTGTGACGATCCTACTGCAGCCCATACATGGAACAGATTCAGGGATGATAATCTTGGGATAGAGAATTCATGGCGAAATCATTTTACTTTACTAGATGACGCCACGCGCGAGTTATTCGAAGGATTGTATGATATTGATATGTCATAATGTGTATATGTTTTGTGTGTTACGAACACACAAAAATCGAGAAATATTACCAATCTTTCACATGCCCGGGAGGTATTTCAACATCTCCGGGCACCAGTAGCAATTCCTCTGACACGAAACTTCGATTGGGACCCCCATTAAGATAGCATAGGAGACGGGTACCTGTCACGATACGATCCAGCCTGTACGTGCGCTTCGACCAAAAGGCATCAGTCGCGCGCTTTTTCTAATCCTTGTGCTCTTCCCCAGGCTGTAGCAGATACAAGTATAGGCCGCCTTCTGGTAATGGTTTTTCATCAGAATATTCATCGCTTTTCGCAAGCGGGACTTCTTCGAGTTTGATGACCTTTGAAGGTTTTATATCTATCATAACCGTCTTGTTGTTGTTCATGCTTTTTACAATATTGTACAGGTGCTTGACCCATGTGGTACTGGTTTCGTCAGTGACTAGCTCTTGCGCGTCCTGAGATTTGAACAATCTTTCCGTGAGTACCTTGTTGTAGATTTCGACAAATGCGTGAATGTATGGTGATACTTTGTAGTAGTACGTTTTATTTCGACACCCTTAGCCTCTAACAGGGTACTCACATTTGATTTAAATTCTGAGCCATTATCACATTGGAAAATCTTTGGGTATCGGAGAGGTCCTGCTTTATAAATATCCTTGAGTATCTCCGCAACTTCACTGGCTTTCTTGGTTCTCAGAGGCCTCGCCACCTTGAAGCGCGATGCAACATCGACGCCTGTGAGTATATATTTGTACGTATTACCATACAGCTTGTCATGTGGCATGTACAAGAGAACAAATTGGTGGATCTCATTAGGTTTTGTAACAGTGAAATGTGGATAATCAATACGTTTGGGGCCTTTGATATGCCTAAGCCATATGAGTTGACGAGATAGCCAGTGTATAACTTTCTTTTTGGAGAGACTACTCTGCTCGCTGAGTAATTTGATCGCTTTCCGTCCGGTCCATAGATGTTCTGGTTGGTAATATATTTGACTTGTTTTTCCGCTTCTTCCTGAGTAACAATATGCTTTGACATGTTTATTATACATGTCAAAATTTTTCATTACGCCCATTTGTACGCTGCAAAACCCAAAAGGGCTAAGGAGCCTAGAATGAACGTCAGCTCCCCGTCTTGTTGTTGTTTTCTGGCTATATAGTAGTCAGGGAGCTTTGGGGCACACTTTATGGTGGCTATAAAATATTGTAGCATACCCTCATCAACCTCTTTCAAACTTAGACCCGCAGCACGTTGTTCCTCACGCCGTCGGTTATACCAGTATATTTTTTTCTGTCTATCACGGACCCATTGAGCTTTCCTGCTTGTAATTTCTTGACGGCTAGATCGTGCCTTCGTCGCTCTTCGTCGCTATGACTGCCGAGTTTGCTGAACAAAAAATTTGTACCACTAAAGGCCAGCGCGTTAATTATCGCCCCACCTGTGAGTGCTATTATGCTTGCCATGTTTATTTTATAGATCCAAGACCGTCCATCAACAAGTACACGTAGCACCTAATATCTCCATTGCCATCCGATTTTTTCGTCATGTGCAGGGTTACGCCGTCCGATAACCTTTGCAGAGGCCGCCCACTACCATGTAACAAGGGGTCCGGACTGCTGCGGAAGTCGATAAAGTGGGAGTACCTTTCCGTAAAGAACTGTCCAACAGTCATTATGCTATCATGGGATCCCATGAGTTCAGCGAATTGTTCTAGATGATCTTTTGGGAGCATGGCGTGTGAATACAATACATTCGGAGACCCTTCAACGACCACACTGACCGACGATATACCAGGATTATAAATTTTTTCATTATTTCCAGCATATGGTTTAACTATACCGGGGTCCTGAAATAACAGTAAAACACCTTTAAGGCTCTTGGCGGGTGTGTCAATTTGCAAGTTGTAACTCGTGTCAGATTTTTCCATCATAACAACTTTGCTACGGAGGATTCTCTCATAGGGCAACGCGAGCCTGGAATACCTTGAAATCATGGCGATTGCCAATTCTTCGTTTACAACCTTATCAAACTCGAGCGCAATACTGGTAATTTTATAACCAGCATCGGCTGGCTTGGCTGCGGTAGATCCTGAGGCTGGGGTTCCGGAGTCCTTGATCACGGCACCATAAGACGCGAAATGCAAGACAAATGTAAATCGATCGTAAAGCCCTGCTTGGTAAAAGGGAAGATCCCTTGTCAACGAAAACATCCGACCTAGTGGAATAGCAAAGGTGTTGCCGTAGGCCTCAGCAATGGCTTTTTCCTCGTTATTACCTACATGGTCACTAGCTTTGACTTGGAGGGCCACGGTCCCATCGTTAGGATTTATCCCTTCTAAAATAAGGTTGTTGTCGCGGTCGTATTGTGATAGCCAGAGGTCTTTGTACACGCTGAATACATTATAATCGGCGATGTTCTGGATTTCATTGCCATTCAGGGTGATGCGGAGATTTCGCACCAATGCTTTGCCTATATTTGAAACAATAGTACACTTGGTATTATTCCCCGAGAGCTCCAGGTCAAATAATAGTCTGATGGAACCGGGGAAAATCACGTCGTTTTGACCCATATTAGGAAGATCCACGTACAAATCTTCATTGGCACCAATGGTAGACGGTACATGGCTTATCTTCACCCTTTCATAGCAAACATAGTCTTGATTTCCTTATGCGGATCTATTTTACCAAAAACAGACATCTTTATTTATAGCGGTTTATTTGAAATAAATGGCTGATAATCCAGGATACGACTTTACTGAAGAAACAGATATCCAAGAGGAGCCTGAAGAGTTCAGTAGCGAGATCATTCGACCCGAGGATATTTCCGGAACAAGCACTACGCCCCAGGCGAGTGGGATAGAAGCGACTGAGACAGACACCACGACAGCAAGGGAAAGGTTGAAAAGGTCGAAGGTTGATAGCCTATACGAAACTCTTAGTGAGGAGCTGGGAGAGCCGAGTGCGAGATACTAGAATGAGTTTAAAGGAGACGGGAACCATTTTCTGTATGACGATTTAGAGCTTACAAAAAGGAATGGTGAGCTCATGAGTGTTGCCGAGATTCGAAGGAGGCTAGGTACGGGGCGCTTGCAAGCCATGGGGTTTACCAACTATACTACACCAAACAAAGGCAGTAAAATGAGAACTCAAAAACTCCTTAATAATTTTGATATCATCGAGAATAACCCTGTTGATATCGAAATGTTGCCGCTACTTGAGAATGTTCTCGATGACGCGAAGAGCCTTATGGAGGATACTTCCTTTACCGAAACCTTAGATGAATGTGAAAGAAGGGGGTTTAAGCGCGAGCTTCATACTCTCAGCGGTAACCTGGAGAGGTTAGAGACAAAGAAATCTACACCAGGTGTATTCAAGGAGCAACAAAAAATTTGGGATAAGGATATCCATAATCAGCTGAAGGCGATTAAGGAGACCCTCATGAAGATCGCTGGAGATGACATCTCCCTACGAGAAAAGCTCAGCATTCTATTCAAAGAGCAAGGGATCACTATAACGAGCATCCATTGGTGGGGCAGCAGGATCGGGTGCAGGAATTGGTGCTACAGGCAAGGGGTTTGTGGAAGAGCAGCTGGAGCGTCTCGACCGGTTCCTTAAATATCTAGCAGGCAAGGCTGGTGCAGCCTTGCCGGGTATTATTGGTACGATCGTATCGTTCTTCTTCCGGGTAGCCGCCAAGGTTGTGGAATTTGTAGCAAGGCATTTGTACATGGTCATAGCGGGTGCTGTAGGTGTCGTGGTGGCTTACGTCGGGGCTAAGAGGGGAAAAAGATCGTAAATTTACGTCTAATTTGTTGATCAACATATTAGACCTATTTCATCGCAATATACGCGAGTATCAGTCCTACTCCCAACGTGATAACGGTAGCCTTGATATCCTCATGCTGCTTGTAGGCTTCCTTGGTATCAGAATGAGGCGTGGTTTTCTTGATATGTTGCCTAGGAGGTGTGGTGAAGGATGCCTTGACAGCATGGCCAATGGTATTCAGATCTAGCTCCACACCTACACCTATGTTAGAGAACGCGATTAGAACGTTGTTGTTATATCCCACAATCTTTCCAATACAAAGTTCCATGTTGGAGGGGAGCATGTACACGCTGAACATCACAGCGAAATTTACTGGAGTCCGTGCATACTGCAGCACCTTTTGAAACTCGATGATGTCTTGACCTACGTTTTCCTCACGTAAAACCATGTCCTCGAATTTCTGCAGGAGAATCTGTCTAGCCGGGAAGTTATCGGCATTAGAGCCTAGGATTGAGGCTTTGGCACTCGCTTGGGATCCTAGTAGCAAGATCACGTAAACGCGAATACTTTCGCTAAGCTTCATCAGGCCCTCCGATGTCAGACCCTGGCTAGTGGGGATGATGAATTTGGCCCAATCTCCATCAACCTGCGGCCACCATCTACCACTCGTTAACGATGACGTCAGGGCTTTGAACTTGTACAAAGCGTTGGGATCCGCACCGTACTCACGACATACCCGCGCATACCCCGAGGTGGAGTAGGGGTTCTCGTACTGGGAAAAGCCTCCTTCGTAGGGCATGGGTGCCTTCATTCTCGCGAGAAAACGCCTCATGTGGTAGTACACGTGGAATTTGAAAATGGATTGAACGAGGGGTACCGAGCCACTCATGTGCTTGGCAGAAATCCCCGACGCCGTTGTTGCGCAATGGCAAGCGAAATTGACCTGGATGTTCCAACAGTACAAGGCTCGCCCCTCCCAATTTACACTCACAGGATCGTTTAACAGGTTAGTTCCAACTTTGATGGGGTACTTGGTGAACTGTGGGAAGGCCACGGAAATATGCTGAGTAGTAGACACGTAGAGGTCCTGATGCTCCAAGTTTGTTACACCGAGAGGCCACTCGCCTATATTGGATCTGTATTTTGTTCTGGGATTATAGATATATATATATTCATGTTTCTGTAAAGAAACATGAAGCAATTGTATGTCACAGATATAGAGAAACCTACGATATTTGAGGACTATCTGAGTGAAGGCACCAGGATCGCTTTAAAAAAAATTAGTATCCGAGCTATGTGGCTGAACCTTTTCAAAAAAAAGAACGATATCAAGATTTACAAAGCGACGCCTGGGTCGACCAATGATGGAGATTTTACCGTTGGGGATTTTGAAACCCTCATCACGATCGAGAAGGGTCTATATAGGATCGAGGATCTCGCTGCCATAGTCAACGACCATGCGGGAGGGAGGATCAAACTTTTCGTACTCAAGAAAGGAGTATGTAAAGTCAGAGTTAGTAAAGGGTATGTTGCGATAGTCGATAAAACACTGACGGATCTTATGGGGTATAATTTTGATACCAAGTCAATGTTTACTGAGGGCGACCATGACAGCTATTATAAGACTGACGTCTACAAACTGCTGAGATTTATTTGTCACCAACTCGATGAAGATTATTTCCTGCTTAATGGAAAAAAATCAAAGATACTAGCTATGCTTGCAACGAAGGAATTAAATAACTGGGGAGACATGTTGACGTGGAATTTTGCTACTCCTGTATACCTTCCTTTAAAGGGCTCGACCGATCGTCTTGAGTTCATGTTAACAGATTAATTTCACCACGATAAAAACGTTTCTTTCATGGGTATAACCATGAATATACTGATAAAATAAATATGACAGATATTACAAAGCTTTATCCGAGTTTACCACCGAGTGCACCTGATCAAGAAAATGAGGGGCATGTATATCGATTGAAGAAAATAGAGGAGATCGAACAATTTCTGCGAAGCGAAGTTAAGCAACGTGAAAAACTCGCTAAAAAATTTGGAATGCATGGAACCTGGATACACTATATGGACCACGGATTATTAGCGATAAGTGTGATCACTAGCAGTGTTGGTATTGCAAGCACGTTGAGTGGTATTGGAGTCCCATTAGCGGTAGCGATGGGTGGTATCTCCATAGCAGTTGGATTAGGACAAACAGCCTTAAAACAAGGTGGGAAATTGAACTATAGACGTAAAAAACACGACTCAATAAGACTCCTTGCAGAGACTAAGCTGAATTCAATAGTTGATCTTATATCAAGGGCGATTGAGAGTGGAGTGATAAGTGATTATGAATTCAGTCTAATAATTCAAGAGAAGCAACGCTATATGCTGCTTAAGGAGCAAATACGTCAGAGAACCAGAAAAATCGTAGAGTCGCTATGAACAAGAGAGACAGCAGCTAGTTGAGAAGGGACGCGAGGAGAGCAAACAGGAGTTTATGAAAAAACTTCAATCTGTTCAACATGTAAGCGACATCTAGACGAACCGCCAGCGTATTTATAATCTAATGTATATTGACAATACATTAGATGGTACCGAGTACTTCCCCGGTACTGGCATCAACCATGAAATTATTGTTCCCTTTTGTTTTGTCTCTAAATTTCTAACATATTCCTCGAGTACTTTCATAGCTGTGATTTCTAAGCATTCTTTACAATGAGGCCCGAGGGTCTGGGTAGAGATATCCTTGTATTTGACCTTTCGAATCGCGGCTATAATTTCACCCTTCTTCATGGTGGAGTAGCCATGGATTCTCAGCTCTCTCGCTTTTCTTTTCAAATCATTCATAGTTTATTTTGTATACAACATTAATATACAAAAATCTATCGAGTTTTAACTATACTACAACGAATGGTTCTTCATCGTCATCTGAATTAATAAGGTGCCTGGTCCTGGAAAGTTCCACTGGTTTATACTTACACTCCTCAAGCAAGACCTGTGGATAGTGCTTATTCCCTTGTCGATAGTAATGCTTAGTTTTATTATAAATATGCATTCACAGGATTGCTTCAGTAGTAGTGGTTGATCGTAGAAATACGTGTTTATTTTACCCTTTCATTCTTTAATTTTTGTGTTCAGGTATCTACCGTTCTTCACTGATGAGGTCGTGAACTTACTACCATATAATTTCTCTATCCTGGCCAGGATACACTTATATTTTTCCAGCCATTCAGGATGTTGATGCACATCAAATGACATGGTAAGCGAAGATCCATTATCGTATCTGGATGCACCATTTGAATAGAGCCCCTCTGGCGTTATGATTAATAGTGACGATATCTTGCTACCATGTTTATAACCGATCACGAATCGCTCATCCTTACCCTTGTTGGCTTGGATGGGATCGCTTGGTACAATTTTCTCAATTTGAACATCATCGATGCTTAGTACTGTTTGTTCTCTGAAAAATCACTGGTTTCAATATTATTTCCATAAAATTTGAACATCCCTTTATTTATATAAAAATTGAAGCCCAACTATGGATTTTAACAAACACAGTATCCACTATTGTAGGAGATCCACATGATATAATGTAGCCAACACAACATTTTTCCACATAAAATTAATCTTCGTCCACACTTATCGCATCTGTCATATTTATCAAGATCAATCCCGCATTCGTCGCAATATTCCTTGGTCATATTTATTTGATAGAACTTTGGTAACTAGCATTGGGAAATTCCCTTTACTCATATTCTATATAATATAAATATATACTATATATGATTATGTGTTGGTTATTGGCATTTATATATCATTTAATATTATTTTGTGTTGGTGACTGGCATTATAGGGAATTTCCCTTTGGTCGACGTCGACTGCGCCAGAACGAACATTCTCTATCTCTCTACTAATGAACAAGCCAATGGTAATTGATCTACGGTGTTCCCAGGCCACATCTAACCGTCTTTACTTTTCTAATTCGAACCCTGGACGATAATTTTAATTGAAACATGCACTTAGCAATTATAACCTAAAAATCGTCTATAAAATACTAGCTGTTAACCTGTTGTAATCCACAAATTTGCTAGATTAGCTGGTTGTATACACGTTTTTTTCCTATAAGAAAAGCGTTTCTGACCTGCTTCAATTTCACTAGCAAAATGCTTCTAGGCTGAAACTTTCTTACTTTTTTTTCTTCTCTTTTCTTTGTTTTAAAACACTATTTTCGTTGAGAAAAAAAGACTGTTATTTTTAGAATAATTTTTTCAGGATGTAACTTCAGTAAAATAATTGTGTTGATTCTTGACCTGTAATTGGAAATACGCGGGTTTTTTCCAATATAAGAAATTTTGAAAATCTTAGTATGACAGGTTTTAATTCCTGGAGACCTTCATATTTACATTTTTGTACAGTTATTTAATCACCATAATTTCAAAGCAGCATATATCATGCTATATCGTTTATGTGTGGAAAAGTAAATTAGTAAATTAGTGAATATTTTGTGAAAGGGATTGCATCTGAAATTAAAGATAGACCTAACTTAACTGTGTCACATAAAAATATGATAATGTTCCCCTGCGTACATTAAAGATAATTAACTCCTATATATACGGAGGTGTGGCACTCGAGGGCTAAAATATGCTGTTATCAGTAGCAAAAATCTGAAAATCATAAGGCAGAACCACATTTTTTTAAAATTACCCAGGGTTCCTCGACGTTGTCCATCATATTGGCTAGCGCTGAAACTGAACAAGACGCGGTTGGAAGCTAAGGAATCGTGGCTTAGAACTGAAGACATGCAAAGAAATGCCATGAGTGGTGCCAGGGAAAGAAACGGAAGTCTTAAGTAATTTTTTTCATTGGATTTGCAAGAATTTGAGGTACCCCACAATGAGAAGTAAAGAACAGAAACGCCTTTCTGATGTCTGATGATGAGGGATGGTCACATCTGGATAATATTCATTTTGTGATTTTAAGCTACCTATAGCTAGTACCATGCCGGCACTCCAGGGGCACATTTGTTATTAAATAATTAAGTGGTAAAGTAAAAGAGCTAAATATATTATTTTTATGTAGCTAGCTACACAAAAGATTTTTCAAGGCATTCTGTCATTTTAAATAAAGATAGCTGCTACCTGCTAGCTATTTGGACCTCCCATAACATTCCCACTTTCTCTGAGCTGGATAAGGTATTTGGTCCTAAACCTGGGACACATTTTATCTGTTTGAATTATTTTGAATCCTGAGAATCACTTTTGAACATGCTGTCAAAAACAGTTTATCGGCGTCTCTAAAAATGGCTAAATTCAGGAACTCAGAAACTATGATAGTAGCAAAAAAAAGTTTTCGGTTCATTTCATCAAACTGGTCTAAAAACATGTTTCAAGTTTCAAGTCATTATTTCAATTTTTTCTGAAGTAATAGGACTTTTACTTAGTATAGTTTTAGCATAGTTTTTCATACCGCTGACACCAAAATGGCTGCAGGGACTAATCGGTTTGAAATTAATTTATAATATTTTAATAACAACCTTTTTCTCTTTATGTGTTTTTATTTTCCTGCAAAAGTTGTTGCATAGCTTATGTATATGACATTATGATAAGTATGAAAAAGTTACTGTGCGACATGGGTTTTAAACCTTAAAAATTTCCAGCGAGAAATTTGAAAACTAATAAATGACAAAATCGCAAAAGTTTATCTTAAAAACTTTTAATTTTTGTTAATGTGAAAGTAATCCACTTGAAAAGGTTTCTGAGGTTTTATATGAAGAAATCTTCCATATTACCCATTATGGGGTAACTTGATGAACAATGAATTTTCCCGCAGGTGTTCTGTAGTATGTGTAATATAATTTTAAAAAATGTGATGTAATTTTCCTTTTAAGTTTTGACTTTTAAACCCAGCTAAAAATCTTAGCCTTGTCCTTTCCATACTTAGTCTAGCTAGCTATAGCAAAAAAGTTTAATATTCAAACTTGACCTATTTTACTGAGTATTAAGTAATAAATGCTAGTTTAATCTTTAATCTAGGTATAGGGGAGCTAAGCTACCTGTAAGAACAACATCAAACAACGTCGAGGCTGTTCTCTTTTGTAAACAAAACCAAAACTTCGACAGAAAAACTTTCGGACACAATTTTTTATTTTCAGCGAAAAAATTTTCGGACAAGATTTATATAGTCAAAAAATGTAAGTCTTTTGAAGGAATTTTAACCAAAATTCAAAAGTAATGATTACGGGAAATGACACAAAAAGAAGGCTAGAAGCCTTTATACTTTACACATATTCAACCAAGATCTAAAAAAGGGTCTTTAGTACCCAACTTTATAGATAGAGCCTCAGACAAATGTGGAAATAACGAAAATAATAAGTTCAAAAACTGACGTTTTTATTGATTTTTTGATTACCTTATAAAAAATTTCTATAAACTGGTAAAAATTAAATAAAAACAAAATTTTCGGACAAAACAACTTTCAGCAGACACAAATTTTAGACGGAAAAATTTTCGAATAAAAAAAAAGGATTTGCAAGAATTTGAGGTACCCCACAATGAGAAGTAAAGAACAGAAACGCCTTTCTGATGTCTGATGATGAGGGATGGTCACATCTGGATAATATTCATTTTGTGATTTTAAGCTACCTATAGCTAGTACCATGCCGGCACTCCAGGGGCACATTTGTTATTAAATAATTAAGTGGTAAAGTAAAAGAGCTAAATATATTATTTTTATGTAGCTAGCTACACAAAAGATTTTTCAAGGCATTCTGTCATTTTAAATAAAGATAGCTGCTACCTGCTAGCTATTTGGACCTCCCATAACATTCCCACTTTCTCTGAGCTGGATAAGGTATTTGGTCCTAAACCTGGGACACATTTTATCTGTTTGAATTATTTTGAATCCTGAGAATCACTTTTGAACATGCTGTCAAAAACAGTTTATCGGCGTCTCTAAAAATGGCTAAATTCAGGAACTCAGAAACTATGATAGTAGCAAAAAAAAGTTTTCGGTTCATTTCATCAAACTGGTCTAAAAACATGTTTCAAGTTTCAAGTCATTATTTCAATTTTTTCTGAAGTAATAGGACTTTTACTTAGTATAGTTTTAGCATAGTTTTTCATACCGCTGACACCAAAATGGCTGCAGGGACTAATCGGTTTGAAATTAATTTATAATATTTTAATAACAACCTTTTTCTCTTTATGTGTTTTTATTTTCCTGCAAAAGTTGTTGCATAGCTTATGTATATGACATTATGATAAGTATGAAAAAGTTACTGTGCGACATGGGTTTTAAACCTTAAAAATTTCCAGCGAGAAATTTGAAAACTAATAAATGACAAAATCGCAAAAGTTTATCTTAAAAACTTTTAATTTTTGTTAATGTGAAAGTAATCCACTTGAAAAGGTTTCTGAGGTTTTATATGAAGAAATCTTCCATATTACCCATTATGGGGTAACTTGATGAACAATGAATTTTCCCGCAGGTGTTCTGTAGTATGTGTAATATAATTTTAAAAAATGTGATGTAATTTTCCTTTTAAGTTTTGACTTTTAAACCCAGCTAAAAATCTTAGCCTTGTCCTTTCCATACTTAGTCTAGCTAGCTATAGCAAAAAAGTTTAATATTCAAACTTGACCTATTTTACTGAGTATTAAGTAATAAATGCTAGTTTAATCTTTAATCTAGGTATAGGGGAGCTAAGCTACCTGTAAGAACAACATCAAACAACGTCGAGGCTGTTCTCTTTTGTAAACAAAACCAAAACTTCGACAGAAAAACTTTCGGACACAATTTTTTATTTTCAGCGAAAAAATTTTCGGACAAGATTTATATAGTCAAAAAATGTAAGTCTTTTGAAGGAATTTTAACCAAAATTCAAAAGTAATGATTACGGGAAATGACACAAAAAGAAGGCTAGAAGCCTTTATACTTTACACATATTCAACCAAGATCTAAAAAAGGGTCTTTAGTACCCAACTTTATAGATAGAGCCTCAGACAAATGTGGAAATAACGAAAATAATAAGTTCAAAAACTGACGTTTTTATTGATTTTTTGATTACCTTATAAAAAATTTCTATAAACTGGTAAAAATTAAATAAAAACAAAATTTTCGGACAAAACAACTTTCAGCAGACACAAATTTTAGACGGAAAAATTTTCGAATAAAAAAAAATCGAAAATTTTTTTCGTTCGAAAATTTTCCTTGCTAACGTAATTACCTAAACGCAATTTCCAGAACAAAAACGCACTGTTTTGCATCAAAAATTGGATAAAAAAAAGATTGTTATTGTGTGGTCAGAATTCATGATTGGAGTATAGCCAATGCAAATTTAAAGCAATGCAGGGTCTAACACATTTCTCCCCTGGCTAGTAATATAGAATCCGAGAAATTAAATGCTGATGATGAGCATATCGCTTCTTCCAAAACTGCGTCTTTCATTTAGAGTTTTATATCACAAAAAAGTGGCGCGAGGAGGCCGTAAAAAGTGAGCAGATTACGAAAATAATTATTAGTAGTAGTAAAAGGAGGAACAAAAACTGAATAGAAAAACACCAAACCTAGTACACATTTGATAGTGTGGTTCTTACACAAGTCTTAACCCTATTCGGTTCGGGGCGGATTTTGTCACCCCCCGAGCCTCTTGTGCAATGCTTCATGATTGTGATACCTACTCAGTCCTTATATTTATCTATTAGACACCTGTGTGCTAAATATTTCGGTCCCACACCTCTCAGAGATTTAGATATTGGCTATTACTCGAAAATACCCCTAAATATCTCTATGAAATCCTTATAGTCGGCAAAATATAATAACTTTCGTTAGAATTATCCATAGGACTTGAGACTTACAAGACTTTCTTTAATTCAGGGGAATCTTTCTGACAATTTTGGTCATGTGATTAATCCGATTACCTGATTTTTTCGGATTTTACCTGATAATAGTCTAATTCTCTTTAGATCATAAGTAATTGAATTTTGGACAGACAGTGGTAAATTAAGCAAATTTAAAGCTTACGATGACATCACAGAAAAAGTACTGACATAAGCAAAATTTTTTGCTGCTATTGTGTTTCTTTTATGACGTACTATGAGTGTATCAAGTTTGATTTATTTTTAAAAAAGTCTTTCAAAAATACTATTACCTCGCGGTAATAATATGTCCGAAATACCCCAGATCGAATAGGGTTAAGCTTTGTCAAAAGTTTTCATATTTTCACATAAGTACTTATTGTTTTTACGATATCTCTGGATGTTAAGCCATGATACACTTCAACTTAAAACAATTTCACAAAGGTGAAGATGTGTTATAATAAAAAGCAATATCACACATTTAACAAATCCTAAAAATAAAAACCGAAAATTATGTATTGAAGTTAAATAATAAACGTTTCCAGAAGACTGATAAACAACGGCTTTCTACGTAATGGAGAAATTAAAAATACAGTGGAATCCCCCTAAAGCGGACACCCTATAAAGCGGACAGCCCTCTAAAGCGGACAAAAATTTTTGCACCGGCAGAATTTAGGTCAAACTCTCATAAAAAAATCTCTATAAAGCGGACGATTATAAAGCGGACACTCTATAAAGCGGACAAAAATCTTTGCACCAAATGACAGTTTCCCTTATAAACACTCCCTATAAAGCGGACAATGGAAAAATAACGAGATGAAATGTCACTTTTTCTTAAAATTTAAACCATTTTACTTAGTACATCTTTGAGTTTTGTTATTTACCGAGTCCAACACTTTCCTTATATTTTTCTCGGCCCACTCAACTGCCTTTTCAACACCAATTAATTGGTACTGGGCAGGAATTTCTAGTCCGTAGCCAGCACCACGGTTCACTCGCTTCCCAGTCACTTTACATCCGATGGTACAGTTAGGAAGCGACATGAATTTGTTGAATAGTTTGCTAAGGTTTTTAGGGACGTGCCCAACTACTTTATCGTCATCTGTAACAGCTACAGCAAACTTGTCATGTTCGTTATCTTCTTCCGCTTTTAAACAAAAATTCTCTTCTCCGACTTTTGGGCTCCATATGTCCATGTAAGCATGGTATCCACGGATAAACGAGTCGAAGCGATATTCTTTCTGTTTTATAAGGATAATCTCAATCTGTTGGTCAATGTTTTTGAGAAGCATCTCATTTAGTTGAACGTTCGACATATCTGTGTTCTCTTCAGCTTCTTTAACTTTAAAATAGCATTCGAATCGTGAAGACATTGCAGCGTAAAATTTTAAACTGGAAAGAATTTCGAATTTTGAATTTCTAATGCACATTCAACATGGCAATGTCGAAGCAGCAGCTTGCTGATAAACTAGCGAAGAAAACTTTATCATTAGATGATAAGATCAAGTTTTTGGATTTCGCCAAAAAAAATCCAGAACTTGGATGTAGAAAACTAGCAGACATTTACAAGATTGGAAAGACAGCCGCAGCAAATATTTTAAGAGACGAAAAGAAAATTCGTGAACAACATGAAATTTTTCGTGAGAAAACAAAAAAACGTAACCGCCATGGCAAGTATCACAAGATAAATGAGATCTTATTCGAATGGTACAAAAGATGTTGCGCTTCTAACATCTACCCTAATGGTGTAATGCTTAAAGAGGAGGCGTTGGAAATTAAGGAAAAACTTCAGAACAGCGATTTTGATAATTTCTCCGCCTCTGACGGTTGGTTGGATCGTTGGAAAACAACATATTCCGTCAAAGAACGTCGTATTGTTGGTGAAGCTGGTGACGTTTCTACAGAAACGGTTACTTCCTGGATGGAGAGGATCAAAGAATTGGTTGAAGGTTATTCACTAGAAAATATTTGGAACATGGACGAGTCTGGCTGTTTTTTTAAAGCTCTACCGGCCAAAGGGTTAGTGGAAAAAGGAAAACAAGCAAAAGGTGGGAAAAAGTCAAAGCTTAGATTAACTGTCGCTTTTTTTGTAAATGCAGCTGGGGAAAAGATCGACCAGCCTGTTGTTATCTGGAAGAGTAAAGTCCCGCGTTGTTTTAAAAAATTGAAAGATCCATCGCGTCCAGCTAACGTTCACTACTTTTCAAATCCTAAATCTTGGATGACATCTCAAGTAATGGAAACTGTACTGGCACGTTTTAACAGAAAACTTTTATTTGAGGACAGAAAAGTTATTCTTTTTCTGGACAACGCCACCTGTCATCCGGAGTCAATGATAGGCCAGTTTTCACAAATCAAAATCATTTTCTTACCGAAGAACACAACTTCAAGGCTTCAACCACTCGATGCGGGGATCATCCAAAACTTCAAGGTGAAGTACAGAAAAAGACTGGTCAAATACGTGCTTGCAAGGATCCAGGAGAATAAATCTGCAACTGAAATTATCAAGAGCGTAGACATACTTATGGCTATTCAATGGGTTCAAGATGCGTGGAAAAAAGTAACCAACTTGACCATCAAAAATTGTTTCGAGAAATTTGGCGTAGTTCAAGGAGAAAGTGAATTGATGGAAGATCAAGAAGATGACTTGGAATTTGAAGCTCTGGTGAAGGAATTAACTGAAGATATGTCTGCTGCAGAACACATCGATTTTGACGCCGATGTTCCAGCTTCGGAGCCAAGAATTAACGAATTAGAAATAAATTGGCGACATCAAATCCGAGAAGCTAGCATTAACGCAATTGAAAATCCAGAGATGGCATGTCAGGTCGAAGAGATTTCCGAGGATGATGATGAGAGTGAAGACGTGGTTGAAGAAGAAATGCTTGGTTTCACCGAGCTAATCACTATGCTTGATAAAATTAAGCGATCTACTATTTTTGATGATACATGCCAAGAAATGTTGTCAACCATTACGAAAAAGATTGAGGAACTTCAGCTTCAAAATAGAAAACAATCCTCAATCAAAGATTATTTCAAATAGGGAGAAAAACGTGTATTGAAAGACCTATAAGATAAATGAAATATATCTTCGTAATATAACTTGGTTTCTTAGTTTATAACCTTAGCAACACTTCAAGGTTGGTTGCAACACCGACAAATTTGAGCTGCTAAACTTACTTTACACAGCCAACTTGGGTTCTTTGCTCGATAAGCTAAATCTATTGATGTTGCCGTCTACCCTAGTGTTGCAAGTCACCCCATGATACCCGCCAGTACTACAAAAAAAGCTTTTTTGGTCAAAATTAGGTCTAAAACTAATTTTTTGGTCAACTTCCTATAAAGCGGACATCCCTCTAAAGCGGACACTTTTTTTTGCACATATGGTGTCCGCTTTAGAGGGATTCCACTGTAACACAACCCTTGAACTTACTTCGCCAAAGAATCTATCAAACTTTGCCCAGCTAGAAAAAAATCCTAGATCCGCCCCTGATTGTAAGAGTTAGGGTTCATAAAAAGCTATAATTGATGTCTTGTGTAAACTTTTTATAACGGACACCATCGGGACTTTTGTTGAGTCTCAATGGTGTCCTCTATAGAGAGATTTCACTGTATTTAAAAATTAGGAAATTGCATGGACGACTTAAATCTATGTTCTATCTGCAAGAGTAGATATATTTCATATGTCATTTTCAGGTTAAAATGGATGTTCATCTTTATATTTTGAACCTATTAACCGTATAACACAGGTCTCAGCAACTTGTGAAAAAAATACAGCACACGTCCTTTGCTTTTAATAAATATATATTTTTATTTTAAAGTTTGAAAACAATCATTTTCCATTTTCTAGATACGCTGTCAATTTTTTTCCGAAGCATGTTATCAAATTTGAAAAAGAACTAAAGAGGACGATATCATACGCCACTGCATTGACAAATCACGCTTAATTCAAAAAGAAATGATCAAAAGATAATCTTCCTTTATGAATGGTAGCGAGTCATTTGTGAATATGCGGAATATTTGTATATAATCAAAACAATATAACAAGTAAAATTAGAAGGACCACTAAATATATTTAGTGTTCATAAGTGTTGACAATCATTCTAGTGTGGCTTTTGATTTGTCCCCTCAAAATACAATTTTTGGCTCTCAACTCCCTGACTATCCAAGAAAGTGAAGATCTTACACTTTAAATAGATACAGTTGACTCTCCCTACTTCGAATTCCCACGGGGGAAATTTTTTTGTTCGAATTATAGAAAGTCTTTGTAATTTAAACTTTCAGCTTCAGAGAGTGAAAATTCAAATCACAGAGAGAAATTACCTTATTTCAAAATCAAGAAAACATAATTTAAGTTTCATTCAATCTTTTATCCCTCTAATAATAGCCGTATTCCGTCTGTCTGGCCGTGCGTCGTTTTGTCTTTTTGTTACGAAAACACGAAATGCAATATATAAAGGACGGGCGACCCCGTGGATTTTTCCACAGGTTAACGACTAGTCTCTAATTAATAATAGCCGTATTCCGTCTGTCTGTCACGCAAAATGGCTACCGATATCCCCTTGATCTTTCCGCGATTTTTAAAATCCAGGTGGCTGTTTAAACGAAAATCTTATTATTGATTAAAATATATTCAAGATATTAATTTATCTTTTTAAATAATTTAATTATTTCAATTTACTAACCTTAATTAAAAAAATAAGTTAAGTGATTAAAATGAATGCATTATTTAAATACGCCATTTTTAATAATAATTACCACCGTGATCTCAATCGCCGCTTCCGCTCAGGAGCTACAGAAAACAAATAGGACATTTTTACTGACAGTTTTACTTACTTTGTTTTGACCGCTCGCACGTAGTATACCAAAACGCCTTATTCTTTAAAAAACCAATCTAAGATTTTCGCGGCCTGGAGATGCCAAAGAAGGAACATGATGAAGAAGACCATTTTGGTTTTGAAAGTGGTCGTGGTCAGTGCTACGTTTGTAGGTCTGTTTGACCTTTTTTGTCATCTGAAAGCTTTTGATTTTGTAATATTTGTTACCTATATGTTTTTACATGTTCAGATAAATATATTGTCACGTTTTTAGCCATGTAAAAATCTTAAACGCACTATTTTAAGATATTTGGCTAGGAATGAAGCTTATCATTCTACAGCCAGCTAGCTAGCTACCCTTAGTTATTACTATTCAGTTTGGTATAACAGCTTTTTATCATAGCCAATATTATTTATTTTTAAGTTGAAGTTGTGTCTAGCTAGCTAGCTAGCATCTTAGGTACCTCTGGATAAAAGCCAAAGTAGCCAAATGCACTGTTTGGCTGCAACACAGTTCTTATGCTAAATAAATGCAGTTAGGCAGCTACCACTTTTATTACTGTTATGAAAACTTATGCTGCTAAATAAAATTGCTGAGTATTTTTTTTAACTGAACAGGATAACGACAGGCAGTTTCCTGAATTTTTTTAACCGAAATCGCGATTAAGTTTTTTTAAAAATGGTGTTACGCCTATACTCATCTGCGTCACTGTTTACCTGTACTAACTGCTCAGTCCAGTGTTAGCAACGGGCTGTTTTTCTGTTTTACAGAAGTTGCAATAACGTTTTTTTTGGAAAAGGCTATTATACCTATATGGATGTGTCACATGTACTAAGCACTCAGCTTGGAGTAACATTTCTTTTGAACTTTTACCGGAAACATTCTTCAAAAAATAAAAAAGGTTGGTCAGCGGTTTTTGCTATGACGGGGTAAAAACGAATTGCAATCTGTGTTTGTATTTTAGCTTAAAACGTGGAATTTTTGAAAGAATTATTATACCGGAAATAACATGAATTGTGTGCACTTTACTCGATTTACTACATACCATATACATGTACTAAAGCGCTTTACCTGAATGTGTGGTACAGTTGACGATTAATAGCTCATTCTGGTGTTCAACGCCGGGTAATACAGTTACTTGTGGCCTACCCCGGCAATTCAACAGAGTGTTTCCTGTGCCATGATTAATTTGTTAACGTTTACTGCACCTTATTCTGCAAAATAAAATTATGTTGACTATCTTTTTTTTTGCTATGACGGGGTAACAACGGGTTGTAAACTGTGCTTAAAGGGTATTAAGCATAAACATGTGCGACACGGTTTACCTGTGCTAAGCGCTCAGTCCAGTGTTAACGACGGGCTGTTTTCTGTGTTTCTGTTAAACCGAAGTTGCGATAAAGTTTTTTTGGACAAAAGGTATTGTAATGAATGCGCGGCATTGTTTACCTGTACTAAGCGCGCTGCCCGGAGTAACATTCGTTTTCGAATTTTCACCGACATATGTATACTTGTACTAGAGAGTTCCACCTGAATGTGTGGAATGTGTTTACGGTTCTTTTTAATTGCGCCACAGGATTTTTAAATGCTGGGTAACACTTTTACTTGTGGCTTACCCCGGCGTGCGACGACGGGTCCCCCGGCAAGTTTTCATAGTTTACACAAAAAAAACTGTTGAATATTTGATTGCTTCACATTGGAGAGACGATTTCTTTCAACAATACGAGTTGCATCACCAAGTAATTTTCTGAACCCTAACTGAAAAACTGTTCGAATTATAGAAAGTTTCGAATTAGAGAAATTTGAATTGTAGAAAGTTTTTATTAAAAGTTTCTTAAGGAAAGTTGACGGTGACTGAGCACTTGTTCGAATTATAGAAATATTCGAATTATAGAGATTTGAATTAGAGGGAGTCAACTGTACTTTAGTTTGTTTATTATATATTACAGAGCTGGAATGTCCTACTACAAAGCATTTCTTTTTGTAAGTTCGATAGTATTACCTGTGAGCCAGCAGCACCATCTGACAGGGAAGTTACAAAAACACCCTCAGAAGTCGCCGTCGAAATTCGCTGTCTGTAGGACTAAATTTTGCGACGTCCAGTAGGCAATGAAACTAGACATCCAACAGACATCTTAGTTTGACTATGTCCACTGCGTATGTCCACTGGATAAATCTTAAATCTGGACAAATCTTATTTATCTATTACATACTTACATGTCCCATACCTGCCAAAGGCTTGGCCAAGACTTATAAATATAATTGGTAAACTTTAATTCGAAAAAGTCTATTGACAGTTATGGAGGAGGTGGAACATAGGGCTAACTCTTTCCACGGACGTACTTTGAACCTACTGTAGTAGTTATCTATCATCAGATAAAAAGTATTCTTCTGATAAAAGGAGCTAATCACATATAAACATAAAGTCTGATATCAGATGCTGTGACACCATCTTGGATCGTGTTTAGAGAGCGAGCCGAAACTCACGGCATCCGATATATACCTAGTAAAATATATTACAATCCCTCTTTTTCTCGAAGTTATTGTTGTTGATTTCTTGATTGTTTGTTTTATAACATGTTCACATATTTGCTTTTCAACTCAGTTCCTCTGCACGTACATAAAACGTTTTTGTTCTTCAGCTATACACATCGGTCTTTTACTATATACATCGTATCGTTCGTCTGCTATATATATACATCGTTTATCATTATCGTTCTTGTTATCATTATCTTGTTATCGTTCTTATTTTTTCTCTAAGTCTTCTTCTTGCGCTTCGGATTGATGATGACGTAACGCTCTGTAGTTTTTCTTTGTCGTTTCGGGTAGGTTTTTGCACCGTTCTTGTGGTTTTTCTTTTCGTATAGATCTTCTTCTTTGTTATGGCCATCATTCGGTTTAGATTGTTGGTTCTCATCAAAATTCGCATTGCTTGAGCAGGTACAAGGGTCTGCCCTGTTTCGCGCGTTAGAAACACTCGATTGCTTACCCTTCGCAGATCTATACAGTTTCGCGTGTCCGTTTGCTCGTAGAAACGTTTTTCCTTCCTTGTTTCGAACCATGATGCTTCGTTTGTATACTTTAATGATGGTGAAGACTTCCTTTAACCAGGGCGGTGAAAGTTTGTTTTTGTTGTCGGTAAGATTTTTCAACAATACCTTTTGTCCGACTTCAAAAGTGACAGTTTTTGCCTTGCGGTTCTGGTCGGTGTTTTCCTTGGATTTCTGTTTGTGCTTTTCATCATTCTTGTTTACTTCTATATCCAATTCACTGTTGCTTTTCACAAGTTGACTAACGTCAGGAAGATCATTCGTTAGCGGTCTACCGAACATCAGTGTTGCAGGTGGAACTTTAGTTACGGTATGAGGTGTGGTTCGGTAACTCAAAAGGAATGTGTCAAGAGTTTTACGCCAATCCTTTCCAGTGATGACAGCAGTTTGATTGTGTCGCTTCAATGTGCGGTTAAATCTCTCAACCTCACCATTAGCTTGTGGCCAGTATGGAGTTGTACGCCGGTGTTTTATACCATGTTGTTGAAGGTATCGGCTGAATTTGAAGGACGTGAATTGTGAACCGTTGTCAGTTACAATTGTTTTTGGATAACCAAAAATACTAAAGGTTCGCTTCATAACATTTATTATGTTTTGCACACCAGTGTTCTTGATAGAAGAAACTATTGGGTATCTGGATCTGTAATCAATCAAAACTAACAGGTTGTCACCAGAGGGATAAGGGCCTTGAATGTCCATTGCAATAGTATTCCAAGGTTGTTTGGGAATTTCTGTTGGTTGTGACGGTTCATGCCTAGTGGTGGAGGGTGCAGTTACTTGGCAGGCATGACAGGTAAGTGTTAGATCTTCGATTTGTTTGTTCATCAGCGGCCACCAAACTTTTTCACGTAATAGTAGTTTAGTTTTGGTTGTTCCTTGATGCGTAGCATGTGCTATCTGCAACATTTTCTGTTGTAGAGTGCTTGGGATGACAATTCGTTGTCCTTTGAGTAAAATGTTATTCACAGAGGATAACTCATGCTTTGCATGTCTGTATGGATTCAAAGCAGAATCTTTTGGCCAGGCCTTCGAGTTAATGGCTTTGGTGACTTTTTGAAGAATGATGTCTTTTGCAGTTTCATCTTGTATCTCTTCGATATTGCAGCTTTTAGGTACTGCTTCTGCTGCTGTAAAGTTGATAAAGGATTCAATTGAGTCGTCAGTTTCTCCTTCACTGTCTGTACAAACAGGGTCTCTTGATAGTATGTCAGCAGCATTTTTGGCACCAGAAATGTATTTTAATTTGTAGTTATACCCTTGTATGCGAAGAAGCCATCTCTGGATCCTCGGTGGTGGAGATGTGGAAGTTGGTGACATTACGTGCAAAAGACTCTTGTGATCAGTGGTGATATCGAAGTCACGGTCATATATGAAAAAGTGAAAGTGTGTGCAGCCAAAGGCAACTGCGAGAGCTTCTCGTTCTGTTTGTGAGTATCTCTGTTCAACAGGTGTTAATGCTCTACTTCCATATGCTACCGGCTTGAAGTTTCCATCTTTCTGTTTCTGTGTAAGTATGGCACCAAGACCATACGGACTTGCATCAACAATTATGTCTGTTTCCGCCTCAGGATTGTAAAATGCCATAGTTTCAGAAGTGCAAAGTTTTTCTTTGAGTAAATCAAATGATTTCTGTTCAAGATCTGTCCATATGAATGGTGTATTTTTCTTGGTGAGTTTCCTCAGTGGAGCTGATAATGTACTGTAGTCTTTGATGAACTGACTGCAATAATTTACTAGACCAAGAAAGGATCTGACTTCTGTCGATGTTGTTGGTGTTTTGAATTTGTTGACTGCAGTGACTTTGGAAGGGTCTGGAGATATGCCATCTGTTGTGAGAGTATATCCACTAAATAAAATTTTATTCTTGCTAAACTCACATTTTTCTGGGTTGACACGCAGGCCATTCTCAGAAAGATTACGAAGAACCTTATCGAGATTGCGGTCATGCTCAGCTTGTGTTTTTCCCCAGATAAAAATATCATCAGAGATGTTCTTTGCCCCTTCACAATCAGCAATTACCATTTCAATATTTTTCTGAAAATGTTCAAAGGCACTTGAAATACCATATATGAGACGCTTGTATCTGAAAATTCCTTTATGGGTAATGAAGGCAGTAATGTTTCTGCTTTCTTCGGCTAACTCAATTTGATGGTAGCCTTCTCGCAGGTCAATTTTTGAGAAGACAGTGGCTCCATTTAATAATGGTAGGATTTCTTCCAGTTTTGGAATAGGATGCTTCTCTCTGATAATGGCAGTGTTTGCTCTGCGCATGTCCACACACAATCTAATTTTGCCATTTTTCTTAGGTACTGCGACAATTGGTAAAACCCACGAAGTTGGTCCATTAACTGGCTCAATGATATCTAATTTCAGCAGTCTATCGAGCTCTGCTTCAACTTTCTTTCTGGTGTGAAACGGCAGTCTCCTAGTTGGTTGCTGGATGGGGGTGACATCTGGATCAATATGGAGTTTCTGTTTGAAGTTGTTAAGTTTTCCCATTCCTTTGAATACCTTGTTGTTTTTGTTGAGGACTTGTTCTGTTGATACTGGTATGCCTTTTGACAGACTTCTGCTACCTAACTGGAATGTTCTATGGTTGATGGGTGTTGTAGCTGGTCCAATTCGTAATAGATCTAGCTGCTCAGCTGTTTTGTGACCAAGTAAATTGCCTCCTTGACCAGGTATTACGTAGAATTTTGCTAGTATTTTATGGTGATTTGCTGCAACTGTAGCTTTGAAGGTACCAGTGATTGGGAGCTTCTTAGTAGCATTGTATGGGTAGATTCGGGCATTGGATTTCTGAAGCTGGATGTTGCTGAATAAGCGTTTATAGGTTCGAAAATCGATGATATTTGTTGTGCTTCCAGAATCAATGATAGCAGTCATTTCGCTATTGTTTACTAGAACGGGGAAGTTATTTGACTTCGTAGTGTTCATCTTGTATAGGTAGATATCCTCATCTTCGTCATCAGAGTTTTCATGGTTGGTTTGATGAACTTGCTGTTTATTTTTGGTGCGGCACATTTTTGCAAAATGTCCTTTAATACCACATTTGTTACATGTTTTATCTCTTGATCTCCGACATTCATGACTTTTGTGGTTCTTCATACCACAGCGACCACATTCTGGTTTGTTGAATGATTTGGTTGGGTTGTTCCGATGTGGTGGTGCATTGTGTTTCCTATGGCTACGATGAGGTGGTCTACGCCCATGTAGTTTGTTGATTTGTTCAGAGCTTTCTTCTTCAGTGTCATGTTGTGTTTGTTTACCATTAGCTATTTCTTTGTTTTGGTGTTCTGCAGATTCAAAAAGTCGTCCAAGGTCCTGTGTTTTCTGGAGATTCAAATCAGTTTCCATAAGTAAACGTTTGCGGAATTTAATATTCGATGTTTTTGCTATGACCATGTCTCGGATTTCATTGTCAGTTTCTGATCCATATTCACAATATAAGGAAAGTTGTCGTAGACGGGTAATGAATTGATCCGTACTTTCCCCTACTTGTTGTGAGGCTTGGTGAAATTTATGCCTTTCGAAAGGTATGTTCTTTTTGACTGAAAAATGTTCATCAAATTTATGGAGGGCTTCTTCAAATGTTGTTCCAGGATCAGAGAAAGTTTCAAATATTTCCTGGCATTTAGGTCCAATCATGTGGAGTAAAATTGCCCTCTTTCTTTCATCATCCCTAACTCCACTTGCTAGTATGTAGTATTTAAGACTGGTCTGCCATTTCGTCCATCGTTGACCAACTGAAGTCGGTTCTCCATTTGGGTCAAAGGGTGGTATGGCTGGAAGTTGCAAAACGGACATGCTAGCTGCACAGAAATGCTCAGAGCGCGCGCACAAGTATAACTATCGCTTGAAATTACAAAGGACAGCCTAGCAAAGTTTCCTTTCGCACAGTAAGAGTCAACAAAATTTGTTGTTTTGATTCGAAAATTCACACGTCTTGTTTCACGCGAGATTGCTTTGTAATTATGAAATATACCTCTCCATGAGTTCTTGGAATCCTCGTCGCCAATTTGTAGTAGTTATCTATCATCAGATAAAAAGTATTCTTCTGATAAAAGGAGCTAATCACATATAAACATAAAGTCTGATATCAGATGCTGTGACACCATCTTGGATCGTGTTTAGAGAGCGAGCCGAAACTCACGGCATCCGATATATACCTAGTAAAATATATTACACCTACTTAGCCTAAATTTTAAATTGGCTGTGTAATACGTCCTTTAGTGTGGCGGCGAAAGGTTACAGACTTACGAGGTCTCTTTTAACTACTCAAAAAACCACTATCGAGACAAACTTAAATTCTTTTTATAAGCTGTTAAGGAGATGACGTAAATAGGTTGCGCTGGATGTTGACATTGTGTTGCTGTTTTTCACAGTTTGTACACCTTGCATGTTTCACAACACGATTTTCAAGTGATGAGCACTTCGTCTATAGGTGATCAAAGATAATTACTTGTTGACTTGCGAATCTGCCAAATGCAGCAAGTGGCAATTACTAAATAAGTTAGTACGGACATAAAAATGGAAAAATTGATAACTAATGTCCACAAACCTTTACACAATCGACGTTTCTAAATTTAAACAATAAAAACTAAAATTAAACACAGTTGAAAGTTGAAAATGTGAAAAAACGTTCTTGCTTTTTATCAAGCATCTACCACCAGAATATATTTCTTTAAATATTATGGAAAAAAAGTTTGAAGAAAATTAAAAACTTTCAAAATTTTTAATTAATTGATTTGTAGTTGCATTAAGTACAAAATCTTTATTTCGTAATGTCAACCCAACACCATTATTTTTTCGAAACACTGACAGCCATTTTCTTTAGATGACGCTGATAAATTTTGATACAGAAAAAATTTGTCTTAACACTTATTAGTAGGATTGTTTCCACATTGTTAAAGAATGTGACACATCTTATTTTAAGATCTGACAGAAAGGATTATTTTAGTTAACCCATTTTTCGGTCACATTGTTCCAAATGGGTTTTGATATATCTTAACGCAGATTGGCTACACCTGAAGTATGAGTAACGAGTGAATATTCGTCGTCGAGTTAGTAGCCAATATCAATAGTAATAGTTCGTGCGATTTTTAGTCACAACGAAACACAACAAAAGTACACGAACCATCAATTTGTGCACGTGAGTAAAATGTAGTTGATGAACAGTGTTTAGGATTTCATCTGGATGAAAAAATACAAAAGAATTTGGACAAATTTAATGGTATTAAATATGATCTCAACTTTTGTAGGTGCGTAGGCCAGAGATTAAGAATATCTTAGCTTAAGAATAAAATAACTTGAATCCAGAATTAATAATAAGCAATTATTTCCGAACAGTATTTCCTATTTTTAGGGATTTTTTTGTAATAAGATAATTGCCACATTTAAAAACACACATAATTCCAAAAGAACATTTTAAAATGTTTTTATTAAAGTATACGTTAACCTTATTCCTGCTGGGCTTTTTAGGGGCTCCTCAATGGTGGGGGGGGGGGCTTATTCGACCCTCCCCCCCCTTTGTAATTTTTACAGTTGTTGTCCGTTGGTCTTGAAACTTACAACAAGTGTTGTCCAGGTATTAATAAGCAATTTCGTGAAAAAAAGTTTGATAACGTCAGCATTTTTGGTGATGACGTCTCAAATTCGGTGACATATAGAAAATAAAGCACTAACTTTGAATTTTATTAACGATTTTGAATGCGATGAATTTAGTAACAATAATAACACAAAATAATATAACAATATAAACTAAGAAGTCACTTAAAGCTTTTAAAACATGTAAAAACATTTTTTAGTAAAAAGTAGGAAAAGTCACGAATAGGGTTAACAATAATTATCTCTTTTAGGCGAATTTTTTAATATGTAAACTTGTTACAACATACTTTGAAGACTTTACTTTTCATACATTCGAATATCAGACCCCTTGTGAGGTTTTTATATATAAAACGTCAAAATTCGTCTTAATTTTTCTTAACATAAAAATATCAGATGTAACTGTGTTATGTTTACTGTTATAAAAACTTTAGGAGTATCCGCCTTTTGGAAAGTTGATATATTCAGAATTCTTTTTCAGAATTTTTTCAGAGAAAAACAAATAAGAATAAGGTCAGCCACACAAGCTTCTTGAGAGTAAAAACATATTTGTTGACCTATTTTTCATCGAAAAAAACATAATGATAAAATAGATATTTGTAAAGAAATCATAAACGTTTGTTTTACTTTAGAAAAAAAGAAACAAAAAAGAAAACATTATTAATTTTGAATTTTTTAAGAGGAAAAATAGTTACAAGATACTTAATGTGCACAGTTAAACATTTTCATGCGGTTTAGATTAGCTTAAGCTTACCTCGCACTTTAAAAACAACTTTATCTCAAAACACTCATATCATATTAGTATTTTAAAATGTCTCTTTTCACCTGATTTGCAGTTATAAGAGTGTTACTATAATAAAACAAACAAGGTTAAACAAGCTAATCGCATGTAAATCCGATCGCCATCTGGATTAAGAGCTCCCAGGTGGCAAATATCAAAGTAATTTTAACTCGGTGATTTTCGTATATACCAACAAATATATATCAATAAAGTCGGTAAGATTATGAGTTTTGACGTTAAATTTGTTGCCTTACCCGAAATTATATCGCTGGAAACATAAACGGGTGTTTATCACTCGACTCTTTCATATAACTAGTGCATCCCTAGGCTACGTAATGACATCAAAATCGGATAAAATCAGAAATATGTTTATACCAACAAACATTTTAATATGGCGCAGAAGAAGTGACCAAAGGTTAAATTTCTTTGTGTTCGAAACGAATATTTTTTCTACAGAAAAAAAATTAAAAACAGTTGCATTATTTTCTGCAGATGTCCGCTAATTTACAAAGAAAATTTTCAAAAACAATACAATAAAAACAATGTATACAAATATGTCTGTTAATTAGAATGTCCACTGATTGCCTTTCCACTTTTCAGTCCGTCAGTTTTCTATGAAATTTTGACGGGAATTCGGTCGGTGTAATGAAATCTGTCCGTTAATTAAAGGTGTCCGCCTTTTGGAGTGTCTGTTAATTAAAGTGAATACTGCATTTGCGAAATACGATTTTTTAAACTGATATAGCTATACTGGACAAGCGGTTTGACGCTTGTATTCGTTGATTTTCATTTTGCATAAAAACATTATACTACAAAATCTGCAAAAAAATGTTCGGTTAAAGGATTTAATCGGTAAGAATATTAGGTACTTTCACAAAATGTTATCAACATAGAGACACTTTTTGGTGGCTAATTGTTGGAAAAATCAATAAAAGAAAATAAATTTAATAAATTTAATAAATAAAATTTAATAAATTCTCTGTTATATATAAGAACTTCAACTAACAATGGAAACTGCGAATGTGCAACCTATTTCTCCTATTTTTTCCTCTTTTTGATTTTAATGCATCAAAAAAAGGAAAAGCGAAATCATGCATCATCCCAAACAGCAATGTTAATAATGTCTGTAGCACTGACACAGCAAAAAAATGAACAGCAGCCGCACCACTTAGAATGAGAATGTTTTTATTTGATTTATCTCCTTGCTCATTTTACGAGGTTGTTTATATGTTTTTCTTGGACTAGGCTGACTCATAGGGATGACCTGCTGACTAGAGCTTGTTGGTCCTCTGTTACTAGTATTAACTGCTGTTGTGAGGGAGAGTCAAAAACAAATGCATTACCACCTTGAACAAATAAAACTATAAAAACTGTATCCTTAAGATTTGTATTCTGGCAACCATTTTTAGTTTTAAAACTTCTGGAAACAAGACTTCCTTTTCTTCCTATATCTTCTATTTCTGACTGCTGTTTTCATTTTTATTTAAATATCCTGAAATAACTTACATTAACTTGTATCATGCAACTGTATTTCCTTAAAACAACCCCAAAAATAGCAAAAATAGCAAACAAACACAACAAGAACAATCCTAAAGTTAGCTAGCCAAGAGTTTGTTTTTATTTACAACTGGCTTTAAAACCTGACCTTTTGAGTATAAGGCGGGAAACAAAGCCAATTTACTTATTTATCATTCCATTATCAAAAACATCAGCAGAAAAACACGAGGAAATGTGGTAAAAACGCCCTAAGAATCGCAACATACAACCGATTGCTAGGCAAACCTTAGAATCTGCATAGTGAAAATGTGAATTTGAGCCACATCTCTTTCAAATTTAGTCCCTTAAATAGTTTATTCTTCGATCCTCATATGTTGTTCTCCCACAGAAAAAAAAAATAATAGCAAAGTTTTTTGCACCCCCTTCAAATTTGAAGGGGATGTGTTTAACTACCTTAAACTAAGTAGAAATGGTTGGTGGTAAAAATGCGGTCATTACAAAACCTTAGTCACTGAGCCCACTTTTTTTAATTTTTCATCAATTTTTTTTACCGATGAGGTAAGTCAAACATGGATCAACTTTAAAAATAACTTTGGTTTAAAATCTTCACGCTTAAAGTTTTTGTGCCGTGCCTCATTTTTAAACATAAATGCGACATAATTAAAACCTTGTAAAACAGACGTTTATTGACCTTTTAAAAACTGTTGAGTGAGTGTTAAATAATGTAATTTTGTTTATGTCTTATACACAAACAGCAAAGCTCGCCATGTATAATCTAAATTTTTAGAAAGTACTAGCGAATATACTTCGATGTGACCTCGCGACAATTTTAATAAATATCAACAAAACACATGACGTCACTGTGGCGGCGACTAAACAATCCCATCAATTCGAACCGTCCTTCTAAAACATAAGAGAAAATGCCGTCCCCGCCTAAAATGTAGAAATATCTTCAAAATGAAATTTTGTGGGAGATTTTCTTTGTGCTCTTTGTTTCCTGCTGATGTTTGTCACGTGTTATGTGGTTATGTAAATTTAACATCTTTCATAAATTGAAAGTTTTCAAAGTTTTGTATATTAAAATAGACAACTCTTAACTTTTTTAAAGCTCATACTAGGTTATGAATGTTATTTTAAAATTTCAACATCAGAAATTTTTTGAATTTAGGGTATTCGTTAAATTTTGTAATTTTGTTGCAAAGTTGATTGACCTTGAGATCGTGCCATCCAAAGACACCTCCTTGGGGCAGGGCTACTATATACGCAGACATTAGAAAAAAAAATATGGAAAGCATATAAATAAATGTAACAAAATATTCTGGGCAGACTTCTTTGAAGAGAACAACAAGAAAGACGCACACTGAAAATGGTGAGGTTTTTTTTTCATTTTACACTCCAAGCAGTTTATTTTGGTTAAGCCTTTGAAAAACGCATTTTGACTATTTTAAAATTATAATCGAGTTATAAATTATAATCGAGTTATAAATTATAATCGAGTTATAATCAAATTATTATTTTGCGATGTGCGGTATCAACATACAAACAGTATATTGGTCTCCTTTTTCCGATAAGAAAGTACGAGAAAATTTTGGCAATGCTTCTTAATTAATTAAGAATGCCATAGAGATGAAACATAGGTGGTAAATGTGGAATGTTTATCATGGCAAAAACTACTAGTGGCCCATCTAAAATCACATGAATTGTCAGTGTAGTTTTCCACACTATATGTATACTACTAAAGTTGAATTAAACTGACATATTAAGTTAAACATTGGTAAAGTATTGTTTAGAAGGATGTTTGCTTTCGAAATACTCTTCGCTAAACAAAACTATTTTACCTATGATATAAACCAATCTTCCTCTGTATCTTTTTCAGATTATCGTTGCTCTTACTGCATTTATCTTTCTTTATCTGCACAATGTGAAACCATGCACAGAATTCTTTGTCAGAGCTAAAGATGGTAGCGTAGTTGTTGGAAGAAGCATGGAGTTTCCATTAGATCTCCATTCTAACATCGTTGTAGAACCCAAGGATACACATAAAAGCAGTATGATGCCAGCCATTTGCGCGCAAGCTACCAAGTTCACGTGGAAAAATAAACACGATATCTTGTATGTGGATGGAATGGGTTCACCTGTATTTGTTGACGGAATGAACAGTGCAGGTACCTAATATGCTATTTCATTTATTTTGCAGAAATTTGTGCTTATTACCTTGTTGCTGTAAAATTATTAAAAGTTTACGACATGTTCAGGGTGAATAATGAACAAACTTATGTGGTGATGAATGTGATATTGAATTTATGTCCCCGTTAAGTCATTCATAAGAGTACTTTATAAAAGTTCCACAGCTGGATTATCATTAATATTATTGTTACTTTAGGTTTATCTGTTTCATCGATGTTACTAAATGGTTACACAAAATATGATGATGTCAACGTTAACAAATGTACTTCTTTAGTTTCAAATGTGGAGTTGGTCGGATATATTCTTGGTATGTTATAATTATGTTTAGTTTTGTTGTTGTTGTTGTTAGTGCTGTTAATATATGTGTTGTTACGATTTTTATTCTAGGAACATATAGCTCTGCGAGAGAAGTATGGAAAGCCATAAAAAACGATTCATTCCCAAGGGTATTTAGTCCGCCGCTTCAAGGAATAAAGTTGGATCTATACTACAGTATTATTGACTCCACTGGAGAAGCCTATGTGCTGGAATATCTTAATGAAGGGCGAAGAATCCATAAAAATATTTTGCAGGTGGCCACCAACTCTCCTCCTTATCAGTTTCACTTGTTGAATATGAAGAACTACGTTCATTTATCGAGATTTTCCAAACCAAACTTAAAGTTAGGAAAGGTGACAATAAGTGGAACAGATGTTGGTAATGGTTTGCTTGGTGTACCCGGGGATTTTACTCCACCGTCAAGATTTGTACGGACGGCGGCAATGATACACTTCGCCAACACCAAGGATGACGGCGAAGGTGCAGCTAAGTTAGCATTTCACGTTCTAAATGCTGTGGATATTCCCAAAGGTAAGAATCACCTTTTCTATTAATTAAAAAGTGACAAACATTGTCTTAGAACGTCAGCATCAGAAAATAATTCCTTTTGGGAATTTTTGCTTTTAGGAGTGGCTCTTGTTAATCCCCCGCCTGCTGTTGGTTTGTATGGTTATACTCAATGGGTTGTGGTGAAAGATTTAAAAAACCTGATCTTTTATGTTCGTTCTTACGACGATCAATCCATTAGAATGGTACCTATGAAATCAATTCATCCCAGAAAGAAGGGTAAAATGCCAGTTGAGAGAGGGTTTAGAAAATTTATTCGAAACATAACATCGAGTTTGTACAGTCGAGCAGGAACTGTGATGATATAAATAACTTTTTCTGCACACGTCAAAGATTACTAGTTACCATTGATTTTAAACAGAGATTCTTTGCTTCCACGAAACTGTTTATATTTTTTTTAGCTATGTGCAATTGTAAACGTTAACTTTTGTAGTAGAACTAGTAACTTGGTCCTAGTTATTATTTGCATGGAGTTTTGTTTTGAACTACATCATTGACACGAATGCGAAATTTTTCAATGGCTTTCAATGCATTCCGAAATCGAAGAAACTTAAAAGTAGTGATTTTCTCAACAATTTTATCCGAAACTCGCTGCAGTTAACGTAATTTGTTGACCTCTCCATTTTCAAAGATAAATAAATCACCTACTGAATTTCCTAATGACTTTAAATGCTGACTGTCTTTATATTACATTTAATAAATGTCGACTATTACTTTTTCTGCGTTGAACCTGAGTGAATTTCGTATTTTTTTTTTATTTTGCAGCATAATCTAAGTGTTTTTGTAAAATTGTTAGCTCATGCTACGTGAGTAGACTAAACTTTTGGTTTTCAGATTTACCTGTCGTTCGATTTCTTCAACGCACGCGGTTCCGTCACTAATTATACATTTATACATTTATATAATCAAGTATATTGATCTGTGATACGTGTTACTTTTAGGAAAGATTTTTTATGTGTTACCCATTTAACATCAATTTTCCTTTGAACAAGTCGCTTTATATAACACTTTAAATCCGTCGCGAAAGTTTTGATCAGAACGCGGATTATCGCTCGCGAATATGGGAAGTTCCCCTCTCTAAAGAAAGACTCTGTAATTCCGGCCACCTTCTCCAGAGATAGGCACCTGATTTTATTTTTCGCCTTGTTTGGGGAAACGATGGCTGGAATAATCTGCGACAATGGATTCCCATTTTCTTCCCTAGAAAAACTTAAGTCAAACTTTAAAGTAGGTTTTTACTTATCTGATCAACTGATGGCTTCTGATTAGGATGTTATATTGTCTGATATTTTTTTTGCGAAAGATTGTAATAAGCATTTTAATCAAACATGGCGGTTGAGACACGAAGAATCGGAGTATGACATTGTCAAAGGCTGAGATTTCTCTTCTTTCTAAGGGTCTTAAATTCGTTCCCACCCCACATCATTTTGATAGAGCACGTCTTAAAGAGGAATTAGAGGTATTTGGTCGCAGGTTGCGTTTATTATGGCATTTTAGGAACGAGGAAGGGATCTCTGTTTTCAATCTGTTTCGTCCTAAGTCGAAATTTAACCCAAAGGGAAAAGATGTCTCCATTGAACTGTACCTTAGTAGACTTGAAGAAGAGATCTTAGCCTTAGATACAGAAATTAAATACTCAAATCTTACGAGGGAGGAAAGAGCAGCTATAAAAACCCTAAGAAATGACGGGTCCATTGTTATCAAGGTGGCTGATAAAGGCTCTGCGGTAGTGGTTTGGGATAGGGAGGACTATCTTAGGGAAGCAGTCCTGCAGCTTGATAATGCTGAGGTTTATGAGGAAATTGAAGGTGATGTTATCAGCCCCCTTGTTCACACTGTGATGAGTTGTTTACAAACAGTCAAACTTAGGGGTGATGTAAATATGGAGACAATGGATTATTTTTTGGTTAAAAACCCTAGGCCAGGACGATTCTATCTTCTCCCTAAGATACACAAACGACTTCAAAACGTTCCTGGCAGGCCTGTTATATCAAATTGTGGTTTTTTTACAGAAAATATATCTTCATTTTTGGACCACTATTTGCAACCCCTTTCTAAGAAAGTTAGATCATATATTAAAGATACTAATGATTTTTTTAAAAAACTGCTGATTTCCTTTTATGCACTGTTGACGTAGTTGATCTTTATCCCAATATTTCACGTCTAAGCAATTTAATGTCTTCCACAAAAAAATCCTATAAAAACCGCATCTTCGCAACTGTCAACGGATTTATTGCTGAACTTTTTTGGCATTGCATGACGTTATGGCATCAATAAAGCGAGTGATAAATCAGCAAGCTGATAAAACATGGAGTGCGTTGGGTAAACGTTTCATGATATATGAAATGGATTATAGTAAAGTGTTAACGCCAGAAATTTTAAGCTACATTAAATTGAATGCTGATAGTCTCGGGACAAACATCGGATATATCGAAATCAGGCGCAAGTATAAAAATAAGAAACGGCTATCATTTAAACTTAAATTTGTTCAGCATTTTCGTTGGACTCCCATCCACTGGTAAATCTCATGCTTTTAAATCAACAGCCATAGATCCACTTATAGAATTGCAACTACAACTGATGTCATTAGTAATACAACAAGCAGTGGCTTAACAAAAATATTAACCAAACAGCAATCACTATACATCGTAATCCTGAAATTTCAGAATATTTGCTCAAATGTTTGACGTGTCACACTAAAACTAATCTATATTTATATACATATGCCTAAAACACAATACATCGGTTAACATTTCAGGGGCCACTCAAATAAAATCTATGGCGCATAATCTTTCAAAAATGGATACTGGTAACGGTTTAATGAATCGTTTTCTCATTATGGTACCATCCTCAATTCGACGATTACCTTATGCACAAATTGAGGCCAAATCGCACTTAGATACACATGACATCGTTGGAGTACGCAAACTATATGAAACATTGGTTGATTTAGATCCCAATAATCCAAAACTCCTGTATTTCAGCGAAGAAGCATTGCAGTAATGCCTTTATTTTAATTTTCCTTCAATTCCTTCTGTACCAATGATTTAAGATAAATGTTACGGGAAATATAATAAATTGGAAATTATGTATCCCCTTGGTTATTATAAAAAGGGTTACATGCATAATACCGGAATTTCTCCCATAACATGTATTATATTTTTAACCTAGATATAGTAAATAATTTTTTCTTTATTTCAATTTTAGATATTTTGAACAAATGGAATCAGACTTTATTTCTGATTTTAACAGTGCATTAAGAGAAGGAAGGCCTACCCCTAAGTCAAAGAAGAGTGATCTCGTCCCACGCATCGCAGCATCTATTCACACGTTGCATCAAGACCATTTGCACTAACTGAGGAAATTACAAAAGAAACTTTAATTAAGGCCATCCACTTTGTTGTAACCGCGGAGGAACAAAAGGAAGTGTTTTCAATGGTAAGTGTAATTATCATAACACAAAAGTATCTTTCCTTAAAATATATATTAAACTACTAATTCGTAAATATTATTTAGTTCATAAAAGAATTAACCAACGATAAAGTTCGAGAAAAAAAAAATCAACCAAATATTGAAGAAATTTCAAAAGCAATCTTAATGTGCCCTGGACCAGTCATCACATATCGCATGTATAAATCCACTTCTCAAACAAAAATGAGGTGCATAATAAAATCAGAATATTTGGCTGCAATAAAGAAACTGGAATCAAACAATGCAGGCTTAATAAAATCTTTCAGAGCAGGACGAACATCCCACGATCCACTTGTTTTTATTAAAATCGAATATAACCAACTTCCCTTGTGTCTCCAGGAGATTACCAATCGCACAGATTACAGTACGAATTACCTCACAAAAATACATAAACTTATTTCATCGTCGATGAGAGAATACCTATTATCGCAGAATTTAATTACTTCAGAACAGATAGAAGCTTAATTGCTTTCATCATAGAGACTATTGTTAATTTTATGAAGAAGTTTTAGTTGATTTTTTTAATAATGTTTATAACATTTAGTTTTAGTGCAAATGTTTTTTCAACTTCTCTATCATAGTGTATACATTCGTAATGACAAATTTTTCGTTCTTTAAATAGTTTCATTGTTTATTTAATATTTTTACTTATTAGAAAACATTTATATAATGTTACATAATGTTTTTTTAAACTGGTTTAATTCTAAAAATGAAACTTTTGCTCAAACCCCTCTTCTATCTCAAATCATTTTCAATTATTTTTCGACATTCTTTAAATAAACAAAGACCAAGAAATGAAGGCAACCAGTGACAAGGAACTTTTTGCAGTAAACTCCTAAAGAAATGAAGAAACTTTTGAATTTAAGTCCATCATCATATTTCTTATAAAATCCTGTAAAACCTGTATTTAGTTCACACAATTGGCACATTTGGCACATACGCAATAATAATTTCACAACGTATCGGTATTTAATAACTAACGTTTTATCTTCGAAGGAAACAACATTCCGATGGTGTTTAGAAAATAATATTATAAGTGGAGTACAATATTGTCCTAAATGTTACAGCCTAATGAAAATATGTAAATCTTGTAAAACTTCGGATGGACAACGTTGGCGATGCAGAAAAGACCGTCATGACGTCGAAGTATCTTTAAGGAAGGATTCATGGTTATCCCTATTAAACTTAACAATGGAAGAGGTAATAGAACTGACATATTGGTGGTCAACAGGTATGTTATGAATTCCTCACATCATCACAAATTTTTTACATAATTTTTACAAAATCACGATAGTACAATAGTTTGAAAAAAACTATTTTAAGGTTAAGCATTTCAAGCATTTCAAGTTCCATGTGAAATCAAGCTTAATTATTCCACCATAGGTTTTGAACATGAACAGATATCTAATCAAATGGGACTTTCATCTAATACTGTTATAGATTGGTCAATGTTCTGTCGTGAGATATGCGAAATAGTTATGATGAGGGAAAGTGAGCCAATTGGTGGACCAGGTAACATATAAATCTATTTCTTGGAAACAATATATAGCAGTTGGAATAAACATATATTTAAACAATTTACTATTAATTTAGGTATGTGCGTGCAAATAGACGAAAGCAAATTCGGCAAACAAAAATACCATCGTGGTCATCACGTCGAGGGACAATGGGTTTTTGGTGGCATTGAGGAAGAATCCAGAAAAAAGTTTCTGGTAGCAGTCGACAAACGTGATCGTGATACATTTATTCCTTTAATACAAAAGTATATAAAACCAGGAACAAAAATTATATCCGATTGTTGGAAACCTTATGCCATTCTTGGAGAGTTAGATTACACACATTTTAAAGTAAATCGTCGATAGAATTTGTCAATGAAAATGGTTTTCACACTAACAAGATTGAAGGTCATTGGAGACAGGCAAAGAAGATGCTTCCTGCTTTTGGTGTACGGAAGACCATGTTCAGCTCCTACCTTGCTAAATTTATGTGGCGTTAATCTAACAAAGCGACAGATCTATTCAAAAAGATTATTGAGGATATTGCCAAAGTTTATAACGTATCATCTGAAATCCCAAAGTCTTAATACCTTTTATTACCAATACAATATCTTTTTGGGAATTATCAAGCATAGCGAACATCCCTTATATCTCCACTTAAAAACAATTGTTTATTACATATTATGTCAAAATAAAACCATTCATTCTGTTTATTTCTCCAATTCCTCATAATCCATTTGATTTGTTTTTATCTTTTTTATATAGTTCGATCTGTACTTTTTCTGTTAGATAAAATTATCCATTGGCATGTCAAATTTGGAGAACACCCATTCCCTAAATAGTAATAATTCATATTATTTTTTATTCACTTTGTTTAGAAAATCTCGTAGATTTTGTAGATAAGTAGAAATGGGTAATTCGTACCTTGTCTCGATTACTTCGAAAATAAGTTACAATATCTAAAATATTTTTTTCATTTTAATTTTTTTAACCCCCTTTAACTCTAGCTAAACTCTGGCTACAAGTAACAACAAAACGTTAGCTCGTTAAAGTCTTATTAAACCGTTTTGTATTGTAATTATTGTTCCCGAAATTTATATTTCTGAATGGTTATAGAATATAGAGAACCGTCTTTAACTAAAAGAAATAACATCAGTTTCATTGTTTTTTCATTAGTAATCGGTTTTCTAAAGAAAGGTTGCTTCAGATCTCTAGGCCAACAAGAAAGACTAAAAAATGCACCTCCGTTTATCACTGTGAATAACTTTTCTCTTTCCAGCATATACTCGGTATCATTCGAACTTCTCACCAAGTTAACGTAATTGGTTATTTCATCTATCATTAACTGTGAAAGAAAATCCATTATTATAACTGAACTATTAAAAATAAACAATAAGTGTATTCTTTTTGACTGCAATGACTTCTAAATGACACTGGCAGGAATTTGGCTTGCGTAAAGATTTACTGAAATCTAAATTTATTTTGCAAAATGACCCGAACTACCCCAAAGATGCGATTCATATCTTTGCTGAAAACCAACCTGCATCTGAACAGAACAAAAATATGCTAAACAGTATAGCATCGGATGAAATAAATATCGAGGCCATTGACAAAATTCCAGAAAATATTCCTGTGTCAATGGTGCAAAAACTCTATAGCTGCAGTCAAATGGAGACAGGTGGACTAGCGCAAAACCTTCTTATAAAACTTAACGCAAAAGTCATGTTGACATCAAATATCGATATATCAGATAAACTTAAAGGGGAACTCCAGTAAAAATCACTTTTTTCTTTTTTGTTTTATACGTACTCAGAAAAGCATAAGAAATCAAAAAAAAATTACTTCACTTGTTTTTCTTATTTAAAATCGTTGTACTTGCCTTAGCATATTTAATTTTTTTCTCATAACAAAACAGACAGGCGCAATTTCATTTAGGACTGGACCCAACTATAAATAATGACATCACATCGTGCAGAAAGTTTAAGCGAGCGCAGAGAACGTTCATGTTAAGACCTCTGGCTTACATTTAAATCGCTTTTTGTATGTAAATTACGTTTAAATCTTTAAAAAATGGTTAGTTGCTCTGCGTTTCGATGTTCCAATCGATTAGAGAAGTGTAAAGAAGTAAGTTTTCACAGAATCCCGTCTGTAAAAAAGAAAGAACTCAGACAAAAATGGCTAAACAAAATACGTCGTGCAGGTGATCTGCCAAGCGATCAAAGTTTTTATATTTGTTCGTCGAACTTCACAGATAGTTCTTTTAAAAGAGATCTCCAGATAATAATCTTCCATATTAAAATATTGCCACTTCGCAAAAATGCCATTTTAGCTAGTCAGCGCGGTCAAAGTTTCTCATTTCTTCTCACTTCATTATTTGCACTTATATTCACAACACAACCAAATAACGTTTTCTACATTTTTATATTATAAAAGAACATTATACCAATTTCCAATACAAACACCGATAAAAAAAGTTATTTAGTTAGACATGTATCTTTCGTAGCGCTCGTAAGTTTTTTTTTTTCAAAAAAAAAGCGTTTTGATGGAAAGGAAGGACCTGCCGAATATTTTCAGGGGGTAAATGTGCCCATTTGTTAGCATCATTTTATCGGCGCTACTTCTAATCTTTGTTTATTTAGGCTGAACTTACTGGTATTAAAAGAAAGAGACCGCTGACCAAGGATGCTGTTCCAACAATTTTTTCTTTTAGTAAGCCTGAAAATTCAAAAGAATCGACATCAAAAAGATTGGAAACTTTCGCTAAAAAACAAGTGTGTTTTTAAAATTTATACTATTGCCAAAATATGAGTTTTGCCTGTCTTTTTTCTTAGAAGTTATTCTGATCATTTTTTTTCTAGTGTGTTGCAAAGGCTTTAAGTGTGGAGGATGATGTTGACCTTGAAGTGTTCGCTGAACAAGAAATAATTTCATTGTTTAAGGAACAAGATGTTAGTGCAATTGTGGAAACGGTAGAGAAATCGGTTGGTCCCAATACTTTTACCAGGTCCGTTAGAACACAATGTGACCCCTTAGAGGCAATTCATCCTGAGATACAACCAACGAAGGATGTTTTTAATGTGAAATTTAATCTTCCGCACGGACGATATAAGTCTACTAACGCTGACCTATCCTTTCCTCCGCAAGCTGACGTGACATTCTTGCTGAATGAAAATATGGAAAGTGATCATGATATCATCTCTGGCGACGAGTGCTCTTTTGATGATTCTTTATACTCACCGCAATTACAAATTCACATCGACAACAGTTATGATGAAATTATCAGCGAAGAAGAGTCTTTTGACACTGCTGAATGTAACCCAGGGTTCAAAAGCGACACACAATTTCTTGTTTTCTGGTCTTGTCTGTTGACATTATTTAAAGTTTGTTTCACGTGTTTACAAGAAACGTGCATTACTCGTGTAGTGAAACGTGGAACTCTTATCATTGTTAGTAGTATTTGTCAAAATGAACATGTTTTCAGCTGCCAGTCTCAACCTATCGTAAATGGAAGGGCTGCAGGGAACTTTTTACTTTCTGCAGCCATATTGTATTCCGAGAACACATAAGCCCGCATTTCCGAAATTATGAGTATGTTGAGGCTTCAGTTTATCTCTAACTCCATCTTCTATGATATTCAAAGGTCCGTTCTTTTTCCAAAATTAAACACTTTTTATAAAAAATATCGAAATAACATTTATTCTGAGTGCGCTGCGAAAAAAGGGAATTTGATTGGTGATGGGCGAAGTGACTCTCCTGGTTACAGTGCAAACTATGGTACATACACTCTAATAAGCGTAGACATCAATAAAATCATCAACTTTCAAGTTGTTCATGTTAGAACTGCAGGGAATTCTAGTCGAATGGAGAAGTGAGGATTAGTAACGCTACTAAATAAGTTGCGTGACCACAAAGTGACAATTTCAACATTAACAACAGATCGCCATGTTTAAATCCGCGCATTCAAAGAACATCCTGAGATAAACCACCAGTTCGACGTTTGGCACTTTGGAAAGAGCTTGAAAAAAAGCTTGACTGCTGCTGCGAAGCACAAAAAGTGTCTTGAACTGATACCTTGGATCAAATCCATTATAAATCATTTATGGAGGTGCTGCGATTCATGCGACCAAAATGAAAACGTTTTACGTGAAAGGTGGCTTAGCATTCTCTATCACATTCGTGGAATCCACTCTTGGTAAGGCAATGAATTTTTCCATGAATGTGCGCACCCCACATTAGACCAGCAACGCAAATGGTTAATGTTGAATTCACCTGCATATGAAGCAGTCTAGACTATTGTGCAAAATAAAAAAAACTCTTGCCGACATGAACTATTTGGCGCACTTTTGCCATGCGGGAAGCCTTTCATGATGGCGGCCAGAGCGGACGCAAGTTGTCTCTTGACAAAGATTCTTGTTGTTTTAATTATTGGTATACTTGTAAAGAAGTCACTGTTCACAAATAGTGAAGTTTCAACACGAGTGGATGCTGCAATTTCTTTTGGTTGTTTATGGCAGTATCAAAAGAGCAGGAATTTGGCTTACGTAAAACGCAGTTGGTTTTTACCGCTACTTTTATTGATAGCAGGAGATATTGAAGCGTGCCCGGGACCACAAGCCGATGGAAATGTTGGTAGATTAACAGATTTTACTTTCAGAGAAGGAGTAAAGGTTTTTGCACCAAAACTGTAGAGGTTTGACAAATTGTTAACAAATCTTACGGCTTTATTTTCGGGAGAGAAAAACTCAATTTTATCTCTAAGAGACTCATATTGTACACGAAAGCGATAGCTTCTTTTGTATTCTGGGGTTCCAGTTTGTAGAAAAGAGACGAAAAACTGGCCTAGGAGGAGGTGTTGCTATATACGTATCGGGGAATATAAACTGGAAACGACGAGAAGACCTTGAATGTGAATTTTTAGAAAACATTTTGATCGAAATATGCCCGGAAAAAGCGGAAACGTTATCTAATTTGCTGTATGTACCGACCCCCCCGGCAATTCGCTTCACTTACACAAGAAGTGGAAAGAATATTTTCAATACATGCTTGAGACCGTTAACGACCTATCGCTAGAAGTTATCATTATAGGCGACTTTAATGTTAACTATAAAAATAAAAATGATCATTTAGAATTTAAAGAGCTAATGGCTGTCCAGGGATTTAAACAGTTGGTAACAGCGGCTACGAGAACAACAAGAGAATCAAGCACCCTTATAGATTTGATTTATACAAACAATCACTCGCTAATTCGTTCCACAAAAGTTATACCCTTGAGTATTGGCGATCACGATTGCGTCGCTTGCGTTCGAATACACACTGGTCAAAAACTTCCACCAAAAGTAATTACTTGTCGTAATTATACCAACTACAACCACGATGATTTTTTAAAAGAATTAAATAAACAAAATGGGAAGCATATGTACACATTGACTGATGTAATTAGTTCGTGGAGTTATTTTAAAAATATTTTGTTAACCGTAATCGATAAACACGCGCGCTCATACAAAAGAGAGTGAAGGGAGGCAAGTGCCAGTTGTTAGGTACGGAGGTAAGGAGACTTATGTCTCGGAGAGATACTGTCTTGAAGAAGGCACGAAAATCAGGCAACAGTGCTGATTGGCGTCTTTATAAAAACCTAAAGAACCGATGCAATAACATGATAAAAAATGCAAAGAACAGTTTTCACAAAAACCTCCTTATCGAGAACAAGAGTAACCCAAGAAAATTTTGGAAAATTATTAAAAGCATTTTTCCAACAAAAGGGAAGTCAGTAAACAATGGCACATGTACATCGGCTGCAGAAAACTTAACAAAAGCTGGTAGTTTTTGTTCATATTTTTCCACATGTGCAAATAAACTTAAATCTGTTGCACTGCCAATGAAGGAATTTATATGGAGTAAGCCAAGTCAAGTGAATGAAAATACGAATTCTGTTTTTGCGTTCACTTACGTCTCAAATGTATTTGTTGAAAGTCAGCTGAAGAAGTTGCAGCGCAAGAAAGCTACAGGTTATGACCAAATACCATCAGGACTTTTGAAAGACGGAGCCACAGCGTTATCAAGTCCCTTATCGTTTATCATCAACTTATCGCTAAAAACAGCCACCATACCAACTGAATGGAAGTTGGCAAAAGTCATCCCACTCCACAAGAGTGGGAAAATGGACGAAATGTCAAACTATCGACCGATCTCCATCCTACCGGTCATATCTAAAATAATGGAGAGAGCTGTTTATGTTCAAATTGTGAACTATCTTGAAGAAAATGAAATTTTAACACCCAACCAATACGGATACAGGAAGAAACGATCTACCGAATTAGCCACACTCTTTCTGATAGAGGAAATCAGGAAGGATATGGACAAAGGGAATTTAACAGGTGCGCTTTATGTTGACCTGTCGAAGGCTTTCGATACTTTAAGTCACTCCATTCTCCTGTCAAAACTAAGAAGTTATGGAGTCAAAGGTTTGTCACTAAACTGGTTCGCGGACTACTTGTTTAACCGCGCCCAGATTTGTGAAGTAAATGATCAATGGTCTAAGCCCAACCCTATTGTTTGTGGTGTACCACAGTGGTCCATTCTTGGACCATGTCTCTTTTTAATCTACTTCAATGATTTCGAAAATTGTTTGAAACATTCTAGAGTACTAAACTTTGCGGAAGATACCGTGTTATACATTGGACGAAAAACAAGCCAGCAACTTGAGATTGCTTTCAACGCTGAATTGAAAAACGTAGACAGGTACTTCATTGAAAACGAACTTGTATTAAATCAGAAGGCTGGAAAAACCGAATCGATGATATTCAGCACTAGCAAAAATTTGAATAAAAACGGATCAACCTTGAACTTGGAAATCAACGGAAAGCTAATTAACGCAACCACCGAATATCGATATCTTGGGACTGTTCTCGACCAGACTTTGTCAATGAACCATCACTTTATAAGTCTTTACAAGAAAATGTCTGCCAAGCTTCGTTTACTACTCTCATTGAAATCCAACTTAACGAACAATGCCATCACTAAATCTATGTCGGAATGCTGCTGCCAACGCTTCGTTACTGCTGCACTACAAACCTGAATCTTACCAACGGCCAGCAAAATAAGCTTCAATCGCTTGATAGAAGAACTGCGAAGGTGACAGAGAAACGTCAAGTACCGATTATGAATGAAATAAAGAAACATGCTGTCATGCTCGTCAGAAAATGCTTGGAAAAAGCAGTGTGTAGCAATTTTGAAGATTTCTTCGAGATAAGATCGCACAGTAGAAACACCCGAAACAACAATTACTTACTGACAATACCTAGAGTGAGACTTGAAGTAAATAGATCTGGTTTTAAATTTATGGGATCAAAGATTTATAATGACTTGCCAATCGAAATTCGAAAAATTACCGAGACGAAAGAAAAGGCGTATTTAGAAGAATTAATTACGGCTACTTTGGAACCAATCGACAACGAAAAAGATTACCACAAGTTGCCACAAACAGGATAAATCGCTGAAAGAATAACAGAAGTTGAAAAACCAGACAAAAGCGATGCCATTAAAGCCATCAGGATTTAAAACGCGACTTTTTTATTTTTTTATCTTTATTCAACTTTCTTTGAATAAAACATATTCTTTATCTTCTGCGGGATATTTTCTTCAAATTGCCCATACTACACAAGAAGAAATCACTCTTCTCACCCCTTTTTCCAATCGACTGTGTATCCACCAAGTGAACTGTTTATAACCATCGTAACGATAAGATCCATATAGAAAAATAATTTAGGCATTATTGTCAGTTTTTTACCTTTTTTTCTCGGACAAAAGGAGGGCTTGGGAACAAGGTTGAACTACTTACTCATTTTTCAATTCTAAAGTGTCTCCTCTCAAATCATGCAATGCAGATAACGCAGTTTCTAAAACAGCCTTTGTCAAAACAACCACTTGAAAATCAGCACCTTCTGTAACGCATTTATGACCTATGATACGAGTGATTTTCAATTATACAATATTTATACCCCCGTTTTACTAACTTATCACTTCGACACGAACCTTATTCGATCTTTCGATCACGCATTTCAATGTTCTCCATCACGAAGAAAATGTAACATTACATAAGATTTCTTTGCATTTGTGTGCAAAAAAAGCGCATGCGGAGGAATTAGATTGTTGAACCGTGAAATAAAAACAAATTGGCTTGTGAAGTAAAAAAGATAAAGTTCTTGGATGAAAAGAATGTAAAAGAAAAGCGATGAAATATATTTTTTATTTTTTTAAAAAGGAAAATTTCTCTTAGAAAAAATTTTCTAATATTTGCATTATTATATATATTATTATATTATTATACATTTTATTATACATTATTATATATATTATTTACATATTAATATTTGCAGAATATATCGTACCTACCTTGGAAGAACTCATCAGGAATTTCGTTTGACTCAACGCAGCACACGCTTTCAGTATTAGTTTCCATTGCTCTAAAATTTCCACATTCACACCAATTTGCATTACCCGTACGTGACTCTGCGTCAGTAAAAGAAACCTCAACATTTTCTACACCGTTACTAACTTCATCCTCGTCAGACACAAGAGGTTCAAATTCGTATGGCTGTAGCTTTGTAAAGTCTTGAAGAGAATTATCCGATTCTGAGCTTTCTAAGTTATAATCTTCGTCACTATTACAAGACATCTTATCAACGAACAATGCAAACAGTAAGTAAACAAACTTTTAGAAGGTGTGCTGCTGAGCTCACGGACTTTCTGCACGATGTGACGTATGCTAATTTATTCGGACCTAGTCCTATCGACTTTACGCGACCTTGCAAATTTATTTGAAATTGAAGATGTTTACGGACGTGATTAAGGTATAAACTCCAAGGTATAAATAAAGATGTTTAACGATTGTAAAAGGTTTATTTTGACATATTTATGTATTGTATTATAAAAATAACATATTTTTCAAATATTTTTTTTTTCACTGGAGTGTCCCTTTAATAACGGGCAGATTGGGACTGTTTATCGTATAAAAACTGATGGATTAGAAAAAGTAACAAAGATATATTTGAAAATGGCAGACAAAAGCACAGGAGTTATGAGAACAGATCCATATGCTATGCAAGATAATGTTATTCCAATAAGCAGGATAGAAAAATCAAATTTAATAAACAGAATCTAACTTCACCTACTATGAAATGAATGCAATTCCCACTAATGCAGTCATGGGCTTGTACTGTTCACAAGGTTCAAGGAAAAACGTTTAAAAAAATTGTTGTTTGTTTTGATTTAATAAAGCAACAAGCCTTTCACTCTGGACAAATCTATGTTGCATTAAGTCGAGTCACAAACTTTATACCTAACGGGGACATTTTCTAGATCAGCTATTAAATCAGACACATGAGCAACCGAGCAATACAATTATATGCGAGCACACTCAAAATTGACATCGAAAGATTAATAATTAATAATTAATTAATGATTAATTAATAATGCATAATTAGTGAAAATTCAATCATAGTAACTTTGCTTAATACAAGATCCTACAACAAACGTAAAAATGATATTAAGTCCGACAACGTTCTTATGGAAAGTGATTTACTATGCCTAACAGAAACTCAGATACCATTTAACTCATACTGCGACACAAAACTAGATTACTTTACTTTAATTCCAAACAACAATGTGGATAGGTTTTCTAGTCTTTTGGTTGGTCATAATAAAACTATAAAGTTGTTCAATATTGTGAAAATTCCAGGTGCAATATTTTTTAAAATGACGAAGAAAACGTTTCATAACAATGCTGTTAGTTTTCTACTTCTCTATCGCAAAAATTCACTTAATCGAGATGGGTCATAATACCTTATTCAACATTTTTTTGGAAACGAAATCGTTGATGTTATAGTCGGAGATTTTAATTTAAATGCATTTAGTGACGAAAACTATTTCCTTGATTTCCCACTGAATATAAACAAGTCGTAACCTCTCCAACTCATATATCTGGTTCACTTATTGACCACATCTATATCCATAAGAATGTTCTAAACACCTTTGAAGTTGATACGCTCGTCAAAAATGTATATTTCAGTGATCATGACGTAGTCAGGCTTAAACTTTCTCTAACATGATGTTTACGAAATCTTCTAAAAGGGCCACTGCAAATCATTTTCGTCCTCATAACGAAAGATATTTACGCTGGGTTTACTTTATTGTTTTCTTTTCCTTTTTAAACTTGTTAAACTTTCGTTGCAGATAATATGCATCGCGTTTTGGTTCTCCAAAGATAGTCTCGCACTATATAATTATTATCTATGCTGATGGCGGAAATCTTCAAGCCATCGGGCTTTTTGTTTTTTATTAAAACACTAGTCGATAAAGCCCGTGGAAAAATCCACTAAGGCCGGATAAAAAGGAATTTTGATGACGTTAGCAACCCATCATCAAAAAAAAATTAGAACCTTGTTTTCACGTTGCCTCCTGTGTAGAGCTTAAAGTTAATGAGTTATAAGGGTTTAAAAAATTTGCTGACGTCAGCAATGGCCGGTTAAAAACAGATGTATTAGGGTTTGAAGGTTTTTGATAACGTCATCAACCCGTCCATGTCGAAACGGATTCGGGGACCCAGGTTTGGGAAACCTACCCAAATTGGTCCCAGGTGGTCCCTAGTAGAGATAAGGAAATGTATGTTCTAGTGCAGTCGCGTGCGCGTCACAGCAAGTCACAACAAATCCAGTACCCTGCGTTACTATGCAATGCTTAGTAGGGTAAAGTCCTTAATAGACGGTGTTGTGTAGGGTAAGTCCCTATAAAGTGATGACGTCATCAAAATACATCAAATGAGTTAAAATTCTAACACAGGGGTAATTCCCTAATGATACTAATAATCATCAAAAAACAACGCATGCGCAATAAGATGCGTTAGTTTTGAGCAGAATGAAATCCTCTGAAAATGTAAAAATTCTATATAATAAAGAGAATGAATACACACACCGTGAAACAATTACGTTATATTGCAAAAAGTCGTGGACTTAGGGGGTATTATAGACTACGCAAGGCCGAATTGATTTCTTTATTGGATGTACCGGGGGATATGGATATATTTGAAAAGTGGGAGATGGCCAAGACTCGTCCAGCTATAGGGGATAAAATCCAGGAATGGCACAACTGGCTATTACCCCCATCCGAGATGGATATATTCGAGAAACAGGAGCTGTCGAAAAATCGTTCTGTTGTAAGAGATGGGATGAAGGGATGGTACAACTGGTTAGTTGATGCTGTCCCCAAACCTATAAAGGAGGGGGTCAAGAAGACCTATGCAGCCTTTAAACGTGGGGTGATGGGACTCTATAATAGGGCATCCAACATAGGACCTACACTGCATGATGAGGTAGAAAAAGAGGCCGAGGAAGACTGTCTCGATGATATTCAAAATCCCAACAATCAGCCGGGACACGACTTCACACCCCAGGAACATAAGCATGCTCACCATAGGACATTCCGAAGTTTTCGCATTCCCGGTATAGGAGGAGCGGACGTCCACGGGTATATAAGGATGGTGCGATCAAACGTGAAAACCTTGGTTGAGGGGCAGGTAGAAGGTATGGAGTCAGCAAAGGTACAGCTGTCACTGAGATTGAAAGAGATCCACAGAGAATCAGTAAGCTGAAACCCTATGTAGACCTCTACAAATGGCATGGTATAGAGTTTCCTACAAGCATAAAGAGTATATACAAGTTCGAGGATAATAACCTGGGCATTGCGGTGATGATTAATATCCTGAGGCAATCACATTATAGCAAACGGGGTAAGCAGGTGAATCTACTGCTCCTTGCGGATGACAAAAAGACTCACTATACAGCCCTCAAAAGTCTATCACGACTCCTGGGTATTGAGAACTCGAAAAATACTGCAAAAATGCACTTCTGCCTAAACTGCCTACAGGCCTTTCCAACAATTGAATCGAGGGACAAGCACCATGGATACTGTAAGGGCCACGGGGCTGTTAAAATTGCGATGCCAACAGAGGCTGAAAAATGGTTAATTAATAGGGATGACTAGATGCAATTCAAAGTACCCTTTGAAATATATGCGGATTTTGAAAGTCTACTAATCCCGGTAGAGGAGGATGCAAGAGTGACTAAGACGAAAAAGCTGAACAAACATGTACCATCCGGCTGGTGCACATATAGCACCTTTGCCTATGGGGATGTACCAGATCCCCTAAAGGTGTACCGCGGCAAGGACTGCGTCACGCGTTTTGTGAACCACCTGGAGGACGAGATCAAAAGACTATACTATACCTACCTGCAGCAGGACATGAACCCCCTAACAGAGGTCCTAAAAAAGGAACATTACGAGGCATCAAAATGCCATATCTGCATGAAGCCGTTTGATGACTGTGACAATAACCGTAAAGTCAGGGACCATTGTCACTATACGTAGCTATATAGGGGCGCTGCCCATAACAGCTGTAATTTGAAGTATAAAATCCCCGGTCATATTCCCATCATATTCCACAATCTCTCGGGGTACGACGCACAGGTATAACACCCAGGACATTGGTTGCATAGCTGAAAATACTGAAAAATATATCAGTTTCAACGTGAAAATCAAGGTACCGCTTGGTGGTATGGGATCTGGTGATGGGGAGGCGCACAAGAAGATTGAGATTAGGTTTATCGATAGTTGTCGACTCATGCCATCCAGCCTGGATAAATTAGCAAGCAATCTCATTGGAACAAACGCCGCTGGTATGAAACGTCAACAGTGTGCAGATACCTGTCTAGAATTCCAGAGCATAGACGCCTAATACATGGCAAAATTCTACTGTAAAAATTGCGACTCAAACACCACGAAGCAGTTAGACATGGAGCAGGTAAAGGCAAACGTGCCATCCATGGCAAAGATCATCGACAAAGATGATACCTTCAGGCTAATGCTGAGAAAAGGCGTATACCCATATGAGTATATGGACAATTGGCAAAAATTCGAAGATTTGGAGCTACCACCAAAGGAGGCATTCCACAGCAAATTAAATATGAAGGGCATCAGCGACAGGTACCATGAATACGCAAAAAAGTATGGAATTGTATAACTCCGGGAGGGTAATAACGTTACTATGGGGGACTACCATGACATCTACCTGACCATAGACGTGCTGCTATTGGCCGACATCTTCGAGACATTTCGGGGCGTGTGCATGACAATCTACAAACTTGACCCTTTCTATAGCGCACCCGGCCTAGCATGGAATGCAGCACTGAAATATACTGGAATCAAACTAGAGCTTCTCACAGACCCCGATATGCTCCTGATGTTCGAGAAAGGTATCCGTGGAGGTATAGTCCAGGCCGTATGCCAAAGCAAATAACAAATACATGGGGGACCAGTACGATCCGGAGGTTGAATCATCATACCTCCAATACCTCGACGCAAACAATTTGTACGGCTGGGTGATGCGTCAAGATCTGCCCACGGATGGTTTCGAATGAGTATCGAACGTCGAGGTATTTACCGAAAAGCGTATCGGTAAACTCGTTGAGGAAAACAAGCATGGGTACATCCTAGAGGTTGATACTACCCGGAGAGGCTACACGACAAACATAATGAGTTGCCATTCCTACCCAAACGAACTATGGTCCACAAGGTCAAGAAATTAGTACCAAATTTGAAGGACAAGCAAAAGTATGTGGTACACATCAGAGCCCTCCACGAGGCTATAAAACATGGCCTTAAACTGAAAAGGGTGCGTAGGGTGATCAGGTTCAACCAGAAGGAATGGTTGAAGGGGTACATAGATCACAACACTAGGCTGAGAACTAATGCCAAAAACGAGTTTTAGAAGGACTTCTACAAATTGATGAATTTGAGCGTTTTTGGCAAGACAATGGAAAATATTAGAAACAACAGCAACATCCAACTAGTCACCAACGAGGATAAGTACACGAAACTCGTGATGAAACCGAACTTCAACGGTGTAAACAGGTTTAGCAAGCACCTCCTCGGGATTGAGATGGGCAAGAACGAGATTAAGATGAATAAACCGGTATATATTGGCCAGGCCATCTTGGATCTGTCAAAGATGGTGATGTACGAATTCCACTACGACTATATGCAGCCAAAATATGGTAGCAAGCTGCAGCTCTGTTATATGGACACGGACAGCTTCGTTTACCATATCAAGACACATGATTTTTACAAGGATCTCAAGGACGACGTCGAAAAAAGATTCGACACAAGTGCCTATAATCCTGATGAGGGAAGGTGGTGGGCTTGATGAAGGATGAGCTGGGTGGTAAAATAATGACAGAGTACATCATCCTCAGGGCTAAGCTATATGCGTACAAGAGCCTTACAAAAGAAGGCGGTGACAGGAAAGTAAAGGGTGTGAAGAGGTGTGTTACGAAGAAGTCGATAACCTTCGATGACTATCAACGATGTCTGGAAGAGGGCGTTGACATATACAAGAGACAAGTGCGAATCAAAAACAAGAACCATAAGGTATATACCCAGGAGGTGAACAAGTTGGCACTAAATAGGGCAGATGACAAGCGGATCGTACAACGGGACCAGATTACAACGCTTGCCAGAGGCCATTACAGCCTAGTGCCTGCAAGGAAATAAATGGTAGTGTGTTTGTATATCTCTAATTGCCAACATATTTTTTCGTTATAGACGACTACTAATAAAGATGTCAGACAATGCCTCTGCAGAATATGAAAATATCGGAAAGCCCATCAATAAGCGTCAAATTTTAAAGGAGGCCCTACGCAAAGGTAAAGGGACTCTCCTACCAAAGGAGTGTACGGAAGGGTTCGTTGATAAGGCTCCGGAGGTTGCCATCGATAAGGTACATACCGAGTATGTACAGCGGGAACTCCAGGAGAAGGGTGAGAAGACTGTAGAAGCACTGTCCACACATGTTATCAGCCTATATGCCAACATTTTGTTGATATTAACTCTGTTGAGGAGCTAGGAAGAGATATCAAAGAAGATCCCATTATCCGAGATAGCATGACAGACCTTGGGATCCTCGTACACCGTGCCATCGGTAGGTGTTTGGCCTTATTGCTTGTAGCGGGCCATAAGGCTCGGCAGATAGAAAAAAAGAAAGAGAATGCGGAGAAGGAGAAGTAGGTGGAGACGGCGAAGACGGCACCATAATATAAATAAGTGAGGAAGAGAAACAAGAAGAGAGAGTCATAACCAAGAAGAACGAGGGTCGTGTTGCCGCAGGCAAGAGACTTGCGGAATGGAATCGAAAGAACAAGGCTAACTTACAGAAGAACGTGGGCAAATAACCTTCACATGATCATAAAGAACCTGCGGCAGGTTCTGGCAAGTCGATGGGCAGTGTTTACATCTATGGGGTTGGAGCGATAGCCGTGATTGCCATAGGGGTAGGTGTCTGGTATATGCTTGACAGGGTTAAAAATGAACCCAACAAGCCTGCGGCTAATCTGGAGCTCCAAGAAGGCAATACCCAGCCTATCCCAAGCATGCAATAATTTTGCTAAAAAATGACACCTAATAAATGACAACAAACAAACATGATGAAAACATGCGACAAGAAGAGACCATGATAATCGATGCCCTGTGGGAGTCTGTCAGGCTCGTGTCGTACACAATTCTAATTGCCATGGGCGGGAAAAAAGCCTTGGGGTTTCCAGGCCAGGTGCTAAGATGGACCTACAGGATGGTCTAAAATTAGCCGGTTATATGACGGCAGCGATCCTGTTCGACTAATATACAATTAAGCAGGAATGGTACAAAAAATCATTAATAGCTCCGAAATAGACCGCCCGGTAAAATTTTTATTTGTCATAGAGACAAATAAAAATAATGGAAGAGAAGGCCAAACAGTGTTATAAATGTCTAATAACCCTACCCTTAAACCAGTTCAAGGCAAAGGGCAAAGGGCAACTTACAAAAACATGCATTGCCTGCCTTGATCTTGGTAGGATTTCAAAGGGCCACGCAAGACGCCGCATTTACATGCAGCCATTATACGAGTTAATAATTATGCTAGAGGATCATATTCAAGACCTGTTTAATGAGGGTACACGTGGGAGAACTTTGAAAGACATGTGAATAACGAAACGTTTAACCGCCCAACGCTTACCGAGGTTACTAATGCATTACGGCGGGCACAGTAATCCATAACAAATGGACATCAAATGTTGTAGAGTATGTAAGCAAATATTACCGCCACACAAGTTTTAAATAAGAGGCAATGGTCGGACCAAGACCTGCTTGGCATGCCTGGCTAAAGCGAAGGAAAGGCGGGCGACTCCTAAAAATACGGACATCGAAGACGTTGAAATAGACCCCCCTGCTATCGATCGGAAAATTCGGGGCGTTCAACAGGATGAAAACTACCTCATCCTAATGACTTAATGACATATAACATTATACCTCAATATATCGAACTTATTGGGGATAGCCCAGAGAAGGCAAGGCTCGTTGAGAGGTACCACAATGCATTGCGATGCCTGCAAGGTAAATTAAGGCTTACTACACCTCCCTTTGAATACAAGGCTCGTGGGACCAAGCTCTGCCATGCCTGTTGAGGGTCCTTGGAAAACAGGCATGGAGGTGTGTTAATATGCACGGGCTGTGACCACTTTCGATCATGTACAGGATACATGATCGAAAGTGGTCGAATTATTGAAATAAATGGACATTGTGGGTGACCCCCACACGGCAATCTTTACAGGTCCTACAGGCTGCGGAAAAACACAACGTGTACTGAACCTGTTGGAAAATGAGTATAGGGGACACTTCAACAATATCATAATTCTATGTCCGACATTGCGGTGGAACGGTACTTATTTGGGGAGAGTCTCATTATGGAGGGATGATTACGTGTTCCTTTTAGACCCCGGGGACAAACTTTTCGAATGGATCTAGAAATTTTCGTTGTTGCTAGCGGGCGAGAACACGTTGTTTGTTATTGATGACGTCATCGCTAACGAGAATCTCGATAAAAAAGGCAGCCCCTGCTTGAATTAGCCATCAGTGGTAAGCACAGAAGGCATAGTTTATGGCTCCTAACCCAATCGTATACCGCCTTGGCCAAGAACTTCGGAGGAAGAAGAAATAGTTGTTTTTATGGTATCCTCATGAAAAAAGTGACATGAGGATGATCGGTGAAGAGACGAACTTGATACCTGACTGGAATCATATTAAGGCCGAGCTGAAAAAACCTAAGCATGCGTGCCTTTTTATAAGATTGGAACATCCTAGGAATTGGGAAATCTTGGATTGACCGTTAGAAAATCCTCCGACAAAGCATCAGTATATAGAAAATGTCTTCACTCGCCTTATTCAACGCAATACCTGCAGTGGCCATTGAGACCTTATTTGATAAACAGGGGCAAATTCTCTTCAATCATGCATACCTAGAAAAATTCCTTTGCATTCCGAATGCTAGGCAGTATGGACTTGATCGTCATATGACAATATCGAAAGGAGAAATAGAGGGTATAACAACTGTAGTCACCAACTACAGTTGCTCAGATACCTTCGAAGGTGTTAAAAAACGACATGATGTGTTTGTCACGTTGGACGGAACACTCGAAATCACCGTCAGATCGAGAAAGCTTAGGGCCGTAGCTCTGACAAAATGGTTGACCGGGAAGGGGGTGGAGAAATTTCAGGATGAAATCAAGGAGCAGCGTCAAGCCCTTGAGGATAAGGATAATGCCTTAGCTTTCCTAAATGATAAAATTGAGGATAGGGATAGCCAACTTATGGCATTGGGGATGAGATTGAGGAGCTGAAGCAACGTGCCGTACCTCACCTCGAAGATCCTGAAAAGGATAATAGTATGGTGATTATACAAAAGAAAAACGATGATCCCTGGTCATACGTTGCGATCTGTGGGCAACAGGGGTATGTAGCACAAAAAATACGCAATAAGCTTGTTGATTACACCAAGGGTGAGATTATAGTATTGGCTTAAACCCCCAATTCTATTGTTCACTATAATTGGCTTAGGGAACGGGGCTGTATCTGCTGCAACCCGGAGAGAGTCAGGCATTTTAGGATTGGTGAGAATTATACGCATGAAGGACTCCTGGAATTCGCGGAATAGGCATGATTTTCACTACTCTTGCGGGTAGTGACAATTGTATTCAAAAATGGGTGGGGTGCTACCCCACCCCTTGGTAAAGCTTGATCCCTATCACCAATTCTTCACATAATCTGGAGGCACTTCAACGTCCTCAGGAATAAGCACCAACTCTTCCGAGACGAAGCTTCTTTTGGGACCATCCTTCAAATAGTAAAGCATGCAACTACCCGTTACAATACGATCCAACCTATACATCTTTTTACTCCAGAAAGCATCGGTGGCACGTCGTTTCGCATCACCGTGCTCTTCCCCGGGTTGCAGCAGATACAAGTATAAACCATCCTCAGGTAGAGGCTTTTCCTCTGGATATTCCTCGCCTTTTGCGAGTCATCCAGCTTGATAGCCTTGTTAGGTTTCATACCAATCATGACAGTCTTTGTATTATTAAGACTCTTGACGATGATATACAGGTGCTTTACCCAGGTGGTACTGATCTCATCGGATGCTAACTCCTGGGGATCCTGAGGCTTAAATAGTCTCTCTACAAGCGATGGAACAACCCCATTTTCCCGATATTTAATCGGTATCTTGTGATCAATGTGCCACTCCCCATGGTTGTCCCAGGTCATACCCTCGGACAATTAAGCTTCAATATGGGATTGTAGGGTAGCGATATCGCACCCCAGATACTCCTGGGAGCTGAGCTCCTTGTTTCCCTTCAGGGCATTGTGGATTCGGCTGCCTACGGCACAGGCCAGATGCCCTGAAGGATCGTAAATGGAGCAATGCCTCCTTTGTTTTTGATGATGGCATATGCCTGCGCCTCCACAGTTCCTGCATATTGATCTTACCCTTTGATGCCTGCAGATGCTTCCACCCCCGTAGTCCCCGCATATTGATCTCCGCCTTTGATGGGGGCATATTTGACTTCCCTTACATTCCTTGCAGCGATACCTTAATTTCTTATGGGGGCAAATCTGACTTCCCTTGCACTCTTTACACTGCTTCCTCTGCCTTTCATAGGGGCAAATCTGACTTCCCTTGCACTCTTTACATTCGGACCTCCGCTTTTGATGAGGGCACTTTGTTCGTTTCTGTGACGCAATGGCTATATTCAAGCACCTGATGCACTGTTTGGTTCGTTGACCATTCCCCTTGATCCTTAAGTTGTTCAAAGAAAGATAGTTCTTACAGTGTGTGCATTCCCTGCTATCCTCCATATTAACTCGTTTTTGCCCTTGGGGACAAACACAAGTTGTGGTCATTTAGTACTCCACACGATCAATCCTACCGTCCAGGACATTCAGCTGTGCATCTTGTAACAGATACACGAAGCACTTAAACTCACCGGTTCCATCGGCTTCTTTGGTGATATGCAGAGTGATTCCATCGCTCAGTCTCTGTAATGGTCTACCCGATCCATGTAGTATGTCATCGGGGGAGCTCCGGAAGTCTACAAACAGGGCATACCGTTCGCTAAAAAATTGTCCGATAGTTACATTGGAGTTCCCGCGTCTGCCAAAAATGTTGACGATCTGTTCCAGATGATCCTTGGGAAGCATGGCATGGCTGTATAATTCATTTGGCTCCCCTTCCGCCGTCACGCTAATCTCTTCAATTTTGGGGTTGTAAAACGTTTCGTTAACACCGGCATAGGTTTTCACTTTTCCAGGGTCTAAAAATAGTAGCAGTACGCCCTTGAAGGACTTAGAAGGACCATCAATCTGGATATTATAACTAGTATCCGATTTCTTCATAGTAAGCACCTTTATTATCAGGATTCGTTCATAGGGTAGGGCAAGTCTTCAGTGGTGATTTTGTCGAATTCGAGTCTGATATTACTAATCTTATATGCAGAGTCAGCTGGCTTAGCTCCTGTACTCCCTACGGCCGCCGTCCATGTATCCTTGATGACGTCACCGTAAGGGGCGAAATTGATGATGAATTGCAACCGGTCGTACAGGCCTGCTGGATATAGGGGGAGATCCTGGGTCAATTCGAACATTTTTCCAATGGGAATACAGGAGGTGTTACCATAGGCTTTAACGATGGCCTTCTCCTCATCTGTCCCCACATGACCGGTTGCCTTGACCTGTAGGGCCCTGATCGTTCCGTCGTTGGGATTGATACCCTCCAATATCAGATTATTATTACGTTCGAACTTGGATAGCCAAAGATCCCTATACAATGCCAGGATATTGTAATGAGAGATATTTTGAACCTCCTTGTTATTTAATGTAATGCGTAGATTTTTTACCAGACTTCTCCCTATATTCGATACGATCGTACGTGTCGTGTTGGTCCCGGTCAGCGTCACTAATAGGCGCTTGAGACTACCCGGGATAATGACATCATTTTGTGGCATATTTGGAACATCAAGGTACAGATCTTCTTTCTGGTCAATGGTTGATGGTGTATGTGAAATCTGTACTCTTTGCCGGCGTCCCTTCATACCAAGAAGCTGCTTTCTCTCCGCGTAAGGGTCCATCAATGTACCATATGCGTTCATTCTTATTTATTATATGGCTGTAAGTAGAGATGGCTGATAATCCGGTTTTCACAAATGAGGAGGATATTGGTAGAGATGATAAAGGCGACAAAGAGGATACCCAACAATCAACGCAATTACACGATGTTCCGGGGACTTCAAAGCCGGGACAGCAGCAGGGAGGTACACGTAAGGGTGGGGTGAGAAGTCATGTGAGACCACACTTTTTGAATCGAAGGTTGATAGCCTATATACACATCTTAGAGACGGACTCGGTATGACGCCCAAAGCAATGCATTACGATAGGTTCCGAATGGAGAAGGGTGAACTTATTATAAAAAGGCTTGTAACGGGAAAAAGATCCTTACCGGAAGTAGTACTCACATTGCAAGATGGTAATTTCCCAACTATTGGACAGTTCGAAAAGAGGCTGGGTATTGCGCGTATCTTCATACAATAGGCTTTGATAAATATCAAACACCCAACAAAGGTAGTAGGACAGAGACCCAGAAACTTATCCGTGATGTTAATGTCCTTATGAATAAGGATGAGGATGATGAGAGGACCCCTTTGATAAGGCCCGAGGTGATGGAGATGGAGACGATTGAGAATATTCAAAATTTTGCCCACGATGTAGAGGGTTATATAGATACCTCATTTGCGGGAATTGACGATGATGCCTTTGTGATCGATATGAGATCATTAAAAGTCGAAATTGAGACCCTTCAGAAGAATATCAAGAAGGCGAGGGATAAAATTATAAAATATGATAGCGACATCAAGACGAAAATGGGTAAATTGAAAGAAGAACTTAAGAAGCAGAACGCCGGGGCGAAAAAGCCTCAGGAGATTGCGAGACTGGAGAAAGATATTGATCAATTGAAGAAGGATAAAAATGTTGCACTCGGTAGGCATGGTCTAATTTCCTCCGAGGTTTTTAAGCATCTACGGAATATTAAGTCTGAGTTGATGAAAATCGCCGGGGATGACATGCCTTTGCTTGGAAAGCTTAAAACACTCTTCCGTGAACAGGGGATAACCAAAGCCAGCATCGTCTCTGCTGTAGGTCTACCAATTTTCACCATTGTCCTTGCCGTTATAGGGGGAAGTGGTGCAGCAGTAGGTGCTGCAGGGGGAACCACAGGGGGTGGTGAAAAAGGGTTTCTGCCAAAGCAACTTGAAAGACTTGGGAACTTTCTTAAATATCTAGCAGGTAAAGCAGGTGCTGCATTGCCGGGTATTATAGGTACAGTGGTCTCCTTCCTTCTAAGAGTAGCGTCAACCATCGTTACATATGCAGCTAAACATCTGTATATGGCTATTGCGAGAGCTGCCGGGCTTGTCGTGCTATACATAAAATAAGCCTTATTCTTTTAACCAAATATAAGCTAGGATGAGACCTACCCCTGCTATAATTATGGTGGTCTTGGTATCCTCATGCTGATTTTGTGGGGGTTGTTCGGGTATGGGGGACGATGTTGTAGGTCCGGGAAGTGGTATGGCATGTATGGTATGATCGGGAGGTATATAAGGTATGGGTGGCGTAGTGTGCTTTGGGGGTAGGGTATGCCTAGAGAGCGTAGTATGCCTCGCAATAGGTTTGTTATTCAAGTCAAGCCCGATACCAATCATCGCACTTGCAGGGGCAATCAAAATATTATTGTTATACCCGACAGTTTTGCCTATGCGCAGATTCATGTTGGAGGGCAACATGTAGACGTGGTGCATTACAGCAAAATTTACGGGCGTTTGGGCATATTGCAACACCTTCTGGAATTCCGTAATATCATGGTTTACTTTCTCTTGACGTTCTACCATAGCCTCAAATTTCTGTACTAGAATTTGCCTTGTCGTATAGTTGTCTGCATTGGATCCGATGAGAGATGCCTTGGCGCCTGCCTGAGACCCAAGCAACAGGACCACATAAACCCGGATACTCTCGCTCAGCTTGGTCAACCCTTCCGATGTTAAGCCTTGGCTTGTTGGCATGGTAAATTTGACCCAATCCCCATCAACCTGCGGCCACCATCTACCAATTTTCAACGACGACATGACGGCCTTAAACTTGTACAGACTATTGGGATCTGCGCCGTATTCGCGGCATACCTGTGCGTATCCAAATGTGGAGTATGGGTTTTTGTACTGTGAAAACCCATCATCAAAGGGCATGTGTACCTTCATCCTGGCAAGGATGCGACGCATGTGGTAGTAGACATGGAATTTAAAAATGCTGTTGATGAGAGGTACCGAGCCCGTCATGTGCTGGGCACATATGCCTAATGCGGTGGTTGCACAATGGGTGGCGAAATTAACCTGGATATTCCAGTAATCAAGCGCTTGCCCTTTCCACCCCACACTAACGGGGCCATCGAGGTAGGTTGTTGGAACTTTGATGGCATACTTGGTAAATTCGGGAAAAACCACAGAGATATGGGAGTCTGTACTCACGTACAGGTTCTGGTGTTCCAAATTTGTAACACCAGGTGGCCATTCGCCGCTGTTACTTTTGTACTTTGCAGAGTGGTTGTATTGGTATATGTTCATTCCTTTTCTTGTTAGAAGAAAGGAGACGAAACAACTGTACATCACCGATATCGATAAACCTACTATATTCGAAGACTACCTGGGACAGGACACCCGTATAGCTCTAAAATCCATCAGTATCAGACCGGGATGATTGAACCTATATAGCAACAACGATATCACTATACGTAAAGTAGGACCCGACCAGAGGGTAACTCGAATTGAGATTATGAATGGCTTGCACAAATTCGAGAATATCGCGGCTATTATCAACAGCCAGGCAGAGGGAAAGATATCACTATTTGTTTTGAAAAATGCATATTGTAGGCTCAGGGTTGGTGACGGGTATATGGTAGTGATCTGTAGGCAATTGCAAGAGCGTTTAGGATTAACCTATGACCACGCAGAAAACATATTACAAAAAGGGTGACTACGATGCCATATATAAAACCGATATATACCAAAAATTACGACTTATTTGTCCACAATTGGAAGAAGACGACTGCCTATTGGATGGTAAAAAATCGAAGGTTCTGGCCTTGCTTCCTACCAAGGAGCTAAACGCCTGGGGGGATATATTAACCTGGAGTTTTGATACCCCCGTATACCTTTCACTGAAGGGGTCCACCGACCGTCTGGAGTTCATGCTAACGGACGTCTACCATCACGAGAAGAACGTCACGTTTTTCAATATAACCATGTGCATTTTGATAGAATAAAAGAATGAGTGATATCAGCAAACTTTATCCGAGTTTGCCGAGTGCACCCGCACAGGGCCCTGATCAGGAGGAGGGACAGATTTTCAGGTTAGAAATAAATAGAGTAAATAGAACAATATCTCAAAAATGAAATAAAGGAGCGGAATAGATTGGCGAAAAAATTCAAAATGCATAATACATGGGTACGCTTCTGCGACCATGGATTGCTTGACGTGAGTGTAATCACGTCGGGGCTTGGCATTAGGGCTATGACATCAGGTGTGGGAGTACCCCTAGCCTGTACGATGGGGGGGGGGGTCTCGCGATTGCCGCCGGAATAGGCCAAGCCGGTCTCCGGAACGCCTCTAAGCGCCTGCGTGTTAAATCCAAAAAACATGAGGGCATAAGGCTACCCGCAGAGGCGAAATTAAACTCCATCGTTGACCTGATCAGCAAGGCAATAGAAAATGGTTTTATCAGTGACCATGAGTATAGCCTAATTAGCCGTGAAAAGGAAAGGTATATGTTGCTCAAGGAGATTTAACAGGATCGTGAATGCTGTCAACGAACAGGAGAGAGCCCAACTAGTTGCCAAGGGTAGGGAGGAGGGGAAGGACGAAATTTTAAAAAAACACAATCTGTGCAATATGCAAGCACTATGTAGAGTCCCCATCTCAATATAGGCCTTAATTTTATATATTTTATAGGCCTTTTGGACCTATAAAATATATGGTTTTCTAGTCCTCGCCCAACAGCCATTCTTTTTTAAAATACTTATACCGACATTCTGTGATATGTACCTGTGGATAGTGGGTTTTGCCTTGTACATATACCGATGAAATACCTAGGATGGAACTGACCTGGCAGGGCTCATCGTAGGGTACCGGCATACCCTGGAACTTGGTAGTAATTGTGTCCTTGTAATATTGGAGTTTAGCATTCATATAACGATCCTTTTTTACAGGCTCTGTCGTCAATTTTAACTCCTCGATCTTTTGCCATACCTGGCGGTACTTCTCAACCCAAGCGGGGTATTCCTCAAAATCGAGGCTCATTGCTGGTACTGCATTGGCGTTATACCGTGTCACCCCATGTGCGGACCAGATTTTTGGCGTCTTTACCCTCAAAGCTACCACAAGGTCCTGTGTATGGTATCCTACTATATATCGTTTGTCATTACCTCCGTTAGCAGGCCTGGCTTCTGATACAGTCAGGTATTCTACATTGATATCATCGATATTTGTAAACGTGGATTTGGATTGACAAGCTCATTCTCAAATTGTAGCATTCTGTTTATTGTAAATTTTGAACGACTTCAGAGAATTACATGTCATTGTATATGCACAACCACCCCTGTTATGTGTGATATATTCGTGATAGCAGTACCAGCATAACATTTTACCATTTACCACGAACCTCCGACCACAGGTACATTTGTCATATGCATCGAGTACCCTTTCACAGTCGTCACAATGCTAATTCATTTATTAGGATGTCAAGGCGAGCCTCCAAATCCTTAATTCTCAGTTCATTAGACCCCTCCTTCTCCTCCTGTACACATGCCGGGGTTACAAGTGGTAGGGAGAGACCGATAGCGGTAAGGAAGGTCATGAATAGCATAATTTTTAAACTATATTGACAGTTTATACACATCTTTATTAGTAATATTTATCTTGCAACATTTGCTGTAAGATAATGTTTCAGGTCAACCCCCACAACTTTTTGAGACCTACCTTTTCATCCTCCGAAAAGCACCAATCGATAACGGAAGTGAAGAGTGGAGTAGAAGTAGTAAAGTAAAGTTAGAAGTAGAAAATGCATGCTAGAGTTCTAAGTGGATTGGAATTCAGAGAAAGTAATAACTTTGATATGTTTAGACGTTCCGTTTTTATGCCGCTGAAGCTACGTGTTACCTTTTTATGTAGTACACTTAAAATTGTCAAGCAAAATCGCATTCTCAAAAAAAATCCATTAAGGCTTCAAATTCTTAAAGTTTTGTATTTTACCGCGTTTTTTTAAAAAATAAAAAAGCTAGCTATAGCTAAAAGCTATATTTGTTTACATTTTTATTTTGCATAATTAATGACCTAATGGTGGGTAACTCATGTATTTGTTCTAAAATTCAAAATGCTACATAAAGCTGTTAGCAGGCTAACAAACTAATTTGCTGGGGAAACGAAAAAATTTGATTTTTTGAACTCACTGTTATCATTTTCACATTACTATTGCCTCTCTTTATAATGTGTTTTACTAAGCATTAGATTAGTGGTTATAGCTCTCGTACTCTGTGCGGGATACCGGGGTTCGATTCCTTTTGACAGCGATTCAACATGGGCGAGTGAATGTTACCATAGCCCCGGGTTAACTCAAGCCATGTGAGGGAAATTGGGTAGATGGCACATTGTGTGGGGCGTTGGATGTTGCCGGGAGTTGTCTAGTTGAGCGCGGGCCCTAATTGCGTAGCTCAAAAAGAGCATTAAATACTTTAGGACTCTCCATCTAATCCATGGCCCCTCCTGGAAATAATAGACAGGGTATATTCCTCCATATTTGTCTATCTATCTATAAATAGCTAGCTATAGACTCAGCTAAGTCTCTCCAGTTTAAATATATTTAACTGGGTGTCTTAGCTGCTGTTAACTTTTGTTAGCTGCTAGCAAATAGAACCTTGGGTGTCATCAAACGAACGTTTGAATGCAAAACCAAAAGCAACTTGTGTATATTGTACAAATCCCTAGTGAGACCCCATGTTGAATACAGCATACAATCATGGAGACCATTCCTACAAAACGACGTTGATAACATAGAAAAGGTCCAGAGAAGATTTACTAAGATCATCACAGGTATTGGTCATCTACCATACGAAGAAAGATACTTAAACACTGTAATTTGATGTCTCTGGAAATGAGAAGATTAAGAACTGACCTCATAGAAGTATTTAAAATAATGAATGGGTATAAAAATTTGAATCCAAATGACTTTTCTCAACTGTCTGAGAATCCACTGACAAGGACACTCAAAAAAGATATAGAAGCCTCATAGTAGGCTGGATAAAAGAAAATTTTCATTTGTTCCTCGGGTTATTAATGAATGCAACTTTTTACCAGAGAAAGCAGTGTCTGCTACTTCAATAAATAATTTTAAAACTTTATTCAACCACATTTCAAGACTGTTAGGGGGCTTTATACAAGTCAAAGAAGACTGCCTGCCCCAGTTCTAAAACGACCACCGATGTTTGCCTACTAAAGACCATACCGGTGGATCCGGTAAAATAGCCGGTTAGTTAGCTAATGTTAGCTTTAAGGCTCCATCCCATATCTTATCTAGCTCTAACCTATGAGTTGCGTTGTTATTCGTATTTTTTAGCTATCTATACCTACCTTAATTTGAGCATGAATTATGATGGAACAAGCTAGCTACAAAATTTCTTCAAAGACTTCTTGAACCTTCAGGATAATGTGACACATTATTATGCCCATAGAGAATAATTTTTTCACATTTCCTGTAAACTTTACAGGGGGACTACAATATGACAATTGGGACGAATCTTATAGAATTTAAAGTGTGTGTGTTAAGTGTTATTTTTTATTGTTTTGTTTCTGACATCCTGTTAAACTTTTGTCAGCCTACATGTAAAATGCCAGGTTTTTTTAAAGGGGTTTTTTACATTTGATTGGCAATTTACGTGGGTTTATGACTTTGGGTTAAAAAAATTTATGAGAAGAATAAATTGTTTGTATTGTAAAGTGCTGTTATTTGACATTTTGTGTAAACTTTTATGGAAACAGACCACATGCAATATAACGAAAGAACAAGCAATTTCTTGTGGCTTTCAACTTTATTTCTCTACTTCTACTTCTTTACTTGGACTTTTCTTTCTCTGAATCATTTTTTGCCCTTTTTTAAGACGACGGTGTTATAGCGAATACACACTTTAATGGAGTACCGCTATACGATGGAGAGCATGTCGAAAACAAGTACGAAAGAAGAACTGTAAATATTATTATTTTTGAGAATAGATTATGTTGAACACACGTGTCCTCAGTTTTTAACATTGGCGACGAGAAATTATATTTTTAACGAAAGATCCTAAACAACAACAGAAATTTACTTCATTATCAGAAGAAATTAATCTTGGTGTAATTCGTGTGTATTACAAACTATGGCTATTTCAACTTTAAACCTTCCAACTTTTCCAAAGTTTGATACGGATGATTTTACTACAATCTCAACTCGATGGGAAAAATATAAGAAACGTTTTTTAAACTTGTGCGTCGCTCTGAACGTTGAAGAAGACAAGCAGAAATTAGCCTTATTGCTTAATTACATTGGTGAAGAGGCGTATGACATATACGACAATCTTTTAGTACCAGGTACAGATGAAACGTTTGCAAACGCCATTACAATATTTGATGGATATTTTTCACCTAAGAAAAACATCGATTATGAAGTGTATGCATTTAGAAAACTAAAACAACACCCCGACGAAAACATTCATCAGTTTTACATACGGTTGAAACAGCAGACGAATAAATGTGACTTTAGAACAAATTTGGACAAAGAGCTTAAACAACAAATTGTGTTATCTACTCATAACAGCAAAATTCGTAAACACGCATTTAAGAATACAGCAATTAGTTTAGCAGACTTATTGATTTATGGAAAACATTTGGAGGATGCAGATCAACAAGCCGATGATGTAAAGCGTTCGATGAATCCACAGGAAGAAATTAACCGACTTACAAAGAAACTGGAAACACTCAGAGGTAAGAACTTGTCGAGCAGAGGGAATAGCAGTAGCCGAAAAGATAACTATAAAACATGTTATAGATGTGGGAACGACTACCCACATTCTCAGGCATGTCCGGCCGAAGGGAAAGAATGTAATAAATGCCACAAGATCGGTCATTTTGCCCGTTGCTGCAAAAGTAGTGCTAGGGGTCCGATATCTCGAGGAAGGCGCTTCGTGAACAACAATACGGCTACTTCTGATTCCTCTGACTCTGGTGCCGAAAATGTGAACAGTTTAAATCTATTTATGTTATCTACCGCGGGGAATGCTAACAACAACAACAATAACTGTATTGCTAGTGTCCGTTCTAATTCAAATACACACTATGAGTCAAAAGTTTCGGTTTGCGTTGAGAATAGTGAGATCAAAGATTATGCGTCAGTTAATTCTATAGAAAGATTTTATACAAAAGTGAAGGTAGAAGGGGTCACACCAACACGATTCTTAATAGATACCGGTTCTGCTTTGAATATTTTGAACACAAAAACATTTCACAAAGTGAACGAAAATTGTGGCGGGAAACTTCGCTTACAAAAGACAGCCACCAAGGTGATCACATACGGCTCGAACGAACCCAAATTAAAAGTCCTCGGAAAAATTAACCTCGTTATCGAAAATAAGCACCGCCTTAGAACAAAAGATTTTTATGTAATTAACACTGACCACAAAAATCTTTTAAACGGCAAAACTGCCCTCGAATTAAAATTAATAATTATGCCGAAGGATGACGCGATTCCTTAAAAGAAACCAGATAAATCTAGAAACACAAACAATGCGGCATATAAGATTAATGTGGAAACAAAAAACAGCACGAGGGAGAGCAAAACAAAACATGCCCAAAAAGTTCAACCACCTACTAGATTACGTGCGTTGATTGAAGTTTACAAAGAGAAGCTTTTTAGCAATAAGATCGGCAAATTTACGGATTATAAGGTCAAACTACATATCGACGAGAAAGTGACACCGGTCACACAGGCGGAACGACGTATCCCATTTGCACTAAGGCAGAAAGTGAAAGCAGAGATAGAAAAATTACAGCAACAAGATATTATAGAGGAAGTTAAGGGACAACCGACGCCGTGGGTCAACCCAATTGTTGTCGTACCCAAGGGCAATAACGGTATTCGCATATGTCTCGACATGAGATGCACAAACAGAGCGATAGTAAGAACACGTTATCCCACGCCTACTGTTGACGACCTACTTGTAAAACTTAAGGACAGCAAACACTTTACTAAACTAGACCTTAACGCAGCATTCCACCAGTTAGAACTAGACGAGTCTTGCAGATATATAACAGCGTTCCGCACACAAGACAAAATTATGCAATACAAACGATTAATATTTGGTGCAAATAGTGCTTCAGAGGAACTACAACATACGATCCAATCAATACTTTCAGACATAAACGGTGCAGATCATATTGCCGATGACATACTAGTTTACGCAAAAACGACAGAAGAACATGACAGAATCTTGACACAAGTGTTTAAGACACTATCGGATAAGGGAATAACATTAAACCTACACAAATGCTTGTTTGACCAACATAACCTTGAGTATTTCGGCTATGTGTTTTCAGCAGAGGGGATGAGACCAAGTCCGACAAAAATTAACGGTCTTTTAAACGTCAACCGACCTAGAGACGTCAAATCATTAAGAAGCTTTTTGGGGATGATTAATTATTTGAAAAGATTCATTCCGAACTACAGTACCATTACTTATCCTCTCCGACGTTTAACGCGAAAAGATGTAAAATTTGAGTGGAATACAGAATGCCAAGAAGCGTTTGTAACTTTGACAACAACATTATCCGAAAAGTCGTGTCTGTCATACTTTGACGAAAACAAAGAAACACTCTTGTTCTGCGATGCAAGCCCAGTGGGAATTTCAGCGATCCTACTTCAAAAAAATTGTAAGAAAAATGACATAGATGTGATATCTTACTCTTCAAGATCACTTACGCAACCGGAAATGAATTACTCCCAGATAGAACGGGAATGTTTAGCAGCGACTTATGCATGTGAAAAAAACAATTTGTACCTTTACGGAAAGCACTTCACACTTTTTAGCGACAACAAAGCATTAGTAAATATACTGAACAATCCCAAATCAACACCGCCCCCGCGAATTGAACGAATGATGTTGCGACTACAGAGGTACAACTTTAAAACAGATTACGTCAGTTCTGCAGATAACATATGTGACTACCTAAGCCGAAATCCAACGTCTATTGGCACAGATACAAAATACATCGAAAAACACGTTAATTTTCTCACGTCGTACGCAACACCAAACGCTTTAGACATTAATGATATAAAAACCGCCACACTAGCTGACCCAGCATTAAAACAATTGATATTAATCATTAGCACAAACAAATGGCGACATCTGAAAGAAGCTCCAGAATCAGACGAAAAAAAGTTATTAAAACACTTCCACAAAATAAAAGATTCCTTAACCTTGAATTCAGAACAGAATCTAATACTGAAGGACAAACGAATTGTATTACCAAGAATATACCACCGTACAGTAGTTAAACTTGCCCACGTTGGTCATCAGGGATTATCAAAAACAAAAGCCCTTCTGCGAAGTAAAGTTTGGTTCACCGGCATGGACAAACTAGTAACAGATGAAGTAAACAACTGCATTCCATGTCAATCTGTCAGCAAAAAATCTAAGCTACCACCCATCCAGCCAACAGAATTACCGGCTCGTATATGGCAAACAGTCAACGCAGATTACTTGGGACCGCTCCCTGACAATAAGTATGCCTTAGTAATGATAGATCAGCGGAGTAGATATCCTGTCGTGGCATTCACAAACAATACCACAGCAAAGAACTTCACCAACATTTGTAACGATACCTTTGCACACTTTGGAAATCCGGAAACACTTGTTTCCGATAACGGACCGCCGTTTCGTTCCAGTGAAGTGAAAAGATATATGGAAAAGAGGAGAATATATCATAGGAGGGTTACGCCCTTATGGCCACAAGCGAATGGCGAGGTCGAGAGATTCATGTTACCATTGACGAAAATAATCTGTACAGCACACATTGAAAACAAGTCGTACGTCGAAGAAGTGCAGAACTTCTTGATGGCGTACCTTATAACACCTCATTCTACAACAAATATTCCTCCAGCCGACCTTATGTATAATCGCAAAATACGATGTGCTATTCCCGACTTTTTTAGCAAAGTTGACGACTCCATCGAACTACAGTTAAACAAAAATGACCAAGACAGTAAACAAAAAGCAAAAGAATATGCCGATAACAACAGATACACACAAGAACAAGAACTAAACATCGGTGACCGCGTTCTGGTGAAACAGAAAAAGATAAACAAAGTGACACCTCCTTTCAATCCGAATCCATACCACGTTACTGATATCAAAGGAACGATGATCACTGCGATGAATAAGGAAACAGAACACCAGATCACCCGCAACATATCTCATTTCAAACCAATTCCAGATACTGCCAAACATGTGCCAATAAAAATAGACACTGAGGATGAGGATGATGAGGAACACCATGTTACCGTTCACAGACCTGAACTTGAAAATAGCGGCCCCAAATCTACTTCTAAAACAACCATGACAAACAACTCTGCGTCACAGCGAACGTCGAAAGAACCGCAGTCGAGAAAGACATATCCAAAACGATATAGAAGACCAATACAAGAATGGAAAACACACTAACCAATGAACTTTCAAGACATCTGTAGATAGCAATTCGACAGACGTTTAGACAGACACGTAGTTATGTTAGAAATTTATGTTATGTATAGGACAAGTTGCTTCTCTTTTGTTTTGCTGTTTCAGGGGAAGATGTTATAGCGAATACACACTTTAATGGAGTACCGCTATACGATGGAGAGCATGTCGAAAACAAGTACGAAAGAAGAACTGTAAATATTATTATTTTTGAGAATAGATTATGTTGAACACACGTGTCCTCAGTTTTTAACAGAAGGTACCTTTTTTTGTTGTTGTTTTTTTATTGTCGAGGGTAACCATTTTTCGGGAGTTAGCCGTTAAAATTATTTTAGCAAATCAAGTTGCTTCATTTTGATCACGTGATGTTAACAAAGTAAACCCGCTGGCAAAATGGACATAGTTTTTTCGGCGACTTCAAAGAAAATTTCTGCTACATCAAAGGAAAATGAAGACATCCACTTTGCCTGTTACAGACAGACACACGGAAGCTCTGTATTATTATTGTAACTTATTTTCGTAGTAATCGAGGCAAGTTACGCATGCGCCTGATAGCGCATGCTTGAATAGAACTTTCCCGCCTATTTTTACTCACAAGTCAATTCTATTCGTACGGGTTAGACGATTCACAGAGAAGAAATCATGTCTAGTGGTGAAAGTTTATCAAAAGGTCAGAAAAGACGGAGAGAAGACACATCTGCTCAGGAAAGTCTTTCTCTTTCTAGTATTAAAAATTATTTTGACAAAAAGTTTAAAGATATCCAAACAAAGTTTGAAAAGGATAATCACAAACTAACAAAGAAATTCAAAAAGGAAAAAGAACTTTCTTTTAAGTTTAGGGGAACAAAAAACAATACGAGTTTAATGAATCTATTCGACGTGACCTTGAGACGTTGGGAGATCTGATAAAACAAGGCTCAAAGCACAGATCTACAAAAATGTTGCAGGAGATAGTTTCGAATATTGAAAAAAGGATCAAATTAATTAAAGTACTGACAGATCTATTGTAGGGTGGAGTACCGTCGACGAACACATCTCAGATGACCTGGCTAACGACTCCGCAGACGAGCAAAAAATTAAAGCTGCTGAGAATCGTGCCCATCAGAAAAAAGCAAAACACATTTAATCGCCCCAGAAAATCAAAGTTTTCGGATTTATCGTCAACGATCTCCAAAGCTCCAGTTAAAATCCAGTTTCGGAATGCTGAATCAGACTTCGGACGAGTTGTTCACCCCAGTGCGACTAGCTTCGAGTTAACAGGAACTTGCTTCAGCTGCGGAAAAAACGGACACTGGCGAAAATACTGCCCCGAAGCTAAAAGATAAAAGTGCATTTAAAGATAGGTTAATATTTCCTTTAATTTCGTCTGAAACATGTAAATCAAAATCCAATAATAAATTTGAAAGTGTAAAAGGCAATTTAAAAAACAAAATTCCCTTTTGGGAAACCATAAAAGCGAACAGAACAATTATAGATATCCTAAAACATGGCTATAAAATTCCATTCTTCTCAACCCCGAAAAAAGACAATTTTGAAAATAATAGATCAGCTCTCATGGAAAAAGAATTCGCTACTGCTTCAATAAAAGAACTGCTTGAGAGTGGAAGGATTCGGGAAGCTGAATTCACTCCTCACGTGGTGAACCCATTATCCGTTTCTAATCAAGGTAATGGTAAAAAACGCCTTATCTTGGATTTAAGACATGCAAATAAGCATATATATAAAGACAAAGTAAAATTTGATGACTGGAGAGTCATGGAAGAATACTTAAAGATGGATAGTTTTATGTTTCATTTTAATCTGAAGCAAGGTTATCACCGTATTGATATGTTTGAAGAACATCAAACTTATCTTGGATTTTCTTGGAAATTTGAAGGGATAACAAAACATTTCGTATTCACTGTTCTACCTTTTGGCTTAACTTCTGCCCCATTTTATTTTTACAAATGTAATGCGTTGTCTGGTTAAATATTGGAGGGAAAGCGCGATTTGTATTTCTGTGTACCTTGATGATGGTTTAGGAGTCGCAAGCTCATACGAAACATGTTTAAAACAGTCGGAATTTGTTCAGGAGACTTAATTTAAAAGCGGACTCGTTGTTAACAACGATAAAAGTGTCTGGAATCCACAAAAAGAAGTAATCTAGTTAGGCATTAAAGCAGATTTGCATAGAAATGTTTTTATTATTCCTCAAATACGAGTTAACTCCATCTTTGATTGTATTAAAAAGGCCATACAAAACTTCCAGTATTTAAACAGCGAGAAATTTAGCAAGGCTGTGTGACAATATTGTTTCTACAAAGTTCGTTGTGAAAGAATTAATTTAATTAAAAACTAGAAATTTATACAAAATAATTGATGCAGAAATGTCTTGGGATCCTCGAATTAATCTGAAAGAAAAAGATCAGTCTATGAAGGAAATTATCTTGTGGCGTGATAATTTTAAAATGTTTAACAAAAGAGAAATCATTCCCTACAGAATTCCACAAATAGATGTTCATTCGGACGCAAGTGATTACGCTATAGGAGCGCACGTAAGAACGGACAGCAAAACATACACCTGTTTTAAGAATTTTAAAATTCATGAGAACAACTTTAGTTCAACATGGCGGGAATTATATGCAATTCTGTTCACATTAGAAACATTCAAAACCATATTAAAAGGAAAAATTGGAAATTGAAAATCGGACAATTTCGCAGCTGCTATAATAACAAAATTAGGTAGTGCAAAATCCCAGCTACAAGAAATAGCTGAACGTATTTTCAAAATCGGTTTTGATTATTCTATCGATATCAATATATCATGGATACCTAGAAAAGAAAATCGTTTGGCAGATAAAATAAGTAAATATTTTTACTACGATGGTAAACTACAGAAAAGTGTTTCAATACACTGAACAGATTATAAAGCCCTTGACAATTGACCGATTTGCAGACCACGAGAATGCGAAAACGCCAATATTTAATTCACGATTTTGGTGTCCCAGAACAGCGATCGTCGATGCGTTCACTGTCGCGTGGGGAAATGAAAATAATTACTTAGTCCCGCCTACGTCATTAGTGAGCAGAACTTTAAGTCACATGGAAGCGTCGAAAGACATAGGTGTGCTAGTTGTTCCATACTGGAAGTCTGCAGAATTTTGGCCGTTATTAATTATCTCAGATTCAAAATTTAAGACGTTTGTCAAAGAATACCGTGTTTTTAAATACACTTGCGATTATGTTAGATTGGGAAATAACCGTGATGCGCTTATTGGGTCTGCTGCTTTTAAAAGCCCAATGATTGCGCTAAGAATAGCATTTTCTTAAAACCGAGACAGTAATTTTATGACGGATACAAAATTTTACATCATGAACTGTTACGAAATATGTAGGTCAGCAGGATTGCAGATCCCTACTGCTGTGGAAACACAATCGTGAAAAGTGTAAACAGACGGGCAGTCAAGCCCCCGTTTAAACAAATAGTTGGAGGAAAAGGAGTATTGAAGGAGTATTGAGTATTTAATAGGAGTATTGAAGGAAAGATAAAAGGACGGGCATGCGTTTTGGTAAAAAGCTGTCTGACGAGCACTGTCTGCGAAAATTTCAATAATTATTTTGTTATCAACGAGCATTTAATTAACACACGGAATCGAAGTATGTTAGTGAAATTACCACGTATAGAATTGGAGAAAGATGCTTTAAATATCTTGGTGCAGCATTATACAATGACTTACCATTACATATACGTTGTTGCGATAACTTATTTCAGTTCAAAAAATTAGTTTCAACATTTTATGTAAATATTCGCTTTTAAAATATGTTTTATATGTTTTTAGTAATTATTTAAGTAGCTTCTGTTTCTAACTTTTGCGCATTCTAGTTTCACATTTTTCTTTTTTCTCTTTTTCTTTTTTCTTGGTATGTACATGCGTTTTATATTCATTTATTAGTTAACTCATGAGTGGTTAATTAGTAGATGATAGTTTTTGCTTATATTTTTCATTCTTTTATATATTTTTACTGACAGGACACACGATGATTGCAGTAGTTCATTTTCCTGAAGTGTAAAAAATCCTGTATAAATATTGTTTAATAATAATAATCTCTATAATAATAGCCGTATTTTGTGTGCTCAAAAGGGTTACCGATATTCCTTTGATCTTTCCACGAATTTTTAGAAACCAAGGGGTTGTTTAATTGGAAATCTTATGATTTATCAAAATAAATTACAGAAATTAATTTATTTCCTTACATAATTTAATTAATTTTATTGATAAACCTCTAATTTGAAAAAAAAATTAAGTGATTAAAATGAATTCATTATTTAAATGCGCCATTATTAATAATAATTTACCCCCGTGACCTTAATCGCCGAATTCCGCTCAGGAGCCACAAAAAACAAATAGCATGGTTTTACTGACAGTTTAACTGACTTTGTTTTGACCGCTCGCACGTGTATACCAATCAAAACGCCTGATTCTTTGAAAAACCAATCAAGACTTTCGCGGCCTAGACATGCCAACGAAGAAACATGATGGCCATTTTAGTTTTTAAAAAGTAATGGTGGTCAGTGTTGTTTTTAAGTCTGTTTCATCTTTTTGTCTTCTATAAGCTTTTTTTATTTGTAATATTTGTTTTGTTTTTATGTTCTAAAATGTGAAGATAAGTATATTGTCACGTTTTTTAGCTACGTACAGATCTTAAACGCACCAGTTTTAGGAGTTTTGGCTAGGAACGAATATTCTATTAGCTAATAACTTTACTTTTTACTAATTTTGTTTGGTATAGAAGGTTTTTCTCCGACCCAACATTTATTTTTATGTCGAGGATGTAGCCACTTAGATAGCTCATATATTTAGAGTATAAAAATTCAGTTTGGCTATCAATATGGCAATATTCTCAGCAATAAATCTTATGCCAAATGCAGTTTAGCTAGGTAGCTACATCTTTAATTATTTTCCTTAAAACATAAAATAAAATAAATAGCTGAGCAATTGCTTTAGCTGGAGGGGTAACGACAGGCTGTTTCCTGTGTTGTCATTTTAACCGAAGTTGATAAAGTTTTTCTTGAGAAGGGTACTGTTCAATTCTGTTTAAGTGTACTAGGCGGTTAGGTCAGTGTTAACAATAGCCTGTTTTTTGGAAAAGGCTGTTACGCCTATGCGGGTCATCCCACTGCAACAATGTTTACCTGGACTAACAGCTTAGCCCTGTGCAAGAAGCGAAGGACTGTTTCTTGTGTTTTCATTTAAATAGAGTCTGCAAGAAAGTTTTTTTCAAAAGGGTATTATCCCTATACACCTGTGTAACACCATTCAACTCTACTAAGCGCTCAGTCCCGTGTCACGATTAATTTTTTTAACTTTTACAAAAACTTATTCCGCAAAATAAAATAATATTGACCGATTGTTTTGCTATGACGGAGTCACAACGGTTGTAAGCTGTGTTTTTATTTCAGCCTTTGTTGCGGGAAAGTTATTTTTTGAAAAATATGTTACAGTCGCAACACTATAATGGTGTGTGCGCTTCACTTGATTTACGACATACTGCATACCTGTACTTATAGAAGATAAAAAGATGAAACAGGCTTTGAAACAACACTGACCACCATTACTTTTTAAAAACTGAAATGGCCATCATGTTTCTTTGTTGGCAAGTCTAGGCCGCGAAAGTCTTGATTGGTTTTTCAAAGAATCAGGCGTTTTGATTGGTATACATGTGCGAGCGGTCAAATCAAAGTCAGTTAAACTGTCAGCAAAACCATCCTATTTGTTTTCTGTGGCTCCTAAGCGGAATCGGCGATTAAGGTCACGGGGGTAAATTATTATTAAAAATGGCGCATTTAAATAACGAATTCATTTTAATCACTTAATTTGTTTTTTAAATTAGAGGTTTATCAATAAAATTAATTAAATTATGTAAGGAAATAAATTAATTTCTGTAATTTGTTTTGATAAATCATAAGATTTCCAATTAAACAACCCCCTGGTTTCTAAAAATTCGCGGAAAGATCAAAGGAATATCGGTAACCCTTTTGAACACACAAAATACGGCTATTATTATAGAGACTAGTCGATAAAGCCCATGGAGAAATCCTTTTAGGCAGAACGGCAATAAAAAATAGGTTGTTTTAGATTTTTTGCTAGCGTCACCAATGCAGGTACAAAAAACCCGACGGAATTTAGTTTAGCCGTTGCCCGTAATGTGTAGAGGTTGAAACGCTGATCAAAATAATGTATAGGATCATATGTTTTGGACAAAAATCTAAGGATATATAGGGCTTTAAAAATTTTGCTGACGTCAGCAATGGCCCTATCCAAACCGAAATGTTTTTTTAGAAATTTGTATACCTGTTGCCTTCATCGCATAGATCTTGAAACGCTGATCAAGAAAATGTATAGGATTATGTACTTTTTACAAACGGTTGTGGAGATATCAAGGTTTGAAGGTTTTTAGATGACGTCATCAACCCGTCCATTCCGAAACGGATTTGGCGATCCAGGTTTAGTAAGCTTACCTAAATTGATCTTAGGTGGTCCCTAGTTACCCATGCAGTGAAGAATCATTGACGTCACCACCCTGTTTCCAAGTTATTTAGCCTCAAAGTTTTAGGTGCACTGTAATGGCTTCATTAACCTAACATAGGATTAAAGTAGTAGTATTGACGTCGCGCCGTAACGTCAGAAAATATAACATATTACACATGCATTTTTCCGCAACATCAAAGGAAAATTAGCACATCCACTTTGCCTGTCACAGAGACACGGAACTGGCGTATTATTATATAGATAGTCAATTAAGTCCGTGGAAAAATCCACTAAGGCGCAGAAGAACAATGAAAATATAGGTTGCTTTAGATTTTTTGCTGACGTCATCAGTGCATATACAAAAAGAAAATTGGTGAAATTTAGTCATTTGTTGTCTGTAATGGGTAGAGGTTGAAACGCTGATCAAAAAATGTATAGTATCGTATGTTTTTGACAAACGCCTAAGAGATATCAGGGTTTAAAAATTTTGCTGACGTCAGCAAAGTCACTACTGAAAGTTTCAAAACAATTTCTTCACAAATTTGTACACCCGTTGCATTCATCATATAGATCTTGAAATGCTGATCAAGAAAATGTATAGGAACATAAACTTTTGACAAACGGTTGCAGAGATATTGGGATTTGTAGGTTTTGTGATGACGTCATCAACCCGTCCATTCCGAAACGGATATGGGGACCCAAGTTTGGGAAACTTACCCAAATTGGTCCCAGGTGGTCCCTAGTTACCCACGCGGTGAAAAATCATTGACATCAGCACCTCGTTTCCAAGTTATTTGGCCTCAAAGTTTTAAGTGCACAAGTAACGGCTTCCTTAATTTAACATAGGATATTGACGTTAAAGTAGTGTTTTTGACGTGGCGCCGTAACATCAGAAAATTTAACATATTAGACATAAGTTTTTCGGCTACATCAAAGGAAAATAACGATATCCACTTTACCTGTTACAAACAGACACAGTCTCTGTATTATTTTAAGAGACTAGTCGATAAAGCCCGTGGAAAAATCCACTTAGGCAGGATAACAGAGAAAAACAACTGTCATTTAAATTTTGCAGACATCAGCAGAGACCTGTAAAAACCCAAAAAAATTTTTTCAGAAATATGTATACCTGTTGCCTTCATCGTATAGATCTTGAAACGCTGATCAAGAAAATGTATAGGATCGTGTACTTTTGACAAATGGATGCAGAGATATTAGGGTGTAAAAGTTTTTGATGATGTCAGTAACCCGTCCATTCCGAAACGGATTCGGTGACCCAGGTTTGGAAAACTTACCCAAATTGGTCTCAGGTAGTCCCAAGTTACCCACGCAGGAGATGACGTCAGTTAATTCTACCCGTTTCCAAGTTATTTAGCCTTAAATTTAAAAGTGCAATGCAATGGCTTCACTAATCTTAATATACTTTCCTTTGACGTCAATATTGCTTTAACGTTAAAGTTTGCTAATTTACAGAAGAAATATATAGGCGATGTTTTATAGACTTTATCAAAGAAATTTTATCCACTTTGCAAAAGTCACAGATAGGACTGGCGTATTATTATATAGACTGGTCGATAAGGCCCGTGGAAAAATCCACTTAGGCAGAAGGACAATGGAAAAATAGGTTGTTTTAGATGTTTTGCTGACGTCAGCAGTGAACATCCCAAAAAAGTTAGAGAAATTTATTTTATTATTTTATTGTAATGTGTAGAGGTTGAATCACGCTGATCAAAATAATGTGTAGGATGATATGCTTTCAAGGAACGCAAAAAGAGATATAAGTGTTTAAAAATTGTGCTGACGTCAGCAAAGGCCCGTGAAAACACAAAAATTTTTTTTCAGAAATTCATGTACCTGTTGCCTCCCTCGTATAGATCTTGAAACGCTGATCAAGAAAATGTATAGGATCATGTACTTTTGACCAACGGTTACGGAAATATTGTGGTTTAAAGGTTTTTTGATGACGTTATAAACCCGTTCATTCCGAAACGGATTTGGGGACCCAGGTTTGGAAAATTACCCAAATTGGTCCCAGGTGGTCCCTAGTTACTCACGCGGTTAAAAAACATTGACGTCACCAACTCGTTTCCAAGTTATTTGGCCTCAAAATTTTAGGTGCACTGTAATGGCTTCACTAATCTTAATTAACTTTCCTTTGACGTCAATACTATTTTAGCGTTAAAGTTTGGTAAATTACAGAACAATTTTATAGGCGATGTTTTATAGAATTTGTTAAAGAAAATTGTGAAGAATATAACCCACTTTGCAAAAGTCACAGACAGACCGAACTGGCGTATTATTATACAGACTAGTCGATAAGGCCCGTGGAAAAATCCACTTAGGCAGGATAACAGAGAAAAACAACCATCATTTAAATTTTGCAGACATCAGCAGAGACCTGCGAAAACCCAAAAAAAATTTTTCAGAAATATGTATACCTGTTGCCTTCATCGTATAGATCTTGAAATGCTGATCAAGAAAATGTATATGATCATGTATCTTTGACAAACGGTTGCAGAGATATCAAGGTTTAAAGGTTTTTTGATGACGTCATCAAACCGTCTATTCCGAAACGGATTCGGGGACCCAGGTTTGAAAAACTTATCCAAATTGGTCCCAGGTTGTCCCTAGTTACCCACGCGGTGAAAAAACATTGACGTCACCACCTCGTTTTCAAGTTATTTGGCCTCAAAGTTTTAAGTGCATTGTAATGGCTTCACTAATCTTAATTAACTTTCCTTTGACGTCAATACTATTTTATCGGTAAAGTTTGGTAAATTACAGAACAATTTTATAGGCGATGTTTTATAGAATTTGTTAAAGAAAATTTTGAAGAATATAATCCACTTTGCAAAAGTGACAGACAGACACACGGAATTAGCGTATTATTATAGAGACTAGTCGATAAAGCCCGTGGAAAAATCCACTTAGGCAGGAGGACAATGTAAAAATTGATTATTTTAGACTTTTTGCTGACATCAGCATTGCAGATACAAAAAAGAATTAGCAAAGTTTGGTTTATTGGTTGCCTGTAATGTGTAGAGGCTAAAACCCTCATGAGAAAAATGTATAGGATCATGGGTTTTCAACGAACGTATAAGGAAATATAAGGGTTTGAAAATTTGGCTGATGTCAGCAGAGACCTGCAATCACACATAAAAATTTTTTTCCAGAATTTTATATATCCAATGTCTTCATTGTATAGATCTTGAAAAGCTGATCAAGAAAATGTATAGGATTATGTACTTTTGACAAACAGTTTCAGAAATATTAAGGTTTGAAGATTTTTTGATGACGTCATCAACCCGTCCATTCCGAAACGGATTCGGGGACCCAGGTTTGGAAAAATAACCCAAATTGGTCCTAGGTGGTCCCTAGTTACCCACGCGGTGAAAAATCATTGACGTCACCACCTCGTTTCCTAGTTATTTGGCCTCAAAATTTTAGGTGCACTGTGATGGCTTCATTAATTTAATATATGATATTGACGTTAAAGTAGTGTTATTTTCGTCGCGCCGTAACGTCAGAAAATTTGACATATTAGAGTTGCATTTTTCGGCAACATCAAAGGAAAATGAAGACATCCACTTTGCCTGTCACAGACACAAAGACACACTTAGCGTATTATTATAGAGATAGCGTTCCATATTTTTTTCCTGCAAACATAGAATCATAACTGTACATAGAATTTTTTTCCTGCAAACATATTTGTGCCTTAGAATCATAACTGTACATAGAACAATTTATGTACGCTAGTGGAGAAATCCATGGATTCGTCCGTCCTTTTTTTACCACATTTCGTGTGCTTCGGTACTGACGTAACCATTTTTCGTGGCAGACAGACGTATACCGGTATTATAATAAAGACTAGCCGGTAGCCAAAAATCCACGGGGTCGCCCGTCCTTTAAATATCGCATATTTCGTGTTTCCGTACCACAATTATTTATTTTGTGCACAAACAGACAGACGGAGTACGGCTGTTATTAAAAAGATATGACATACATGAATTTTTTTGGAACACAGATTCTCATTTTCATCCTAAGAAAAATGTTTGATTTGTCGGCAGTTTTGATCATTAAGAAAAATAATAAACAACTTTTTTAACGTGTGTCTGTGAGCTGAAAAAGGTTTCGAAATATGGATCAAATTTCCTTGTTTAACTTGTGGAGCTAAAGTAAAAATAGTATCCACAAGCAATTTATACAAACGACAGATACGTGTAGCATGACGGGTACAATGTTTTCAACTCTACCATTAAAAATCTTTAAGGAGAGGCGGCTGCTGAATAAAAGTTCATGACAGTGTTGATTTTGAAGACCAGACCGACTGGCTTGGTCTGCTCCATAATAAATCAATTTACATGTTACGGCCATCATAAAAAAAAAAGTTCTGAAAAAAAGAGTAAGGATGTTTTGATATTGAAAATATTCGTAGAGTGTTTTTGATGTTTTTCACATAAAAACAGTAAATTTTCACCTAAAACTTTGCAGTACGACATCAGTCTAGACCCAAAACATAAACCAGCCTGTTGAAAATATCAGTTCTGTTTACATCTTTGTGAATGCTGAATTGTGGCAAAATTAAAAAACAATGACAAATATTTTTCCTTAATGTGATGGTCACAGGTCAATACCCACAAAATAATGAATCAAGAAAAAGTTAAAGATCAAGATAGAAAAAATTATTGAACAACACGTGAACAACATTTTTACTATTTTATACTAATGAACGTACTGAAAAATTATTTACTTTGTGAGTGAAGATAAAGAAAGTAAAGATTTATGAATAAAAAAAGAAGCAACCATATTGCGCGTTCGATTTGCTGTTAAAGGAGAGGCGAACTGCGCTGCGGCACGGCTGCTGAATAAAAGTTTATGATAAGTGTTGATTTTAAAGACCAGACTGATTGGCTTGCTCGCCTGCTCCATAAACTATAACTAGAAACCATACATCATTTTGTTTACATTATTGTGAGTGCTGAATTGTTTATAATTGAGTATTTTTACGCATTTGTCAAACGGGTGGCTAAATTAAAAGACAATGGGATATATTTCTCTTTTTTGTGATGGTCACGGGGTCAATGTACACAAAGTGATTTAATAAGAAAAAGTTGAAGATCAAAATAACAAAAATGTTGAACAACATGTAAAGAACATAATTTTATTATTTTGTACTACTTAACTTGCGAATAAAATAGCCAGTAAAGATAAAGAAAGTAAAAAACCAAGGAAGAAAGATGAAGCCACCATATTACACGTTCGATTTGTTATTGAAGGTTTACGGTCTGTATATTTATTCAAATTTGGCGCCGTCTCATGATAACAAACTTTATCGTTCGAAGTTGTTAGTACGTTGTGGAAAAGAAAACATGAAAAAATATTGTTGTTGGTTATGACAGATATTTCTTTATTTCAAAGAAGTTTAAATGGAGGTTATAAAAAGCTGTTACCACTATAGTACGTAAAATATTCTTTGTTATCTCAAGTAAAAGATGTTATTTTTGATGTTTACTAAAAAGTACATTAAAAACCTACTTATTTTCAAACCATACAGCCATGGAATTTCTGTAACAATGTTGTTAGAAAGATATATAGATACTTATTTATTTGTTATTATAGTAGTAACTTTTACCTAGATTTTAGGATTTAGAAATCTATATTTTTTTTCTCTTGCTTAAAATTTATTTTCCGTCTGCCACAAAATAATATCTTGTTTGACTCTCCTTTAACATATCTTTAGAAGACATTCTTCATAACCAGTATTAATTTAAAAAACTTAAGAAGGTCTGGGACAAGATTGGGCTGCGTGTTTTTCTTCAGCACGGTGGATTTAAGTAATACTTTTTCAATTTTGATTCCAGACCTCAAAGTCTGATGAAACTATATTGCGCACACGGACCGTGTTAACGAGAGGTATCTGCACGTACCATTAACACGCCCCAGAAATACTTTCTGTGAAGGAAAAAAACGTAGCGACCAAGAATCATACCAGGCTCGACATAAAGAATTCTTATGAAAAATTAAGGATCGGATAAAAAAAAAGCCGTATTTAGTTTCAAAATAACTAAAATTTCTTGCCTGGCATATGAGAAAATTGAGTCTCACTTTTCTTATATGCCGTGTTCTACTTTGCTACTTCTTTCACCTCTACATGTCAGTCAGAAAATAAATATTTACATAGTTATTGAATAAAACGCCATTTTGGGAGACACACACGCTGCTCTCCGTCGTCAATGTTTTACTTGCATTCTCACGACATAAGCAGTCTATACGGAAGATTATGGGCCAGATGCAGACCAACGGTGAAGATCGAAATGCGTCACAAGACTTTATTGTTCATTGACGCATATATAAGTATTTGACTATTTTGGTTTTGTTACAAAGTTCTTCATGGTTTGAGGTAAGGATGTTTAAATTATCTCTGGCAAAAAAGAGGAATTTTCGGACGAACGGATTGAGTTTTGTAAACTTACGCAGCATGTTCAAAACATTACATTTTTTACGGCCTTAGGTATGGGCTCAATTTCAATTAATACTGTAATAATTTCCAATACTTTCTTAAATAATCGTTTAATTTGTACCCAAAGGTTTTTTTGCGAAAGCATTAAGCAGACTTTTGCACCAAAAAACTTATTTTCCGTGTATGATTAAAGAGCACGCAAATTTGCATTTTTTTTCGCAGCAAAATTTTTCTATCAAGAAAATTTGTTTGAATGGACTAAGTGAGAACAAAGTTGCCACAGAAATTATAAAATAAATATTTCTACAAAAAACTCATTTTGCTATATAAACAAACAACATCACGTTCGGATATGTTCGCAAGCACAATAAAAAACCTTACAAGCCCTGGAGACGAGGTTGCGTGCATGCATGATCGTGATGTAACAAAATACTAAAAATGTAAACACAACTACTTCAAAGCCCGCGGAAAAAAATCTTTTGGATTTAATACTTTGCGGAAAAACTTTTGCGCAACCAGACTAAAGAATGGTAAAATTTTAAACGATTTTTCTCCTGCGTATAAGTGCCTGCAAGGGAATCATTGACAATAGTTTCAATATGTCAATTTTTTCAAATCATTTAAAAATGTTAACAAAGGTTTTATAAAAAAGGTTTTATAAAAAAATATTTGAAATATTCTTTACGTGCTTTTAAATAAAATTGTAGAAAATATAATTGACTTTGCCATCCACTCAAGGTAAAGCAAAATTTTACCAATTAAAATTAATGCTTGGACGATTTGAGTGGTTGAAATCGAAATTGCAAGTGAAAGCAAAACATAATTAAAAATTAGCATAAATAAAATTTCGAAATAAAGGGTCAACAATTTTTAGTCGTTTATTTTATACATCGACAGCAAAATGAATTTTTGGTCGTTCATTTCGATACATCGACTGCGAAATGAATTTTTCGTCGTTTTATTCTTCCAAGTCTTTTTTTTATTTAGCCGCAGGAATCTGCAACCATGAAACTGCTCTTTGCGATTAGCGTAATGCTTTTAACAAGTGTGGTGAAGAGCAAGCTTGAGGAGTGCAAGCGGCCTCCAGTGTGGAAGATTGGTGAGGTAAATCCATTGGCTGAAGCACAGAAAGATGGGAAGTTAGTTTTGGTAGCTTTGTTGAAAGCAAGCTGACCTTACTGTCAAAGTCAAGCTGTTAAGCTAACTGCAATTGCTAAACAGCTTCGACTCAGGTAATTTTTTATGCGAAACTATAATAGTTTTTCTTTAAAACCATTCAATGGAGATGAAAATCCGTGTGACGTAATGTTGATTCCCCATAGAGAACACTGATATGTGCGCGCATGCACAGGGATAGAAGCTAGTAGAATCGGAGCGAGATGATCAAGGTAATCCAGTGAAACAAATGAAGTTGCACTGGAATTTGTGCAACTTGTTTAGTTTTGCTTTAAAAAAAGAGGGTTAATAAAATTAATTTCGTTGCTTTTTATGTTTTGTATTCCTGAGAACTAAAATTAGGGTAATAAAGGCATTTTTTATCCTGCTTTTTCTGAATCCGCGCATGCGCGTATGTTACGGATTTTGTAAACATTGGAGTTGCTCTTTGCTTATACACATTTTAAATAAATTGGCTGTACCTTGTAGTCCTCCTCTCAAAGGAAAAGGCCACACATTATAAATTTCCTTAAATAAAATAATGAAGGTTTTGTTGAATTGTTTATACTGTTTTTAGAAAAAAAATTGACATTACAATCATAATCGTCAATTTAAAAGGTGACAAAAACATGGAGCTTTTGAAAAATCTGATGAAAAAAACAGACAAGGAACATTCCATACAATTTTACCAGGATACAGAAAAACTAGGGATCTGGGATCTAATGAAAGGTAAAAAGGATACATTTTACATTATCGATCGTTGTGGCTACCTACACAAGCAGTTAGATCATCCGCAAAGTGCTTTAAGAAAAAGGAAAGAAAGGAAGAATCCCACGGTGTAAGTATTTCCATAAAATATTACATCCATTAAGTGACTAACTTGATGTTGTATAACCAACTTGAAATCAACTCTGATGTGTAAGCTACTTCTACAATCAGAAAAAAATTGGCAGAACAACAGTTGTGTGGAAATTTATCAAACTTGGCAAAAACCATCAACTCGCCAAAGCTCTGCAACAGGTAGGCTGCGAAAGTGCAACTTCTGTACAAGGTACCCTAAGCAGCGTGTAGAATGCGCTAGTCGCACTTTTTGACATGCCAGAATTACAGAATAATCATCATCAGGTCTCACGAAGCTCTAAAATAGTTATGCTGATGTCAGCAACGATTAATACAGCTTTAGAGTTTGGATTTAACCAAGTTTAAATTATGTAATATAGAAACAGTTATAGCTAGTTATATAGTTCGTTGTGGTAAATAGATTAACTTGTTTTATCTCACTTCTTTCAATTTAGCCACCATCTTGCAATGGTCTATCGTCTCAAAACGTGTGAGCCATGCGCCGAGATGGATCACAGTAAGAAAAAACACACAAAAAAGGAAAAAGACAATCACGATGGTCATAACCACAAAGAGGGAGAGTATCATGATCACGACGGACACAATCACAAGGAGGGAGAGCATCATGATCACGACGGACACAACCACAAGGAGGGAGAGCATCATGATCACGACGGACACAACCACAAGGAGGGAGAGAATCACAAGCATGATGGACATAGTCACTAGCAGAAAGATTAAACTTAAGGGATGCTAGGACGCAAACATATTTTCGACATTGGATTTTTTTATTTTTTTTATTTAACGTTCTTCTGAAGTATGCGTTGCGTTTTATCTTGTCAATTTGTCTAAACATAGTCACAAGAAAGAGCCTATAATCTAAATAACGTCTCAACAAAATGAAAATGAAATCTGGCCAATAAACGAAATAAAATGAGATTTTTTATTCGGATGTAGCTGCAACGGTTACTACTTCCTTAGATCTTGCATTTGCTTTATAAGAGACACATGGGTAACTTTGCTGTTACTAAAAAGCTGATTATATATATATATATATATATATATATATATTGAAAATTGCGTGCTTAATTTAGTCACTTTTTTGCAAAAGTTTTTTGTTTAAACAATGATGACTATAAAATAAATTGTAAAATTTTGTAGTTTGATGACTTATTTTAAACGTTTAAAACATTATCTGCAAAGAAAAAAGTAAAATATATGTGCATATATATTTGAATTTTTACTGAGCAAAAGGTCAACCTTAAGGCGATTTTCCACGGTCTAAAACGCGCTGAGCGTAGTCGGCTACTGTTTTAAAACAATAGACGCTTATAAATCCGCTTCGAAAGTTAATTTTTGATTTCCACTTGTTGAAAGCAACAAAAAGAGCACGTAAACTTTTAGACAACAAAACATTGTAAACATGAACGTTTCTACGTAGAAAATTATTGCTGTTTAAGAAAATAAATATTCTGAAACTATTGTTGTTGCTGAATGAAAAAAAAAGAAAACAAACAAAGAAGTATGCAAAACGGTTTTAGATAAGACGGCTGTGTCAAGAAGGAAAACTAAAAGGAGAATTCAATCTTCTCGTTCAAGATATGAAATTGTATGACAGTCAACTTCTTTTTCAACAACTAAACTTGAAACTCTTTTATCTTGGGTTGATCCCTTAATTACAAAAAGCTAAAACTAAGATGAGAAAGCCGATAAGTGCAAATGAAAGGCCTTGTGTCACCACAATGAGATATCTAATCGCAGGTGATGTTTTTGCTGGCTCTCGCAAAAAGTTGTTTATATCACGTGGCCTTGGAGCGTTTTAATCGGATAGCGCTCTGAAAACGCGCGTAAAAGTCGAAGTATAGTCGACTTTTAAAACCACGTTGAGCGGACCGCTTTCAGCGGATTTGGGGCTGAAAAACAATAGCCGCCACGCTCAGCGCGTTTTGGAACGCCTAGTGGAAATTCGGCTTTAGTCGGAGAATAAACGATCCTGTAATTAGCTCTGCTGTTTTACCAAAAGAGATGGTTTCGAAAGTGACGTCAAAGCATACACGAAGTATTTACAAATCTAAATTGAAACGTTATTTTTTTTAATTTTAAAGTTGATGACAAGTTAGATAAAGATTCTTTGAATACAAGTATAAGATCGCCAGTTTGTATTTTAGAGCTTGATCTCAACCTTACTTCTCCGTGTTTCTTTTGCAGGCTTGTAATTACATACTCATAAAAGCTTTATAAATTAAAAGAAATAGTAGGACAGCGTTTCATTCGAATCATCTCTATGATAAGGTGCAAAAGCAAAACAAACTTGTCTCAGTTCAGTGAGCAGCGAATTATGCTTTTATACCGCCACTTAAAAACTAAAGGCGTACTCCAAATTTCTTTACGTCGATATTTAAGAATACAGCTTTCTCAGGTTTTAGGGAAAACTAGTTTCCACAATAGATCAAAGTACAACAAGTTTTTTTATAAGAACATCGGAGTCTAGGTACATTCACATTGTTTGTTACTATGGGGCCCGTTACACGTGGCAGGGGTGAGATTCGCCTGGGGCTGAGATTTTTTTGTTTACATGTGAAACTCACCCCGGGATGAAAATATAAACATTTCACCCCAGTGCAAAAAGCATATATGCTCAAATATTGTAAAAATAGTTTGCCGCATATTTGAAATGTTGATAAGCTAGCATATTTGTTCTTTCTATTTTAAACTAGATCTTGATGAAAGTTCTTAACTGTGCTAATCACTTCTTTAAATACAGCCTTGGTGGCTTTTTCTCTACTGCCTCATTTATACAGTACATCATTGACTATCTTTTTGCCACAACAACGAAGACTAAATTTCTTGAGAGATGAAGTGATTTTATCACAGAATATTGCCCTTCAAAGATATCGACGCGCTCAAAAAAGGTAACCACAATTCATCAGACAGATACCGCATCGCTTTTCGGTCTCAGTTGATGATATAGCGTAATTAAATCAGCTTCGAAATCTAATCCATTGAATTCTTAATTGATCGGTGATTTCGTTTCCTGCTCTTCCTTTTCCTCTTTTACGGCTGGAAATTCAGTACTATGCGGTACTTGTTAGTAGCGTTTCGTGTCCTCTGTCTTCCCGTGATATCAGATTCGGCTGTGATCATGCTATTTTTGTTGCTGCCACCTTGTAAGTGTATGGTTCAAATATAGGTGAAAGCTTGTTATGTTTATATTGTTTGACAATGACAGTGTCTCCAATACTAAGATCATGTGGTTTTGCGTAAAATCTGTAGTCATTGTATAGTTTCGGTTTTTTCTTTGCATCCTCGACTCGTTGGTCTATTTATCCGTGTAGGTCGGTATTCATTTTAGTAGTCGCCGATAGTATCATGTGACGTAACTTTTGTTTAAACATCATCTCCGCTGGTGGTACCTTGGTTGTGGAGTGCTATTGGGATAACCAAAAAGGACATTGTATGTTTGTCTTTTCCAATCGTTTCCTTTGATAAACGTTGCCCGTAATATTTTGTTTAACGACGCCATAAATCTTTTGTGATCATAACGGCTGAATTCTATGGTGTTGAACTCCTTTTGATTGTAAATACTCTTTGATCTCATGTGATTTAAACGGTGGCGTGTTGTCTGATACAATGAAATTCGAAATACCATATGTGCTAAATATGCGATTTAGACTGCTTATTAACTTTCTGGCAGAGCCCTAGAGCTTTGGTCAATCGCGACAAATATGTACTGTCCATTAGGAAAAGGACCTAAAAAATCTACATTTACTTAACGGCTGTTGTTTTTTTTGTTTCCTTGTTGCCTGACATGATAAGCACTGTCCTATTTCCATTTTTAACTAAAGCATCCATTCCGAAAGAGAATAACTTAGTACGTAATAAAGCTTTAGTTTTGTTTACTCTTAAATGTCCTACATGTGCCAGCTTAACTAAAACGTTTTAATAAGCTCGTGGCAAAATTATCCTCTGTCGGAATAAGGCTAGGTCATCCTCTTGCGTTATTGTTAACTCTTCTTTTATTCTACGATATTGTTTCACAACCCATCCGCGTAAAAAGATATTATGATAATCATAATACATGAATTTTCTAACACATTATGAATATCAAAAATTTTTTACCGTGTTCGTAAAGTACGCATCGGCTGCCGGTTCATAAAACATCGTAGAGAATCATAACTGGCAGACCGATTGCGAAGGAATCATGCCTCATGTTATAGTGCAAATCTTATGAGATCCAACTAGCTAGAGACAACGGGCAGTAGGTTTCCCTGCTAATGAGTTGGGGTGATAGCTAGGGATATGTCAACAAGAGAGATTAAAAACCCTGGTGGTGGTAGTAGTAATGATAGCGCTGCTTTGTCCCTACTTCGAGATCTAATCTGTAGCTAGTCACGTATCACATCATGAATCAAAACGATCCTCTGGGTTTGCTTTAGCTAAGCGAAGGTAACAAAGGTAAGATGAAAAAAGAAAATTGTTTTTTAATAACTAATGAGAATACCTAAACCAAGGTATGGTCCACTGTCACGGGGAGTTATTGATTAGTCCGTGCTAGGACGGGGCCAAAAACTCTGATGACGGTAGAAATCAACTGACGATCTCATTATTCAGTTAGTTTTAAAACATCGATGAACCAAAGAGCCTACTGTAACACTATGTTCGCTCGTAACAGAACAATTGGTTTAAAAATATGCTAGAGAACTAAAAATTGTGTTGCAACCGAATTACAATTCAACAACTAAATGGATTGTCCAACACACGATATGGAAAACGAGAGGGAATAATACACCGACTTCTACAAAAACATGTTGACATTTCAGGTTTATATATAATTTATTTTTTGTATCTTTACATCGAAAATATAAATATCAAAAACTTTGGAAATGGAAGTTAAAGATTTCTATGACTTTTTTAAGCTAGAGTAGGGAGGTAATTAAAGTATAGTTTAGGTTTTCCACGGTCAAACCCCTATTAAAAAACGTTGCTTTTAGACCCCTAAAAAAACCTGTGACGTCACAGATTTTATCATGCCTCAAATGAGTGAACAAGTCACGTGACATCATGACGACACTCGACAAAACTGCTGATATCAACAAACGCGCATGCGCAAATCTGTTTGATTAGAAAGGGAATATTTTGTTTTACGACGCCATAAATCTTTTGTGATCATAACGGCTGAATTCTATGGTGTTGAACTCCTTTTGATTGTAAATACTCTTTGATCTCATGTGATTTAAACGGTGGCGTGTTGTCTGATACAATGAAATTCGAAATACCATATGTGCTAAATATGCGATTTAGACTGCTTATTAACTTTCTGGCAGAGCCCTAGAGCTTTGGTCAATCGCGACAAATATGTACTGTCCATTAGGAAAAGGACCTAAAAAATCTACATTTACTTAACGGCTGTTGTTTTTTTTGTTTCCTTGTTGCCTGACATGATAAGCACTGTCCTATTTCCATTTTTAACTAAAGCATCCATTCCGAAAGAGAATAACTTAGTACGTAATAAAGCTTTAGTTTTGTTTACTCTTAAATGTCCTACATGTGCCAGCTTAACTAAAACGTTTTAATAAGCTCGTGGCAAAATTATCCTCTGTCGGAATAAGGCTAGGTCATCCTCTTGCGTTATTGTTAACTCTTCTTTTATTCTACGATATTGTTTCACAACCCATCCGCGTAAAAAGATATTATGATAATCATAATACATGAATTTTCTAACACATTATGAATATCAAAAATTTTTTACCGTGTTCGTAAAGTACGCATCGGCTGCCGGTTCATAAAACATCGTAGAGAATCATAACTGGCAGACCGATTGCGAAGGAATCATGCCTCATGTTATAGTGCAAATCTTATGAGATCCAACTAGCTAGAGACAACGGGCAGTAGGTTTCCCTGCTAATGAGTTGGGGTGATAGCTAGGGATATGTCAACAAGAGAGATTAAAAACCCTGGTGGTGGTAGTAGTAATGATAGCGCTGCTTTGTCCCTACTTCGAGATCTAATCTGTAGCTAGTCACGTATCACATCATGAATCAAAACGATCCTCTGGGTTTGCTTTAGCTAAGCGAAGGTAACAAAGGTAAGATGAAAAAAGAAAATTGTTTTTTAATAACTAATGAGAATACCTAAACCAAGGTATGGTCCACTGTCACGGGGAGTTATTGATTAGTCCGTGCTAGGACGGGGCCAAAAACTCTGATGACGGTAGAAATCAACTGACGATCTCATTATTCAGTTAGTTTTAAAACATCGATGAACCAAAGAGCCTACTGTAACACTATGTTCGCTCGTAACAGAACAATTGGTTTAAAAATATGCTAGAGAACTAAAAATTGTGTTGCAACCGAATTACAATTCAACAACTAAATGGATTGTCCAACACACGATATGGAAAACGAGAGGGAATAATACACCGACTTCTACAAAAACATGTTGACATTTCAGGTTTATATATAATTTATTTTTTGTATCTTTACATCGAAAATATAAATATCAAAAACTTTGGAAATGGAAGTTAAAGATTTCTATGACTTTTTTAATGGTATTTCAATAGGTTCAGTAAGCAGAGTTGGCTAGCTGCCATATGTGGTGCTATTTAAGTGCGTGATTAGTAGACTTATATCAGACAAATCGTTTTTAGCTGGCTAACTTTCCTTTTACTAACTTTTTACTAATCAATAATTATAACTTTGTAGATCCAACTAGCTAACATTAGCTTGACATAATATGATATATTTAATCATAATGGTGGTTAAAATTCAGAGGTGATACGATGCATGAAATTGCCATTTTGAAAGATACACAAGTTAGGGTGCTTAACTACTTCACTAAAACAAAACCGAAAAAAGGATTAGACTCTTGAAAAATTATCGCTGTATGTAAAGCAAAGTGATTCAGTTTTCTTTTTTAATGGCGTGGCTGCAGCTAGCTTGAAAAAACCCAAACAAATAGATATTCCTAGCTGTAGACTAAGATAAAGTGATACAAATGATGCATATTGTCAATGTTCAGTTGGAAGTGTAGGAACATGTTTATATCCTTATGCCCTCAGGAAATCTCTAGCTAAATGGGTTAAAGATAGGCTATCAATGATTCATAGTGCTAGAACCTGCACTTCAAAGCCGTTTATGGTATGTACCCCAGGCAAGAGAAGTAGTACTAGGGAATGAATTAAAGTACACCGGGACCTTTACCCCGTCAAACCACCACCAAAAACGCTCCTTCGACACCCCCTCCTCAAACACCGTGACGTCACACCCCAAATCGGTAAATCCGACGGCACCCGAAATCCCTAATTCCGGCAATCCCGACAAATAATGCTGACATCAACAAAAATCAACGCATGTGCACACGCCGCTAGTAATAATGCTGACATCAACAAAAACCAACGCATGCGCAGTTGACTAGGGGGATTCCCATACTCAAGGCCGACCACGCTGGTCGGGGCTCGGTTGTAACTATAATAAAAATGACTGGGTTCAGGAACGCTATCAGCAAAATATACGACACCGTAGCTAGAGTAGGGAGGTAATTAAAGTATAGTTTAGGTTTTCCACGGTCAAACCCCTATTAAAAAACGTTGCTTTTAGACCCCTAAAAAAACCTGTGACGTCACAGATTTTATCATGCCTCAAATGAGTGAACAAGTCACGTGACATCATGACGACACTCGACAAAACTGCTGATATCAACAAACGCGCATGCGCAAATCTGTTTGATTAGAAAGGGAAATTTCCTACTCAAATTGCGACCGCTGTTAGTTGAAGTTTGAATATACTTATAATAAAGAGAAATGAGTTGGTTCAAGAATGTAATCACCAAGCTATACAGCGCTGTCTCAGCGCCAGTAGCAGCAACTCGCGACGCTCTTGCCGATCGCCTGAAGAGTGTACGAGACACTGTTACTTCTTATTATAACAGAGCAAGGGAGCAAGATGGTGGAAGGCCAACGCTGCACGATGAAATCGAAACCGAAGCGCGAGAGGACTTTTACGATGCTGGAGACATACAAGACGAATACAGCGGAGTCGAAGACATCAAGCACATGTTCCCACAAGAGAAAAAACAATCCGAAGGCGTCGAAGACATTCAGCATATTTTTGATGAAAATGACACACAGATATTGGAAGACGGAAATCGTGTCAAGACATGGCGGTTCAACAAGAACCTTAATCAGCCACTGGCGGAGACCATCATGCGAAAAGTTACGCCCTACATAGACATGAGAGTCAAGGTAGTCTACAGTTTTGCTTGCACCATCTACGAAGCAGGAGGTGGTACGGCTCCGTATCACAAGACCAAGGGAAGCGAAGAATCGCTTACGAGCCTAGCTGACATCAAGGCTTTTGTTGAAAACTGCGAAATGCAGCGATTAGATCTAGGAGATAACGAGTTTTGGGGGAAGGCGTACTTACCACCAGAAAGAACAATCGAGACCCCAGGATCGTACGAAGGGAAAATAGTCTTCCAGCATGTGCAGATCAAGATCATAGCGACGAGGGAGCCTTTACTTGGATGTGGACCTTTACCAGACTGGTTGCGAAAAAAGAGATGCATCTACAGCTTCGACAAAGAAGATGAAAGAACCGACAATTTGTGTGTCTGGAGATGCCTGGTCGTACACTCACGTGAAGATAAGAAGCAAAAAGAAAAGTACATTACTCGGCCAGCTCTCGCACTAGCACGCGAGTACTACGAGAATCCCAAACTAAAGAGGGAAGATGTACGTGCTACGAAGCTCGTTGACTTTGAGGGGATAGCGAAGCGTTTCAAGATTAACATCAGAGTCTTTGAGCCCCTAACAAACTATGAAAAGGCACCCTGGAGACTCGTGTACGGTCAGAATCAATACAAAAAAGATTTAGACACGATCAACCTCGGCATGTTGGATGGACACTGTTTCTATATTAAAAAGATAGATGTTTTAACACAACAATGGAAGTGCATGGTCTGCAAACAGCGATTCACCAGAGCTGAAAACCTAACAAGGCACAAAAAGAACGAGTGCGAGGGAAAAAAGCCGACTATCATCTGCAAAGGCAAGAAGGTCAAGCGCATACCTAGCAAGTCAGAGAAGGTATTTTACGGTGAGGGCTTCAGCTATGACGCTTGTAAATGGCTCGAGCACATGTCGAGGGAAACTGGAAGGCACATCTATCACGCGCTGTGTGGGCATAGAGGAGAACGAGTCATACGCTATGGCAAAAAGGAAAACCAAGTCTACCTTGTAGACGGCTATGAGCCAGAGACTAAGACAGTCTATGAGTACCACGGTTGCAAGTGGCACGGATGCCCCTGCCAAGGAACAAACAAAAATCGATATACAGCCACCAAGTCAAAGGAGGAAGACATACAAAAACTTGGCTACAACCTCAAAGCCGTGTGGGAGTGTGAGAGCCCACCCAAAGCCAAGAGGTACTTCAAGAAAAAATTTCGACCCTACCCTCACTACATAGTGTTTGATTTCGAGGCCCTCATGCTCCCTCTGAATCAGCGGCAAACAGCAGACCCGATGTATATATCGGAGCATGTGCCGGTCAGCGTCGCTATTCACGATAGTCTGAACAGAGATCCAACGTTCCTGGAGCACGATGATCTCAAGATCTTGGTTAAACGGTTTGTGGAGCAGCTCGACAAGAGACACGCCCTCATCGTGAAAGAGGTGGAGAGAATGTACCCGAGACCCAATGATTTTGACATGCTTCCAGATAAGACTCAGAAGGCATGGAACGAGTGGGTAAACCAAGTGGCCGTGATCGGCTTCAACAGTGGCAAGTATGACCTGAACATGATCAAGCGGTACTTTGTCGATCAAATTGCCAAAGACGATAGCGAAAAGATCAACGTGGCGAAGAAAGACAACGACTACATGTTCTTCACGACCTCGAGGTTCAAATTTCTCGATATCAAAAATTTTTTCGCACCTAGTATGAGCTACGACCAATGGTGCAAGTCTCTGGATTGCAAGCTCGAAAAGCTGGTGTTCCCATACGAGTGGCTGACGAGCTATGACGACCCAACCCACGTCGGACCCGTGGCGTACAAACACTTCTATAGCAGTCTTATTGGTAAAAACACCCTCTCTCTTGATGAGTACGAAACATTCCGTGCAGAGTTTTACAAGCGAGGCTGCGTCACCATGATGGACTGGTTGTGTGAGTACAATCTAGCCGACGTGGAACCTTTCATCGAAGCTGTGGACAAGACAAGGTTGCAGTACTACGACGACGAGATAGACATTTTGAAAGACGCAGTAAGCATTCCAGGCGTATCGATGCGCTACGTCTTGAACAAGTCTCTACGACTGAATCCAAAGCTAGAGCTATACGCTCCAGGAGAGCCTTGTAAGCATAAGTGTAATGAAGACTGATTCAACAAGAATTGCAAGGCGTGCAAAAAGGTGCAAAAGGCTTGCACTGAGTGCACGAAGAATAAGGCCTACGAGCTTTTGCAGACAGCATGGTGGGAGGGCCTGCCATCGTGTTCTGTAGGTACCACGAGAGAGACGTGACGGGTATCAGGTCTCACATCTACCAGGAGCCACGGAAGTGCAAAACTGTTTTGGGGCTTGACGCGAACCTGCTGTACCCGAGTACGTTGATGAACTACTTTCCATGCGGTAAAGAGAAGCTGATCAAGATCAAACCACCCACGGCTGAGCACAACATCAGACTGTTGAAAGAAGGTATGCAAAATGGATCCCTCTTTGGTTTTGCGCAGGTCGACATCGAGGTCCCTCTGGAACTGTATGACAAATTCAGCGAGATGGCTCCGCTATTTGTGGTCATAGAGATACCCGACGATCAAATCCCCGAGCACATGCACGAGTACCTAAAAGCAACAGGGCGCAAACGTATTTCAGGCACACGTAAGCTCCTAGGGTTGATGAAAGCTGAAAAGATCTTGCTGTTTACAACCTTGCTCGAGTGGTACCTTGACCATGGCCTGAAAGTGACTGCTTTTCACCAATTCATCAAGTACACTCGAGGTAAACCGTTTGCGTGGTTTCCGGAAGAAATGGCGGATGCACGACGACAAGCCGATAAAGACCCCAACAAGCGCATCGCGGGAGATACGGCCAAGTTGAAGGGGAACACGTTCTATGGGAAAATGATCGAGGACCAAGCGAGGCATGCGAACACCACCTTTACGAGAGATGAAAAGACGGTGGATGCAGCGATGAGATCGCCGTACCTTGAAGATCTTGAAGAGATAGGTGATGCTTACGAGATCCGAGAAGGAAAGAAAAAGGTGCATATCGACAGAGCGTACCAGTGTGGTATTGCGGTGTACCAGCTGGCCAAATTGCGCATGCTTGAGTTCTATTACGATTTTTTGGATAAGTACGTGGATCGTCGAGACTTTGAGTACGTCTACATGGACACAGACAGTGGATACTTTGCGATCTCTGGGGAAGAGTTGCGAGATGTCGTTCGCCCTGAACTGCTTGACGAGTACGACAAAGACGTGAAAAACTGCCTCGTCACTGATAAGTACTCAAGTCGAACAGGAGGGATATTCAAACCGGAGTTTATCGGGTTTAGGATGATCGCTAAGTGTTACTTTGTGGAAGGTAAAGAGGGCACAAAATTCTCCTGTAAAGGCATGTCGAAGAAGCGGAACGCTATGACATGGGAGAGGAATAAGAACGCGTTGAATGGCTCTATTGACACTGCGAAAAACGTAGGTTTCCGGGTGCGCAACCAGGGGATGGTTACGTACGAACAAAACAAGCTGGGCCTCTCGGCGTTTTATGATAAGCGAAAGGTACTCGAGGATGGTATACATACGGTGCCTTTGGAATTGTAAGTCGCGTTGAAAAATAAAAATGATGAACGACATAGGCCTTACTGTAGCAATAATTCTTCCGTACGTCTTGATCGTGCTCTGCTTTTTGCACTATAGAAGGCTTCCAATAAAGATGTCTGCAGCAATCTCAGAAATATTTGACGAAGTCGACACACCAGCAGAAGCTTTTGAAGGTTTCACTATGGACAAACGTCAAGCTTTGAAAGAAGCTATACGCAAAGGCAAACAGCATCTCTTGCCGAACAAATGTACTGAAGGATTTGTCGACAAAGCTCCTGAGGATGCGATCAAAAAAGCGTATGCGGAATTCATTCAACGTGAAATTCACGATAAGGGGGAGAAGACCACCAAGGCACTATCTTCACATGCGATTAGTATGTACGCGAAGGCCGTAGGTAATGTTGTTCAACTCGATAGTGCGGAGGGTCTGAAAAAAGACATCAAAGAAGACCCCATCATTAAAGACTTCATGGTAGATTTGGGGATCCTTGTGTACTCTGCCTTTGGAAAATTTCTAGCGCCACTATTGGTTGCAGCTCATGCAATTAATCACTTCTCCGTGAAGCATAAGACAGATGAAAACCGAGATGACGAACAGCAAGAAAAAGATGAGAAACAGTCTTTCGAAGTTTCCACATGAGCAATCGTGAAAATATTGATAGTGTAAGCAGGGGGAAAATGTTCAGAATAAGGCACGGTACACATATTGGTGTGGTATCTACGGTGACCAGGAAATTTTGTAAAGCTCTTTACAAAATTTTTTAGCCCAAACGTGCCTTCGGTCGTTTAAAACAGTAGATGGCTTTCCCCTCGTTGTATGTGGTATGAGATCTAGAGTCCACCACCCCCGATGGGGACACTTCAGGTAAAGGTTTTTTGTCTTCCTCATCTACTTGCTTGTATAGTGCACAATCTCAATAAATAATTGAAAAGTCGTACCCTCTTAGCTTTGTTTTGCTATTTTCCCAACCAAAATGTTTCTTCAGCAGATTGAACCAGCCTTTTTTATCCTCTTTAAAAATTTCTAAACACTCTTTCCTGTGTACCTTCTCTCTACCATGAAACATGTCAAGTCTTTCTTTCAAAACCATCACAATTTCATCATCGGACATTTTTGTTAGATTGACCTCATGTCAATGGTCGCTAACCATTTCCTACTTGCAGCCAGGTACTTAACAAAATGGAAAACTCGAGATTGAAAAGGCAGTATTGGATGGCAGACGAAGACGAGTACCGAAATGTTCTAAATAAAACTGCAAAGCTAGCCGAACTCTCGCGAAAGCGAAAAAACCACGCGTAGAGGAATTTCTAAAAGGGTGGGAAGCCCTGTTCGCGTACGGAACCTACACATCCGAAGGGGAAGTAGACCCCAACTTTTCAGCATCTGAGACTTGGAAGCTGATGCAAGATCCTGAAGACGCACACCTTGACGGCAAGACGAAAAGTTTCAGAAGGCAGATGGTAAACTTTATGCGCGCTCTAAAATGAATGCAGTGCTGCGGACGCCTCACGCCTGACAAAATCCAAGCTATCCATGAGATCATGATGCGCGGGGAAAAACACAGGGGCGGCAAACCCGTGCTGACAGGGAAATACAGGACGACTAAGGTATTCGCTGGTTTTCACGAATTTGCCCCTGTTTCTGCAATCCCAAGGTTAGTGACAGACGCCCTGGATCAATACTACTCTACAGAGACTGACGATCCGATATGGAACGCGGTGAGGTTGTTTATAGACTTGATTAATATCCATCCATTCGAAGATGGGAACGGGAGGTTGTGTAGGCTCGTTATCTCACACGTACTTGTGGAGAGTGGAATGAGTCTCTTTCCAGTTTTGCTTAGTTCGTTCCACAAACGCGGCAGGCGCCATTACATTCAGGCTGTTAAAAGGTTTGAAAAGAGACCATCGTTACTTTACACGATGATCTGTAGGTCTTTGGTGAAGGTATGGGATAATTTTGAGCAAAACTTGGCTCTACTAGAAAAGTCTAAAATTCACTAATTCGTCGGGGCCACTGAGGGGAAATTTTTGTAAAGCTCTTTACAAAATTTTTAGCCCAAACGTGCCTTCGGTCGTTTAAAACAGTAGATGGCTTTCCCCTCGTTGTATGTGGGGGATGAAACGGCGGATGAAACGTCCCCCGTTTCATCCCCCGTTCTAGGCACTTCAGGACAAGACTTCTTTTCATCCTCATCTATTTTTCCAACCCATGTGGGCCAACTAAAAAATGAGTGAAGAATAATCTAACTAAGTCATAACCAAGAAGAATGAGGGTCGTGTTGCTGCAGGCAAAAGACTTGCTGAATAGAATCGCAAGAACAAGGCTGACTTAGAGAAGAACTTGGGTAAAAGTACTTCGCAAGAGGGTCAGGAACCTGTCGCAGGTCCTGACAAGTTCAGTGCATATCTCTATGTCGCTGGAGGTATTGCCGTACTTGCCGTTTGCGTGACATTCTATTACATACGTAAGAAGCCTGCTGAAACCCTAGAGCCACGTGCGCCCGTGCTCCTGCGGAGCCGCCAGGCGATGTCAGCGGAAGGGCCGTCTCAGCAGCACACGCAAAAGCAACGCGAAGAGCGTCATATCGACATTTTCAAGATGCGATAACCTATAATAAATTAGCAGCAAAGAGTATGAGAAAGAAGTCGTCGATTCCTTGTGGGAATCTGTCAGACTAGTATCCTATACTAATATCTTGGCGCTAGGCGCGAAAAAGGCTCTGGGAGTTTCTAGACCGGGGGCCAAGATGGACATGGAGGACGGCTTGAAGCTCGCTGGATATATAACAGTAGCGATATTATTCGACGATTACGCGATAAAAAAAGGGTGGTATAAGCGTTCCATGATGCCTACAAAATAATTGACCACATTCGTGTTTACCCCGAGGGTAAACACGGGTTAAACATAGAGACCAAGAAATGCTGTTCAAAGTGTAAAAGAAGTCTTTCGCCGCTAAGCAATTGTAGAATCAAAGGAAACGGGGAACCAAAGAAGTGTCAAATGTCTAGATAAAAAGAAGGCATCGCAAGAACGCAGTAGATGCATCGAACATGGTAGGAGGATATCACGCTACGGTATCATGAAAATGGTGATGTCCCATCGCTTGATGAGGTAACGAGAAGACTACACTATACAAATACCCAACCAATGTGGGCAAGCGAGAACATTAGAAAAGGTAACCGCTTCATTTCTAAGTAAGCGCCCTACAAGCTTCGTGTCTGCCCAAGGCAAACACAAAGCAATACCCTCAGAATAAAATGACTCTAGACATTGTCGTCAAAGACCCGCATACAGCAATCTTTACTGGATCGACAAGCTGTGGCAAGACGCAGCGTGTCCTGAATTTGATTGAGAACGAGTATAGGCAGCATTTCGACAACATTGTCATTCTCTGCCCTACAATCCGCTGGAACAAGACCTATCAAGAGAGATCCTCGCTATGGAGGGATGACTACGTGTTTCTGGTGGAGCCCAAGGAGCAGCTGTTCAAATAGATCCAAAAACTGTCGTCATTGCGGGCGGGTGAAGAGACGTTGTTTATCGTTGACGATATGATAACCGATAAGAATCTCGACAAAAAGCGACAGCCCTTGATTGAGCTTGCCATCAGTAGTAGACATCGCAAACACAGTCTCTGGCTACTAACGCAGTCGTATACCGCCTTGCCGAAGAACCTTCGAAGGCAAAAAAAGCAGTTGATCATGTGGTACCCCCACGAACGATCGGATTTGAAATTGATCGACGACGAAACAAACATGATCAGCGACTGGGAAAACATCAAGGCTCAGCTCAAAAAGTCCAAGCACGCTTGCTTGTACAAAAGACTGGAGCATCCTAGAAGTTACAAGATTGTTGGTTAGACTCTTGACATATAAGAAAAGATGGATAATGAGAGCGTAATTAAAGCTGTGTATCAGGCTCTTTTGAGAGCCCACAACAGACTAATAGATGCAGTGCATGATGACGATGACAGCAAACTGGTAAACACGACTCGGGATATTGAAGAGTTATGCGAAAAATATCCATGGCTTCCTCAGCTTGATGTTTGTTATTGGATCCAGTAATTTTGTGACTTTTTTCGAATCACAAAAAAACTGTGGTTGAGCCTTGGCGTGTATAAGAAAGATGTCCTTGGTCAGTAATTTTTTCGAAGACAGCAAAGTTCGTTCTTTGTACATTAAGGAAAGAGGCCAATGCCTCGTAGCCAAAGACGTGTGGAGAGCTGTCGGCTATAACGATAATCGTGATGGTAGAAAAGATATTCAGGCACATGTACCGGAGAAGCATGTAAAGCGGGCCTGGGAGGTTAAAAGTACCGCAGAAGACAAGGGGGTCGATATCGCCCCCCTTCATCCAGACACGATGTTACTGACAGAACCCGGTCTCTATTGCTTCCTTTTGAGGTGTAAGAAACCCAAGGCAGAACCCTTTTTGGAATGGGTTGTAGAGGAAGTGCTGCCCCAGGAAATGCAAAGGCTTGCTGCAACCATCGAAGAGCAGCGTCAAGCCCTGGCGTTGCTTGAAGATGACCTCGAAGAAAAAGATATAGCCCTGGCGCTCCTAGAGGAAGATGTTGACAACTTAGATCGAATGATAGCCGTACAAGCGCAAGAAATCATATAGCTATAATATAATAGCGACATGGAACATGTCGCAAGATCCTCGAAAAGATAACGGGATGGTTATAATCCAAAAGAATAACAACGATGAATATCGCTATATGTGGGCAATAAGGCTATGTAGCGCAAAATATTCACAACAAGTTAACAGATCATCCCAACGGTCAACTCGTCTAAACACGACTCGGAATATTGAAGAGTTATGCGAAAAACATCCATGGCTTTCTCAGCTTGGTGTTCATTATTGAATCTATGAGCCTTGGTGTGTACAGTGCCTGCGCTCGAAGACTCAACTTTTTTGTAGCTCTCACAAGAGCCACAAAAACAGCACATTACCACTCTTTGACATGCTCTGGAGGTACTTCAACATCCTCTGGGATCAGCATGAGCTCCTCTGCCACAAAACTACGTTCGGGCCCACCTGCAAGATAGTACAACAGACGGCTACCCGCCTCGATATCGCCTAGCGGCCGTACTCCTCCGGAGCCGCCAGGCGATGTCAGCGGAAGGGCCGTCTCAGCAAGAGCACGGTCGAGTCTATACGTCTTTTTGCTCCACCAAGCGTCCGTTGCAAGTCTTTTCGCATCACCATGCTCTTCTCCCGGTTGTAGCAGCCTTAAACGTAAAACATGTGGTTCCACGTACTTCCGCAGGTTAACATCGGTCTATTCCTCCTACACTTAATGGACTACGACGTCTCAAGTCCTTTTCCATCGTCCCATGATCTTACAACGCAGTGAACTACGTGTAGAGGCCTCTAAGGATTGTTATATGGCCTGTTGCCGCCTAATAAAGGCTTTACACGTAAATCAAGTGGTTTCACGTGTCTGTGCAGGTTACCATCGGTCTATTCCTTGCACTCTCAATGGACTACGACGTCTCAAGTCGTTTTCCGGCGCGCCGTGGTCTTACAGCACAGTGAACTACGTGTAGAGACCTCTTAGGGCTATTATATGACCTTTTACCACCTAATAAAAGCCTTACACGTAAATCCCGTGGTTCCACGTACTTCGGCAGGTTAACATCGGTCTATTCTAATAATCGTGGCGCACTTAGCAGCATGGAAAATTTAACTAATACACCAATTGTAGAATTCATTGATACACCACTTCGTAAAATTAGCTCGACTTCAGATATTCCTATAATTCTTGAAAGAAATGGAGTTAAAGAAAGTGATGAATCGTTTATAGACCGCATGTATTCAAACATCAACTTACAAAAAATGAAAGGTGAGCTAATACACGATCTTAAAAACTACACTGCCTCAGATACTTTTGATTCAACATATGATATTTTCACTCTACGTCGCAGTAACATGTGTAACTTGATAGTCGGTCATTTGAACGTAAACTCGTTGCGAAACAAGTTCGAAGCAATTGATTTAACTTTCAAGCACAATATTGATGTTCTGCTTCTAACTGAAACGAAAATAGATGAATCGTTCACTGATGCTCAATTTAAGTTAGATAATTACGCAATTCTGAGGAAAGATAGAAATGGACATGGTGGCGGTATCTTACTCTATATAAATGAAAATATTCCCTTCAAAGTGTTGCGAAAATATACTTTACCGGATGATATCGAAGTTTTAGTTGTCGAAATAAATCTTCGAAAACGCAAATGGCTTTTAATCGGTGCATATAAACCACCGTTACAAAAAAATTACTACTTTTTAACTCAAATCGCAAATGTATTGATTTCACATCTCAACTATCACGAAAACATCATAATTATGGGTGATTTAAACATGGAAATAAGTGACACAGATTTCGAAAACTTCATTTCAACATACGACCTCCATAGACTAATCAAATCACCAACCTGCTTTAAGTCAAGTACTTCGCCTTCTTGCATTGATCACATATTAACAAATCAACCAAATTTCTTTAAAAATAGTGTAACAATCGAAACTGGCATATCAGATTGGCATTTATTTGTTGGAAGTGTGATGAGAATGAACGTGATTAAAGGCGACCCAATTGTGAAACACTACAGAAATTACAACAAAATTGACTACTTTGATTTTGAAAGAACATTATCAATGAACTTTTTGAAATTACTTGAGAACAATTACGACTTTAACCAATTCAATTTATGCATCACGTCTACGCTAAACCATTTTGCACCATTGAAAAAGAAAATACTAAGATTCAATAACGCACCTTTTATCACCAAGGAGCTTCGCAAAGCTATTATGCACAGATCCAAACTTCGTCGCATATATAACAAATCACGATCAAAAGAAAATTGGTCCAACTTCACTAGACAGAGAAACTACTGTGTTTCCTTATTACGAAAAACCAGACGTTCGTATTTCAAGGGTTTACGTATGACAAGCATTACTGATAATAAAAAGTTCTGGAAGTCTGTCAAGCCATTGTTTTCAAACGTTAGTTATAACACCAACAAAATTATCTTAATCGAGAAAGAAAAGATTATGCAAAAAAAATTATGCAAAATCTTCAATGAATATTACACCAACATCACGAAAAATTTACCAATCAAACCAAACGATGATACACATACAGCAACCATTCACGATGCAATCCACTCGTATACTAATCACATCAGTATTTTGAAAATTCGTGAAAATGTGGGTTATGATGAAAAGTTCTATTTTTCGTTGGTTGAACAGCCTGATGTTCTCAAAGTCATCAAAGACATGGATGCAAAGAAATCTTCTGTTAGTGGTGATTTTCCAGTTTTTATGTTGAAAAAGTTTATTCATATCTTTGTTCCTATCCTCACTAATATTATAAATTTTTGTTTACAGTCTAATATTTTTCCTGATGATTTAAAACTTGCAGAGGTTATACCTGTTTTTAAGAAGGATGACTGTAATGATAAGGAAAACTATAGACCTGTTAGCTTGCTTCCCTGTTTATCAAAGGTTTTTGAAAGAATTATTCTTAATCAAATGCACACTTTTATGCATGACAAACTCAGCCCTCATCTATCAGGCTTCAGAAAGGGTTATAATACACAATATGCTCTCATTCGAATGATTGAACAATGGAAAAGCACACTTGATAATAAGGGTGTAGTTGGAGCAGTGCTAATGGACCTTTCAAAAGCTTTTGATACTATCAACCATGATTTGCTTATTGCAAAGCTGCATGCCTATGGTTTTTCTGAATCTTCTTTATTATTTATTCACTCATACTTGAAAAATCGTTTTCAGAGAACCAGAATAAATTCTTCATTTAGCGAATGGCTTCCTCTTCAAGTTGGAGTTCCACAAGGATCAATCTTAGGACCTCCTTTCTTCAATTATTCTATAAACGATTTATTCTGGTTCATTATTCAATCATCCCTTTGTAACTTTGCAGATGATAACACCTTATATGCTTGTAAAAATTCATTAGAAGATGTAAAACAAACACTGCTTACTAATTTGGTCATAGTTAATAATTGGTTTTATGAAAATTACTTAGCAATAAATTTGAAAAAGTATCAATATATTGTATTAGGTCATCACGATGAAAGTTTGATATTTAACCATTTGAAAATTGCGTGTAAATCGTCTGTAGTGCTTCTTGGTGTTACGATTGACTCGAGACTAAACTTTCATTCGCATGTCAAAAACATCTGTAATAAGGCTAGTAGGAAACTCAACGTGCTTCAAAGGATATCTTCCTTTTTGACACCCAAGATGAAGCGTTTTCTCTTCAATTCATTTATTTTGTCTCAGTTTTCTTACTGTCCCTTAGTATGGATGTTTTGTGGAAAAGTTGCGAATAATCGAATCAATCGTATTCATGAACGTTGTCTAAGAATCATACAGGACGATATAAATGGCAGTTACGATGAACTTTTATCTTTATGTAATGTTAAAAATATTCACATCATCAATTTACAGAATTTAATGAAAGAGGTTTACAAATTTTTAAATGGATTGTCACCTCTATATATGAACGAGATATTTTCTGTTAGGGAAAACAAGTACAACCTTCGTTGCTTTAATTTGATCAGGCGACCAACTTGTCGGACAACGTACTATGGCTTAAATACTTTATCAAATATTGCAGGGAAGCTATGGATATCTGTGCCTGACGCTACAAAGAATGCTCCTTCTCTCGAAGCCTTCCGTAGCTCAATAAAATTTTGGGAAGGTGATGTTTGCACCTGTAAAATATGCATGGATATACCATACATATTTTAACTTTACTTATTCATTTATTTATTTTTCTTATTTTTTATCGCTGTTTGCCTTGTTTTACGTTTTGTTGTCGATTTAAATTAGTTATTTAAATACTATTGTATCTATCGACGTTAAATAAAGAGAAAATCAAAAAAATCAAAAAAAATCAAAAAAAAATATTCCTCCTACACTCAATGGACTTCGACGTCTCAAGTCCTTTTCCAACGTACCATGATCTTGCAACGCAATGAACTATGTGTAGGGGCCTCTAAAGACTGTTATATGGCCCTTTACCACCTAACAAAGGCCCTACACGTAAATCACGTGGTTTCACGAACCTACGCAGTTTACCATCGTTCTATTCCTTCCACTCTCAATGGACTACTACGTCTCAAGTTGTTTTCCATCACGCCATGGTCTTACAACACAGTGAACTACGTGTAGAGGCCTCTAAAGACTGTTTTATAGCCCTTTGCCAACTAACAAAAGCCCTACACGTAAATCACGTGGTTCCTCGTGCTTGCGCAGGTTACCATCGGTCTATTCCTTGCTCTCTCATTGGACTGCGACGTCTCAAGTCCTTTTCCGGCGCGCCGTGGTCTTACAGCACAGTGAACTACGTGTAGAGGACTGTAAGGGCTGTTATATGACCTTTTACCACCTAATAAAAGCCTTAAACGTAAAACATGTGGTTCCACGTACTTCCGCAGGTTAAGATCGGTCTATTCCTCCTACACTTAATGGACTACGACGTCTCAAGTCCTTTTCCATCGTCCGATGATCTTGCAACGCAATGAACTACGTGTAGAGGCCTCTAAGGATTGTTATATTGCCTGTTGCCGCCTAATAAAGGCTTTACACGTAATTCACGTGGTTCGACGTGTCTACGCAGGTTACCATTGGTCTATTCCTTCCACTCTCAATGAACTACGACGTCTCAAGACGCTTTCCATCGCGCCATGGTCTTACAGCACAGTGAAATACGTGTAGAGGCCTCTAAGGGCTACTATATGACCTTTTACCACCTAATAAAAGCCTTACACGTAAATCACGTGGTTCCACTTACTTCCGCAGGTTAACATCGGTCTATTCCTCCTACACTCAATGGACTACGACGTCTCAAGTCCTTTTCCATCGTCCCATGATCTTACAACGCAGTGAACTACGTGTAGAGGCCTCTAAAGATTGTTATATGGCCTGTTGCCGCCTAATAAAGGCTTTACACGTAATTCACGTGGTTCGACGTGTCTACGCAGGTTACCATTGGTCTATTCCTTCCACTCTCAATGAACTACGACGTCTCAAGACGCTTTCCATCGCGCCATGGTCTTACAGCACAGTGAACTACGTGTAGAGGCCTCTAAGGGCTGCTATATGACCTTTTACCACCTAATAAAAGCCTTACACGTAAATCACGTGGTTCCATGTACTTCCGCAGGTTAACATCGGTCTATTCCTCCTACACTCAATGGACTACGACGTTTCCAGTCGTTTTCCATCGCGCCATGGTCTTACAACGCAGTGAAATACGTGTAAAGTCTTATAAGGACTGTTATATGGCCTTTTGCCGCCTAATAAAGACCTCACACCTAAAACACGTGGTTCGACGTGTCTGCGCAGGTTACCATCGGTCTATTCCTTCCACTCTCAATGGACTACGAGGTCTCAAGTCGCTTTCCAACGCGCCATGGTCTTTCAACAGAGTGAACTACGTGTAGAGGCCTCTAAAGACTGTTATATGGCCCTTTGCCAACTAACAAAGGCCCTGCACGTAAATCACGTGTTTCCACGTTCCTGCGCAAGTTAGCATCAGTCTATTCCTTCTACACTCACTGGACTAGGACGTTTCAAGTCGTTTTCCATCGCGCCATGGTCTTACAACGCAGTAAAATAAGTGTAAAGGCTTATAAGGACTGTTATATGGCCTTTTGCTGCGTAATAAAGGCCTTACACCTAAAACACGTGGTTCGACGTGTCTGCGCAGGTTACCATCGGTCTATTCCTTTTACACGCACTGGACTACGACGTTTCAAGTCGTTTTCCATCGCGCCATGGTCTTACAACGCAGTAAAAATACGTGTAAAGGCCTCTAAAGACTGTTATATGGCCTTTTGCCGCCTAATAAAGGCCTCACACCTAAAACACGTGGTTCGACGTGTCTGCGCAGGTTACCATCGGTCTATTCCTTCCACTCTCAATGGACTACGACGTCTCAAGTCGCTTTCCAACGCGCCATGGTCTTACAACATAGTGAACTACGTGTAGAGGCCTCTAAAGACTGTTATATGGCCCTTTGCCACCTAACAAAGGTCCTTCACGTAAATCACGTGGTTCCACGAGCCTGCACAGGTTACCATCGGTCTATTCCTTCCACTCTCAAAGGACTACGACGTTTCAAGTCGCTTTCCATTGCGCCATGGTCTTACAACACTGTGAAATACGTGTAAAGGCTTCTGAAGACTGTTATATGACCTTCTGACGCCTAATAAAGGCTTTACACGTAAATCACGTGTTTCCACGTGCCTTAACAGGTTAACATCGGTGTATTCCTTCTACACTCAATGGAGTACGACGTCTGAACTTATTTTCCATGGCGCCATGGTCTTACAACACAGTAAAATACGTGTAGAGGCCTCTAAAGATTGTTACATGGCCTTTTGCCGCCTAATAAAGGCCTTACACCTAAAACACGTGGTTCGACGTGTCTGCACAGGTTACCATCGGTCTATTCCTTCTACACTCAATGGACTACGACGTCTGAACTTAAATTCCATAGCGCCATGGTCTTACAACACAGTAAAATACGTGTTGAGGCCTCTAAAAATTGTTACATGGCCTGTTGCCACCTAATAAAGACTTTACACGTAATTCACGTGGTTCGACGTGTCTGCGCAGGTTACCATCGGTCTATTCCTACCACTTTCAATGGACTACGACGTCTCAAGACGCTTTACATCGCGCCATGGTCTTACAGCACAGTGAACTTCGTGTAGAGGCCTCTGAAGGTTGTTATATGGCCTCTTGCCGCCTAATAAAGGCTTTACACGTAAATCAAGTGGTTTCACGTGTCTGTGCAGGTTACCATCGGTCTATTCCTTACACTCTCAATGGACTACGACGTCTCAAGTCGTTTTCCGGCGCGCCGTGGTCTCACAGCACAGTGAACTACGTGCAGAGGCCTCTTAGGGCTGTTATATGGCCCTTCACCACCTAACAAAGGCCCTACACGTAAATCACGGGGTTCCACGAATCTACGCAGTTTAGCATCGTCCTATTCCTTCCACTTTTAATGGACTACTACGTCTCAAGTTGTTTTCCATTACGCCATGGTCTTACAACAAAGTGATCTACGTGTAGAGGCCTCTAAAGATTGTTATATGACCCTTTACCACCTAACAAAGACCCTACACGTAAATCACGTGTTCCACGTGCCTACGCAGTTCACCATCGGTCTATTCCTTCCACACTCACTGGACTGGACGTTTCAAGTCGTTTTCCATCGCGCCATGGTCTTACAACGCAGTAAAATAAGTGTAAAGTCTTATAAGGACGGTTATATGGCCTTTTGCCGCGTAATAAAGGCCTTGCACCTAAAGCACGTGGTTCGACGTGTCTGCGCAGGTTACCATAGGTCTATTCCTTTTACACTCACTGGACTACGACGTTTCAAGTCGTTTTCCATCGCGCCATGGTCTTACAACGCAGTGAAATACGTGTAAAGGCCTCTAAGGACTGTTATATGGCCTTTTGCTGCCTAATAAAGGCCTCACACCTAAAACACGTGGTTCGACGTGTCTGCGCAGGTTACCATCGGTCTATTCCTTCCACTCTCAATGGACTACGAGGTCTCAAGTCGCTTTCCAACGCGCCATGGTCTTACAACGTAGTGAACTACGTGTAGAGGCCTCTAAAGACTGTTATATGGCCCTTTGCCAACTAAAAAAGGCCCTATACGTAAATCACGTGATTCCACGTGCCTGCGCAGGTTACAATCGGTTTATTCCCTCTACACTCACTGGACTACGACGTTTCAAGTCGTTTTCCATCGCGCCATGGTCTTACAACGCAGTGAAATACGTGTAGAGGCCTCTAAAGACTGTTATATGGCCCTTTGCCAACTAACAAAGGCCCTACACGTAAATCACGTGATTCCACGTGCCTGCGCAGGTTACAATCGGTCTATTCCCTCTACACTCACTGGACTACGACGTTTCAAGTCGTTTTCCATCGCGCCATGGTCTTACAACATAGTGAACTACGTGTAGAGGCCTCTAAAGACTGTTGTATGGCCCTTTGCCACCTAACAATGGTCCTTCACGTAAATCACGTGGTTCCACGAGCCTGCGCAGGTTACCATCGGTCTATTCCTTCCACTCTCAAGGGACTACGACGTTTCAAGTCGCTTTCCATTGCACCATGGTCTTACAACACTGTGAACTACGTATAAAGGCTTCTGAAGATTGTTATATGACCTTCTGACGCCTAATAAAGGCTTTACACGAAAATCACGTGTTTCCACGTGCCTGTGCAGGTTAACATCGGTGTATTCCTTACACTCTTAATGGACTACGACGTCTGAACTTAAATTTCATCACGCCATGGTCTTACAACAAAGTGATCTACGTGTAGAGGCCTCCAAAGATTGTTATATGGCCCTTTACCACCTAACAAAGGCCCTACACGTAAATCACGTGTTCCACGTGCCTACGCAGTTCACCATCGGTCTATTCCTTCCACTCTCAATGGGCTACGACGTCTCAAGTTGTTTTCAATCACGTCATGGTCTTACAACACAGTGAAATACGTGTAGAGTCCTCTTAGGGCTGTTATATGACCTTTTACCACCTAATAAAAGCCTTACACGTAAAACATGTGGTTCCATGTGTTAGCCCAGGTAAACATCCGTCTAATCCTTCTACACTCACTGGACTACGACGTTTCAAGTCGTTTTCCATCGCGCCATGGTCTTACAACGCAGTGAAATACGTGTAAAGGCCTCTAAGGACTGTTATATGGCCTTTTGCCGCCTAATAAAGGCCTCACACCTAAAACACGTGGTTCGACGTGTCTGCGCAGGTTACCATCGGTCTATTCCTTCCACTCTCAATGGACTACGAGGTCTCAAGTCGCGTTCCAACGCGTTATGGTCTTTCAACATAGTGAACTACGTGTAAAGGCCTCTAAAGACTGTTATATGGCCCTTTGCCAACTAACAAAGGCCCTACACGTAAATCACGTGGTTCCACGTTCCTGCGCAAGTTAGCATCAGTCTATTCCTTCTACTCACACTGGACTAGGACGTTTCAAGTCGTTTTCCATCGCGCCATGGTCTTACAACGCAGTAAAATAAGTGTGAAGGCTTATAAGGACTGTTATATGGCCGTTTGCCGCGTAATAAAGGCCTTACACCTAAAACACGTGGTTCGACGTGTCTGCGCAGGTTACCATGAGTCTATTCCTTCCACTCTCAATGGACTACAAGGTCTCAAGTCGCTTTCCAACGCGCCATGGTCTTACAACGTAGTGAACTACGTGTAGAGGCCTCTAAAAACTGTTATATGGCCCTTTGCCAACTAACAAAGGCCCTACACGTAAATCACGTGATTCCACGTCCCTGCGCAGGTTACAATCGGTCTATTCCCACTACACTCACTGGACTACGACGTTTCAAGTCCTTTTCCATCGCGCCATGGTCTTACAACGCAGTGAAATACGTGTAAAGGCTTATAAGGACTGTTATATAGCCTTTTGCCGCCTAATAAAGGCCTTACACGTAAAACACGTGGTTCGACGTGTCTGCGCAGGTTACCATTGGTCTATTCCTTCCACTCTCAAAGGACTACGACGTTTCAAGTCGCTTTCCATTGCACCATGGTCTTACAACATTGTGAACTACGTGTAGAGGCCTCTAAAGATTGTTACATGGCCTGTTGCCACCTAATAAAGACTTTACACGTAATTCACGTGGTTCGACGTGTCTGCGCAGGTTACCATCGGTCTATTCCTACCACTTTCAATGGACTACGACGTCTCAAGACGCTTTACATCGCGCCGTGGTCTCACAGCACAGTGAACTACGTGTAGAGGCCTCTAAAGATTGTTATATGGCCCTTTACCACCTAACAAAGACCCTACACGTAAATCACGTGGTTCCACGAATCTACGCAGGTTACAATCGGTCTATTCCCTCTACACTCACTGGACTACGACGTTTCAAGTCGTTTTCCATCGCGCCATGGTCTTACAACGCAGTGAAATACGTGTAGAGGCCTCTAAAGACTGTTATATGGCCCTTTGCCAACTAACAAAGGCCCTACACGTAAATCACGTGATTCCACGTGCCTGCGCAGGTTACAATCGGTCTATTCCCTCTACACTCACTGGACTACGACGTTTCAAGTCGTTTTCCATCGCGCCATGGTCTTACAACATAGTGAACTACGTGTAGAGGCCTCTAAAGACTGTTGTATGGCCCTTTGCCACCTAACAATGGTCCTTCACGTAAATCACGTGGTTCCACGAGCCTGCGCAGGTTACCATCGGTCTATTCCTTCCACTCTCAAGGGACTACGACGTTTCAAGTCGCTTTCCATTGCACCATGGTCTTACAACACTGTGAACTACGTATAAAGGCTTCTGACGATTGTTATATGACCTTCTGACGCCTAATAAAGGCTTTACACGAAAATCACGTGTTTCCACGTGCCTGTGCAGGTTAACATCGGTGTATTCCTTACACTCTTAATGGACTACGACGTCTGAACTTAAATTCCATCACGCCATGGTCTTACAACAAAGTGATCTACGTGTAGAGGCCTCCAAAGATTGTTATATGGCCCTTTACCACCTAACAAAGGCCCTACACGTAAATCACGTATTCCACGTGCCTACGCAGTTCACCATCGGTCTATTCCTTCCACTCTCAATGGGCTACGACGTCTCAAGTTGTTTTCAATCACGTCATGGTCTTACAACACAGTGAAATACGTGTAGAGTCCTCTTAGGGCTGTTATATGACCTTTTACCACCTAATAAAAGCCTTACACGTAAAACATGTGGTTCCATGTGTTAGCCCAGGTAAACATCCGTCTAATCCTTCTACACTCACTGGACTACGACGTTTCAAGTCGTTTTCCATCGCGCCATGGTCTTACAACGCAGTGAAATACGTGTAAAGGCCTCTAAGGACTGTTATATGGCCTTTTGCCGCCTAATAAAGGCCTCACACCTAAAACACGTGGTTCGACGTGTCTGCGCAGGTTACCATCGGTCTATTCCTTCAACTCTCAATGGACTACGAGGTCTCAAGTCGCGTTCCAACGCGCCATGGTCTTTCAACATAGTGAACTACGTGTAAAGGCCTCTAAAGACTGTTATATGGCCCTTTGCCAACTAACAAAGGCCCTACACGTAAATCACGTGGTTCCACGTTCCTGCGCAAGTTAGCATCAGTCTATTCCTTCTACTCTCACTGGACTAGGACGTTTCAAGTCGTTTTCCAACGGGCCATGGTCTTACAACGCAGTAAAATAAGTGTAAAGGCTTATAAGGACTGTTATATGGCCGTTTGCCGCGTCATAAAGGCCTTTTACCTAAAACACGTGGTTCGACGTGTCTGCGCAGGTTACCATGGGTCTATTCCTTCCAGTCTCAATGCACTACAAGGTCTCAAGTTGCTTTCCAACGCGCCATGGTCTTACAACGTAGTGAACTACGTGTAAAGGCCTCTAAAAACTGTTATATGGCCCTTTGCCAACTAACAAAGGCCCTACACGTAAATCACGTGATTCCACGTGCCTGCGCAGGTTACAATCGGTCTATTCCCACTACACTCACTGGACTACGACGTTTCAAGTCGTTTTCCATCGCGCCATGGTCTTACAACGCAGTGAAATACGTGTAAAGGCTTATAAGGACTGTTATATAGCCTTTTGCCGCCTAATAAAGGCCTTACACGCAAAACACGTGGTTCGACGTGTCTGCGCAGGTTACCATTTGTCTATTCCTTCCACTCTCAATGGACTACGACGTCTCAAGTCGCTTTCCAACGCGCCATGGTCTTACAACATAGTGAACTACGTGTAGAGGCCTCTAAAGACTGTTGTATGGCCCTTTGCCACCTAACAAAGGTCCTTCACGTAAATCACGTGGTTCCACGAGCCTGCCCAGGTTACCATCGGTCTATTCCTTCCACTCTCAAGGGACTACGACGTTTAAAGTCGCTTTCCATTGCACCATGGTCTTACAACATTGTGAACTACGTGTAGAGGCCTCTAAAGATTGTTACATGGCCTGTTGCCACCTAATAAAGACTTTACACGTAATTCACGTGGTTCGACGTGTCTGCGCAGGTTACCATCGGTCTATTCCTACCACTTTCAATGGACTACGACGTCTCAAGACGCTTTACATCGCGCCGTGGTCTCACAGCACAGTGAACTACGTGTAGAGGCCTCTAAAGATTGTTATATGGCCCTTTACCACCTAACAAAGACCCTACACGTAAATCACGTGGTTCCACGAATATACGCAGTTTACCATCGTCCTATTCCTTCCACTCTTAATGGACTACTACGTCTCAAGTTGTTTTCCATTACGCCATGGTCTTACAACAAAGTGATCTACGTGTAGAGGCCTCTAAAGATTGTTATATGGCCCTTTACCACCTAACAAAGACCCTACACGTAAATCACGTGTTCCACGTGCCTACGCAGTTTACCATCGGTCTATTCCTTCCACTCTCAATGGGCTACGACGTCTCAAGTTGTTTTCAATCACGTCATGGTCTTACAACACAGTGAACTACGTGTAGAGTCCTCTTAGGGCTGTTATATGACCTTTTACCACCTAATAAAAGCCTTACACGTAAAACATGTGGTTCCATGTGTTAGCCCAGGCAAACATCCGTCTATTCCTTCTACACTCACTGGACTACGACGTTTCAAGTCGTTTTCCATCGCGCCATGGTCTTACAACGCAGTGAAATACGTGTAAAGGCCTCTAAGGACTGTTATATGGCCTTTTGCCGCCTAATAAAGGCCTCACACCTAAAACACGTGGTTCGACGTGTCTGCGCAGGTTACCATCGGTCTATTCCTTCCACTCTCAATGGACTACGAGGTCTCAAGTCGCTTTCCAACGCGCCATGGTCTTTCAACATAGTGAACTACGTGTAGAGGCCTCTAAAAACTGTTATATGGCCCTTTGCCAACTAACAAAGCCCCTACAAGTAAATCACGTGGTTCCACGTTCCTGCGCAAGTTAGCATCAGTCTATTCCTTCTACACTCACTGGACTAGGACGTTTCAAGTCGTTTTCCATCGCACCATGGTCTTACAACGCAGTAAAATAAGTGTAAAGGCTTATAAGGACGGTTATATGGCCTTTTGCCGCGTAATAAAGGCCTTACACCTAAAACACGTGGTTCGACGTGTCTGCGCAGGTTACCATAGGTCTATTCCTTCTACACTCACTGGACTAGGACGTTTCAAGTCGTTTTCCATCGCGCCATGGTCTTACAACGCAGTAAAATAAGTGTAAAGGCTTATAAGGACGGTTATATGGCCTTTTGCCGCGTAATAAAGGCCTTACACCTAAAACACGTGGTTCGACGTGTCTGCGCAGGTTACCATAGGTCTATTCCTTTTACACTCACTGGACTACGACGTTTCAAGTCGTTTTCCAACGCGCCATGGTCTTACAACGTAGTTAACTACGTGTAGAGGCCTCTAAAGACTGTTATATGGCCCTTTGCCAACTAACAAAGGCCCTACACGTAAATCACGTGATTCCACGTGCCTGCGCAGGTTACAATCGGTCTATTTCCTCTACACTCACTGGACTACGACGTTTCAAGTCGTTTTCCATCGCGCCATGGTCTTACAACGCAGTGAAATACGTGTAAAGGCCTCTAAGGACTGTTATATGGCCTTTTGCCGCCTAATAAAGGCCTCACACCTAAAACACGTGGTTCGACGTGTCTGCGCAGGTTACCATCGGTCTATTCCTTCCACTCTCAATGGACTACGAGGTCTCAAGTCGCTTTCCAACGCGCCATGGTCTTTCAACATAGTGAACTACGTGTAGAGGCCTCTAAAGACTGTTATATGGCCCTTTGCCAACTAACAAAGGCCCTACAAGTAAATCACGTGGTTCCACGTTCCTGCGCAAGTTAGCATCAGTCTATTCCTTCTACACTCACTGGACTAGGACGTTTTAAGTCGTTTTCCATCGCGCCATGGTCTTACAACGCAGTAAAATAAGTGTAAAGGCTTATAAGGACGGTTATATGGCCTTTTGCCGCGTAATAAAGGCCTTACACCTAAAACACGTGGTTCGACGTGTCTGCGCAGGTTACCATAGGTCTATTCCTTTTACACTCACTGGACTACGACGTTTCAAGTCGTTTTTCATCGCGCCATGGTCTTACAACGCAGTGAAATACGTGTAAAGGCCTCTAAGGACTGTTATATGGCCTTTTGCCGCCTAATAAAGGCCTCACACCTAAAACACGTGGTTCGACGTGTCTGCGCAGGTTACCATCGGTCTATTCCTTCCACTCTCAATGGACTACGAGGTCTCAAGTCGCTTTCCAACGCGCCATGGTCTTACAACGTAGTGAACTACGTGTAGAGGCCTCTAAAGACTGTTATATGGCCCTTTGCCAACTAACAAAGGCCCTACACGTAAATCACGTGATTCTACGTGCCTGCGCAGGTTACAATCGGTCTATTTCCTCTACACTCACTGGACTACGACGTTTCAAGTCGTTTTCCATCGCGCCATGGTCTTACAACGCAGTGAAATAGGTGTAAAGGCTTATAAGGACTGTTATATAGCCTTTTGCCCCCTAATAAAGGCCTTACAAGTAAAAAACGTGGTTCGACGTGTCTGCGCAGGTTACCATCGGTCTATTCCCTCCACTCTCAATGGACTACGACGTCTCAAGTCGCTTTCCAACGCGCCATGGTCTTACAACATAGTGAACTACGTGTAGAGGCCTCTAAAGACTGTTGTATGGCCCTTTGCCACCTAACAATGGTCCTTCACGTAAATCACGTGGTTCCACGAGCCTGCGCAGGTTACCATCGGTCTATTCCTTCCACTTTCAAGGGACTACGACGTTTCAAGTCGCTTTCCATTGCACCATGGTCTTACAACACTGTGAACTACGTGTAAAGGCTTCTGAAGGATGTTATATGACCTTCTGACGCCTAATAAAGGCTTTACACGAAAATCACGTGTTTCCACGTGCCTGTGCAGGTTAACATCGGTGTATTCCTTACACTCTTAATGGACTACGACGTCTGAACTTAAATTCCATCACGCCATGGTCTTACAACAAAGTGATCTACGTGTAGAGGCCTCTAAAGATTGTTATATGGCCCTTTACCACCTAACAAAGGCCCTACACGTAAATCACGTGTTCCACGTGCCTACGCAGTTCACCATCGGTCTATTCCTTCCACTCTCAATGGGCTACGACGTGTCAAGTTGTTTTCAATCACGTCATGGTCTTACAACACAGTGAAATACGTGTAGAGTCCTCTTAGGGCTGTTATATGACCTTTTACCACCGATAAAAGCCTTACACGTAAAACATGTGGTTCCATGTGTTAGCCCAGGTAAACATCCGTCTATTCCTTCTACTCTCACTGGACTAGGACGTTTCAAGTCGTTTTCCATCGCGCCATGGTCTTACAACGCAGTAAAATAAGTGTAAAGGCTTATAAGGACTGTTATATGGCCTTTTGCCGCGTAATAAAGGCCTTACACCTAAAACACGTGGTTCGACGTGTCTGCGCAGGTTACCATCGGTCTATTCCTTCCACTCTCAATGGACTACAAGGTCTCAAGTCGCTTTCCAACGCGCCATGATCTTACAACGTAGTGAACTACGTGTAGAGGCCTCTAAAAACTGTTGTATGGCCCTTTGCCACCTAACAAAGGTCCTTCACGTAAATCACGTGGTTCCACGAGCCTGCGCAGGTTACCATCGGTCTATTCCTTCCACTCTCAAGGGACTACGACGTTTCAAGTCGCTTTCCATTGCACCATGGTCTTACAACACTGTGAACTACGTGTAAAGGCTTCTGAAGATTGTTATATGACCTTCTGACGCCTAATAAAGGCTTTACACGTAAATCACGTGATTCTACGTGCCTGCGCAGGTTACAATCGGTCTATTTCCTCTACACTCACTGGACTACGACGTTTCAAGTCGTTTTCCATCGCGCCATGGTCTTACAACAAAGTGATCTACGTGTAGAGGCCTCTAAAGATTGTTATATGGCCCTTTACCACCTAACAAAGACCCTACACGTAAATCACGTGTTCCACGTGCCTACGCAGTTCACCATCGGTCTATTCCTTCCACTCTCAATGGGCTACGACGTGTCAAGTTGTTTTCAATCACGTCATGGTCTTACAACGCAGTGAAATACGTGTAAAGGCCTCTAAGGACTGTTATATGGCCTTTTGCCGCCTAATAAAGGCCTCACACCTAAAACACGTGGTTCGACGTGTCTGCGCAGGTTACCATCGGTCTATTCCTTCCACTCTCAATGGACTACGAGGTCTCAAGTCGCTTTCCAACGCGCCATGGTCTTACAACGTAGTGAACTACGTGTAGAGGCCTCTAAAGACTGTTATATGGCCCTTTGCCAACTAACAAAGGTCCTCCACGTAAATCACGTGATTCCACGTGCCTGCGCAGGTTACAATCGGTCTATTCCCTCTACACTCACTGGACTACGACGTTTTAAGTCGTTTTCCATCGCGCCATGGTCTTACAACGCAGTGAAATGCGTGTAAAGGCTTATAAGGACTGTTATATAGCCTTTTGCCGCCTAATAAAGGCCTTACACGTAAAACACGTGGTTCGACGTGTCTGCGCAGGTTACCATCGGTCTATTCCTTCCACTCTAAATGGACTACGGCGTCTCAAGTCGCTTTCCAACGCGCCATGGTCTTACAACATAGTGAACTACGTGTAGAGGCCTCTAAAGACTGTTGTATGGCCCTTTGCCACCTAACAAAGGTCCTTCACGTAAATCACGTGATTCCACAAGCCTGCGCAGGTTACCATCGGTCTATTCCTTCCACTCTCAAGGGACTATGAAGTTTCAAGTCGCTTTCCATTGCACCATGGTCTTACAACACTGTGAACTACGTGTAAAGGCTTCTGAAGATTGTTATATGACCTTCTGACGCCTAATAAAGGCTTTACACGTAAATCACGTGTTTCCACGTGCCTGAGCAGGTTAACATCGGTGTATTCCTTCTACACTCAATGGACTACGACGTCTGAACTTAAATTCCATAGCGCCATGGTCTTACAACACAGTAAAATACGTGTAGAGGCCTCTAAAGATTGTTACATGGCCTGTTGCCACCTAATAAAGACTTTACACGTAATTCACGTGGTTCGACGTGTCCGCGCAGGTTACCATCAGTCTATTACTACCACTTTCAATGGACTACGACGTCTCAAGACGCTTTACATCGCGCCATGGTCTTACAGCACAGTGAACTACGTGTAGAGGCCTCTGAAGGTTGTTATATGGCCTCTTGCCGCCTAATAAAGGCTTTACACGTAAATCAAGTGGTTTCACGTGTCTGTGCAGGTTACCATCGGTCTATTCCTTACACTCTCAATGAACTACGACGTCTCAAGTCGTTTTCCGGCGCGCCGTGGTCTCACAGCACAGTGAACTACGTGCAGATGCCTCTTAGGGCTGTTATATGGGCCTTCACCACCTAACAAAGGCCCTACACGTAAATCTCGTGGTTCCACGAATCTACGCAGTTTACCATCGGTCTATTCCTTCCACTCTCAATGGGCTACGACGTCTCAAGTTGTTTTCAATCACGTCATGGTCTTACAACACAGTGAACTACGTGTAGAGTCCTCTTAGGGCTGTTATATGACCTTTTACCACCTAATAAAAGCCTTACACGTAAAACATGTGGTTCCATGTGTTAGCCCAGGTAAACATCCGTCTATTCCTTCTACACTCACTGGACTGCGACGTTTCAAGTCGTTTTCCATCGCGCCATGGTCTTACAACGCAGTGAAATACGTGTAAAGGCCTCTAAGGACTGTTATATGGCCTTTTGCCGCCTAATAAAGGCCTCACACCTAAAACACGTGGTTCGACGTGTCTGCGCAGGTTACCATCGGTCTATTCCTTCCACTCTCAATGGACTACGAGGTCTCAAGTCGCTTTCCAACGCGCCATGGCCTTTCAACATAGTGAACTACGTGTAGAGGCCTCTAAAGACTGTTATATGGCCCTTTGCCAACTAACAAAGGCCCTACACGTAAATCACGTGGTTCCACGATCCTGCCCAAGTTAGCGTCAGTCTATTCCTTCTACACTCACTGGACTAGGACGTTTCAAGTCGTTTTCCATCGCGCCATGGTCTTACAACGCAGTAAAATAAGTGTAAAGGCTTATAAGGACTGTTATATGGCCTTTTGCCGCGTAATAAAGGCCTCACACCTAAAACACGTGGTTCGACGTGTCTGCGCAGGTTACCATAGGTCTATTCCTTTTACACTCACTGGACTACGACGTTTCAAGTCGTTTTCCATCGCGCCATGGTCTTACAACGCAGTGAAATACGTGTAAAGGCCTCTAAGGACTCTTATATGGCCTTTTGCCGCCTAATAAATGCCTCACACCTAAAACACGTGGTTCGACGTGTCTGCGCAGGTTACCATCGGTCTATTCCTTCCACTCTCAATGGACTACGAGGTCTCAAGTCGCTTTCCAACGCGCCATGGTCTTACAACGTAGTGAACTACGTGTAGAGGCCTCTAAAGACTGTTATATGGCCCTTTGCCAACTAACAAAGGCCCTCCACGTAAATCACGTGATTCCACGTGCCTGCGCAGGTTACAATCGGTCTATTCCCTCTATACTCACTGGACTACGACGTTTCAAGTCGTTTTTCATCGCGCCATGGTCTTACAACGCAGTGAAATGCGTGTAAAGGCTTATAAGGACTGTTATATAGCCTTTTGCCGCCTAATAAAGGCCTTACACGTAAAACACGTGGTTCGACGTGTCTGCGCAGGTTACCATCGGTCTATTCCTTCCACTCTAAATGGACTACGGCGTCTCAAGTCGCTTTCCAACGCGCCATGGTCTTACAACATAGTGAACTACGTGTAGAGGCCTCTAAAGACTGTTGTATGGCCCTTTGCCACCTAACAAAGGTCCTTCACGTAAATCACGTGGTTCCACAAGCCTGCGCAGGTTACCATCGGTCTATTCCTTCCACTCTCAAGGGACTACGAAGTTTCAAGTCGCTTTCCATTGCACCATGGTCTTACAACACTGTGAACTACGTGTAAAGGCTTCTGAAGATTGTTATATGACCTTCTGACGCCTAATAAAGGCTTTACACGTAAATCACGTGTTTCCACGTGCCTGAGCAGGTTAACATCGGTGTATTCCTTCTACACTCAATGGACTACGACGTCTGAACTTAAATTCCATAGCGCCATGGTCTTACAACACAGTAAAATACGTGTAGAGGCCTCTAAAGATTGTTACATGGCCTGTTGCCACCTAATAAAGACTTTACACGTAATTCACGTGGTTCGACGTGTCCGCGCAGGTTACCATCAGTCTATTACTACCACTTTCAATGGACTACGACGTCTCAAGACGCTTTACATCGCGCCATGGTCTTACAGCACAGTGAACTACGTGTAGAGGCCTCTGAAGGTTGTTATATGGCCTCTTGCCGCCTAATAAAGGCTTTACACGTAAATCAATTGGTTTCACGTGTCTGTGCAGGTTACCATCGGTCTATTCCTTACACTCTCAATGGACTACGACGTCTCAAGTCGTTTTCCGGCGCGCCGTGGTCTCACAGCACAGTGAACTACGTGCAGATGCCTCTTAGGGCTGTTATATGGGCCTTCACCACCTAACAAAGGCCCTACACGTAAATCACGTGGTTCCACGAATCTACGCAGTTTACCATCGGTCTATTCCTTCCACTCTCAATGGGCTACGACGTCTCAAGTTGTTTTCAATCACGTCATGGTCTTACAACACAGTGAACTACGTGTAGAGTCCTCTTAGGGCTGTTATATGACCTTTTACCACCTAATAAAAGCCTTACACGTAAAACATGTGGTTCCATGTGTTAGCCCAGGTAAACATCCGTCTATTCCTTCTACACTCACTGGACTACGACGTTTCAAGTCGTTTTCCATCGCGCCATGGTCTTACAACGCAGTGAAATACGTGTAAAGGCCTCTAAGGACTGTTATATGGCCTTTTGCCGCCTAATAAAGGCCTCACACCTAAAACACGTGGTTCGACGTGTCTGCGCAGGTTACCATCGGTCTATTCCTTCCACTCTCAATGGACTACGAGGTCTCAAGTCGCTTTCCAACGTGCCATGGCCTTTCAACATAGTGAACTACGTGTAGAGGCCTCTAAAGACTGTTATATGGCCCTTTGCCAACTAACAAAGTCCCTACACGTAAATCACGTGGTTCCACGATCCTGCCCAAGTTAGCATCAGTCTATTCCTTCTACACTCACTGGACTAGGACGTTTCAAGTCGTTTTCCATCGCGCCATGGTCTTACAACGCAGTAAAATAAGTGTAAAGGCTTATAAGGACTGTTATATGGCCTTTTGCCGCGTAATAAAGACCTTACACCTAAAACACGTGGTTCGACGTGTCTGCGCAGGTTACCATCGGTCTATTCCTTTTACACTCACTGGACTACGACGTTTCAAGTCGTTTTCCATCGCGCCATGGTCTTACAACGCAGTGAAATACGTGTAAAGGCCTCTAAGGACTGTTATATGGCCTTTTGCCGCCTAATAAAGGCCTCACACCTAAAACACGTGGTTCGACGTGTCTGCGCAGGTTACCATCGGTCTATTCCTTCCACTCTCAATGGACTACGAGGTCTCAAGTCGCTTTCCAACGCGTCATGGTCTTACAACGTAGTGAACTACGTGTAGAGGCCTCTAAAGACTGTTATATGGCCCTTTGCCAACTAACAAAGGCCCTACACGTAAATCACGGGGTTCCACGTGCCTGCGCAGGTTGCAATCGGTCTATTCCTTCTACACTCCCTGGACTACGACGTTTCAAGTCGTTTTCCATCGCACCATGGTCTTACAACGCAGTGAAATACGTGTAAAGGCTTATAAGGACTGTTATATAGCCTTTTGCCGCGTAATAAAGGCCTTACACGTAAAACACGTGGTTCGACGTGTCTGCGCAGGTTACCATCGGTCTATCATTTCCACTCTCAATGGACTACGAGGTCTCAAGTCGCTTTCCAACGCGCCATGGTCTTACAACATAGTGAACTACGTGTAGAGGCCTCTAAAGACTGTTATATGGCCCTTTGCCACCTAACAAAGGTCCTACACGTAAATCACGTGGTTCCACGTTGCTGCGCAAGTTAGCATCAGTCTATTCCTTCTACACTCACTGGACTAGGACGTTTCAAGTCGTTTTCCATCGCGCCATGGTCTTACAACGCAGTAAAATAAGTGTAAAGGCTTATAAGGACTGTTATATGGCCTTTTGCCGCGTAATAAAGACCTTACACCTAAAACACGTGGTTCGACGTGTCTGCGCAGGTTACCATCGGTCTATTCCTTTTACACTCACTGGACTACGACGTTTCAAGTCGTTTTCCATCGCGCCATGGTCTTACAACGCAGTGAAATACGTGTAAAGGCCTCTAAGGACTGTTATATGGCCTTTTGCCGCCTAATAAAGGCCTCACACCTAAAACACGTGGTTCGACGTGTCTGCGCAGGTTACCATCGGTCTATTCCTTCCACTCTCAATGGACTACGAGGTCTCAAGTCGCTTTCCAACGCGTCATGGTCTTACAACGTAGTGAACTACGTGTAGAGGCCTCTAAAGACTGTTATATGGCCCTTTGCCAACTAACAAAGGCCCTACACGTAAATCACGTGGTTCCACGTTGCTGCGCAAGTTAGCATCAGTCTATTCCTTCTACACTCACTGGACTAGGACGTTTCAAGTCGTTTTCCATCGCGCCATGGTCTTACAACGCAGTAAAATAAGTGTAAAGGCTTATAAGGACTGTTATATGGCCTTTTGCCGCATAATAAAGACCTTACACTTAAAACACGTGGTTCGACGTGTCTGCGCAGGTTACCATCGGTCTATTCCTTTTACACTCACTGGACTACGACGTTTCAAGTCGTTTTCCATCGCGCCATGGTCTTACAACGCAGTGAAATACGTGTAAAGACCTCTAAGGACTGTTATATGGCCTTTTGCCGCCTAGTAAAGGCCTCACACCTAAAACACGTGGTTCGACGTGTCTGCGCAGGTTACCATCGGTCTATTCCTTCCACTATCAATGGACTACGAGGTCTCAAGTCTCTTTCCAACGCGTCATGGTCTTACAACGTAGTGAACTACGTGTAGAGGCCTCTAAAGACTGTTATATGGCCCTTTGCCAACTAACAAAGGCCCTACACGTAAATCACGTGGTTCCACGTGCCTGCGCAGGATACAATCGGTGTATTCCTTCTACACTCAATGGAGTACGACGTCTGAACTTATTTTCCATGGCGCCATGGTCTTACAACACAGTAAAATACGTGTAGAGGCCTCTAAAGATTGTTACATTGCCTGTTGCCGCCTAATAAAGGCTTTACACGTAATTCACGTGGTTCGACGTGTCTGCGCAGGTTACCATCGGTCTATTCCTACCACTTTCAATGGACTACGACGTCTCAAGAGGCTTTACATCGCGCCATGGTCTTACAGCACAGTGAACTACGTGTAGGGGCCTCTTAGGGCTGTTATATGACCCTTTACCACCTAATAAAAGCCTTACACCTAAATCACGTGGTTCCACGTACTTCCGCAGGTTAACATCGGCGTATTCCTCCTACACTCAATGGACTATGGCGTCTCAAGTCCTTTTCCATCGCGCCATTTTCTTACAACGCAGTGAAATACGTGTAAAGGCCTCTAAGGACTGTTATATGGCCTTTTGCCGCCTAATAAAGGCCTCACACCTAAAACACGTGGTTTGACGTGTCTGCGCAGGTTACCATCGGTCTATTCCTTCCACTCTCAATGGACTACGAGGTCTCAAGTCGCTTTCCAACGCGCCATGGTCTTTCAACATAGTGAACTACGTGTAGAGGCCTCTAAAGACTGTTATATGGCCCTTTGCCAACTAACAAAGGCCCTACACGTAAATCACGTGGTTCCACGTTGCTGCGCAAGTTAGCATCAGTCTATTCCTTCTACACTCACTGGACTAGGACGTTTCAAGTCGTTTTCCATCGCGCCATGGTCTTACAACGCAGTAAAATAAGTGTAAAGGCTTATAAGGACTGTTATATGGCCTTTTGCCGCATAATAAAGACCTTACACTTAAAACACGTGGTTCGACGTGTCTGCGCAGGTTACCATCGGTCTATTCCTTTTACACTCACTGGACTACGACGTTTCAAGTCGTTTTCCATCGCGCCATGGTCTTACAACGCAGTGAAATACGTGTAAAGACCTCTAAGGACTGTTATATGGCCTTTTGCCGCCTAGTAAAGGCCTCACACCTAAAACACGTGGTTCGACGTGTCTGCGCAGGTTACCATCGGTCTATTCCTTCCACTATCAATGGACTACGAGGTCTCAAGTCTCTTTCCAACGCGTCATGGTCTTACAACGTAGTGAACTACGTGTAGAGGCCTCTAAAGACTGTTATATGGCCCTTTGCCAACTAACAAAGGCCCTACACGTAAATCACGTGGTTCCACGTGCCTGCGCAGGATACAATCGGTGTATTCCTTCTACACTCAATGGAGTACGACGTCTGAACTTATTTTCCATGGCGCCATGGTCTTACAACACAGTAAAATACGTGTAGAGGCCTCTAAAGATTGTTACATTGCCTGTTGCCGCCTAATAAAGGCTTTACACGTAATTCACGTGGTTCGACGTGTCTGCGCAGGTTACCATCGGTCTATTCCTACCACTTTCAATGGACTACGACGTCTCAAGAGGCTTTACATCGCGCCATGGTCTTACAGCACAGTGAACTACGTGTAGGGGCCTCTTAGGGCTGTTATATGACCCTTTACCACCTAATAAAAGCCTTACACCTAAATCACGTGGTTCCACGTACTTCCGCAGGTTAACATCGGCGTATTCCTCCTACACTCAATGGACTATGGCGTCTCAAGTCCTTTTCCATCGCGCCATTTTCTTACAACGCAGTGAAATACGTGTAAAGGCCTCTAAGGACTGTTATATGGCCTTTTGCCGCCTAATAAAGGCCTCACACCTAAAACACGTGGTTTGACGTGTCTGCGCAGGTTACCATCGGTCTATTCCTTCCACTCTCAATGGACTACGAGGTCTCAAGTCGCTTTCCAACGCGCCATGGTCTTTCAACATAGTGAACTACGTGTAGAGGCCTCTAAAGACTGTTATATGGCCCTTTGCCAACTAACAAAGGCCCTACACGTAAATCACGTGGTTCCACGATCCTGCCCAAGTTAGCATCAGTCTATTCCTTCTACACTCACTGGACTAGGACGTTTCAAGTCGTTTTCCATCGCGCCATGGTCTTACAACGCAGTAAAATAAGTGTAAAGGCTTATAAGGACTGTTATATGGCCTTTTGCCGCGTAATAAAGACCTTACACCTAAAACACGTGGTTCGACGTGTCTGCGCAGGTTACCATCGGTCTATTCCTTTTACACTCACTGGACTACGACGTTTCAAGTCGTTTTCCATCGCGCCATGGTCTTACAACGCAGTGAAATACGTGTAAAGACCTCTAAGGACTGTTATATGGCCTTTTGCCGCCTAGTAAAGGCCTCACACCTAAAACACGTGGTTCGACGTGTCTGCGCAGGTTACCATCGGTCTATTCCTTCCACTATCAATGGACTACGAGGTCTCAAGTCTCTTTCCAACGCGTCATGGTCTTACAACGTAGTGAACTACGTGTAGAGGCCTCTAAAGACTGTTATATGGCCCTTTGCCAACTAACAAAGGCCCTACACGTAAATCACGTGGTTCCACGTGCCTGCGCAGGTTACAATCGGTGTATTCCTTCTACACTCAATGGAGTACGACGTCTGAACTTATTTTCCATGGCGCCATGGTCTTACAACACATTAAAATACGTGTAGAGGCCTCTAAAGATTGTTACATTGCCTGTTGCCGCCTAATAAAGGCTTTACACGTAATTCACGTGGTTCGACGTGTCTGCGCAGGTTACCATCGGTCTATTCCTACCACTTTCAATGGACTACGACGTCTCAAGAGGCTTTACATCGCGCCATGGTCTTACAGCACAGTGAACTACGTGTAGCGGCCTCTTAGGGCTGTTATATGACCCTTTACCACCTAATAAAAGCCTTACACCTAAATCACGTGGTTCCACGTACTTCCGCAGGTTAACATCGGCGTATTCCTCCTACACTCAATGGACTATGGCGTCTCAAGTCCTTTTCCATCGTGCCATGATCTTACAACGCAGTGTACTACGTGTAAAGGCCTCTAACGACTGTTATATGGCTTCTTACCTCCTAATGAAGACCTTACATCTAAAACACATTGTTCGACGTGTCTGCACTTGTTACCATCGGTCTATTCCATCCACTCTCCATGGACTACGACGTCTCAAGTCGCTTTTCGACGCGCTATGGTCTTACAACACAGTGAACTATGTGTAGAGGACTCTAAAGACTGTTTTATAGCCCTTTGCCAACTAACAAAAGTCCTACACGTAAATCACGTGGTTCCCCGTGCTTGCGCAGGTTACCATCGGTCTATTCCTTGCTCTCTTATTGGACTGCGACGTCTCAAGTACTTTTCCGGCGCGCCGTGGTCTTACAGCACAGTGAACTACGTATAGAGACCTCTTAGGGCTGTTATATGACCTTCTACCACCTAATAAAAGCCTTAAACGTAAATCACGTGGTTCCACGTACTTCCGCAGGTTAACATCGGTCTATTCCTCCTACACTTAATGGACTACGACATCTCAAGTCCTTTTTCATCGTGCCATGATCTTACAGGGCAGTGAACTACGTGTAGAGGACTCTAAGGGCTGTTATATGACCTTTTACCACCTAATAAAAGCCTTATACGTAAAACATGTGGTTCCACGTACTTCCGTAGGTTACCATCGGTCTATTCCTTCAACTCTCAATGGACTACGACGTCTCAAGTCGCTTTCCAACGCGCCATTGTCTTACAACATAGTGAACTACGTGTAGAGGCCTGTAAAGACTGTTATGGCCCTTTGCCACCTAACAAAGGTCCTACACTTAAATCACGTGGTTCCACGAGCCTGCGCAGGTTACCATCGGTCTATTCCTTCCACTCTCAATGGACTACGACGTTTCAAGTCGCTTTCCATTGCGCCATGTTCTTACAACACTGTGAACTACGTGTAAAGGCTTCTGAAGACAGTTATATGACCTTCTGACGCCTAATAAAGGGTTTACACGTAAATCACGTGGTTCCACGTGCCTGCGCAGTTTATCATCGGTACAGTCCTTCCGCCATAAATGGCCTAAAACGTCTCAAGTTGTTTTCCATTCCGCCATTTTTCTTACAACATAGTATAATACGTGTAGAGGCCTCTAAAGAATGTTATATGGCCTGTTGCCGCCTAATAAAGGCTTTACACGTAATTCACGTGGTTCAACGTGTCTGCGCAGGTAACCATCGGTCTATTCCTACCACTCTCAATGGACTACGACGTCTTAAGACGCTTTCCATTGCGCCATGGTCTTACAGCACAGTGAACTACGTGTAGAGGCCTCTAAGGGCTGCTATATGACCTTTTACCACCTAATAAAAGCCTTACACGTAAATCACGTGGTTCCACTTACTTCCGCAGGTTAACATCAGTCTATTCCTCCTACACTCAATGGACTACGACGTCTCAAGTCCTTTTCCATCGTCCCATGATCTTACAACGCAGTGAACTACGTGTAGAGGCCTCTAAAGATTGTTATATGGCCTGTTGCCGCCTAATAAAGGCTTTACACGTAATTCACGTGGTTCGACGTGTCTACGCAGGTTACCATTGGTCTATTCCTTCCACTCTCAATGAACTACGACGTCTCAAGACGCTTTCCATCGCGCCATGGTCTTACAGCACAGTAAACTATGTATAGAGGCCTCTAAGGGCTGCTATATGACCTTTTACCACCTAATAAAAGCCTTACACGTAAATCACGTGGTTCCACGTACTTCCACAGGTTAACATCGGTCTATTCCTCCTACACTCAAAGGACTACGACGTTTCAAGTCGTTTTCCATCGCGCCATGGTCTTACAACGCAGTGAAATACGTGTAAAGGCTTATAAGGACTGTTATATGGCCTTTTGCCGCCTAATAAAGGCCTTACACCTAAAACACGTGGTTCGACGTGTCTGCATAGGTTACCATCGGTCTATTCCTTCTACACTCAATGGATTACGACGTCTGAACTTAAATTCCATAGCGCCATGGTCTTACAACACAGTAAAAGACGTTTAGAGGCCTCTAAAGATTGTTACATGGCCTGTTGCCGCCTACTAAAGACTTTACACGTAATTCACGTGGTTCGACGTGTCTGCGCAGGTTACCATCGGTCTATTCCTACCACTTTCAATGGACTACGACGTCTCAAGACGCTTTACATCGCACCATGGTCTCACAGCACAGTGAACTACGTGTAGAGGCCTCTAAGGGCTGCTATATGACCTTTTACCACCTAATGAAGGCTTTACACGTAAATCACGTCGTTCCACGTACTTCCGCAGGTAAACATCGCTCTTTTCCTCCTACACTGAATGGACTAAGACGTCTCAATTCTTTTCCATCGTGTCATGATCTTACAACGCAGTGAACTACGTGTAGAGTCCTCTGAAGGTTGTTATATGGCCTCTTGCCGCCTAATAAAGGCTTTACACGTAAATCAAGTGGTTTCACGTGTCTGTGCAGGTTACCATCGGTCTATTCCTTACACTCTCAATGGACTACGACGTCTCAAGTCGTTTTCCGGCGCGCCGTGGTCTCACAGCACAGTGAACTACGTGCAGAGGCCTCTTAGGGCTGTTACATGGCCCTTCACCACCTAACAAAGGCCCTACACGTAAATCACGTGGTTCCACGAATCTACGCAGTTTACCATCGTTCTATTCCTTTCACTCTTAATGGACTACTACGTCTCAAGTTGTTTTCTATCACGCCATGGTCTTAAAACACAGTGAACTACGTGTAGAGGCCTCTAAAGATTGTTATATGGCCCTTTACCACCTAACAAAGGCCCTACACGTAAATCACGTGTTCCACGTGTCTACGCAGTTCACCATCGGTCTATTCCTTCCACTCTCAATGGGCTACGACGTCTCAAGTTGTTTTCAATCACGTCATGGTCTTATATCACAGTGAACTACGTGTAGAGTCCTCTTATGGCTGTTATATGACCTTTTACCACCTAATAAAAGCCTTACACGTAAAACATGTGGTTCCATGTGTTAGCCCAGGTAAACATCCGTCTATTCCTTCTACACTCACTGGACTACGACGTTTCAAGTCGTTTTCCATCGCGCCATGGTCTTACAACGCAGTGAAATACGTGTAAAGGCCTCTAAGGACTGTTATATGGCCTTTTGCCGCCTCATAAAGGCCTCACACCTAAAACACGTGGTTCGACGTGTCTGCGCAGGTTACCATCGGTCTATTCCTTTCACTCTCAATGGACTACGAGGTCTTAAGTCGCGTTCCAACGCGCCATGGTTTTTTTAACATAGTGAACTACGTGTAGAGGCCTCTAAAGACTGTTATATGGCCCTTTGCCAACTAACAAAGTACCTACACGTAAATCACGTGGTTCCACGTTCCTGCGCAAGTTAGCATCAGTCTATTCCTTCTACACTCACTGGACTAGGACGTTTCAAGTCGTTTTCCATCGTGCCATGGTCTTACAACGCAGTAAAATAAGTGTAAAGACTTATAAGGACTGTTATATGTCCTTTTGTCGCCTAATAAAGGCCTTACACCTAAAACACGTGGTTCGACGTGTCTGCGCAGGTTACCATCGGTCTATTCCATCCACTCTCAATGGACTACGACCTCTCAAGTCGATTTCCAACGCGCCATGGTCTTACAACATAGTGAACTACGTGTAGAGGCCTCTAAAGACTGTTATATGGCCCTTTGCCAACTAACAAAGGACCCACACGTAAGTCACGTGGTTCCACGTTCCTGTGCAGGTTAGCATCGGTCTATTTCTTCTACACCAACTGGACTAGGACGTTTCAAGTCGTTTTCCATCGCGCCATGGTCTTACAACGCAGTAAAATAAGTGTAAAGGCTTATAAGGACTGTTATATGGCCTTTTGCCGCCTAATAAAAGCCTTACACCTAAAACACGTGGTTCGACGTGTATGCGCAGGTTACCATTGGTCTATTCCTTCCACTCTCAATGGACTACGACGTCTCAAGTCGATATCCAACGCGCCATGGTCTTACTACATAGTGAATGACGTGTAGAGGCCTCTAAAGACTGTTATATGGCCCTTTGCCACCTAACAAAGACCCTACACGTAAATCACGTGTTCCACGTGCCTACGCACTTTACCATCGGTCTATTCCTTCCACTCTCAATGGGCTACGACGTCTCAAGTTGTTTTCCATCACGCCATGGTCTCACAACACAGTAAACTACCTATAGAGACCTCTAAGGCCTGTTATATGACCTTTTACCACCTAATGAAAGCCTTACACGTAAAACATGTGGATCCATGTGTTAGCCCAGGTAAACATCGGTCTATTCCTTTTACACTCACTGGACTACGACGTTTCAAGTCGTTTTCCATCGTGCCATGATCTTACAACGCAGTGAACTACGTGTAGAGTCCTCTGAAGGTTGTTATATGGCCTCTTGCCGCCTAATAAAGGCTTTACACGTAAATCAAGTGGTTTCACGTGTCTGTGCAGGTTACCATCGGTCTATTCCTTACACTCTCAATGGACTACGACGTCTCAAGTCGTTTTCCGGCGCGCCGTGGTCTCACAGCACAGTGAACTACGTGCAGAGGCCTCTTAGGGCTGTTATATGGCCCTTCACCACCTAACAAAGGCCCTACACGTAAATCACGTGGTTCCACGAATCTACGCAGTTTACCATCGTTCTATTCCTTCCACTCTTAATGGACTACTACGTCTCAAGTTGTTTTCCATCACTCCATGGTCTTAAAACACAGTGAACTACGTGTAGAGGCCTCTAAGGGCTGCTATATGTCCTTTTACCACCTAATGAAGGCTTTACACGTAAATCACGTCGTTCCACGTACTTCCGCAGGTAAAAATCGCTCTATTCCTCCTACACTGAATGGACTAAGACGTCTCAATTCTTTTCCATCGTGCCATGATCTTACAACGCAGTGAACTACGTGTAGAGTCCTCTGAAGGTTGTTATATGGCCTCTTGCCGCCTAATAAAGGCTTTACACGTAAATCAAGTGGTTTCACGTGTCTGTGCAGGTTACCATCGGTCTATTCCTTACACTCTCAATGGACTACGACGTCTCAAGTCGTTTTCCGGCGCGCCGTGGTCTCACAGCACAGTGAACTACGTGCAGAGGCCTCTTAGGTCTGTTATATGGCCCTTCACCACCTAACAAAAGCCCTACACGTAAATCACGTGGTTCCACGAATGTACGCAGTTTACCATCGTTCTATTCCTTCCACTCTTAATGGACTACTACGTCTCAAGTTGTTTTCCATCACGCCGTGGTCTTAAAACACAGTGAACTACGTGTAGAGGCCTCTAAAGATTGTTATATGGCCCTTTCCCACCTAACAAAGGTCCTACACGTAAATCACGTTGTTTCACGAGCCTCCGCAGGCTACCATTAGTCTATTCCTACCACTCTCAATGGACTACAACGTCTTAAGACGCTTTCCATCGCGCCATGGTCTTACAGCACAGTGAACTACGTGTAGAGGCCTCTAAGGGCTGCTATATGACCTTTTACCACCTAATAAAAGCCTTACACGTAAATCACGTGGTTCCACTTACTTCCGCAGGTTAACATCAGTCTATTCCTCCTACACTCAATGGACTACGACGTCTCAAGTCCTTTTCCATCGTCCCATGATCTTACAACGCAGTGAACTACGTGTAGAGGCCTCTAAAGATTGTTATATGGCCTGTTGCCGCCTAATAAAGGCTTTACACGTAATTCACGTGGTTCGACGTGTCTACGGAGGTTACCATTGGTCTATTCCTTCCACTCTCAATGAACTACGACGTCTCAAGACGCTTTCCATCGCGCCATGGTCTTACAGCACAGTAAACTACGTATAGAGGCCTCTAAGGGCTGCTATATGACCTTTTACCACCTAATAAAAGCCTTACACGTAAATCACGTGGTTCCACGAATTTCCACAGGTTAACATCGGTCTATTCCTCCTACACTCAAAGGACTACGACGTTTCAAGTCGTTTTCCATCGCGCCATGGTCTTACAACGCAGTGAAATACGTGTAAAGGCTTATAAGGACTGTTATATGGCCTTTTGCCGCCTAATAAAGGCCTTACACCTAAAACACGTGGTTCGACGTGTCTGCACAGGTTACCATCGGTCTATTCCTTCTAAACTCAATGGAATACGACGTCTGAACTTAAATTCCATAGCGCCATGGTCTTACAACACAGTAAAACACGTGTAGAGGCCTCTAAAGATTGTTACATGGCTTGTTGCCGCCTACTAAAGACTTTACACGTAATTCACGTGGTTCGACGTGTCTGCGCAGGTTACCATCGGTCTATTCCTACCACTTTCAATGGACTACGACGTCTCAAGACGCTTTACATCGCGCCATGGTCTTACAGCACAGTAAACTACGTGTAGAGGCCTCTAAGGGCTGCTATATGACCTTTTACCACCTAATGAAGGCTTTACACGTAAATCACGTCGTTCCACGTACTTCCGCAGGTAAACATCGCTCTATTCCTCCTACACTGAATGGACTAAGACGTCTCAAATCTTTTCTATCGTGCCATGATCTTACAACGCAGTGAACTACGTGTAGAGTCCTCTGAAGGTTGTTATATGGCCTCTTGCCGCCTAATAAAGGCTTTACACGTAAATCAAGTGGTTTCACGTGTCTGTGCAGGTTACCATCGGTCTATTCCTTACACTCTCAATGGACTACGACGTCTCAAGTCGTTTTCCGGCGCGCCGTGGTCTCACAGCACAGTGAACTACGTGCAGAAGCCTCTTAGGGCTGTTATATGGCCCTTTACTACCTAAGAAAGGCCCTACACGTAAATCACGTGGTTCCACGAATCTACGCAGTTTACCATCGTTCTATTCCTTCCACTCTTAATGGACTACTACGTCTCAAGTTGTTTTCCATCACGCCATGGTCTTAAAACACAGTGAACTACGTGTAGAGGCCTCTAAAGATTGTTATATGGCCCTTTACCACCTAACAAAGGCCCTACACGTAAATTGGGTGTTCCACGTGCCTACGCAGTTCACCATCGGTCTATTCCTTCCACTCTCAATGGGCTACGACGTCTCAAGTTGTTTTCAATCACGTCATGGTCTTACATCACAGTGAACTACGTGTAGAGTCCTCTTATGGCTGTTATATGACCTTTTACCACCTAATAAAAGCCTTACACGTAAAACATGTGGTTCCATGTGTTAGCCCAGGTAAACATCCGTCTATTCCTTCTACACTCACTGGACTACGACGTTTCAAGTCGTTTTCCATCGCGCCATGGTCTTACAACGCAGTGAAATACGTGTAAAGGCCTCTAAGGACTGTTATATGGCCTCTTGCCGCCTAATAAAGGCTTTACACGTAAATCAAGTGGTTTCACGTGTCTGTGCAGGTTACCATCGGTCTATTCCTTACACTCTCAATGGACTACGACGTCTCAAGTCGTTTTCCGGCGCGCTGTGGTCTCACAGCACAGTGAACTACGTGCAGAAGCCTCTTAGGGCTGTTATATGGCCCTTTACTACCTAACAAAGGCCCTACACGTAAATCACGTGGTTCCACGAGTCTACGCAGTTTACCATCGTTCTATTCCTTCCACTCTTAATGGACTACTACGTCTCAAGTTGTTTTCCATCACGCCATGGTCTTAAAACACAGTGAACTACGTGTAGAGGCCTCTAAAGATTGTTATATGGCCCTTTACCACCTAACAAAGGCCCTACACGTAAATCGGGTGTTCCACGTGCCTACGCAGTTCACCATCGGTCTATTCCTTCCACTCTCAATGGGCTACGACGTCTCAAGTTGTTTTCAATCACGTCATGGTCTTACATCACAGTGAACTACGTGTAGAGTCCTCTTATGGCTGTTATATGACCTTTTACCACCTAATAAAAGCCTTACACGTAAAACATGTGGTTCCATGTGTTAGCCCAGGTAAACATCCGTCTATTCCTTCTACACTCACTGGACTACGACGTTTCAAGTCGTTTTCCATCGCGCCATGGTCTTACAACGCAGTGAAATACGTGTAAAGGCCTCTAAGGACTGTTATATGGCCTTTTGCCGCCTAATAAAGGCCTCAAACCTAAAACACGTGGTTCGACGTGTCTGCGCAGGTTTGCATCGGTCTATTCCTTCCACTCTCAATGGACTACGAGGTCTCAAGTCGCGTTCCAACGCGCCATGGTCTTTCAACATAGTGAACTACGTGTAGAGGCCTCTAAAGACTGTTATATGGCCCTTTGCCAACTAACAAAGGCCCTACACGTAAATCACGTGGTTCCACGTTCCTGCGCAAGTTAGCATCAGTCTATTCCTTCCACACTCACTGGACTAGGACGTTTCAAGTCGTTTTCCATCGTGCCATGGTCTTACAACGCAGTAAAATAAGTGTAAAGGCCTCTAAGAACTGTTATATGGCCCTTTACCACCTAACAAAGGCCCTACACGTAAATCACGTGTTCCACGTGCCTACGCAGTTTACCATTGGTCTATTTCTTCCACTCTCAATGGGCTACGACGTCTCAAGTTGTTTTCCACTGTTATATGGCCTTTTGCCGCCTAACAAAGGCCTTACACCTAAAACACGTGGTTCGACGTGTCTGCGCAGGTTACCATCGGTCTATTCCTTCCACTCTCAATGGACTACGACGTCTCAAGTCGATATCCAACGCGCCATGGTCTTACAACATAGTGAACGACGTGTAGAGGCCTCTAAAGACTGTTATATGGCCCTTTGCCAACTAACAAAGGCCCCACACGTAAATCACGTGGTTCCACGTTCCTGTGCAGGTTAGCATCGGTCTATTTCTTCTACACCCACTGGACTAGGACGTTTTAAGTCGTTTTCCATCGCGCAATGGTCTTACAATGCAGTAAAATAAGTGAAAAGGCCTCTAAAGACTGTTATATGGCCCTTTGCCACCTAACAAAGACCCTACACGTAAATCTCGTGTTCCACGTGCCTACGCACTTTACCATCGGTCTATTCCTTCCACTCTCAATGGGCTACGACGTCTCAAGTTGTTTTCCATCGTGCCATGGTCTTACAACGCAGTAAAATAAGTGTAAAGACTTATAAGGACTGTTATATGGCCTTTTGCCGCGTAATAAAGGCCTTACACCTAAAACACGTGGTTCGACGTGTCTGCGCATGTTACCATCGGTCTATTCCATCCACTCTCAATGGACTACGACGTCTCAAGTCGATTTCCAATGCGCCATGGTCTTACAACATAGTGAACTACGTGTAGAGGCCTCTAAAGACTGTTATATGGTCCTTTGCCACGTAACAAAGGTCCTACACGTAAATCACGTTGTTTCACGAGCCTCCACAGGTTACCATCAGTCTATTCCTTCCACTCTCAATGGACTACCAGGTCTCAAGTCTTTTTCCGGCGCACCGTGGTCTTACAGCACAGTGAACTACGTGTAAAGGCCTCTAAGGACTGTTATATGGCCCTTTACCACCTAACAAAGGCCCTACACGTAAATCACGTGTTCCACGTGCCTACGCAGTTTACCATTGGTCTATTCCTTCCACTCTCAATGGGCTCTCAGAGACCTCTAAGGCCTGTTAAATGACCTTTTACCACCTAATGAAAGCCTTACACGTAAAACATGTGGTTCCATGTGTTAGCCCAGGTAAGCATCGGTCTATTCCTTTTACACTCACTGGACTACGACGTTTCAAGTCTTTTTCCATCGTGCCATGATCTTACAACGCAGTGAACTACGTGTAGAGTCCTCTGAAGGTTGTTATATGGCCTCTTGCCGCCTAATAAAGGCTTTACATGTAAATCAAGTGGTTTCACGTGTCTGTGCAGGTTACCATCGGTCTATTCCTTACACTCTCAATGGACTACGACGTCTCAAGTCGTTTTCCGGCGCGTCGTGGTCTCACAGCACAGTGAACTACGTGCAGAGGCCTCTTAGGGCTGTTATATGGCCCTTCACCACATAACAAAGGCCCTACAGGTAAATCACGTGGTTCCACGAATCTAGGCAGTTTACCATCGTTCTATTCCTTCCACTCTTAATGGACTACTACGTCTCAAGTTGTATTCCATCGCGCCATGGTCTTAAAACACAGTGAACTACGTGTAGAGGCCTCTAAAGATTGTTATATGGCCCTTTACCACCAAAGAAAGGCCCTACACGTAAATCACGTGTTCCACGTGCCTACGCAGTTCACCATCCGTCTATTCCTTCCACTCTCAATGGGCAACGACGTCTCAAGTTGTTTTCAATCACGCCATGGTCTTACATCACAGTGAACTACGTGTAGAGTCCTCTTATGGCTGTTATATGACCTTTTACCACCTAATAAAAGCCTTACACGTAAAACATGTGGTTCCATGTGTTAGCCCAGGTAAACATCCGTCTATTCCTTCTACACTCACTGGACTACGACGTTTCAAGTCGTTTTCCATCGCGCCATGGTCTTACAACGCAGTGAAATACGTGTAAAGGCCTCTAAGGACTGTTATATGGCCTTTTTCCGCCTCATAAAGGCCTCACACCTAAAACACGTGGTTCGACGTGTCTGCGCAGGTTACCATCGGTCTATTCCTTCCACTCTCAATGGACTACGAGGTCTCAAGTCGCGTTCCAACGCGCCATGGTCTTTCAACATAGTGAACTACGTGTAGAGGCCTCTAAAGACTGTTATATGGCCCTTTGCCAACTAACAAGGGCCCTACACGTAAATCACGTGGTTCCACGTTCCTGCGCAAGTTAGCATCAGTCTATTCCTTCTACAGTCACTGGTCTTACAGCACAGTGAACTACGTGTAGGGGCCTCTTAGGGCTGTTATATGACCCTTTACCACCTAATAAAAGCCTTACACCTAAATCACGTGGTTCCACGTACTTCCGCACGTTAACATCGGCGTATTTCTCCTACACTCAATGGACTATGGCGTCTCAAGTCCTTTTCCATCGTGCCATGATCTTACAACGCAGTGAACTACGTGTAAAGGCCTTTAACGACTGTTATATGGCTTCTTACCTCCTAATGAAGACCTTACATCTAAAACACATTGTTCGACGTGTCTGCACTTGTTACCATCGGTCTATTCCATCCACTCTCCATAGACTACGACGTCTCAAGTCGCTTTTCGACGCGCTATGGTCTTACAACACAGTGAACTATGTGTAGAGGACTCTAAAGACTGTTTTATAGCCCTATGCCAACTAACAAAAGTCCTACACGTAAATCACGTGGTTCCACTTACTTCCGCAGGTTAACATCAGTCTATTCCTCCTACACTCAATGGACTACGACGTCTCAATTTGTTTTCCATCGCGCCATGGTCTTACAACGCAGTGAAATACGTGTAAAGGCTTATAAGGACTGTTATATGGCCTTTTGCCGCCTAATAAAGGCCTTACACCTAAAACACGTGGTTCGACGTGTCTGCACAGGTTACCATCGGTCTATTCCTTCTAAACTCAATGGAATACGACGTCTGAACTTAAATTCCATAGCGCCATGGTCTTACAACACAGTAAAACACGTGTAGAGACCTCTAAAGATTGTTACATGGCTTGTTGCCGCCTACTAAAGACTTTACACGTAATTCACGTGGTTCGACGTGTCTGCGCAGGTTACCATCGGTCTATTCCTACCACTTTCAATGGACTACGACGTCTCAAGACGCTTTACATCGCGCCATGGTCTTACAGCACAGTGAACTACGTGTAGAGGCCTCTAAGGGCTGCTATATGACCTTTTACCACCTAATGAAGGCTTTACACGTAAATCACGTCGTTCCACGTACTTCCGCAGGTAAACATCGCTCTATTCCTCCTACACTGAATGGAATAAGACGTCTCAATTGTTTTCTATCGTGCCATGATCTTACAACGCAGTGAACTACGTGTAGAGTCCTCTGAAGGTTGTTATATGGCCTCTTGCCGCCTAATAAAGGCTTTACACGTAAATCAAGTGGTTTCACGTGTCTGTGCAGGTTACCATCGGTCTATTCCTTACACTCTCAATGGACTACGACGTCTCAAGTCGTTTTCCGGCGCGCCGTGGTCTCACAGCACAGTGAACTACGTGCAGAAGCCTCTTAGGGCTGTTATATGGCCCTTTACTACCTAAGAAAGGCCCTACACGTAAATCACGTGGCTCCACGAATCTACGCAGTTTACCATCGTTCTATTCCTTCCACTCTTAATGGACTACTACGTCTCAAGTTGTTTTCCATCACGCCATGGTCTTAAAACACAGTGAACTACGTGTAGAGGCCTCTAAAGATTGTTATATGGCCCTTTACCACCTAACAAAGGCCCTACACGTAAATCGGGTGTTCCACGTGCCTACGCAGTTCACCATCGGTCTATTCCTTCCACTCTCAATGGGCTACGACGTCTCAAGTTGTTTTCAATCACGTCATGGTCTTACATCACAGTGAACTACGTGTAGAGTCCTCTTATGGCTGTTATATGACCTTTTACCACCTAATAAAAGCCTTACACGTAAAACATGTGGTTCCATGTGTTAGCCCAGGTAAACATCCGTCTATTCCTTCTACACTCACTGGACTACGACGTTTCAAGTCGTTTTCCATCGCGCCATGGTCTTACAACGCAGTGAAATACGTGTAAAGGCCTCTAAGGACTGTTATATGGCCTCTTGCCGCCTAATAAAGGCTTTACACGTAAATCAAGTGGTTTCACGTGTCTGTGCAGGTTACCATCGGTCTATTCCTTACACTCTCAATGGACTACGACGTCTCAAGTCGTTTTCCGGCGCGCCGTGGTCTCACAGCACAGTAAACTACGTGCAGAAGCCTCTTAGGGCTGTTATATGGCCCTTTACTACCTAACAAAGGCCCTACACGTAAATCACGTGGTTCCACGAATCTACGCAGTTTACCATCGTTCTATTCCTTCCACTCTTAATGGACTACTACGTCTCAAGTTGTTTTCCATCACGCCATGGTCTTAAAACACAGTGAACTACGTGTAGAGGCCTCTAAAGATTGTTATATGGCCCTTTACCACCTAACAAAGGCCCTACACGTAAATCGGGTGTTCCACGTGCCTACGCAGTTCACCATCGGTCTATTCCTTCCACTCTCAATGGGCTACGACGTCTCAAGTTGTTTTCAATCACGTCATGGTCTTACATCACAGTGAACTACGTGTAGAGTCCTCTTATGGCTGTTATATGACCTTTTACCACCTAATAAAAGCCTTACACGTAAAACATGTGGTTCCATGTGTTAGCCCAGGTAAACATCCGTCTATTCCTTCTACACTCACTGGACTACGACGTTTCAAGTCGTTTTCCATCGCGCCATGGTCTTACAACGCAGTGAAATACGTGTAAAGGCCTCTAAGGACTGTTATATGGCCTCTTGCCGCCTAATAAAGGCTTTACACGTAAATCAAGTGGTTTCACGTGTCTGTGCAGGTTACCATCGGTCTATTCCTTACACTCTCAATGGACTACGACGTCTCAAGTCGTTTTCCGGCGCGCCGTGGTCTCACAGCACAGTGAACTACGTGCAGAAGCCTCTTAGGGCTGTTATATGGCCCTTTACTACCTAACAAAGGCCCTACACGTAAATCACGTGGTTCCACGAATCTACGCAGTTTACCATCGTTCTATTCCTTCCACTCTTAATGGACTACTACGTCTCAAGTTGTTTTCCATCACGCCATGGTCTTAAAACACAGTGAACTACGTGTAGAGGCCTCTAAAGATTGTTATATGGCCCTTTACCACCTAACAAAGGCCCTACACGTAAATCGGGTGTTCCACGTGCCTACGCAGTTCACCATCGGTCTATTCCTTCCACTCTCAATGGGCTACGACGTCTCAAGTTGTTTTCAATCACGTCATGGTCTTAAAACACAGTGAACTACGTGTAGAGTCCTCTTATGGCTGTTATATGACCTTTTACCACCTAATAAAAGCCTTACACGTAAAACATGTGGTTCCATGTGTTAGCCCAGGTAAACATCCGTCTATTCCTTCTACACTCACTGGACTACGACGTTTCAAGTCGTTTTCCATCGCGCCATGGTCTTACAACGCATTGAAATACGTTTAAAGGCCTCTAAGGACTGTTATATGGCCTTTTGACGCCAAATAAAGGCCTCACACCTAAAACACGTGGTTCGACGTGTCTGCGCAGGTTACCATCGGTCTATTCCTTCCACTCTCAATGGACTACGAGATCTCAAGTCGCTTTCCAACGCGCCATGGTCTTACAATGTAGTGAACTACGTTTAGAGGCCTCTAAAGACTGTTATATGGCCCTTTGCCAACTAACAAAGGCCCTACACGTAAATCACGTGGTTCCACGTGCCTGCGCAGGTTAGCATCGGTCTATTCCTTCTACACTCACTGGACTACGACGTTTCAAGTTGTTTTCCATCGCCCCATGGTCTTACAACGCAGTGAAATACGTGTGAAGGCTTATAAGGACTGTTATATAGCCTTTTGCCGCCTAATAAAGGCCTTACACCTAAAACACGTGGTTCGACGTGTCTGCGCAGGTTACCATCGGTCTATTCCTTCCACTCTCAATGGACTACGACGTCTCAAGTCGCTTTCCAACGCGCCATGGTCTTACAACACTGTGAACTACGTGTAAAGGCTACTAAAGACAGTTATATGACCTTCTGACGCCTAATAAAGGCTTTACACGTAAATCACGTGTTTCCACGTGCCTGAGCAGGTTAACATTGGTGTATTCCTTCTACACTCAATGGACTACGACGTCTGAACTTATTTTCCATGGCGCCATGGTCTTACAACGCAGTGAAATACGTGTGAAGGCTTATAAGGACTGTTATATAGCCTTTTGCCGCCTAATAAAGGCCTTACACCTAAAACACGTGGTTCGACGTGTCTGCGCAGGTTACCATCGGTCTATTCCTTCCACTCTCAATGGACTACGACGTCTCAAGTCGCTTTCCAACGCGCCATGGTCTTACAACACTGTGAACTACGTGTAAAGGCTACTAAAGACAGTTATATGACCTTCTGACGCCTAATAAAGGCTTTACACGTAAATCACGTGTTTCCACGTGCCTGAGCAGGTTAACATTGGTGTATTCCTTCTACACTCAATGGACTACGACGTCTGAACTTATTTTCCATGGCGCCATGGTCTTACAACACAGTAAAATACGTGTAGAGGCCTCTAAAGTTTGTTACATGGCCTGTTGCCGCCTAATAAAGGCTTTACACGTAATTCACGTGGTTCGACGTGTCTGTGCAGGTTACCATCGGTCTATTCCTACCACTTTCGATGGACTACGACGTCTCAAGTCGTTTTCAGGCGCACCGTGGTCTTACAGCACGGTGAACTACGTGTAAAGGCCTCTAAGGACTGTTATATGACCCTTTACCACCTAACAAAGGCCCTACACGTAAATCACGTGTTCCACGTGCCTACGCAGTTTACCATCGGTCTATTCCCTCCACTCTCAATGGGCTACGACGTCTCAAGTTGTTTTCCATCACGCCATGATCTCACAACACAGTAAACTACCTGTAGAGGCCTCTAAGGCCTGTTATATGACCTTTTACCACGTAAAACATGTGGTTCCATGTGTTCGCTCAGGTAAACATCGGTCTATTCCTTTTACACTCACTGAATTACGACGTTTCAAGTCGTTTTCCATGGCGCCATGGTCTTACAACGCAGTGAAATACGTGTAAAGACCTCTAAGGACTGTTATATGGCATTTTGCCGCCTAATAAAGGCCTCACACCTAAAACACGTGGTTCGACGTGTCTGCGCAGGTTACCATCGGTCTATTCCTTCCACTCTCAATGGACTACGAGTGCTCAAGTCGCTTTCCAACGCGCCATGGTCTTACAACGTAGTGAACTACATGTAGAGGCCTCTAAAGACTGTTATATGGCCCTTTGCCAACTAACAATGGCCCTACACGTAAATCACGTGGTTCCACGTGCCTGCGCAGGTTAGCATCGGTCTATTTCTTCTACACTCACTGGACTACGACATTTCAAGTCGTTTTCCATCGCGCCATGGTCTTACAACGCAGTGAAATACGTGCAAAGGCTTATAAGGACTGTTATATGGCCCTTTGCCACCTAACAAAGGTCCTACACGTAAATCACGTGGTTCCACGAGCCTGAGCAGGTTACCATCGGTCTATTCCTTCCACTCTCAAGGGACTACGACGTTTCAAGTCGCTTTCCATTGCGTCATGGTCTTACAACACTGTGAACTATGTGTAAAGGCTTCTGAAGACTGTTATATGACCTTCTGACGCCTAATAAAGGCTTTACACGTAAATCACGTGTTTCCACGTGCCTGAGCAGGTTAACATCGGTGTATTCCTTCTACACTCAATGGACTAAGACGTCTGAACTTATTTTCCGTGGCGCCATGGTCTTACAACACAGTAAAATACGTGTAGAGGCCTCTAAAGATTGTTACATGGCCTGTTGCCGCCTAATAAAGGCTTTACACGCAATTCACGTGGTTCGACGTGTCTGCGCAGGTTACCATCGGTCTATTCCTACCACTTTCAATGGACTACGACGTCTCAAGAGGCTTTATATCGCGCCATGGTCTTACAGCACAGTGAACTACGTGTAGAGGCCTCTAAGGGCTGTTATATGACCTTTTACCTCCTAATAAAAGCCTTACAAGTAAATCACGTGGTTCCACTTACTTCCGCAGGTTAACATCGGTCTATTCCTCCTACACTCAATGAACTACGACGTCTCAAGTCTTTTTCCATCGTGCCATGATCTTACAACGCAGTGAACTACGTGTGGAGGCCTCTGAAGACTGTTATATGACCTTTTACGGCCTAATAAAATCTTTACAGGTAAATCTCGTGGCTCCACGCACCTGCACAGTTTACCATCAGTATATTCCTTCCACTCTCAATGGACTACGACGTGTCAAGTCGCTTTCCAACGCGCCATGGTCTTACAACATAGTGAACTACGTGTAGAGGCCTCTAAAGACTGTTATATGGCCCTTTGCCAACTAACAAAGGCCCTACACGTAAATCACGTGGTTCCACGTGCCTGCGCAGGTTAGCATCGGTCTATTCCTTCTACACTCACTGGACTATGACGTTTCAAGTTGTTTTCCATCGCGCCATGGTCTTGCAATGCAGTGAAATACGTGTAAAGGCCTCTAAGGGCTGTTATATGACCTTTTACCTCCTAATAAAAGCCTTACAAGTAAATCACGTGGTTCCACTTACTTCCGCAGATTAACATCGGTCTATTCCTCCTACACTCAATGAACTACGACGTCTCAAGTCTTTTTCCATCGTGCCATGATCTTACAACGCAGTGAACTACGTGTGGAGGCCTCTGAAGACTGTTATATGACCTTCTACGGCCTAAAAAAATCTTTACAGGTAAATCTCGTGGCTCCACGCACCTGCACAGTGTACCATCAGTATATTCCTTCCACTCTCAATGGACTACGACGTGTCAAGTCAGTTTCCCGCGCCATGGTCTCACAACACAGTGAACTACGTGTAGAGGCCTCTAAGGGCTGTTATATGACCTTTTGCCCCTTAATAAAAGCCTTACGCGTAAAACATGTGGTTCCACGTGCATGCGCAGGTTACCATCGGTTTATTCCTTCCACTCTCAATGGACTACGACGTCTCAAGTCGCTTTCCAACGCGCCATGGTCTTACAACATAGTGAACCACGGGTAGAGGCCTCTAAAGACTGTTATATGGCCCTTTGCCACCTAACAAAGGTCCTACACGTAAATTACGTGGTTCCACGAGCCTACGCAGGTTACCATCGGTCTATTCCTTCCACTCTCAGTGGACTACGACGTTTCAAGTCGCTTTCCGTTGCGCCATGGTCTTACAACACTGTGAACTACTTGTAAAGGCTTCTGAAGACTGTTATATGACCTTCTGACGCCTAATAAAGGCTTTACACGTAAATCACGTGATTTCACGTGCCTGAGAAGGTTAACATTGGTCTATTCCTTCTACACTCAATGGACTACGACGTCTGATTTTATTTCCATAGCGCCATGGTCTTACAACACAGTAAAATACGTGTAGAGGCCTCTAAGGGCTGTTATATGACCTTTTACCACCTAACAAAGGCCCTACACGTAAATCACGTGGTTCCACGAATCTCTGCAGTTTACCATCGTTCTATTCCTTCCACTCTCAATGGACTACGACGTGTCAAGTCGGTTTCCGGCGCGCCATGGTCTCACAACACAGTGAACTACGCGTAGAGGCCTCTAAGGGCTGTTATATGACCTTTTGCCCCTTAATAAAAGCCTTATACGTAAAACATGTGGTTCACTTACTTCCGCAGGTTAACATCGGTCTATTCCTCCTACACTCAATGAACTACGACGTCTCAAGTCTTTTTCCATCGTGCCATGATCTTACAACGCAGTGAACTACGTGTGGAGGCCTCTGAAGACTGTTATATGACCTTTTACGGCCTAAAAAAATCTTTACAGGTAAATCTCGTGGCTCCACGCACCTGCACAGTTTACCATCAGTATATTCCTTCCACTCTCAATGGACTACGACGTGTCAAGTCGCTTTCCAACGCGCCATGGTCTTACAACATAGTGAACTACGTGTAGAGGCCTCTAAAGACTGTTATATGGCCCTTTGCCAACTAACAAAGGCCCTACACGTAAATCACGTGGTTCCACGTGCCTGCGCAGGTTAGCATCGGTCTATTCCTTCTACACTCACTGGACTACGACGTTTCAAGTTGTTTTCCATCGCGCCATGGTCTTGCAATGCAGTGAAATACGTGTAAAAGCCTCTAAGGGCTGTTATATGACCTTTTACCTCCTAATAAAAGCCTTACAAGTAAATCACGTGGTTCCACTTACTTCCGCAGATTAACATCGGTCTATTCCTCCTACACTCAATGAACTACGACGTCTCAAGTCTTTTTCCATCGTGCCATGATCTTACAACGCAGTGAACTACGTGTGGAGGCCTTTGAAGACTGTTATATGACCTTTTACGGCCTAAAAAAATCTTTACAGGTAAATCTCGTGGCTCCACGCACCTGCACAGTTTACCATCAGTATATTCCTTCCACTCTCAATGGACTACGACGTGTCAGGTCAGTTTCCGGCGCGCCATGGTCTCACAACACAGTGAACTACGTGTAGAGGCCTCTAAGGGCTGTTATATGACCTTTTGCCCCTTAATAAAAGCCTTACGCGAAAAACATGTGGTTCCACGTGCATGCGCAGGTTACCATCGGTCTATTCCTTCCACTCTCAATGGACTACGACGTCTCAAGTCGCTTTCCAACGCGTCATGGTCTTACAACATAGTGAACTACGGGTAGAGGCCTCTAAAGACTGTTATATGGCCCTTTGCCACCTAACAAAGGTCCTACACGTAAATTACGTGGTTCCACGAGCCTGCGCAGGTTACCATCGGTCCATTCCTTCCACTCTCAGTGGACTACGACGTTTCAAGTCGCTTTCCGTTGCGCCATGGTCTTACAACACTGTGAACTACTTGTAAAGGCTTCTGAAGACTGTTATATGACCTTCTGACGCCTAATAAAGGCTTTACACGTAAATCACGTGATTTCACGTGCCTGAGAAGGTTAACATTGGTCTATTCCTTCTACACTCAATGTACTACGACGTCTGATTTTATTTCCATAGCGCCATGGTCTCACAACACAGTGAACTACGCGTAGAGGCCTCTAAGGGCTGTTATATGACCTTTTGCCCCTTAATAAAAGCCTTATACGTAAAACATGTGGTTCCACGTGCATGCGCAGGTTATCATCGGTCTATTCCTGCCACACTCAACGGACTACGATGTCTCAAGTCGTTTTCTGGCGCACCGTGGTCTTACAGCACAGTGAACTTCGTGTAAAGGCCTCTAAGGACTGTGATATGGCCTTTTGCCGCCTAATATAGGCCTTACACGTAATTCACGTGGTTCGACGTGTCTGCGCAGGTAACCATCGGTCTATTCCTCCTACACTCAATGAACTACGACGTCTCAAGTCTTTTTCCATCGTGCCATGATCTTACAACGCAGTGAACTACGTGTGGAGGCCTCTGAAGACTGTTATATGACCTTTTACGGCCTAAAAAAATCTTTACAGGTAAATCTCGTGGCTCCACGCACCTGCACAGTTTACCATCAGTATATTCCTTCCACTCTCAATGGACTACGACGTGTCAAGTCAGTTTCCGGCGCGCCATGGTCTCACAACACAGTGAACTACGTGTAGAGGCCTCTAAGGGCTGTTATATGACCTTTTGCCCCTTAATAAAAGCCTTACGCGTAAAACATGTGGTTCCACGTGCATGCGCAGGTTACCATCGGTCTATTCCTTCCACTCTCAATGGACTACGACGTCTCAAGTCGCTTTCCAACGCGCCATGGTCTTACAACATAGTGAACTACGGGTAGAGGCCTCTAAGGACTGTTATATGGCCCTTTGCCACCTAACAAAGGTCCTACACGTAAATTACGTGGTTCCACGAGCCTGCGCAGGTTACCATCGGTCTATTCCTTCCACTCTCAGTGGACTACGACGTTTCAAGTCGCTTTCCGTTGCGTCATGGTCTTACAACACTGTGAACTACTTGTAAAGGCTGCTGAAGACTGTTATATGACCTTCTGACGCCTAATAAAGGCTTTACACGTAAATCACGTGATTTCACGTGCCTGAAAATGTTAACATTGGTCTATTCCTTCTACACTCAATGGACTACGATGTCTCAAGTCGTTTTCTGGCGCACCGTGGTCTTACAGCACAGTGAACTACGTGTAAAGGCCTCTAAGGACTGTTATATGGCCTTTTGCCGCCTAATATAGGCCTTACACGTAATTCACGTGGTTCGACGTGTCGTCGCAGGTAACCATCGGTCTATTCCAACCACTCTCAATGGACTACGACGTCTTAAGACGCTTTCCATCGTTCCATAGTCTTACAACACAGTGAACTACGTGTGGAGGCCTCTGAAAACTGTTATATGACCTTTTACGGCCTAAAAAAATCTTTACAGGTAAATCTCGTGGCTCCACGCCCCTGCACAGTTTACCATCAGTATATTCCTTCCACTCTCAATGGACTACGACGTGTCAAGTCGGTTTCCGGCGCGCCATGGTCTCACAACACAGTGAACTACGTGTAGAGGCCTGTAAGGGCTGTTATATGACCTTTTGACCCTTAATAAAAGCCTTACACGTAAAACATGTGGTTCCACGTGCATGCGCAGGTTACCATCGGTCTATTCCTTTTACACTCACTGGATTACGACGATTCAAGTCGTTTTCCATCGCGCCATGGTCTTACAACGCAGTGAAATACGTGTAAAGGCCTCTAAGGACTGTTATATGGCCTTTTGCCGCCTAATAAAGGCCTCACACCTAAAACACGTGGTTGGACGTGTCTACGCAGGTTACCATCGGTCTATTCCTTCCCCTCTCAATAGACTACGAGGTCTCAAGTCGCTTTCCAACGCGCCATGGTCTTACAACATAGTGAACTACGTGTAGAGGCCTCTAAAGACTGTTATATGGCCCTTTGCCACCTAACAAAGGTCCTACACGTAAATCACGTGGTTCCACGAGCCTGCGCAGGTTAACATCGGTCTATTCCTTCTACACTCAATAGACTACGACGTTTCAACACATTTTCCATCGCGCCATGGCCTTACAACACTGTAAACTACGTGTAGAGGCCTCTAAAGACTGTTAGATGGCCTTTTGACGTCTAGTAAAGGCTTTACACGTAAATCACGTGGTTCCACGAACCTGCGCAGTTTACCATCGGTCTATTCCTTCCAATCTCAATGGACTACGAGGTCTGAAGTCCTTTTCCGGCGCGCCATGGTCTTACATCAAAGTGAACTACGTGTAGGGTCCTCTTAGGGCTGTTATATGACCTTTTACCACCTAATAAAAGCCTTACACGTAAATCACGAGGTTCCACGTGCCTGCGCAGGTTAGCATCGGTCTATTCCTTTTATACTCACTGGACTACGACATTTCAAGTCGTTTTCCATCGCGCCATGGTCTTACAACGCAGTGAAATACGTGTTAAGGCCTCTAAGAACTGTTATATGGCATTTTGCCGCCTAATAAAGGTCTCACACCAAAAACACGTGGTTGGACGTGTCTGCGCAGGTTACCATCGGTCTATTCCTCCTACACTCAATGAACTACGACGTCTCAAGTCTTTTTCCATCGTGCCATGATCTTACAACGCAGTGAACTACGTGTGGAGGCCTCTGAAGACTGTTATATGACCCTTTGCCACCTAACAAAGGTCCTACACGTAAATCACGTGGTTCCACGAGCCTGCGCAGGTTAACATCGGTCTATTCCTTCTACACTCAATAGACTACGACGTTTCAACACATTTTCCATCGCGCCATGGCCTTACAACACAGTGAACTACGTGTAGAGGCCTCTAAGGGCTGTTATATGACCTTTTGACCCTTAATAAAAGCCTTACACGTAAAACATGTGGTTCCACGTGCATGCGCAGGTTACCATCGGTCTATTCCTTTTACACTCACTGGATTACGACGATTCAAGTCGTTTTCCATCGCGCCATGGTCTTACAACGCAGTGAAATACGTGTAAAGGCCTCTAAGGACTGTTATATGACCTTTTACCTCCTAATAAAAGCCTTACAAATAAATCACGTGGTTCCACTTACTTCCGCAGGTTAACATCGGTCTATTCCTCCTACACTCAATGAACTACGACGTCTCAAGTCTTTTTCCATCGTGCCATGATCTTACAACGCAGTGAACTACGTGTGGAGGCCTCTGAAGACTGTTATATGACCTTTTACGGCCTAAAAAAATCTTTACAGGTAAATCTCGTGGCTCCACGCACCTGCACAGTTTACCATCGGTCTATTCCTGCCACACCCAACGGACTACGATGTCTCAAGTCGTTTTCTGGCGCACCGTGGTCTTACAGCACAGTGAACTACGTGTAAAGGCCTCTAAAGACTGTTATATGGCCCTTTACCACCTAACAAAGGCCCTACACGAAAATCACGTGTTCTACGTGCCTACGCAGTTTACCATCGGTCTATTCCTTCCACTCTCAATGGGCTACGACGTCTGAAGTTGTTTTCCATCACGCCGTGGTCTTACATCAAAGTGAACTACGTGTAGGGTCCTCTTAGGGCTGTTATATGACCTTTTACCACCTAATAAAAGCCTTACACGTAAATCACGAGGTTCCACGTGCCTGCGCAGGTTAGCATCGGTCTATTCCTTTTATACTCACTGGACTACGACATTTCAAGTCGTTTTCCATCGCGCCATGGTTTTACAACGCAGTGAAATACGTGTAAAGGCCTCTAAGGACTGTTATATGGCCCTTTACCACCTAACAAAGGCTCTACACGTAAATCACGTGTTCCACGTGCTTACGCAGTTTACCATCAGTCCATTCCTTCCACTCTCAATGGGCTACGACGTCTCAAGTTGTTTTCTATCACGCCATGGTCTCACAACACAGTAAACTACCTGTAGAGGCCTCTAAGGCCTGTTATATGACCTTTTACCACCTAATAAAAGCCTTACACGTAAAACATGTGGTTCCATGTGTTGGCCCAGGTAAACATCGGTCTATTTCTTTTACACTCACTGGATTACGACGATTCAAGTCGTTTTCCATCGCGCCATGGTCTTACAACGCAGTGAAATACGTGTTAAGGCCTCTAAGAACTGTTATATGGCCTTTTGCCGCCTAATAAAGGTCTCACACCAAAAACACGTGGTTGGACGTGTCTGCGCAGGTTACCATCGGTCTATTCCTCCTACACTCAATGAACTACGACGTCTCAAGTCTTTTTCCATCGTGCCATGATCTTACAACGCAGTGAACTACGTGTGGAGGCCTCTGAAGACTGTTATATGACCTTTTACGGCCTAAAAAAATCTTTACAGGTAAATCTCGTGGCTCCACGCACCTGCACAGTTTACCATCGGTCTATTCCTGCCACACTCAACGGACCACGATGTCTCAAGTCGTTTTCTGGCGCACCGTGGTCTTACAGCACAGTGAACTACGTGTAAAGGCCTCTAAGGAGTGTTATATGGCCCTTTACCACCTAACAAAGGCCCTACACGAAAATCACGTGTTCTACGTGCCTACGCAGTTTACCATCGGTCTATTCCTTCCACTCTCAATGGGCTACGACGTCTGAAGTTGTTTTCCATCACGCCGTGTTCTTACATCAAAGTGAACTACGTGTAGGGTCCTCTTAGGGCTGTTATATGACCTTTTACCACCTAATAAAAGCCTTACACGTAAATCACGTGGTTCCACGTGCCTGCGCAGGTTAGCATCGGTCTATTCCTTCCACTCTCAGTGGACTACGACGTTTCAAGTCGCTTTCCGTTGCGCCATGGTCTTACAACACTGTGAACTACTTGTAAAGGCTTCTGAAGACTGTTATATGACCTTCTAACGCCTAATAAAGGCTTTACACGTAAATCACGTGATTTCACGTGCCTGAGAAGGTTAACAATGGTCTATTCCTTCTACACTCAATGGACTACGACGTCTGAACTTATTTTCCATAGCGCCATGGTCTTACAACACAGTAAAATACGTGTAGAGGCCTCTAAGGGCTGTTATATGACCTTTTACCACCTAACAAAGGCCCTACACGTAAATCACGTGGTTCCCCGAATCTATGCAGTTTACCATCGTTCTATTCCTTCCACTCTCAATGGACTACGACGTGTCAAGTCGGTTTCCGGCGCGCCATGGTCTCACAACACAGTGAACTACGCGTAGAAGCCTCTAAGGGCTGTTATATGACCTTTTGCCCCTTAATAAAAGCCTTATACGTAAAACATGTGGTTCCACGTGCATGCGCAGGTTATCATCGGTCTATTCCTGCCACACTCAACGGACTACGATGTCTCAAGTCGTTTTCTGGCGCACCGTGGTCTTACAGCACAGTGAACTACGTGTAAAGGCCTCTAAGGACTGTTATATGGCCTTTTGCCGCCTAATATAGGCCTTACACGTAATTCACGTGGTTCGACGTGTCTGCGCAGGTAACCATCGGTCTATTCCTACCACCCTCAATGGACTACGACGTCTCAAGTCTTTTTCCATCGTGCCATGATCTTACAACGCAGTGAACTACGTGTGGAGGCCTCTGAAGACTGTTATATCACCTTTTACGGCCTAAAAAAATCTTTACAGGTAAATCTCGTGGCTCCACGCACCTGCATAGTTTACCATCAGTATATTCCTTCCACTCTCAATGGACTACGATGTCTCAAGTCGTTTTCCGGCGCACTGTGGTCTTACAGCACAGTGAACTACGTGTAAAGGCCTCTAAAGACTGTTATATGGCCCTTTACCACCTAACAAAGGCCCTACACGTAAATCACGTGTTCCACGTGCTTATGCAGTTTACCATCAGTCCATTCCTTCCACTCTCAATGGGCTACGACGTCTCAAGTTGTTTTCTATCACGCCATGGTCTCACAACACAGTAAACTACCTGTAGAGGCCTCTAAGGCCTGTTATATGACCTTTTACCACCTAATAAAAGCCTTACACGTAAAACATGTGGTTCCATGTGTTGGCCCAGGTAAACATCGGTCTATTTCTTTTACACTCCATGGATTACGACGATTCAAGTCGTTTTCCATCGCGCCATGGTCTTACAACGCAGTGAAATACGTGTAAAGGCCTGTAAGAACTGTTATATGGCCTTTTGCCGCCTAATAAAGGTCTCACACCTAAAACACGTGGTTGGACGTGTCTGCGCAGGTTACCATCGGTCTATTCCTTCCCCTCTCAATAGACTACGAGGTCTCAAGTCGCTTTCCAACGCGCCATGGTCTTACAACATAGTGAACTACGTGTAGAGGCCTCTAAAGACTGTTATATGGCCCTTTGCCAACTAACAAAGGCCCTACACGTAAATCACGTGGTTCCACGTGCCTGTGCAGGTTAGCATCGGTCTATTCCTTCCACCCTCAATGGACTACGAGGTCTGAAGTCCTTTTCCGGCGCGCCATGGTCTTACAGCACAGTGAACTACGTGTAGAGGCCTCTAAGGGCTGCTATATGACCTTTTACCTCCTAATAAAAGCCTTACACGTAAATCACGTGGTCCACTTACTTCCGCAGGTTAACATCGGTCTATTCCTCCTACAGATAATGAACTACGACGTCTCAAGTCTTTTTCCATCGTGCCATGATCTTACAACGCAGTGAACTACGTGTGGAGGCCTCTTAAGACTGTTATATGACCTTTTACGGCCTAAAAAAACTTTACAGGTAAATCTCGTGGCTCCACGCACCTGCACAGTTTACCATCAGTATATTCCTTCCACTCTCAATGGACTACGACGTGTCAAGTCGGTTTCCGGCGCGCCATGGTCCCACAACACAGTGAACTACGTGTAAAGTCCTCTAAGGACTGTTATATGGCCCTTTGCCACCTAACAAAGGTCCTACACGTAAATCACGTGGTTCCACGAGCTTGCGCAGGTTAAGATCGGTCTATTCCTTCTACACTCTATAGACTACGACGTTTCAACACATTTTCCATCGCGCCATGGCCTTACAACACTGTAAACTACGTGTAGAGGCCTCTAAAGACTGTTAGATGGCCTTTTGAGGTCTAGTAAAGGCTTTACACGTAAATCACGTGGTTCCACGTGCCTGCGCAGTTTATCATCGGTACAGTCTTTCCGCCATAAATGGCCTAAAACGTCTCAAGTTGTTTTCCATTCCGCCATTGTCTTACAACATAGTATAATACGTGTAGAGGCCTCTAAAGAATGTTATATGGCCTGTTGCCGCCTAATAAAGGCTTTACACGTAATTCACGTGGTTCGACGTGTCTGTGCAGGAAACCATCGGTCTACTCCCACCACTCTCAATGGACTACGACGTCTTAAGACGCTTTCCATCGCTCCATGGTCTCACAACACAGTGAACTACGGGTAGAGGCCTCTAAGGGCTGTTATATGACCTTTTACCACCTAATAAAAGCCTTACACGTAGATCACGTGGTTCCACGTACTTCCGCAGGTTAACATCGGTCTATTCCTTCTACACTCAATGGGCTACGACGTCTCAAGTCCTTTTCCATCGTGCCATGATAGTACAACGCTGTGAACTATGTGTAGAGGCCTCCAAAGACTGTTATATGGCCCCTTACCACCTAACAAAGGCCCTACACGTACATCACGTGGTTCCACGAACCTACGCAGTTTACCATCGGTCTATTCCTTCCCCTCTCAATAGACTACGAGGTCTCAAGTCGCTTTCCAACGCGCCATGGTCTTACAACATAGTGAACTACGTGTAGAGGCCTCTAAAGACTGTTATATGGCCCTTTGCCAACTAACAAAGGCCCTACACGTAAATCACGTGGTTCCACGTGCCTGTGCAGGTTAGCATCGGTCTATTCCTTCCACCCTCAATGGACTACGAGGTCTGAAGTCCTTTTTCGGCGCGCCATGGTCTTAAAGCACAGTGAACTACGTGTAGAGGCCTCTAAGGGCTGCTATATGACCTTTTACCTCCTAATAAAAGCCTTACACGTAAATCACGTGGTCCAATTACTTCCGCAGGTTAACATCGGTCTATTCCTCCTACAGATAATGAACTACGACGTCTCAAGTCTTTTTCCATCGTGCCATGATCTTACAACGCAGTGAACTACGTGTGGAGGCCTCTGAAGACTGTTATATGACCTTTTACGGCCTAACAAAACTTTACAGGTAAATCTCGTGGCTCCACGCACCTGCACAGTTTACCATCAGTATATTCCTTCCACTCTCAATGGACTACGACATGTCAATTCGGTTTCCGGCGCGCCATGGTCCCACAACACAGTGAACTACGCGTAGAGGCCTCTAAGGGCTGTTATATGACCTTTTGCCCCTTAATAAAAGCCTTACACGTAAAACATGTGGTTCCACGTGCATGTGCAGGTTATCATCAGTCTATTCCTTCCACACTCAACGGACTACGATGTCTCAAGTCGTTTTCCGGCGCACCGTGGTCTTACAGCACAGTGAACTACGTGTAAAGTCCTCTAAGGACTGTTATATGGCCCTTTACCACCTAACAAAGGCCCTACACGTAAATCACGTGTTCCACGTGCCTACGCAGTTTACCATCGGTCTATTCCTTCCACTCGCAATGGGCTACGACGTCTCAAGTTGTTTTCCATCACGCCGTGGTCTTACATCACAGTGAACTACGTGTAGAGGCATCTTAGGGCTGTTATATGACCTTTTACCACCTAATAAAAGCCTTACACGTAAATCACGTGGTTCCACGTACTTCCGCAGGTTAACATCGGTCTATTCCTCGTCCACTTAATGAGCTACGACGTCTCAAGTCTTTTTTTTATCGTGCCATGGTCTTACAAAATAGTGAACTACGTGTAGAGGCCTCTAAAGACTGTTATATGGCCCTTTGCCACCTAACAAAGGTCCTAAACGTAAATCACGTGGTTCCACGAGCTTGCGCAGGTTAAGATCGGTCTATTCCTTCTACACTCTATAGACTACGACGTTTCAACACATTTTCCATCGCGCCATGGCCTTACAACACTGTAAACTACGTGTAGAGGCCTCTAAAGACTGTTAGATGGCCTTTTGACGTCTAGTAAAGGCTTTACACGTAAATCACGTGGTTCCACGTGCCTGCGCAGTTTATCATCGGTACAGTCTTTCCGCCATAAATGGCCTAAAACGTCTCAAGTTGTTTTCCATTCCGCCATTGTCTTACAACATAGTATAATACGTGTAGAGGCCTCTAAAGAATGTTATATGGCCTGTTGCCGCCTAATAAAGGCTTTAAACGTAATTCACGTGGTTCGACGTGTCTGCGCAGGAAACCATCGGTCTACTCCCACCACTCTCAATGGACTACGACGTCTTAAGACGCTTTCCATCGCTCCATGGTCTCACAACACAGTGAACTACGGGCAGAGGCCTCTAAGGGCTGTTATATGACCTTTTACCACCTAATAAAAGCCTTACACGTAGATCACGTGGTTCCACGTACTTCCGCAGGTTAACATCGGTCTATTCCTTCTACACTCAATGGGCTACGACGTCTCAAGTCCTTTTCCATCGTGCCATGATAGTACAACGCAGTGAACTATGTGTAGAGGCCTCCAAAGACTGTGATATGGCCCCTTACCACCTAACAAAGGCCCTACACGTACATCACGTGGTTCCACGAACCTACGCAGTTTACCATCGGTCTATTCCTTCCAATCTCAATGGACTACGAGGTCTGAAGTCCTTTTCCGGCGCGCCATGGTCTTACAGCACAGTGAACTACGTGTAGAGGCCTCTAAGGGCTGCTATATGACCTTTTACCTCCTAATAAAAGCCTTACACGTAAATCACGTGGTTCCACCTACTTCTGCAGGTTAACATCGGTCTATTCCTCCTACACTTAATGAACTACGACGTCTCAAGTCTTTTTCCATCGTGCCATGATCTTACAACGCAGTGAACTACGTGTGGAGGACTCTAAAGACTGTTATATGACCTTTTACGGCCTAAAAAAATCTTTACAGGTAAATCTCGTGGCTACACGCACCTGCAAAGTTTACCATCAGTATATTCCTTCCACTCTCGATGGACTACGACGTGTCAAGTCGGTTTCCGGCGCGCCATGGTCTCACAACACAGTGAACTACGTGTAGAGGCCTTTAAGGGCTGTTATATGACCTTTTGCCCCTTAATGAAAGCCTTACGCGTAAAACATGTGGTTCCACGTGTATGCGCAGGTTAACATCGGCGTATTCCTCCAACACTCAATGAACTACGGCGTCTCAAGTCCTTTTCCATCGTGCCCTGATCTTACAACGCAGTGAACTACGTGTAAAGGCCTCTAACGACTGTTATATGGCTTCTTACCTCCTAATGAAGACCTTACATATAAATTACGTTGTTCGACGTGTCTACGCATGTGACCATCGGTCTATTCCATCCACTCTTCATGGACTACGACGTCTCAAGTCGCTTTCCAACGCGCTCTGGTCTTACAACACAGTGAACTATGTATAGAGGCATCTAAAGACTGTTTTATAGCCCTTTGCCACCTAACAAAAGCCTTACACGTAAATCACGTGGTTCCACGTACTTCCGCAGGTTAACATTGGTCTATTCCTTCTACACTCAATAGACTACGACGTTTCAACACATTTTCCATCGTGCCATGGCCTTACAACACTGTAAACTACGTGTAGAGGCCTCTAAAGACTGTTAGATGGCGTTTTGACGTCTAGTAAAGGCTTTACAAGTAAATCACGTGGTTCCACGTGCCTGCGCAGTTTATCATCGGTACAGTCCTTCCGCCATAAATGGCCTAAAACGTCTCAAGTTGTTTTCCATTCCGCCATTGTCTTACAACATAGTATAATACGTGTAGAGGCCTCTAAAGAATGTTATATGGCCTGTTGCCGCCTTATAAAGGCTTTACACGTAATTCACGTGGTTCGACGTGTCTGCACAGGTAACCATCGGTCTATTCCTACCACTCTCAATGGACTACGACGTCTTAAGACGCTTTTAATCACGCCATGGTCTTACAACACAGTGAACTACGTGTGGAGGCCTGTGAAGACTGTTATATGACCTTTTACGGCCTAAAAAAATCTTTACAGGTAAATCTCGTGGCCCCACGCACTTCCTCACAGTTTACCATCAGTATATTCCTTCCACTCTCAATGGACTACGACGTGTCAAGTCGGTTTCCGGCGCGCCATGGTCTCACAACACAGTGAACTACGTGTAGAGACCTCTTAGGGCTGTTATATGACCTTTTACCACCTAATAAAAGCCTTACACGTAAATCACGTGGTTCCACGTACTTCCGCAGGTTAACATCGGTCTATTCCTCCTACACTCAATGGGATACGACGTCTCAAGTCCTTTTCCATCGTGCCATGATAGTACAATACAGTGAACTACGTGTAGAGGCCTCTAAGGGCTGTCATATGACCTTTTGCCGCCTAATAAAGGCTTTACACGTAATTCACGTGGTTCGACGTGTCTGCGCAGGTAACCATCGGTCTATTCCTACCACTCTCAATGAACTACGACGTGTCAAGACGATTTCCAACGCGCCATGGTCTTACAACATAGTGAACTACGTGTAGAGGCCTCTAAAGACTGTTATATGGCCCTTTGCCACCTAACAAAGGTCCTATACGTAAATCACGTGGTTCCACGTGTATGCGCAGGTTAACATCGGCGTATTCCTCCAACACTCAATGAACTACGGCGTCTCAAGTCCTTTTCCATCGTGCCCTGATCTTACAACGCAGTGAACTACGTGTAAAGGCCTCTAACGACTGTTATATGGCTTCTTACCTCCTAATGAAGACCTTACATATAAATTACGTTGTTCGACGTGTCTACGCATGTTACCATCGGTCTATTCCATCCACTCTCCATGGACTACGACGTCTCAAGTCGCTTTCCAACGCGCTCTGGTCTTACAACACAGTGAACTATGTGTAGAGGCATCTAAAGACTGTTTTATAGCCCTTTGCCACCTAACAAAAGCCGTACACGTAAATCACGTGGTTCCTCGTGCTTGCGCAGGTTACCATCGGTCTATTCCTCGCTCTCTCAATGGACTGCGACGTCTAAAGTCCTTTTCCGGCGCGCCGTGGTCTTACAGCACAGTAAACTACGCATAGAGACCTCTTAGGGCTGTTATATGACTTCTACAACCTAATAAAAGCCTTACACGTAAATCACGTGGTTCCACGTACTTCCGCAGGTTAACATCGGTCTATTCCTTCTACACTCAATAGACTACGACGTTTCAACACATTTTCCATCGCGCCATGGCCTTACAACACTGTAAACTACGTGTAGAGGCCTCTAAAGACTGTTAGATGGCGTTTTGACGTCTTGTAAAGGCTTTACAAGTAAATCACGTGGTTCCACGTGCCTGCGCAGTTTATCATCGGTACAGTCCTTCCGCCATAAATGGCCTAAAACGTCTCAAGTTGTTTTCCATTCCGCCATTGTCTTACAACATAGTATAATACGTGTAGAGGCCTCTAAAGAATGTTATTAGGCCTGTTGCCGCCTAATAAAGGCTTTACACGTAATTCACGTGGTTTGACGTGTCTGCACAGGTAACCATCGGTCTATTCCTACCACTCTCAATGGACTACGACGTCTTAAGACGCTTTCAATCACGCCATGGTCTTTCAACACAGTGAACTACGTGTGGAGGCCTGTGAAGACTGTTATATGACCTTTTACGGCCTAAAAAAATCTTTACAGGTAAATCTCGTGGCCCCACGCACTTCCGCACAGTTTACCATGAGTATATTCCTTCCACTCTCAATGGACTACGACGTGTCAAGTCGGTTTCCAACGCGCCATGGTCTCACAACACAGTGAACTACGTGTAGAGGCCTCTTAGGGCTGTTATATGACCTTTTACCACCTAATAAAAGCCTTACACGTAAATCACGTGGTTCCACGTACTTCCGCAGGTTAACATCGGTCTATTCCTCCTACACTCAATGGGCTACGACGTCTCAAGTCCTTTTCCATCGTGCCATGATAGTACAATACAGTGAACTACGTGTAGAGGCCTCTAAGGGCTGTTATATGACCTTTTGCCGCCTAATAAAGGCCTTACACGTAATTCACGTGGTTCAACGTGTCTGCGCAGGTAACCATCGGTCTATTCCTACCACTCTCAATGGACTACGACGTCTTAAGATGCTTTCCATCACGCCATGGTCTTACAACACAGTGAATTACGTATAGAGACCTCTGAGGGTTGTTATATGACCTTCTACCACCTAATAGAAGCCTTACACGTAAATCACGTGGTTCCACGTGCCTGCGCAGGTTACCATCGGTCTATTCCTTGCACTTTCAATGGACTACGACGTCTCAAGACGTTTTCCGGAGCGCCGTGGTCTTACAGCACAGTGAACTACGTATAGAGACCTCCTAGGGCTCTTATATGACCTTCTACCACCTAATAAAAGCCTTACACGTAAATCACGTGGTTCCACGTACTTCCGCAGGTTAACATCTGTCTATTCCTCTTACACTTAATGGACTACGACATCTCAAGTCCTTTTTCATCGTGCCATGATCTTACAAGGCAGTGAACTCTACGTGTAAATGCCTCTAAAGATTGTTATTTGGCCTGTTGCCGCCTAATAAAAGTTTTACACGTAATTCACGTGCTTCGACGTGTCTGCGCAGGTAACCATCGGTCTATTCCTACCACTCTCAATGAACTACGACGTGTCAAGTCGATTTCCAACGCGCCATGGTCTTACAACATAGTGAACTACGTGTAGAGGCCTCTAAAGACTGTTATATGGCCCTTTGCCACCTAACAAAGGTCCTATACGTAAATCACGTGGTTCCACGAGCCTGCGCAGGTTACCATCGGTCTATTCCTTCCACTCTCAATGGACTACGACGTTTCAAGTCGCTTTCCATTGCGCCATGGTCTTACAACACTGTGAACTACGTGTAAAGGCTTTTGAAGACTGTTACATGGCCTGTTGCCGCCTAATAAAAGCCTCACACATAAAACACGTGGTTCGACGTGACTGCGCAGGTTACCATCGGTCTATTCCTTCCACTCTCAATGGACTACGAGGTCTCAAGTCGCTTTCCAACGCGCCATGGTCTTACAACATAGTGAACTGCGTGTAGAGGCTTATAAGGACTGTTATATGGCCTTTTGCCGCCTAATAAAGGCCTTACACCTAAAACACGTGGTTCCACGAGCCTGCGCAGGTTACCATCGGTCTATTCCTTCCACTCTCAATGGGCTACGACGTCTCAAGTTGTTTTCCATCACGCCGTGGTCTTACATCACAGTGAACTACGTGTAGAGGCCTCTTAGGGCTGTTATATGACCTTCTACCACCTAATAGAAGCCTTACACCTAAATCACGTGGTTCCACGTACTTCCGCAGGTTAACATCGGCGTATTCCTCCAACACTCAATGAACTATGGCGTCTCAAGTCCTTTTCCATCGTGCCATGATTTTACAACGCAGTGAACTACGCGTAAAGGCCTCTAAGGACTGTTATATGGCCTTTTGCCGCCTAATAAAGGCCTTACACCTAAAACACGTGGTTCGACGTGTCTGCGCAGATTACAATCGGTCTATTCCTTTCACTCTCAATGGACTACGACGTCTCAAGTTGTTTTCCATCACGCCATGGTCTCACAACACAGTGAACTACCTGTAGAGGCCTCTAAGGCCTGTTATATGACCTTTAACCACCTAATAAAAGCCTTACACGTAAATCATGTGGTTCCATGTGTTAGCCCGGGTAAACATCGGTCTATTCCATCTACACTCACTGGACTACGTCGTTTCAAGTCGTTTTCCATGGCGCCATGGTCTTACAACGCAGTGAAATACGTGTAAAGGCCTCTAAGGACTGTTATATGACTTTTTACCACCTAATAAAAGCCTTACACGTAATACACGTGGTTTCACGTACTTCCGCAGGTTAATATCGGTCTATTCCATCCACTCTCCATGGACTACGACATCTCAAGTCGCTTTCCAACGCGCTATGGTCTTACAACACAGTGAACTATGTGTAGAGGCCTCTAAAGTCTGTTTTATAGCCCATTGCCACCTAACAAAAGCCGTACACGTAAATCACGTGGTTCCTCGTGCTTGCGCAGGTTACCATCGGTCTATTCCTTGCTCTCTCAATGGACTGCGACGTCTCAAGTCTTTTTCCGGCGCGCCGTGGTCTTACAGCACAGTGAACTACGTGTAGAGGCCTGTGAAGACTGTTATATGACCTTTTACGGCCTAAAAAAATCTTTACAGGTAAATCCCGTGGCTCCACGCACTTCCGCACAGTTTACCATCAGTATATTCCTTCCACTCTCAATGGACTACGACGTGTCAAGTCGGTTTCCGGCGCGCCATGGTCTCACAACACAGTGAACTACGTGTAGAGACCTCTTAGGGCTGTTATATGACCTTTTACCACCTAATAAAAGCCTTACACGTAAATCACGTGGTTCCACGTACTTCCGCAGGTTAACATCGGTCTATTCCTCCTACACTCAATGGGCTACGACGTCTCAAGTCCTTTTCCATCGTGCCATGATAGTACAATACAGTGAACTCTACGTGTAAAGGCCTCTAAAGATTGTTATTTGGCCTGTTGCCGCCTAATAAAAGCTTTACACGTAATTCACGTGCTTCGACGTGTCTGCGCAGGTAACCATCGGTCTATTCCTACCACTCTCAATGAACTACGACGTGTCAAGTCGTTTTCCGGCGCGCCATGGTCTCACAACACAGTGAACTACCTGTAGAGGCCTCTAAGGCCTGGTATATGACCTTTTACCACCTAATAAAAGCCTCACACATAAAACACGTGGTTCGACGTGTCTGCGCAGGTTACCATCGGTCTATTCCTTCCACTCTCAATGGACTACGACGTTTCAAGTCGCTTTCCATTGCGCCATGGTCTTCCAACACTGTGAACTACGTGTAAAGGCTTCTGAAGACTGTTACATGGCCTGTTGCCGCCTAATAAAAGCCTCACACATAAAACACGTGGTTCGACGTGTCTGCGCAGGTTACCATCGGTCTATTCCTTCCACTCTCAATGGACTACGAGGTCTCAAGTCGCTTTCCAACGCGCCATGGTCTTACAACATAGTGAACTGCGTGTAAAGGCTTATAAGGACTGTTATATGGCCTTTTGCCGCCTAATAAAGGCCTTACACCTAAAACACGTGGTTCCACGAGCCTGCGCAGGTTACCATCGGTCTATTCCTTCCACTCTTAATGGGCTACGACGTCTCAAGTTGTTTTCCATCACGCCGTGGTCTTACATCACAGTGAACTACGTGTAGAGGCCTCTTAGGGCTGTTATATGACCTTTTACCACCTAATAAAAGCCTTACACGTAACTCACGTGGTTCCACGTACTTCCGCAGGTTAACATCGGTCTATTCCTCGTACACTTAATGGGCTACGACGTCTCAAGTCTTTTTCCATCGTGCCAGTGTCTTAAAACGCAGTGAAATACGTGTAAAGGCCTCTAAGGACTGTTATATGGCGTTTTGCCGCATAGTAAAGGCCTTACACGTAATTCACATGGTTCGACGTGTCTGCGCAGGTAACCATCGGTCTATTCCTACCACTCTCAATGGACTACGACATCTCAAGTCGCTTTCCAACGCGCTATGGTCTTACAACACAGTGAGCTATGTGTAGAGGCCTCTAAAGACTGTTTTATAGCCCTTTGCCACCTAACAAAAGCCGTACACGTAAATCACGTGGTTCCACGTACTTCCGCATGTTAACATCGGTCTATTCCTCCTACACTCAATGGGCTACGACGTCTCAAGTCCTTTTCCATCGTGCCATGATAGTAAAACGCAGTGAACTATGTGTAGAGGCCTCCAAAGACTGTTATATGGCCCCTTACCACCTAACAAAGGCCCTACACGTACATCACGTGGTTCCACGAACGTACGCAGTTTACCATCGGTCTATTCCTTCCTATCTCAATGGACTACGACGTCTCAAGACGTTATCCGGAGCGCCGTGGTCTTACAGCGCAGTGAACTACATGTAGAGGCCTCTTAGGGTTGTTATATGACCTTTTACCTCCTAATAAATGCCTTACACCTAAATCACGTGGTTCCACGTACTTCCGCAGGTTAACATCGGCGTATTCCTCCAGCACTCAATGAACTACGGCGTCTCAAGTCCTTTTCCATCGTGCCATGATCTTTCAACGCAGTGAACTACGTGTAAAGGCCTCTAACGACTGTTATATGGCTTTTTTTCTCCTAATGAAGACCTTACATCTAAAATACGTTGTTCGACGTATCTACGCATGTTACCATCGGTGTATTTCATCCACTCTCCATGGACTACGACATCACAAGTCGCTTTCCAACGCGCTATGGTCTTACAACACAGTGAACTATGTGTAGAGGCCTCTAAAGACTGTTTTATAGCCCTTTGCCACCTAACAAAAGCCGTACACGTAAATCACGTGGTTCCTCGTGCTTGCGCAGGTTACCATCGGTCTATTCCTTGCTCTCTCAATGGACTGCGACGTCTCAAGTCCTTTTCCGGCGCGCCGTGGTCTTACAGCACAGTGAAATACGTATAAAGACCTCTAAGGGCTGTTATATGACCTTTTACCACCTAATGAAGGCTTTACACGTAAATCACGTGGTTCCACGTACTTCCGCAGGTTAACACCGGTCTATTCCTTCTGCACTCAATAGACTACGACGTTTCAAGACATTTTCCATCGCGCCATGATTTTACAACGCAGTGAACTACGCGTAAAGGCCTCTAAGGACTGTTATATGGCCTTTTGCCGCCTAATAAAGGCCTTACACCTAAAACACGTGGTTCGACGTGTCTGCGCAGGTAACCATCGATCTATTCCTACCACTCTCAATGAACTACGACGTGTCAAGTCGATTTCCAACGCGCCATGGTCTTACAACATAGTGAACTACGTGTAGAGGCCTCTAAAGACTGTTATATGGCCCTTTGCCACCTAACAAAGGTCCTATACGTAAATCACGTGGTTCCACGAGCCTGCGCAGTTTACCATCGGTCTATTCCTTCCACTCTCAATGGACTACGACGTTTCAAATCGCTTTCCATTGCGCCATGGTCTTACAACACTGTGAACTACGTGTAAAGGCTTCTGAAGACTGTTACATGGCCTGTTGCCGCCTAATAAAAGCCTCACACATAAAACACGTGGTTCGACGTGTCTGCGCAGGTTACCATCGGTCTATTCCTTCCACTCTCAATGGACTACGAGGTGTCAAGTCGCTTTCCAACGCGCCATGGTCTTACAACATAGTGAACTGCGTGTAGAGGCTTATAAGGACTCTTATATGGCCTTTTGCCGCCTAATAAAGGCCTTACACCTAAAACACGTGGTTCCACGAGCCTGCGCAGGTTACCATCGGTCTATTCCTTCCACTCTCAATGGGCTACGACGTCTCAAGTTGTTTTCCATCACGCCGTGGTCTTACATCACAGTGAACTACGTGTAGAGGCCTCTTAGGGCTGTTATATGACCTTTTACCACCTAATAAAAGCCTTACACGTAAATCACGTGGTTCCACGTACTTCCGCAGGTTAACATCGGTCTATTCCTCGAACACTTAATGGGCTACGACGTCTCAAGTCTTTTTCCATCGTGCCATGGTCTTAAAACGCAGTGAAATACGTGTAAAGGCCTCTAAGGACTGTTATATGGCGTTTTGCCGCCTAGTAAAGGCCTTACACGTAATTCACGTGGTTCGACGTGTCCACGCATGTTACCATCGGTCTATTCCATCCACTCTCCATGGACTACGACGTCTCAAGTCGCTTTCCAATGCGCTCTGGTCTTACAACACAGTGAACTATGTGTAGAGGCATCTAAAGACTGTTTTATAGCCCTTTGCCACCTAACAAAAGCCGTACACGTAAATCACGTGGTTCCTCGTGCTTGCGCAGGTTACCATCGGTCTATTCCTCGCTCTCTCAATGGACTGCGACGTCTAAAGTCCTTTTCCGGCGCGCCGTGGTCTTACAGCACAGTGAACTACGCATAGAGACCTCTTAGGGCTGTTATATGACGTTCTACAACCTAATAAAAGCCTTACACGTAAATCACGTGGTTCCACGTACTTCCGCAGGTTAACATCGGTCTATTCCTTCTACACTCAATAGACTACGACGTTTCAACACATCTTCCATCGCGCCATGGCCTTACAACACTGAAAACTACGTGTAGAGGCCTCTAAAGACTGTTAGATGGCGTTTTGACGTCTAGTAAAGGCTTTACAAGTAAATCACGTGGTTCCACGTGCCTGCGCAGTTTATCATCGGTACAGTCCTTCCCCAATAAATGGCCTAAAACGTCTCAAGTTGTTTTCCATTCCGCCATTGTCTTACAACATAGTATAATACGTGTAGAGGCCTCTAAAGAATGTTATATGGCCTGTTGCCGCCTAATAAAGGCTTTACACCTAAATAACGTGGTTCCACGTACTTCCGCAGGTTAACATCGGCGTATTCCTCCAACACTCAATGAACTACGGCGTCTCAAGTCCTTTTCCATCGTGCCATGATCTTACAACGCAGTGAACTACGTGTAAAGGCCTCTAACGACTGTTATATGGCTTTTTTCCTCCTAATGAAGACCTTACATCTAAAATACGTTGTTCGACGTATCTACGCATGTTACCATCGGTGTATACCATCCACTCTCCATGGACTACGACATCACAAGTCGGTTTCCAACGCGCTATGGTCTTAAAACACAGTGAACTATGTGTAGAGGCCTCTAAAGACTGTTTTATAGCCCTTTGCCACCTAACAAAAGCCGTACACGTAAATCACGTGGTTCCTCGTGCTTGCGCAGGTTACCATCGGTCTATTCCTTGCTCTCTCAATGGACTGCGACGTCTCAAGTCCTTTTCCGGCGCGCCGTTGTCTTACAGCACAGTGAAATACGTATAAAGACCTCTTAGGGCTGTTATATGACCTTCTACCACCTAATAAAAGCCTTACACGTAAAACATGTGGTTCCATGTGTTAGCCCAGGTAAACATCGGTCTATTCCTTCTACACTCACTGGACTACGACGTTTCAAGTCGTTTTCCATCGGGCCATGGTCTTACAACGCAGTGAAATACGTGTAAAGGCCTCTAAGGACTGTTATATGGCCTTTTGCCGCCTAATAAAGGCCTTACACCTAAAACACGTGGTTCGACGTGCCTTAGCAGGTTACCATCGGTCTATTCCTTCCACTCTCAATGGACTACGACGTCTCAAGTCGATTTCCAACGCGCCATGGTCTTACAACACAGTGAACTACGTGTAAAGGCTTCTGAAGACTGTTATATGACCTTCTGACGCCTAATAAAGGCTTTACACGCAATTCACGTGGTTCGACGTGTCTGCGCAGGTAACCGTCGGTCTATTCCTACCACTCTCAATGGACTACGACGTCTCAAGTCGTTTTCCAGCGCACCGGGATCTTACAGAACGGTGAACTACGTGTAAATGCCTCTAAGGACTGTTATATGGCCATTTACCACCTAACAAAGGCCCTACACGTAAATCACGTGTTCCCCGTGCCTACGCAGTTTACCATCGGTCTATTCCTTCCACTCTCAATGGGCTACGACGTCTCAAGTTGTTTTCCATCACGCCATGGTCTCACAACACAGTGAACTACCTGTAGAGGCCTCTAAGGCCTGTTAAATGACCTTTACCACCTAATAAAAGCCTTACACGTAAATCATGTGGTTCCATGTGTTAGCCCAGGTAAACATCGGTCTATTCCATCTACACTCACTGGACTACGACGTTTCAAGTCGTTTTCCATGGCGCCATGGTCTTACAACGCCTTGAAATACGTGTAAAGGCCTCTAAGGACTGTTATATGGCCTTTTGCCGCCTATTAAAGGCCTTACACCTAAAACACGTGGTTCGACGTGTCTGCGCCGGTTACCATCGGTCTATTCCTTCCACTCTCAATGGACTACGACGTTTCAAGTCGCTTTCCATTGCGCCATTGTCTTACAACACTGTGAACTACATGTAAAGGCTTCTGAAGACTGTTATATGACCTTCTGACGCCAAATACAGGGTTTACACGCAAATCACGTGTTTCCACGTGCCTGAGTAGGTTAACATCAGTCTATTCCTTCTACACTCAATGGACTACGACGTCTGAACTTATTTTCCATAGCGCCATGGTCTTACAACACAGTAAAATACGTGTAAAGTCCTCTAAGGACTGTTATATGGCCTTTTGCTGCCTAATAAAGGCCTTACTCCTAAAACACTTGATTCGACGTGTCTGCGCATGTAACCATCGGTCTATTCCTACCACTCTCAATAGACTACGACGTCTTAAGACGCATTCCATCGCGCCATGGTCTTACAACGCAGTGAACTACGTGTAAAGTTCTCTAAGGACTGTTATATGGCCTTTTGCTGCCTAATAAAGGCCTTACTCCTAAAACACTTGATTCGACGTGTCTGCGCATGTAACCATCGGTCTATTCCTACCACTCTCAATAGACTACGACGTCTTAAGACGCATTCCATCGCGCCATGGTCTTACAACGCAGTGAACTACGTGTAGAGTCCTCTTAGGGCTGTTATATGACCTTTTACCACCTAATAAAAGCCTTACACGTAATACACGTGGTTTCACGTACTTCCGCAGGTTAACATCGGTCTATTCCATCCACTCTCCATGGACTACGACATCTCAAGGCTTTACAAGTAAATCACGTGGTTCCACGTGCCTGCGCAGTTTATCATCGGTACAGTCCTTCCGCCATAAATGGCCTAAAACGTCTCAAGTTGTTTTCCATTCCGCCATTGTCTTACAACATAGTATAATACGTGTAGAGGCCTCTAAAGAATGTTATATGGCCTGTTGCCGCCTAATAAAGGCTTTACACGTAATTTACGTGGTTCGACGTGTCTGCGCAGGTAACTATCGGTCTATTCCTACCACTCTCAATGGACTACGACGTCTTAAGACGCTTTTCATCACGCCATGGTCTTACAACACAGTGAACTATGTGTAGAGGCCTCTAAAGACTGTTTTATAGCCCTTTGCCACCTAACAAAAGCCGTACACGTAAATTACGTGGTTCCTCGTGCTTGCGCAGGTTACCATCGGTCTATTCCTTGCTCTCTCAATGGACTGCGACGTCTCAAGTCCTTTTCCGGCGCGCCGTGGTCTTACAGCACAGTGAACTACGTGTAGAGGCCTCTAAAGACTGTTATATGGCCCTTTGCCACCTAACAAAGGTCCTACACGTAAATCACGTGGTTCCACGAGCCTGTGCAGGTTAACATCGGTCTATTCCTTCTACACTCAATAGACTACAACGTTTCAACACATTTTCCATCGCGCCATGGCCTTACAACACTGTAAACTACGCGTTGAGGCCTCTAAAGACTGTTAGATGGCCTTTTGACGTCTAGTAAAGGCTTTACACGTAAATCACGTTGTTCCACGTGCCTGCGCGGTTTATCATCGGTACAGTCCTTCTGCCATAAATGGCCTAAAACGTTTCAAGTTGTTTTCCATTCCGCCATTGTCTTACAACGCAGTGAAATACGTGTAAAGGCTTATAAGGACTGTTATATGGCCTTCTGCCGCCTTATAAAGGCCTTACACCTAAAACATGTGGTTCGACGTGTCTGCGCAGGTTACCATCGGTCTATTCCTTCCACTCTCAATGGACTACGACGTCTCAAGTCGATTTCCAACGCGCCATGGTCTTACAACATAGTGAACTACGTGTAGAGGCCTCTAAAGACTGTTATATGGCCCTTTGCCACCTAACAAAGGTCCTATACGTAAATCACGTGGTTCCACGAGCCTGCGCAGGTTACCATCGGTTTATTCCTTCCACTCTCAATGGACTACGACGTTTCAAGTCGCTTTCCATTGCGCCATGGTCTTACAACACTGTGAACTACGTGTCAAGGCTTCTGAAGACTGTTACATGGCCTGTTGCCGCCTAATAAAAGCCTCACACATAAAACACGTGGTTCGACGTGTCTGCGCAGGTTACCATCGGTCTATTCCTTCCACTCTCAATGGACTACGAGGTCTCAAGTCGCTTTCCAACGCGCCATGGTCTTACAAAATAGTGAACTGCGTGTAGAGGCCTCTAAAGACTGTTATATGGCCTTTTGCCGCCTAATAAAGGTCTTACACCTAAAACACGTGGTTCGACGTGTCTTAGCAGGTTACCATCGGTCTATTCCTTCCACTCTCAATGGACTACGACGTCTCAAGTCGATTTCCAACGCGCCATGGCCTTACAACACTGTAAACTACGCGTAGAGGCCTCTAAAGACTGTTAGATGGCCTTTTGACGTCTAGCAAAGGCTTTACACGTAAATCACGTGGTTCCACGTGCCTGCGCGGTTTATCATCGGTACAGTCCTTCTGCCATAAATGGCCTAAAACGTTTCAAGTTGTTTTCCATTCCGCCATTGTCTTACAACGCAGTGAAATACGTGTAAAGGCTTATAAGGACTGTTATATGGCCTTCTGCCGCCTTATAAAGGCCTTACACCTAAAACATGTGGTTCGACGTGTCTGCGCAGGTTTCCATCGGTCTATTCCTTTCACTCTCAATGGACTACGACGTCTCAAGTCGATTTCCAACGCGCCATGGTCTTACAACATAGTGAACTACGTGTAGAGGCCTCTAAAGACTGTTATATGGCCCTTTGCCACCTAACAAAGGTCCTATACGTAAATCACGTGGTTCCACGAGCCTGCGCAGGTTACCATCGGTTTATTCCTTCCACTCTCAATGGACTACGACGTTTCAAGTCGCTTTCCATTGCGCCATGGTCTTACAACACTGTGAACTACGTGTCAAGGCTTCTGAAGACTGTTACATGGCCTGTTGCCGCCTAATAAAAGCCTCACACATAAAACACGTGGTTCGACGTGTCTGCGCAGGTTACCATCGGTCTATTCCTTCCACTCTCAATGGACTACGAGGTCTCAAGTCGCTTTCAAACGCGCCATGGTCTTACAAAATAGTGAACTGCGTGTAGAGGCCTCTAAAGACTGTTATATGGCCTTTTGCCGCCTAATAAAGGCCTTACACCTAAAACACGTGGTTCGACGTGTCTTAGCAGGTTACCATCGGTCTATTCCTTCCACTCTCAATGGACTACGACGTCTCAAGTCGCTTTCCATTGCGCCATGGTCTTACAACACTGTGAACTACGTGTCAAGGCTTCTGAAGACTGTTACATGGCCTGTTGCCGCCTAATAAAAGCCTCACACATAAAACACGTGGTTCGACGTGTCTGCGCAGGTTACCATCGGTCTATTCCTTCCACTCTCAATGGACTACGAGGTCTCAAGTCGCTTTCAAACGCGCCATGGTCTTACAAAATAGTGAACTGCGTGTAGAGGCCTCTAAAGACTGTTATATGGCCTTTTGCCGCCTAATAAAGGCCTTACACCTAAAACACGTGGTTCGACGTGTCTTAGCAGGTTACCATCGGTCTATTCCTTCCACTCTCAATGGACTACGACGTCTCAAGTCGATTTCCAACGCGCCATGGTCTTACAACATAGTGAACTCCGTGTAGAGGCCTCTAAAGACTGTTATATGGCCCTTTGCCACCTAAGAAAGGTCCTACACGTAAATCACGTGGTTCGACGTGTCTGCGCAGGTTACCATCGGTCTATTCCTTCCACTCTCAATGGACTACGAGGTCTCAAGTCGCTTTCAAACGCGCCATGGTCTTACAAAATAGTGAACTGCGTGTAGAGGCCTCTAAAGACTGTTATATGGCCTTTTGTCGCCTAATAAAGGCCTTACACCTAAAACACGTGGTTCGACGTGTCTTAGCAGGTTACCATCGGTCTATTCCTTCCACTCTCAATGGACTACGACGTCTCAAGTCGATTTCCAACGCGCCATGGTCTTACAACATAGTGAACTCCGTGTAGAGGCCTCTAAAGACTGTTATATGGCCCTTTGCCACCTAAGAAAGGTCCTACACGTAAATCACGTGGTTCGACGTGTCTGCGCAGGTTACCATCGGTCTATTCCTTCCACTCTCAATGGACTACGAGGTCTCAAGTCGCTTTCAAACGAGCCATGGTCTTACAAAATAGTGAACTACGTGTAGAGGCCTCTAAGGGTTGTTATATGCCCTTTTACCACCTAATGAAGGCTTTACACGTAATTCACGTAGTTCCACGTACTTCCGCAGGTTAACACCGGTCTATTCCTTCTGCACTCAATAGACTGCGACGTTTCAAGACATTTTCCATCGCGCCATGGTCTTACAACGCAGTGAAATACGTGTAAAGGCCTCTAAGGACTGTTATATGGCCTTTTGCCGCCTAGTAAAGGCCTTACACGTAATTCACGTGGTTCGACGTGTCTGCGCAGGTAACCATCGGTCTATTCTTACCACTCTCAATGGACTACGACGTCTTAAGACGCTTTCCATCGCGCCATGGTCTTACAACACAGTGAACTACGTGTAGAGTCCTCTTAGGGCTGTTATATGACCTTTTACCACCTAATAAAAGCCTTACACGTAATACACGTGGTTCCACGTACTTCCGCAGGTTAACCTCGGTCTATTCCTCCTACACTCAATGGGCTACGACGTCTCAAGTCCTTTTCCATCGTACCATGATAGTAGAACGCATTGAACTATGTGTAGAGGCCTCCAAAGACTGTTATATGGCCCCTTACCACCTAACAAAGGCCCTACACGTACATCACGTGGTTCCACGAACCTACGCAGTTTACCATCGGTCTATTCCTTCCAATCTCAATGGACTACGACGTCTTAAGACGCTTTCCATCGCGCCATGGTCTTACAACACAGTGAACTACGTGTAGAGTTCTCTTAGGGCTGTTATATGACCTTTTACCACCTAATAAAAGCCTTACACGTAATACACGTGGTTCCACGTACTTCCGCAGGTTAACATCGGTCTATTCCTTGCTCTCTCAATGGACTGCGACGTCTCAAGTCCTTTTCCGACCCGCCGTGGTCTTACAGCACAGTGAACTACGTATAAAGACCTCTTAGGGCTGTTATATGACCTTCTCCCACCTAATAAAAGCCTTACACGTAAAACATGTGGTTCCATGTGTTAGCCCAGGTAAACATCGGTCTATTCCTTCTACACTCACTGGACTACGACGTTTCAAGTCGTTTTCCATCGCGCCATGGTCTTACAACGCAGTGAAATACGTGTAAAGGCCTCTAAGGACTGTTATATGGCCTTTTGCCGCCTAATAAAGGCCTTACACCTAAAACATGTAGTTCGACGTGTCTGTGCATATTACCATCGGTCTATTCCTTCCGCTCTCAACGGACTACGACGTCTCAAGTCGATTTCCAACGCGCCATGGTCTTACAACATAGTGAACTACGTGTAGAGGCCTCTAAAGACTGTTATATGGCCTTTCGCCACCTAACAAAGGTCCTACACGTAAATCACGTGGTTCCAGGAGCCTGCGCAGGTTACAATCGGTCTATTCCTTCCACTCTCAATGGACTACGACGTCTCAAGTCGATTTCCAACGCGCCATGGTCTTACAACATAGTGAACTACGTGTAAAGGCTTCTGAAGACTGTTATATGACCTTCTGACGCCTAATAAAGGCTTTACACGTAATTAACGTGGTTCGACGTGTCTGCGCAGGTAACCATCGGTTTATTCCTACCACTCTCAATGAACTGCGACGTCTCAAGTCGTTTTCCAGCGCATCTTACAGAACGGTGAACTACGTGTAAAGGCCTCTAAGGACTGTTATATGGCCCTTTACCACCTAACAAAGGCCCTACACGTAAATCACCTGTTCCACGTGCCTACGCAGTTTACCATCGGTCTATTCCTTCCAATCTCAATGGACTACGACGTCTCAAGACGTTTTTCGGAGCGCCGTGGTCTTACAGCACAGTGAACTACATGTAGAGGCATCTTAGGGCTGTTATATGACTTTTTACCTCCTAATAAATGCCTTACACCTAAATCACGTGGTTCCATGTACTTCCGCAGGTTAACATCGGCGTATTCCTCCAGCACTCAATGAACTACGGCGTCTCAAGTCCTTTTCCATCGTGCCATGATCTTACAACGCAGTAAACTACGTGTAAAGGCCTCTAACGACTGTTATATGGCTTCTTTCCTCCTAATGAAGACCTTACATCTAAAATACGTTGTTCGACGTATCTACGCATGTTACCATCGGTCTATTCCATCCACTCTCCATGGACTACGACATCACAAGTCGCTTTCCAACGCGCTATGGTCTTACAAAATAGTGAACTGCGTGTAGAGGCCTCTAAAGACTGTTATATGGCCTTTTGCCGCCTAATAAAGGCCTTACACCTAAAACACGTGGTTCGACGTGTCTTAGCAGGTTACCATCGGTCTATTCCTTCCACTCTCAATGGACTACGACGTCTCAAGTCGATTTCCAACGCGCCATGGTCTTACAACATAGTGAACTCCGTGTAGAGGCCTCTAAAGACTGTTATATGGCCCTTTGCCACCTAAGAAAGGTCCTACACGTAAATCACGTGGTTCGACGTGTCTGCGCAGGTTACCATCGGTCTATTCCTTCCACTCTCAATGGACTACGAGGTCTCAAGTCGCTTTCAAACGAGCCATGGTCTTACAAAATAGTGAACTACGTGTAGAGGCCTCTAAGGGTTGTTATATGCCCTTTTACCACCTAATGAAGGCTTTACACGTAATTCACGTAGTTCCACGTACTTCCGCAGGTTAACACCGGTCTATTCCTTCTGCACTCAATAGACTGCGACGTTTCAAGACATTTTCCATCGCGCCATGGTCTTACAACGCAGTGAAATACGTGTAAAGGCCTCTAAGGACTGTTATATGGCCTTTTGCCGCCTAGTAAAGGCCTTACACGTAATTCACGTGGTTCGACGTGTCTGCGCAGGTAACCATCGGTCTATTCTTACCACTCTCAATGGACTACGACGTCTTAAGACGCTTTCCATCGCGCCATGGTCTTACAACACAGTGAACTACGTGTAGAGTCCTCTTAGGGCTGTTATATGACCTTATACCACCTAATAAAAGCCTTACACGTAATACACGTGGTTCCACGTACTTCCGCATGTTAACCTCGGTCTATTCCTCCTACACTCAATGGGCTACGACGTCTCAAGTCCTTTTCCATCGTACCATGATAGTAGAACGCATTGAACTATGTGTAGAGGCCTCCAAAGACTGTTATATGGCCCCTTACCACCTAACAAAGGCCCTACACGTACATCACGTGGTTCCACGAACCTACGCAGTTTACCATCGGTCTATTCCTTCCAATCTCAATGGACTACGAGGTCTGAAGTCCTTTTCCGGCGTGCCGTGGTCTTACAGCACAGTGAATTACGCATAGAGACTTCTGAGGGTTGTTACATGACCTTCTACCACCTAATAGAAGCCTTACACCTAAATCACGTGGTTCCACGTACTTCCGCAGGTTAACATCGGCGTATTCCTCCAACACTCAATGAACTACGGCGTCTCAAGTCCTTTTCCATCGTGCCATGATCTTACAATGCAGTGAACTACGTGTAAAGGCCTCTAACGACTGTTATATGGCTTCTTTCCTCCTAATGAAGACCTTACATCTAAAACACGTTGTTCGACGTGTCTGCGCATTTTACCATCGGTCTATTCCTACCACTCTCAATGGACTACGACGTCTTAAGACGCTTTCCATCGCGCCATGGTCTTACAACACAGTGAACTACGTGTAGAGTTCTCTTAGGGCTGTTATATGACCTTTTACCACCTAATAAAAGCCTTACACGTAATACACGTGGTTCCACGTACTTCCGCAGGTTAACATCGGTCTATTCCTTGCTCTCTCAATGGACTGCGACGTCTCAAGTCCTTTTCCGACCCGCCGTGGTCTTACAGCACAGTGAACTACGTATAAAGACCTCTTAGGGCTGTTATATGACCTTCTCCCACCTAATAAAAGCCTTACACGTAAAACATGTGGTTCCATGTGTTAGCCCAGGTAAACATCGGTCTATTCCTTCTACACTCACTGGACTACGACGTTTCAAGTCGTTTTCCATCGCGCCATGGTCTTACAACGCAGTGAAATACGTGTAAAGGCCTCTAAGGACTGTTATATGGCCTTTCGCCACCTAACAAAGGTCCTACACGTAAATCACGTGGTTCCAGGAGCCTGCGCAGGTTACAATCGGTCTATTCCTTCCACTCTCAATGGACTACGACATCTCAAGTCGATTTCCAACGCGCCATGGTCTTACAACATAGTGAACTACGTGTAAAGGCTTCTGAAGACTGTTATATGACCTTCTGACGCCTAATAAAGGCTTTACACGTAATTAACGTGGTTCGACGTGTCTGCGCAGGTAACCATCGGTTTATTCCTACCACTCTCAATGAACTGCGACGTCTCAAGTCGTTTTCCAGCGCATCTTACAGAACGGTGAACTACGTGTAAAGGCCTCTAAGGACTGTTATATGGCCCTTTACCACCTAACAAAGGCCCTACACGTAAATCACCTGTTCCACGTGCCTACGCAGTTTACCATCGGTCTATTCCTTCCAATCTCAATGGACTACGACGTCTCAAGACGTTTTTCGGAGCGCCGTGGTCTTACAGCACAGTGAACTACATGTAGAGGCATCTTAGGGCTGTTATATGACTTTTTACCTCCTAATAAATGCCTTACACCTAAATCACGTGGTTCCATGTACTTCCGCAGGTTAACATCGGCGTATTCCTCCAGCACTCAATGAACTACGGCGTCTCAAGTCCTTTTCCATCGTGCCATGATCTTACAACGCAGTAAACTACGTGTAAAGGCCTCTAACGACTGTTATATGGCTTCTTTCCTCCTAATGAAGACCTTACATCTAAAATACGTTGTTCGACGTATCTACGCATGTTACCATCGGTCTATTCCATCCACTCTCCATGGACTACGACATCACAAGTCGCTTTCCAACGCGCTATGGTCTTACAACACAGTGAACTATGTGTAGAGGCCTCTAAAGACTGTTTTATAGCCCTTTGCCACCTAATAAAGGCCTTACACCTAAAAAACGTGGTTCGACGTGCCTTAGCAGGTTACCATCGGTCTATTCCTTCCACTCTCAATGGACTACGACGTCACAAGTCGATTTCCAACGCGCTATGGTCTTACAACATAGTGAACTACGTGAAGAGGCCTCTAAGGGTTGTTATATGCCCTTTTACCACCTAATGAAGGCTTTACACGTAAATCACGTAGTTCCACGTACTTCCGCAGGTTAACACCGGTCTATTCCTTCTGCACTCAATAGACTACGACGTTTCAAGACATTTTCCATCGCGCCATGGTCTTACAACGCAGTGAAATACGTGTAAAGGCCTCTAAGGACTGTTATATGGCCTTTTGCCGCCTAGTAAAGGCCTTACACGTAATTCACGTGGTTCGACGTGTCTGCGCAGGTAACCATCGGTCTATTCTTACCACTCTCAATGGACTACGACGTCTTAAGACGCTTTCCATCGCGCCATGGTCTTACAACACAGTGAACTACGTGTAGAGTCCTCTTAGGGCTGTTATATGACCTTTTACCACCTAATAAAAGCCTTACACGTAATACACGTGGTTCCACGTACTTCCGCAGGTTAACATCGGTCTATTCCTCCTACACTCAATGGGCTACGACGTCTCTAGTCCTTTTCCATCGTACCATGATAGTAGAACGCATTGAACTATGTGTAGAGGCCTCCAAAGACTGTTATATGGCCCCTTACCACCTAACAAAGGCCCTACACGTACATCACGTGGTTCCACGAACCTACGCAGTTTACCATCGGTCTATTCCTTCCAATCTCAATGGACTACGAGGTCTGAAGTCCTTTTCCGGCGCGCCGTGGTCTTACAGCACAGTGAATTACGCATAGAGACTTCTGAGGGTTGTTACATGACCTTCTACCACCTAATAGAAGCCTTACACCTAAATCACGTGGTTCCATGTACTTCCGCAGGTTAACATCGGCGTATTCCTCCAGCACTCAATGAACTACGGCGTCTCAAGTCCTTTTCCATCGTGCCATGATCTTACAACGCAGTGAACTACGTGTAAAGGCCTCTAACGACTGTTATATGGCTTCTTTCCTCCTAATGAAGACCTTACATCTAAAACACGTTGTTCGACGTGTCTGCGCATTTTACCATCGGTCTATTCCTACCACTTTCAATGGACTACGACGTCTTAAGACGCTTTCCATCGCGCCATGGTCTTACAACACAGTGAACTACGTGTAGAGTTCTCTTAGGGCTGTTATATGACCTTTTACCACCTAATAAAAGCCTTACACGTAATACACGTGGTTCCACGTGCCTGCACAGGTTAGCATCGGTCTATTCCTTCTACACTCACTGGACTACGACGTTTTAAGTCGTTTTCCATCGCGCCATGGTCTTACAACGCAGTGAAATACGTGTAAAGGCTTATAAGGACTGTTATATGGCCTCTTGCCGCCTAATAAAGGCCTTACACCTAAAACACGGGTTCGACGTGTCTGCGCAGGTTACCATCGGTCTATTCCTTCCACTCTCAATGGACTACGACGTCTCAAGTCGATTTCCAACGTGCCATGGTCTTACAACATAGTGAACTACGTGTAGAGGCCTCTAAAGACTGTTATATGGCCCTTTGCCACCTAACAAAGACTCTACACGTAAATCACGTGGTTCCACGAGCCTGCGCAGGTTACCATCGGTCTATTCCTTCCACACTCAATGGACTACAACGTCTGAAGTTATCTTCCATAGCGCCATGGTCTTACAACACAGTAAAATACGTGTAGAGGCCTCTAAAGATTGTTACATGGCCTGTTGCCGCCTAATAAAAGCCTCACACCTAAAACACGTGGTTCGACGTGTCTGCGCAGGTTACCATCGGTCTATTCCTTCCACTCTCAATGGACTACGAGATCTCAAGTCGCTTTACAACGCGCCATGGTCTTACAACATAGTGAACTACGTGTACAGGCCTCTAAAGACTGTTATATGACCTTTTACCACCTAATGAAGGCTTTACACGTAAAACATGTGGTTCCATGTGTTAGCCCAGGTAAACATCGGTCTATTTCTTCTACACTCACTGGACTACGACGTTTCAAGTCGTTTTCCATCGCGCCATGGTCTTACAACGCAGTGAAATACGTGTAAAGGCCTCTAAGGACTGTTATATGGCCTTTTGCCGCCTAATAAAGGCCTTACACCTAAAACACGTGGTTCGACGTGTCTGTGCATATTACCATCGGTCTATTCCTTCCGCTCTCAACGGACTACGACGTCTCAAGTCGATTTCCAACGCGCCATGGTCTTACAACATAGTGAACTACGTGTAGAGGCCTCTAAAGACTGTTATATGGCCTTTCGCCACCTAACAAAGGTCCTACACGTAAATCACGTGGTTCCAGGAGCCTGCGCAGGTTACAATCGGTCTATTCCTTCCACTCTCAATGGACTACGACGTCTCAAGTCGATTTCCAACGCGCCATGGTCTTACAACATAGTGAACTACGTGTAAAGGCTTCTGAAGACTGTTATATGACCTTCTGACGCCTAATAAAGGCTTTACACGTAATTAACGTGGTTCGACGTGTCTGCGCAGGTAACCATCGGTTTATTCCTACCACTCTCAATGAACTGCGACGTCTCAAGTCGTTTTCCAGCGCATCTTACAGAACGGTGAACTACGTGTAAAGGCCTCTAAGGACTGTTATATGGCCCTTTACCACCTAACAAAGGCCCTACACGTACATCACGTGGTTCCACGAACCTACGCAGTTTACCATCGGTCTATTCCTTCCAATCTCAATGGACTACGAGGTCTGAAGTCCTTTTCCGGCGCGCCGTGGTCTTACAGCACAGTGAATTACGCATAGAGACTTCTGAGGGTTGTTACATGACCTTCTACCACCTAATAGAAGCCTTACACCTAAATCACGTGGTTCCATGTACTTCCGCAGGTTAACATCGGCGTATTCCTCCAGCACTCAATGAACTACGGCGTCTCAAGTCCTTTTCCATCGTGCCATGATCTTACAACGCAGTGAACTACGTGTAAAGGCCTCTAACGACTGTTATATGGCTTCTTTCCTCCTAATGAAGACCTTACATCTAAAACACGTTGTTCGACGTGTCTGCGCATTTTACCATCGGTCTATTCCTACCACTTTCAATGGACTACGACGTCTTAAGACGCTTTCCATCGCGCCATGGTCTTACAACACAGTGAACTACGTGTAGAGTTCTCTTAGGGCTGTTATATGACCTTTTACCACCTAATAAAAGCCTTACACGTAATACACGTGGTTCCACGTGCCTGCACAGGTTAGCATCGGTCTATTCCTTCTACACTCACTGGACTACGACGTTTTAAGTCGTTTTCCATCGCGCCATGGTCTTACAACGCAGTGAAATACGTGTAAAGGCTTATAAGGACTGTTATATGGCCTCTTGCCACCTAACAAAGACTCTACACGTAAATCACGTGGTTCCACGAGCCTGCGCAGGTTACCATCGGTCTATTCCTTCCACACTCAATGGACTACAACGTCTGAAGTTATCTTCCATAGCGCCATGGTCTTACAACACAGTAAAATACGTGTAGAGGCCTCTAAAGATTGTTACATGGCCTGTTGCCGCATAATAAAAGCCTCACACCTAAAACACGTGGTTCGACGTGTCTGCGCAGGTTACCATCGGTCTATTCCTTCCACTCTCAATGGACTACGAGATCTCAAGTCGCTTTACAACGCGCCATGGTCTTACAACATAGTGAACTACGTGTACAGGCCTCTAAAGACTGTTATATGACCTTTTACCACCTAATGAAGGCTTTACACGTAAATCACGTGGTTCCACGTACTTCCGCAGGTTAACATCGGTCTATTCCTTCTACACTCAATAGACTACGACGTTTCAAGACATTTTCCATCGCGCCATGGCCTTACAGCACTGTAAACTATGTGTAGAGGCCTCTAAAGACTGTTAGATGGCCTTTTGACGTCTAGTAAAGGCTTTACACGTAAATCACGTGGTTCCACGTGCCTGCGCAGGTTAGCATCGGTCTATTCCTTCTACACTCACTGAACTACGACGTTTTAAGTCGTTTTCTATCGCGCCATGGTCTTACAACGCAGTGAAATACGTGTAAAGGCTTATAAGGACTGTTATATGGCCTTTTGCCGCCTAATAAAGGACTTACACCTAAAACACGTGGTTCGACGTGTCTGCGCAGGTTACCATCGGTCTATTCCTTCCACTCTCAATGGACTACGACGTCTCAAGTCGATTTCCAACGCGCTATGGTCTTACAACATAGTGAACTGCGTGTAGAGGCCTCTAAAGACTGTTATATGGCCCTTTGCCACCTAACAAAGGGTTTACACGTAAATCACGTGTTTCCACGTGCCTGAGCAGGTTAACATCGGTCTATTCCTCCTACACTCAATGGACTACGACGTCTCAAGTCCTTTTCCATCGTCCCATGATCTTACAACGCAGTGAACTACGTTTAGAGGCCTCTAAGGACTGTTATAGGCCCTTTGCCAACTAACAAAGGCCCTACACGTAAATCACGTGGTTCCACTTGCCTGCGCAGGTTAGCATCGGTCTATTCCCTGGACTACGACGTTTCAAGTCGTTTTCCATCGCGCCATGGTTTTACAACGCAGTGAAATACGTGTAAAGGCTTATAAGGACTGTTATATGGCCTTCTGCCGCCTAATAAAGGCCTTACACCTAAAACAAGTGGTTCGACGTGTCTGCGCAGGTTACCATCGGTCTATTCCTTCCACTCTCAATGGACTACGACGTCTTAAGTCGTTTTCCATCGCGCCATGGTCTTACAACGCAGTGAAATACGTGTAAAGGCTTATAAGGACTGTTATATGGCCTTTTGCCGCCTAATAAAGGGTTTACACGTAAATCACGTGGTTCGACGTGTCTGCGCAGGTTACCATCGGTCTATTCCTTCCACTCTCAATGGACTACGATGTTTCAAGTCGCTTTACAACGCGCCATGGTCTTACAACATAGTGAACTACGTGTAGAGGCCTCTAAAGACTGTTATATGGCCCTTTGTCAACTAACAAAGGTCCTACACGTAAATCACGTGGTTCCACGAGCCTGCGCAGGTTACCATCGGTCTATTCCTTCCACTCTCATTGGACTACGACGTTTCAAGTCGCTTTCCATTGCGCCGTGGTCTTACAACACTGTGAACTACGTGTAAAGGCTTCTGAAGACTGTTATGTGACCTTCTGACGCCTAATAAAGGGTTTACACGTAAATCACGTGTTTCCACGTGCCTGAGTAGGTTAACATCGGTCTATTCCTTCTACACTCAATGGACTACAACGTCTGAAGTTATTTTCCATAGCGCCATGGTCTTACAACACAGTAAAATACGTGTAGAGGCCTCTAAAGATTGTTACATGGCCAGTTGCCGCCTAATAAAAGCCTCACACCTAAAACACGTGGTTCGACGTGTCTGCGCAGTTACCATCGGTCTATTCCTTCTACACTAACTGGACTACGACGTTTCAAGTCGTTTTTCATCGCGCCATGGTCTTACAAAGTCTTAAAATACTTGTAAAGGCTTATAAGGACTGTTATATGGCCTTTTGCCGCCTAATAAGGACCTCACACCTAAAACACGTGGTTCGACGTGTCTGCGCAGGTTACCATCGGTCTATTCCTTCCACTCTCAATGGACTACGAGGTCTCAAGTTGCTTTACAACGCGCCATGGTCTCACAACATAGTGAACTACGTGTAGAGGCCTCTAAAGACTGTTATATGGCCCTTTGTCAACTAACAAAGGCCCTACACGTAAATCACGTGGTTCCACGTGCATGCGCAGGTTAGCATCGGTCTATTCCTTCTACACTCATTGGACTGCGACGTCTCAAGTCCTTTTCCGGCGCGCCGTGGTCTTACAGCACAGTAAACTACGTACAGAGACCTCTTAGGGCTGTTATATGACCTTCTACCACCTAATAAAAGCCTCACACCTAAAACACGTGGTTCGACGTGTCTGCGCAGTTACCATCGGTCTATTCCTTCTACACTAACTGGACTACGACGTTTCAAGTCGTTTTCCATCGCGCCATGGTCTTACAAGGCCTTAAAATACTTGTAAAGGCTTATAAGGACTGTTATATGGCCTTTTGCCGCCTAATAAAGACCTCACACCCAAAACACGTGGTTCGACGTGTCTGCGCAGGTTACCAGCGGTCTATTCCTACCACTCTCAATGGACTACGACGTCTTAAGACGCTTTCCATCGCGCCATGGTCTTACAACACAGTGAACTACGTGTAGAGTTCTCTTAGGGCTGTTATATGACCTTTTACCACCTAATAAAAGCCTTACACGTAATACACGTGGTTCCACGTACTTCCGCAGGTTAACATCGGTCTATTCCTTGCTCTCTCAATGGACTGCGACGTCTCAAGTCCTTTTCCGACCCGCCGTGGTCTTACAGCACAGTGAACTACGTATAAAGACCTCTTAGGGCTGTTATATGACCTTCTCCCACCTAATAAAAGCCTTACACGTAAAACATGTGGTTCCATGTGTTAGCCCAGGTAAACATCGGTCTATTCCTTCTACACTCACTGGACTACGACGTTTCAAGTCGTTTTCCATCGCACCATGGTCTTACAACGCAGTGAAATACGTGTAAAGGCCTCTAAGGACTGTTATATGGCCTTTTGCCGCCTAATAAAGGCCTTACACCTAAAACACGTGGTTCGACGTGTCTGTGCATATTACCATCGGTCTATTCCTTCCGCTCTCAACGGACTACGACGTCTCAAGTCGATTTCCAACGCGCCATGGTCTTACAACATAGTGAACTACGTGTAAAGAAAAGACTGTTATATGGCCTTTCGCCACCTAACAAAGGTCCTACACGTAAATCACGTAGTTCCAGGAGCCTGCGCAGGTTACAATCGGTCTATTCCTTCCACTCTCAATGGACTACGACGTCTCAAGTCGATTTCCAACGCGCCATGGTCTTACAACATAGTGAACTACGTGTAAAGGCTTCTGAAGACTGTTATATGACCTTCTGACGCCTAATAAAGGCTTTACACGTAATTAACGTGGTTCGACGTGTCTGCGCAGGTAACCATCGGTTTATTCCTACCACTCTCAATGAACTGCGACGTCTCAAGTCGTTTTCCAGCGCATCTTACAGAACGGTGAACTACGTGTAAAGGCCTCTAAGGACTGTTATATGGCCCTTTACCACCTAACAAAGGCCCTACACGTAAATCACCTGTTCCACGTGCCTACGCAGTTTACCATCGGTCTATTCCTTCCAATCTCAATGGACTACGACGTCTCAAGACGTTTTTCGGAGCGCCGTGGTCTTACAGCACAGTGAACTACATGTAGAGGCATCTTAGGGCTGTTATATGACTTTTTACCTCCTAATAAATGCCTTACACCTAAATCACGTGGTTCCATGTACTTCCGCAGGTTAACATCGGCGTATTCCTCCAGCACTCAATGAACTACGGCGTCTCAAGTCCTTTTCCATCGTGCCATGATCTTACAACGCAGTAAACTACGTGTAAAGGCCTCTAACGACTGTTATATGGCTTCTTTCCTCCTAATGAAGACCTTACATCTAAAATACGTTGTTCGACGTATCTACGCATGTTACCATCGGTCTATTCCATCCACTCTCCATGGACTACGACATCACAAGTCGCTTTCCAACGCGCTATGGTCTTACAACACAGTGAACTATGTGTAGAGGCCTCTAAAGACTGTTTTATAGCCCTTTGCCACCTAATAAAGGCCTTACACCTAAAAAACGTGGTTCGACGTGCCTTAGCAGGTTACCATCGGTCTATTCCTTCCACTCTCAATGGACTACGACGTTTCAAGACATTTTCCATCGCGCCATGGTCTTACAACGCAGTGAAATACGTGTAAAGGCCTCTAAGGACTGTTATATGGCCTTTTGCCGCCTAGTAAAGGCCTTACACGTAATTCACGTGGTTCGACGTGTCTGCGCAGGTAACCATCGGTCTATTCTTACCACTCTCAATGGACTACGACGTCTTAAGACGCTTTCCATCGCGCCATGGTCTTACAACACAGTGAACTACGTGTAGAGTCCTCTTAGGGCTGTTATATGACCTTTTACCACCTAATAAAAGCCTTACACGTAATACACGTGGTTCCACGTACTTCCGCAGGTTAACATCGGTCTATTCCTCCTACACTCAATGGGCTACGACGTCTCTAGTCCTTTTCCATCGTACCATGATAGTAGAACGCATTGAACTATGTGTAGAGGCCTCCAAAGACTGTTATATGGCCCCTTACCACCTAACAAAGGCCCTACACGTACATCACGTGGTTCCACGAACCTACGCAGTTTACCATCGGTCTATTCCTTCCAATCTCAATGGACTACGAGGTCTGAAGTCCTTTTCCGGCGCGCCGTGGTCTTACAGCACAGTGAATTACGCATAGAGACTTCTGAGGGTTGTTACATGACCTTCTACCACCTAATAGAAGCCTTACACCTAAATCACGTGGTTCCATGTACTTCCGCAGGTTAACATCGGCGTATTCCTCCAGCACTCAATGAACTACGGCGTCTCAAGTCCTTTTCCATCGTGCCATGATCTTACAACGCAGTGAACTACGTGTAAAGGCCTCTAACGACTGTTATATGGCTTCTTTCCTCCTAATGAAGACCTTACATCTAAAACACGTTGTTCGACGTGTCTGCGCATTTTACCATCGGTCTATTCCTACCACTTTCAATGGACTACGACGTCTTAAGACGCTTTCCATCGCGCCATGGTCTTACAACACAGTGAACTACGTGTAGAGTTCTCTTAGGGCTGTTATATGACCTTTTACCACCTAATAAAAGCCTTACACGTAATACACGTGGTTCCACGTGCCTGCACAGGTTAGCATCGGTCTATTCCTTCTACACTCACTGGACTACGACGTTTTAAGTCGTTTTCCATCGCGCCATGGTCTTACAACGCAGTGAAATACGTGTAAAGGCTTATAAGGACTGTTATATGGCCTCTTGCCGCCTAATAAAGGCCTTACACCTAAAACACGGGTTCGACGTGTCTGCGCAGGTTACCATCGGTCTATTCCTTCCACTCTCAATGGACTACGACGTCTCAAGTCGATTTCCAACGTGCCATGGTCTTACAACATAGTGAACTACGTGTAGAGGCCTCTAAAGACTGTTATATGGCCCTTTGCCACCTAACAAAGACTCTACACGTAAATCACGTGGTTCCACGAGCCTGCGCAGGTTACCATCGGTCTATTCCTTCCACACTCAATGGACTACAACGTCTGAAGTTATCTTCCATAGCGCCATGGTCTTACAACACAGTAAAATACGTGTAGAGGCCTCTAAAGATTGTTACATGGCCTGTTGCCGCCTAATAAAAGCCTCACACCTAAAACACGTGGTTCGACGTGTCTGCGCAGGTTACCATCGGTCTATTCCTTCCACTCTCAATGGACTACGAGATCTCAAGTCGCTTTACAACGCGCCATGGTCTTACAACATAGTGAACTACGTGTACAGGCCTCTAAAGACTGTTATATGACCTTTTACCACCTAATGAAGGCTTTACACGTAAATCACGTGGTTCCACGTACTTCCGCAGGTTAACATCGGTCTATTCCTTCTACACTCAATAGACTACGACGTTTCAAGACATTTTCCATCGCGCCATGGCCTTACAGCACTGTAAACTATGTGTAGAGGCCTCTAAAGACTGTTAGATGGCCTTTTGACGTCTAGTAAAGGCTTTACACGTAAATCACGTGGTTCCACGTGCCTGCGCAGGTTAGCATCGGTCTATTCCTTCTACACTCACTGAACTACGACGTTTTAAGTCGTTTTCTATCGCGCCATGGTCTTACAACGCAGTGAAATACGTGTAAAGGCTTATAAGGACTGTTATATGGCCTTTTGCCGCCTAATAAAGGACTTACACCTAAAACACGTGGTTCGACGTGTCTGCGCAGGTTACCATCGGTCTATTCCTTCCACTCTCAATGGACTACGACGTCTCAAGTCGATTTCCAACGCGCTATGGTCTTACAACATAGTGAACTGCGTGTAGAGGCCTCTAAAGACTGTTATATGGCCCTTTGCCACCTAACAAAGAGTTTACACGTAAATCACGTGTTTCCACGTGCCTGAGCAGGTTAACATCGGTCTATTCCTCCTACACTCAATGGACTACGACGTCTCAAGTCCTTTTCCATCGTCCCATGATCTTACAACGCAGTGAACTACGTTTAGAGGCCTCTAAGGACTGTTATAGGCCCTTTGCCAACTAACAAAGGCCCTACACGTAAATCACGTGGTTCCACTTGCCTGCGCAGGTTAGCATCGGTCTATTCCCTGGACTACGACGTTTCAAGTCGTTTTCCATCGCGCCATGGTTTTACAACGCAGTGAAATACGTGTAAAGGCTTATAAGGACTGTTATATGGCCTTTTGCCGCCTAATAAAGGCCTTACACCTAAAACAAGTGGTTCGACGTGTCTGCGCAGGTTACCATCGGTCTATTCCTTCCACTCTCAATGGACTACGACGTCTTAAGTCGTTTTCCATCGCGCCATGGTCTTACAACGCAGTGAAATACGTGTAAAGGCTTATAAGGACTGTTATATGGCCTTTTGCCGCCTAATAAAGGGTTTACACGTAAATCACGTGGTTCGACGTGTCTGCGCAGGTTACCATCGGTCTATTCCTTCCACTCTCAATGGACTACGATGTTTCAAGTCGCTTTACAACGCGCCATGGTCTTACAACATAGTGAACTACGTGTAGAGGCCTCTAAAGACTGTTATATGGCCCTTTGTCAACTAACAAAGGTCCTACACGTAAATCACGTGGTTCCACGAGCCTGCGCAGGTTACCATCGGTCTATTCCTTCCACTCTCATTGGACTAAGACGTTTCAAGTCGCTTTCCATTGCGCCGTGGTCTTACAACACTGTGAACTACGTGTAAAGGCTTCTGAAGACTGTTATGTGACCTTCTGACGCCTAATAAAGGGTTTACACGTAAATCACGTGTTTCCACGTGCCTGAGTAGGTTAACATCGGTCTATTCCTTCTACACTCAATGGACTACAACGTCTGAAGTTATTTTCCATAGCGCCATGGTCTTACAACACAGTAAAATACGTGTAGAGGCCTCTAAAGATTGTTACATGGCCAGTTGCCGCCTAATAAAAGCCTCACACCTAAAACACGTGGTTCGACGTGTCTGCGCAGTTACCATCGGTCTATTCCTTCTACACTAACTGGACTACGACGTTTCAAGTCGTTTTCCATCGCGCCATGGTCTTACAAAGTCTTAAAATACTTGTAAAGGCTTATAAGGACTGTTATATGGCCTTTTGCCGCCTAATAAAGACCTCACACCTAAAACACGTGGTTCGACGTGTCTGCGCAGGTTACCATCGGTCTATTCCTTCCACTCTCAATGGACTACGAGGTCTCAAGTTGCTTTACAACGCGCCATGGTCTCACAACATAGTGAACTACGTGTAGAGGCCTCTAAAGACTGTTATATGGCCCTTTGTCAACTAACAAAGGCCCTACACGTAAATCACGTGGTTCCACGTGCATGCGCAGGTTAGCATCTGTCTATTCCTTCTACACTCATTGGACTGCGACGTCTCAAGTCCTTTTCCGGCGCGCCGTGGTCTTACAGCACAGTAAACTACGTACAGAGACCTCTTAGGGCTGTTATATGACCTTCTACCACCTAATAAAAGCCTCACACCTAAAACACGTGGTTCGACGTGTCTGCGCAGTTACCATCGGTCTATTCCTTCTACACTAACTGGACTACGACGTTTCAAGTCGTTTTCCATCGCGCCATGGTCTTACAAGGCCTTAAAATACTTGTAAAGGCTTATAAGGACTGTTATATGGCCTTTTGCCGCCTAATAAAGACCTCACACCCAAAACACGTGGTTCGACGTGTCTGCGCAGGTTACCATCGGTCTATTCCTTCCACTCTCAATGGACTACGACGTCTTAAGTCGATTTCCAACGCGCCATGCTCTTACAACATAGTGAACTACGTGTAGAGGACTGTAAAGACTGTTATATGGCCCTTTGCCAACTAACAAAGACCCTACACGTAAATCACGTGGTTCCACGTGCCTGCGTAGGTTAGCATCGGTCTATTCCTTCTACACTCACTGGACTACGACGTTTCAAGTCGTTTTCCATCGCGCCATGGTCTTACAACGCAGTGAAATACGTGTAAAGGCTTATAAGGACTGTTATATGGCCTTTTGCCGCCTAATAAAGGCCTTACACCTAAAACACGTGGTTTGACGCGTCTTAGCAGGTTACCATCGGTCTATTCCTTCCACTCTCAATGGACTACGACGTTTCAAGTCGCTTTCCATTGCGCCATTGTCTTACAACACTGTGAACTACGTGTAAAGGCTTCTGAAGACTGTTATGTGACCTTCTGACGCCTAATAAAGGGTTTACACGTAAATCACGTGTTTCCACGTGCCTGAGTAGGTTAACATCGGTCTATTCCTTCTACACTCAATGGACTACAACGTCTGAAGTTATTTTCCATAGCGCCATGGTCTTACAACACAGTAAAATACGTGTAGAGGCCTCTAAAGATTGTTACATGGCCTGTTGCCGCCTAATAAAAGCCTCACACCTAAAACACGTGGTTCGACGTGTCTGCGCAGTTACCATCGGTCTATTCCTTCTACACTAACTGGACTACGACGTTTCAAGTCGTTTTCCATCGCGCCATGGTCTTACAAGGCCTTGAAATACTTGTAAAGGCTTATAAGGACTGTTATATGGCCTTTTGCCGCCTAATAAAGACCTCACACCTAAAACACGTGGTTCGACGTGTCTGCACAGGTTACCATCGGTCTATTCCTTCCACTCTCAATGGACTACGAGGTCTCAAGTTGCTTTACAACGCGCCATGGTCTCACAACATAGTGAACTACGTATAGAGACCTCTTAGGGCTGTTATATGACCTTCTACCACCTAATAAAAGCCTTACACGTAAATCACGTGCATCCACGTACTTCCGCAGGTTAACATCTGTCTATTCCTCCTACACTTAATGGACTACGACATCTCAAGTCCTTTTTCATCGTGCCAAGATCTTACAAGGCAGTGAACTCTCCGTGTAAAGGCCTCTAAAGATTGTTATAAGGCCTGTTGCCGCCTAATAAAGGCTTTACACGTAATTCACGTGCTTCGACGTGTCTGCGCAGGTAACCATCGGTCTATTCCTACCACTCTCAATGAAATACGACGTGTCAAGTCGTTTTCCGGCGCGCCATGGTCTCACAACACAGTGAACTACCTGTAGAGGCCTTTAAGGCCTGGTATATGACCTTTTACCACTTAAAAAAAGCCTTACACGTAAAACATGTGGTTCCATGTGTTAGCCCAGGTAAACATCGGTCTATTCCTACCACTCTCAATGGACTACGACGTTTCAAGTCGCTTTCCATTGCGCCGTGGTCTTACAACACTGTGAACTACGTGTAAAGGCTTCTGAAGACTGTTATGTGACCTTCTGTCGCCTAATAAAGGGTTTACACGTAAATCACGTGGTTCGACGTGTCTGCGCAGGTTACCATCGGTCTATTCCTTCCACTCTCAATGGACTACGAGGTCTCAAGTCGCTTTACAACGCGCCATGGTCTTACAACATAGTGAACTACGTGTAGAGGCCTCTAAAGACTGTTATATGGCCCTTTGTCAACTAACAAAGGTCCTACACGTAAATCACGTGGTTCCACGAGCCTGCGCAGGTTACCATCGGTCTATTCCTTCCACTCTCATTGGACTACGACGTTTCAAGTCGCTTTCCATTGCGCCGTGGTCTTACAACACTGTGAACTACGTGTAAAGGCTTCTGAAGACTGTTATGTGACCTTCTGACGCCTAATAAAGGGTTTACACGTAAATCACGTGTTTCCACGTGCCTGCGCAGGTTACCATCGGTCTATTCCTTCCACTCTCAATGGACTACGAGGTCTCAAGTTGCTCTACAACGCGCCATGGTCTCACAACATAGTGAACTACGTGTAGAGGCCTCTAAAGACTGTTATATGGCCCTTTGTCAACTAACAAAGGCCCTACACGTAAATCACGTGGTTCCACGTGCCTGCGCAGGTTAGCATCGGTCTATTCCTTCTACACTCATTGGACTGCGACGTCTCAAGTCCTTTTCCGGCGCGCCGTGGTCTTACAGCACAGTAAACTACGTATAGAGACCTCTTAGGGCTGTTATATGACCTTCTACCACCTAATAAAAGCCTTACACGTAAATCACGTGCTTCCACGTACTTCCGCAGGTTAACATCTGTCTATTCCTCCTACACTTAAAGGACTACGACATCTCAAGTCCTTTTTCATCGTGCCAAGATCTTACAAGGCAGTGAACTCTCCGTGTAAAGGCCTCTAAAGATTGTTATAAGGCCTGTTGCCGCCTAATAAAGGCTTTACACGTAATTCACGTGCTTCGACGTGTCTGCGCAGGTAACCATCGGTCTATTCCTACCACTCTCAATGAAATACGACGTGTCAAGTCGTTTTCCGGCGCGCCATGGTCTCACAACACAGTGAACTGTAGAGGCCTCTAAGGCCTGGTATATGACCTTTTACCACTTAAAAAAAGCCTTACACGTAAAACATGTGGTTCCATGTGTTAGCCCAGGTAAACATCGGTCTATTCCTTCTACACTAACTGGACTACGACGTTTCAAGTCGTTTTCCATCGCGCCATGGTCTTACAAGGCCTTAAAATACTTGTAAAGGCTTATAAAGACTGTTATATGGCCTTTTGCCGCCTAATAAAGACCTCACACCTAAAACATGTGGTTCCATGTGTTAGCCCAGGTAAACATCGGTCTATTCCTTCCACTCTCAATGGACTACGACGTTTCAAGTCGCTTTCCATTGCGCCGTGGTCTTACAACACTGTGAACTACGTGTAAAGGCTTCTGAAGACTGTTATGTGACCTTCTGACGCTTAATAAAGGGTTTACACGTAAATCACGTGTTTCCACGTGTCTGCGCAGGTTACCATCGGTCTATTCCTTCCACTCTCAATGGACTACGAGGTCTCAAGTTGCTCTACAACGCGCCATGGTCTCACAACATAGTGAACTACGTGTAGAGGCCTCTAAAGACTGTTATATGGCCCTTTGTCAACTAACAAAGGCCCTACACGTAAATCACGTGGTTCCACGTGCCTGCGCAGGTTAGCATCGGTCTATTCCTTCTACACTCATTGGACTGCGACGTCTCAAGTCCTTTTCCGGCGCGCCGTGGTCTTACAGCACAGTAAACTACGTATAGAGACCTCTTAGGGCTGTTATATGACCTTCTACCACCTAATAAAAGCCTTACACGTAAATCACGTGCTTCCACGTACTTCCGCAGGTTAACATCTGTCTATTCCTCCTACACTTAAAGGACTACGACATCTCAAGTCCTTTTTCATCGTGCCAAGATCTTACAAGGCAGTGAACTCTCCGTGTAAAGGCCTCTAAAGATTGTTATAAGGCCTGTTGCCGCCTAATAAAGGCTTTACACGTAATTCACGTGCTTCGACGTGTCTGCGCAGGTAACCATCGGTCTATTCCTACCACTCTCAATGAAATACGACGTGTCAAGTCGTTTTCCGGCGCGCCATGGTCTCACAACACAGTGAACTGTAGAGGCCTCTAAGGCCTGGTATATGACCTTTTACCACTTAAAAAAAGCCTTACACGTAAAACATGTGGTTCCATGTGTTAGCCCAGGTAAACATCGGTCTATTCCTTCTACACTAACTGGACTACGACGTTTCAAGTCGTTTTCCATCGCGCCATGGTCTTACAAGGCCTTAAAATACTTGTAAAGGCTTATAAGGACTGTTATATGGCCTTTTGCCGCCTAATAAAGACCTCACACCTAAAACATGTGGTTCCATGTGTTAGCCCAGGTAAACATCGGTCTATTCCTTCCACTCTCAATGGACTACGACGTTTCAAGTCGCTTTCCATTGCGCCGTGGTCTTACAACACTGTGAACTACGTGTAAAGGCTTCTGAAGACTGTTATATGGCCTTCTGTCGCCTAATAAAGGGTTTACACGTAAATCACGTGGTTCGACGTGTCTGCGCAGGTTACCATCGGTCTATTCCTTCCACTCTCAATGGACTACGAGGTCTCAAGTCGCTTTACAACGCGCCATGGTCTTACAACATAGTGAACTACGTGTAGAGGCCTCTAAAGACTGTTATATGGCCCTTTGTCAACTAACAAAGGCCCTACACGTAAATCACGTGGTTCCACGTGCCTGCGCAGGTTAGCATCGGTCTATTCCTTCTACACTCATTGGACTGCGACGTCTCAAGTCCTTTTCCGGCGCGCCGTGGTCTTACAGCACAGTAAACTACGTATAGAGACCTCTTAGGGCTGTTATATGACCTTCTACCACCTAATAAAAGCCTCACACCTAAAACACGTGGTTCGACGTGTCTGCGCAGTTACCATCGGTCTATTCCTTCTGCACTAACTGGACTACGACGTTTCAAGTCGTTTTCCATCGCGCCATGGTCTTACAAGGCCTTAAAATACTTGTAAAGGCTTATAAGGACTGTTATATGGCCTTTTGCCGCCTAATAAAGACCTCACACCTAAAACACGTGGTTCGACGTGTCTGCGCAGGTTACCATCGGTCTATTCCTTCCACTCTCAATGGACTACGACGTCTTAAGTCGATTTCCAACGCGCCATGCTCTTACAACATAGTGAACTACGTGTAGAGGCATCTAAAGACTGTTATATGGCCCTTTGCCAACTAACAAAGACCCTACACGTAAATCACGTGGTTCCACGTGCCTGCGTAGGTTAGCATCGGTCTATTCCTTCTACACTCACTGGACTACGACGTTTCAAGTCGTTTTCCATCGCGCCATGGTCTTACAACGCAGTGAAATACGTGTAAAGGCTTATAAGGACTGTTATATGGCCCTTTGCCGCCTAATAAAGGCCTTACACCTAAAACACGTGGTTTGACGCGTCTTAGCAGGTTACCATCGGTCTATTCCTTCCAATCTCTATGGACTACGACGTTTCAAGTCGCTTTCCATTGCGCCATTGTCTTACAACACTGTGAACTACGTGTAAAGGCTTCTGAAGACTGTTATGTAACCTTCTGACGCCTAATAAAGGGTTTACACGTAAATCACGTGTTTCCACGTGCCTGAGTAGGTTAACATCGGTCTATTCCTTCTACACTCAATGGACTACAACGTCTGAAGTTATTTTCCATAGCGCCATGGTCTTACAACACAGTAAAATACGTGTAGAGGCCTCTAAAGATTGTTACATGGCCTGTTGCCGCCTAATAAAAGCCTCACACCTAAAACACGTGGTTCGACGTGTCTGCGCAGTTACCATCGGTCTATTCCTTCTACACTAACTGGACTACGACGTTTCAAGTCGTTTTCCATCGCGCCATGGTCTTACAAGGCCTTAAAATACTTGTAAAGGCTTATAAGGACTGTTATATGGCCTTTTGCCGCCTAATAAAGACCTCACACCTAAAACACGTGGTTCGACGTGTCTGCGCAGGTTACCAGCGGTCTATTCCTTCCACTCTCAATGGACTACGACGTCTTAAGTCGATTTCCAACGCGCCATGGTCTCACAACATAGTGAACTACGTGTAGAGGCCTCTAAAGACTGTTATATGGCCCTTTGCCAACTAACAAAGACCCTACACGTAAATCACGTGGTTCCACGTGCCTGCGTAGGTTAGCATCGGTCTATTCCTTCTACACTCATTGGACTGCGACGTCTCAAGTCCTTTTCCGGCGCGCCGTGGTCTTACAGCTCAGTAAACTACGTATAGAGACCTCTTAGGGCTGTTATATGACCTTCTACCACCTAATAAAAGCCTTACACGTAAATCACGTGCTTCCACGTACTTCCGCAGGTTAACATCTGTCTATTCCTCCTACACTTAATGGACTACGACATCTCAAGTCCTTTTTCATCGTGCCAAGATCTTACAAGGCAGTGAACTCTCCGTGTAAAGGCCTCTAAAGATTGTTATAAGGCCTGTTGCCGCCTAATAAAGGCCACTTAAAAAAAGCCTTACACGTAAAACATGTGGTTCCATGTGTTAGCCCAGGTAAACATCGGTCTATTCCTTCCACTCTCAATGGACTACGACGTTTCAAGTCGCTTTCCATTGCGCCGTGGTCTTACAACACTGTGAACTACGTGTAAAGGCTTCTGAAGACTGTTATGTGAACTTCTGTCGCCTAATAAAGGGTTTACACGTAAATCACGTGGTTCGACGTGTCTGCGCAGGTTACCATCGGTCTATTCCTTCCACTCTCAATGGACTACGAGGTCTCAGGTCGCTCTACAACGCGCCATGGTCTTACAACATAGTGAACTACGTGTAGAGGCCTCTAAAGACTGTTATATGGCCCTTTGTCAACTAACAAAGGTCCTACACGTAAATCACGTGGTTCCACGAGCCTGCGCAGGTTACCATCGGTCTATTCCTTCCACTCTCATTGGACTACGACGTTTCAAGTCGCTTTCCATTGCGCCGTGGTCTTACAACACTGTGAACTACGTGTAAAGGCTTCTGAAGACTGTTATGTGACCTTCTGACGCCTAATAAAGGGTTTACACGTAAATCACGTGTTTCCACGTGCCTGAGTAGGTTAACATCGGTCTATTCCTTCTACACTCAATGGACTACAACGTCTGAAGTTATTTTCCATAGCGCCATGGTCTTTCAACACAGTAAAATACGTGTAGAGGCCTCTAAAGATTGTTACATGGCCTGTTGCCGCCTAATAAAAGCCTCACACCTAAAACACGTGGTTCGACGTGTCTGCGCAGTTACCATCGGTCTATTCCTTCTACACTAACTGGACTACGACGTTTCAAGTCGTTTTCCATCGCGCCATGGTCTTACAAGGCCTTAAAATACTTGTAAAGGCTTATAAGGACTGTTATATGGCCTTTTGCCGCCTAATAAAGACCTCACACCTAAAACACGTGGTTCGACGTGTCTGCGCAGGTTACCATCGGTCTATTCCTTCCACTCTCAATGGACTACGAGGTCTCAAGTTGCTTTACAACGCGCCATGGTCTCACAACATAGTGAACTACGTGTAGAGGCCTCTAAAGACTGTTATATGGCCCTTTGTCAACTAACAAAGGCCCTACACGTAAATCACGTGGTTCCACGTGCCTGCGCAGGTTAGCATCGGTCTATTCCTTCTACACTCATTGGACTGCGACGTCTCAAGTCCTTTTCCGGCGCGCCGTGGTCTTACAGCACAGTAAACTACGTATAGAGACCTCTTAGGGCTGTTATATGACCTTCTACCACCTAATAAAAGCCTTACACGTAAATCACGTGCTTCCACGTACTTCCGCAGGTTAACATCTGTCTATTCCTCCTACACTTAATGGACTACGACATCTCAAGTCCTTTTTCATCGTGCCAAGATCTTACAAGGCAGTGAACTCTCCGTGTAAAGGCCTCTAAAGATTGTTATAAGGCCTGTTGCCGCCTAATAAAGGCTTTACACGTAATTCACGTGCTTCGACGTGTCTGCGCAGGTAACCATCGGTCTATTCCTACCACTCTCAATGAAATACGACGTGTCAAGTCGTTTTCCGGCGCGCCATGGTCTCACAACACAGTGAACTACCTGTAGAGGCCTCTAAGGCCTGGTATATGACCTTTTACCACTTAAAAAAAGCCTTACACGTAAAACATGTGGTTCCATGTGTTAGCCCAGGTAAACATCGGTCTATTCCTTCCACTCTCAATGGACTACGACGTTTCAAGTCGCTTTCCATTGCGCCGTGGTCTTACAACACTGTGAACTACGTGTAAAGGCTTCTGAAGACTGTTATGTGACCTTCTGTCGCCTAATAAAGGGTTTACACGTAAATCACGTGGTTCGACGTGTCTGCGCAGGTTACCATCGGTCTATTCCTTCCACTCTCAATGGACTACGACGTCTTAAGTCGATTTCCAACGCGCCATGCTCTTACAACATAGTGAACTACGTGTAGAGGCATCTAAAGACTGTTATATGGCCCTTTGCCAACTAACAAAGACCCTACACGTAAATCACGTGGTTCCACGTGCCTGCGTAGGTTAGCATCGGTCTATTCCTTCTACACTCACTGGACTACGACGTTTCAAGTCGTTTTCCATCGCGCCATGGTCTTACAACGCAGTGAAATACGTGTAAAGGCTTATAAGGACTGTTATATGGCCCTTTGCCGCCTAATAAAGGCCTTACACCTAAAACACGTGGTTTGACGCGTCTTAGCAGGTTACCATCGGTCTATTCCTTCCAATCTCTATGGACTACGACGTTTCAAGTCGCTTTCCATTGCGCCATTGTCTTACAACACTGTGAACTACGTGTAAAGGCTTCTGAAGACTGTTATGTAACCTTCTGACGCCTAATAAAGGGTTTACACGTAAATCACGTGTTTCCACGTGCCTGAGTAGGTTAACATCGGTCTATTCCTTCTACACTCAATGGACTACAACGTCGGAAGTTATTTTCCATAGCGCCATGGTCTTACAACACAGTAAAATACGTGTAGAGGCCTCTAAAGATTGTTACATGGCCTGTTGCCGCCTAATAAAAGCCTCACACCTAAAACACGTGGTTCGACGTGTCTGCGCAGTTACCATCGGTCTATTCCTTCTACACTAACTGGACTACGACGTTTCAAGTCGTTTTCCATCGCGCCATGGTCTTACAAGGCCTTAAAATACTTGTAAAGGCTTATAAGGACTGTTATATGGCCTTTTGCCGCCTAATAAAGACCTCACACCTAAAACACGTGGTTCGACGTGTCTGCGCAGGTTACCAGCGGTCTATTCCTTCCACTCTCAATGGACTACGACGTCTTAAGTCGATTTCCAACGCGCCATGGTCTCACAACATAGTGAACTACGTGTAGAGGCCTCTAAAGACTGTTATATGGCCCTTTGCCAACTAACAAAGACCCTACACGTAAATCACGTGGTTCCACGTGCCTGCGTAGGTTAGCATCGGTCTATTCCTTCTACACTCATTGGACTGCGACGTCTCAAGTCCTTTTCCGGCGCGCCGTGGTCTTACAGCACAGTAAACTACGTATAGAGACCTCTTAGGGCTGTTATATGACCTTCTACCACCTAATAAAAGCCTTACACGTAAATCACGTGCTTCCACGTACTTCCGCAGGTTAACATCTGTCTATTCCTCCTACACTTAATGGACTACGACATCTCAAGTCCTTTTTCATCGTGCCAAGATCTTACAAGGCAGTGAACTCTCCGTGTAAAGGCCTCTAAAGATTGTTATAAGGCCTGTTGCCGCCTAATAAAGGCCACTTAAAAAAAGCCTTACACGTAAAACATGTGGTTCCATGTGTTAGCCCAGGTAAACATCGGTCTATTCCTTCCACTCTCAATGGACTACGACGTTTCAAGTCGCTTTCCATTGCGCCGTGGTCTTACAACACTGTGAACTACGTGTAAAGGCTTCTGAAGACTGTTATGTGAACTTCTGTCGCCTAATAAAGGGTTTACACGTAAATCACGTGGTTCGACGTGTCTGCGCAGGTTACCATCGGTCTATTCCTTCCACTCTCAATGGACTACGAGGTCTCAGGTCGCTCTACAACGCGCCATGGTCTTACAACATAGTGAACTACGTGTAGAGGCCTCTAAAGACTGTTATATGGCCCTTTGTCAACTAACAAAGGTCCTACACGTAAATCACGTGGTTCCACGAGCCTGCGCAGGTTACCATCGGTCTATTCCTTCCACTCTCATTGGACTACGACGTTTCAAGTCGCTTTCCATTGCGCCGTGGTCTTACAACACTGTGAACTACGTGTAAAGGCTTCTGAAGACTGTTATGTGACCTTCTGACGCCTAATAAAGGGTTTACACGTAAATCACGTGTTTCCACGTGCCTGAGTAGGTTAACATCGGTCTATTCCTTCTACACTCAATGGACTACAACGTCTGAAGTTATTTTCCATAGCGCCATGGTCTTTCAACACAGTAAAATACGTGTAGAGGCCTCTAAAGATTGTTACATGGCCTGTTGCCGCCTAATAAAAGCCTCACACCTAAAACACGTGGTTCGACGTGTCTGCGCAGTTACCATCGGTCTATTCCTTCTACACTAACTGGACTACGACGTTTCAAGTCGTTTTCCATCGCGCCATGGTCTTACAAGGCCTTAAAATACTTGTAAAGGCTTATAAGGACTGTTATATGGCCTTTTGCCGCCTAATAAAGACCTCACACCTAAAACACGTGGTTCGACGTGTCTGCGCAGGTTACCATCGGTCTATTCCTTCCACTCTCAATGGACTACGAGGTCTCAAGTTGCTTTACAACGCGCCATGGTCTCACAACATAGTGAACTACGTGTAGAGGCCTCTAAAGACTGTTATATGGCCCTTTGTCAACTAACAAAGGCCCTACACGTAAATCACGTGGTTCCACGTGCCTGCGCAGGTTAGCATCGGTCTATTCCTTCTACACTCATTGGACTGCGACGTCTCAAGTCCTTTTCCGGCGCGCCGTGGTCTTACAGCACAGTAAACTACGTATAGAGACCTCTTAGGGCTGTTATATGACCTTCTACCACCTAATAAAAGCCTTACACGTAAATCACGTGCTTCCACGTACTTCCGCAGGTTAACATCTGTCTATTCCTCCTACACTTAATGGACTACGACATCTCAAGTCCTTTTTCATCGTGCCAAGATCTTACAAGGCAGTGAACTCTCCGTGTAAAGGCCTCTAAAGATTGTTATAAGGCCTGTTGCCGCCTAATAAAGGCTTTACACGTAATTCACGTGCTTCGACGTGTCTGCGCAGGTAACCATCGGTCTATTCCTACCACTCTCAATGAAATACGACGTGTCAAGTCGTTTTCCGGCGCGCCATGGTCTCACAACACAGTGAACTACCTGTAGAGGCCTCTAAGGCCTGGTATATGACCTTTTACCACTTAAAAAAAGCCTTACACGTAAAACATGTGGTTCCATGTGTTAGCCCAGGTAAACATCGGTCTATTCCTTCCACTCTCAATGGACTACGACGTTTCAAGTCGCTTTCCATTGCGCCGTGGTCTTACAACACTGTGAACTACGTGTAAAGGCTTCTGAAGACTGTTATGTGACCTTCTGTCGCCTAATAAAGGGTTTACACGTAAATCACGTGGTTCGACGTGTCTGCGCAGGTTACCATCGGTCTATTCCTTCCAATCTCAATGGACTACGAGGTCTCAAGTCGCTTTACAACGCCCACGGTCTTACAACATAGTGAACTACGTGTAGAGGCCTCTAAAGACTGTTATATGGCCCTTTGTCAACTAACAAAGGTCCTACACGTAAATCACGTGGTTCCACGAGCCTGCGCAGGTTACCATCGGTCTATTCCTTCTACACTCAATGGACTACGACGTTTGAAGTTATTTTCCATAGCGCCGTGGTCTTACAACACAGTAAAATACGTGTAGAGGCCTCTAAAGATTGTTACATGGCCTGTTGTCGCCTAATAAAGGCTTTACACGTAATTCACGTGGTTCGACGTGTCTGCGCAGGTTACCATCGGTCTATTCCTACCACTTTCAATGGACTACGACGTTTCAAGTCATTTTCCATCGCGGCATGGTCTTACAACGCAGTGAAATACGTGTAAAGGCTTATAAGGACTGTTATATGGCCTTTTGCCGCCTAATAAAGGCCTTACACCTAAAACACGTGGTTTGACGTGTCTGCGCAGGTTACCATCGGTCTATTCCTACCACTTTCAATGGACTACGACGTCTTAAGTCGATTTCCAACGCGCCATGGTCTTACAACGCAGTGAAATACGTGTAAAGGCTTATAAGGACTGTTATATGGCCTCTTGCCGCCTAATAAAGGCCTTACACCTAAAACACGTGGTTCGACGTGTCTGCGCAGGTTACCATCGGTCTATTCCTTCTACACTCATTGGACTACGACGTTTCAAGTCGTTTTCCATCGCGCCATGGTCTTACAACACTGTGAACTACGTGTAAAGGCTTCTGTACACTGTTATATGACCTTCTGACGCATAATAAAGGCTTTACACGTAAATCACGTGTTTACACGTGCCTGAGCAGGTTAACTTCGGTCTATTCCTTCTACACTCAATGGACTACGACGTCTCAAGTCCTTTTCCATCGTCCCATGATCTTACAACGCAGTGAACTACGTATAGAGGCCTCTAAGGGCTGCTATATGACCTTTTACCACCTAATAAAAGCCTTACACGCAAATCACGTGGTTCCACGTTCTTCCACAGGTTAACATCGGTCTATTCCTCCTACACTCAATGGACTACAACGTCTGAAGTTATTTTCCATAGCGCCATGGTCTTACAACACAGTAAAATACGTGTAGAGGCCTCTAAAGATTGTTACATGGCCTGTTGCCGCCTAATAAAAGCCTCACACCTAAAACACGTGGTTCGACGTGTCTGCGCAGGTTACCATCGGTCTATTCCTTCTACACTAACTGGACTACGACGTTTCAAGTCGTTTTCCATCGCGCCATGGTCTTACAAGGCCTTGAAATACTTGTAAAGGCCTCTAAGGACTGTTATATGACCTTTTGCCGCCTAATAAAGACCTCACACCTAAAACACGCGGTTCGACGTGTCTGCGCAGGTTACCATCGGTCTATTCCTTCCACTCTCAATGGACTACGAGGTCTCAAGTTGCTTTACAACGCGCCATGGTCTCACAACATAGTGAACTACGTGTAGAGGCCTCTAAAGACTGTTATATGGCCCTTTGTCAACTAACAAAGGCCCTACACGTAAATCACGTGGTTCCACGTGCCTGCGCAGGTTAACATCTGTCTATTCCTCCTACACTTAATGGACTACGACATCTCAAGTCCTTTTTCATCGTGCCAAGATCTTACAAGGCAGTGAACTCTCCGTGTAAAGGCCTCTAAAGATTGTTATAAGGCCTGTTGCCGCCTAATAAAGGCTTTACACGTAATTCACGTGCTTCGACGTGTCTGCGCAGGTAACCATCGGTCTATTCCTACCACTCTCAATGAAATACGACGTGTCAAGTCGTTTTCCGGCGCGCCATGGTCTCACAACACAGTGAACTACCTGTAGAGGCCTCTAAGGCCTGGTATATGACCTTTTACCACTTAAAAAAAGCCTTACACGTAAAACATGTGGTTCCATGTGTTAGCCCAGGTAAACATCGGTCTATTCCTTCCACTCTCAATGGACTACGACATTTCAAGTCGCTTTCCATTGCGCCGTGGTCTTACAACACTGTGAACTACGTGTAAAGGCTTCTGAAGACTGTTATGTGACCTTCTGTCGCCTAATAAAGGGTTTACACGTAAATCACGTGGTTCGACGTGTCTGCGCAGGTTACCATCGGTCTATTCCTTCCACTCTCAATGGACTACGAGGTCTCAAGTCGCTTTACAACGCGCCATGGTCTTACAACATAGTGAACTACGTGTAGAGGCCTCTAAAGACTGTTATATGGCCCTTTGTCAACTAACAAAGGTCCTACACGTAAATCACGTGGTTCCACGTGCCTGCGCAGGTTAGCATCGGTCTATTCCTTCTACACTCACTGGACTATTATAAAGACTGTTATATGGCCCTTTGCCACCTAACAAAGGTCCTACACGTAAATCACGTGGTTCAACGAGCCTGCGCAGGTTAGCATCGGTCTATTCCTTCCACTCTCAATGGACTACGACGTTTCAAGTCGCTTTCCATTGCACCGTGGTCTTACACCATTGTGAACTACGTGTAAAGGCTTCTGAAGACTGTTATGTGACCTTCTGACGCCTAATAAAAAGTTTACACGTAAATCACGTGTTTCCACGTGCCTGAGCAGGTTAACATCGGTCTATTCCTTCTACACTCAATGAACTACGACGTCTGAAGTTATTTTCCATAGCGCCGTGGTCTTACAACACAGTAAAATACGTGTAGAGGCCTCTAAAGATTGTTACATGGCCTGTTGTCGCCTAATAAAGGCTTTACACGTAATTCACGTGGTTCGACGTGTCTGCGCAGGTTACCATCGGTCTATTCCTACCACTTTCAATGGACTACGACGTCTCAAGTCGGTTTCCAACGCGCCATGGTCTTACAACATAGTGAACTACGTGTAAAGGCTTATAAGGACTGTTATATGGCCTCTTGCCGCCAAATAAAGGCCTTACACCTAAAACACGTGGTTCCACGTGCCTGCGCAGGTTACCATCGGTCTATTCCTTCTACACTCATTGGACTACGACGTTTCAAGTCGTTTTCCATCGCGCCATGGTCTTACAACACTGTGAACTACGTGTAAAGGCTTCTGTACACTGTTATATGACCTTCTGACGCATAATAAAGGATTTACACGTAAATCACGTGTTTACACGTGCCTGAGCAGGTTAACTTCGATCTATTCCTTCTACACTCAATGGACAACGACGTCTCAAGTCCTTTTCCATCGTCCCATGATCTTACAACGCAGTGAACTACGTATAGAGGCCTCTAAGGGCTGCTATATGACCTTTTACCACCTAATAAAAGCCTTACACGTAAATCACGTGGTTCCACGTACTTCCACAGGTTAACATCGGTCTATTCCTCCTACACTCAAAGGACTACGACGTTTCAAGTCGTTTTCCATCGCGCCATGGTCTTACAACGCAGTGAAATACGTGTAAAGGCTTCTGAAGACTGTTATGTGACCTTCTGACGCCTAATGAAGGGTTTACACGTAAATCACGTGGTTCCACGTGCCTGCGCAGGTTAGCATCGGTCTATTCCTTCTACACTCATTGGACTACGACGTCTCAAGTCCTTTTCCGGCGCGCCGTGGTCTTACAGCACAGTAAACTACGAAAAGAGACCTCTTAGAGCTGTTATATGACCTTCTACCACCTAATAAAAGCCTTACACGTAAATCACGTGCTTCCACGTACTTTCGCAGGTTAACATCTGTCTATTCCTTCTACACTCAATGAACTACGACGTCTCAAGTCGATTTCCAACGCGCCATGGTCTTACAACGCAGTGAAATACGTGTAAAGGCTTATAAGGACTGTTATATGGCCTCTTGCCGCCAAATAAAGGCCTTACACCTAAAACACGTGGTTCGACGTGTCTGCGCAGGTTACCATCGGTCTATTCCTTCTACACTCATTGGACTACGACGTTTCAAGTCGTTTTCCATCGCGCCATGGTCTTACAACACTGTGAACTACGTGTAAAGGCTTCTGTACACTGTTATATGACCTTCTGACGCATAATAAAGGATTTACACGTAAATCACGTGTTTACACGTGCCTGAGCAGGTTAACTTCGATCTATTCCTTCTACACTCAATGGACTACGACGTCTCAAGTCCTTTTCCATCGTCCCATGATCTTACAACGCAGTGAACTAGTATAGAGGCCTCTAAGGGCTGCTATATGACCTTTTACCACCTAATAAAAGCCTTACACGTAAATCACGTGGTTCCACGTACTTCCACAGGTTAACATCAGTCTATTCCTCCTACACTCAAAGGACTACGACGTTTCAAGTCGTTTTCCATCGCGCCATGGTCTTACAACGCAGTGAAATACGTGTAAAGGCTTCTGAAGACTGTTATGTGACCTTCTGACGCCTAATGAAGGGTTTACACGTAAATCACGTGGTTCCACGTGCCTGCGCAGGTTAGCATCGGTCTATTCCTTCTACACTCATTGGACTACGACGTCTCAAGTCCTTTTCCGGCGCGCCGTGGTCTTACAGCACAGTAAACTACGTATAGAGACCTCTTAGAGCTGTTATATGACCTTCTACCACCTAATAAAAGCCTTACACGTAAATCACGTGCTTCCACGTACTTTCGCAGGTTAACATCTGTCTATTCCTTCTACACTTACTGGACTATTATAAAGACTGTTATATGGCTCTTTGCCACCTAACAAAGGTCCTACACGTAAATCACGTGGTTCCACGAGCCTGCGCAGGTTACCATCGGTCTATTCCTTCCACTCTCAATGGACTACGACGTTTCAAGTCGCTTTCCATTGCGCCGTGGTCTTACAACACTGTGAACTACGTGTAAAGGCTTCTGAAGACTGTTATGTGACCTTCTGTCGCCTAATAAAGGGTTTACACGTAAATCACGTGGTTCGACGTGTCTGCGCAGGTTACCATCGGTCTCTTCCTTCCACTCTCAATGGACTACGAGGTCTCAAGTCGCTTTACAACGCGCCATGGTCTTACAACATAGTGAACTACGTGTAGAGGCCTCTAAAGACTGTTATATGGCCCTTTGTCAACTAACAAAGGTCCTACACGTAAATCACGTGGTTCCACGTGCCTGCGCAGGTTAGCATCGGTCTATTCCTTCTACACTCATTGGACTATTATAAAGACTGTTATATGGCCCTTTGCCACCTAACAAAGGTCCTACACGTAAATCACGTGGTTCTACGAGCCTGCGCAGGTTAGCATCGGTCTATTCCTTCCACTCTCAATGGACTACGACGTTTCAAGTCGCTTTCCATTGCGCCGTGGTCTTACAACACTGTGAACTACGTGTAAAGGCTTCTGAAGACTGTTATGTGACCTTCTGACGCCTAATAAAAAGTTTACACGTAAATCACGTGTTTCCACGTGTCTGAGCAGGTTAACATCGGTCTATTCCTTCTACACTCAATGGACTACGACGTCTGAAGTTATTTTCCATAGCGCCGTGGTCTTACAACACAGTAAAATACGTGTAGAGGCCTCTAAAGATTGTTACATGGCCTGTTGCCGCCTAATAAAAGCCTCACACCTAAAACACGTGGTTCGACGTGTCTGCGCAGGATACCATCGGTCTATTCCTTCTACACTAACTGGACCACGACGTTTCAAGTCGTTTTCCATCGCGCCATGGTCTTACAAGGCCTTGAAATACTTGTAAAGGCCTCTAAGGACTGTTATATGACCTTTTGCGCCTAATAAAGACCTCACACCTAAAACACGTGGTTCGACGTGTCTGCGCAGGTTACCATCGGTCTATTCCTTCCACTCTCAATGGACTACGAGGTCTCAAGTTGCTTTACAACGCGCCATGGTCTCACAACATAGTGAACTACGTGTAGAGGCCTCTAAAGACTGTTATATGGCCCTTTGTCAACTAACAAAGGCCCTACACGTAAATCACGTGGTTCCACGTGCCTGCGCAGGTTAGCATCGGTCTATTCCTTCTACACTCATTGGACTGCGACGTCTCAAGTCCTTTTCCGGCGCGCCGTGGTCTTACAGCACAGTAAACTACGTATAGAGACCTCTTAGAGCTGTTATATGACCTTCTACCACCTAATAAAAGCCTTACACGTAAATCACGTGCTTCCACGTACTTTCGCAGGTTAACATCGGTCTATTCCTTCTACACTCAATGGACTACGACGTCTGAAGTTATTTTCCATAGCGCCGTGGTCTTACAACACAGTAAAATACGTGTAGAGGCCTCTAAAGATTGTTACATGGCCTGTTGTCGCCTAATAAAGGCTTTACACGTAATTCACGTGGTTCGACGTGTCTGCGCAGGTTACCATCGGTCTATTCCTACCACTTTCAATGGACTACGACGTCTTAAGTCGATTTCCAACGCGCCATGGTCTTACAACATAGTGAACTACGTGTAGAGGCCTCTAAAGACTGTTATATGGCCCTTTGCCAACTAACAAAGGCCCTACACGTAAATCACGTGGTTCCACGTGCCTGCGCAGGTTAGCATCGGTCTATTCCTTCTACACTCACTGGACTACGACGTTTCAAGTCGTTTTCCATCGCGCCATGGTCTTACAACGCAGTGAAATACGTGTAAAGGCTTATAAGGACTGTTATATGGCCTCTTGCCGCCAAATAAAGGCCTTACACCTAAAACACGTGGTTCGACGTGTCTGCGCAGGTTACCATCGGTCTATTTCTTCTACACTCATTGGACTACGACGTTTCAAGTCGTTTTCCATCGCGCCATGGTCTTACAACACTGTGAACTACGTGTAAAGGCTTCTGTACACTGTTATATGACCTTCTGACGCAAACTAAAGGCTTTACACGTAAATCACGTGTTTACACGTGCCTGAGCAGGTTAACTTCGATCTATTCCTTCTACACTCAATGGACTACGACGTCTCAAGTCCTTTTCCATCGTCCCATGATCTTACAACGCAGTGAACTACGTATAGAGGCCTCTAAGGGCTGCTATATGACATTTTACCACCTAATAAAAGCCTTACACGTAAATCACGTGGTTCCACGTACTTCCACAGGTAAACATCGCTCTATTCCTCCTACACTGAATGGACTACGACGTCTCAAGTCGTTTTCCGGCGCGCCGTGGTCTCACAGCTTAGTGAACTACGTGCAGAGGCCTCTTAGGGCTGTTATATGGCCCTTCACCACCTAACAAAGGCCCTACACGTAAATCACGTGGTTCCACGAATCTACGCAGTTTACCATCGTTCTATTCCTTCCACTCTTAATGGACTACTACGTCTCAAGTTGTTTTCCATCACGCCATGGTCTTACAACACAGTGAACTACGTGTAGAGGCCTCTAAAGATTGTTATATGGCCCTTTACCACCTAACAAAGGCCCTACACGTAAATCACGTGTTTCACGTGCCTACGCAGTTCACCATCGGTCTATTCCTTCCACTCTCAATGAGCTACGACGTCTCAAGTTGTTTTCAATCACGTCATGGTCTTACATCACAGTGAACTACGTGTAGAGTCCTCTTATGGCTGTTATATGACCTTTTACCACCTAATAAAAGCCTTACACGTAAAACATCTGGTTCCATGTGTTAGCCCAGGTAAACATCGGTCTATTCCTTCCACTCTCAATGGACTACCACGTTTCAAGTCGCTTTCCATTGCGCCGTGGTCTTACAACACTGTGAACTACGTGTAAAGGCTTCTGAAGACTGTTATGTGACCTTCTGTCGCCTAATAAAGGGTTTACACGTAAATCACGTGGTTCGACGTGTCTGCGCAAGTTACCCTCGGTCTATTCCTTCCACTCTCAATGGACTACGAGGTCTCAAGTCGCTTTAAAACGCGCCATGGTCTTACAACATAGTGAACTACGTGTAGAGGCCTCTAAAGACTGTTATATGGCCCTTTGTCAACTAACAAAGGTCCTACACGTAAATCACGTGGTTCCACGTGCCTGAGCAGGTTAACATCGGTCTATTCCTTCTACACTCAATGGACTACGACGTCTGAAGTTATTTTCCATAGCGCCGTGGTCTTACAACACAGTAAAATACGTGTAGAGGCCTCTAAAGATTGTTACATGGCCTGTTGTCGCCTAATAAAGGCTTTACACGTAATTCACGTGGTTCGACGTGTCTGCGCAGGTTACCATCGGTCTATTCCTACCACTTTCAATGGACTACGACGTTTCAAGTCATTTTCCATCGCGCCATGGTCTTACAACGCAGTGAAATACGTGTAAAGGCTTATAAGGACTGTTATATGGCCTTTTGCCGCCTAATAAAGGCCTTACACCTAAAACACGTGGTTTGACGTGTCTGCGCAGGTTACCATCGGTCTATTCCTACCACTTTCAATGGACTACGACGTCTTAAGTCGATTTCCAACACGCCATGGTCTTACAACGCAGTGAAATACGTGTAAAGGCTTATAAGGACTGTTATATGGCCTCTTGCCGCCTAATAAAGGCCTTACACCTAAAACACGTGGTTCGACGTGTCTGCGCAGGTTACCATCGGTCTATTCCTTCTACACTCATTGGACTACGACGTTTCAAGTCGTTTTCCATCGCGCCATGGTCTTACAACACTGTGAACTACGTGTAAAGGCTTCTGTACACTGTTATATGACCTTCTGACGCATAATAAAGGCTTTACACGTAAATCACGTGTTTACACGTGCCTGAGCAGGTTAACTTCGGTCTATTCCTTCTACACTCAATGGACTACGACATCTCAAGTCCTTTTCCATCGTCCCATGATCTTACAACGCAGTGAACTACGTATAGAGGCCTCTAAGGGCTGCTATATGACCTTTTACCACCTAATAATAGCCTTACACGCAAATCACGTGGTTCCACGTTCTTCCACAGGTTAACATCGGTCTATTCCTCCTACACTCAAAGGACTACGACGTTTCAAGTCGTTTTCCATCGCACCATGGTCTTACAACGCAGTGAAATACGTGTAAAGGCTTCTGAAGACTGTTATGTGACCTTCTGACGCCTAATAAAGGGTTTACACGTATATCACGTGTTTCCACGTGCCTGAGTAGGTTAACATCGGTCTATTCCTTCTACACTCAATGGACTACAATGTCTGAAGTTATTTTCCATAGCGCCATGGTCTTACAACACAGTAAAATACGTGTAGAGGCCTCTAAAGATTGTTACATGGCCTGTTGCCGCCTAATAAAAGCCTCACACCTAAAACACGTGGTTCGACGTGTCTGCGCAGGTTACCATCGGTCTATTCATTCTACACTAACTGGACTACGACGTTTCAAGTCGTTTTCCATCGCGCCATGGTCTTACAAGGCCTTGAAATACTTGTAAAGGCCTCTAAGGACTGTTATATGACCTTTTGCCGCCTAATAAAGACCTCACACCTAAAACACGTGGTTCGACGTGCCTGCGCAGGTTAGCATCGGTCTATTCCTTCTACACTCATTGGACTGCGACGTCTCAAGTCCTTTTCCGGCGCGCTGTGGTCTTACAGCACAGTAAACTACGTATAGAGACCTCTTAGAGCTGTTATATGACCTTCTACCACCTAATAAAAGCCTTACACGTAAATCACGTGCTTCCACGTGCCTGCGCAGGTTAGCATCGGTCTATTCCTTCTACACTCATTGGACTGCGACGTCTCAAGTCCTTTTCCGGCGCGCCGTGGTCTTACAGCACAGTAAACTACGTATAGAGACCTCTTAGAGCTGTTATATGACCTTCTATCACCTAATAAAAGCCTTACACGTAAATCACGTGCTTCCACGTACTTTCGCAGGTTAACATCTGTCTGTTCCTTCTACACTCACTGGACTATTATAAAGACTGTTATATGGCCCTTTGCCACCTAACAAAGGTGTTACACGTAAATCACGTGGTTCCACGAGCCTGCGCATGTTAGCATCGGTCTATTCCTTCCACTCTCAATGGACTACGACGTTTCAAGTCGCCTTCCATTGCGCCGTGGTCTTACAACACTGTGAACTACGTGTAAAGGCTTCTGAAGACTGTTATGTGACCTTCTGACGCCTAATAAAAAGTTTACACGTAAATCACGTGTTTCCACGTGCCTGAGCAGGTTAACATCGGTCTATTCCTTCTACACTCAATGGACTACGACGTCTGAAGTTATTTTCCATAGCGCCGTGGTCTTACAACACAGTAAAATACGTGCAGAGGCCTCTAAAGATTGTTACATGGCCTGTTGTCGCCTAATAAAGGCTTTACACGTAATTCACGTGGTTCGACGTGTCTGCGCAGGTTACCATCGGTCTATTCCTACCACTTTCAATGGACTACGACGTCTTAAGTCGATTTCCAACGCGCCATGGTCTTACAACATAGTGAACTACGTGTAGAGGCCTCTAAAGACTGTTATATGGCCCTTTGCCAACTAACAAAGGCCCTACACGTAAATCACGTGGTTCCACGTGCCTGCGCAGGTTAGCATCGGTCTATTCCTTCTACACTCACTGGACTACGACGTTTCAAGTCGTTTTCCATCGCGCCATGGTCTTACAACGCAGTGAAATACGTGTAAAGGCTTATAAGGACTGTTATATGGCCTCTTGCCGCCAAATAAAGGCCTTACACCTAAAACACGTGGTTCGACGTGTCTGCGCAGGTTACCATCGGTCTATTCCTTCTACACTCATTGGACTACGACGTTTCAAGTCGTTTTCCATCGCGCCATGGTCTTACAACACTGTGAACTACGTGTAAAGGCTTCTGTACACTGTTATATGACCTTCTCACGCATAATAAAGGCTTTACACGTAAATCACGTGTTTACACGTGCCTGAGCAGGTTAACTTCGATCTATTCCTTCTACACTCAATGGACTACGACGTCTCAAGTCCTTTTCCATCGTCCCATGATCTTACAACGCAGTGAACTACGTATAGAGGCCTCTAAGGGCTGCTATATGACATTTTACCACCTAATAAAAGCCTTACACGTAAATCACGTGGTTCGACGTGTCTGCACAGGTAAACATCGCTCTATTCCTCCTACACTGAATGGACTAAGACGTCTCAATTCTTTTCCATCGTGCCATGATCTTACAACGCAGTGAACTACGTGTAGAGTCCTCTGAAGGTTGTTATATGGCCTCTTGCCGCCTAATAAAGGCTTTACACGTAAATCACGTGGTTCGACGTGTCTGCACAGGTAAACATCGCTCTATTCCTCCTACACTGAATGGACTACGACGTTTCAAGTCGTTTTCCATCGCGCCATGGTCTTGCAACACAGTGAACTACGTGTGGAGGCCTCTGAAGACTGTTATATGACCTTTTACGGCCTAAAAAAATCTTTACAGGTAAATCTCGTGGCTCCACGCACCTGCATAGTTTACCATCAGTATATTCCTTCCACTCTCAATGGACTACGACGTGTCAAGTCGGTTTCCGGCGCGCCATGGTCTCACAACGTGTAGAGGCCTCTAAGGGCTGTTATATGACCTTTTGACCCTTAATAAAAGCCTTACACGTCAAACATGTGGTTCCACGTGCATGCGCAGGTTACCATCGGTCTATTCCTTTTACACTCACTGGATTACGACGATTCAAGTCGTTTTCCATCGCGCCATGGTCTTACAACGCAGTGAAATACGTGTAAAGGCCTCTAAGGACTGTTATATGGCCCTTTGCCAACTAACAAAGGCCCTACACGTAAATCACGTGGTTCCACGTGCCTGCGCAGGTTAGCATCGGTCTATTCCTTCTACACTCACTGGACTACGACGTTTCAAGTCGTTTTCCATCGCGCCATGGTCTTGCAACACAGTGAACTACGTGTGGAGGCCTCTGAAGACTGTTATATGACCTTTTATGGCCTAAAAAAATCTTTACAGGTAAATCTCGTGGCTCCACGCACCTGCATAGTTTACCATCAGTATATTCCTTCCACTCCCAATGGACTACGACGTGTCAAGTCGGTTTCCGGCGCGCCATGGTCTCACAACACAGTGAACTACGTGTAGAGGCCTCTAAGGGCTGTTATATGACCTTTTGACCCTTAATAAAAGCCTTACACGTAAAACATGTGGTTCCACGTGCATGCGCAGGTTACCATCGGTCTATTCCTTTTACACTCACTGGATTACGACGATTCAAGTCGTTTTCCATCGCGCCATGGTCTTACAACGCAGTGAAATACGTGTAAAGGCCTCTAAGGACTGTTATATGGCCTTTTGCCGCCTAATAAAGGCCTCACACCTAAAACACGTGGTTGGACGTGTCTACGCAGGTTACCATCGGTCTATTCCTTCCCCTCTCAATAGACTACGAGGTCTCAAGTCGCTTTCCAACGCGCCATGGTCTTACAACATAGTGAACTACGTCTAGAGGCCTCTAAAGACTGTTATATGGCCCTTTGCCAACTAACAAAGGCCCTACACGTAAATCACGTGGTTCCACGTGCCTGCGCAGGTTAGCATCGGTCTATTCCTTTTACACTCACTGGACTACGACGTTTCAAGTCGTTTTCCATCGCGCCATGGTCTTGCAACACAGTGAACTACGTGTGGAGGCCTCTGAAGACTGTTATATGACCTTTTATGGCCTAAAAAAATCTTTACAGGTAAATCTCGTGGCTCCACGCACCTGCATAGTTTACCATCAGTATATTCCTTCCACTCTCAATGGACTACGACGTGTCAAGTCGGTTTCCGGCGCGCCATGGTCTCACAACACAGTGAACTACGTGTAGAGGCCTCTAAGGGCTGTTATATGACCTTTTGACCCTTAATAAAAGCCTTACACGTAAAACATGTGGTTCCACGTGCATGCGCAGGTTACCATCGGTCTATTCCTTTTACACTCACTGGATTGCGACGATTCAAGTCGTTTTCCATCGCGCCATGGTCTTACAACGCAGTGAAATACGTGTAAAGGCCTCTAAGGACTGTTATATGGCCTTTTGCCGCCTAATAAAGGCCTCACACCTAAAACACGTGGTTGGACGTGTCTACGCAGGTTACCATCGGTCTATTCCTTCCCCTCTCAATAGACTACGAGGTCTCAAGTCACTTTCCAACGCGCCATGGTCTTACAACATAGTGAACTACGTCTAGAGGCCTCTAAAGACTGTGATATAGCCCTTTGCCAACTAACAAAGGCCCTACACGTAAATCACGTGGTTCCACGTGCCTGCGCAGGTTAGCATCGGTCTATTCCTTCTACACTCACTGGACTACGACGTTTCAAGTCGTTTTCCATCGCGCCATGGTCTTACAACGCAGTGAAATACGTGTAAAGGCCTCTAAGGACTGTTATATGGCCTTTTGCCGCCTAATAAAGGCCTCACACCTAAAACACGTGGTTGGACGTGTCTACGCAGGTTACCATCGGTCTATTCCTTCCCCTCTCAATAGACTACGAGGTCTCAAGTCGCTTTCCAACGCGCCATGGTCTTACAACATAGTGAACTACGTCTAGAGGCCTCTAAAGACTGTTATATGGCCTTTTGCCGCCTAATAAAAGCCTCACACCTAAAACACGTGGTTGGACGTGTCTACGCAGGTTACCATCGGTCTATTCCTTCCCCTCTCAATAGACTACGAGGTCTCAAGTCACTTTCCAACGCGCCATGGTCTTACAACATAGTGAACTACGTCTAGAGGCCTCTAAGGACTGTTATATGGCCTTTTGCCGCCTAATAAAAGCCTCACACCTAAAACACGTGGTTGGACGTGTCTACGCAGGTTACCATCGGTCTATTCCTTCCCCTCTCAATAGACTACGAGGTCTCAAGTCACTTTCCAACGCGCCATGGTCTTACAACATAGTGAACTACGTCTAGAGGCCTCTAAAGACTGTGATATGGCCCTTTGCCAACTAACAAAGGCCCTACACGTAAATCACGTAGTTCCACGTGCCTGCGCAGGTTAGCATCGGTCTATTCCTTCTACACTCACTGGACTACGACGTTTCAAGTCGTTTTCCATCGCGCCATGGTCTTACAACGCAGTGAAATACGTGTAAAGGCCTCTAAGGACTGTTATATGGCCTTTTGCCGCCTAATAAAGGCCTCACACCTAAAACACGTGGTTGGACGTGTCTAGGCAGGTTACCATCGGTCTATTCCTTCCCCTCTCAATAGACTACGAGGTCTCAAGTCGCTTTCCAACGCGCCATGGTCTTACAACATAGTGAACTACGTCTAGAGGCCTCTAAAGACTGTTATATGGCCCTTTGCCAACTAACAAAGGCCCTACACGTAAATCACGTGGTTCCACGTGCCTGCGCAGGTTAGCATCGGTCTATTCCTTCTACACTCACTGGACTACGACGTTTCAAGTCGTTTTCCATCGCGCCATGGTCTTGCAACACAGTGAACTACGTGTGGAGGCCTCTGAAGACTGTTATATGACCTTTTACGGCCTAAAAAAATCTTTACAGGTAAATCTCGTGGCTCCACGCACCTGCATAGTTTACCATCAGTATATTCCTTCCACTCTCAATGGACTACGACGTGTCAAGTCGGTTTCCGGCGCGCCATGGTCTCACAACACAGTGAACTACGTGTAGAGGCCTCTAAGGGCTGTTATATGACCTTTTGACCCTTAATAAAAGCCTTACACGTAAAACATGTGGTTCCACGTGCATGCGCAGGTTACCATCGGTCTATTCCTTTTACACTCACTGGATTACGACGATTCAAGTCGTTTTCCATCGCGCCATGGTCTTACAACGCAGTGAAATACGTGTAAAGGCCTCTAAGGACTGTTATATGGCCTTTTGCCGCCTAATAAAGGCCTCACACCTAAAACACGTGGTTGGACGTGTCTACGCAGGTTACCATCGGTCTATTCCTTCCCCTCTCAATAGACTACGAGGTCTCAAGTCGCTTTCCAACGCGCCATGGTCTTACAACATAGTGAACTACGTCTAGAGGCCTCTAAAGACTGTGATATGGCCCTTTGCCAACTAACAAAGGCCCTACACGTAAATCACGTGGTTCCACGTGCCTGCGCAGGTTAGCATCGGTCTATTCCTTCTACACTCACTGGACTACGACGTTTCAAGTCGTTTTCCATCGCGCCATGGTCTTGCAATGCAGTGAAATACGTGTAAAGGCTTATAAGGACTGTTATATGGCCTTTTGGCGCCTAATAAAGGCCTTACACCTAAAACACGTGGTTCGACGTGTCTGCGCAGGTTACCATCGGTCTATTCCTTACACTCTCAAGGGACTACGACGTTTCAAGTCGCTTTCCATTGCGCCATGGTCTTACAACACTGTGAACTACGTGTAAAGGCTTCTGAAGACTGTTATATGACCTTCTGACGCCTAATAAAGGCTCTACACGTAAATCACGTGTTTCCACGTGCCTGAGCAGGTTAACATCGGTGTATTCCTTCTACACTCAATGGACTACGACGTCTGAACTTATTTTCCGTGGCGCCATGGTCTTACAACACAGTAAAATACGTGTAGAGGCCTCTAAAGATTGTTACATGGCCTGTTGCCGCCTAATAAAGGCTTTAAACGTAATTTACGTGGTTCGACGTGTCTGCGCAGGTTACCATCGGTCTATTCCTACCACTTTCAATGGACTACGACGTCTCAAGAGGCTTTACATCGCGCCATGGTCTTACAGCAGAGTGAACTACATGTAGAGGCCTCTAAGGGCTGTTATATGACCTTTTACCTCCTAATAAAAGCCTTACAAGTAAATCACGTGGTTCCACTTACTTCCGCAGGTTAACATCGGTCTATTCCTCCTACACTCAATGAACTACGACGTCTCAAGTCTTTTTCCATCGTGCCATGATCTTACAACGCAGTGAACTACGTGTGGAGGCCTCTGAAGACTGTTATGTGACCTTTTACGGCCTAAAAAAATCTTTACAGGTAAATCACGTGGCTCCACGCACCTGCACAGTTTACCATCAGTATATTCCTTCCACTCTCAATGGACTACGACGATTCAAGTCGTTTTCCATCGTGCCATGGTCTTACAACGCAGTGAAATACGTGTAAAGGCCTCTAAGGACTGTTATATGGCCTTTTGCCGCCTAATAAAGGCCTCACACCTAAAACACGTGGTTGGACGTGTCTGCGCAGGTTACCATCGGTCTATTCCTTCCTCTCTCAATAGACTACGAGGTCTCAAGTCACTTTCCAACGCGTCATGGTCTTACAACATAGTGAACTACGTCTAGAGGCCTCTAAAGACTGTGATATGGCCCTTTGCCAACTAACAAAGGCCCTACACGTAAATCACGTGGTTCCACGTGCCTGCGCAGGTTAGCATCGGTCTATTCCTTCTACACTCACTGGACTACGACGTTTCAAGTCGTTTTCCATCGCGCCATGGTCTTGCAATGCAGTGAAATACGTGTAAAGGCTTATAAGGACTGTTATATGGCCTTTTGGCGCCTAATAAAGGCCTTACACCTAAAACACGTGGTTCGACGTGTCTGCGCAGGTTACCATCGGTCTATTCCTTACACTCTCAAGGGACTACGACGTTTCAAGTCGCTTTCCATTGCGCCATGGTCTTACAACACTGTGAACTACGTGTAAAGGCTTCTGAAGACTGTTATATGACCTTCTGACGCCTAATAAAGGCTCTACACGTAAATCACGTGTTTCCACGTGCCTGAGCAGGTTAACATCGGTGTATTCCTTCTACACTCAATGGACTACGACGTCTGAACTTATTTTCCGTGGCGCCATGGTCTTACAACACAGTAAAATACGTGTAGAGGCCTCTAAAGATTGTTACATGGCCTGTTGCCGCCTAATAAAGGCTTTACACGTAATTTACGTGGTTCGACGTGTCTGCGCAGGTTACCATCGGTCTATTCCTACCACTTTCAATGGACTACGACGTCTCAAGAGGCTTTACATCGCGCCATGGTCTTACAGCAGAGTGAACTACATGTAGAGGCCTCTAAGGGCTGTTATATGACCTTTTACCTCCTAATAAAAGCCTTACAAGTAAATCACGTGGTTCCACTTACTTCCGCAGGTTAACATCGGTCTATTCCTCCTACACTCAATGAACTACGACGTCTCAAGTCTTTTTCCATCCTGCCATGATCTTACAACGCAGTGAACTACGTGTGGAGGCCTCTGAAGACTGTTATGTGACCTTTTACGGCCTAAAAAAATCTTTACAGGTAAATCACGTGGCTCCACGCACCTGCACAGTTTACCATCAGTATATTCCTTCCACTCTCAATGGACTACGACGATTCAAGTCGTTTTCCATCGTGCCATGGTCTTACAACGCAGTGAAATACGTGTAAAGGCCTCTAAGGACTGTTATATGGCCTTTTGCCGCCTAATAAAGGCCTCACACCTAAAACACGTGGTTGGACGTGTCTGCGCAGGTTACCATCGGTCTATTCCTTCCTCTCTCAATAGACTACGAGGTCTCAAGTCACTTTCCAACGCGTCATGGTCTTACAACATAGTGAACTACGTCTAGAGGCCTCTAAAGACTGTGATATGGCCCTTTGCCAACTAACAAAGGCCCTACACGTAAATCACGTGGTTCCACGTGCCTGCGCAGGTTAGCATCGGTCTATTCCTTCTACACTCACTGGACTACGACGTTTCAAGTCGTTTTCCATCGCGCCATGGTCTTGCAATGCAGTGAAATACGTGTAAAGGCTTATAAGGACTGTTATATGGCCTTTTGGCGCCTAATAAAGGCCTTACACCTAAAACACGTGGTTCGACGTGTCTGCGCAGGTTACCATCGGTCTATTCCTTACACTCTCAAGGGACTACGACGTTTCAAGTCGCTTTCCATTGCGCCATGGTCTTACAACACTGTGAACTACGTGTAAAGGCTTCTGAAGACTGTTATATGACCTTCTGACGCCTAATAAAGGCTCTACACGTAAATCACGTGTTTCCACGTGCCTGAGCAGGTTAACATCGGTGTATTCCTTCTACACTCAATGGACTACGACGTCTGAACTTATTTTCCGTGGCGCCATGGTCTTACAACACAGTAAAATACGTGTAGAGGCCTCTAAAGATTGTTACATGGCCTGTTGCCGCCTAATAAAGGCTTTACACGTAATTTACGTGGTTCGACGTGTCTGCGCAGGTTACCATCGGTCTATTCCTACCACTTTCAATGGACTACGACGTCTCAAGAGGCTTTACATCGCGCCATGGTCTTACAGCAGAGTGAACTACATGTAGAGGCCTCTAAGGGCTGTTATATGACCTTTTACCTCCTAATAAAAGCCTTACAAGTAAATCACGTGGTTCCACTTACTTCCGCAGGTTAACATCGGTCTATTCCTCCTACACTCAATGAACTACGACGTCTCAAGTCTTTTTCCATCCTGCCATGATCTTACAACGCAGTGAACTACGTGTGGAGGCCTCTGAAGACTGTTATGTGACCTTTTACGGCCTAAAAAAATCTTTACAGGTAAATCACGTGGCTCCACGCACCTGCACAGTTTACCATCAGTATATTCCTTCCACTCTCAATGGACTACGACGATTCAAGTCGTTTTCCATCGTGCCATGGTCTTACAACGCAGTGAAATACGTGTAAAGGCCTCTAAGGACTGTTATATGGCCTTTTGCCGCCTAATAAAGGCCTCACACCTAAAACACGTGGTTGGACGTGTCTGCGCAGGTTACCATCGGTCTATTCCTTCCTCTCTCAATAGACTACGAGGTCTCAAGTCACTTTCCAACGCGTCATGGTCTTACAACATAGTGAACTACGTGTAGAGGCCTCTAAAGACTGTTATATGGCCCTTTGCCAACTAACAAAGGCCCTACACGCAAATCACGTGGTTCCACGTGCCTGCGCAGGTTAGCATCGGTCTATTCCTTCTACACTCACTGTACTACGACGTTTCAAGTCGTTTTCCATCGTGCCATGGTCTCACAACACAGTGAACTACGTGTAGAGGCCTCTACGGGCTGTTATATGACCTTTTGCCCCTTAATAAAAGCCTTACGCGTAAAACATGTGGTTCCACGTGCATGCGCAGATTACCATCGGTCTATTCCTGCCACACTCAACGGACTACGATGTCTCAAGTCGTTTTCTGGCGCACCGTGGTCTTACAGCATAGTGAACTACGTGTAAAGGCCTCTAAGGACTGTTATATCGCCCTTTACCACCTAACAAAGGCCCTACACGAAAATCACGTGGTTCCACGTGCCTGCGCAGGTTAGCATCGGTCTATTCCTTCTACACTCACTGGACTACGACGATTCAAGTCGTTTTCCATCGCGCCATGGTCTTACAACGCAGTGAAATACGTGTAAAGGCCTCTAAGGACTGTTATATGGCCTTTTGCCGCCTAATAAAGGCCTCACACCTAAAACACGTGGTTCGACGTGTCTGCGCAGGTTACCATCGGTCTATTCCTTCCACTCTCAATGGACTACGAGGTCTAAAGTCGCGTTCCAACGCGCCATGGTCTTTCAACATAGTGAACTACGTGTAGAGGCCTCTAAAGACTGTTATATGGCCCTTTGCGAACTAACAAAGGCCCTACACGTAAATCACGTGGTTCCACGTTCCTGCGCAAGTTAGCATCAGTCTATTCCTTCTACACTCACTGGACTAGGACGTTTCAAGTCGTTTTCCATCGTGCCATGGTCTTACAACGCAGTAAAATAAGTGTAAAGACTTATAAGGACAGTTATATGGCCTTTTGCCGCCTAATAAAGGCCTTACACCTAAAACACGTGGTTCGACGTGTCTGCGCAGGTTACCATCGGTCTATTCCATCCACTCTCAATGAACTACGACGTCTCAAGTCGATTTCCAACGCGCCATGGTCTTACAACATAGTGAACTACGTGTAGAGGCCTCTAAAGACTGTTATATGGTCCTTTGCCACCTAACAAAGGTCCTACACGTAAATCACGTTGTTTCACGAGCCTCCGCAGGTTACCATCAGTCTATTCCTTCCACTCTCAATGGACTACCAGGTCTCAAGTCGTTTTCCGGCGCACCGTGGTCTTACACCACAGTGAACTACGTGTAAAGGCCTCTAAGGACTGGTATATGGCCCTTTACCACCTAACAAAGGCCCTACACGTAAATCACGTGTTCCACGTGTCTACGCAGTTTACCATCGGTCTATTCCTTCCACTCTCAATGGGCTACGACGTCTCAAGTTGTTTTCCACTGTTATATGGCCTTTTGCCGCCTAATAAAGGCCTCACACCTAAAACACGTGGTTCGACGTGTCTGCGCAGGTTACCATCGGTCTATTCCTTCCACTCTCAATGGACTTCGAGGTCTCAAGTCGCTTTCCAACGCGCCATGGTCTTTCAACATAGTAAACTACGTGTAGAGGCCTCTAAAGACTGTTATATGGCCCTTTGCCAACTAACAAAGGCCCCACACGTAAATCACGTGGTTCCACGTTCCTGTGCAGGTTAGCATCGGTCTATTTCTTCTACACCCACTGGACTAGGACGTTTCAAGTCGTTTTCCATCGCGCCATGGTCTTACAACGCAGTAAAATAAGTGTAAAGGCTTATAAGGACTGTTATATGGCCTTTTGCCGCCTAATAAAGGCCTTACACCTAAAACACGTGGTTCGACGTGTCTGCGCAGGTTACCATCGGTCCATTCTTTCCACTCTCAAGGGACTAAGACGTTTCAAGTCGCTTTCCATTGCGCCATGGTCTTACAACACTGTGAACTACGTGTAAAGGCTTCTAAAGACTGTTATATGACCTTCTGACGCCTAATAAAGGCTTTACACGTAAATCACGTGTTTCCACGTGCCTGAGCAGGTTAACATCGGTGTATTCCTTCTACACTCAATGGACAACGACGTCTCAAGAGGCTTTACATCGCGCCATGGTCTTACAACACAGTAAAATGCGTGTAGAGGCCTCTAAAGCTTGTTACATGGCCTGTTGCCGCCTAATAAAGGCTTTACACGTAATTCACGTGGTTCGACGTGTCTGCGCAGGTTACCATCGGTCTATTCCTACCACTTTCAATGGACTACGACGTCTCAAGAGGCTTTACATCGCGCAATGGTCTTACAGCACAGTGAACTACGTGTAGAGGCCTCTAAGGGCTGTTATATGACCTTTTACCTCCTAATAAAAGCCTTACACGTAAATCACGTGGTTCCACTTACTTCCGCAGGTTAACATCGGTCTATTCCTCCTACACTCAATGAACTACGACATCTCAAGTCTTTTTCCATCGTGCCATGATCTTACAACGCAGTGAACTACGTGTGGAGGCCTCTGAAGACTGTTATGTGACCTTTTACGGCCTAAAAAAATCTTTACAGGTAAATCTCGTGGCTCCACGCACCTGCACAGTTTACCATCAGTATATTCCTTCCACTCTTAATGGACTACTACGTCTCAAGTCGTTTTCTGGCGCACCGTGGTCTTACAGCACAGTGAACTACGTGTAGATGCCTCTTAGGGCTGTTATATGACCTTTTGCTCCTTAATAAAAGCCTTACATGTTAATCACGTGTTCTACGTGCCTACGCAATTTACCATCGGTCTATTCCTTCCACTCTCAATGGGCTACGACGTCTCAAGTTGTTTTCCATCACGCCGTCGTCTTACATCACAGTGAACTACGTGTAGATGCCTCTTAGGGCTGTTATATGACCTTTTGCCCCTTAATAAAAGCCTTACACGTAAAACATGTGGTTCCACGTGCATGCACAGGTTACCATCGGTCTATTCCTGCCACACTCAACGGACTACTATGTCTGAAGTCCTTTGCCATCGTGCCATGATCTTCTAACGCAGTGAAGTACGTGTAAATGCCTCTAAAGACTGTTATATGGCCCTTTACCACCTAACAAAGGCCATACACGTACGTCATGTGGTTCCACGAACCTACGCAGTTTACCATCGGTCTATTCCTTCCACTCTCAATGGACTACGACGTCTCAAGTCGATTTCCAACGCGCCATGGTCTTACAACATAGTGAACTACGTGTAGAGGCCTCTAAAGACTGTTATATGGCCCTTTTCCACAAAGGTCCTACACGCAAATCACGTTGTTTCACGAGCCTCCGCAGGTTAGCATTAGTCTATTCTTTCCACTCTCAATAGACTACGATGTCTCAAGTCGTTTTCAGGCGCACCGTGGTCTTACAGCACAGTGAACTACGTGTAAAGGCCTCTAAGGACGGTTATATGGCCCTTTACCACCTAACAAAGGCCCTACACGTAAATCACGTGTTGCACGTGCCTATGCAGTTTACCATCGGTCTATTCCTTCCACTCTCAATGGGCTACGACGTCTCAAGTCGCTTTCCAACGCGCCATGGTCTTACAACGTAGTGAACTACGTGTAGAGGCCTCTAAAGACTGTTATATGGCTCTTTGCCAACTAACAATGGCCCTACACGTAAATCACGTGGTTCCACGTGCCTGCGCAGGTTAGCATCGGTCTATTCCTTCTACACTCACTGGACTACGACGTTTCAAGTCGTTTTCCATCGCGCCATGGTCTTACAACGCAGTGAAATACGTGCAAAGGCTTATAAGGACTGTTATATGGCCCTTTGCCACCTAACAAAGGTCCTACACGTAAATCACGTGGTTCCACTTACTTCCGCAGGTTAACATCGGTCTATTCCTCTTACACTCAATGAACTACGACGTCTCAAGTGTTTTTCCATCGTGCCATGATCTTACAACGCAGTGAACTACGTGTGGAGGCCTCTGAAGACTGTTATATGACCTTTTACGGCCTAAAAAAATCTTTACAGGTAAATCTCGTGGCTCCACGCACCTGCACAGTTTACCATCAGTATATTCCTTCCACTCTTAATGGACTACTACGTCTCAAGTCGTTTTCTGGCGCACCGTGGTCTTACAGAACAGTGAACTACGTGTAGATGCCTCTTAGGGCTGTTATATGACCTTTTGCCCCTTAATAAAAGCCTTACATGTTAATCACGTGTTCTACGTGCCTACGCAGTTTACCATCGGTCTATTCCTTCCACTCTCAATGGGCTACGACGTCTCAAGTTGTTTTCCATCACGCCGTCGTCTTACATCACAGTGAACTACGTGTAGATGCCTCTTAGGGCTGTTATATGACCTTTTGCCCCTTAATAAAAGCCTTACACGTAAAACATGTGGTTCCACGTGCATGCGCAGGTTACCATCGGTCTATTCCTGCCACACTCAACGGACTACGATGTCTGAAGTCCTTTGCCATCGTGCCATGATCTTCTAACGCAGTGAAGTACGTGTAAATGCCTCTAAAGACTGTTATATGGCCCTTTACCACCTAACAAAGGCCATACACGTACGTCATGTGGTTCCACGAACCTACGCAGTTTACCATCGGTCTATTCCTTCCACTCTCAATGGACTACGACGTCTCAAGTCGATTTCCAACGCGCCATGGTCTTACAACATAGTGAACTACGTGTAGATGCCTCTAAAGACTGTTATATGGCCCTTTGCCACAAAGGTCCTACACGTAAATCACGTTGTTTCACGAGCCTCCGCAGGTTAGCATTAGTCTATTCTTTCCACTCTCAATAGACTACGAGGTCTCAAGTCGTTTTCAGGCGCACCGTGGTCTTACAGCACAGTGAACTACGTGTAAAGGCCTCTAAGGACTGTTATATGGCCCTTTACCACCTAACAAAGGCCCTACACGTAAATCACGTGTTGCACGTGCCTATGCAGTTTACCATCGGTCTATTCCTTCCACTCTCAATGGGCTACGACGTCTCAAGTCGCTTTCCAACGCGCCATGGTCTTACAACGTAGTGAACTACGTGTAGAGGCCTCTAAAGACTGTTATATGGCTCTTTGCCAACTAACAATGGCCCTACACGTAAATCACGTGGTTCCACGTGCCTGTGCAGGTTAGCATCGGTCTATTCCTTCTACACTCACTGGACTACGACGTTTCAAGTCGTTTTCCATCGCGCCATGGTCTTACAACGCAGTGAAATACGTGCAAAGGCTTATAAGGACTGTTATATGGCCCTTTGCCACCTAACAAAGGCCATACACGTACGTCATGTGGTTCCACGAACCTACGCAGTTTACCATCGGTCTATTCCTTCCACTCTCAATGGACTACGACGTCTCAAGTCGATTTCCAACGCGCCATGGTCTTACAACATAGTGAACTACGTGTAGATGCCTCTAAAGACTGTTATATGGCCCTTTGCCACAAAGGTCCTACACGTAAATCACGTTGTTTCACGAGCCTCCGCAGGTTAGCATTAGTCTATTCTTTCCACTCTCAATAGACTACGAGGTCTCAAGTCGTTTTCAGGCGCACCGTGGTCTTACAGCACAGTGAACTACGTGTAAAGGCCTCTAAGGACTGTTATATGGCCCTTTACCACCTAACAAAGGCCCTACACGTAAGTCACGTGTTGCACGTGCCTATGCAGTTTACCATCGGTCTATTCCTTCCACTCTCAATGGGCTACGACGTCTCAAGTCGCTTTCCAACGCGCCATGGTCTTACAACGTAGTGAAATACGTGCAAAGGCTAATAAGGACTGTTATATGGCCCTTTGCCACCTAACAAAGGTCCTACACGTAAATCACGTGGTTCCACGAGCCTAAGCAGGTTACCATCGGTCTATTCCTTCCACTCTCAAGGGACTACGACGTTTTAAGTCGCTTCCCATTGCGCCATGGTCTTACAACACTGTGAACTACGTGTAAAGGCTTCTAAAGACTGTTATATGACCTTCTGACGCCTAATAAAGGCTTTACACGTAAATCACGTGTTTCCACGTGCCTGAGCAGCTTAACATCGGTGTATTCCTTCTACACTCAATGGACTGCGACGTCTGAACTTATTTTCCGTGGCACCATGGTCTTACAGCACAGTGAACTACGTGTAGAGGCCTCTAAGGGCTGTTATATGACCTTTTACCTCCTAATAGAAGCCTTACAAGTAAATCACGTGGTTCCACTTACTTCCGCAGGTTAACATCGGTCTATTTCTCCTACACTCAATGAACTACGACGTCTCAAGTCTTTTTCCATAGTGCCATGATCTTACAACGCAGTGAACTACGTGTGGAGGCCTCTGAAGACTGTTATATGACCTTTTACGCCCTAAAAAAATCTTTACAGGTAAATCTCGTGGCTCCACGCACCTGCACAGTTTACCATCAGTATATTCCTTCCACTCTCAATAGACTACGACGTGTCAAGTCGGTTTCCGGCGCGCCATGGTCTCACAACACAGTGAACTACGCGTAGAGGCCTCTAAGGGCTGTTATATGACCTTTTACCACCTAACAAAGGCCCTACACGTAAATCACGTGGTTCCACGAATCTATGCAGTTTACCATCGTTCTATTCCTTCCACTCTCAATAGACTACGACGTGTCAAGTCGGTTTCCGGCGCGCCATGGTCTCACAACACAGTGAACTACGCGTAGAGGCCTCTAAGGGCTGTTATATGACCTTTTGCCTCTTAATAAAAGCCTTATACGTAAAACATGTGGTTCCACGTGCATGCGCAGGTTATCATCGGTCTATTCCTGCCACACTCAACGGACTACGATGTCTCAAGTCGTTTTCTGGCGCACCGAGGTCTTACAGCACAGTGAACTACGTGTAAAGGCCTCTAAGGACTGTTATATGGCCTTTTGCCGCCTAATATAGGCCTTACACGTAATTCACGTGGTTCGACGTGTCTGCGCAGGTAACCATCGGTCTATTCCTACCACTCCCAATGGACTACGACGTCTTAAGACGCTTTCCATCGTGCCATAGTCTTACAACACAGTGAACTACGTGTGGAGGCCTCTGAAGACTGTTATATGACCTTTTACGGCCTAAAAAAATCTTTACAGGTAAATCTCGTGGCTCCACGCACCTGCATAGTTTACCATCAGTATATTCCTTCCACTCTCAATGGACTACGACGTGTCAAGTCGGTTTCCGGCGCGTCATGGTCTCACAACACAGTGAACTACGTGTAGAGGCCTCTAAGGGCTGTTATATGACCTTTTGACCCTTAATAAAAGCCTTACACGTAAAACATGTGGTTCCACGTGCATGCGCAGGTTACCATCGGTCTATTCCTTTTACACTCACTGGATTACGACGATTCAAGTCGTTTTCCATCGCGCCATGGTCTTACAACGCAGTGAAATACGTGTAAAGGTCTCTAAGGACTGTTATATGGCCTTTTGCCGCCTAATAAAGGCCTCACACCTAAAACACGTGGTTGGACGTGTCTACGCAGGTTACCATCGGTCTATTTCTTCCCCTCTCAATAGACTACGAGGTCTCAAGTCGCTTTCCAACGCGCCATGGTCTTACAACATAGTGAACTACGTCTAGAGGCCTCTAAAGACTGTGATATGGCCCTTTGCCAACTAACAAAGGCCCTACACGTAAATCACGTGGTTCCACGTGCCTGCGCAGGTTAGCATCGGTCTATTCCTTCTACACTCACTGGACTACGACGTTTCAAGTCGTTTTCCATCGCGCCATGGTCTTACAACGCAGTGAAATACGTGTAAAGGCCTCTAAGGACTGTTATATGGCCCTTTGCCAACTAACAAAGGCCCTACACGTAAATCACGTGGTTCCACGTGCCTGCACAGGTTAGCATCGGTCTATTCCTTCTACACTCACTGGACTACGACGTTTCAAGTCGTTTTCCATCGCGCCATGGTCTTGCAACACAGTGAACTACGTGTGGAGGCCTCTGAAGACTGTTATATGACCTTTTACGGCCTAAAAAAATCTTTACAGGTAAATCTCGTGGCTCCACGCACCTGCATAGTTTACCATCAGTATATTCCTTCCACTCTCAATGGACTACGACGTTTCAAGTCGTTTTCCATCGCGCCATGGTCTTACAACGCAGTGAAATACGTGTAAAGGCCTCTAAGGACTGTTATATGGCCCTTTGCCAACTAACAAAGGCCCTACACGTAAATCACGTGGTTCCACGTGCATGCGCAGGTTACCATCGGTCTATTCCTACCACTTTCAATGGACTACGACGTCTCAAGAGGCTTTACATCGCGCCATGGTCTTACAGCAGAGTGAACTACATGTAGAGGCCTCTAAGGGCTGTTATATGACCTTTTACCTCCTAATAAAAGCCTTACAAGTAAATCACGTGGTTCCACTTACTTCCGCAGGTTAACATCGGTCTATTCCTCCTACACTCAATGAACTACGACGTCTCAAGTCTTTTTCCATCGTGCCATGATCTTACAACGCAGTGAACTACGTGTGGAGGCCTCTGAAGACTGTTATGTGACCTTTTACGGCCTAAAAAAATCTTTACAGGTAAATCACGTGGCTCCACGCACCTGCACAGTTTACCATCAGTATATTCCTTCCACTCTCAATGGACTACGACGATTCAAGTCGTTTTCCATCGCGCCATGGTCTTACAACGCAGTGAAATACGTGTAAAGGCCTCTAAGGACTGTTATATGGCCTTTTGCCGCCTAATAAAGGCCTCACACCTAAAACACGTGGTTGGACGTGTCTGCACAGGTTACCATCGGTCTATTCCTTCCTCTCTCAATAGACTACGAGGTCTCAAGTCGCTTTCCAACGCGTCATGGTCTTACAACATAGTGAACTACGTGTAGAGGCCTCTAAAGACTGTTATATGGCCCTTTGCCAACTAACAAAGGCCCTACACGCAAATCACGTGGTTCCACGTGCCTGCGCAGGTTAGCATCGGTCTATTCATTCCACTCTCAATGGACTACGACGTGTCAAGTCGGTTTCCGGCGCGCCATGGTCTCACAACACAGTGAACTACGCGTACAGGCCTCTAAGGGCTGTTATATGGCCCTTTGCCACCTAACAAAGGTCCTACACGTAAATCACGTGGTTCCACGAGCCTGCGCAGGTTAACATCGGTCTATTCCTTCTACACTCAATAGACTACGACGTTTCAACACATTTTCCATCGCGCCATGGCCTTACAACACTGTAAACTACGTGTAGAGGCCTCTAAAGACTGTTAGATGGCCTTTTGAAGTCTAGTAAAGGCTTTACACGTAAATCACGTGGTTCCACGAACCTACGCAGTTTACCATCGGTCTATTCCTTCCAATCTCAATGGACTACGAGGTCTGAAGTCCTTTTCCGCAGCGCCATGGTCTTACAGCACAGTGAACTACGCGTAGAGGCCTCTAAGGGCTGTTATATGACCTTTTGCCCCTTAATAAAAGCCTTACACGTAAAACATGTGGTTCCACGTGCATGCGCAGGTTATCATCGGTCTATTCCTTCCACTCTCAATGGGCTACGACATCTCAAGTTGTTTTCCATCACGCCATGGTCTCACAACACAGTAAACTACCTGTAGAGGCCTCTAAGGCCTGTTATATGACCTTTTACCACCTAATAAAAGCCTTACACGTAAAACATGTGGTTCCATGTGTTAGCCCAGGTAAACATCGGTCTATTCCTTTTACACCACTGGATTACGACGATTCAAGTCGTTTTCCATCGCGCCATGGTCTTACAACGCAGTGAAATACGTGTAAAGGCCTCTAAGGACTGTTATATGGCCTTTTGCCGCCTAATAAAGGCCTCACACCTAAAACACGTGGTTGGACGTGTCTGCGCAGGTTACCATCAGTCTATTCCTTCCCTTCTCAATAGACTACGAGGTCTCAAGTCGCTTTCCAACGCGCCATGGTCTTACAACATAGTGAACTACGTGTAGAGGCCTCTAAAGACTGTTATATGGCCTTTTGCCAACTAACAAAGGCCCTACACGTAAATCACGTGGTTCCACGTGCCTGCGCAGGTTACCATCGGTCTATTCCTTCCACTCTCAATGGACTACGACGTCTCAAGTCGCTTTCCAACGCGCCATGGTCTTACAACATAGTGAACTACGTGTAGAGGCCTCTAAAGACTGTTATATGGCCCTTTGCCACCTAACAAAGGTCCTACACGTAAATTACGTGGTTCCACGAGCCTGCGCAGGTTGCCATCGGTCTATTCCTTCCACTCTCAGTGGACTACGACGTTTCAAGTCGCTTTCCATTGCGCCATGGTCTTACAACACTGTGAACTACTTGTAAAGACTTCTGAAGACTGTTATATGACCTTCTGACGCCTAATAAAGGCTTTACACGTAAATCACGTGATTTCACGTGCCTGAGAAGGTTAACATTGGTCTATTCCTTCTACACTCAATGGACTACGACGTCTGAACTTATTTTCCATAGCGCCATGGTCTTACAACACAGTAAAATACGTGTAGAGGCCTCTAAGGGCTGTTATATGACCTTTTACCACCTAACAAAGGCCCTACACGTAAATCACGTGGTTCCACGAATCTATGCAGTTTACCATCTTTCTATTCATTCCACTCTCAATGGACTACGACGTGTCAAGTCGGTTTCCGGCGCGCCATGGTCTCACAACACAGTGAACTACGCGTACAGGCCTCTAAGGGCTGCTATATGGCCCTTTGCCACCTAACAAAGGTCCTACACGTAAATCACGTGGTTCCACGAGCCTGCGCAGGTTAACATCGGTCTATTCCTTCTACACTCAATAGACTACGACGTTTAAACACATTTTCCATCGCGCCATGGCCTTACAACACTGTAAACTACGTGTAGAGGCCTCTAAAGACTGTTAGATGGCCTTTTGACGTCTAGTAAAGGCTTTACACGTAAATCACGTGGTTCCACGAACCTACGCAGTTTACCATCGGTCTATTCCTTCCAATCTCAATGGACTACGAGGTCTGAAGTCCTTTTCCGCAGCGCCATGGTCTTACAGCACAGTGAACTACGCGTAGAGGCCTCTAAGGGCTGTTATATGACCTTTTGCCCCTTAATAAAAGCCTTACACGTAAAACATGTGGTTCCACGTGCATGCGCAGGTTATCATCGGTCTATTCCTTCCACACTCAACGGACTACGATGTCTCAAGTCGTTTTCCGGCGCACCGTGGTCTTACAGCACAGTGAACTACGTGTAAAGGCCTCTAAGGACTGTTATATGGCCCTTTACCACCTAACAAAAGCCCTACACGTAAATCACGTGTTCCACGTGCTTACGCAGCTTACCATCAGTCCATTCCTTCCACTCTCAATGGGCTACGACATCTCAAGTTGTTTTCCATCACGCCATGGTCTCACAACACAGCAAACTACCTGTAGAGGCCTCTAAGGCCTGTTATATGACCTTTTACCACCTAATAAAAGCCTTACACGTAAAACATGTAGTTCCATGTGTTAGCCCAGGTAAACATCGGTCTATTCCTTTTACACTCACTGGATTACGACGATTCAAGTCGTTTTCCATCGCGCCATGGTCTTACAACGCAGTGAAATACGTGTAAAGGCCTCTAAGGACTGTTATATGGCCTTTTGCCGCCTAATAAAGGCCTCACACCTAAAACACGTGGTTGGACGTGTCTGCGCAGGTTACCATCAGTCTATTCCTTCCCCTCTCAATAGACTACGAGGTCTCAAGTCGCTTTCCAACGCGCCATGGTCTTACAACATAGTGAACTACGTGTAGAGGCCTCTAAAGACTGTTATATGGCCCTTTGCCAACTAACAAAGGCCCTACACGTAAATCACGTGGTTCCACGTGCCTGCGCAGGTTAGCATCGGTCTATTCCTTCTACACTCACTGGACTACGACGTTTCAAGTCGTTTTCCTTCGCGCCATGGTCTTGCAATGCAGTGAAATACGTGTAAAGGCTTATAAGGACTGTTATATGGCCTTTTGGCGCCTAATAAAGGCCTTACACCTAAAACACGCGGTTCGACGTGTCTGCGCAGGTTACCATCGGTCTATTCCTTCCACCCTCAATGGACTACGACGTCTCAAGTCGCTTTCCAACGCGCCATGGTCTTACAACATAGTGAACTACGTGTAGAGGCCTCTAAAGACTGTTATATGGCCCTTTGCCACCTAACAAATGTCCTACACGTAAATCACGTGGTTCCACGAGCCTGCGCTGGTTAACATCGGTCTATTCCTTCTACACTCACTGGACTACGACGTTTCAAGTCGTTTTCCATCGCGCCATGGTCTTGCAATGCAGTGAAATACGTGTAAAGGCTTATAAGGACTGTTATATGGCCTTTTGGCGCCTAATAAAAGCCTTACACCTAAAACAGGTGGTTCGACGTGTCTGCGCAGGTTACCATCGGTCTATTCCTTCCACCCTCAATGGACTACGACGTCTCAAGTCGCTTTCCAACGCGCCATGGTCTTACAACATAGTGAACTACGTGTAGAGGCCTCTAAAGACTGTTATATGGCCCTTTGCCACCTAACAAAGGTCCTACACGTAAATCACGTGGTTCCACGAGCCTGCGCAGGTTAACATCGGTCTATTCCTTCTACACTCAATAGACTACGACGTTTCAACACATTTTCCATCGTGCCATGGCCTTACAACACTGTAAACTACGTGTAGAGGCCTCTAAAGACTGTTAGATGGCCTTTTGACGTCTAGTAAAGGATTTACACGTAAATCACGTGGTTCCACGAACCTACGCAGTTTACCATCGGTCTATTCCTTTCAATCTCAATGGAGTACGAGGTCTGAAGTCCTTTTCCGGCGCGCCATGGTCTTACAGCACAGTGAACTACGTGTAGAGGCCTCTAAGGGCTGCTATATGACCTTTTGCCCCTTAATAAAAGCCTTACACGTAAAACATGTGGTTCCACGTGCATGCGCAGGTTATCATCGGTCTATTCCTTCCACACTCACTGGATTACGACGATTCAAATCGTTTTCCATCGCGCCATGGTCTTACAACGCAGTGAAATACGTGTAAAGGCCTCTAAGGGCTGCTATATGACCTTTTGCCCCTTAATAAAAGCCGTACACGTAAAACATGTGGTTCCACGTGCATGCGCAGGTTACCATCAGTCTATTCCTTCCAATCTCAATGGACTACGAGGTCTGAAGTCCTTTTCCGGCGCGCCATGGTCTTACAGCACAGTGAACTACGTGTAGAGGCCTCTAAGAGCTGTTATATGGCCCTTTACCACCTAACAAAGGCCTTACACGTAAATCACGTGTTCCACGTGCTTACGCAGTTTACCATCAGTCCATTCCTTCCACTCTCAATGGGCTACGACGTCTCAAGTTGTTTTCCATCACGCCATGGTCTCACAACACAGTAAACTACCTGTACAGGCCTCTAAGGCCTGTTATATGACCTTTTACCACCTAATAAAAGCCTTACACGTAAAACATGTGGTTCCATGTGTTAGCCCAGGTAAACATCGGTCTATTCCTTTTACACTCACTGGATTACGACGATTCAAGTCGTTTTCCATCGCGGCATGGTCTTACAACGCAGTGAAATACGTGTAAAGGCCTCTAAGGACTGTTATATGGCCCTTTGCCAACTAACAAAGGCCCTACACGTAAATCACGTGGTTCCACGTGCCTGCGCAGGTTAGCATCGGTCTATTCCTTCTACACTCACTGGACTACGACGTTTCAAGTCGTTTTCCATCGCGCCATGGTCTTGCAATGCAGTGAAATACGTATAAAGGCTTATAAGGACTGTTATATGGCCTTTTGGCGCCTAATAAAGGCCTTACACCTAAAACACGTGGTTCGACGTGTCTGCGCAGGTTACCATCGGTCTATTCCTTCCACCCTCAATGGACTACGACGTCTCAAGTCGCTTTCCAACGCGCCATGGTCTTACAACATAGTGAACTACGTGTAGAGGCCTCTAAAGACTGTTATATGGCCTTTTGCCGCCTAATAAAGGCCTCACACCTAAAACACGTGGTTGGACGTGTCTGCGCAGGTTACCATCAGTCTATTCCTTCCCCTCTCAATAGACTACGAGGTCTCAAGTCGCTTTCCAACGCGCCATGGTCTTACAACATAGTGAACTACGTGTAGAGGCCTCTAAAGACTGTTATATGGCCCTTTGCCAACTAACAAAGGCCCTACACGTAAATCACGTGGTTCCACGTGCCTGCGCAGGTTAGCATCGGTCTATTCCTTCTACACTCACTGGACTACGACGTTTCAAGTCGTTTTCCTTCGCGCCATGGTCTTGCAATGCAGTGAAATACGTGTAAAGGCTTATAAGGACTGTTATATGGCCTTTTGGCGCCTAATAAAGGCCTTACACCTAAAACACGCGGTTCGACGTGTCTGCGCAGGTTACCATCGGTCTATTCCTTCCACCCTCAATGGACTACGACGTCTCAAGTCGCTTTCCAACGCGCCATGGTCTTACAACATAGTGAACTACGTGTAGAGGCCTCTAAAGACTGTTATATGGCCCTTTGCCACCTAACAAATGTCCTACACGTAAATCACGTGGTTCCACGAGCCTGCGCTGGTTAACATCGGTCTATTCCTTCTACACTCACTGGACTACGACGTTTCAAGTCGTTTTCCATCGCGCCATGGTCTTGCAATGCAGTGAAATACGTGTAAAGGCTTATAAGGACTGTTATATGGCCTTTTGGCGCCTAATAAAAGCCTTACACCTAAAACAGGTGGTTCGACGTGTCTGCGCAGGTTACCATCGGTCTATTCCTTCCACCCTCAATGGACTACGACGTCTCAAGTCGCTTTCCAACGCGCCATGGTCTTACAACATAGTGAACTACGTGTAGAGGCCTCTAAAGACTGTTATATGGCCCTTTGCCACCTAACAAAGGTCCTACACGTAAATCACGTGGTTCCACGAGCCTGCGCAGGTTAACATCGGTCTATTCCTTCTACACTCAATAGACTACGACGTTTCAACACATTTTCCATCGTGCCATGGCCTTACAACACTGTAAACTACGTGTAGAGGCCTCTAAAGACTGTTAGATGGCCTTTTGACGTCTAGTAAAGGATTTACACGTAAATCACGTGGTTCCACGAACCTACGCAGTTTACCATCGGTCTATTCCTTTCAATCTCAATGGAGTACGAGGTCTGAAGTCCTTTTCCGGCGCGCCATGGTCTTACAGCACAGTGAACTACGTGTAGAGGCCTCTAAGGGCTGCTATATGACCTTTTGCCCCTTAATAAAAGCCTTACACGTAAAACATGTGGTTCCACGTGCATGCGCAGGTTATCATCGGTCTATTCCTTCCACACTCACTGGATTACGACGATTCAAATCGTTTTCCATCGCGCCATGGTCTTACAACGCAGTGAAATACGTGTAAAGGCCTCTAAGGGCTGCTATATGACCTTTTGCCCCTTAATAAAAGCCGTACACGTAAAACATGTGGTTCCACGTGCATGCGCAGGTTACCATCAGTCTATTCCTTCCAATCTCAATGGACTACGAGGTCTGAAGTCCTTTTCCGGCGCGCCATGGTCTTACAGCACAGTGAACTACGTGTAGAGGCCTCTAAGAGCTGTTATATGGCCCTTTACCACCTAACAAAGGCCTTACACGTAAATCACGTGTTCCACGTGCTTACGCAGTTTACCATCAGTCCATTCCTTCCACTCTCAATGGGCTACGACGTCTCAAGTTGTTTTCCATCACGCCATGGTCTCACAACACAGTAAACTACCTGTACAGGCCTCTAAGGCCTGTTATATGACCTTTTACCACCTAATAAAAGCCTTACACGTAAAACATGTGGTTCCATGTGTTAGCCCAGGTAAACATCGGTCTATTCCTTTTACACTCACTGGATTACGACGATTCAAGTCGTTTTCCATCGCGGCATGGTCTTACAACGCAGTGAAATACGTGTAAAGGCCTCTAAGGACTGTTATATGGCCCTTTGCCAACTAACAAAGGCCCTATACGTAAATCACGTGGTTCCACGTGCCTGCGCAGGTTAGCATCGGTCTATTCCTTCTACACTCACTGGACTACGACGTTTCAAGTCGTTTTCCATCGCGCCATGGTCTTGCAATGCAGTGAAATACGTATAAAGGCTTATAAGGACTGTTATATGGCCTTTTGGCGCCTAATAAAGGCCTTACACCTAAAACACGTGGTTCGACGTGTCTGCGCAGGTTACCATCGGTCTATTCCTTCCACCCTCAATGGACTACGACGTCTCAAGTCGCTTTCCAACGCGCCATGGTCTTACAACATAGTGAACTACGTGTAGAGGCCTCTAAAGACTGTTATATGGCCCTTTGCCACCTAACAAAGGTCCTACACGTAAATTACGTGGTTCCACGAGCCTGCGCAGGTTGCCATCGGTCTATTCCTTCCACTCTCAGTGGACTACGACGTTTCAAGTCGCTTTCCATTGCGCCATGGTCTTACAACACTGTGAACTACTTGTAAAGACTTCTGAAGACTGTTATATGACCTTCTGACGCCTAATAAAGGCTTTACACGTAAATCACGTGATTTCACGTGCCTGAGAAGGTTAACATTGGTCTATTCCTTCTACACTCAATGGACTACGACGTCTGAACTTATTTTCCATAGCGCCATGGTCTTACAACACAGTAAAATACGTGTAGAGGCCTCTAAGGGCTGTTATATGACCTTTTACCACCTAACAAAGGCCCTACACGTAAATCACGTGGTTCCACGAATCTATGCAGTTTACCATCTTTCTATTCATTCCACTCTCAATGGACTACGACGTGTCAAGTCGGTTTCCGGCGCGCCATGGTCTCACAACACAGTGAACTACGCGTACAGGCCTCTAAGGGCTGCTATATGGCCCTTTGCCACCTAACAAAGGTCCTACACGTAAATCACGTGGTTCCACGAGCCTGCGCAGGTTAACATCGGTCTATTCCTTCTACACTCAATAGACTACGACGTTTAAACACATTTTCCATCGCGCATGGCCTTACAACACTGTAAGGCGCATAGCCTTACAACACTGTAAACTACGTGTAGAGGCCTCTAAAGACTGTTAGATGGCCTTTTGACGTCTAGTAAAGGCTTTACACGTAAATCACGTGGTTCCGCGAACCTACGCAGTTTACCATCTGTCTATTCCTTCCAATCTCAATGGACTACGAGGTCTGAAGTCCTTTTCCGCAGCGCCATGGTCTTACAGCACAGTGAACTACGCGTAGAGGCCTCTAAGGGCTGTTATATGACCTTTTGCCCCTTAATAAAAGCCTTACACGTAAAACATGTGGTTCCACGTGCATGCGCAGGTTATCATCGGTCTATTCCTTCCACACTCAACGGACTACGATGTCTCAAGTCGTTTTCCGGCGCACCGTGGTCTTACAGCACAGTGAACTACGTGTAAAGGCCTCTAAGAACTGTTATATGGCCCTTTACCACCTAACAAAAGCCCTACACGTAAATCACGTGTTCCACGTGCTTACGCAGCTTACCATCAGTCCATTCCTTCCACTCTCAATGGGCTACGACATCTCAAGTTGTTTTCCATCACGCCATGGTCTCACAACACAGCAAACTACCTGTAGAGGCCTCTAAGGCCTGTTATATGACCTTTTACCACCTAATAAAAGCCTTACACGTAAAACATGTGGTTCCATGTGTTAGCCCAGGTAAACATCGGTCTATTCCTTTTACACTCACTGGATTACGACGATTCAAGTCGTTTTCCATCGCGCCATGGTCTTACAACGCAGTGAAATACGTGTAAAGGCCTCTAAGGACTGTTATATGGCCTTTTGCCGCCTAATAAAGGCCTCACACCTAAAACACGTGGTTGGACGTGTCTGCGCAGGTTACCATCAGTCTATTCCTTCCCCTCTCAATAGACTACGAGGTCTCAAGTCGCTTTCCAACGCGCCATGGTCTTACAACATAGTGAACTACGTGTAGAGGCCTCTAAAGACTGTTATATGGCCCTTTGCCAACTAACAAAGGCCCTACACGTAAATCACGTGGTTCCACGTGCCTGCGCAGGTTAGCATCGGTCTATTCCTTCTACACTCACTGGACTACGACGTTTCAAGTCGTTTTCCTTCGCGCCATGGTCTTGCAATGCAGTGAAATACGTGTAAAGGCTTATAAGGACTGTTATATGCCCTTTTGGCGCCTAATAAAGGCCTTACACCTAAAACACGCGGTTCGACGTGTCTGCGCAGGTTACCATCGGTCTATTCCTTCCACCCTCAATGGACTACGACGTCTCAAGTCGCTTTCCAACGCGCCATGGTCTTACAACATAGTGAACTACGTGTAGAGGCCTCTAAAGACTGTTATATGGCCCTTTGCCACCTAACAAATGTCCTACACGTAAATCACGTGGTTCCACGAGCCTGCGCTGGTTAACATCGGTCTATTCCTTCTACACTCACTGGACTACGACGTTTCAAGTCGTTTTCCATCGCGCCATGGTCTTGCAATGCAGTGAAATACGTGTAAAGGCTTATAAGGACTGTTATATGGCCTTTTGGCGCCTAATAAAAGCCTTACACCTAAAACAGGTGGTTCGACGTGTCTGCGCAGGTTACCATCGGTCTATTCCTTCCACCCTCAATGGACTACGACGTCTCAAGTCGCTTTCCAACGCGCCATGGTCTTACAACATAGTGAACTACGTGTAGAGGCCTCTAAAGACTGTTATATGGCCCTTTGCCACCTAACAAAGGTCCTACACGTAAATCACGTGGTTCCACGAGCCTGCGCAGGTTAACATCGGTCTATTCCTTCTACACTCAATAGACTACGACGTTTCAACACATTTTCCATCGTGCCATGGCCTTACAACACTGTAAACTACGTGTAGAGGCCTCTAAAGACTGTTAGATGGCCTTTTGACGTCTAGTAAAGGATTTACACGTAAATCACGTGGTTCCACGAACCTACGCAGTTTACCATCGGTCTATTCCTTTCAATCTCAATGGAGTACGAGGTCTGAAGTCCTTTTCCGGCGCGCCATGGTCTTACAGCACAGTGAACTACGTGTAGAGGCCTCTAAGGGCTGCTATATGACCTTTTGCCCCTTAATAAAAGCCTTACACGTAAAACATGTGGTTCCACGTGCATGCGCAGGTTATCATCGGTCTATTCCTTCCACACTCACTGGATTACGACGATTCAAATCGTTTTCCATCGCGCCATGGTCTTACAACGCAGTGAAATACGTGTAAAGGCCTCTAAGGGCTGCTATATGACCTTTTGCCCCTTAATAAAAGCCGTACACGTAAAACATGTGGTTCCACGTGCATGCGCAGGTTACCATCAGTCTATTCCTTCCAATCTCAATGGACTACGAGGTCTGAAGTCCTTTTCCGGCGCGCCATGGTCTTACAGCACAGTGAACTACGTGTAGAGGCCTCTAAGAGCTGTTATATGGCCCTTTACCACCTAACAAAGGCCTTACACGTAAATCACGTGTTCCACGTGCTTACGCAGTTTACCATCAGTCCATTCCTTCCACTCTCAATGGGCTACGACGTCTCAAGTTGTTTTCCATCACGCCATGGTCTCACAACACAGTAAACTACCTGTACAGGCCTCTAAGGCCTGTTATATGACCTTTTACCACCTAATAAAAGCCTTACACGTAAAACATGTGGTTCCATGTGTTAGCCCAGGTAAACATCGGTCTATTCCTTTTACACTCACTGGATTACGACGATTCAAGTCGTTTTCCATCGCGGCATGGTCTTACAACGCAGTGAAATACGTGTAAAGGCCTCTAAGGACTGTTATATGGCCCTTTGCCAACTAACAAAGGCCCTACACGTAAATCACGTGGTTCCACGTGCCTGCGCAGGTTAGCATCGGTCTATTCCTTCTACACTCACTGGACTACGACGTTTCAAGTCGTTTTCCATCGCGCCATGGTCTTGCAATGCAGTGAAATACGTATAAAGGCTTATAAGGACTGTTATATGGCCTTTTGGCGCCTAATAAAGGCCTTACACCTAAAACACGTGGTTCGACGTGTCTGCGCAGGTTACCATCGGTCTATTCCTTCCACCCTCAATGGACTACGACGTCTCAAGTCGCTTTCCAACGCGCCATGGTCTTACAACATAGTGAACTACGTGTAGAGGCCTCTAAAGACTGTTATATGGCCCTTTGCCACCTAACAAAGGTCGTACACGTAAATTACGTGGTTCCACAAGCCTGCGCAGGTTAACATCGGTCTATTCCTTCTACACTCACTGGACTACGACGTTTCAAGTCGTTTTCCATCGCGCCATGGTCTTGCAATGCAGTGAAATACGTGTAAAGGCTTATAAGGACTGTTATATGGCCTTTTGGCACCTAATAAAGGCCTTACACCTAAAACACGTGGTTCGACGTGTCTGCGCAGGTTACCATCGGTCTATTCCTTCCACCCTCAATGGACTACGACGTCTCAAGTCGCTTTCCAACGCGCCATGGTCTTACAACATAGTGAACTACGTGTAGAGGCCTCTAAAGACTGTTATATGGCCCTTTGCCACCTAACAAAGGTCCTACACGTAAATCACGTGGTTCCACGAGCCTGCGCAGGTTAACATCGGTCTATTCCTTCTACACTCACTGGACTACGACGTTTCAAGTCGTTTTCCATCGCGCCATGGTCTTGCAATGCAGTGAAATACGTGTAAAGGCTTATAAGGACTGTTATATGGCCTTTTGGCGCCTAATAAAAGCCTTACACCTAAAACAGGTGGTTCGACGTGTCTGCGCAGGTTACCATCGGTCTATTCCTTCCACCCTCAATGGACTACGACGTCTCAAGTCGCTTTCCAACGCGCCATGGTCTTACAACATAGTGAACTACGTGTAGAGGCCTCTAAAGACTGTTATATGGCCCTTTGATACCTAACAAAGGTCCTACACGTAAATCACGTGGTTCCACGAGCCTGCGCAGGTTAACATCGGTCTATTCCTTCTACACTCAATAGACTACGACGTTTCAACACATTTTCCATCGTGCCATTGCCTTACAACACTGTAAACTACGTGTAGAGGCCTCTAAAGACTGTTAGATGGCCTTTTGACGTCTAGTAAAGGATTTACACGTAAATCACGTGGTTCCACGAACCTACGCAGTTTACCATCGGTCTATTCCTTCCAATCTCAATGGACTACGAGGTCTGAAGTCCTTTTCCGGCGCGCCATGGTCTTACAGCACAGTGAACTACGTGTAGAGGCCTCTAAGGGCTGCTATATGAACTTTTGCCCCTTAATAAAAGCCTTACACGTAAAACATGTGGTTCCACGTGCATGCGCAGGTTATCATCGGTCTATTCCTTCCACACTCACTGGATTACGACGATTCAAATCGTTTTCCATCGCGCCATGGTCTTACAACGCAGTGAAATACGTGTAAAGGCCTCTAAGGGCTGCTATATGACCTTTTGCCCCTTAATAAAAGCCGTACACGTAAAACATGTGGTTCCACGTGCATGCGCAGGTTACCATCAGTCTATTCCTTCCAATCTCAATGGACTACGAGGTCTGAAGTCCTTTTCCGGCGCGCCATGGTCTTACAGCACAGTGAACTACGTGTAGAGGCCTCTAAGAGCTGTTATATGGCCCTTTACCACCTAACAAAGGCCTTACACGTAAATCACGTGTTCCACGTGCTTACGCAGTTTACCATCAGTCCATTCCTTCCACTCTCAATGGGCTACGACGTCTCAAGTTGTTTTCCATCACGCCATGGTCTCACAACACAGTAAACTACCTGTACAGGCCTCTAAGGCCTGTTATATGACCTTTTACCACCTAATAAAAGCCTTACACGTAAAACATGTGGTTCCATGTGTTAGCCCAGGTAAACATCGGTCTATTCCTTTTACACTCACTGGATTACGACGATTCAAGTCGTTTTCCATCGCGGCATGGTCTTACAACGCAGTGAAATACGTGTAAAGGCCTCTAAGGACTGTTATATGGCCCTTTGCCAACTAACAAAGGCCCTACACGTAAATCACGTGGTTCCACGTGCCTGCGCAGGTTAGCATCGGTCTATTCCTTCTACACTCACTGGACTACGACGTTTCAAGTCGTTTTCCATCGCGCCATGGTCTTGCAATGCAGTGAAATACGTATAAAGGCTTATAAGGACTGTTATATGGCCTTTTGTCGCCTAATAAAGGCCTTACACCTAAAACACGTGGTTCGACGTGTCTGCGCAGGTTACCATCGGTCTATTCCTTCCACCCTCAATGGACTACGACGTCTCAAGTCGCTTTCCAACGCGCCATGGTCTTACAACATAGTGAACTACGTGTAGAGGCCTCTAAAGACTGTTATATGGCCCTTTGCCACCTAACAAAGGTCGTACACGTAAATTACGTGGTTCCACAAGCCTGCGCAGGTTAACATCGGTCTATTCCTTCTACACTCACTGGACTACGACGTTTCAAGTCGTTTTCCATCGCGCCATGGTCTTGCAATGCAGTGAAATACGTGTAAAGGCTTATAAGGACTGTTATATGGCCTTTTGGCACCTAATAAAGGCCTTACACCTAAAACACGTGGTTCGACGTGTCTGCGCAGGTTACCATCGGTCTATTCCTTCCACCCTCAATGGACTACGACGTCTCAAGTCGCTTTCCAACGCGCCATGGTCTTACAACATAGTGAACTACGTGTAGAGGCCTCTAAAGACTGTTATATGGCCCTTTGCCACCTAACAAAGGTCCTACACGTAAATCACGTGGTTCCACGAGCCTGCGCAGGTTAACATCGGTCTATTCCTTCTACACTCACTGGACTACGACGTTTCAAGTCGTTTTCCATCGCGCCATGGTCTTGCAATGCAGTGAAATACGTGTAAAGGCTTATAAGGACTGTTATATGGCCTTTTGGCGCCTAATAAAAGCCTTACACCTAAAACAGGTGGTTCGACGTGTCTGCGCAGGTTACCATCGGTCTATTCCTTCCACCCTCAATGGACTACGACGTCTCAAGTCGCTTTCCAACGCGCCATGGTCTTACAACATAGTGAACTACGTGTAGAGGCCTCTAAAGACTGTTATATGGCCCTTTGATACCTAACAAAGGTCCTACACGTAAATCACGTGGTTCCACGAGCCTGCGCAGGTTAACATCGGTCTATTCCTTCTACACTCAATAGACTACGACGTTTCAACACATTTTCCATCGTGCCATGGCCTTACAACACTGTAAACTACGTGTAGAGGCCTCTAAAGACTGTTAGATGGCCTTTTGACGTCTAGTAAAGGATTTACACGTAAATCACGTGGTTCCACGAACCTACGCAGTTTACCATCGGTCTATTCCTTCCAATCTCAATGGACTACGAGGTCTGAAGTCCTTTTCCGGCGCGCCATGGTCTTACAGCACAGTGAACTACGTGTAGAGGCCTCTAAGGGCTGCTATATGAACTTTTGCCCCTTAATAAAAGCCTTACACGTAAAAGATGTGGTTCCACGTGCATGCGCAGGTTATCATCGGTCTATTCCTTCCACACTCACTGGATTACGACGATTCAAATCGTTTTCCATCGCGCCATGGTCTTACAACGCAGTGAAATACGTGTAAAGGCCTCTAAGGGCTGCTATATGACCTTTTGCCCCTTAATAAAAGCCGTACACGTAAAACATGTGGTTCCACGTGCATGCGCAGGTTACCATCAGTCTATTCCTTCCAATCTCAATGGACTACGAGGTCTGAAGTCCTTTTCCGGCGCGCCATGGTCTTACAGCACAGTGAACTACGTGTAGAGGCCTCTAAGAGCTGTTATATGGCCCTTTACTACCTAACAAAGGCCTTACACGTAAATCACGTGTTCCACGTGCTTACGCAGTTTACCATCAGTCCATTCCTTCCACTCTCAATGGGCTACGACGTCTCAAGTTGTTTTCCATCACGCCATGGTCTCACAACACAGTAAACTACCTGTACAGGCCTCTAAGGCCTGTTATATGACCTTTTACCACCTAATAAAAGCCTTACACGTAAAACATGTGGTTCCATGTGTTAGCCCAGGTAAACATCGGTCTATTCCTTTTACACTCACTGGATTACGACGATTCAAGTCGTTTTCCATCGCGGCATGGTCTTACAACGCAGTGAACTACGTGTAGAGGCCTCTAAAGACAGTTATATGGCCCTTTGCCACCTAACAAAGGTCCTACACGTAAATCACGTGGTTCCACGAGCCTGCGCAGGTTACCATCGGTCAATTCCTTCCACTCTCAATGGGCTACGACGTCTCAAGTTGTTTTCCATCACGCCGTGGTCTTACATCACAGTGAACTACGTGTAGAGGCCTCTTAGGGCTGTTATTTGACCTTTTACCACCTAATAAAAGCCTTACACGTAAATCACGTGGTTCCACGTACTTCCGCAGGTTAACATCGGTCTATTCCTCGTACACTTAATGGGCTACGACGTATCAAGTCTTTTTCCATCGTGCCATGGTCTTACAACGCAGTGAAATACGTGTAAAGGCCTCTAAGGACTGTTATATGGCGTTTTGCCGCCTAGTAAAAGCCTTACACGTAAAACATGTGGTTCCATGTGTTAGCCCAGGTAAACATCGGTCTATTCCTTTTACACTCACTGGATTACGACGATTCAAGTCGTTTTCCATCGCGGCATGGTCTTACAACGCAGTGAAATACGTGTAAAGGCCTCTAAGGACTGTTATATGGCCCTTTGCCAACTAACAAAGGCCCTACACGTAAATCACGTGATTCCACGTGCCTGCGCAGGTTAGCATCGGTCTATTCCTTCTACACTCACTGGACTGCGACGTTTCAAGTCGTTTTCCATCGCGCCATGGTCTTGCAATGCAGTGAAATACGTATAAAGGCTTATAAGGACTGTTATATGGCCTTTTGGCGCCTAATAAAGGCCTTACACCTAAAACACGTGGTTCGACGTGTCTGCGCAGGTTACCATCGGTCTATTCCTTCCACCCTCAATGGACTACGACGTCTCAAGTCGCTTTCCAACGCGCCATGGTCTTACAACATAGTGAACTACGTGTAGAGGCCTCTAAAGACTGTTATATGGCCCTTTGCCACCTAACAAAGGTCGTACACGTAAATTACGGGGTTCCACAAGCCTGTGCAGGTTAACATCGGTCTATTCCTTCTACACTCACTGGACTACGACGTTTCAAGTCGTTTTCCATCGCGCCATGGTCTTGCAATGCAGTGAAATACGTGTAAAGGCTTATAAGGACTGTTATATGGCCTTTTGGCACCTAATAAAGGCCTTACACCTAAAACACGTGGTTCGACGTGTCTGCGCAGGTTACCATCGGTCTATTCCTTCCACCCTCAATGGACTACGACGTCTCAAGTCGCTTTCCAACGCGCCATGGTCTTACAACATAGTGAACTACGTGTAGAGGCCTCTAAAGACTGTTATATGGCCCTTTGCCACCTAACAAAGGTCCTACACGTAAATCACCTGGTTCCACGAGCCTGCGCAGGTTAACATCGGTCTATTCCTTCTACACTCAATAGACTACGACGTTTCAACACATTTTCCATCGTGCCATGGCCTTACAACACTGTAAACTACGTGTAGAGGCCTCTAAAGACTGTTAGATGGCCTTTTGACGTCTAGTAAAGGATTTACACGTAAATCACGTGGTTCCACGAACCTACGCAGTTTACCATCGGTCTATTCCTTCCAATCTCAATGGACTACGAGGTCTGAAGTCCTTTTCCGGCGCGCCATGGTCTTACAGCACAGTGAACTACGTGTAGAGGCCTCTAAGGGCTGCTATATGACCTTTTGCCCCTTAATAAAAGCCTTACACGTAAAACATGTGGTTCCACGTGCATGCGCAGGTTATCATCGGTCTATTCCTTCCACACTCACTGGATTACGACGATTCAAATCGTTTTCCATCGCGCCATGGTCTTACAACGCAGTGAAATACGTGTAAAGGCCTCTAAGGGCTGCTATATGACCTTTTGCCCCTTAATAAAAGCCGTACACGTAAAACATGTGGTTCCACGCGCATGCGCAGGTTACCATCAGTCTATTCCTTCCAATCTCAATGGACTACGAGGTCTGAAGTCCTTTTCCGGCGCGCCATGGTCTTACAGCACAGTGAACTACGTGTAGAGGCCTCTAAGAGCTGTTATATGGCCCTTTACCACCTAACAAAGGCCTTACACGTAAATCACGTGTTCCACGTGCTTACGCAGTTTACCATCAGTCCATTCCTTCCACTCTCAATGGGCTACGACGTCTCAAGTTGTTTTCCATCACGCCATGGTCTCACAACACAGTAAACTACCTGTACAGGCCTCTAAGGCCTGTTATATGACCTTTTACCACCTAATAAAAGCCTTACACGTAAAACATGTGGTTCCATGTGTTAGCCCAGGTAAACATCGGTCTATTCCTTTTACACTCACTGGATTACGACGATTCAAGTCGTTTTCCATCGCGGCATGGTCTTACAACGCAGTGAACTACGTGTAGAGGCCTCTAAAGACAGTTATATGGCCCTTTGCCACCTAACAAAGGTCCTACACGTAAATCACGTGGTTCCACGAGCCTGCGCAGGTTACCATCGGTCTATTCCTTCCACTCTCAATGGGCTACGACGTCTCAAGTTGTTTTCCATCACGCCGTGGTCTTACATCACAGTGAACTACGTGTAGAGGCCTCTTAGGGTTGTTATTTGACCTTTTACCACCTAATAAAAGCCTTACACGTAAATCACGTGGTTCCACGTACTTCCGCAGGTTAACATCGGTCTATTCCTCGTACACTTAATGGGCTACGACGTATCAAGTCTTTTTCCATCGTGCCATGGTCTTACAACGCAGTGAAATACGTGTAAAGGCCTCTAAGGACTGTTATATGGCGTTTTGCCGCCTAGTAAAGGCCTTACACGTAATTCACGTGGTTCGACGTGTCTGCGCAGGTAACCATCGGTCTATTCCTACCACTCTCAATGGAATACGACGTCTTAAGACGCTTTCCATCGCACCATGGTCTTACAACACAGTGAACTACGTGTAGAGTCCTCTTAGGGCTGTTATATGACCTTTTACCACCTAATAAAAGCCTTACACGTAAATCACGTGGTTCCACGTACATTCCGCATGTTAACATCGGTCTATTCCTTCTACACTCAATAGACTACGACGTTTCAACACATTTTCCATCGCGCCATGGCCTTGCAACACTGTAAACTACCTGTAGAGGCTTCTAAAGACTGTTAGATGGCCTTTTGACGTCTAGTAAAGGCTTTACACGTAAATCACGTGGTTCCACGAACCTACGCAGTTTACCATCGGTCTATTCCTTCCAATCTCAATGGACTACGAGGTCTGAAGTCCTTTTCCGGCGCGCCATGGTCTTACAGCACAGTGAACTACGTGTGGAGGCCTCTGAAGACTGTTATATGACCTTTTACGGCCTAAAAAAATCTTTACAGGTAAATCTCGTGGCTCCACGCACCTGCACAGTTTACCATCAGTATATTCCTTCCACTCTCAATGGACTACGACGTGTCAAGTCGGTTTCCGGCGCGCCTTGGTCTCACAACACAGTGAACTACGTGTAGAGGCCTCTAAGGGCTGTTATATGACCTTTTGAGCCTTAATAAAAGCCTTACACGTAAAACATGTAGTTCCACGTGCATGCGCAGGTTACCATCGGTCCCTTCCTGCCACACTCAACGGACTACGATGTCTCAAGTCGATTTCCAACGCGCCATGGTCTTACAACATAGTGAACTACGTGTAGAGGCCTCTAAAGACAGTTATATGGCCCTTTGCCACCTAACAAAGGTCCTACACGTAAATCTCGTGGCTCCACGCACCTGCATAGTTTACCATCAGTATATTCCTTCCACTCTCAATGGACTACGACGTGTCAAGTCGGTTTCCGGCGCGCCATGGTCTCACAACACAGTGAACTACGTGTAGAGGCCTCTAAGGGCTGTTATATGACCTTTTGACCCTTAATAAAAGCCTTACACGTAAAACATGTGGTTCCACGTGCATGCGCAGGTTACCATCGGTCCCTTCCTGCCACACTCAACGGACTGCGATGTCTCAAGTCGATTTCCAACGCGCCATGGTCTTACAACATAGTGAACTACGTGTAGAGGCCTCTAAAGACAGTTATATGGCCCTTTGCCACCTAACAAAGGTCCTACACGTAAATCACGTGGTTCCACGAGCCTGCACAGGTTACCATCGGTCTATTCCTTCCACTCTCAATGGGCTACGACGTCTCAAGTTGTTTTCCATCACGCCGTGGTCTTACATCACAGTGAACTACGTGTAGAGGCCTCTTAGGGCTGTTATTTGACCTTTTACCACCTAATAAAAGCCTTACACGTAAATCACGTGGTTCCACGTACTTCCGCAGGTTAACATCGGTCTATTCCTCGTACACTTAATGGGCTACGACGTCTCAAGTCTTTTTCCATCGTGCCATGGTCTTACAACGCAGTGAAATACGTGTAAAGGCCTCTAAGGACTGTTATATGGCGTTTTGCCGCCTAGTAAAGGCCTTACACGTAATTCACGTGGTTCGACGTGTCTGCGCAGGTAACCATCGGTCTATTCCTACCACTCTCAATGGAATACGACGTCTTAAGACGCTTTCCATCGCACCATGGTCTTACAACACAGTGAACTACGTGTAGAGTCCTCTTAGGGCTGTTATATGACCTTTTACCACCTAATAAAAGCCTTACACGTAAATCACGTGGTTCCACGTACATTCCGCATGTTAACATCGGTCTATTCCTTCTACACTCAATAGACTACGACGTTTCAACACATTTTCCATCGCGCCATGGCCTTGCAACACTGTAAACTACCTGTAGAGGCTTCTAAAGACTGTTAGATGGCCTTTTGACGTCTAGTAAAGGCTTTACACGTAAATCACGTGGTTCCACGAACCTACGCAGTTTACCATCGGTCTATTCCTTCCAATCTCAATGGACTACGAGGTCTGAAGTCCTTTTCCGGCGCGCCATGGTCTTACAGCACAGTGAACTACGTGTGGAGGCCTCTGAAGACTGTTATATGACCTTTTACGGCCTAAAAAAATCTTTACAGGTAAATCTCGTGGCTCCACGCACCTGCGCAGGTTAGCATCGGTCTATTCCTTCTACACTCACTGGACTACGACGTTTCAAGTCGTTTTCCATCGCGCCATGGTCTTACAACGCAGTGAAATACGTGTAAAGGCCTCTAAGGACTGTTATATGGCCCTTTGCCAACTAACAAAGGCCCTACACGTAAATCACGTGGTTCCACGTGCCTGCGCAGGTTACCATCGGTCTATTCCTTCCCCTCTCAATAGCTACGAGGTCTCAAGTCGCTTTCCAACGCGCCATGGTCTTACAACATAGTGAACTACGTCTAGAGGCCTCTAAAGACTGTTATATGGCCCTTTGCCAACTAACAAAGGCCTCACACCTAAAACACGTGGTTGGACGTGTCTACGCAGGTTACCATCGGTCTATTCCTTCCCCTCTCAATAGACTACGAGGTCTCAAGTTGCTTTCCAACGCGCCATGGTCTTACAACATAGTGAACTACGTCTAGAGGCCTCTAAAGACTGTTATATGGCCCTTTGCCAACTAACAAAGGCCCTACACGTAAATCACGTGGTTCCACGTGCCTGCGCAGGTTAGCATCGGTCTATTCCTTCTACACTCACTGGACTACGACGTTTCAAGTCGTTTTCCATCGCGCCATGGTCTTGCAACACAGTGAACTACGTGTGGAGGCCTCTGAAGACTGTTATATGACCTTTTATGGCCTAAAAAAATCTTTACAGGTAAATCTCGTGGCTTAACGCACCTGCATAGTTTACCATTAGTATATTCCTTCCACTCTCAATGGACTACGACGTGTCAAGTCGGTTTCCGGCGCGCCATGGTCTCACAACACAGTGAACTACGTGTAGAGGCCTCTAAGGGCTGTTATATGACCTTTTGACCCTTAATAAAAGCCTTACACGTAAAACATGTGGTTCCACGTGCATGCGCAGGTTACCATCGGTATATTCCTTTTACACTCACTGGACTACGACGTTTCAAGTCGTTTTCCATCGCGCCATGGTCTTGCAACACAGTGAACTACGTGTGGAGGCCTCTGAAGACTGTTATATGACCTTTTATGGCCTAAAAAAATCTTTACAGGTAAATCTCGTGGCTTAACGCACCTGCATAGTTTACCATTAGTATATTCCTTCCACTCTCAATGGACTACGACGTGTCAAGTCGGTTTCCGGCGCGCCATGGTCTCACAACACAGTGAACTACGTGTAGAGGCCTCTAAGGGCTGTTATATGACCTTTTGACCCTTAATAAAAGCCTTACACGTAAAACATGTGGTTCCACGTGCATGCGCAGGTTACCATCGGTATATTCCTTTTACACTCACTGGATTACGACGATTCAAGTCGTTTTCCATCGCGCCATGGTCCTTCAACGCAGTGAAATACGTGTAAAGGCCTCTAAGGACTGTTATATGGCCTTTTGCCGCCTAATAAAGGCCTCACACCTAAAACACGTGGTTGGACGTGTCTACGCAGGTTACCATCGGTCTATTCCTTCCCCTCTCAATAGACTACGAGGTCTCAAGTCACTTTCCAACGCGCCATGGTCTTACAACATAGTGAACTACGTCTAGAGGCCTCTAAAGACTGTGATATGGCCCTTTGCCAACTAACAAAGGCCCTACACGTAAATCACGTGGTTCCACGTGCCTGCGCAGGTTAGCATCGGTCTATTCCTTCTACACTCACTGGACTACGACGTTTCAAGTCGTTTTCCATCGCGCCATGGTCTTACAACGCAGTGAAATACGTGTAAAGGCCTCTAAGGACTGTTATATGGCCTTTTGCCGCCTAATAAAGGCCTCACACCCAAAACACGTGGTTGGACGTGTCTACGCAGGTTACCATCGGTCTATTCCTTCCCCTCTCAATAGACTACGAGGTCTCAAGTCGCTTTCCAACGCGCCATGGTCTTACAACATAGTGAACTACGTCTAGAGGCCTCTAAAGACTGTGATATGGCCCTTTGCCAACTAACAAAGGCCCTACACGTAAATCACGTGGTTCCACGTGCCTGCGCAGGTTAGCATCGGTCTATTCCTTCTACACTCACTGGACTACGACGTTTCAAGTCGTTTTCCATCGCGCCATGGTCTTGCAATGCAGTGAAATACGTGTAAAGGCTTATAAGGACTGTTATATGGCCTTTTGGCGCCTAATAAAGGCCTTACACCTAAAACACTTGGTTCGACGTGTCTGCGCAGGTTACCATCGGTCTATTCCTTCCACTCTCAAGGGACTACGACGTTTCAAGTCGCTTTCCATTGCGCCATGGTCTTACAACACTGTGAACTACGTGTAAAGGCTTCTGAAGACTGTTATATGACCTTCTGACGCCTAATAAAGGCTCTACACGTAAATCACGTGGTTCGACGTGTCTGCGCAGGTTACCATCGGTCTATTCCTACCACTTTCAATGGACTACGACGTCTCAAGAGGCTTTACATCGCGCCATGGTCTTACAGCAGAGTGAACTACATGTAGAGGCCTCTAAGGGCTGTTATATGACCTTTTACCTCCTAATAAAAGCCTTACAAGTAAATCACGTGGTTCCACTTACTTCCGCAGGTTAACATCGGTCTATTCCTCCTACACTCAATGAACTACGACGTCTCAAGTCTTTTTCCATCGTGCCATGATCTTACAACGCAGTGAACTACGTGTGGAGGCCTCTGAAGACTGTTATGTGACCTTTTACGGCCTAAAAAAATCTTTACAGGTAAATCACGTGGATCCACGCACCTGCACAGTTTACCATCAGTATATTCCTTCCACTCTCAATGGACTACGACGATTCAAGTCGTTTTCCATCGCGCCATGGTCTTACAACGCAGTGAAATACGTGTAAAGGCCTCTAAGGACTGTTATATGGCCTTTTGCCGCCTAGTAAGGGCCTCACACCTAAAACACGTGGTTGGACGTGTCTGCGCAGGTTACCATCGGTCTATTCCTTCCTCTCTCAATAGACTACGAGGTCTCAAGTCGCTTTCCAACGCGTCATGGTCTTACAACATAGTGAACTACGTGTAGAGGCCTCTAAAGACTGTTATATGGCCCTTTGCCAACTAACAAAGGCCCTACACGCAAATCACGTGGTTCCACGTGCCTGCGCAGGTTAGCATCGGTCTATTCCTTCTACACTCACTGTACTACGACGTTTCAAGTCGTTTTCCATCGTGCCATGGTCTCACAACACAGTGAACTACGTGTAGAGGCCTCTACGGGCTGTTATATGACCTTTTGCCCCTTAATAAAAGCCTTACGCGTAAAACATGTGGTTCCACGTGCATGCGCAGATTACCATCGGTCTATTCCTGCCACACTCAACGGACTACGATGTCTAAAGTCGTTTTCTGGCGCACCGTGGTCTTACAACGCAGTGAAATACGTGTAAAGGCCTCTAAGGGCTGTTATATGACCTTTTACCACCTAACAAAGGCCCTACACGTAAATCACGTGGTTCCACGAATCTATGCAGGTTAACATCGGTCTATTCCTTCTACACTCAATAGACTACGACGTTTCAACACATTTTCCATCGCGCCATGGCCTTACAACACTGTAAACTACGTGTAGAGGCCTCTAAAGACTGTTAGATGGCCTTTTGAAGTCTAGTAAAGGCTTTACACGTAAATCACGTGGTTCCACGAACCTACGCAGTTTACCATCGGTCTATTCCTTCCAATCTCAATGGACTACGAGGTCTGAAGTCCTTTTCCGCAGCGCCATGGTCTTACAGCACAGTGAACTACCTGTAGAGGCCTCTAAGGCCTGTTATATGACCTTTTACCACCTAATAAAAGCCTTACACGTAAAACATGTGGTTCCATGTGTTAGCCCAGGTAAACATCGGTCTATTCCTTTTACACTCACTGGATTACGACGATTCAAGTCGTTTTCCATCGCGCCATGGTCTTACAACGCAGTGAAATACGTGTAAAGGCCTCTAAGGACTGTTATATGGCCTTTTGCCGCCTAATAAAGGCCTCACACCTAAAACACGTGTTTGGACGTGTCTGCGCAGGTTACCATCAGTCTATTCCTTCCCTTCTCAACGGACTACGATGTCTCAAGTCGTTTTCCGGCGCACCGTGGTCTTACAGCACAGTGAACTACGTGTAAAGGCCTCTAAGGACTGTTATATGGCCCTTTACCACCTAACAAAAGCCCTACACGTAAATCACGTGTTCCACGTGCTTACGCAGCTTACCATCAGTCCATTCCTTCCACTCTCAATGGGCTACGACATCTCAAGTTGTTTTCCATCACGCCATGGTCTCACAACACAGCAAACTACCTGTAGAGGCCTCTAAGGCCTGTTATATGACCTTTTACCACCTAATAAAAGCCTTACACGTAAAACATGTGGTTCCATGTGTTAGCCCAGGTAAACATCGGTCTATTCCTTTTACACTCACTGGATTACGACGATTCAAGTCGTTTTCCATCGCGCCATGGTCTTGCAACGCAGTGAAATACGTGTAAAGGCCTCTAAGGACTGTTATATGGCCTTTTGCCGCCTAATAAAGGCCTCACACCTAAAACACGTGGTTGGACGTGTCTGCGCAGGTTACCATCAGTCTATTCCTTTCCAACGCGCCATGGTCTTACAACATAGTGAACTACGTGTAGAGGCCTCTAAAGACTGTTATATGGCCCTTTGCCAACTAACAAAGGCCCTACACGTAAATCACGTGGTTCCACGTGCCTGCGCAGGTTAGCATCGGTCTATTCCTTCTACACTCACTGGACTACGACGTTTCAAGTCGTTTTCCTTCGCGCCATGGTCTTGCAATGCAGTGAAATACGTGTAAAGGCTTATAAGGACTGTTATATGGCCCTTTGCCACCTAACAAAGGTCCTACACGTAAATCACGTGGTTCCACGAGCCTGCGCAGGTTAACATCGGTCTATTCCTTCTATACTCAATAGACTACGACGTTTCAACACATTTTCCATCGCGCCATGGTCTTGCAATGCAGTGAAATACGTGTAAAGGCTTATAAGGACTGTTATATGGCCTTTTGGCACCTAATAAAGGCCTTACACCTAAAACACGTGGTTCGACGTGTCTGCGCAGGTTACCATCGGTCTATTCCTTCCACCCTCAATGGACTACGACGTCTCAAGTCGCTTTCCAACGCACCATGGTCTTACAACATAGTGAACTACGTGTAGAGGCCTCTAAAGACTGTTATATGGCCCTTTGCCACCTAACAAAGGTCCTACACGTAAATCACGTGGTTCCACGAGCCTGCGCAGGTTAACATCGGTCTATTCCTTCTACACTCACTGGACTACGACGTTTCAAGTCGTTTTCCATCGCGCCATGGTCTTGCAATGCAGTGAAATACGTGTAAAGGCTTATAAGGACTGTTATATGGCCTTTTGGCGCCTAATAAAAGCCTTACACCTAAAACAGGTGGTTCGACGTGTCTGCGCAGGTTACCATCGGTCTATTCCTTCCACCCTCAATGGACTACGACGTCTCAAGTCGCTTTCCAACGCGCCATGGTCTTACAACATAGTGAACTACGTGTAGAGGCCTCTAAAGACTGTTATATGGCCCTTTGCCACCTAACAAAGGTCCTACACGTAAATCACGTGGTTCCACGAGCCTGCGCAGGTTAACATCGGTCTATTCCTTCTACACTCAATAGACTACGACGTTTCAACACATTTTCCATCGTGCCATGGCCTTACAACACTGTAAACTACGTGTAGAGGCCTCTAAAGACTGTTAGATGGCCTTTTGACGTCTAGTAAAGGATTTACACGTAAATCACGTGGTTCCACGAACCTACGCAGTTTACCATCGGTCTATTCCTTCCAATCTCAATGGACTACGAGGTCTGAAGTCCTTTTCCGGCGCGCCATGGTCTTACAGCACAGTGAACTACGTGTAGAGGCCTCTAAGGGCTGCTATATGAACTTTTGCCCCTTAATAAAAGCCTTACACGTAAAACATGTGGTTCCACGTGCATGCGCAGGTTATCATCGGTCTATTCCTTCCACACTCACTGGATTACGACGATTCAAATCGTTTTCAATCGCGCCATGGTCTTACAACGCAGTGAAATACGTGTAAAGGCCTCTAAGGACTGTTATATGGCCCTTTGCCAACTAACAAAGGCCCTACACGTAAATCACGTGGTTCCACGTGCCTGCGCAGGTTAGCATCGGTCTATTCCTTCTACACTCACTGGACTACGACGTTTCAAGTCGTTTTCCATCGCGCCATGGTCTTGCAATGCAGTGAAATACGTATAAAGGCTTATAAGGACTGTTATATGGCCTTTTGGCGCCTAATAAAGGCCTTACACCTAAAACACGTGGTTCGACGTGTCTGCGCAGGTTACCATCGGTCTATTCCTTCCACCCTCAATGGACTACGACGTCTCAAGTCGCTTTCCAACGCGCCATGGTCTTACAACATAGTGAACTACGTGTAGAGGCCTCTAAAGACTGTTATATGGCCCTTTGCCACCTAACAAAGGTCGTACACGTAAATTACGTGGTTCCACAAGCCTGCGCAGGTTAACATCGGTCTATTCCTTCTACACTCACTGGACTACGACGTTTCAAGTCGTTTTCCATCGCGCCATGGTCTTGCAATGCAGTGAAATACGTGTAAAGGCTTATAAGGACTGTTATATGGCCTTTTGGCACCTAATAAAGGCCTTACACCTAAAACACGTGGTTCGACGTGTCTGCGCAGGTTACCATCGGTCTATTCCTTCCACCCTCAATGGACTACGACGTCTCAAGTCGCTTTCCAACGCGCCATGGTCTTACAACATAGTGAACTACGTGTAGAGGCCTCTAAAGACTGTTATATGGCCCTTTGCCACCTAACAAAGGTCCTACACGTAAATCACGTGGTTCCACGAGCCTGCGCAGGTTAACATCGGTCTATTCCTTCTACACTCAATAGACTACGACGTTTCAACACATTTTCCATCGTGCCATGGCCTTACAACACTGTAAACTACGTGTAGAGGCCTCTAAAGACTGTTATATGGCCTTTTGGCACCTAATAAAGGCCTTACACCTGAAACACGTGGTTCGACGTGTCTGCGCAGGTTACCATCGGTCTATTCCTTCCACCCTCAATGGACTACGACGTCTCAAGTCGCTTTCCAACGCGCCATGGTCTTACAACATAGTGAACTACGTGTAGAGGCCTCTAAGGGCTGCTATATGACCTTTTGACGTCTAGTAAAGGATTTACACGTAAATCACGTGGTTCCACGAACCTACGCAGTTTACCATCGGTCTATTCCTTCCAATCTCAATGGACTACGAGGTCTGAAGTCCTTTTCCGGCGCGCCATGGTCTTACAGCACAGTGAACTACGTGTAGAGGCCTCTAAGGGCTGCTATATGACCTTTTGCCCCTTAATAAAAGCCTTACACGTAAAACATGTGGTTCCACGTGCATGCGCAGGTTATCATCGGTCTATTCCTTCCACACTCACTGGATTACGACGATTCAAATCGTTTTCCATCGCGCCATGGTCTTACAACGCAGTGAAATACGTGTAAAGGCCTCTAAGGGCTGCTATATGACCTTTTGCCCCTTAATAAAAGCCGTACACGTAAAACATGTGGTTCCACGTGCATGCGCAGGTTACCATCAGTCTATTCCTTCCAATCTCAATGGACTACGAGGTCTGAAGTCCTTTTCCGGCGCGCCATGGTCTTACAGCACAGTGAACTACGTGTAGAGGCCTCTAAGAGCTGTTATATGGCCCTTTACCACCTAACAAAGGCCTTACACGTAAATCACGTGTTCCACGTGCTTACGCAGTTTACCATCAGTCCATTCCTTCCACTCTCAATGGGCTACGACGTCTCAAGTTGTTTTCCATCACGCCATGGTCTCACAACACAGTAAACTACCTGTACAGGCCTCTAAGGCCTGTTATATGACCTTTTACCACCTAATAAAAGCCTTACACGTAAAACATGTGGTTCCATGTGTTAGCCCAGGTAAACATCGGTCTATTCCTTTTACACTCACTGGATTACGACGATTCAAGTCGTTTTCCATCGCGGCATGGTCTTACAACGCAGTGAAGTACGTGTAAAGGCCTCTAAGGACTGTTATATGGCCCTTTGTCAACTAACAAAGGCCCTACACGTAAATCACGTGGTTCCACGTGCCTGCGCAGGTTAGCATCGGTCTATTCCTTCTACACTCACTGGACTACGACGTTTCAAGTCGTTTTCCATCGCGCCATGGTCTTGCAATGCAGTGAAATACGTATAAAGGCTTATAAGGACTGTTATATGGCCTTTTGGCGCCTAATAAAGGCGTTACACCTAAAACACGTGGTTCGACGTGTCTGCGCAGGTTACCATCGGTCTATTCCTTCCACCCTCAATGGACTACGACGTCTCAAGTCGCTTTCCAACGCGCCATGGTCTTACAACATAGTGAACTACGTGTAGAGGCCTCTAAAGACTGTTATATGGCCCTTTGCCACCTAACAAAGGTCGTACACGTAAATTACGTGGTTCCACAAGCCTGCGCAGGTTAACATCGGTCTATTCCTTCTACACTCACTGGACTACGACGTTTCAAGTCTTTTTCCATCGCGCCATGGTCTTGCAATGCAGTGAAATACGTGTAAAGGCTTATAAGGACTGTTATATGGCCTTTTGACGTCTAGTAAAAGCTTTACACGTAAATCACGTGGTTCCACGAACCTACGCAGTTTACCATCGGTCTATTCCTTCCAATCTCAATGGACTACGAGGTCTGAAGTCCTTTTCCGGCGCGCCATGGTCTTACAGCACAGTGAACTACGTGTGGAGGCCTCTGAAGACTGTTATATGACCTTTTACGGCCTAAAAAAATCTTTACAGGTAAATCTCGTGGCTCCACGCACCTGCACAGTTTACCATCAGTATATTCCTTCCACTCTCAATGGACTACGACGTGTCAAGTCGGTTTCCGGCGCGCCTTGGTCTCACAACACAGTGAACTACGTGTAGAGGCCTCTAAGGGCTGCTATATGACCTTTTGACCCTTAATAAAAGCCTTACACGTAAAACATGTGGTTCCACGTGCATGCGCAGGTTACCATCGGTCCCTTCCTGCCACACTCAACGGACTGCGATGTCTCAAGTCGATTTCCAACGCGCCATGGTCTTACAACATAGTGAACTACGTGTAGAGGCCTCTAAAGACAGTTATATGGCCCTTTGCCACCTAACAAAGGTCCTACACGTAAATCACGTGGTTCCACGAGCCTGCACAGGTTACCATCGGTCTATTCCTTCCACTCTCAATGGGCTACGACGTCTCAAGTTGTTTTCCATCACGCCGTGGTCTTACATCACAGTGAACTACGTGTAGAGGCCTCTTAGGGCTGTTATTTGACCTTTTACCACCTAATAAAAGCCTTACACGTAAATCACGTGGTTCCACGTACTTCCGCAGGTTAACATCGGTCTATTCCTCGTACACTTAATAGGCTACGACGTCTCAAGTCTTTTTCCATCGTGCCATGGTCTTACAACGCAGTGAAATACGTGTAAAGGCCTCTAAGGACTGTTATATGGCGTTTTGCCGCCTAGTAAAGGCCTTACACGTAATTCACGTGGTTCGACGTGTCTGCGCAGGTAACCATCGGTCTATTCCTACCACTCTCAATGGAATACGACGTCTTAAGACGCTTTCCATCGCACCATGGTCTTACAACACAGTGAACTACGTGTAGAGTCCTCTTAGGGCTGTTATATGACCTTTTACCACCTAATAAAAGCCTTACACGTAAATCACGTGGTTCCACGTACATTCCGCATGTTAACATCGGTCTATTCATCCTACACTCAATGGACTACGACGTCTCAAGTCCTTTTCCATCGTGCCATGATAGTACAACGCAGTGAACTATGTGTAGAGGCCTCCAAAGACTGTTATATGGCCCCTTACCACCTAACAAAGGCCCTACACGTACATCACGTGGTTCCACGAACCTACGCAGTTTACCATCGGTCTATTCCTTCCAATCTCAATGGACTACGACGTCTCAAGACGTTTTCCGGAGCGCCGTGGTCTTACAGCACAGTGAACTACATGTAGAGGCCTCTTAGGGCTGTTATATGACCTTTTACCTCCTAATAAATGCCTTACACCTAAATCACGTGGTTCCACGTACTTCCGCAGGTTAACATCTGTCTACTCCTCCTACACTTAATGGACTACGACGTCTCAAGTCGATTTCCAACGCGCCATGGTCTTACAACGCAGTGAAATACGTGTAAAGGCTTATAAGGACTGTTATATGGCCTTTTGCCCCCTAATAAAGGCCTTACACCCAAAAAACGTGGTTCGACGTGCCTTAGCAGGTTACCATCGGTCTATTCCTTCCACTCTCAATGGACTACGACGTCTCAAGTCGATTTCCAACGCGCCATGGTCTTACAACATAGTGAACTACGTGTAGAGGCCTCTAAAGACTGTTACATGGCCCTTTGCCACCTAACAAAGGTCCTACACGTAAATCACGTGGTTCCACGAGCCTGCGCAGGTTAACATCGGTCTATTCCTTCTACACTCAATAGACTACAACGTTTCAACACATTTTCCATCGCGCCATGGCCTTGCAACACTGTAAACTACCTGTAGAGGCTTCTAAAGACTGTTAGATGGCCTTTTGACGTCTAGTAAAAGCTTTACACGTAAATCACGTGGTTCCACGAACCTACGCAGTTTACCATCGGTCTATTCCTTCCAATCTCAATGGACTACGAGGTCTGAAGTCCTTTTCCGGCGCGCCATGGTCTTACAGCACAGTGAACTACGTGTGGAGGCCTCTGAAGACTGTTATATGACCTTTTACGGCCTAAAAAAATCTTTACAGGTAAATCTCGTGGCTCCACGCACCTGCACAGTTTACCATCAGTATATTCCTTCCACTCTCAATGGACTACGACGTGTCAAGTCGGTTTCCGGCGCGCCTTGGTCTCACAACACAGTGAACTACGTGTAGAGGCCTCTAAGGGCTGCTATATGACCTTTTGACCCTTAATAAAAGCCTTACACGTAAAACATGTGGTTCCACGTGCATGCGCAGGTTACCATCGGTCTATTCCTTCCACTCTCAATGGGCTACGACGTCTCAAGTTGTTTTCCATCACGCCGTGGTCTTACATCACAGTGAACTACGTGTAGAGGCCTCTTAGGGCTGTTATTTGACCTTTTACCACCTAATAAAAGCCTTACACGTAAATCACGTGGTTCCACGTACTTCCGCAGGTTAACATCGGTCTATTCCTCGTACACTTAATGGGCTACGACGTCTCAAGTCTTTTTCCATCGTGCCATGGTCTTACAACGCAGTGAAATACGTGTAAAGGCCTCTAAGGACTGTTATATGGCGTTTTGCCGCCTAGTAAAGGCCTTACACGTAATTCACGTGGTTCGACGTGTCTGCGCAGGTAACCATCGGTCTATTCCTACCACTCTCAATGGAATACGACGTCTTAAGACGCTTTCCATCGCACCATGGTCTTACAACACAGTGAACTACGTGTAGAGTCCTCTTAGGGCTGTTATATGACCTTTTACCACCTAATAAAAGCCTTACACGTAAATCACGTGGTTCCACGTACATTCCGCATGTTAACATCGGTCTATTCATCCTACACTCAATGGACTACGACGTCTCAAGTCCTTTTCCATCGTGCCATGATAGTACAACGCAGTGAACTATGTGTAGAGGCCTCCAAAGACTGTTATATGGCCCCTTACCACCTAACAAAGGCCCTACACGTACATCACGTGGTTCCACGAACCTACGCAGTTTACCATCGGTCTATTCCTTCCAATCTCAATGGACTACGACGTCTCAAGACGTTTTCCGGAGCGCCGTGGTCTTACAGCACAGTGAACTACATGTAGAGGCCTCTTAGGGCTGTTATATGACCTTTTACCTCCTAATAAATGCCTTACACCTAAATCACGTGGTTCCACGTACTTCCGCAGGTTAACATCTGTCTACTCCTCCTACACTTAATGGACTACGACGTCTCAAGTCGATTTCCAACGCGCCATGGTCTTACAACGCAGTGAAATACGTGTAAAGGCTTATAAGGACTGTTATATGGCCTTTTGCCCCCTAATAAAGGCCTTACACCCAAAAAACGTGGTTCGACGTGCCTTAGCAGGTTACCATCGGTCTATTCCTTCCACTCTCAATGGACTACGACGTCTCAAGTCGATTTCCAACGCGCCATGGTCTTACAACATAGTGAACTACGTGTAGAGGCCTCTAAGGGCTGTTATATGGCCTTTTGCCGCCTAGTAAAGGCCTTACACGTAATTCACGTGGTTCGACGTGTCTGCGCAGGTAACCATCGGTCTATTCTTTCTGCCCTCAATAGACTACGACGTTTCAAGACATTTTCCATCGCGCCATGGTTTTACAACGCAGTGAAGTACGTGTAAAGGCCTCTAAGGACTGTTATATGGCCCTTTGTCAACTAACAAAGGCCCTACACGTAAATCACGTGTTCCACGTGCTTACGCAGTTTACCATCAGTCCATTCCTTCCACTCTCAATGGGCTACGACGTCTCAAGTTGTTTTCCATCACGCCATGGTCTCACAACACAGTAAACTACCTGTACAGGCCTCTAAGGCCTGTTATATGACCTTTTACCACCTAATAAAAGCCTTACACGTAAAACATGTGGTTCCATGTGTTAGCCCAGGTAAACATCGGTCTATTCCTTTTACACTCACTGGATTACGACGATTCAAGTCGTTTTCCATCGCGGCATGGTCTTACAACGCAGTGAAGTACGTGTAAAGGCCTCTAAGGACTGTTATATGGCCCTTTGTCAACTAACAAAGGCCCTACACGTAAATCACGTGGTTCCACGTGCCTGCGCAGGTTAGCATCGGTCTATTCCTTCTACACTCACTGGACTACGACGTTTCAAGTCGTTTTCCATCGCGCCATGGTCTTGCAATGCAGTGAAATACGTATAAAGGCTTATAAGGACTGTTATATGGCCTTTTGGCGCCTAATAAAGGCGTTACACCTAAAACACGTGGTTCGACGTGTCTGCGCAGGTTACCATCGGTCTATTCCTTCCACCCTCAATGGACTACGACGTCTCAAGTCGCTTTCCAACGCGCCATGGTCTTACAACATAGTGAACTACGTGTAGAGGCCTCTAAAGACTGTTATATGGCCCTTTGCCACCTAACAAAGGTCGTACACGTAAATTACGTGGTTCCACAAGCCTGCGCAGGTTAACATCGGTCTATTCCTTCTACACTCACTGGACTACGACGTTTCAAGTCTTTTTCCATCGCGCCATGGTCTTGCAATGCAGTGAAATACGTGTAAAGGCTTATAAGGACTGTTATATGGCCTTTTGGCACCTAATAAAGGCCTTACACCTAAAACACGTGGTTCGACGTGTCTGCGCAGGTTACCATCGGTCTATTCCTTCCACCCTCAATGGACTACGACGTCTCAAGTCGCTTTCCAACGCGCCATGGTCTTACAACATAGTGAACTACGTGTAGAGGCCTCTAAAGACTGTTACATGGCCCTTTGCCACCTAACAAAGGTCCTACACGTAAATCACGTGGTTCCACGAGCCTGCGCAGGTTAACATCGGTCTATTCCTTCTACACTCAATAGACTACAACGTTTCAACACATTTTCCATCGCGCCATGGCCTTGCAACACTGTAAACTACCTGTAGAGGCTTCTAAAGACTGTTAGATGGCCTTTTGACGTCTAGTAAAAGCTTTACACGTAAATCACGTGGTTCCACGAACCTACGCAGTTTACCATCGGTCTATTCCTTCCAATCTCAATGGACTACGAGGTCTGAAGTCCTTTTCCGGCGCGCCATGGTCTTACAGCACAGTGAACTACGTGTGGAGGCCTCTGAAGACTGTTATATGACCTTTTACGGCCTAAAAAAATCTTTACAGGTAAATCTCGTGGCTCCACGCACCTGCACAGTTTACCATCAGTATATTCCTTCCACTCTCAATGGACTACGACGTGTCAAGTCGGTTTCCGGCGCGCCTTGGTCTCACAACACAGTGAACTACGTGTAGAGGCCTCTAAGGGCTGCTATATGACCTTTTGACCCTTAATAAAAGCCTTACACGTAAAACATGTGGTTCCACGTGCATGCGCAGGTTACCATCGGTCCCTTCCTGCCACACTCAACGGACTGCGATGTCTCAAGTCGATTTCCAACGCGCCATGGTCTTACAACATAGTGAACTACGTGTAGAGGCCTCTAAAGACAGTTATATGGCCCTTTGCCACCTAACAAAGGTCCTACACGTAAATCACGTGGTTCCACGAGCCTGCACAGGTTACCATCGGTCTATTCCTTCCACTCTCAATGGGCTACGACGTCTCAAGTTGTTTTCCATCACGCCGTGGTCTTACATCACAGTGAACTACGTGTAGAGGCCTCTTAGGGCTGTTATTTGACCTTTTACCACCTAATAAAAGCCTTACACGTAAATCACGTGGTTCCACGTACTTCCGCAGGTTAACATCGGTCTATTCCTCGTACACTTAATGGGCTACGACGTCTCAAGTCTTTTTCCATCGTGCCATGGTCTTACAACGCAGTGAATTACGTGTAAAGGCCTCTAAGGACTGTTATATGGCGTTTTGCCGCCTAGTAAAGGCCTTACACGTAATTCACGTGGTTCGACGTGTCTGCGCAGGTAACCATCGGTCTATTCCTACCACTCTCAATGGAATACGACGTCTTAAGACGCTTTCCATCGCACCATGGTCTTACAACACAGTGAACTACGTGTAGAGTCCTCTTAGGGCTGTTATATGACCTTTTACCACCTAATAAAAGCCTTACACGTAAATCACGTGGTTCCACGTACATTCCGCATGTTAACATCGGTCTATTCATCCTACACTCAATGGACTACGACGTCTCAAGTCCTTTTCCATCGTGCCATGATAGTACAACGCAGTGAACTATGTGTAGAGGCCTCCAAAGACTGTTATATGGCCCCTTACCACCTAACAAAGGCCCTACACGTACATCACGTGGTTCCACGAACCTACGCAGTTTACCATCGGTCTATTCCTTCCAATCTCAATGGACTACGACGTCTCAAGACGTTTTCCGGAGCGCCGTGGTCTTACAGCACAGTGAACTACATGTAGAGGCCTCTTAGGGCTGTTATATGACCTTTTACCTCCTAATAAATGCCTTACACCTAAATCACGTGGTTCCACGTACTTCCGCAGGTTAACATCTGTCTACTCCTCCTACACTTAATGGACTACGACGTCTCAAGTCGATTTCCAACGCGCCATGGTCTTACAACGCAGTGAAATACGTGTAAAGGCTTATAAGGACTGTTATATGGCCTTTTGCCCCCTAATAAAGGCCTTACACCCAAAAAACGTGGTTCGACGTGCCTTAGCAGGTTACCATCGGTCTATTCCTTCCACTCTCAATGGACTACGACGTCTCAAGTCGATTTCCAACGCGCCATGGTCTTACAACATAGTGAACTACGTGTAGAGGCCTCTAAGGGCTGTTATATGGCCTTTTGCCGCCTAGTAAAGGCCTTACACGTAATTCACGTGGTTCGACGTGTCTGCGCAGGTAACCATCGGTCTATTCTTTCTGCCCTCAATAGACTACGACGTTTCAAAACATTTTCCATCGCGCCATGGTTTTACAACGCAGTGAAGTACGTGTAGAGGCCTCTAAGGGCTGTTATATGACCTTTTACCACCTAATGAAGCCTTTACACGTGAATCACGTGGTTCCTTGTGTTTGCGCAGGTTACGATCGGACTATTCCTTGCTCTCTCAATGCACTGCGACGTCTCAAGTCCTTTTCCGGCGCGCCGTGGTCTTACAGCACAGTGAAATACGTATAAAGACCTCTTAGGGCTGTTATATGGCCTTCTACCACCTAACAAAAGCCTTACACGTAAAACATGTGGTTCCATGTGTTAGCCCAGGTAAACATCGGTCTATTCCTTCTACACTCACTGGACTACGACGTTTCAAGTCGTTTTCAATCGGGCCATGGTCTTACAACGCAGTGAAATACGTGTAAAGGCCTCTAAGGACTGTTATATGGCCTTTTGCCGCCTAATAAAGGCCTTACACCTAAAACACGTGGTTCGACGTGCCTTAGCAGGTTACCATCGGTCTATTCCTTCCACTCTCAATGGACTACGACGTCTCAAGTCGATTTCCAACGCGCCATGGTCCTACAACATAGTGAATTACGTGTAGAGGCCTCTAAGGGCTGTTATATGACCTTTTCCCACCTAATGAAGGTTTTACACGTAAATCACGTGGTTCCACGTACTTCCGCAGGTTAACACCGGTCTATTCCTTCTGCACTCAATAGACTACGAAGTTTTAAGACATTTTCCATCGCGCCATGGTCTTACAACGCAGTGAAATACGTGTAAAGGCCTCTAAGGACTGTTATATGGTCTTTTGCTACCTAGTAAAGGCCTTACACGTAATTCACGTGGTTCGACGTGTCTGCGCAGGTAACCATCGGTCTATTCCTACCACTCTCAATGGACTACGACGTCTTAAGACGCTTTCCATCGCGCCATGGTCTTACAACGCAGTGAACTACGTGTAGAGTCCTCTTAGGGCTGTTATATGACCTTTTACCACCTAATAAAAGCCTTACACGTAAATCATGTGGTTCCATGTGTTAGCCCAGGTAAACATCGGTCTATTCCATCTACACTCACTGGACTACGACGCTTCACGTCGTTTTCCATGGCGCCATGGTCTTACAACGCCTTGAAATACGTGTAAAGACCTCTAAGGACTGTTATATGGCCTTTTGCCGCCTATTAAAGGCCTTACACCTAAAACACGTGGTTCGACGTGTCTGCGCCGGTTACCATCGGTCTATTCCTTCCACTCTCAATGGACTACGACGTTTCAAGTCGCTTTCCATTGCGCCATTGTCTTACAACACTGTGAACTACATGTAAAGGCTTCTGAAGACTGTTATATGACCTTCTTACGCCTAATACAGGGTTTACACGCAAATCACGTGTTTCCACGTGCCTGAGCAGGTTAACATCAGTCTATTCCTTCTACACTCAATGGACTACGACGTCTGAACTTATTTTCCATTGCGCCATGGTCTTACAACACAGTAAAATACGTGTAAAAGCCTCTAAGGACTGTTATATGGCCTTTTGCTGCCTAATAAAGGCCTTACTCCTAAAACACTTGATTCGACGTGTCTGTGCAGGTAACCATCGGTCTATTCCTACCACTCTCAATGGACTACGACGTCTTAAGACGCTTTCCATCTCGCCATGGTCTTACAATGCAGTGAACTACGTGTAGAGTCCTCTTAGGGCTGTTATATGACCTTTTACCACCTAATAAAAGCCTTACACGAAATACACGTGGTTCCACGTACTTCCGCAGGTTAACATCGGTCTATTCCATCCACTCTCCATGGACTACGACATCTCAAGTCGCTTTCCAACGCGCTATGGTCTTACAACACAGTGAACTATGTGTAGAGGCCTCCAAAGACTGTTTTATAGCCCTTTGCCACCTAACAAAAGCCGTACACGTAAATCACGTGGTTCCTCGTGCTTGCGCAGGTTACCATCGGTCTAGTCCTTGCTCTCTCAATGGACTGCGACGTCTCAAGTCCTTTTCCGGCGCTGTGGTCTTACAGCACAGTGAACTACGTGTAGAGGCCTCTAAGGACTGTTATATGGCCTTTTGCCGCCTAATAAAGGCCTTACACCTAAAACACGTGGTTCGACGTGTCTGCGCAGATTACCATCGGTCTATTCCTTCCACTCTCAATGGACTACGACGTCTCAAGTCGATTTCCAACGCGCCATGGTCTTACAACGCAGTGAATGACGTGTAAAGGCCTCTAAGGACTGTTATATGGCCTTTTGCCACCTAACAAAGGTCCTACACGTAAATTACGTGGTTCTACGAGCCTGCGCAGGTTGCCATCGGTCTATTCCTTCCACTCTCAGTGGACTACGACGTTTCAAGTCGCTTTCCATTGCGCCATGGTCTTACAACACTGTGAACTACTTGTAAAGGCTTCTGAAGACTGTTATATGACCTTCTGACGCCTAATAAAGGCTTTACACGTAAATCACGTGATTTCACGTGCCTGAGAAGGTTAACATTGGTCTATTCCTTCTACACTCAATGGACTACGACGTCTGAACTTATTTTCCATAGCGCCATGGTCTTACAACACAGTAAAATACGTGTAGAGGCCTCTAAGGGCTGTTATATGACCTTTTATCACCTAACAAAGGCCCTACACGTAAATCACGTGGTTCCACGAATCTATGCAGTTTACCATCGTTCTATTCATTCCACTCTCAATGGACTACGACGTGTCAAGTCGGTTCCGGCGCGCCATGGTCTCACAACACAGTGAACTACGCGTACAGGCCTCTAAGGGCTGTTATATGGCCCTTTGCCACCTAACAAAGGTCCTACACGTAAATCACGTGGTTCCACGAGCCTGCGCAAGTTAACATCGCTCTATTCCTTCTACACTCAATAGACTACGACGTTTCAACACATTTTCCATCGCGCCATGGCCTTACAACACTGTAAACTACGTGTAGAGGCCTCTAAAGACTGTTAGATGGCCTTTTGACGTCTAGTAAAGGCTTTACACGTAAATCACGTGGTTTCACGAACCTACGCAGTTTACCATCGGTCTATTCCTTCCAATCTCAATGGACTACGAGGTCTGAAGTCCTTTTCCGCAGCGCCATGGTCTTACAGCACAGTGAACTACGTGTAAAGGCCTCTAAGGACTGTTATATGGCCCTTTACCACCTAACAAAAGCCCTACACGTAAATCACGTGTTCCACGTGCTTACGCAGTTTACCATCAGTCCATTCCTTCCACTCTCAATGGGCTACGACATCTCAAGTTGTTTTCCATCACGCCATGGTCTCACAAAACAGTAAACTACCTGTAGAGGCCTCTAAGGCCTGTTATATGACCTTTTACCACCTAATAAAAGCCTTACACGTAAAACATGTGGTTCCATGTGTTAGCCCAGGTAAACATCGGTCTATTCCTTTTACACTCACTGGATTACGACGATTCAAGTCGTTTTCCATCGCGCCATGGTCTTACAACGCAGTGAAATACGTGTAAAGGCCTCTAAGGACTGTTATATGGCCTTTTGCCGCCTAATAAAGGCCTCACACCAAAAACACGTGGTTGGACGTGTCTGCGCAGGTTACCATCAGTCTATTCCTTCCCTTCTCAATAGACTACGAGGTCTCAAGTCGCTTTCCAACGCGCCATGGTCTTACAACATAGTGAACTACGTGTAGAGGCCTCTAAAGACTGTTATATGGCCCTTTGCCAACTAACAAAGGCCCTACACGTAAATCACGTGGTTCCACGTGCCTGCGCAGGTTAGCATCGGTCTATTCCTTCCACTCTCAGTGGACTACGACGTTTCAAGTCGCTTTCCATTGCGCCATGGTCTTACAACACTGTGAACTACTTGTAAAGGCTTCTGAAGACTGTTATATGACCTTCTGACGCCTAATAAAGGCTTTACACGTAAATCACGTGATTTCACGTGCCTTAGAAGGTTAACATTGGTCTATTCCTTCTACACTCAATGGACTACGACGTCTGAACTTATTTTCCATAGCGCCATGGTCTTACAACACAGTAAAATACGTGTAGAGGCCTCTAAGGGCTGTTATATGACCTTTTACCACCTAACAAAGGCCCTACACGTAAATCACGTAGCTCCACGAATCTATGCAGTTTACCATCGTTCTATTCATTCCACTCTCAATAGACTACGACGTGTCAAGTCGGTTTCCGGCGCGCCATGGTCTCACAACACAGTGAACTACGCGTACAGGCCTCTAAGGGCTGTTATATGACCTTTTGCCCCTTAATAAAAGCCTTACACGTAAAACATGTGGTTCCACGTGCATGCGCAGGTTATCATCGGTCTATTCCTTCCACACTCAACGGACTACGATGTCTCAAGTCGTTTTCCGGCGCACCGTGGTCTTACAGCACAGTGAACTACGTGTAAAGGCCTTTAAGGACTGTTATATGGCCCTTTACCACCTAACAAAAGCCCTACACGTAAATCACGTGTTCCACGTGCTTACGCAGTTTACCATCAGTCCATTCCTTCCACTCTCAATGGGCTACGACATCTCAAGTTGTTTTCCATCACGCCATGGTCTCACAACACAGTAAACTACCTGTAGAGGCCTCTAAGGCCTGTTATATGACCTTTTACCACCTAATAAAAGCCTTACACGTAAAACATGTGGTTCCATGTGTTAGCCCAGGTAAACATCGGTCTATTCCTTTTACACTCACTGGATTACGACGATTCAAGTCGTTTTCCATCGCGCCATGGTCTTACAACGCAGTGAAATACGTGTAAAGGCCTCTAAGGACTGTTATATGGCCTTTTGCCGCCTAATAAAGGCCTCACACCTAAAACACGTGGTTGGACGTGTCTGCGCAGGTTACCATCAGTCTATTCCTTCCCCTCTCAATAGACTACGAGGTCTCAAGTCGCTTTCCAACGCGCCATGGTCTTACAACATAGTGAACTACGTGTAGAGGCCTCTAAAGACTGTTATATGGCCCTTTGCCAACTAACAAAGGCCCTACACGTAAATCACGTGGTTCCACGTGCCTGCGCAGGTTACCATCGGTCTATTCCTTCCACTCTCAATGGACTACGACGTCTCAAGTCGCTTTCCAACGCGCCATGGTCTTACAACATAGTGAACTACGTGTAGAGGCCTCTAAAGACTGTTATATGGCCCTTTGCCACCTAACAAAGGTCCTACACGTAAATTACGTGGTTCCACGAGCCTGCGCAGGTTGCCATCGGTCTATTCCTTCCACTCTCAGTGGACTACGACGTTTCAAGTCGCTTTCCATTGCGCCATGGTCTTACAACGCAGTGAAATACGTGTAAAGGCCTCTAAGGACTGTTATATGGCGTTTTGCCGCCTAGTAAAGGCCTTACACGTAATTCACGTGGTTCGACGTGTCTGCGCAGGTAACCATCGGTCTATTCCTACCACTCTCAATGGACTACGACGTCTTAAGACGCTTTCCATTGCGCCATGGTCTTACAACACTGTGAACTACTTGTAAAGGCTTCTGAAGACTGTTATATGACCTTCTGACGCCTAATAAAGGCTTTACACGTAAATCACGTGATTTCACGTGCCTTAGAAGGTTAACATTGGTCTATTCCTTCTACACTCAATGGACTACGACGTCTGAACTTATTTTCCATAGCGCCATGGTCTTACAACACAGTAAAATACGTGTATAGGCCTCTAAGGGCTGTTATATGACCTTTTACCACCTAACAAAGGCCCTACACGTAAATCACGTAGTTCCACGAATCTATGCAGTTTACCATCGTTCTATTCATTCCACTCTCAATGGACTACGACGTGTCAAGTCGGTTTCCGGCGCGCCATGGTCTCACAACACAGTGAACTACGCGTACAGGCCTCTAAGGGCTGTTATATGGCCCTTTGCCACCTAACAAAGGTCCTACACGTAAATCACGTGGTTCCACGAGCCTGCGCAGGTTAACATCGGTCTATTCCTTCTACACTCAATAGACTACGACGTTTCAACACATTTTCCATCGCGCCATGGCCTTACAACACTGTAAACTACGTGTAGAGGCCTCTAAAGACTGTTAGATGGCCTTTTGACGTCTAGTAAAGGCTTTACACGTAAATCACGTGGTTTCACGAACCTACGCAGTTTACCATCGGTCTATTCCTTCCAATCTCAATGGACTACGAGGTCTGAAGTCCTTTTCCGCAGCGCCATGGTCTTACAGCACAGTGAACTACGTGTAAAGGCCTCTAAGGACTGTTATATGGCCCTTTACCACCTAACAAAAGCCCTACACGTAAATCACGTGTTCCACGTGCTTACGCAGTTTACCATCAGTCCATTCCTTCCACTCTCAATGGGCTACGACATCTCAAGTTGTTTTCCATCACGCCATGGTCTCACAAAACAGTAAACTACCTGTAGAGGCCTCTAAGGCCTGTTATATGACCTTTTACCACCTAATAAAAGCCTTACACGTAAAACATGTGGTTCCATGTGTTAGCCCAGGTAAACATCGGTCTATTCCTTTTACACTCACTGGATTACGACGATTCAAGTCGTTTTCCATCGCGCCATGGTCTTACAACGCAGTGAAATACGTGTAAAGGCCTCTAAGGACTGTTATATGGCCTTTTGCCGCCTAATAAAGGCCTCACACCAAAAACACGTGGTTGGACGTGTCTGCGCAGGTTACCATCAGTCTATTCCTTCCCTTCTCAATAGACTACGAGGTCTCAAGTCGCTTTCCAACGCGCCATGGTCTTACAACATAGTGAACTACGTGTAGAGGCCTCTAAAGACTGTTATATGGCCCTTTGCCAACTAACAAAGGCCCTACACGTAAATCACGTGGTTCCACGTGCCTGCGCAGGTTAGCATCGGTCTATTCCTTCCACTCTCAGTGGATTACGACGATTCAAGTCGTTTTCCATCGCGCCATGGTCTTACAACGCAGTGAAATACGTGTAAAGGCCTCTAAGGACTGTTATATGGCCTTTTGCCGCCTAATAAAGGCCTCACACCTAAAACACGTGGTTGGACGTGTCTGCGCAGGTTACCATCAGTCTATTCCTTCCCCTCTCAATAGACTACGAGGTCTCAAGTCGCTTTCCAACGCGCCATGGTCTTACAACATAGTGAACTACGTGTAGAGGCCTCTAAAGACTGTTATATGGCCCTTTGCCAACTAACAAAGGCCCTACACGTAAATCACGTGGTTCCACGTGCCTGCGCAGGTTACCATCGGTCTATTCCTTCCACTCTCAATGGACTACGACGTCTCAAGTCGCTTTCCAACGCGCCATGGTCTTACAACATAGTGAACTACGTGTAGAGGCCTCTAAAGACTGTTATATGGCCCTTTGCCACCTAACAAAGGTCCTACACGTAAATTACGTGGTTCCACGAGCCTGCGCAGGTTGCCATCGGTCTATTCCTTCCACTCTCAGTGGACTACGACGTTTCAAGTCGCTTTCCATTGCGCCATGGTCTTACAACGCAGTGAAATACGTGTAAAGGCCTCTAAGGACTGTTATATGGCGTTTTGCCGCCTAGTAAAGGCCTTACACGTAATTCACGTGGTTCGACGTGTCTGCGCAGGTAACCATCGGTCTATTCCTACCACTCTCAATGGACTACGACGTCTTAAGACGCTTTCCATTGCGCCATGGTCTTACAACACTGTGAACTACTTGTAAAGGCTTCTGAAGACTGTTATATGACCTTCTGACGCCTAATAAAGGCTTTACACGTAAATCACGTGATTTCACGTGCCTTAGAAGGTTAACATTGGTCTATTCCTTCTACACTCAATGGACTACGACGTCTGAACTTATTTTCCATAGCGCCATGGTCTTACAACACAGTAAAATACGTGTATAGGCCTCTAAGGGCTGTTATATGACCTTTTACCACCTAACAAAGGCCCTACACGTAAATCACGTAGTTCCACGAATCTATGCAGTTTACCATCGTTCTATTCATTCCACTCTCAATGGACTACGACGTGTCAAGTCGGTTTCCGGCGCGCCATGGTCTCACAACACAGTGAACTACGCGTACAGGCCTCTAAGGGCTGTTATATGGCCCTTTGCCACCTAACAAAGGTCCTACACGTAAATCACGTGGTTCCACGAGCCTGCGCAGGTTAACATCGGTCTATTCCTTCTACACTCAATAGACTACGACGTTTCAACACATTTTCCATCGCGCCATGGCCTTACAACACTGTAAACTACGTGTAGAGGCCTCTAAAGACTGTTAGATGGCCTTTTGACGTCTAGTAAAGGCTTTACACGTAAATCACGTGGTTCCACGAACCTACGCAGTTTACCATCGGTCTATTCCTTCCAATCTCAATGAACTACGAGGTCTGAAGTCCTTTTCCGCAGCGCCATGGTCTTACAGCACAGTGAACTACGCGTAGAGGCCTCTAAGGGCTGTTATATGACCTTTTGCCCCTTAATAAAAGCCTTACACGTAAAACATGTGGTTCCACGTGCATGCGCAGGTTATCATCGGTCTATTCCTTCCACACTCAACGGACTACGATGTCTCAAGTCGTTTTCCGGCGCACCGTGGTCTTACAGCACAGTGAACTACGTGTAAAGGCCTCTAAGGACTGTTATATGGCCCTTTACCACCTAACAAAAGCCCTACACGTAAATCACGTGTTCCACGTGCTTACGCAGTTTACCATCAGTCCATTCCTTCCACTCTCAATGGGCTACGACATCTCAAGTTGTTTTCCATCACGCCATGGTCTCACAACACAGTAAACTACCTGTAGAGGCCTCTAAGGCCTGTTATATGACCTTTTACCACCTAATAAAAGCCTTACACGTAAAACATGTGGTTCCATGTGTTAGCCCAGGTAAACATCGGTCTATTCTTTTTACACTCACTGGATTACGACGATTCAAGTCGTTTCCCATCGCGCCATGGTCTTACAACGCAGTGAAATACGTGTAAAGGCCTCTAAGGACTGTTATATGGCCTTTTGCCGCCTAATAAAGGCCTCACACCCAAAACACGTGGTTGGACGTGTCTGCGCAGGTTACCATCAATCTATTCCTTCCCCTCTCAATAGACTACGAGGTCTCAAGTCGCTTTCCAACGCGCCATGGTCTTACAACATAGTGAACTACGTGTAGAGGCCTCTAAAGACTGTTATATGGCCCTTTGCCAACTAACAAAGGCCCTACACGTAAATCACGTAGTTCCACGTGCCTGCGCAGGCTAGCATCGGTCTATTCCTTCTACACTCACTGGACTACGACGTTTCAAGTCGTTTTCCTTCGCGCCATGGTCTTGCAATGCAGTGAAATACGTGTAAAGGCTTATAAGGACTGTTATATGGCCTTTTGGCGCCTAATAAAGGCCTAACACCTAAAACACGTGGTTCGACGTGTCTGCGCAGGTTACCATCGGTCTATTCCTTCCACCCTCAAAGGACTACGACGTCTCAAGTCACTTTCCAACGCGCCATTGTCTTACAACATAGTGAACTACGTGTAGAGGCCTCTAAAGACTGTTACATGGCCCTTTGCCACCTAACAAAGGTCCTACACGTAAATCACGTGGTTCCACGAGCCTGCGCAGGTTAACATCGGTCTATTCCTTCTACATTCAATAGACTACGACGTTTTAACACATTTTCCATCGCGCCATGGCCTTGCAACACTGTAAACTACCTGTAGAGGCCTCTAAAGACTGTTAGATGGCCTTTTGACGTCTAGTAAAGGCTTTACACGTAAATCACGCGGTTCCACGAACCTACGCAGTTTACCATCGGTCTATTCCTTCCAATCTCAATGGACTACGAGGTCTGAAGTCCTTCTCCGGCGCGCCATGGTCTTACAGCACAGTGAACTACGTGTAGAGGCCTCTAAGGCTGCTTTATGACCTTTTACCTCCTAATAAAAGCCTTACACGTAAATCACGTGGTCCACTTACTTCCGCAGGTTAACATCGGTCTATTCCTCTTACACATAATGAACTACGACGTCTCAAGTCTTTTTCCATCGTGCCATGATCTTACAACGCAGTGAACTACGTGTGGAGGCCTCTGAAGACTGTTATATGACCTTTTACGGCCTAAAAAAATCTTTACAGGTAAATCTCGTGGCTCCACGCACCTGCACAGTTTACCATCAGTATATTCCTTCAAATCTCAATGGACTACGACGTGTCAAGTCGGTTTCCGGCGCGCCATGGTCTTACAACACAGTGAACTACGCGTAGAGGCCTCTAAGGGCTGTTATATGACCTTTTGCCCCTTAATAAAAGCCTTACACGTAAAACATGTGGTTCCACGTGCATGCGCAGGTTATCATCGGTCTATTCCTTCCACACTCAACGGACTACGATGTCTCAAGTCGTTCTTCGGCGCACCCTGGTCTTACAGCACAGTGAACTACGTGTAAAGTCCTCTAAGGACTGTTATATGGCCCTTTACCACCTAACAAAGGCCATACACGTAAATAACGTGTTCCACGTGCTTGCGCAGTTTACCAGCAGTCCATTCCTTTCACTCTCAATGGGCTACAACGTCTCAAGTTGTTTTCCATCACGCCATGGTCTCACAACACAGTAAACTACCTGTAGAGGCCTCTAAGGCCTGTTATATGACCTTTTACCACCTAATAAAAGCCTTACACGTAAAACATGTGGTTCCATGTGTTAGCCCGGGTAAACATCGGTCTATTCCTGCCACACTCAACGGACTACGATGTCTCAAGTTGTTTTCTGGCGCACCGTGGTCTTACAGCACAGTGAACTACGTGTAAAGGCCTCTAAGGACTGTTATATGGCCTTTTGCCGCCTAATAAAGACCTTACACGTAATTCACGTGGTTTGACGTGTCTGTGCAGGTAACCATCGGTCTATTCCTACCACTCTCAATGGACTACGACGTCTTAAGACGCTTTCCATCGCGCCATAGTCTTACAACACAGTGAACTACGTGTGGAGGCCTCTGAAGACTGTTATATGACCTTTTACGGCCTAAAAAAATCTTTACAGGTAAATCTCGTGGCTCCACGCACCTGCACAGTTTACCATTAGTATATTCCTTCCACTCTCAATGGACTACGACGTGTCAAGTCGGTTTCCGGCGCGCCATGGTCTCACAACACAGTGAACTACGTGTAGAGGCCTCTAAGGGCTGTTATATGACCTTTTGACCCTTAATAAAAGCCTTACACGTAAAACATGTGGTTCCACGTGCATGCGCAGGTTACCATCGGTCCCTTCCTGCCACACTCAACGGACTACGATGTCTCAAGTCGTTTTCTGGCGCACCGTGGTCTTACAGCACAGTGAACTACGTGTAAAGGCCTCTAAGGACTGTTATATGGCCTTTTGCTGCCTAATAAAGGCCTTACACCTAAAACACGTGGTTCGACGTGTCTTAGCAGGTTACCATCGGTCTATTCCTTTCACTCTCAATGGACTACGACGTCTCAAGTCGATTTCCAACGCGCCATGGTCTTACAACATTGTGAACTATGTGTAGAGGCCTCTAAAGACAGTTATATGGCCCTTTGCCACCTAACAAAGGTCCTACACGTAAATCACGTGGTTCCACGAGCCTGCGCAGGTTACCATCGGTCTATTCCTTCCACTCTCAATGGACTACGACGTCTCAAGTCGATTTCCAACGCGCCATGGTCTTACATCACAGTGAACTACGTGTAGAGGCCTCTTAGGGCTGTTATTTGACTTTTTACCACCTAATAAAAGCCTTACACGTAAATCACGTGGTTCCACGTACTTCCGCAGGTTAACATCGGTCTATTCCTCGTACACTTAATGGGCTACGACGTCTCAAGTCTTTTTCCATCGTGCCATGGTCTTACAACGCAGTGAAATACGTGTAAAGGCCTCTAAGGACTGTTATATGGCGTTTTGCCGCCTAGTAAAGGCCTTACACGTAATTCACGTGGTTCGACGTGTCTGCGCAGGTAACCATCGGTCTATTCCTACCACTCTCAATGGACTACGACGTCTTAAGACGCTTTCCATTGCGCCATGGTCTTACAACACTGTGAACTACTTGTAAAGGCTTCTGAAGACTGTTATATGACCTTCTGACGCCTAATAAAGGCTTTGCACGTAAATCACGTGATTTCACGTGCCTTAGAAGGTTAACATTGGTCTATTCCTTCTACACTCAATGGACTACGACGTCTGAACTTATTTTCCATAGCGCCATGGTCTTACAACACAGTAAAATACGTGTAGAGGCCTCTAAGGGCTGTTATATGACCTTTTACCACCTAACAAAGGCCCTACACGTAAATCACGTAGTTCCACGAATCTATGCAGTTTACCATCGTTCTATTCATTCCACTCTCAATGGACTACGACGTGTCAAGTCGGTTTCCGGCGCGCCATGGTCTCACAACACAGTGAACTACGCGTACAGGCCTCTAAGGGCTGTTATATGGCCCTTTGCCACCTAACAAAGGTCCTACACGTAAATCACGTGGTTCCACGAGCCTGCGCAGGTTAACATCGGTCTATTCCTTCTACACTCAATAGACTACGACGTTTCAACACATTTTCCATCGCGCCATGGCCTTACAACACTGTAAACTACGTGTAGAGGCCTCTTAGGGCTGTTATATGACCTTTTACCACCTAATATAAGCCTTACACGGAATACACGTGGTTCCACGTACTTCCGCAGGTTAACATAAGCGTATTCTTCCAACACTCAATGAACCACGGCGTCTCAAGTCCTTTTCCATCGTGCCATGATCTTATAACGCAGTGAACTACGTGTAAAGGCCTCTAACGACTGTTATATGGCTTCTTCTTTTCTCCTAATGAAGACCTTACATCTAAAACACGTTGTTCAACGTGTCTGCGCATGTTACCATCGGTCTATTCCATCCACTCTCAATGGACTACGACGTCTCAAGTCGATTTCCAACGCGCCATGGTCTAACAACATAGTGAACTACGTGTAGAGGCCTCTAAGGGCTGTTATATGACCTTTTACCACCTAATGAAGCCTTTACACGTAAATCACGTGGTTCCACGTACTTCCGCAGGTTAACACCGGTCTATTCCTTCTGCACTCAATAGACTACGACGTTTCAAGATATTTCCCATCGCGCCATGGTCTTACAACGCAGTGAAATACGTGTAAAAGCCTCTAAGGACTGTTATATGGCCTTTTGCCGCCTAGTAAAGGCCTTACACGTAATTCACGTGGTTCGACGTGTCTGCGCAGGTAACCATCGGTCTATTCTTACCACTCTCAATGGACTACGACGTCTTAAGACGCTTTCCATCGCGCCATGGTCTTACAACACAGTGAACTACGTGTAGAGCCTCTAAGGGCTGTTATATGACCTTTTACCACCTAATAAAAGCCTTACACGGAATACACGTGGTTCCACGTACTTCCGCAGGTTAACATCGGTCTATTCCTCCTACACTCAATATGCTACGACGTCTCAAGTCCTTTTCCATCGTGCCATGATAGTACAACGCAGTGAACTATGTGTAGAGGCCTCCAAAGACTGTTATATGGCCCCTTACCACCTAACAAAGGCCCTACACGTACATCACGTGGTTCCACGAACCTACGCAGTTTACCATCGGTCTATTCCTTCCAATCTCAATGGACTACGAGGTCTGAAGTCCTTTTCCGGCGCGCCGTGGTCTTACAGCACAGTGAATTACGTATAGAGACCTCTGAGGGTTGCTATATGACCTTCTACCACCTAATAGAAGCCTTACACCTAAATCACGTGGTTCCACGTACTTCGGCAGGTTAACATCGGCGTTTTCCTCCAACACTCAATGAACTACGGCGTCTCAAGTCCTTTTCCATCGTGCCATGATCTTATAGCGCAGTGAACTACGTGTAAAGGCCTCTAACGACTGTTATATGGCTTCTTTCCTCCTAATGAAGACTTTACATCTAAAACACGTTGTTCGACGTGTCTGCGCATGTTACTATCAGTCTATTCCATCCACTCTCCATGGACTACGACGTCTCAAGTCGCTTTCCAACGCGCTATGGTCTTACAACACAGTGAACTATATGTAGAGGCCTCTAAAGACTGTTTTATAGCCCCTTGCCACCTAACAAAAGCCCTACACGTAAATCACGTGGTTCCTTGTGTTTGCGCAGGTTACCATCGGACTATTCCTTGCTCTCTCAATGCACTGCGACGTCTCAAGTCCTTTTCTGGCGCGCCGTGGTCTTACAGCACAGTGAAATACGTATAAAGACCTCTTAGGGCTGTTATATGACCTTCTACCACCTAACAAAAGCCTTACACGTAAAACATGTGGTTCCATTTGTTAGCCCAGGTAAACATCGGTCTATTCCTTCTACACTCACTGGACTACGACGTTTCAAGTCGTTTTCCATCGGGCCATGGTCTTACAACGCAGTGAAATACGTGTAAAGGCCTCTAAGGACTGTTATATGGCCTTTTGCCGCCTAATAAAGGCCTTACACCTAAAACACGTGGTTCGACGTGCCTTAGCAGGTTACCATCGGTCTATTCCTACCACTCTCAATGGACTACGACGTCTTAAGACGCTTTCCATCTCGCCATGGTCTTACAACGCAGTGAACTACGTGTAGAGTCCTCTTAGGGCTGTTATATGACCTTTTACCACCTAATAAAAACCTTACACGTAATACACGTGGTTCCACGTACTTCCGCAGGTTAACATCGGTCTATTCCATCCACTCTCCATGGACTACGACATCTCAAGTCGCTTTCCAACGCGCTATGGTCTTACAACACAGTGAACTATGTGTAGAGGCCTCCAAAGACTGTTGTATAGCCCTTTGCCACCTAACAAAAGCCGTACACGTAAATCACGTGGTTCCTCGTGCTTGCGCAGGTTACCATCGGTCTAGTCCTTGCTCTCTCAATGGACTGCGACGTCTCAAGTCCTTTTCCGGCGCGCCGTGGTCTTACAGCACAGTGAACTACGTGTAGAGGCCTCTAAGGACTGTTATATGGCCTTTTGCCGCCTAATAAAGGCCTTACACCTAAAACACGTGGTTCGACGTGTCTGCGCAGATTACCATCGGTCTATTCCTTCCACTCTCAATGGACTACGACGTCTCAAGTCGATTTCCAACGCGCCATGGTCTTACAACATAGTGAACTACGTGTAGAGGCCTCTAAAGACTATTATATGGACCTTTGCCACCTAACAAAGGTCCTACACGTAAATCACGTGGTTCCAGGAGCCTGCGCAGGTTAAAATCGGTCTATTCCTTCCACTCTCAATGGACTACGACGTCTCAAGTCGATTTCCAACGCGCCATGGTCTTACAACATAGTGAACTACGTGTAAAGGCTTCTGAAGACTGTTATATGACCTTCTGACGCCTAATAAAGGCTTTACACGTAATTCACGTGGTTCGACGTGTCTGCGCAGGTAACCATCGGTCTATTCCTACCACTGTCAATGGACTACGACGTCTCAAGTCGTTTTCCAGCGCACCGTGATCTTACAGAACGGTGAACTACGTGTAGAGGCCTCTAAAGACTGTTAGATGGCCTTTTGACGTCTAGTAAAGGCTTTACACGTAAATCACGTGGTTCCACGTGCCTGCGCAGTTTATCATCGGTACAGTCCTTCTGCCATAAATGGCCTAAAACGTCTCAAGTTGTTTTCCATTCTGCCATTGTGTTACAACATAGTATCATACGTGTAGAGGCCTCTAAAGAATGTTATATGGCCTGTTGCCGCCTAATAAAGGCTTTAAGGTAATTCACGGTGTTCGACGTGTCTGGGCAGGTAACCATCGGCCTATTCCTACCACTCTCAATGGACTACGACGTCTCAAGTCTTTTTCCATCGTGCCATGGTCTTACAACGCAGTGAAATACGTGTAAAGGCCTCTAAGGACTGTTATATGGCGTTTTGCCGCCTAGTAAAGGCCTTACACGTAATTCACGTGGTTTGACGTGTCTGCGCAGGTAACCATCGGTCTATTCCTACCACTCTCAATGGACTACGACGTCTTAAGACGCTTTCCATCGCGCCATGGTCTTACAACACAGTGAACTACGTGTAGAGTCCTCTTAGGGCTGTTATATGACCTTTTACCACCTAATAAAAGCCTTACACGTAAATCACGTGGTTCCACGTACTTCCGCATGTTAACATCGGTCTATTCCTTCTGCACTCAATGGGCTACGACGTCTCAAGTCCTTTTCCATCGTGCCATGATAGTACAACGCAGTGAACTATGTGTAGAGGCCTCCAAAGACTGTTATATGGCCCCTTACCACCTAACAAAGGCCCTACACGTACATCACGTGGTTCCACGAACCTACGCAGTTTACCATCGGTCTATTCCTTCCAATCTCAAAGGCTTAAAACGTCTCAAGTTGTTTTCCATTCCGCCTTTGTCTTACAACATAGTATAATACGTGTAGAGGCCTCTAAAGATTGTTATTTGGCCTGTTGCCGCCTAATAAAAGCTTTACACGTAATTCACGTGCTTCGACGTGTCTGCGCAGGTAACCATCGGTCTATTCCTACCACTCTCAATGAACTACGACGTGTCAAGTCGTTTTCCGGCGCGCCATGGTCTCACAACACAGTGAACTACCTGTAGAGGCCTCTAAGGCCTGGTATATGACCTTTTACCACCTAATAAAAGCGTTACACGTAAAACATGTGGTTCCATGTGTTAGCCCAGGTAAAAATCGGTCTATTCCTTCTACACTAACTGGACTACGACGTTTCAAGTCGTTTTCCATCGCGCCATGGTTTACAACGGAGTGAAATACGTGTAAAGGCCTCTAATGACTGTTATATGGCCTTTTGCCGCCTAATAAAGGCCTGACACCTAAAACACGTGGTTCGACGTGTCTGCGCAGATTACCATCGGTCTATTCCTTCCACTCTCAATGGACTACGAGGTCTCAAGTCGCTTTCCAACGCGCCATGGTCTTACAACATAGTGAACTACGTGTAGAGGCCTCTAAGGACTGTTATATGGCCCTTTGCCAACTAACAAAGGCCCTACACGTAAATCACGTGGTTCCACGTGCCTGCGCAGGTTAGCATCGGTCTATTCCTTCTACACTCACTGGACTACGACGTTTTAAGTCGTTTTCCATCACGGCATGGTCTTACAACGCAGTGAAATACGTGTAAAAGCCTCTAAGGACTGTTATATGGCCTTTTGCCGCCTAGTAAAGGCCTTACACGTAATTCACGTGGTTCGACGTGTCTGCGCAGGTAACCATCGGTCTATTCCTACCACTCTCAATGGACTACGACGTCTTAAGACGCTTTCCATCGCGCCATGGTCTTACAACACAGTGAACTACGTGTAGAGTCCTCTTAGGGCTGTTATATGACCTTTTACCACCTAATAAAAGCCTTACACGGAATACACGTGGTTCCACGTACTTCCGCAGGTTAACATCGGTCTATTCCTCCTACACTCAATGGGCTACGACGTCTCAAGTCCTTTTCCATCGTGCCATGATAGTACAACGCAGTGAACTATGTGTAGAGGCCTCCAAAGACTGTTATATGGCCCCTTACCACCTAACAAAGGCCCTACACGTACATCACGTGGTTCCACGAACCTACGCAGTTTACCACCGTTCTATTCCTTCCAATCTTAATGGACTACGAGGTCTGAAGTCCTTTTCCGGCGCGCCGTGGTCTTACAGCACAGTGAATTACGTATAGAGACCTCTGAGGGTTGTTATATGACCTTCTACCACCTAATAGAAGCCTTACACCTAAATCACGTGGTTCCACGTACTTCGGCAGGTTAACATCGGCGTATTCCTCCAACACTCAATGAACTACGGCGTCTCAAGTCCTTTTCCATCGTGCCATGATCTTATAACGCAGTGAACTACGTGTAAAGGCCTCTAACGACTGTTATATGGCTTCTTTCCTCCTAATGAAGACCTTACATCTAAAACACGTTGTTCGACGTGTCTGTGCATGTTACTATCGGTCTATTCCTTCCACTCTGCATGGACTACGACGTCTCAAGTCGCTTTCCAACGCGCCATGGTCTTACAACACAGTGAACTATGTGTACAGGCCTCTAAAGACTGTTTTATAGCCCCTTGCCACCTAACAAAAGCCCTACTCGTAAATCACGTGGTTCCTTGTGCTTGCGCAGGTTACCATCGGACTATTCCTTGCTCTCTCAATGCACTGCGACATCTCAAGTCCTTTTCCGGCGCGCCGTGGTCTGACAGCACAGTGAAATACGTATAAAGACCTCTTAGGGCTGTTATATGACATTCTACCACCTAACAAAAGCCTTACACGTAAAACATGTGGTTCCATGTGTTAGCCCAGGTAAACATCGGTCTATTCCTTCTACACTCACTGGACTACGACGTTTCAAGTCGTTTTCCATCGGGCCATGGTCTTACAACGCAGTGAAATACGTGTAAAGGCCTCTAAGGACTGTTATATGGCCTTTTGCCGCCAAATAAAGGCCTTACACCTAAAACACGTGGTTCGACGTGCCTTAGCAGGTTACCATCGGTCTATTCCTTCCACTCTCAATGGACTACGACGTCTCAAGTCGATTTCCAACGCGCCATGGTCCTACAACATAGTGAATTACGTGTAGACGCCTCTAAGGGCTGTAATATGACCTTTTACCACCTAATAAAGGCTTTACACGTAAATCACGTGGTTCCACGTACTTCCGCAGGTTAACACCGGTCTATTCCTTCTGCACTAAATAGACTACGACGTTTTAAGACATTTTCCATCGCGCCATGGTCTTACAACGCAGTGAAATACGTGTAAAGGCCTCTAAGGACTGTTATATGGTCTTTTGCCGCCTAGTAAAGGCCTTACACGTAATTCACGTGGTTCGACGTGTCTGCGCAGGTAACCATCGGTCTATTCCTACCACTCTCAATGGACTACGACGTCTTAAGACGCTTTCCATCGCGCCATGGTCTTACAACGCAGTGAACTACGTGTAGAGTCCTCTTAGGGCTGTTATATGACCTTTTACCACCTAATAAAAGCCTTACACGTAAATCATGTGGTTCCATGTGTTAGCCCAGGTAAGCATCGGTCTATTCCATCTACACTCACTGGACTACGACGTTTCACGTCGTTTTCCATGGCGCCATGGTCTTACAACGCCTTGAAATACGTGTAAAGGCCTCTAAGGACTGTTATATGGCCTTTTGCCGCCTATTAAAGGCCTTACACCTAAAACACGTGGTTCGACGTGTCTGCGCAGATTACCATCGGTCTATTCCTTCCACTCTCAATGGACTACGACGTCTCAAGTCGATTTCCAACGCGCCATGGTCTTACAACATAGTGAACTACGTGTAGAGGCCTCTAAAGACTATTATATTTCCCTTTGCCACCTAACAAAGGTCCTACACGTAAATCACGTGGTTCCAGGAGCCTGCGCAGGTTACAATCGGTCTATTCCTTCCACTCTCAAAGGACTACGACGTCTCAAGTCGATTTCCAACGCGCCATGGTCTTACAACATAGTGAACTACATGTAAAGGCTTCTGAAGACTGTTATATGACCTTCTGACGCCTAATACAGGGTTTACACGCAAATCACGTGTTTCCACGTGCTTGCGCAGGTTACCATCGGTCTAGTCCTTGCTCTCTCAATGGACTGCGACGTCTCAAGTCCTTTTCCGGCGCGCCGTGGTCTTACAGCACAGTGAACTACGTGTAGAGGCCTCTAAGGACTGTTATATGGCCTTTTGCCGCCTAATAAAGGCCTTACACCTAAAACACGTGGTTCGACGTGTCTGCGCAGATTACCATCGGTCTATTCCTTCCACTCTCAATGGACTACGACGTCTCAAGTCGATTTCCAACGCGCCATGGTCTTACAACATAGTGAACTACGTGTAGAGGCCTCTAAAGACTATTATATTTCCCTTTGCCACCTAACAAAGGTCCTACACGTAAATCACGTGGTTCCAGGAGCCTGCGCAGGTTACAATCGGTCTATTCCTTCCACTCTCAAAGGACTACGACGTCTCAAGTCGATTTCCAACGCGCCATGGTCTTACAACATAGTGAACTACGTGTAAAGGCTTCTGAAGACTGTTATATGACCTTCTGACGCCTAATAAAGGCTTTACACGTAATTCACGTGGTTCGACGTGTCTGCGCAGGTAACCATCGGTCTATTCCTACCACTCTCAATGGACTACGACGTCTCAAGTCGTTTTCCAGCGCACCGTGATCTTACAGAACGGTGAACTACGTGTAGAGGCCTCTAAAGACTGTTAGATGGCCTTTTGACGTCTAGTAAAGGCTTTACACGTAAATCACGTGGTTCCACGTGCCTGCGCAGTTTATCATCGGTACAGTCCTTCTGCCATAAATGGCCTAAAACGTCTCAAGTTGTTTTCCATTCCGCCATTGTGTTACAACATAGTATAATACGTGTAAAGGCCTCTAAAGAATGTTATATGGCCTGTTGCCGCCTAATAAAGGCTTTACACGTAATTCACGTGGTTCGACGTGTCTGCGCAGGTAACCATCGGTCTATTCCTACCACTCTCAATGAACTACGACGTGTCAAGTCGTTTTCCGGCGCGCCATGGTCTCACAACACAGTGAACTACCTGTAGAGGCCTCTAAGGCCTGGTATATGACCTTTTACCACCTAATAAAAGCGTTACACGTAAAACATGTGGTTCCATGTGTTAGCCCAGGTAAAAATCGGTCTATTCCTTCTACACTCACTGGACTACGACGTTTCAAGTCGTTTTCCATCGCGCCATGGTTTACAACGCAGTGAAATACGTGTAAAGGCCTCTAAGGACTGTTATATGGCCTTTTGCCGCCTAATAGAAGCCTTACACCTAAATCACGTGGTTCCACGTACTTCCGCAGGTTAACATCGGCGTATTCCTCCAACACTCAATGAACTACGGCGTCTCAAGTCCTTTTCCATCGTGCCATGATCTTACAACGCAGTGAACTACGTGTAAAGGCCTCTAAGGACTGCTATATGGCCTTTTGCCCCCTAATAAAGGCCTTACACCTAAAACACGTGGTTCGACGTGTCTGCGCAGATTACAATCGGTCTATTCCTTCCACTCTCAATGGATTACGACGTCTCAAGTCGATTTCCAACGCGCCATGGTCTTACAACATAGTGAACTACGTGTAAAGGCTTCTGAAGACTGTTATATGACCTTCTGACGCCTAATAAAGGCTTTACACGTAATTCACGTGGTTCGACGTGTCTGCGCAGGTAACCATCGGTCTATTCCTTCTACACTCTCTGGACTACGACGTTTCAAGTCGTTTTCCATCGGGCCATGGTCTTACAACGCAGTGAAATACGTGTAAAGGCCTCTAAGGACTGTTACATCGCCTTTTGCCGCCTAATAAAGGCCTTACACCTAAAACACGTGGTTCGACGTGACTTAGCAGGTTACCATCGGTCTATTCCTTCCACTCTCAATGGACTACGACGTCTCAAGTCGATTTCCAATGCGCCATGGTCCTACAACATAGTGAATTACGTGTAGAGGCCTCTAAGGGCTGTTATATGACCTTTTACCACCTAACAAAGGTCCTACACGTAAATCACGTGGTTCCACGAGCCTGCGCAGGTTAACATCGGTCTATTCCTTCTACACTCAATAGACTACGACGTTTCAACACATTTTCCATCGCGCCATGGCCTTACAACACTGTAAACTACGTGTAGAGGCCTCTTAGGGCTGTTATATGACCTTTTACCACCTAATATAAGCCTTACACGGAATACACGTGGTTCCACGTACTTCCGCAGGTTAACATAAGCGTATTCTTCCAACACTCAATGAACCACGGCGTCTCAAGTCCTTTTCCATCGTGCCATGATCTTATAACGCAGTGAACTACGTGTAAAGGCCTCTAACGACTGTTATATGGCTTCTTCTTTTCTCCTAATGAAGACCTTACATCTAAAACACGTTGTTCAACGTGTCTGCGCATGTTACCATCGGTCTATTCCATCCACTCTCAATGGACTACGACGTCTCAAGTCGATTTCCAACGCGCCATGGTCTAACAACATAGTGAACTACGTGTAGAGGCCTCTAAGGGCTGTTATATGACCTTTTACCACCTAATGAAGCCTTTACACGTAAATCACGTGGTTCCACGTACTTCCCCAGGTTAACACCGGTCTATTCCTTCTGCACTCAATAGACTACGACGTTTCAAGATATTTCCCATCGCGCCATGGTCTTACAACGCAGTGAAATACGTGTAAAAGCCTCTAAGGACTGTTATATGGCCTTTTGCCGCCTAGTAAAGGCCTTACACGTAATTCACGTGGTTCGACGTGTCTGCGCAGGTAACCATCGGTCTATTCTTACCACTCTCAATGGACTACGACGTCTTAAGACGCTTTCCATCGCGCCATGGTCTTACAACACAGTGAACTACGTGTAGAGCCTCTAAGGGCTGTTATATGACCTTTTACCACCTAATAAAAGCCTTACACGGAATACACGTGGTTCCACGTACTTCCGCAGGTTAACATCGGTCTATTCCTTCCACACTCAACGGACTACGATGTCTCAAGTCGTTTTCCGGCGCACCGTGGTCTTACAAAACAGTGAACTACGTGTAAAGGCCTCTAAGGACTGTTATATGGCCTTTTGCCGCCTAATCAAGGCCTTACACCTAAAACACGTGGTTCGACGTGTCTGCGCAGATTACCATCGGTCTATTCCTTCCACTCTCAATGGACTACGACGTCTCAAGTCGATTTCCAACGTGCCATGGTCTTACAACATAGTGAACTACGTGTAGAGGCCTCTAAAGACTATTATATGGACCTTTGCCACCTAACAAAGGTCCTACACGTAAATCACGTGGTTCCAGGAGCCTGCGCAGGTTAAAATCGGTCTATTCCTTCCACTCTCAATGGACTACGACGTCTCAAGTCGATTTCCAACGCGCCATGGTCTTACAACATAGTGAACTACGTGTAAAGGCTTCTGAAGACTGTTATATGACCTTCTGACGCCTAATAAAGGCTTTACACGTAATTCACGTGGTTCGACGTGTCTGCGCAGGTAACCATCGGTCTATTCCTACCACTGTCAATGGACTACGACGTCTCAAGTCGTTTTCCAGCGCACCGTGATCTTACAGAACGGTGAACTACGTGTAGAGGCCTCTAAAGACTGTTAGATGGCCTTTTGACGTCTAGTAAAGGCTTTACACGTAAATCACGTGGTTCCACGTGCCTGCGCAGTTTATCATCGGTACAGTCCTTCTGCCATAAATGGCCTAAAACGTCTCAAGTTGTTTTCCATTCTGCCATTGTGTTACAACATAGTATCATACGTGTAGAGGCCTCTAAAGAATGTTATATGGCCTGTTGCCGCCTAATAAAGGCTTTAACGTAATTCACGGTGTTCGACGTGTCTGGGCAGGTAACCATCGGCCTATTCCTACCACTCTCAATGGACTACGACGTCTCAAGTCTTTTTCCATCGTGCCATGGTCTTACAACGCAGTGAAATACGTGTAAAGGCCTCTAAGGACTGTTATATGGCGTTTTGCCGCCTAGTAAAGGCCTTACACGTAATTCACGTGGTTTGACGTGTCTGCGCAGGTAACCATCGGTCTATTCCTTCCACTCTCAATGGACTACGACGTCTCAAGTCGATTTCCAATGCGCCATGGTCCTACAACATAGTGAATTATGTGTAGAGGCCTCTAAGGGCTGTTATATGACCTTTTACCACCTAATGAAGGCTTTACACGTAAATCACGTGGTTCCACGTACTTCCGCAGGTTAACACCGGTCTATTCCTTCTGCACTCAATACACTACGACGTTTCAAGACATTTTCCATCGCGCCATGGTCTTACAACGCAGTGAAATACGTGTAAAGGCCTCTAAGGACTGTTATATGGCCTTTTGCCGCCTAGTAAAGGCCTTACACGTAATTCACGTGGTTCGACGTGTCTGCGCAGGTAACCATCGATCTATTCCTACCACTCTCAATGGACTACGACGTCTTAAGACGCTTTCCATCGCACCATGGTCTTACAACGCAATGAACTACGTGTAGAGTCCTCTTAGGGCTGTTATATGACCTTTTACCACCTAATAAAAGCCTTACACGTAAATCACGTTGTTCCACGTACTTCCGCATGTTAACATCGGTCTATTCCTTGCTCTCTCAATGGGCTACGACGTCTCAAGTCCTTTTCCATCGTGCCATGATAGTACAACGCAGTGAACTATGTGTAGAGGCCTCCAAAGACTGTTATATGGCCCCTTACCACCTAACAAAGGCCCTACACGTACATCACGTGGTTCCACGAACCTACGCAGTTTACCATCGGTCTATTCCTTCCAATCTCAAAGGCTTAAAACGTCTCAAGTTGTTTTCCATTCCGCCTTTGTCTTACAACATAGTATAATACGTGTAGAGGCCTCTAAAGATTGTTATTTGGCCTGTTGCCGCCTAATAAAAGCTTTACACGTAATTCACGTGCTTCGACGTGTCTGCGCAGGTAACCATCGGTCTATTCCTTCCACACTCAACGGACTACGATGTCTCAAGTCGTTTTCCGGCGCACCGTGGTCTTACAGCACAGTGAACTACGTGTAAAGGCCTCTAAGGCCTGGTATATGACCTTTTACCACCTAATAAAAGCGTTACACGTAAAACATGTGGTTCCATGTGTTAGCCCAGGTAAAAATCGGTCTATTCCTTCTACACTAACTGGACTACGACGTTTCAAGTCGTTTTCCATCGCGCCATGGTTTACAACGGAGTGAAATACGTGTAAAGGCCTCTAATGACTGTTATATGGCCTTTTGCCGCCTAATAAAGGCCTGACACCTAAAACACGTGGTTCGACGTGTCTGCGCAGATTACCATCGGTCTATTCCTTCCACTCTCAATGGACTACGAGGTCTCAAGTCGCTTTCCAACGCGCCATGGTCTTACAACATAGTGAACTACGTGTAGAGGCCTCTAAGGACTGTTATATGGCCCTTTGCCAACTAACAAAGGCCCTACACGTAAATCACGTGGTTCCACGTGCCTGCGCAGGTTAGCATCGGTCTATTCCTTCTACACTCACTGGACTACGACGTTTTAAGTCGTTTTCCATCACGGCATGGTCTTACAACGCAGTGAAATACGTGTAAAAGCCTCTAAGGACTGTTATATGGCCTTTTGCCGCCTAGTAAAGGCCTTACACGTAATTCACGTGGTTCGACGTGTCTGCGCAGGTAACCATCGGTCTATTCCTACCACTCTCAATGGACTACGACGTCTTAAGACGCTTTCCATCGCGCCATGGTCTTACAACACAGTGAACTACGTGTAGAGTCCTCTTAGGGCTGTTATATGACCTTTTACCACCTAATAAAAGCCTTACACGGAATACACGTGGTTCCACGTACTTCCGCAGGTTAACATCGGTCTATTCCTCCTACACTCAATGGGCTACGACGTCTCAAGTCCTTTTCCATCGTGCCATGATAGTACAACGCAGTGAACTATGTGTAGAGTCCTCCAAAGACTGTTATATGGCCCCTTACCACCTAACAAAGGCCCTACACGTACATCACGTGGTTCCACGAACCTACGCAGTTTACCACCGGTCTATTCCTTCCAATCTTAATGGACTACGAGGTCTGAAGTCCTTTTTCGGCGCGCCGTGGTCTTACAGCACAGTGAATTACGTATAGAGACCTCTGAGGGTTGTTATATGACCTTCTACCACCTAATAGAAGCCTTACACCTAAATCACGTGGTTCCACGTACTTCGGCAGGTTAACATCGGCGTATTCCTCCAACACTCAATGAACTACGGCGTCTCAAGTCCTTTTCCATCGTGCCATGATCTTATAACGCAGTGAACTACGTGTAAAGGCCTCTAACGACTGTTATATGGCTTCTTTCCTCCTAATGAAGACCTTACATCTAAAACACGTTGTTCGACGTGTCTGTGCATGTTACTATCGGTCTATTCCTTCCACTCTGCATGGACTACGACGTCTCAAGTCGCTTTCCAACGCGCCATGGTCTTACAACACAGTGAACTATGTGTACAGGCCTCTAAAGACTGTTTTATAGCCCCTTGCCACCTAACAAAAGCCCTACTCGTAAATCACGTGGTTCCTTGTGCTTGCGCAGGTTACCATCGGACTATTCCTTGCTCTCTCAATGCACTGCGACATCTCAAGTCCTTTTCCGGCGCGCCGTGGTCTGACAGCACAGTGAAATACGTATAAAGACCTCTTAGGGCTGTTATATGACATTCTACCACCTAACAAAAGCCTTACACGTAAAACATGTGGTTCCATGTGTTAGCCCAGGTAAACATCGGTCTATTCCTTCTACACTCACTGGACTACGACGTTTCAAGTCGTTTTCCATCGGGCCATGGTCTTACAACGCAGTGAAATACGTGTAAAGGCCTCTAAGGACTGTTATATGGCCTTTTGCCGCCAAATAAAGGCCTTACACCTAAAACACGTGGTTCGACGTGCCTTAGCAGGTTACCATCGGTCTATTCCTTCCACTCTCAATGGACTACGACGTCTCAAGTCGATTTCCAACGCGCCATGGTCCTACAACATAGTGAATTACGTGTAGACGCCTCTAAGGGCTGTAATATGACCTTTTACCACCTAATAAAGGCTTTACACGTAAATCACGTGGTTCCACGTACTTCCGCAGGTTAACACCGGTCTATTCCTTCTGCACTAAATAGACTACGACGTTTTAAGACATTTTCCATCGCGCCATGGTCTTACAACGCAGTGAAATACGTGTAAAGGCCTCTAAGGACTGTTATATGGTCTTTTGCCGCCTAGTAAAGGCCTTACACGTAATTCACGTGGTTCGACGTGTCTGCGCAGGTAACCATCGGTCTATTCCTACCACTCTCAATGGACTACGACGTCTTAAGACGCTTTCCATCGCGCCATGGTCTTACAACGCAGTGAACTACGTGTAGAGTCCTCTTAGGGCTGTTATATGACCTTTTACCACCTAATAAAAGCCTTACACGTAAATCATGTGGTTCCATGTGTTAGCCCAGGTAAACATCGGTCTATTCCATCTACACTCACTGGACTACGACGTTTCACGTCGTTTTCCATGGCGCCATGGTCTTACAACGCCTTGAAATACGTGTAAAGGCCTCTAAGGACTGTTATATGGCCTTTTGCCGCCTATTAAAGGCCTTACACCTAAAACACGTGGTTCGACGTGTCTGCGCAGATTACCATCGGTCTATTCCTTCCACTCTCAATGGACTACGACGTCTCAAGTCGATTTCCAACGCGCCATGGTCTTACAACATAGTGAACTACGTGTAGAGGCCTCTAAAGACTATTATATTTCCCTTTGCCACCTAACAAAGGTCCTACACGTAAATCACGTGGTTCCAGGAGCCTGCGCAGGTTACAATCGGTCTATTCCTTCCACTCTCAAAGGACTACGACGTCTCAAGTCGATTTCCAACGCGCCATGGTCTTACAACATAGTGAACTACATGTAAAGGCTTCTGAAGACTGTTATATGACCTTCTGACGCCTAATACAGGGTTTACACGCAAATCACGTGTTTCCACGTGCTTGCGCAGGTTACCATCGGTCTAGTCCTTGCTCTCTCAATGGACTGCGACGTCTCAAGTCCTTTTCCGGCGCGCCGTGGTCTTACAGCACAGTGAACTACGTGTAGAGGCCTCTAAGGACTGTTATATGGCCTTTTGCCGCCTAATAAAGGCCTTACACCTAAAACACGTGGTTCGACGTGTCTGCGCAGATTACCATCGGTCTATTCCTTCCACTCTCAATGGACTACGACGTCTCAAGTCGATTTCCAACGCGCCATGGTCTTACAACATAGTGAACTACGTGTAGAGGCCTCTAAAGACTATTATATTTCCCTTTGCCACCTAACAAAGGTCCTACACGTAAATCACGTGGTTCCAGGAGCCTGCGCAGGTTACAATCGGTCTATTCCTTCCACTCTCAAAGGACTACGACGTCTCAAGTCGATTTCCAACGCGCCATGGTCTTACAACATAGTGAACTACGTGTAAAGGCTTCTGAAGACTGTTATATGACCTTCTGACGCCTAATAAAGGCTTTACACGTAATTCACGTGGTTCGACGTGTCTGCGCAGGTAACCATCGGTCTATTCCTACCACTCTCAATGGACTACGACGTCTCAAGTCGTTTTCCACCGCACCGTGATCTTACAGAACGGTGAACTACGTGTAGAGGCCTCTAAAGACTGTTAGATGGCCTTTTGACGTCTAGTAAAGGCTTTACACGTAAATCACGTGGTTCCACGTGCCTGCGCAGTTTATCATCGGTACAGTCCTTCTGCCATAAATGGCCTAAAACGTCTCAAGTTGTTTTCCATTCCGCCATTGTGTTACAACATAGTATAATACGTGTAGAGGCCTCTAAAGAATGTTATATGGCCTGTTGCCGCCTAATAAAGGCTTTACACGTAATTCACGTGGTTCGACGTGTCTGCGCAGGTAACCATCGGCCTATTCCTACCACTCTCAATGGACTACGACGTCTCAAGTCTTTTTCCATCGTGCCATGGTCTTAAAACGCAGTGAAATACGTGTAAAGGCCTCTAAGGACTGTTATATGGCGTTTTGCCGCCTAGTAAAGGCCTTACACGTAATTCACGTGGTTTGACGTGTCTGCGCAGGTAACCATCGGTCTATTCCTACCACTCTCAATGAACTACGACGTGTCAAGTCGTTTTCCGGCGCGCCATGGTCTCACAACACAGTGAACTACCTGTAGAGGCCTCTAAGGCCTGGTATATGACCTTTTACCAACTAATAAAAGCGTTACACGTAAAACATGTGGTTCCATGTGTTAGCCCAGGTAAAAATCGGTCTATTCCTTCTACACTCACTGGACTACGACGTTTCAAGTCGTTTTCCATCGCGCCATGGTTTACAACGCAGTGAAATACGTGTAAAGGCCTCTAAGGACTGTTATATGGCCTTTTGCCGCCTAATAGAAGCCTTACACCTAAATCACGTGGTTCCACGTACTTCCGCAGGTTAACATCGGCGTATTCCTCCAACACTCAATGAACTACGGCGTCTCAAGTCCTTTTCCATCGTGCCATGATCTTACAACGCAGTGAACTACGTGTAAAGGCCTCTAAGGACTGCTATATGGCCTTTTGCCCCGTAATAAAGGCCTTACACCTAAAACACGTGGTTCGACGTGTCTGCGCAGGTTAACATCGGTCTATTCCTTCTACACTCAATAGACTACGACGTTTCAACACATTTTCCATCGCGCCATGGCCTTACAACACTGTAAACTACGTGTAGAGGCCTCTTAGGGCTGTTATATGACCTTTTACCACCTAATATAAGCCTTACACGGAATACACGTGGTTCCACGTACTTCCGCAGGTTAACATAAGCGTATTCTTCCAACACTCAATGAACCACGGCGTCTCAAGTCCTTTTCCATCGTGCCATGATCTTATAACGCAGTGAACTACGTGTAAAGGCCTCTAACGACTGTTATATGGCTTCTTCTTTTCTCCTAATGAAGACCTTACATCTAAAACACGTTGTTCAACGTGTCTGCGCATGTTACCATCGGTCTATTCCATCCACTCTCAATGGACTACGACGTCTCAAGTCGATTTCCAACGCGCCATGGTCTAACAACATAGTGAACTACGTGTAGAGGCCTCTAAGGGCTGTTATATGACCTTTTACCACCTAATGAAGCCTTTACACGTAAATCACGTGGTTCCACGTACTTCCGCAGGTTAACACCGGTCTATTCCTTCTGCACTCAATAGACTACGACGTTTCAAGATATTTCCCATCGCGCCATGGTCTTACAACGCAGTGAAATACGTGTAAAAGCCTCTAAGGACTGTTATATGGCCTTTTGCCGCCTAGTAAAGGCCTTACACGTAATTCACGTGGTTCGACGTGTCTGCGCAGGTAACCATCGGTCTATTCTTACCACTCTCAATGGACTACGACGTCTTAAGACGCTTTCCATCGCGCCATGGTCTTACAACACAGTGAACTACGTGTAGAGCCTCTAAGGGCTGTTATATGACCTTTTACCACCTAATAAAAGCCTTACACGGAATACACGTGGTTCCACGTACTTCCGCAGGTTAACATCGGTCTATTCCTTCCACACTCAACGGACTACGATGTCTCAAGTCGTTTTCCGGCGCACCGTGGTCTTACAAAACAGTGAACTACGTGTAAAGGCCTCTAAGGACTGTTATATGGCCTTTTGCCGCCTAATAAAGGCCTTACACCTAAAACACGTGGTTCGACGTGTCTGCGCAGATTACCATCGGTCTATTCCTTCCACTCTCAATGAACTACGACGTCTCAAGTCGATTTCCAACGTGCCATGGTCTTACAACATAGTGAACTACGTGTAGAGGCCTCTAAAGACTATTATATGGACCTTTGCCACCTAACAAAGGTCCTACACGTAAATCACGTGGTTCCAGGAGCCTGCGCAGGTTAAAATCGGTCTATTCCTTCCACTCTCAATGGACTACGACGTCTCAAGTCGATTTCCAACGCGCCATGGTCTTACAACATAGTGAACTACGTGTAAAGGCTTCTGAAGACTGTTATATGACCTTCTGACGCCTAATAAAGGCTTTACACGTAATTCACGTGGTTCGACGTGTCTGCGCAGGTAACCATCGGTCTATTCCTACCACTGTCAATGGACTACGACGTCTCAAGTCGTTTTCCAGCGCACCGTGATCTTACAGAACGGTGAACTACGTGTAGAGGCCTCTAAAGACTGTTAGATGGCCTTTTGACGTCTAGTAAAGGCTTTACACGTAAATCACGTGGTTCCACGTGCCTGCGCAGTTTATCATCGGTACAGTCCTTCTGCCATAAATGGCCTAAAACGTCTCAAGTTGTTTTCCATTCTGCCATTGTGTTACAACATAGTATCATACGTGTAGAGGCCTCTAAAGAATGTTATATGGCCTGTTGCCGCCTAATAAAGGCTTTAACGTAATTCACGGTGTTCGACGTGTCTGGGCAGGTAACCATCGGCCTATTCCTACCACTCTCAATGGACTACGACGTCTCAAGTCTTTTTCCATCGTGCCATGGTCTTACAACGCAGTGAAATACGTGTAAAGGCCTCTAAGGACTGTTATATGGCGTTTTGCCGCCTAGTAAAGGCCTTACACGTAATTCACGTGGTTTGACGTGTCTGCGCAGGTAACCATCGGTCTATTCCTTCCACTCTCAATGGACTACGACGTCTCAAGTCGATTTCCAATGCGCCATGGTCCTACAACATAGTGAATTATGTGTAGAGGCCTCTAAGGGCTGTTATATGACCTTTTACCACCTAATGAAGGCTTTACACGTAAATCACGTGGTTCCACGTACTTCCGCAGGTTAACACCGGTCTATTCCTTCTGCACTCAATACACTACGACGTTTCAAGACATTTTCCATCGCGCCATGGTCTTACAACGCAGTGAAATACGTGTAAAGGCCTCTAAGGACTGTTATATGGCCTTTTGCCGCCTAGTAAAGGCCTTACACGTAATTCACGTGGTTCGACGTGTCTGCGCAGGTAACCATCGATCTATTCCTACCACTCTCAATGGACTACGACGTCTTAAGACGCTTTCCATCGCACCATGGTCTTACAACGCAATGAACTACGTGTAGAGTCCTCTTAGGGCTGTTATATGACCTTTTACCACCTAATAAAAGCCTTACACGTAAATCACGTGGTTCCACGTACTTCCGCATGTTAACATCGGTCTATTCCTTCTGCACTCAATGGGCTACGACGTCTCAAGTCCTTTTCCATCGTGCCATGATAGTACAACGCAGTGAACTATGTGTAGAGGCCTCCAAAGACTGTTATATGGCCCCTTACCACCTAACAAAGGCCCTACACGTACATCACGTGGTTCCACGAACCTACGCAGTTTACCATCGGTCTATTCCTTCCAATCTCAAAGGCTTAAAACGTCTCAAGTTGTTTTCCATTCCGCCTTTGTCTTACAACATAGTATAATACGTGTAGAGGCCTCTAAAGATTGTTATTTGGCCTGTTGCCGCCTAATAAAAGCTTTACACGTAATTCACGTGCTTCGACGTGTCTGCGCAGGTAACCATCGGTCTATTCCTTCCACACTCAACGGACTACGATGTCTCAAGTCGTTTTCCGGCGCACCGTGGTCTTACAGCACAGTGAACTACGTGTAAAGGCCTCTAAGGACTGTTATATGACCTTCTGACGTCTAATAAAGGCTTTACACGTAATTCACGTGGTTCGACGTGTCTGCGCAGGTAACCATCGGTCTATTCCTACCACTGTCAATGGACTACGACGTCTCAAGTCGTTTTCCAGCGCACCGTGATCTTACAGAACGGTGAACTACGTGTAGAGGCCTCTAAAGACTGTTAGATGGCCTTTTGACGTCTAGTAAAGGCTTTACAGGTAAATCACGTGGTTCCACGTACCTGCGCAGTTTATCATCGGTACAGTCCTTCTGCCATAAATGGCCTAAAACGTCTCAAGTTGTTTTCCATTCTGCCATTGTGTTACAACATAGTATCATACGTGTAGAGGCCTCTAAAGAATGTTATATGGCCTGTTGCCGCCTAATAAAGGCTTTAACGTAATTCACGGTGTTCGACGTGTCTGGGCAGGTAACCATCGGCCTATTCCTACCACTCTCAATGGACTACGACGTCTCAAGTCTTTTTCCATCGTGCCATGGTCTTACAACGCAGTGAAATACGTGTAAAGGCCTCTAAGGACTGTTATATGGCGTTTTGCCGCCTAGTAAAGGCCTTACACGTAATTCACGTGGTTTGACGTGTCTGCGCAGGTAACCATCGGTCTATTCCTACCACTCTCAATGGACTACGACGTCTTAAGACGCTTTCCATCGCGCCATGGTCTTACAACACAGTGAACTACGTGTAGAGTCCTCTTAGGGCTGTTATATGACCTTTTACCACCTAATAAAAGCCTTACACGTAAATCACGTGGTTCCACGTACTTCCGCATGTTAACATCGGTCTATTCCTTCTGCACTCAATGGGCTACGACGTCTCAAGTCCTTTTCCATCGTGCCATGATAGTACAACGCAGTGAACTATGTGTAGAGGCCTCCAAAGACTGTTATATGGCCCCTTACCACCTAACAAAGGCCCTACACGTACATCACGTGGTTCCACGAACCTACGCAGTTTACCATCGGTCTATTCCTTCCAATCTCAAAGGCTTAAAACGTCTCAAGTTGTTTTCCATTCCGCCTTTGTCTTACAACATAGTATAATACGTGTAGAGGCCTCTAAAGATTGTTATTTGGCCTGTTGCCGCCTAATAAAAGCTTTACACGTAATTCACGTGCTTCGACGTGTCTGCGCAGGTAACCATCGGTCTATTCCTACCACTCTCAATGAACTACGACGTGTCAAGTCGTTTTCCGGCGCGCCATGGTCTCACAACACAGTGAACTACCTCTAGAGGCCTCTAAGGCCTGGTATATGACCTTTTACCACCTAATAAAAGCGTTACACGTAAAACATGTGGTTCCATGTGTTAGCCCAGGTAAAAATCGGTCTATTCCTTCTACACTAACTGGACTACGACGTTTCAAGTCGTTTTCCATCGCGCCATGGTTTACAACGGAGTGAAATACGTGTAAAGGCCTCTAAGGACTGTTATATGGCCTTTTGCCGCCTAATAAAGGCCTGACACCTAAAACACGTGGTTCGACGTGTCTGCGCAGATTACCATCGGTCTATTCCTTCCACTCTCAATGGACTACGAGGTCTCAAGTCGCTTTCCAACGCGCCATGGTCTTACAACATAGTGAACTACGTGTAGAGGCCTCTAAGGACTGTTATATGGCCCTTTGCCAACTAACAAAGGCCCTACACGTAAATCACGTGGTTCCACGTGCCTGCGCAGGTTAGCATCGGTCTATTCCTTCTACACTCACTGGACTACGACGTTTTAAGTCGTTTTCCATCACGGCATGGTCTTACAACGCAGTGAAATACGTGTAAAAGCCTCTAAGGACTGTTATATGGCCTTTTGCCGCCTAGTAAAGGCCTTACACGTAATTCACGTGGTTCGACGTGTCTGCGCAGGTAACCATCGGTCTATTCCTACCACTCTCAATGGACTACGACGTCTTAAGACGCTTTCCATCGCGCCATGGTCTTACAACACAGTGAACTACGTGTAGAGTCCTCTTAGGGCTGTTATATGACCTTTTACCACCTAATAAAAGCCTTACACGGAATACACGTGGTTCCACGTACTTCCGCAGGTTAACATCGGTCTATTCCTCCTACACTCAATGGGCTACGACGTCTCAAGTCCTTTTCCATCGTGCCATGATAGTACAACGCAGTGAACTATGTGTAGAGGCCTCCAAAGACTGTTATATGGCCCCTTACCACCTAACAAAGACCCTACACGTACATCACGTGGTTCCACGAACCTACGCAGTTTACCACCGGTCTATTCCTTCCAATCTTAATGGACTACGAGGTCTGAAGTCCTTTTCCGGCGCGCCGTGGTCTTACAGCACAGTGAATTACGTATAGAGACCTCTGAGGGTTGTTATATGACCTTCTACCACCTAATAGAAGCCTTACACCTAAATCACGTGGTTCCACGTACTTCGGCAGGTTAACATCGGCGTATTCCTCCAACACTCAATGAACTACGGCGTCTCAAGTCCTTTTCCATCGTGCCATGATCTTATAACGCAGTGAACTACGTGTAAAGGCCTCTAACGACTGTTATATGGCTTCTTTCCTCCTAATGAAGACCTTACATCTAAAACACGTTGTTCGACGTGTCTGCGCATGTTACTATCGGTCTATTCCTTCCACTCTGCATGGACTACGACGTCTCAAGTCGCTTTCCAACGCGCCATGGTCTTACAACACAGTGAACTATGTGTACAGGCCTCTAAAGACTGTTTTATAGCCCCTTGCCACCTAACAAAAGCCCTACTCGTAAATCACGTGGTTCCTTGTGCTTGCGCAGGTTACCATCGGACTATTCCTTGCTCTCTCAATGCACTGCGACATCTCAAGTCCTTTTCCGGCGCGCCGGAGTCTTACAGCACAGTGAAATACGTATAAAGACCTCTTAGGGCTGTTATATGACATTCTACCACCTAACAAAAGCCTTACACGTAAAACATGTGGTTCCATGTGTTAGCCCAGGTAAACATCGGTCTATTCCTTCTACACTCACTGGACTACGACGTTTCAAGTCGTTTTCCATCGGGCCATGGTCTTACAACGCAGTGAAATACGTGTAAAGGCCTCTAAGGACTGTTATATGGCCTTTTGCCGCCAAATAAAGGCCTTACACCTAAAACACGTGGTTCGACGTGCCTTAGCAGGTTACCATCGGTCTATTCCTTCCACTCTCAATGGACTACGACGTCTCAAGTCGATTTCCAACGCGCCATGGTCCTACAACATAGTGAATTACGTGTAGACGCCTCTAAGGGCTGTAATATGACCTTTTACCACCTAATAAAGGCTTTACACGTAAATCACGTGGTTCGACGTGTCTGCACAGGTAACCATCGGTCTATTCCTACCACTCTCAATGGACTACGACGTCTTAAGACGCTTTCCATCGCGCCATGGTCTTACAACGCAGTGAACTACGTGTAGAGTCCTCTTAGGGCTGTTATATGACCTTTTACCACCTAATAAAAGCCTTACACGTAAATCATGTGGTTCCATGTGTTAGCCCAGGTAAACATCGGTCTATTCCATCTACACTCACTGGACTACGACGTTTCACGTCGTTTTCCATGGCGCCATGGTCTTACAACGCCTTGAAATACGTGTAAAGGCCTCTAAGGACTGTTATATGGCCTTTTGCCGCCTATTAAAGGCCTTACACCTAAAACACGTGGTTCGACGTGTCTGCGCCGGTTACCATCGGTCTATTCCTTCCACTCTCAATGGACTACGACGTTTCAAGTCGCTTTCCATTGCGCCATTGTCTTACAACACTGTGAACTACATGTAAAGGCTTCTGAAGACTGTTATATGACCTTCTGACGCCTAATACAGGGTTTACACGCAAATCACGTGTTTCCACGTGCTTGCGCAGGTTACCATCGGTCTAGTCCTTGCTCTCTCAATGGACTGCGACGTCTCAAGTCCTTTTCCGGCGCGCCGTGGTCTTACAGCACAGTGAACTACGTGTAGAGGCCCCTAAGGACTGTTATATGGCCTTTTGCCGCCTAATAAAGGCCTTACACCTAAAACACGTGGTTCGACGTGTCTGCGCAGATTACCATCGGTCTATTCCTTCCACTCTCAATGGACTACGACGTCTCAAGTCGATTTCCAACGCGCCATGGTCTTACAACATAGTGAACTACGTGTAGAGGCCTCTAAAGACTATTATATTTCCCTTTGCCACCTAACAAAGGTCCTACACGTAAATCACGTGGTTCCAGGAGCCTGCGCAGGTTACAATCGGTCTATTCCTTCCACTCTCAAAGGACTACGACGTCTCAAGTCGATTTCCAACGCGCCATGGTCTTACAACATAGTGAACTACGTGTAAAGGCTTCTGAAGACTGTTATATGACCTTCTGACGCCTAATAAAGGCTTTACACGTAATTCACGTGGTTCGACGTGTCTGCGCAGGTAACCATCGGTCTATTCCTACCACTCTCAATGAACTACGACGTGTCAAGTCGTTTTCCGGCGCGCCATGGTCTCACAACACAGTGAACTACCTGTAGAGGCCTCTAAGGCCTGGTATATGACCTTTTACCACCTAATAAAAGCGTTACACGTAAAACATGTGGTTCCATGTGTTAGCCCAGGTAAAAATCGGTCTATTCCTTCTACACTCACTGGACTACGACGTTTCAAGTCGTTTTCCATCGCGCCATGGTTTACAACGCAGTGAAATACGTGTAAAGGCCTCTAAGGACTGCTATATGGCCTTTTGCCCCCTAATAAAGGCCTTACACCTAAAACACGTGGTTCGACGTGTCTGCGCAGATTACAATCGGTCTATTCCTTCCACTCTCAATGGACTACGACGTCTCAAGTCGATTTCCAACGCGCCATGGTCTTACAACATAGTGAACTACGTGTAAAGGCTTCTGAAGACTGTTATATGACCTTCTGACGCCTAATAAAGGCTTTACACGTAATTCACGTGGTTCGACGTGTCTGCGCAGGTAACCATCGGTCTATTCCTTCTACACTCACTGGACTACGACGTTTCAAGTCGTTTTCCATCGGGCCATGGTCTTACAACGCAGTGAAATACGTGTAAAGGCCTCTAAGGACTGTTATATCGCCTTTTGCCGCCTAATAAAGGCCTTACACCTAAAACACGTGGTTCGACGTGACTTAGCAGGTTACCATCGGTCTATTCCTTCCACTCTCAATGGACTACGACGTCTCAAGTCGATTTCCAATGCGCCATGGTCCTACAACATAGTGAATTACGTGTAGAGGCCTCTAAGGGCTGTTATATGACCTTTTACCACCTAATGAAGGCTTTACACGTAAATCACGTGGTTCCACGTACTTCCGCAGGTTAACACCGGTCTATTCCTTCTGCACTCAATACACTACGACGTTTCAAGACATTTTCCATCGCGCCATGGTCTTACAACGCAGTGAAATACGTGTAAAGGCCTCTAAGGACTGTTATATGGCCTTTTGCCGCCTAGTAAAGGCCTTACACGTAATTCACGTGGTTCGACGTGTCTGCGCAGGTAACCATCGATCTATTCCTACCACTCTCAATGGACTACGACGTCTTAAGACGCTTTCCATCGCGCCATGGTCTTACAACGCAATGAACTACGTGTAGAGTCCTCTTAGGGCTGTTATATGACCTTTTACCACCTAATAAAAGCCTTACACGTGAATCACGTGGTTCCACGTACTTCCGCAGGTTAACATCGGTCTATTCCTTCCACACTCAACGGACTACGATGTCTCAAGTCGTTTTCCGGCGCACCGTGGTCTTACAGCACAGTGAACTACGTGTAAAGTCCTCTAAGGACTGTTATATGGCCCTTTACCACCTAACAAAGGCCCTACACGTAAATCACGTGTTCCACGTGCTTGCGCAGTTTACCAGCAGTCCATTCCTTTCACTCTCAATGGGCTACAACGTCTCAAGTTGTTTTCCATCACGCCATGGTCTCACAACACAGTAAACTACCTGTAGAGGCCTCTAAGGCCTGTTATATGACCTTTTACCACCTAATAAAAGCCTTACACGTAAAACATGTGGTTCCATGTGTTAGCCCAGGTAAACATCGGTCTATTCCTACCACACTCAACGGACTACGATGTCTCAAGTTGTTTTCTGGCGCACCGTGGTCTTACAGCACAGTGAACTACGTGTAAAGGCCTCTAAGGACTGTTATATGGCCTTTTGCCGCCTAATAAAGGCCTTACACGTAATTCACGTGGTTTGACGTGTCTGTGCAGGTAACCATCGGTCTATTCCTACCACTCTCAATGGACTACGACGTCTCAAGTCGCTTTCCAACGCGCCATGGTCTTACAACATAGTGAACTACGTGTAGAGGCCTCTAAAGACTGTTATATGGCCCTTTGCCTCCTAACAAAAGCCCTACACGTAAATCACGTGTTCCACGTGCTTACGCAGTTTACCATCAGTCCATTCCTTCCACTCTCAATGGGCTACGACATCTCAAGTTGTTTTCCATCACGCCATGGTCTCACAACACAGTAAACTACCTGTAGAGGCCTCTATGGGCTGCTATATGACCTTTTGCCCCTTAATAAAAGCCTTACACGTAAATCACGTGGTCCACTTACTTCCGCAGGTTAACATCGGTCTATTCCTCCTACACATAATGAACTACGACGTCTCAAGTCTTTTTCCATCGTGCCATGATCTTACAACGCAGTGAACTACGTGTGGAGGCCTCTGAAGACTGTTATATGACCTTTTACGGCCTAAAAAAATCCTTACAGGTAAATCTCGTGGCTCCACGCACCTGCACAGTTTACCATCAGTATATTCCTTCAAATCTCAATGGACTACGACGTGTCAAGTCGGTTTCCGGCGCACCGTGGTCTTACAGCACAGTGAACTACGTGTAAAGTCCTCTAAGGACTGTTATATGGCCCTTTACCACCTAACAAAGGCCTTACACGTAAATCACGTGTTCCACGTGCTTGCGCAGTTTACCAGCAGTCCATTCCTTTCACTCTCAATGGGCTACAACGTCTCAAGTTGTTTTCCATCACGCCATGGTCTCACAACACAGTAAACTACCTGTAGAGGCCTCTAAGGCCTGTTATATGACCTTTTACCACCTAATAAAAGCCTTACACGTAAAACATGTGGTTCCATGTGTTAGCCCAGGTAAACATCGGTCTATTCCTACCACACTCAACGGACTACGATGTCTCAAGTTGTTTTCTGGCGCACCGTGGTCTTACAGCACAGTGAACTACGTGTAAAGGCCTCTAAGGACTGTTATATGGCCTTTTGCCGCCTAATAAAGGCCTTACACGTAATTCACGTGGTTTGACGTGTCTGTGCAGGTAACCATCGGTCTATTCCTACCACTCTCAATGGACTACGACGTCTCAAGTCGCTTTCCAACGCGCCATGGTCTTACAACATAGTGAACTACGTGTAGAGGCCTCTAAAGACTGTTATATGGCCCTTTGCCACCTAACAAAGGTCCTACACGTAAATCACGTGGTTCCACGAGCCTGCGCAGGTTAACATCGGTCTATTCCTTCTACACTCAATAGACTACGACGTTTCAACACATTTTCCATCGTGCCATGGCCTTACAACACTGTAAACTACGTGTAGAGGCCTCTAAAGACTGTTAGATGGCCTTTTGACGTCTAGTAAAGGATTTACACGTAAATCACGTGGTTCCACGAACCTACGCACTTTACCATCGGTCTATTCCTTCCAATCTCAATGGACTACGAGGTCTGAAGTCCTTTTCCGGCGCGCCATGGTCTTACAGCACAGTGAACTACGTGTAGAGGCCTCTATGGGCTGCTATATGACCTTTTGCCCCTTAATAAAAGCCTTACACGTAAAACATGTGGTTCCACGTGCATGCGCAGGTTATCATCGGTCTATTCCTTCCACACTCACTGGATTACGACGATTCAAATCGTTTTTCATCGCGCCATGGTCTTACAACGCAGTGAAATACGTGTAAAGGCCTCTAAGGGCTGCTATATGACCTTTTGCCTCTTAATAAAAGCCGTACACGTAAAACATGTGGTTCCACGTGCATGCGCAGGTTACCATCAGTCTATTCCTTCAAATCTCAATGGACTACGAGGTCTGAAGTCCTTTTCCGGCGCGCCATGGTCTTACAGCACAGTGAACTACGTGTAGAGGCCTCTAAGGGCTGTTAGATGGCCTTTTGACGTCTAGTAAAGGCTTTACACGTAAATCACGCGGTTCCACGAACCTACGCAGTTTACCATCGGTCTATTCCTTCCAATCTCAATGGACTACGAGGTCTGAAGCCCTTTTCCGGCGCGCCATGGTCTTACAGCACAGTGAACTACGTGTAGAGGCCTCTAAGGCTGCTTTATGACCTTTTACCTCCTAATAAAAGCCTTACACGTAAATCACGTGGTCCACTTACTTCCGCAGGTTAACATCGGTCTATTCCTCCTACACATAATGAACTACGACGTCTCAAGTCTTTTTCCATCGTGCCATGATCTTACAACGCAGTGAACTACGTGTGGAGGCCTCTGAAGACTGTTATATGACCTTTTACGGCCTAAAAAAATCTTTACAGGTAAATCTCGTGGCTCCACGCACCTGCACAGTTTACCATCAGTATATTCCTTCAAATCTCAATGGACTACGACGTGTCAAGTCGGTTTCGGGCGCACCGTGGTCTTACAGCACAGTGAACTACGTGTAAAGTCCTCTAAGGACTGTTATATGGCCCTTTACCACCTAACAAAGGCCCTACACGTAAATCACGTGTTCCACGTGCTTGCGCAGTTTACCAGCAGTCCATTCCTTTCACTCTCAATGGGCTACAACGTCTCAAGTTGTTTTCCATCACGCCATGGTCTCACAACACAGTAAACTACCTGTAGGGGCCTCTAAGGCCTGTTATATGACCTTTTACCACCTAATAAAAGCCTTACACGTAAAACATGTGGTTCCATGTGTTAGCCCAGGTAAACATCGGTCTATTCCTACCACACTCAACGGACTACGATGTCTCAAGTTGTTTTCTGGCGCACCGTGGTCTTACAGCACAGTGAACTACGTGTAAAGGCCTCTAAGGACTGTTATATGGCCTTTTGCCGCCTAATAAAGGCCTTACACGTAATTCACGTGGTTTGACGTGTCTGTGCAGGTAACCATCGGTCTATTCCTACCACTCTCAATGGACTACGACGTCTTAAGACGCTTTCCATCGCGCCATAGTCTTACAACACAGTGAACTACGTGTGGAGGCCTCTGAAGACTGTTATATGACCTTTTACGGCCTAAAAAAATCTTTACAGGTAAATCTCGTGGCTCCACGCACCTGCACAGTTTACCATCAGTCTGAACTCATTTTCCATAGCGCCATGGTCTTACAACACGGTAAAATACGTGTAGAGGCAGCTGAAGATTGTTATATGGTCTGTTGCCGCCTAATAAAGGCTTTACACGTAATTCACGTGGTTCGACGTGTCTGTGCAGGTTACCATCGGTCTATTCCTACCACTCTCAATGGAATACGACGTCTCAAGTCTTTTTCCATCGTCCCATGATCTTACAACGCAGTGAACTACGTGTAGAGGCCTCTAAAGATTGTTATATGGCCCTTTACCACCTAACAAAGTCCCTACACGTAAATCACGTGGTTTCACGAACCTACGCAGTTTACCATCGTTCTATTCCTTCCACTCTCAATAGACTACAACGTCTCAAGTTGTTTTCCATCACGCCATGGTCTTACAACACAGTGAACTACATATAGAGGCCTCTGAAGATTGTTATATGGCATCTTGCCGCCTAATAAAGTCCTTACTCCTAAAACACTTGATTCAACGTGTCTTAGCAGGTTACCATCGGTCTTTCCTTCCACTCTCAATGGACTACGACGTCTGAACTCATTTTCCATAGCGCCATGGTCTTACAACACAGTAAAATACGTGTAGAGGCCGCTGAAGATTGTTATATGGTCTGCTGCCGCCTAATAAAGGCTTTACACGTAATTCACGTGGTTCGACGTGTCTGCGCAGGTTACCATCGGTCTATTCCTATCACTCTCAATGGAATACAACGTCTCAAGACGCTTTACATCGCGCCATGATCTTACAGCACAGTGAACTACGTGTAGAGGCCTCTAAGGGCTGTTATATGACCTTTTACCACATAATAAAAGCCTTACACGTAAATCACGTGGTTCCACGTACTTCCGGAGGTTAACATCGGTCTATTCCTCCTACACTTAATTGACTACGACATCTCAAGTCCTTTTTCATCGTGCCATGATCTTACAGGGCAGTGAACTACGTATGGAGGACTCTAATTGCTGTTATATGACCTTTTACCACCTAATATAAGCCTTAAACGTAATACGTGTGGCTCCGTGTGTTAGCCCAGGTAAACATTAATCTATTCCTTCTACACTCACTGGACTACGACGTCTGAACTCATTTCCCATCGCGCCATGGTCTTCCAACACACTGAAATACGTGTAGAGTCCTCTAAAGATTGTTATATGGCCTCTTGCCGCCTAATAAAGGCTTTACACGTAATTGACGTGGTTCCACGTGTCTGCGCAGGTTAGCATCGGTCTATTCCTTCCACTCTCAATGGACTACGACGTCTCAAGACGCTTTCTATCGCGCCATGGTCCTACAGCACAGTGAACTACGTGTAGAGCCTCTAAGGGCTGTTATATGACCTTTTACCACCAAATAAAAGCCTTACACGTAAATCACGTGGTTCCACGTACTTCCGCAGGTTACCATCGGTCTATTCCTTGCTCTCTCAATGGACTGCGACGTCTCAAGTCCTTTTCCGGCGCGCCGTGGTCTTACAGCACAGTGAACTACGTGTGGAGGCCTGTGAAGACTGTTATATGACCTTTTACGGCCTAAAAAAATCTTTACAGGTAAATCTCGTGGCTCCACGCACTTCCGCACAGTTTACCATCAGTATATTCCTTCCACTCTCAATGGACTACGACGTTTCAAGTCGCTTTCCATTGCGCCATTGTCTTACAACACTGTGAACTACATGTAAAGGCTTCTGAAGACTGTTATATGACCTTCTGACGCCTAATACAGGGTTTACACGCAAATCACGTGTTTCCACGTGCCTGAGCAGGTTAACATCAGTCTATTCCTTCTACACTCAATGGACTACGACGTCTGAACTTATTTTCCATAGCGCCATGGTCTTACAACACAGTAAAATACGTGTAAAGTCCTCTAAGGACTGTTATATGGCCTTTTGCTGCCTAATAAAGGCCTTACTCCTAAAACACTTGATTCGAGGTGTCTGCGCAGGTAACCATCGGTCTATTCCTACCACTCTCAATGGACTACGACGTCTTAAGACGCTTTCCATCACGCCATGGTCTTACAACACAGTGAATTACGTATAGAGACCTCTGAGGGTTGTTATATGACTTTCTACCACCTAATAGAAGCCTTACACGTAAATCACGTGGTTCCACGTGCCTGCGCAGGTTACCATCGGTCTATTCCTTGCACTCTCAATGGACTACGACGTCTCAAGACGTTTTCCGGAGCGCCGTGGTCTTACAGAACAGTGAAGTACGTATAGAGACCTCCTAGGGCTGTTATATGACCTTCTACCACCTAATAAAAGCCTTACACGTAAATCACGTGGTTCCACGTACTTCCGCAGGTTAACATCTGTCTATTCCTCCTACACTCAATGGACTACGACGTCTCAAGTCCTTTTCCATCGTCCCATGATCTTACAACGCAGTGAACTACGTGTAAAGTCCTCTAAGGACTGTGGACTCTTGCCGCCTAATAAAATCCTTACACCTAAAACTCGTGGTTCGACGCGTCTGCGAAGGTTACCATCGGTCTAGTCCATCCACTCTCAATGGACTAAGACGTCTCAAGTCGCTTTCCAACGCGCTATGGTCTTACAACACAGTGAACTACGTGTAGAAGCCCCTAAAGACTCTTATATGACCCTTTAGCACCTAACAAAGGCCTGCACGTAAATCACGTGGTTCCACGTACCTACGCAGTTTACTTTCCTTCTATTCCTTTCACTCTCAATGGGCTACGACGTCTCAAATTGTTTTCCATCACGCCATGGTCTTACAACACAGTGAAATACGTGTACGGGCCTCTAAGGGCTGTTATATGGCCTATTACCGCCTATTAAATTCCTCACACGTAAATCACCTACCTGCGCAGTTTACCATCGGTGTATTCCTTCCACTCTCAATGGAGTAAGACGTCTCAAGTTGTTTTCCATCCCGCCATTGTTTACAACACAGTCAACTACGTGTAGAGGCCTCTAAAGATTGTTATATGGCCTGTTGCCGCCTAATAAAGGCTTTACACGTAAATCACGTGTTCCACGTGCCTACGCAGTTTACCATCGGTCTATTCCTTCCACTCTCAATGGGCTACGACGTCTCAAGTTGTTTTCCATCACGCCATGGTCTTACAACATAGTGAACTACGTGTAAAGACTGTTATATGACCTTCTGACGCCTAATAAAGGCTTTACACGTAATTCACGTGGTTCGACGTGTCTGCGCAGGTAACCATCGGTCTATTCCTACCGTTCTCAATGGACTACGACGTCTCAATTCGTTTTCCAGCGCACCGTGATCTTACAGAACGGTGAACTACGTGTAAATGCCTCTTAGGACTGTTATATGGCCCTTTACCACCTAACAAAGGCCCTACACGTAAATCACGTGTTCCACGTGCCTACGCAGTTTACCATCGGTCTATTCCTTCCACTCTCAATGGGCTACGACGTCTCAAGTTGTTTTCCATCACGCCATGGTCTCACAACACAGTGAACTACCGGTAGAGGCCTCTAAGGCCTGTTATATGACCTTTAACCACCTAATAAAAGCCTTACACGTAAATCATGTGGTTCCATGTGTTAGCCCAGGTAAACATCGGTCTATTCCATCTACACTCACTGGACTACGACGTTTCAAGTCGTTTTCCATGGCGCCATGGTCTTACAACGCCTTGAAATACGTGTAAAGGCCTCTAAGGACTGTTATATGGCCTTTTGCCGCCTATTAAAGGCCTTACACCTAAAACACGTGGTTCGACGTGTCTGCGCCGGTTACCATCGGTCTATTCCTTCCACTCTCAATGGACTACGACCTTTCAAGTCGCTTTCCATTGCGCCATTGTCTTACAACACTGTGAACTACATGTAAAGGCTTCTGAAGACTGTTATATGACCTTCTGACGCCTAATGCAGGGTTTACACGCAAATCACGTGTTTCCACGTGCCTGAGCAGGTTAACATCGGTCTATTCCTTCCAATCTCAATGGACTACGACGTCTCAAGACGTTTTCCAGAGCGCCGTGGTCTTACAGCACAGTGAAGTACGTATAGAGACCTCCTAGGGCTGTTATATGACCTTCTACCACCTAATAAAAGCCTTACACGTAAATCACGTGGTTCCACGTACTTCCGCAGGTTAACATCTGTCTATTCCTTTTACACTTAATGGACTACGACATCTCAAGTCCTTTTTCATCGTGCAATGATCTTACAAGGCAGTGAACTCTACGTGTAAAGGCCTCTAAAGATTGTTATTTGGCCTGTTGCCGCCTAATAAAAGCTTTACACGTAATTCACGTGCTTCGACGTGTCTGCGCAGGTAACCATCGGTCTATTCCTACCACTCTCAATGAACTACGACGTGTCAAGTCGTTTTCCGGCGCGCCATGGTCTCACAACACAATGAACTACCTGTAGAGGCTTCTAAGGCCTGGTATATGACCTTTTACAACCTAATAAAAACGTTACACGTAAAACATGTGGTTCCATGTGTTAGCCCAGGTAAAAATCAGCCTATTCCTTCTACACTCACTGGACTATGACGTTTTAAGTCGTTTTCCATCGCGCCATGGTCTTACAACGCAGTGAAATACGTGTAAAGGCTTATAAGGACTGTTATATGGCCTTTTGCCACCTAACAAAGGTCCTACACGTAAATCACGTGGTTCCACGAGCCTGCGCAGGTTACCATCGGTCTATTCCTTCCACTCTCAATGGACTACGACGTTTCAAGTCGCTTTCCATTGCGCCATGGTCTTACAACACTGTGAACTACGTGTAAAGGCTTCTGAAGACTGTTACATGGCCTGTTGCCGCCTAATAAAAGCCGTACACGTAAATCACGTGGTTCCACGAACCTACGCAGTTTACCATCGGTCTATTCCTTCCAATCTCAATGGACTACGACGTCTCAAGACGTTTTCCGGAGCGCCGTGGTCTTACAGCACAGTGAACTACATGTAGAGTCCTCTTAGGGCTGTTATATGACCTTTTACCACCTAATAAAAGCCTTACACGGAATACACGTGGTTCCACGTACTTCCGCAGGTTAACCTCGGTCTATTCCTCCTACACTCAATTGGCTACGACGTCTCAAGTCCTTTTCCATCGTGCCATGATAGTACAACGCAGTGAACTATGTGTAGAGGCCTCCAAAGACTGTTATATGGCCCCTTACCACCTAACAAAGGCCCTACACGTACATCACGTGGTTCCACGAACCTACGCAGTTTACCATCGGTCTATTCCTTCCAATCTCAATGGACTACGAGGTCTGAAGTCCTTTTTCGGCGCGCCGTGGTCTTACAGCACAGTGAATTACGTATAGAGACCTCTGAGGGTTGTTATATGACCTTCTACCACCTAATAGAAGCGTTACACCTAAATCACGTGGTTCCACGTACTTCGGCAGGTTAACATCGGCGTATTCCTCCAACACTCAATGAACTACGGCGTCTCAAGTCCTTTTCCATCGTGCCATGATCTTACAACGCAGTGAACTACGTGTAAAGGCCTCTAACGACTGTTATACGGCTTCTTTCCTCCTAATGAAGACCTTACATCTATAACACGTTGTTCGACGTGTCTGCGCATGTTACCATCGGTCTATTCCATCCACTCTCCATGGAATTCGACGTCTCAAGTCGCTTTCCAACGCGCTATGGTCTTACAACACAGTGAACTATGTGTAGAGGCCTCTAAAGACTGTTTTATAGCCCTTTGCCACCTAACAAAAGCCCTACACGTAAATCACGTGGTTCCTCGTGCTTGCGCAGGTTACCATCGGACTATTTCTTGCTCTCTCAATGGACTGCGACGTCTCAAGTCCTTTTCCGGCGCGCCGTGGTCTTACAGCACAGTGAACTACGTATAAAGACCTCTTAGGGCTGTTATATGACCTTCTACCACCTAATAAAAGCCTTACACGTAAAACATGTGGTTCCATGTGTTAGCCCAGGTAAACATCGGTTTATTCCTTCTACACTCACTGGACTACGACGTTTCAAGTCGTTTTCCATCGCGCCATGGTCTTACAACGCAGTGAAATACGTGTAAAGGCCTTTAAGGACTGTTATATGGCCTTTTGCCGCCAAATAAAGGCCTTACACCTAAAACACGTGGTTCGACGTGCCTTAGCAGGTAACCATCGGTCTATTCCTACCACTCTCAATGGACTACGACGTCTTAAGACGCTTTCCATCGCGCCATGGTCTTACAACACAGTGAACTACGTGTAGAGTCCTCTTAGGGCTGTTATATGACCTTTTACCACCTAATAAAAGCCTTACACGTAATACACGTGGTTCCACGTACTTCCGCAGGTTAACATCGGTCTATTCCTTGCTCTCTCAATGGACTGCGACGTCTCAAGTCCTTTTCCGGCGCACCGTGGTCTTACAGCACAGTGAACTACGTATAAAGACCTCTTAGGGCTGTTATATGACCTTCTACCACCTAATAAAAGCCTTACACGTAAAACATGTGGTTCCATGTGTTAGCCCAGGTAAACATCGGTCTATTCCTTCTACACTAACTGGACTACGACGTTTCAAGTCGTTTTCCATCGCGCCATGGTCTTACAACATAGTGAACTACGTGTACAGGCCTCTAAGAGCTGTTATATGACCTTTTACCACCTAATGAAGGCTTTACACGTAAATCACGTGGTTCTACGTGCCTGCGCAGGTTAGCATCGGTCTATTCCTTCTACAATCAATGGACTACGACGTCTGAAGTTATTTTCCATAGCGCCTCGGTCTATTCCTCCTACACTCAATGGACTACGACGTCTCAAGTCGATTTCCAACGCGCCATGGTCTTACAACGCAGTGAAATACGTGTAAAGGCTTATAAGGACTGTTATATGGCCTCTTGCCCCCTAATAAAGGCCTTACACCTAAAACACGTGGTTCGACGTGTCTGCGCAGGTTACCATCGGTCTATTCCTTCTACACTAACTGGACTACGACGTTTCAAGTCGTTTTCCATCGCGCCATGGTCTTACAACATAGTGAACTACGTGTACAGGCCTCTAAAGACTGTTATATGGCCCTTTGTCAACTAACAAAGGTCCTACACGTAAATCACGTGGTTCCACGTGCCTGCGCAGGTTAGCATCGGTCTATTCCTTCTACACTCACTGGACTACGACGTCTCAAGACGCTTTACATCATGCCATGGTCTTACAGCACAGTGAACTACGTGTAGAGGCCTCTAAGAGCTGTTATATGACCTTTTACCACCTAATGAAGGCTTTACACGTAAATCACGTGGTTCTACGAGCCTGCGCAGGTTACCATCGGTCCATTCCTTCCACTCTCAATGGACTACGACGATTCAAGTCGCTTTCCATTGCGCCGTGGTCTTACAACACTGTGAACTACGTGTAAAGGCTTCTGAAGACTGTTATGTGACCTTCTGACGCCTAATAAAGGGTTTACACGTAAATCACGTGTTTCCACGTGCCTGAGCAGGTTAACATCGGTCTATTCCTCCTACACTCAATGGACTACGACGTCTCAAGTCCTTTTCCATCGTCCCATGATCTTACAACGCAGTGAACTACGTTTAGAGGCCTCTAAAGATTGTTATATGGCCTGTTGCCGCCTAATAAAGGCTTTACACGTAATTCACGTGGTTCGACGTGTCTACGCAGGTTACCATTCGTCTATTCCTTCTACACTTACTGGACTACGACGTTTCAAGTCGTTTTCCATCGCGCCATGGTCTTACAACGCAGTGAAATACGTGTAAAGGCCTCTAAGGACTGTTGTATGGCCTTCTGACGCCTAATAAAGGCCTTACACCTAAAGCACGTGGTTCGACGTGTCTGCGCAGGTTACCATCGGTCTATTCCTTCCACTCTCAATGGACTACGAAGTCTCAAGTCGCTTTCCAACGCGCCATGGTCTTACAACATAGTGAACTACGTGTAGAGGCCTCTAAGGACTGTTATATGGCCCTTTGCCAACTAACAAAGGCCCTACACGTAAATCACGTGGTTCCACGTGCCTGCGCAGGTTAGCATCGGTCTACTCCTTCTACACTCATTGGACTACGACGTTTCAAGTCGTTTTCCATCGCGCCATGGTCTTACAACACTGTGAACTACGTGTAAAGGCTTCTGTACACTGTTATATGACCTTCTGACGCATAATAAAGGCTTTACACGTAAATCACGTGTTTACACGTGCCTGAGCAGGTTAACTTCGGTCTATTCCTTCTACACTCAATGGACTACGACGTCTGAAGTTATTTTCCATAGCGCCATGGTCTTACAACACAGTAAAATACGTGTAGAGGCCTCTAAAGTTTGTTACATGGCCTGTTGCCGCCTAATAAAAGCCTCACACCTAAAACACGTGGTTCGACGTGTCTGCGCAGGTTACCATCGGTCTATTCCTTCTACACTCACTGGACTACGACGTTTCAAGTCGTTTTCCATCGTCCCTTGATCTTACAACGCAGTGAACTACGTGTAGAGGACTCTAAAGGCTGTTATATGACCTTTTACCACCTAATAAAAGCCTTAAACGTACTACGTGTGGCTCCGTGTGTTAGCCCAGGTAGACATTGGTCTAATCCTCTACACTTACTGGACGACGACGTCTGAACTCATTTCCCATCGCGCCATGGTCTTCCAACACACTGAAATACGTGTAGAGGCCTCTAAAGATTGTTATATGGCCTCTTGCCGCCTAATAAAGGCTTTACACGTAATTCACGTGGTTCGACGTGTCTGCGCCGGTAACCATCGGTCTATTCTTACCACTCTCAATGGAATACGACGTCTCAAGACGCTTTACATCGCGCCATGGTTTTACAGCACAGTGAACTACGTGTAGAGGCCTCTAAGGGCTGTTATATGACCTTTTACCACATAATAAAAGCCTTACACGTAAATCACGTGGTTCAACGTACTTCTGCAGGTTAACATCGGTCTATTCCTCCTACACTCAATGGACTACGACGTCTCAAGTCCTTTTCCATCGTCCCATGATCTTACAACGCAGTGAACTACGTGTAAAGTCCTCTAAGGACTGTGGACTCTTGCCGCCTAATAAAATCCTTACACCTAAAACTCGTGGTTCGACGCGTCTGCGAAGGTTACCTTCGGTCTAGTCCATCCACTCTCAATGGACTAAGACGTCTCAAGTCGCTTTCCAACGCGCTATGGTCTTACAACACAGTGAACTACGTGTAGAAGCCCCTAAAGACTCTTATATGACCCTTTAGCACCTAACAAAGGCCTGCACGTAAATCACGTGGTTCCACGTACCTACGCAGTTTACTTTCCTTCTATTCCTTTCACTCTCAATGGGCTACGACGTCTCAAATTGTTTTCCATCACGCCATGGTCTTACAACACAGTGAAATACGTGTACGGGCCTCTAAGGGCTGTTATATGGCCTATTACCGCCTATTAAATTCCTCACACGTAAATCACCTACCTGCGCAGTTTACCATCGGTGTATTCCTTCCACTCTCAATGGAGTAAGACGTCTCAAGTTGTTTTCCATCCCGCCATTGTTTACAACACAGTCAACTACGTGTAGAGGCCTCTAAAGATTGTTATATGGCCTGTTGCCGCCTAATAAAGGCTTTACACGTAAATCACGTGTTCCACGTGCCTACGCAGTTTACCATCGGTCTATTCCTTCCACTCTCAATGGGCTACGACGTCTCAAGTTGTTTTCCATCACGCCATGGTCTTACAACATAGTGAACTACGTGTAAAGACTGTTATATGACCTTCTGACGCCTAATAAAGGCTTTACACGTAATTCACGTGGTTCGACGTGTCTGCGCAGGTAACCATCGGTCTATTCCTACCGTTCTCAATGGACTACGACGTCTCAATTCGTTTTCCAGCGCACCGTGATCTTACAGAACGGTGAACTACGTGTAAATGCCTCTTAGGACTGTTATATGGCCCTTTACCACCTAACAAAGGCCCTACACGTAAATCACGTGTTCCACGTGCCTACGCAGTTTACCATCGGTCTATTCCTTCCACTCTCAATGGGCTACGACGTCTCAAGTTGTTTTCCATCACGCCATGGTCTCACAACACAGTGAACTACCGGTAGAGGCCTCTAAGGCCTGTTATATGACCTTTAACCACCTAATAAAAGCCTTACACGTAAATCATGTGGTTCCATGTGTTAGCCCAGGTAAACATCGGTCTATTCCATCTACACTCACTGGACTACGACGTTTCAAGTCGTTTTCCATGGCGCCATGGTCTTACAACGCCTTGAAATACGTGTAAAGGCCTCTAAGGACTGTTATATGGCCTTTTGCCGCCTATTAAAGGCCTCACACCTAAAACACGTGGTTCGACGTGTCTGCGCCGGTTACCATCGGTCTATTCCTTCCACTCTCAATGGACTACGACCTTTCAAGTCGCTTTCCATTGCGCCATTGTCTTACAACACTGTGAACTACATGTAAAGGCTTCTGAAGACTGTTATATGACCTTCTGACGCCTAATGCAGGGTTTACACGCAAATCACGTGTTTCCACGTGCCTGAGCAGGTTAACATCAGTCTATTCCTTCTACACTCAATGGACTACGACGTCTGAACTTATTTTCCATAGCGCCATGGTCTTACAACACAGTAAAATACGTGTAAAGTCCTCTAAGGACTGTTATATGGCCTTTTGCTGCCTAATAAAGGCCTTACTCCTAAAACACTTGATTCGACGTGTCTGCGCAGGTAACCATCGGTCTATTCCTACCACTCTCAATGGACTACGACGTCTTAAGACGCATTCCATCGCGCCATGGTCTTACAACGCAGTGAACTACGTGTAGAGTCCTCTTAGGGCTGTTATATGACCTTTTACCACCTAATAAAAGCCTTACACGTAATACACGTGATTTCACGTACTTCCGCAGGTTAACATCGGTCTATTCCATCCACTCTCCGTGGACTACGACATCTCAAGTCGCTTTCCAAATCGCTATGGTCTTACAACACAGTGAACTATGTGTAGAGGCCTCTAAAGACTGTTTTATAGCCCTTTGCCACCTAACAAAAGCCGCACACGTAAATCACGTGGTTCCTCGTGCTTGCGCAGGTTACCATCGGTCTATTCCTTGCTCTCTCAATGAACTGCGACGTCTCAAGTCCTTTTCCGGCGCGCCGTGGTCTTACAGCACAGTGAACTACGTGTGGAGGCCTGTGAAGACTGTTATATGACCTTTTACGGCCTAAAAAAATCTTTACAGGTAAATCTCGTGGCTCCACGCACTTCCGCACAGTTTACCATCAGTATATTCCTTCCACTCTCGATGGACTACGACGTGTCAAGTCGGTTTCCGGCGCGCCATGGTCTCACAACACAGTGAACTACGTGTAAAGTCCTCTAAGGACTGTTATATGACCTTCTACCACCTAATAGAAGCCTTACACCTAAATCACGTGGTTCCACGTACTTCCGCAGGTTAACATCGGCGTATTCCTCCAACACTCAATGAACTACGGCGTCTCAAGTCCTTTTCCATCGTGCCGTGATCTTACAACGCAGTGAACTACGTGTAAAGGCCTCTAAGGACTGTTATATGGCCTTTTGCCCCCTAATAAAGGCCTTACCCCTAAAACACGTGGTTCGACGTGTCTGCGCAGGTAACCATCGGTCTATTCCTACCACTCTCAATGAACTACGACGTGTCAAGTCGTTTTCCATCGCGCCATGGTCTTACAACACAGTAAAATACGTGTAGAGGCCGCTGAAGATTGTTATATGGTCTGTTGCCGCCTAATAAAGGCTTTACACGTAATTCACGTGGTTCGATGTGTCTGCGCAGGTTACCATCGGTCTATTCCTACCACTCTCAATGGAATAGGACGTCTCAAGTCGCTTTCCAACGCGCTATGGTCTTACAACACAGTGAACTACGTGTAGAAGCCCCTAAAGACTCTTATATGACCCTTTACCACCTAAGAAAAGCCCTGCACGTAGATCAAGTGGTTTCACGTGTCTGCGCAGGTTACCATCCGTCTATTCCTTGCACTCTTAATGGACTACGACGTCTCAAGTTGCTTTCCGGCGCGCCGTGGTCTTACAGCACAGTGAACTACGTGTAGAGGCCTCTTATGGCTGTTATATGACCTTTTACCACCTAATAAAAGCCTTAAACGTAATACGTGTGGCTCCGTGTGTTAGCCCAGGTAAACATTAATCTATTCCTTCTACACTCACTGGACTACGACGTCTGAACTCATTTCCCATCGCGCCATTGTCTTCAAACACACTGAAATTTGTGTAGAGGCCTCTGAAGATTGTTATATGGCCTCTTGTCTTGAGACGTCGTATTCCATTGAGAGTGGTAGGAATAGACCGATGGTTACCTGCGCAGACACGTCGAACCACGTGAATTACGTGTAAAGCCTTTATTAGGCGGGAACAGGCCATATAACAATCTTTAGAGGCCTCTACACGTAGTTGACTGTGTTGTAAACAATGGCGGGATGGAAAACAACTTGAGACGTCTTGCTCCATTGAGAGTGGAAGGAATACACCGATGGTAAACTGCGCAGGTAGGTGATTTACGTGTAAGGAATTGAATAGGCGGTAAAAGCCATATAACAGCCCTTAGAGGCCCGTACACGTAGTTGACTGTGTTGTAAACAATGGCGGAATGGAAAACAACTTGAGACGTTTTAGTCCATTTATGGCGGAAGGACTGTACCGATGATAAACTGCGCAGGCACGTGGAACCACGTGATTTACGTGTAAAGCCTTTACTAGACGTCAAAAGGCCATCTAACAGTCTTTAGAGGCCTCTACACGTAGTGTTGTAAGGCCATGGCGCGATGGAAAAAGTCTTGAAACGTCGTAGTCCATTGAGTTTAGAAGGAATAGACTGATGTTAACCTGCGGAAGTACGTGGAACCACGTGATTTACGTGTAAGGCTTTTATTTGGTGGTAAAAGGTCATATAACAGCCCTTAGAGGCTCTACACGTAGTTCATTGTGCTGTAGGACCATGGCGCGATGGAAAGCGTCTTGAGACGTCATAGTCCATTGAGAGTGGAAGGAATAGACCGATGCTAACCTGCGCATTCCTTCTACACTCAATGGACTACGACGTCTCAAGTCCTTTTCCATCGTCCCTTGATCTTACAACGCAGTGAACTACGTGTAGAGGACTCTAAAGGCTGTTATATGACCTTTTACCACCTAATAAAAGCCTTAAACGTACTACGTGTGGCTCCGTGTGTTAGCCCAGGTAGACATTGGTCTAATCCTCTACACTCACTGGACGACGACGTCTGAACTCATTTCCCATCGCGCCATGGTCTTCCAACACACTGAAATACGTGTAGAGGCCTCTAAAGATTGTTATATGGCCTCTTGCCGCCTAATAAAGGCTTTACACGTAATTCACGTGGTTCGACGTGTCTGCGCCGGTAACCATCGGTCTATTCTTACCACTCTCAATGGAATACGACGTCTCAAGACGCTTTACATCGCGCCATGGTCTTACAGCACAGTGAACTACGTGTAGAGGCCTCTAAGGGCTGTTATATGACCTTTTACCACATAATAAAAGCCTTACACGTAAATCACGTGGTTCAACGTACTTCTGCAGGTTAACATCGGTCTATTCCTCCTACACTCAATGGACTACGACGTCTCAAGTCCTTTTCCATCGTCCCATGATCTTACAACGCAGTGAACTACGTGTAAAGTCCTCTAAGGACTGTGGACTCTTGGCGCCTAATAAAATCCTTACACCTAAAACTCGTGGTTCGACGCGTCTGCGAAGGTTACCATCGGTCTAGTCCATCCACTCTCAATGGACTAAGACGTCTCAAGTCGCTTTCCAACGCGCTATGGTCTTACAACACAGTGAACTACGTGTAGAAGCCCCTAAAGACTCTTATATGACCCTTTAGCACCTAACAAAGGCCTGCACGTAAATAACGTGGTTCCACGTACCTACGCAGTTTACTTTCCTTCTATTCCTTTCACTCTCAATGGGCTACGACGTCTCAAATTGTTTTCCATCACGCCATGGTCTTACAACACAGTGAAATACGTGTACGGGCCTCTAAGGGCTGTTATATGGCCTATTACCGCCTATTAAATTCCTCACACGTAAATCACCTACCTGCGCAGTTTACCATCGGTGTATTCCTTCCACTCTCAATGGAGTAAGACGTCTCAAGTTGTTTTCCATCCCGCCATTGTTTACAACACAGTCAACTACGTGTAGAGGCCTCTAAAGATTGTTATATGGCCTGTTGCCGCCTAATAAAGGCTTTACACGTAAATCACGTGTTCCACGTGCCTACGCAGTTTACCATCGGTCTATTCCTACCACTCTCAATGGACTACGACGTCTCAAGTCGTTTTCCAGCGCACCGTGATCTTACAGAACGGTGAACTACGTGTAAATGCCTCTTAGGACTGTTATATGGCCCTTTACCACCTAACAAAGGCCCTACACGTAAATCACGTGTTCCACGTGCCTACGCAGTTTACCATCGGTCTATTCCTTCCACTCTCAATGGGCTACGACGTCTCAAGTTGTTTTCCATCACGCCATGGTCTCACAACACAGTGAACTACCGGTAGAGGCCTCTAAGGCCTGTTATATGACCTTTAACCACCTAATAAAAGCCTTACACGTAAATCATGTGGTTCCATGTGTTAGCCCAGGTAAACATCGGTCTATTCCATCTACACTCACTGGACTACGACGTTTCAAGTCGTTTTCCATGGCGCCATGGTCTTACAACGCCTTGAAATACGTGTAAAGGCCTCTAAGGACTGTTATATGGCCTTTTGCCGCCTATTAAAGGCCTTACACCTAAAACACGTGGTTCGACGTGTCTGCGCCGGTTACCATCGGTCTATTCCTTCCACTCTCAATGGACTACGACCTTTCAAGTCGCTTTCCATTGCGCCATTGTCTTACAACACTGTGAACTACATGTAAAGGCTTCTGAAGACTGTTATATGACCTTCTGACGCCTAATGCAGGGTTTACACGCAAATCACGTGTTTCCACGTGCCTGAGCAGGTTAACATCAGTCTATTCCTTCTACACTCAATGGACTACGACGTCTGAACTTATTTTCCATAGCGCCATGGTCTTACAACACAGTAAAATACGTGTAAAGTCCTCTAAGGACTGTTATATGGCCTTTTACTGCCTAATAAAGGCCCTACTCCTAAAACACTTGATTCGACGTGTCTGCGCAGGTAACCATCGGTCTATTCCTACCACTCTCAATGGACCACGACGTCTTAAGACGCTTTCCATCGCGCCATGGTCTTACAACGCAGTGAACTACGTGTAGAGTCCTCTTAGGGCTGTTATATGACCTTTTACCACCTAATAAAAGCCTTACACGTAATACACGTGATTTCACGTACTTCCGCAGGTTAACATCGGTCTATTCCATCCACTCTCCGTGGACTACGACATCTCAAGTCGCTTTCCAAATCGCTATGGTCTTACAACACAGTGAACTATGTGTAGAGGCCTCTAAAGACTGTTTTATAGCCCTTTGCCACCTAACAAAAGCCGCACACGTAAATCACGTGGTTCCTCGTGCTTGCGCAGGTTACCATCGGTCTATTCCTTGCTCTCTCAATGGACTGCGACGTCTCAAGTCCTTTTCCGGCGCGCCGTGGTCTTACAGCACAGTGAACTACGTGTGGAGGCCTGTGAAGACTGTTATATGACCTTTTACGGCCTAAAAAAATCTTTACAGGTAAATCTCGTGGCTCCACGCACTTCCGCACAGTTTACCATCAGTATATTCCTTCCACTCTCGATGGACTACGACGTGTCAAGTCGGTTTCCGGCGCGCCATGGTCTCACAACACAGTGAACTACGTGTAAAGTCCTCTAAGGACTGTTATATGACCTTCTACCACCTAATAGAAGCCTTACACCTAAATCACGTGGTTCCACGTACTTCCGCAGGTTAACATCGGCGTATTCCTCCAACACTCAATGAACTACGGCGTCTCAAGTCCTTTTCCATCGTGCCGTGATCTTACAACGCAGTGAACTACGTGTAAAGGCCTCTAAGGACTGTTATATGGCCTTTTGCCCCCTAATAAAGGCCTTACCCCTAAAACACGTGGTTCGACGTGTCTGCGCAGATTACAATCGGTCTATTCCTTCCACTCTCAATGGACTACGACGTCTCAAGTCGATTTCCAACGCGCCATGGTCTTACAACATAGTGAACTACGTGTAAAGGCTTCTGAAGACTGTTATATGACCTTCTACCACCTAATAGAAGCCTTACACCTAAATCACGTGGTTCCACGTACTTCCGCAGGTTAACATCGGCGTATTCCTCCAACACTCAATGAACTACGACGTGTCAAGTCGGTTTCCGGCGCGCCATGGTCTCACAACACAGTGAACTACCTGTAGAGGCCTCTAAGGCCTGTTATATGACCTTTAACCACCTAATAAAAGCCTTACACGTAAATCATGTGGTTCCATGTGTTAGCCCAGGTAAACATCGGTCTATTCCATCTACACTCACTGGACTACGACGTTTCAAGTCGTTTTCCATGGCGCCATGGTCTTACAACGCCTTGAAATACGTGTAAAGGCCTCTAAGGACTGTTATATGGCCTTTTGCCGCCTATTAAAGGCCTTACACCTAAAACACGTGGTTCGACGTGTCTGCGCCGGTTACCATCGGTCTATTCCTTCCACTCTCAATGGACTACGACGTTTCAAGTCGCTTTCCATTGCGCCATTGTCTTACAACACTGTGAACTACATGTAAAGGCTTCTGAAGACTGTTATATGACCTTCTGACGCCTAATACAGGGTTTAAACGCAAATCACGTGTTTCCACGTGCCTGAGCAGGTTAACATCAGTCTATTCCTTCTACACTCAATGGACTACGACGTCTGAACTTATTTTCCATAGCGCCATGGTCTTACAACACAGTAAAATACGTGTAAAGTCCTCTAAGGACTGTTATATGGCCTTTTGCTGCCTAATAAAGGCCTTACTCCTAAAACACTTGATTCGAGGTGTCTGCGCAGGTAACCATCGGTCTATTCCTACCACTCTCAATGGACTACGACGTCTTAAGACGCTTTCCATCACGCCATGGTCTTACAACACAGTGAATTACGTATAGAGACCTCTGAGGGTTGTTATATGACTTTCTACCACCTAATAGAAGCCTTACACGTAAATCACGTGGTTCCACGTGCCTGCGCAGGTTACCATCGGTCTATTCCTTGCACTCTCAATGGACTACGACGTCTCAAGACGTTTTCCGGAGCGCCGTGGTCTTACAGCACAGTGAAGTACGTATAGAGACCTCCTAGGGCTGTTATATGACCTTCTACCACCTAATAAAAGCCTTACACGTAAATCACGTGGTTCCACGTACTTCCGCAGGTTAACATCTGTCTATTCCTTTTACACTTAATGGACTACGACATCTCAAGTCCTTTTTCATCGTGCAATGATCTTACAAGGCAGTGAACTCTACGTGTAAAGGCCTCTAAAGATTGTTATTTGGCCTGTTGCCGCCTAATAAAAGCTTTACACGTAATTCACGTGCTTCGACGTGTCTGCGCAGGTAACCATCGGTCTATTCCTACCACTCTCAATGAACTACGACGTGTCAAGTCGTTTTCCGGCGCGCCATGGTCTCACAACACAATGAACTACCTGTAGAGGCTTCTAAGGCCTGGTATATGACCTTTTACCACCTAATAAAAGCGTTACACGTAAAACATGTGGTTCCATGTGTTAGCCCAGGTAAAAATCAGCCTATTCCTTCTACACTCACTGGACTATGACGTTTTAAGTCGTTTTCCATCGCGCCATGGTCTTACAACGCAGTGAAATACGTGTAAAGGCTTATAAGGACTGTTATATGGCCTTTTGCCACCTAACAAAGGTCCTACACGTAAATCATGTGGTTCCACGAGCCTGCGCAGGTTACCATCGGTCTATTCCTTCCACTCTCAATGGACTACGACGTTTCAAGTCGCTTTCCATTGCGCCATGGTCTTACAACACTGTGAACTACGTGTAAAGGCTTCTGAAGACTGTTACATGGCCTGTTGCCGCCTAATAAAAGCCGTACACGTAAATCACGTGGTTCCACGAACCTACGCAGTTTACCATCGGTCTATTCCTTCCAATCTCAATGGACTACGACGTCTCAAGACGTTTTCCAGAGCGCCGTGGTCTTACAGCACAGTGAACTACATGTAGAGTCCTCTTAGGGCTGTTATATGACCTTTTACCACCTAATAAAAGCCTTACACGGAATACACGTGGTTCCACGTACTTCCGCAGGTTAACCTCGGTCTATTCCTCCTACACTCAATTGGCTACGACGTCTCAAGTCCTTTTCCATCGTGCCATGATAGTACAACGCAGTGAACTATGTGTAGAGGCCTCCAAAGACTGTTATATGGCCCCTTACCACCTAACAAAGGCCCTACACGTACATCACGTGGTTCCACGAACCTACGCAGTTTACCATCGGTCTATTCCTTCCAATCTCAATGGACTACGAGGTCTGAAGTCCTTTTTCGGCGCGCCGTGGTCTTACAGCACAGTGAATTACGTATAGAGACCTCTGAGGGTTGTTATATGACCTTCTACCACCTAATAGAAGCGTTACACCTAAATCACGTGGTTCCACGTACTTCGGCAGGTTAACATCGGCGTATTCCTCCAACACTCAATGAACTACGGCGTCTCAAGTCCTTTTCCATCGTGCCATGATCTTACAACGCAGTGAACTACGTGTAAAGGCCTCTAACGACTGTTATACGGCTTCTTTCCTCCTAATGAAGACCTTACATCTATAACACGTTGTTCGACGTGTCTGCGCATGTTACCATCGGTCTATTCCATCCACTCTCCATGGAATTCGACGTCTCAAGTCGCTTTCCAACGCGCTATGGTCTTACAACACAGTGAACTATGTGTAGAGGCCTCTAAAGACTGTTTTATAGCCCTTTGCCACCTAACAAAAGCCCTACACGTAAATCACGTGGTTCCTCGTGCTTGCGCAGGTTACCATCGGACTATTTCTTGCTCTCTCAATGGACTGCGACGTCTCAAGTCCTTTTCCGGCGCGCCGTGGTCGTACAGCACAGTGAACTACGTATAAAGACCTCTTAGGGCTGTTATATGACCTTCTACCACCTAATAAAAGCCTTACACGTAAAACATGTGGTTCCATGTGTTAGCCCAGGTAAACATCGGTTTATTCCTTCTACACTTACTGGACTACGACGTTTCAAGTCGTTTTCCATCGCGCCATGGTCTTACAACGCAGTGAAATACGTGTAAAGGCCTTTAAGGACTGTTATATGGCCTTTTGCCGCCAAATAAAGGCCTTACACCTAAAACACGTGGTTCGACGTGTCTGCGCCGGTTACCATCGGTCTATTCCTTCCACTCTCAATGGACTACGACGTTTCAAGTCGCTTTCCATTGCGCCATTGTCTTACAACACTGTGAACTACATGTAAAGGCTTCTGAAGACTGTTATATGACCTTCTGACGCCTAATACAGGGTTTAAACGCAAATCACGTGTTTCCACGTGCCTGAGCAGGTTAACATCAGTCTATTCCTTCTACACTCAATGGACTACGACGTCTGAACTTATTTTCCATAGCGCCATGGTCTTACAACACAGTAAAATACGTGTAAAGTCCTCTAAGGACTGTTATATGGCCTTTTGCTGCCTAATAAAGGCCTTACTCCTAAAACACTTGATTCGAGGTGTCTGCGCAGGTAACCATCGGTCTATTCCTACCACTCTCAATGGACTACGACGTCTTAAGACGCTTTCCATCACGCCATGGTCTTACAACACAGTGAATTACGTATAGAGACCTCTGAGGGTTGTTATATGACTTTCTACCACCTAATAGAAGCCTTACACGTAAATCACGTGGTTCCACGTGCCTGCGCAGGTTACCATCGGTCTATTCCTTGCACTCTCAATGGACTACGACGTCTCAAGACGTTTTCCGGAGCGCCGTGGTCTTACAGCACAGTGAAGTACGTATAGAGACCTCCTAGGGCTGTTATATGACCTTCTACCACCTAATAAAAGCCTTACACGTAAATCACGTGGTTCCACGTACTTCCGCAGGTTAACATCTGTCTATTCCTTTTACACTTAATGGACTACGACATCTCAAGTCCTTTTTCATCGTGCAATGATCTTACAAGGCAGTGAACTCTACGTGTAAAGGCCTCTAAAGATTGTTATTTGGCCTGTTGCCGCCTAATAAAAGCTTTACACGTAATTCACGTGCTTCGACGTGTCTGCGCAGGTAACCATCGGTCTATTCCTACCACTCTCAATGAACTACGACGTGTCAAGTCGTTTTCCGGCGCGCCATGGTCTCACAACACAATGAACTACCTGTAGAGGCTTCTAAGGCCTGGTATATGACCTTTTACCACCTAATAAAAGCGTTACACGTAAAACATGTGGTTCCATGTGTTAGCCCAGGTAAAAATCAGCCTATTCCTTCTACACTCACTGGACTATGACGTTTTAAGTCGTTTTCCATCGCGCCATGGTCTTACAACGCAGTGAAATACGTGTAAAGGCTTATAAGGACTGTTATATGGCCTTTTGCCACCTAACAAAGGTCCTACACGTAAATCATGTGGTTCCACGAGCCTGCGCAGGTTACCATCGGTCTATTCCTTCCACTCTCAATGGACTACGACGTTTCAAGTCGCTTTCCATTGCGCCATGGTCTTACAACACTGTGAACTACGTGTAAAGGCTTCTGAAGACTGTTACATGGCCTGTTGCCGCCTAATAAAAGCCGTACACGTAAATCACGTGGTTCCACGAACCTACGCAGTTTACCATCGGTCTATTCCTTCCAATCTCAATGGACTACGACGTCTCAAGACGTTTTCCGGAGCGCCGTGGTCTTACAGCACAGTGAACTACATGTAGAGTCCTCTTAGGGCTGTTATATGACCTTTTACCACCTAATAAAAGCCTTACACGGAATACACGTGGTTCCACGTACTTCCGCAGGTTAACCTCGGTCTATTCCTCCTACACTCAATTGGCTACGACGTCTCAAGTCCTTTTCCATCGTGCCATGATAGTACAACGCAGTGAACTATGTGTAGAGGCCTCCAAAGACTGTTATATGGCCCCTTACCACCTAACAAAGGCCCTACACGTACATCACGTGGTTCCACGAACCTACGCAGTTTACCATCGGTCTATTCCTTCCAATCTCAATGGACTACGAGGTCTGAAGTCCTTTTTCGGCGCGCCGTGGTCTTACAGCACAGTGAATTACGTATAGAGACCTCTGAGGGTTGTTATATGACCTTCTACCACCTAATAGAAGCGTTACACCTAAATCACGTGGTTCCACGTACTTCGGCAGGTTAACATCGGCGTATTCCTCCAACACTCAATGAACTACGGCGTCTCAAGTCCTTTTCCATCGTGCCATGATCTTACAACGCAGTGAACTACGTGTAAAGGCCTCTAACGACTGTTATACGGCTTCTTTCCTCCTAATGAAGACCTTACATCTATAACACATTGTTCGACGTGTCTGCGCATGTTACCATCGGTCTATTCCATCCACTCTCCATGGAATTCGACGTCTCAAGTCGCTTTCCAACGCGCTATGGTCTTACAACACAGTGAACTATGTGTAGAGGCCTCTAAAGACTGTTTTATAGCCCTTTGCCACCTAACAAAAGCCCTACACGTAAATCACGTGGTTCCTCGTGCTTGCGCAGGTTACCATCGGACTATTTCTTGCTCTCTCAATGGACTGCGACGTCTCAAGTCCTTTTCCGGCGCGCCGTGGTCGTACAGCACAGTGAACTACGTATAAAGACCTCTTAGGGCTGTTATATGACCTTCTACCACCTAATAAAAGCCTTACACGTAAAACATGTGGTTCCATGTGTTAGCCCAGGTAAACATCGGTTTATTCCTTCTACACTTACTGGACTACGACGTTTCAAGTCGTTTTCCATCGCGCCATGGTCTTACAACGCAGTGAAATACGTGTAAAGGCCTTTAAGGACTGTTATATGGCCTTTTGCCGCCAAATAAAGGCCTTACACCTAAAACACGTGGTTCGACGTGCCTTAGCAGGTAACCATCGGTCTATTCCTACCACTCTCAATGGACTACGACGTCTTAAGACGCTTTCCATCGCGCCATGGTCTTACAACACAGTGAACTACGTGTAGAGTCCTCTTAGGGCTGTTATATGACCTTTTACCACCTAATAAAAGCCTTACACGTAATACACGTGGTTCCACGTACTTCCGCAGGTTAACATCGGTCTATTCCTTGCTCTCTCAATGGACTGCGACGTCTCAAGTCCTTTTCCGGCGCGCCGTGGTCTTACAGCACAGTGAACTACGTATAAAGACCTCTTAGGGCTGTTATATGACCTTCTACCACCTAATAAAAGCCTTACACGTAAAACATGTGGTTCCATGTGTTAGCCCAGGTAAACATCGGTCTATTCCTTCTACACTAACTGGACTACGACGTTTCAAGTCGTTTTCCATCGCGCCATGGTCTTACAACATAGTGAACTACGTGTACAGGCCTCTAAGAGCTGTTATATGACCTTTTACCACCTAATGAAGGCTTTACACGTAAATCACGTGGTTCTACGTGCCTGCGCAGGTTAGCATCGGTCTATTCCTTCTACAATCAATGGACTACGACGTCTGAAGTTATTTTCCATAGCGCCTCGGTCTATTCCTCCTACACTCAATGGACTACGACGTCTCAAGTCGATTTCCAACGCGCCATGGTCTTACAACGCAGTGAAATACGTGTAAAGGCTTATAAGGACTGTTATATGGCCTCTTGCCCCCTAATAAAGGCCTTACACCTAAAACACGTGGTTCGACGTGTCTGCGCAGGTTACCATCGGTCTATTCCTTCTACACTAACTGGACTGCGACGTTTCAAGTCGTTTTCCATCGCGCCATGGTCTTACAACATAGTGAACTACGTGTACAGGCCTCTAAAGACTGTTATATGGCCCTTTGTCAACTAACAAAGGTCCTACACGTAAATCACGTGGTTCCACGTGCCTGCGCAGGTTAGCATCGGTCTATTCCTTCTACACTCACTGGACTACGACGTCTCAAGACGCTTTACATCATGCCATGGTCTTACAGCACAGTGAACTACGTGTAGAGGCCTCTAAGAGCTGTTATATGACCTTTTACCACCTAATGAAGGCTTTACACGTAAATCACGTGGTTCTACGAGCCTGCGCAGGTTACCATCGGTCTATTCCTTCCACTCCCAATGGACTACGACGATTCAAGTCGCTTTCCATTGCGCCGTGGTCTTACAACACTGTGAACTACGTGTAAAGGCTTCTGAAGACTGTTATGTGACCTTCTGACGCCTAATAAAGGGTTTACACGTAAATCACGTGTTTCCACGTGCCTGAGCAGGTTAACATCGGTCTATTCCTCCTACACTCAATGGACTACGACGTCTCAAGTCCTTTTCCATCGTCCCATGATCTTACAACGCAGTGAACTACGTTTAGAGGCCTCTAAAGATTGTTATATGGCCTGTTGCCGCCTAATAAAGGCTTTACACGTAATTCACGTGGTTCGACGTGTCTACGCAGGTTACCATTCGTCTATTCCTTCCACTCTCAATGGACTACGAAGTCTCAAGTCGCTTTCCAACGCGCCATGGTCTTACAACATAGTGAACTACGTGTAGAGGCCTCTAAGGACTGTTATATGGCCCTTTGCCAACTAACAAAGGCCCTACACGTAAATCACGTGGTTCCACGTGCCTGCGCAGGTTAGCATCGGTCTACTCCTTCTACACTCATTGGACTACGACGTTTCAAGTCGTTTTCCATCGCGCCATGGTCTTACAACACTGTGAACTACGTGTAAAATCTTCTGTACACTGTTATATGACCTTCTGACGCATAATAAAGGCTTTACACGTAAATCACGTGTTTACACGTGCCTGAGCAGGTTAACTTCGGTCTATTCCTTCTACACTCAATGGACTACGACGTCTGAAGTTATTTTCCATAGCGCCATGGTCTTACAACACAGTAAAATACGTGTAGAGGCCTCTAAAGTTTGTTACATGGCCTGTTGCCGCCTAATAAAAGCCTCACACCTAAAACACGTGGTTCGACGTGTCTGCGCAGGTTACCATCGGTCTATTCCTTCTACACTCACTGGACTACGACGTTTCAAGTCGTTTTCCATCGTCCCTTGATCTTACAACGCAGTGAACTACGTGTAGAGGACTCTAAAGGCTGTTATATGACCTTTTACCACCTAATAAAAGCCTTAAACGTACTACGTGTGGCTCCGTGTGTTAGCCCAGGTAGACATTGGTCTAATCCTCTACACTCACTGGACGACGACGTCTGAACTCATTTCCCATCGCGCCATGGTCTTCCAACACACTGAAATACGTGTAGAGGCCTCTAAAGATTGTTATATGGCCTCTTGCCGCCTAATAAAGGCTTTACACGTAATTCACGTGGTTCGACGTGTCTGCGCCGGTAACCATCGGTCTATTCTTACCACTCTCAATGGAATACGACGTCTCAAGACGCTTTACATCGCGCCATGGTCTTACAGCACAGTGAACTACGTGTAGAGGCCTCTAAGGGCTGTTATATGACCTTTTACCACATAATAAAAGCCTTACACGTAAATCACGTGGTTCAACGTACTTCTGCAGGTTAACATCGGTCTATTCCTCCTACACTCAATGGACTACGACGTCTCAAGTCCTTTTCCATCGTCCCATGATCTTACAACGCAGTGAACTACGTGTAAAGTCCTCTAAGGACTGTGGACTCTTGCCGCCTAATAAAATCCTTACACCTAAAACTCGTGGTTCGACGCGTCTGCGAAGGTTACCATCGGTCTAGTCCATCCACTCTCAATGGACTAAGACGTCTCAAGTCGCTTTCCAACGCGCTATGGTCTTACAACACAGTGAACTACGTGTAGAAGCCCCTAAAGACTCTTATATGACCCTTTAGCACCTAACAAAGGCCTGCACGTAAATCACGTGGTTCCACGTACCTACGCAGTTTACTTTCCTTCTATTCCTTTCACTCTCAATGGGCTACGACGTCTCAAATTGTTTTCCATCACGCCATGGTCTTACAACACAGTGAAATACGTGTACGGGCCTCTAAGGGCTGTTATATGGCCTATTACCGCCTATTAAATTCCTCACACGTAAATCACCTACCTGCGCAGTTTACCATCGGTGTATTCCTTCCACTCTCAATGGAGTAAGACGTCTCAAGTTGTTTTCCATCCCGCCATTGTTTACAACACAGTCAACTACGTGTAGAGGCCTCTAAAGATTGTTATATGGCCTGTTGCCGCCTAATAAAGGCTTTACACGTAAATCACGTGTTCCACGTGCCTACGCAGTTTACCATCGGTCTATTCCTTCCACTCTCAATGGGCTACGACGTCTCAAGTTGTTTTCCATCACGCCATGGTCTTACAACATAGTGAACTACGTGTAAAGACTGTTATATGACCTTCTGACGCCTAATAAAGGCTTTACACGTAATTCACGTGGTTCGACGTGTCTGCGCAGGTAACCATCGGTCTATTCCTACCGTTCTCAATGGACTACGACGTCTCAAGTCGTTTTCCAGCGCACCGTGATCTTACAGAACGGTGAACTACGTCTAAATGCCTCTTAGGACTGTTATATGGCCCTTTACCACCTAACAAAGGCCCTACACGTAAATCACGTGTTCCACGTGCCTACGCAGTTTACCATCGGTCTATTCCTTCCACTCTCAATGGGCTACGACGTCTCAAGTTGTTTTCCATCACGCCATGGTCTCACAACACAGTGAACTACCGGTAGAGGCCTCTAAGGCCTGTTATATGACCTTTAACCACCTAATAAAAGCCTTACACGTAAATCATGTGGTTCCATGTGTTAGCCCAGGTAAACATCGGTCTATTCCATCTACACTCACTGGACTACGACGTTTCAAGTCGTTTTCCATGGCGCCATGGTCTTACAACGCCTTGAAATACGTGTAAAGGCCTCTAAGGACTGTTATATGGCCTTTTGCTGCCTAATAAAGGCCTTACTCCTAAAACACTTGATTCGACGTGTCTGCGCAGGTAACCATCGGTCTATTCCTACCACTCTCAATGGACTACGACGTCTTAAGACGCCTTCCATCGCGCCATGGTCTTACAACGCAGTGAACTACGTGTAGAGTCCTCTTAGGGCTGTTATATGACCTTTTACCACCTAATAAAAGCCTTACACGTAATACACGTGATTTCACGTACTTCCGCAGGTTAACATCCGTCTATTCCATCCACTCTCCGTGGACTACGACATCTCAAGTCGCTTTCCAAATCGCTATGGTCTTACAACACAGTGAACTATGTGTAGAGGCCTCTAAAGACTGTTTTATAGCCCTTTGCCACCTAACAAAAGCCGCACACGTAAATCTCGTGGTTCCTGGTGCTTGCGCAGGTTACCATCGGTCTATTCCTTGCTCTCTCAATGGACTGCGACGTCTCAAGTCCTTTTCCGGCGCGCCGTGGTCTTACAGCACAGTGAACTACGTGTGGAGGCCTGTGAAGACTGTTATATGACCTTTTACGGCCTAAAAAAATCTTTACAGGTAAATCTCGTGGCTCCACGCACTTCCGCACAGTTTACCATCAGTATATTCCTTCCACTCTCGATGGACTACGACGTGTCAAGTCGGTTTCCGGCGCGCCATGGTCTCACAACACAGTGAACTACGTGTAAAGTCCTCTAAGGACTGTTATATGACCTTCTACCACCTAATAGAAGCCTTACACCTAAATCACGTGGTTCCACGTACTTCCGCAGGTTAACATCGGCGTATTCCTCCAACACTCAATGAACTACGGCGTCTCAAGTCCTTTTCCATCGTGCCGTGATCTTACAACGCAGTGAACTACGTGTAAAGGCCTCTAAGGACTGTTATATGGCCTTTTGCCCCCTAATAAAGGCCTTACCCCTAAAACACGTGGTTCGACGTGTCTGCGCAGGTAACCATCGGTCTATTCCTACCACTCTCAATGAACTACGACGTGTCAAGTCGTTTTCCGGCGCGCCATGGTCTCACAACACAATGAACTACCTGTAGAGGCTTCTAAGGCCTGGTATATGACCTTTTACCACCTAATAAAAGCCTTACACGTAAATCATGTGGTTCCATGTGTTAGCCCAGGTAAACATCGGTCTATTCCATCTACACTCACTGGACTATGACGTTTCAAGTCGTTTTCCATCGCGCCATGGTCTTACAACACTGTGAACTACGTGTAAAGGCTTCTGAAGACTGTTACATGGCCTGTTGCCGCCTAATAAAAGCCGTACACGTAAATCACGTGGTTCCACGAACCTACGCAGTTTACCATCGGTCTATTCCTTCCAATCTCAATGGACTACGACGTCTCAAGACGTTTTCCGGAGCGCCGTGGTCTTACAGCACAGTGAACTACATGTAGAGTCCTCTTAGGGCTGTTATATGACCTTTTACCACCTAATAAAAGCCTTACACGGAATACACGTGGTTCCACGTACTTCCGCAGGTTAACCTCGGTCTATTCCTCCTACACTCAATTGGCTACGACGTCTCAAGTCCTTTTCCATCGTGCCATGATAGTACAACGCAGTGAACTATGTGTAGAGGCCTCCAAAGACTGTTATATGGCCCCTTACCACCTAACAAAGGCCCTACACGTACATCACGTGGTTCCACGAACCTACGCAGTTTACCATCGGTCTATTCCTTCCAATCTCAATGGACTACGAGGTCTGAAGTCCTTTTTCGGCGCGCCGTGGTCTTACAGCACAGTGAATTACGTATAGAGACCTCTGAGGGTTGTTATATGACCTTCTACCACCTAATAGAAGCGTTACACCTAAATCACGTGGTTCCACGTACTTCGGCAGGTTAACATCGGCGTATTCCTCCAACACTCAATGAACTACGGCGTCTCAAGTCCTTTTCCATCGTGCCATGATCTTACAACGCAGTGAACTACGTGTAAAGGCCTCTAACGACTGTTATACGGCTTCTTTCCTCGTAATGAAGACCTTACATCTATAACACGTTGTTCGACGTGTCTGCGCATGTTACCATCGGTCTATTCCATCCACTCTCCATGGAATTCGACGTCTCAAGTCGCTTTCCAACGCGCTATGGTCTTACAACACAGTGAACTATGTGTAGAGGCCTCTAAAGACTGTTTTATAGCCCTTTGCCACCTAACAAAAGCCATACACGTAAATCACGTGGTTCCTCGTGCTTGCGCAGGTTACCATCGGACTATTTCTTGCTCTCTCAATGGACTGCGACGTCTCAAGTCCTTTTCCGGCGCGCCGTGGTCTTACAGCACAGTGAACTACGTATAAAGACCTCTTAGGGCTGTTATATGACCTTCTACCACCTAATAAAAGCCTTACACGTAAAACATGTGGTTCCATGTGTTAGCCCAGGTAAACATCGGTTTATTCCTTCTACACTCACTGGACTACGACGTTTCAAGTCGTTTTCCATCGCGCCATGGTCTTACAACGCAGTGAAATACGTGTAAAGGCCTTTAAGGACTGTTATATGGCCTTTTGCCGCCAAATAAAGGCCTTACACCTAAAACACGTGGTTCGACGTGTCTGCGCCGGTTACCATCGGTCTATTCCTTCCACTCTCAATGGACTACGACCTTTCAAGTCGCTTTCCATTGCGCCATTGTCTTACAACACTGTGAACTACATGTAAAGGCTTCTGAAGACTGTTATATGACCTTCTGACGCCTAATGCAGGGTTTACACGCAAATCACGTGTTTCCACGTGCCTGAGCAGGTTAACATCAGTCTATTCCTTCTACACTCAATGGACTACGACGTCTGAACTTATTTTCCATAGCGCCATGGTCTTACAACACAGTAAAATACGTGTAAAGTCCTCTAAGGACTGTTATATGGCCTTTTGCTGCCTAATAAAGGCCTTACTCCTAAAACACTTGATTCGACGTGTCTGCGCAGGTAACCATCGGTCTATTCCTACCACTCTCAATGGACTACGACGTCTTAAGACGCATTCCATCGCGCCATGGTCTTACAACGCAGTGAACTACGTGTAGAGTCCTCTTAGGGCTGTTATATGACCTTTTACCACCTAATAAAAGCCTTACACGTAATACACGTGATTTCACGTACTTCCGCAGGTTAACATCGGTCTATTCCATCCACTCTCCGTGGACTACGACATCTCAAGTCGCTTTCCAAATCGCTATGGTCTTACAACACAGTGAACTATGTGTAGAGGCCTCTAAAGACTGTTTTATAGCCCTTTGCCACCTAACAAAAGCCGCACACGTAAATCACGTGGTTCCTCGTGCTTGCGCAGGTTGCCATCGGTCTATTCCTTGCTCTCTCAAGGGACTGCGACGTCTCAAGTCCTTTTCCGGCGCGCCGTGGTCTTACAGCACAGTGAACTACGTGTGGAGGCCTGTGAAGACTGTTATATGACCTTTTACGGCCTAAAAAAATCTTTACAGGTAAATCTCGTGGCTCCACGCACTTCCGCACAGTTTACCATCAGTATATTCCTTCCACTCTCGATGGACTACGACGTGTCAAGTCGGTTTCCGGCGCGCCATGGTCTCACAACACAGTGAACTACGTGTAAAGTCCTCTAAGGACTGTTATATGACCTTCTACCACCTAATAGAAGCCTTACACCTAAATCACGTGGTTCCACGTACTTCCGCAGGTTAACATCGGCGTATTCCTCCAACACTCAATGAACTACGGCGTCTCAAGTCCTTTTCCATCGTGCCGTGATCTTACAACGCAGTGAACTACGTGTAAAGGCCTCTAAGGACTGTTATATGGCCTTTTGCCCCCTAATAAAGGCCTTACCCCTAAAACACGTGGTTCGACGTGTCTGCGCAGGTAACCATCGGTCTATTCCTACCACTCTCAATGAACTACGACGTGTCAAGTCGTTTTCCGGCGCGCCATGGTCTCACAACACAATGAACTACCTGTAGAGGCTTCTAAGGCCTGGTATATGACCTTTTACCACCTAATAAAAGCCTTACTCGTAAATCATGTGGTTCCATGTGTTAGCCCAGGTAAACATCGGTCTATTCCATCTACACTCACTGGACTATGACGTTTCAAGTCGTTTTCCATCGCGCCATGGTCTTACAACGCAGTGAAATACGTGTAAAGGCTTATAAGGACTGTTATATGGCCTTTTGCCGCCTTATAAAGGTCTTACACCTAAAACATGTGGTTCGACGTGTCTGCGCAGGTTACCATCGGTCTATTCCTTCCACTCTCAATGGACTACGACGTCTCAAGTCGATTTCCAACGCGCCATGGTCTTACAACATAGTGAACTACGTGTAGAGGCCTCTAAAGACTGTTATATGGCCCTTTGCCACCTAACAAAGGTCCTACACGTAAATCACGTGGTTCCACGAGCCTGCGCAGGTTACCATCGGTCTATTCCTTCCACTCTCAATGGACTACGACGTTTCAAGTCGCTTTCCATTGCGCCATGGTCTTACAACACTGTGAACTACGTGTAAAGGCTTCTGAAGACTGTTACATGGCCTGTTGCCGCCTAATAAAAGCCGTACACGTAAATCACGTGGTTCCACGAACCTACGCAGTTTACCATCGGTCTATTCCTTCCAATCTCAATGGACTACGACGTCTCAAGACGTTTTCCGGAGCGCCGTGGTCTTACAGCACAGTGAACTACATGTAGAGTCCTCTTAGGGCTGTTATATGACCTTTTACCACCTAATAAAAGCCTTACACGGAATACACGTGGTTCCACGTACTTCCGCAGGTTAACCTCGGTCTATTCCTCCTACACTCAATTGGCTACGACGTCTCAAGTCCTTTTCCATCGTGCCATGATAGTACAACGCAGTGAACTATGTGTAGAGGCCTCCAAAGACTGTTTTATAGCCCTTTGCCACCTAACAAAAGCCATACACGTAAATCACGTGGTTCCTCGTGCTTGCACAGGTTACCATCGGACTATTTCTTGCTCTCTCAATGGACTGCGACGTCTCAAGTCCTTTTCCGGCGCGCCGTGGTCTTACAGCACAGTGAACTACGTATAAAGACCTCTTAGGGCTGTTATATGACCTTCTACCACCTAATAAAAGCCTTACACGTAAAACATGTGGTTCCATGTGTTAGCCCAGGTAAACATCGGTTTATTCCTTCTACACTCACTGGACTACGACGTTTCAAGTCGTTTTCCATCGCGCCATGGTCTTACAACGCAGTGAAATACGTGTAAAGGCCTTTAAGGACTGTTATATGGCCTTTTGCCGCCAAATAAAGGCCTTACACCTAAAACACGTGGTTCGACGTGCCTTAGCAGGTAACCATCGGTCTATTCCTACCACTCTCAATGGACTACGACGTCTTAAGACGCTTTCCATCGCGCCATGGTCTTACAACACAGTGAACTACGTGTAGAGTCCTCTTAGGGCTGTTATATGACCTTTTACCACCTAATAAAAGCCTTACACGTAATACACGTGGTTCCACGTACTTCCGCAGGCTAACATCGGTCTATTCCTTGCTCTCTCAATGGACTGCGACGTCTCAAGTCCTTTTCCGGCGCGCCGTGGTCTTACAGCACAGTGAACTACGTATAAAGACCTCTTAGGGCTGTTATATGACCTTCTACCACCTAATAAAAGCCTTACACGTAAAACATGTGGTTCCATGTGTTAGCCCAGGTAAACATCGGTCTATTCCTTCTACACTAACTGGACTACGACGTTTCAAGTCGTTTTCCATCGCGCCATGGTCTTACAACATAGTGAACTACGTGTACAGGCCTCTAAGAGCTGTTATATGACCTTTTACCACCTAATGAAGGCTTTACACGTAAATCACGTGGTTCTACGTGCCTGCGCAGGTTAGCATCGGTCTATTCCTTCTACAATCAATGGACTACGACGTCTGAAGTTATTTTCCATAGCGCCTCGGTCTATTCCTCCTACACTCAATGGACTACGACGTCTCAAGTCGATTTCCAACGCGCCATGGTCTTACAACGCAGTGAAATACGTGTAAAGGCTTATAAGGACTGTTATATGGCCTCTTGCCCCCTAATAAAGGCCTTACACCTAAAACACGTGGTTCGACGTGTCTGCGCAGGTTACCATCGGTCTATTCCTTCTACACTAACTGGACTACGACGTTTCAAGTCGTTTTCCATCGCGCCATGGTCTTACAACATAGTGAACTACCTGTAGAGGCTTCTAAGGCCTGGTATATGACCTTTTACCACCTAATAAAAGCGTTACACGTAAAACATGTGGTTCCATGTGTTAGCCCAGGTAAAAATCAGCCTATTCCTTCTACACTCACTGGACTATGACGTTTTAAGTCGTTTTCCATCGCGCCATGGTCTTACAACGCAGTGAAATACGTGTAAAGGCTTATAAGGACTGTTATATGGCCTTTTGCCGCCTTATAAAGGTCTTACACCTAAAACATGTGGTTCCACGAACCTACGCAGTTTACCATTGGTCTATTCCTTCCAATCTCAATGGACTACGACGTTTCAAGTCGCTTTCCATTGCGCCATGGTCTTACAACACTGTGAACTACGTGTAAAGGCTTCTGAAGACTGTTACATGGCCTGTTGCCGCCTAATAAAAGCCGTACACGTAAATCACGTGGTTCCACGAACCTACGCAGTTTACCATCGGTCTATTCCTTCCAATCTCAATGGACTACGACGTCTCAAGACGTTTTCCGGAGCGCCGTGGTCTTACAGCACAGTGAACTACATGTAGAGTCCTCTTAGGGCTGGTATATGACCTTTTACCACCTAATAAAAGCCTTACACGGAATACACGTGGTTCCACGTACTTCCGCAGGTTAACCTCGGTCTATTCCTCCTACACTCAATTGGCTACGACGTCTCAAGTCCTTTTCCATCGTGCCATGATAGTACAACGCAGTGAACTATGTGTAGAGGCCTCCAAAGACTGTTATATGGCCCCTTACCACCTAACAAAGGCCCTACACGTACATCACGTGGTTCCACGAACCTACGCAGTTTACCATCGGTCTATTCCTTCCAATCTCAATGGACTACGAGGTCTGAAGTCCTTTTTCGGCGCGCCGTGGTCTTACAGCACAGTGAATTACGTATAGAGACCTCTGAGGGTTGTTATATGACCTTCTACCACCTAATAGAAGCGTTACACCTAAATCACGTGGTTCCACGTACTTCGGCAGGTTAACATCGGCGTTTTCCTCCAACACTCAATGAACTACGGCGTCTCAAGTCCTTTTCCATCGTGCCATGATCTTACAACGCAGTGAACTACGTGTAAAGGCCTCTAACGACTGTTATACGGCTTCTTTCCTCCTAATGAAGACCTTACATCTATAACACGTTGTTCGACGTGTCTGCGCATGTTACCATCGGTCTATTCCATCCACTCTCCATGGAATTCGACGTCTCAAGTCGCTTTCCAACGCGCTATAGTCTTACAACACAGTGAACTATGTGTAGAGGCCTCTAAAGACTGTTTTATAGCCCTTTGCCACCTAACAAAAGCCCTACACGTAAATCACGTGGTTCCTCGTGCTTGCGCAGGTTACCATCGGACTATTTCTTGCTCTCTCAATGGACTGCGACGTCTCAAGTCCTTTTCCGGCGCGCCGTGGTCTTACAGCACAGTGAACTACGTATAAAGACCTCTTAGGGCTGTTATATGACCTTCTACCACCTAATAAAAGCCTTACACGTAAAACATGTGGTTCCATGTGTTAGCCCAGGTAAACATCGGTTTATTCCTTCTACACTCACTGGACTACGACGTTTCAAGTCGTTTTCCATCGCGCCATGGTCTTACAACGCAGTGAAATACGTGTAAAGGCCTTTAAGGACTGTTATATGGCCTTTTGCCGCCAAATAAAGGCCTTACACCTAAAACACGTGGTTCGACGTGCCTTAGCAGGTAACCATCGGTCTATTCCTACCACTCTCAATGGACTACGACGTCTTAAGACGCTTTCCATCGCGCCATGGTCTTACAACACAGTGAACTACGTGTAGAGTCCTCTTAGGGCTGTTATATGACCTTTTACCACCTAATAAAAGCCTTACACGTAATACACGTGGTTCCACGTACTTCCGCAGGTTAACATCGGTCTATTCCTTGCTCTCTCAATGGACTGCGACGTCTCAAGTCCTTTTCCGCGTTCCGCCATGGTCTTACAACATAGTGAACTACGTGTACAGGCCTCTAAGAGCTGTTATATGACCTTTTACCACCTAATGAAGGCTTTACACGTAAATCACGTGGTTCTACGTGCCTGCGCAGGTTAGCATCGGTCTATTCCTTCTACAATCAATGGACTACGACGTCTGAAGTTATTTTCCATAGCGCCTCGGTCTATTCCTCCTACACTCAATGGACTACGACGTCTCAAGTCGATTTCCAACGCGCCATGGTCTTACAACGCAGTGAAATACGTGTAAAGGCTTATAAGGACTGTTATATGGCCTCTTGCCCCCTAATAAAGGCCTTACACTTAAAACACGTGGTTCGACGTGTCTGCGCAGGTTACCATCGGTCTATTCCTTCTACACTCACTGGACTACGACGTCTCAAGACGCTTTACATCATGCCATGGTCTTACAGCACAGTGAACTACGTGTAGAGGCCTCTAAGAGCTGTTATATGACCTTTTACCACCTAATGAAGGCTTTACACGTAAATCACGTGGTTCTACGAGCCTGCGCAGGTTACCATCGGTCTATTCCTTCCACTCTCAATGGACTACGACGATTCAAGTCGCTTTCCATTGCGCCGTGGTCTTACAACACTGTGAACTACGTGTAAAGGCTTCTGAAGACTGTTATGTGACCTTCTGACGCCTAATAAAGGGTTTACACGTAAATCACGTGTTTCCACGTGCCTGAGCAGGTTAACATCGGTCTATTCCTCCTACACTCAATGGACTACGACGTCTCAAGTCCTTTTCCATCGTCCCATGATCTTACAACGCATGAACTACGTTTAGAGGCCTCTAAAGATTGTTATATGGCCTGTTGCCGCCTAATAAAGGCTTTACACGTAATTCACGTGGTTCGACGTGTCTACGCAGGTTACCATTCGTCTATTCCTTCTACACTTACTGGACTACGACGTTTCAAGTCGTTTTCCATCGCGCCATGGTCTTACAACGCAGTGAAATACGTGTAAAGGCCTCTAAGGACTGTTGTATGGCCTTCTGCCGCCTAATAAAGGCCTTACACCTAAAGCACGTTGTTCGACGTGTCTGAGCAGGTTACCATCGGTCTATTCCTTCCACTCTCAATGGACTACGAAGTCTCAAGTCGCTTTCCAACGCGCCATGGTCTTACAACATAGTGAACTACGTGTAGAGGCCTCTAAGGACTGTTATATGGCCCTTTGCCAACTAACAAAGGCCCTACACGTAAATCACGTGGTTCCACGTGCCTGCGCAGGTTAGCATCGGTCTACTCCTTCTACACTCATTGGACTACGACGTTTCAAGTCGTTTTCCATCGCGCCATGGTCTTACAACACTGTGAACTACGTGTAAAGGCTTCTGTACACTGTTATATGACCTTCTGACGCATAATAAAAGCTTTACACGTAAATCACGTGTTTACACGCGCCTGAGCAGGTTAACTTCGGTCTATTCCTTCTACACTCAATGGACTACGACGTCTGAAGTTATTTTCCATAGCGCCATGGTCTTACAACACAGTAAAATACGTGTAGAGGCCTCTAAAGTTTGTTACATGGCCTGTTGCCGCCTAATAAAAGCCTCACACCTAAAACACGTGGTTCGACGTGTCTGCGCAGGTTACCATCGGTCTATTCCTTCTACACTCACTGGACTACGACGTTTCAAGTCGTTTTCCATCGCGCCATGGTCTTACAACGCCTTGAAATACGTGTAAAGGCCTCTAAGGACCGTTATATGGCCTTTTGCCACCTAATAAAGGCCTCACACCTAAAACACGTCGTTCGACGTGTCTGCGCAGGTTACCATCGGTCTTTTCCTTCCACTCTCAATGGACTACGAGGTCTCAAGTCGCTTTACAACGCGCCATGGTCTTACAACATAGTGAACTACGTGTACAGGCCTCTAAAGCCTGTTATATGGCCCTTTGTCAACTAACAAAGGTCCTACACGTAAATCACGTGGTTCCACGTGCCTGCGCAGGTTAGCATCGGTCTATTCCTTCTACACTCACTGGACTACGACGTCTCAAGACGCTTTGCATCATGCCATGGTCTTACAGCACAGTGAACTACGTGTAGAGGCCTCTAAGGACTGTTATATGACATTTTACCACCTAATAAAAGCCTTACACGTAAATCACGTGGTTCCGCGTACTTCCGCAGGTTAACATCGGTCTATTATTCCTTGTACACTTAATGGGCTACGACGTCTCAAGTCTTTTTCCATCGTGCCATGGTCTTACAACGCAGTGAAATACGTGTAAAGGCCTCTAAGGACTGTTATATGGCGTTTTGCCGCCTAGTAAAGGCCTTACACGTAATTCACGTGGTTCGACGTGTCTGCGCAGGTAACCATCGGTCTATTCCTACCACTCTCAATGGACTACGACATCTCAAGTCGTTTTCCATCGCGCCATGGTCTTACAACGCAGTGAAATACGTGTAAAGGCTTATAAGGACTGTTATATGGCCTTTTTGCCGCCTAATAAAGGCCTTACACCTAAAACACGTTGTTCGACGTGTCTGCGCAGGTTACCATCGGTCTATTCCTTCCACTCTCAATGGACTACGACGTCTCAAGTCGATTTTCAACGCGTCATGGTCTTACAACATAGTGAACTACGTGTAGAGGCCTCTAAAGACTGTTAGATGGCCTTTTGACGTCTAGTAAAGGGTTTACACGTAAATCACGTGGTTCCACGTGCCTGCGCAGGTTAGCATCGGTCTATTCCTTCTACAATCAATGGACTACGACGTCTGAAGTTATTTTCCATAGCGCTTCGATCTATTCCTCCTACACTCAATGGACTACGACGTCTCAAGTCGATTTCCAACGCGCCATGGTCTTACAACGCAGTAAAATACGTGTAAAGGCTTATAAGGACTGTTATATGGCCTCTTGCCCCCTAATAAAGGCCTTACACCTAAAACACGTGGTTCGACGTGTCTGCGCAGGTTACCATCGGTCTATTCCTTCTACACTAACTGGACTACGACGTTTCAAGTCGTTTTCCATCGCGCCATGGTCTTACAACATAGTGAACTACGTGTACAGGCCTCTAAAGACTGTTATATGGCCCTTTGTCAACTAACAAAGGTCCTACACGTAAATCACGTGGTTCCACGTGCCTGCGCAGGTTAGCATCGGTCTATTCCTTCTACACTCACTGGACTACGACGTCTCAAGACGCTTTACATCATGCCATGGTCTTACAGCACAGTGAACTACGTGTAGAGGCCTCTAAGAGCTGTTATATTACCTTTTACCACCTAATGAAGGCTTTACACGTAAATCACGTGGTTCTACGAGCCTGCGCAGGTTACCATCGGTCTATTCCTTCCACTCTCAATGGACTACGACGATTCAAGTCGCTTTCCATTGCGCCGTGGTCTTACAACACTGTGAACTACGTGTAAAGGCTTCTGAAGACTGTTATGTGACCTTCTGACGCCTAATAAAGGGTTTACACGTAAATCACGTGTTTCCACGTGCCTGAGCAGGTTAACATCGGTCTATTCCTCCTACACTCAATGGACTACGACGTCTCAAGTCCTTTTCCATCGTCCCATGATCTTACAACGCAGTGAACTACGTTTAGAGGCCTCTAAAGATTGTTATATGGCCTGTTGCCGCCTAATAAAGGCTTTACACGTAATTCACGTGGTTCGACGTGTCTACGCAGGTTACCATTCGTCTATTCCTTCTACACTTACTGGACTACGACGTTTCAAGTCGTTTTCCATCGCGCCATGGTCTTACAACGCAGTGAAATACGTGTAAAGGCCTCTAAGGACTGTTGTATGGCCTTCTGCCGCCTAATAAAGGCCTTACACCTAAAGCACGTGGTTCGACGTGTCTGAGCAGGTTACCATCGGTCTATTCCTTCCACTCTCAATGGACTACGAAGTCTCAAGTCGCTTTCCAACGCGCCATGGTCTTACAACATAGTGAACTACGTGTAGAGGCCTCTAAGGACTGTTATATGGCCCTTTGCCAACTAACAAAGGCCCTACACGTAAATCACGTGGTTCCTCGTGCCTGCGCAGGTTAGCATCGGTCTACTCCTTCTACACTCATTGGACTACGACGTTTCAAGTCGTTTTCCATCGCGCCATGGTCTTACAACACTGTGAACTACGTGTAAAGGCTTCTGTACACTGTTATATGACCTTCTGACGCATAATAAAAGCTTTACACGTAAATCACGTGTTTACACGTGCCTGAGCAGGTTAACTTCGGTCTATTCCTTCTACACTCAATGGACTACGACGTCTGAAGTTATTTTCCATAGCGCCATGGTCTTACAACACAGTAAAATACGTGTAGAGGCCTCTAAAGTTTGTTACATGGCCTGTTGCCGCCTAATAAAAGCCTCACACCTAAAACACGTGGTTCGACGTGTCTGCGCAGGTTACCATCGGTCTATTCCTTCTACACTCACTGGACTACGACGTTTCAAGTCGTTTTCCATCGCGCCATGGTCTTACAACGCCTTGAAATACGTGTAAAGGCCTCTAAGGACCGTTATATGGCCTTTTGCCACCTAATAAAGGCCTCACACCTAAAACACGTCGTTCGACGTGTCTGCGCAGGTTACCATCAGTCTTTTCCTTCCACTCTCAATGGACTACGAGGTCTCAAGTCGCTTTACAACGCGCCATGGTCTTACAACATAGTGAACTACGTGTACAGGCCTCTAAAGACTGTTATATGGCCCTTTGTCAACTAACAAAGGTCCTACACGTAAATCACGTGGTTCCACGTGCCTGCGCAGGTTAGCATCGGTCTATTCCTTCTACACTCACTGGACTACGACGTCTCAAGACGCTTTGCATCATGCCATGGTCTTACAGCACAGTGAACTACGTGTAGAGGCCTCTAAGGATTGTTATATGACATTTTACCACCTAATAAAAGCCTTACACGTAAATCACGTGGTTCCACGTACTTCCGCAGGTTAACATCGGTCTATTATTCCTTGTACACTTAATGGGCTACGACGTCTCAAGTCTTTTTCCATCGTGCCATGGTCTTACAACGCAGTGAAATACGTGTAAAGGCCTCTAAGGACTGTTATATGGCGTTTTGCCGCCTAGTAAAGGCCTTACACGTAATTCACGTGGTTCGACGTGTCTGCGCAGGTAACCATCGGTCTATTCCTACCACTCTCAATGGACTACGACATCTCAAGTCGTTTTCCATCGCGCCATGGTCTTACAACGCAGTGAAATACGTGTAAAGGCTTATAAGGACTGTTATATGGCCTTTTTGCCGCCTAATAAAGGCCTTACACCTAAAACACGTTGTTCGACGTGTCTGCGCAGGTTACCATCGGTCTATTCCTTCCACTCTCAATGGACTACGACGTCTCAAGTCGATTTTCAACGCGTCATGGTCTTACAACATAGTGAACTACGTGTAGAGGCCTCTAAAGACTGTTAGATGGCCTTTTGACGTCTAGTAAAGGGTTTACACGTAAATCACGTGGTTCCACGTGCCTGCGCAGGTTAGCATCGGTCTACTCCTTCTACACTCACTGAACTACGACGTTTTAGGTCGTTTTCCATCGCGCCATGGTCTTACAACGCAGTGAAATACGTGTAAAGGCTTATAAGGACTGTTATATGGCCTTTTGCCGCCTAATAAAGGCCTTACACCTAAAACACGTGGTTCGACGTGTCTGTGCAGGTTACCATCGGTCTATTCCTTCCACTCTCAATGGACTACGACGTCTCAAGTCGATTTCCAACGCGCCATGGTCTTACAACGCAGTGAAATACGTGTAAAGGCTTATAAGGACTGTTATATGGCCATTTGCCGCCTAATAAAGGCCTTACACCTAAAACACGTGGTTCGACGTGTCTGCGCAGGTTACCATCGGTCTATTCCTTCCACTCTCAATGGACTACGACGTCTCAAGTCGATTTCCAACGAGCCATGGTCTTACAACATAGTGAACTACGTGTAGAGGCCTCTAAAAACTGTTATATGGCCCCTTGCCACCTAACAAAGGTCCTACACGTAAATCACGTGGTTCCACGAGCCTGCGCAGGTTAGCATCGGTCTATTCCTTCTACACTCAATGGACTACGACGTCTGAAGTTATTTTCCATAGCGCCATGGTCTTACAACACAGTCAAATACGTGTAGAGGCCTCTAAAGACTGTTATGTGACCTTCTGACGCTTAATAAAGGGTTTACACGTAATTCACGTGGTTCGACGTGTCTGCGCAGGTTACCATCGGTCTATTCCTACCACTTTCAATGGACTACGACGTCTTAAGTCGATTTCCAACGCGCCATGGTCTTACAACATAGTGAACTACGTGTAGAGGCCTCTAAAGACTGTTATATGGCCCTTTGCCAACTAACAAAGGCCCTACACGTAAATCACGTGGTTTGACGTGCCTGCGCAGGTTAACATCGGTCTATTCCTTCTACACTCACTGGACTACGACGTTTCAAGTCGTTTTCCATCGCGCCATGGTCTTACAACGCAGTGAAATACGTGTAAAGGCTTATTTGGACTGTTATATGGCCTTTTGCCGCCTAATAAAGGCCCTACACGTAAATCACGTGGTTCCTCGTGCCTGCGCAGGTTAGCATCGGTCTACTCCTTCTACACTCATTGGACTACGACGTTTCAAGTCGTTTTCCATCGCGCCATGGTCTTACAACACTGTGAACTACGTGTAAAGGATTCTGTACACTGTTATATGACCTTCTGACGCATAATAAAAGCTTTACACGTAAATCACGTGTTTACACGTGCCTGAGCAGGTTAACTTCGGTCTATTCCTTCTACACTCAATGGACTACGACGTCTGAAGTTATTTTCCATAGCGCCATGGTCTTACAACACAGTAAAATACGTGTAGAGGCCTCTAAAGTTTGTTACATGGCCTGTTGCCGCCTAATAAAAGCCTCACACCTAAAACACGTGGTTCGACGTGTCTGCGCAGGTTACCATCGGTCTATTCCTTCTACACTCACTGGACTACGACGTTTCAAGTCGTTTTCCATCGCGCCATGGTCTTACAACGCCTTGAAATACGTGTAAAGGCCTCTAAGGACCGTTATATGGCCTTTTGCCACCTAATAAAGGCCTCACACCTAAAACACGTCGTTCGACGTGTCTGCGCAGGTTACCATCGGTCTTTTCCTTCCACTCTCAATGGACTACGAGGTCTCAAGTCGCTTTACAACGCGCCATGGTCTTACAACATAGTGAACTACGTGTACAGGCCTCTAAAGACTGTTATATGGCCCTTTGTCAACTAACAAAGGTCCTACACGTAAATCACGTGGTTCCACGTGCCTGCGCAGGTTAGCATCGGTCTATTCCTTCTACACTCACTGGACTACGACGTCTCAAGACGCTTTGCATCATGCCATGGTCTTACAGCACAGTGAACTACGTGTAGAGGCCTCTAAGGACTGTTATATGACATTTTACCACCTAATAAAAGCCTTACACGTAAATCACGTGGTTCCACGTACTTCCGCAGGTTAACATCGGTCTATTATTCCTTGTACACTTAATGGGCTACGACGTCTCAAGTCTTTTTCCATCGTGCCATGGTCTTACAACGCAGTGAAATACGTGTAAAGGCCTCTAAGGACTGTTATATGGCGTTTTGCCGCCTAGTAAAGGCCTTACACGTAATTCACGTGGTTCGACGTGTCTGCGCAGGTAACCATCGGTCTATTCCTACCACTCTCAATGGACTACGACATCTCAAGTCGTTTTCCATCGCGCCATGGTCTTACAACGCAGTGAAATACGTGTAAAGGCTTATAAGGACTGTTATATGGCCTTTTTGCCGCCTAATAAAGGCCTTACACCTAAAACACGTTGTTCGACGTGTCTGCGCAGGTTACCATCGGTCTATTCCTTCCACTCTCAATGGACTACGACGTCTCAAGTCGATTTTCAACGCGTCATGGTCTTACAACATAGTGAACTACGTGTAGAGGCCTCTAAAGACTGTTAGATGGCCTTTTGACGTCTAGTAAAGGCTTTACACGTAAATCACGTGGTTCCACGTGCCTGCACAGGTTAGCATCGGTCTATTCCTTCTACACTCACTGAACTACGACGTTTTAAGTCGTTTTCCATCGCGCCATGGTCTTACAACACAGTGAAATACGTGTAAAGGCTTATAAGGACTGTTATATGGCCTTTTGCCGCCTAATAAAGCCTCACACCTAAAACACGTGGTTCGACGTGTCTGCGCAGGTTACCATCGGTCTATTCCTTCTAGACTCACTTGACTACGACGTTTCAAGTCGTTTTCCATCGCGCCATGGTCTTATAACGCAGTGAAATACGTGTAAAGGCTTATAAGGACTGTTATATGGCCTCTTGCCCCCTAATAAAGGCCTTACACCTAAAACACGTGGTTCGACGTGTCTGCGCAGGTTACCATCGGTCTATTCCTTCTACACTAACTGGACTACGACGTTTCAAGTCGTTTTCCATCGCGCCATGGTCTTACAACATAGTGAACTACCTGTAGAGGCTTCTAAGGCCTGGTATATGACCTTTTACCACCTAATAAAAGCGTTACACGTAAAACATGTGGTTCCATGTGTTAGCCCAGGTAAAAATCAGCCTATTCCTTCTACACTCACTGGACTATGACGTTTTAAGTCGTTTTCCATCGCGCCATGGTCTTACAACGCAGTGAAATACGTGTAAAGGCTTATAAGGACTGTTATATGGCCTTTTGCCGCCTTATAAAGGTCTTACACCTAAAACATGTGGTTCGACGTGTCTGCGCAGGTTACCATCGGTCTATTCCTTCCACTCTCAATGGACTACGACGTCTCAAGTCGATTTTCAACGCGTCATGGTCTTACAACATAGTGAACTACGTGTAGAGGCCTCTAAAGACTGTTAGATGGCCTTTTGACGTCTAGTAAAGGCTTTACACGTAAATCACGTGGTTCCACGTGCCTGCACAGGTTAGCATCGGTCTATTCCTTCTACACTCACTGAACTACGACGTTTTAAGTCGTTTTCCATCGCGCCATGGTCTTACAACACAGTGAAATACGTGTAAAGGCTTATAAGGACTGTTATATGGCCTTTTGCCGCCTAATAAAGCCTCACACCTAAAACACGTGGTTCGACGTGTCTGCGCAGGTTACCATCGGTCTATTCCTTCTAGACTCACTTGACTACGACGTTTCAAGTCGTTTTCCATCGCGCCATGGTCTTATAACGCAGTGAAATACGTGTAAAGGCTTATAAGGACTGTTATATGGCCTCTTGCCCCCTAATAAAGGCCTTACACCTAAAACACGTGGTTCGACGTGTCTGCGCAGGTTACCATCGGTCTATTCCTTCTACACTAACTGGACTACGACGTTTCAAGTCGTTTTCCATCGCGCCATGGTCTTACAACATAGTGAACTACCTGTAGAGGCTTCTAAGGCCTGGTATATGACCTTTTACCACCTAATAAAAGCGTTACACGTAAAACATGTGGTTCCATGTGTTAGCCCAGGTAAAAATCAGCCTATTCCTTCTACACTCACTGGACTATGACGTTTTAAGTCGTTTTCCATCGCGCCATGGTCTTACAACGCAGTGAAATACGTGTAAAGGCTTATAAGGACTGTTATATGGCCTTTTGCCGCCTTATAAAGGTCTTACACCTAAAACATGTGGTTCGACGTGTCTGCGCAGGTTACCATCGGTCTATTCCTTCCACTCTCAATGGACTACGACGTCTCAAGTCGATTTCCAACGCGCCATGGTCTTACAACATAGTGAACTACGTGTAGAGGCCTCTAAAGACTGTTATATGGCCCTTTGCCACCTAACAAAGGTCCTACACGTAAATCACGTGGTTCCACGAGCCTGCGCAGGTTACCATCGGTCTATTCCTTCCACTCTCAATGGACTACGACGTTTCAGGTCGCTTTCCATTGCGCCATGGTCTTACAACACTGTGAACTACGTGTAAAGGCTTCTGAAGACTGTTACATGGCCTGTTGCCGCCTAATAAAAGCCGTACACGTAAATCACGTGGTTCCACGAACCTACGCAGTTTACCATCGGTCTATTCCTTCCAATCTCAATGGACTACGACGTCTCAAGACGTTTTCCGGAGCGCCGTGGTCTTACAGCACAGTGAACTACATGTAGAGTCCTCTTAGGGTTGTTATATGACCTTTTACCACCTAATAAAAGCCTTACACGGAATACACGTGGTTCCACGTACTTCCGCAGGTTAACCTCGGTCTATTCCTCCTACACTCAATTGGCTACGACGTCTCAAGTCCTTTTCCATCGTGCCATGATAGTACAACGCAGTGAACTATGTGTAGAGGCCTCCAAAGACTGTTATATGGCCCCTTACCACCTAACAAAGGCCCTACACGTACATCACGTGGTTCCACGAACCTACGCAGTTTACCATCGGTCTATTCCTTCCAATCTCAATGGACTACGAGGTCTGAAGTCCTTTTTCGGCGCGCCGTGGTCTTACAGCACAGTGAATTACGTATAGAGACCTCTGAGGGTTGTTATATGACCTTCTACCACCTAATAGAAGCGTTACACCTAAATCACGTGGTTCCACGTACTTCGGCAGGTTAACATCGGCGTATTCCTCCAACACTCAATGAACTACGGCGTCTCAAGTCCTTTTCCATCGTGCCATGATCTTACAACGCAGTGAACTACGTGTAAAGGCCTCTAACGACTGTTATACGGCTTCTTTCCTCCTAATGAAGACCTTACATCTATAACACGTTGTTCGACGTGTCTGCGCATGTTACCATCGGTCTATTCCATCCACTCTCCATGGAATTCGACGTCTCAAGTCGCTTTCCAACGCGCTATGGTCTTACAACACAGTGAACTATGTGTAGAGGCCTCTAAAGACTGTTTTATAGCCCTTTGCCACCTAACAAAAGCCCTACACGTAAATCACGTGGTTCCTCGTGCTTGCGCAGGTTACCATCGGACTATTTCTTGCTCTCTCAATGGACTGCGACGTCTCAAGTCCTTTTCCCGCGCGCCGTGGTCTTACAGCACAGTGAACTACGTAGAAAGACCTCTTAGGGCTGTTATATGACCTTCTACCACCTAATAAAAGCCTTACACGTAAAACATGTGGTTCCATGTGTTAGCCCAGGTAAACATCGGTTTATTCCTTCTACACTCACTGGACTACGACGTTTCAAGTCGTTTTCCATCGCGCCATGGTCTTACAACGCAGTGAAATACGTGTAAAGGCCTTTAAGGACTGTTATATGGCCTTTTGCCGCCAAATAAAGGCCTTACACCTAAAACACGTGGTTCGACGTGCCTTAGCAGGTAACCATCGGTCTATTCCTACCACTCTCAATGGACTACGACGTCTTAAGACGCTTTCCATCGCGCCATGGTCTTACAACACAGTGAACTACGTGTAGAGTCCTCTTAGGGCTGTTATATGACCTTTTACCACCTAATAAAAGCCTTACACGTAATACACGTGGTTCCACGTACTTCCGCAGGTTAACATCGGTCTATTCCTTGCTCTCTCAATGGACTGCGACGTCTCAAGTCCTTTTCCGGCGCGCCGTGGTCTTACAGCACAGTGAACTACGTATAAAGACCTCTTAGGGCTGTTATATGACCTTCTACCACCTAATAAAAGCCTTACACGTAAAACATGTGGTTCCATGTGTTAGCCCAGGTAAACATCGGTCTATTCCTTCTACACTAACTGGACTACGACGTTTCAAGTCGTTTTCCATCGCGCCATGGTCTTACAACATAGTGAACTACGTGTACAGGCCTCTAAGAGCTGTTATATGACCTTTTACCACCTAATGAAGGCTTTACACGTAAATCACGTGGTTCTACGTGCCTGCGCAGGTTAGCATCGGTCTATTCCTTCTACAATCAATGGACTACGACGTCTGAAGTTATTTTCCATAGCGCCTCGGTCTATTCCTCCTACACTCAATGGACTACGACGTCTCAAGTCGATTTCCAACGCGCCATGGTCTTACAACGCAGTGAAATACGTGTAAAGGCTTATAAGGACTGTTATATGGCCTCTTGCCCCCTAATAAAGGCCTTACACCTAAAACACGTGGTTCGACGTGTCTGCGCAGGTTACCATCGGTCTATTCCTTCTACACTAACTGGACTACGACGTTTCAAGTCGTTTTCCATCGCGCCATGGTCTTACAACATAGTGAACTACGTGTACAGGCCTCTAAAGACTGTTATATGGCCCTTTGTCAACTAACAAAGGTCCTACACGTAAATCACGTGGTTCCACGTGCCTGCGCAGGTTAGCATCGGTCTGTTTCTTCTACACTCACTGGACTACGACGTCTCAAGACGCTTTACATCATGCCATGATCTTACAGCACAGTGAACTACGTGTAGAGGCCTCTAAGAGCTGTTATATGACCTTTTACCACCTAATGAAGGCTTTACACGTAAATCACGTGGTTCTACGAGCCTGCGCAGGTTACCATCGGTCTATTCCTTCCACTCTCAATGGACTACGACGATTCAAGTCGCTTTCCATTGCGCCGTGGTCTTACAACACTGTGAACTACGTGTAAAGGCTTCTAAAGACTGTTATGTGACCTTCTGACGCCTAATAAAGGGTTTACACGTAAATCACGTGTTTCCACGTGCCTGAGCAGGTTAACATCGGTCTATTCCTCCTACACTCAATGGACTACGACGTCTCAAGTCCTTTTCCATCGTCCCATGATCTTACAACGCAGTGAACTACGTTTAGAGGCCTCTAAAGATTGTTATATGGCCTGTTGCCGCCTAATAAAGGCTTTACACGTAATTCACGTGGTTCGACGTGTCTACGCAGGTTACCATTCGTCTATTCCTTCTACACTTACTGGACTACGACGTTTCAAGTCGTTTTCCATCGCGCCATGGTCTTACAACGCAGTGAAATACGTGTAAAGGCCTCTAAGGACTGTTGTATGGCCTTCTGCCGCCTAATAAAGGCCTTACACCTAAAGCACGTGGTTCGACGTGTCTGCGCAGGTTACCATCGGTCTATTCCTTCCACTCTCAATGGACTACGAAGTCTCAAGTCGCTTTCCAACGCGCCATGGTCTTACAACATAGTGAACTACGTGTAGAGGCCTCTAAGGACTGTTATATGGCCCTTTGCCAACTAACAAAGGCCCTACACGTAAATCACGTGGTTCCACGTGCCTGCGCAGGTTAGCATCGGTCTACTCCTTCTACACTCAATGGACTACGACGTCTGAAGTTATTTTCCATAGCGCCATGGTCTTACAACACAGTAAAATACGTGTAGAGGCCTCTAAAGTTTGTTACATGGCCTGTTGCCGCCTAATAAAAGCCTCACACCTAAAACACGTGGTTCGACGTGTCTGCGCAGGTTACCATCGGTCTATTCCTTCTACACTCACTGGACTACGACGTTTCAAGTCGTTTTCCATCGCGCCATGGTCTTACAACGCCTTGAAATACGTGTAAAGGCCTCTAAGGACCGTTATATGGCCTTTTGCCACCTAATAAAGGCCTCACACCTAAAACACGTCGTTCGACGTGTCTGCGCAGGTTACCATCGGTCTTTTCCTTCCACTCTCAATGGACTACGAGGTCTCAAGTCGCTTTACAACGCGCCATGGTCTTACAACATAGTGAACTACGTGTACAGGCCTCTAAAGACTGTTATATGGCCCTTTGTCAACTAACAAAGGTCCTACACGTAAATCACGTGGTTCCACGTGCCTGCGCAGGTTAGCATCGGTCTATTCCTTCTACACTCACTGGACTACGACGTCTCAAGACGCTTTGCATCATGCCATGGTCTTACAGCACAGTAAACTACGTGTAGAGGCCTCTAAGGACTGTTATATGACATTTTACCACCTAATAAAAGCCTTACACGTAAATCACGTGGTTCCACGTACTTCCGCAGGTTAACATCGGTCTATTATTCCTTGTACACTTAATGGGCTACGACGTCTCAAGTCTTTTTTCATCGTGCCATGGTCTTACAACGCAGTGAAATACGTGTAAAGGCCTCTAAGGACTGTTATATGGCGTTTTGCCGCCTAGTAAAGGCCTTACACGTAATTCACGTGGTTCGACGTGTCTGCGCAGGTAACCATCGGTCTATTCCTACCACTCTCAATGGACTACGACATCTCAAGTCGTTTTCCATCGCGCCATGGTCTTACAACGCAGTGAAATACGTGTAAAGGCTTATAAGGACTGTTATATGGCCTTTTTGCCGCCTAATAAAGGCCTTACACCTAAAACACGTTGTTCGACGTGTCTGCGCAGGTTACCATCGGTCTATTCCTTCCACTCTCAATGGACTACGACGTCTCAAGTCGATTTTCAACGCGTCATGGTCTTACAACATAGTGAACTACGTGTAGAGGCCTCTAAAGACTGTTAGATGGCCTTTTGACGTCTAGTAAAGGGTTTACACGTAAATCACGTGGTTCCACGTGCCTGCGCAGGTTAGCATCGGTCTATTCCTTCTACACTCACTGAACTACGACGTTTTAGGTCGTTTTCCATCGCGCCATGGTCTTACAACGCAGTGAAATACGTGTAAAGGCTTATAAGGACTGTTATATGGCCTTTTGCCGCCTAATAAAGGCCTTACACCTAAAACACGTGGTTCGACGTGTCTGCGCAGGTTAGCATCGGTCTATTCCTTCTACACTCAATGGACTACGACGTCTGAAGTTATTTTCCATAGCGCCATGGTCTTACAACACAGTCAAATACGTGTAGAGGCCTCTAAAGACTGTTATGTGACCTTCTGACGCTTAATAAAGGGTTTACACGTAATTCACGTGGTTCGACGTGTCTGCGCAGGTTACCATCGGTCTATTCCTACCACTTTCAATGGACTACGACGTCTTAAGTCGATTTCCAACGCGCCATGGTCTTACAACATAGTGAACTACGTGTAGAGGCCTCTAAAGACTGTTATATGGCCCTTTGCCAACTAACAAAGGCCCTACACGTAAATCACGTGGTTTGACGTGCCTGCGCAGGTTAGCATCGGTCTATTCCTTCTACACTCACTGGACTACGACGTTTCAAGTCGTTTTCCATCGTGCCATGGTCTTACAACGCAGTGAAATACGTGTAAAGGCTTATTTGGACTGTTATATGGCCTTTTGCCGCCTAATAAAGGCCCTACACGTAAATCACGTGGTTCCTCGTGCCTGCGCAGGTTAGCATCGGTCTACTCCTTCTACACTCATTGGACTACGACGTTTCAAGTCGTTTTCCATCGCGCCATGGTCTTACAACACTGTGAACTACGTGTAAAGGATTCTGTACACTGTTATATGACCTTCTGACGCATAATAAAAGCTTTACACGTAAATCACGTGTTTACACGTGCCTGAGCAGGTTAACTTCGGTCTATTCCTTCTACACTCAATGGACTACGACGTCTGAAGTTATTTTCCATAGCGCCATGGTCTTACAACACAGTAAAATACGTGTAGAGGCCTCTAAAGTTTGTTACATGGCCTGTTGCCGCCTAATAAAAGCCTCACACCTAAAACACGTGGTTCGACGTGTCTGCGCAGGTTACCATCGGTCTATTCCTTCTACACTCACTGGACTACGACGTTTCAAGTCGTTTTCCATCGCGCCATGGTCTTACAACGCCTTGAAATACGTGTAAAGGCCTCTAAGGACCGTTATATGGCCTTTTGCCACCTAATAAAGGCCTCACACCTAAAACACGTCGTTCGACGTGTCTGCGCAGGTTACCATCGGTCTTTTCCTTCCACTCTCAATGGACTACGAGGTCTCAAGTCGCTTTACAACGCGCCATGGTCTTACAACATAGTGAACTACGTGTACAGGCCTCTAAAGACTGTTATATGGCCCTTTGTCAACTAACAAAGGTCCTACACGTAAATCACGTGGTTCCACGTGCCTGCGCAGGTTAGCATCGGTCTATTCCTTCTACACTCACTGGACTACGACGTCTCAAGACGCTTTGCATCATGCCATGGTCTTACAGCACAGTGAACTACGTGTAGAGGCCTCTAAGGACTGTTATATGACATTTTACCACCTAATAAAAGCCTTACACGTAAATCACGTGGTTCCACGTACTTCCGCAGGTTAACATCGGTCTATTATTCCTTGTACACTTAATGGGCTACGACGTCTCAAGTCTTTTTCCATCGTGCCATGGTCTTACAACGCAGTGAAATACGTGTAAAGGCCTCTAAGGACTGTTATATGGCGTTTTGCCGCCTAGTAAAGGCCTTACACGTAATTCACGTGGTTCGACGTGTCTGCGCAGGTAACCATCGGTCTATTCCTACCACTCTCAATGGACTACGACATCTCAAGTCGTTTTCCATCGCGCCATGGTCTTACAACGCAGTGAAATACGTGTAAAGGCTTATAAGGACTGTTATATGGCCTTTTTGCCGCCTAATAAAGGCCTTACACCTAAAACACGTTGTTCGACGTGTCTGCGCAGGTTACCATCGGTCTATTCCTTCCACTCTCAATGGACTACGACGTCTCAAGTCGATTTTCAACGCGTCATGGTCTTACAACATAGTGAACTACGTGTAGAGGCCTCTAAAGACTGTTAGATGGCCTTTTGACGTCTAGTAAAGGGTTTACACGTAAATCACGTGGTTCCACGTGCCTGCGCAGGTTAGCATCGGTCTACTCCTTCTACACTCACTGAACTACGACGTTTTAGGTCGTTTTCCATCGCGCCATGGTCTTACAACGCAGTGTCTGCGCAGGTTACCATCGGTCTATTCCTTCCACTCTCAATGGACTACGAGGTCTCAAGTCGCTTTACAACGCGCCATGGTCTTACAACATAGTGAACTACGTGTACAGGCCTCTAAAGACTGTTATATGGCCCTTTGTCAACTAACAAAGGTCCTACACGTAAATCACGTGGTTCCACGTGCCTGCGCAGGTTAGCATCGGTCTATTCCTTCTACACTCACTGGACTACAACGTCTCAAGACGCTTTACATCATGCCATGGTCTTACAGCACAGTGAACTACGTGTAGAGGCCTCTAAGAGCTGTTATATGACCTTTTACCACCTAATGAAGGCTTTACACGTAAATCACGTGGTTCCACGTACTTCCTCAGGTTAACATTGGTCTATTCCTTCTACACTCAATAGACTACGACGTTTCAAGACATTTTCCATCGCGCCATGGCCTTACAGCACTGTAAACTACGTGTAGAGGCCTCTAAAGACTGTTAGATGGCCTTTTTACGTCTAGTAAAGGCTTTACACGTAAATCACGTGGTTCCACGTGCCTGCACAGGTTAGCATCGGTCTATTCCTTCTACACTCACTAAACTACGACGTTTTAAGTCGTTTTCCATCGCGCCATGGTCTTACAACACAGTGAAATACGTGTAAAGGCTTATAAGGACTGTTATATGGCCTTTTGCCGCCTAATAAAGCCTCACACCTAAAACACGTGGTTCGACGTGTCTGCGCAGGTTACCATCGGTCTATTCCTTCTAGACTCACTTGACTACGACGTTTCAAGTCGTTTTCCATCGCGCCATGGTCTTATAACGCAGTGAAATACGTGTAAAGGCTTATAAGGACTGTTATATGGCCTCTTGCCCCCTAATAAAGGCCTTACACCTAAAACACGTGGTTCGACGTGTCTGCGCAGGTTACCATCGGTCTATTCCTTCTACACTAACTGGACTACGACGTTTCAAGTCGTTTTCCATCGCGCCATGGTCTTACAACATAGTGAACTACCTGTAGAGGCTTCTAAGGCCTGGTATATGACCTTTTACCACCTAATAAAAGCGTTACACGTAAAACATGTGGTTCCATGTGTTAGCCCAGGTAAAAATCAGCCTATTCCTTCTACACTCACTGGACTATGACGTTTTAAGTCGTTTTCCATCGCGCCATGGTCTTACAACGCAGTGAAATACGTGTAAAGGCTTATAAGGACTGTTATATGGCCTTTTGCCGCCTTATAAAGGTCTTACACCTAAAACATGTGGTTCGACGTGTCTGCGCAGGTTACCATCGGTCTATTCCTTCCACTCTCAATGGACTACGACGTCTCAAGTCGATTTCCAACGCGCCATGGTCTTACAACATAGTGAACTACGTGTAGAGGCCTCTAAAGACTGTTATATGGCCCTTTGCCACCTAACAAAGGTCCTACACGTAAATCACGTGGTTCCACGAGCCTGCGCAGGTTACCATCGGTCTATTCCTTCCACTCTCAATGGACTACGACGTTTCAGGTCGCTTTCCATTGCGCCATGGTCTTACAACACTGTGAACTACGTGTAAAGGCTTCTGAAGACTGTTACATGGCCTGTTGCCGCCTAATAAAAGCCGTACACGTAAATCACGTGGTTCCACGAACCTACGCAGTTTACCATCGGTCTATTCCTTCCAATCTCAATGGACTACGAGGTCTGAAGTCCTTTTTCGGCGCGCCGTGGTCTTACAGCACAGTGAATTACGTATAGAGACCTCTGAGGGTTGTTATATGACCTTCTACCACCTAATAGAAGCGTTACACCTAAATCACGTGGTTCCACGTACTTCGGCAGGTTAACATCGGCGTATTCCTCCAACACTCAATGAACTACGGCGTCTCAAGTCCTTTTCCATCGTGCCATGATCTTACAACGCAGTGAACTACGTGTAAAGGCCTCTAACGACTGTTATACGGCTTCTTTCCTCCTAATGAAGACCTTACATCTATAACACGTTGTTCGACGTGTCTGTGCATGTTACCATCGGTCTATTCCATCCACTCTCCATGGAATTCGACGTCTCAAGTCGCTTTCCAACGCGCTATGGTCTTACAACACAGTGAACTATATGTAGAGGCCTCTAAAGACTGTTTTATAGCCCTTTGCCACCTAACAAAAGCCCTACACGTAAATCACGTGGTTCCTCGTGCTTGCGCAGGTTACCATCGGACTATTTCTTGCTCTCTCAATGGACTGCGACGTCTCAAGTCCTTTTCCCGCGCGCCGTGGTCTTACAGCACAGTGAACTACGTAGAAAGACCTCTTAGGGCTGTTATATGACCTTCTACCACCTAATAAAAGCCTTACACGTAAAACATGTGGTTCCATGTGTTAGCCCAGGTAAACATCGGTTTATTCCTTCTACACTCACTGGACTACGACGTTTCAAGTCGTTTTCCATCGCGCCATGGTCTTACAACGCAGTGAAATACGTGTAAAGGCCTTTAAGGACTGTTATATGGCCTTTTGCCGCCAAATAAAGGCCTTACACCTAAAACACGTGGTTCGACGTGCCTTAGCAGGTAACCATCGGTCTATTCCTACCACTCTCAATGGACTACGACGTCTTAAGACGCTTTCCATCGCGCCATGGTCTTACAACACAGTGAACTACGTGTAAAGTCCTCTTAGGGCTGTTATATGACCTTTTACCACCTAATAAAAGCCTTACACGTAATACACGTGGTTCCACGTACTTCCGCAGGTTAACATCGGTCTATTCCTTGCTCTCTCAATGGACTGCGACGTCTCAAGTCCTTTTCCGGCGCGCCGTGGTCTTACAGCACAGTGAACTACGTATAAAGACCTCTTAGGGCTGTTATATGACCTTCTACCACCTAATAAAAGCCTTACACGTAAAACATGTGGTTCCATGTGTTAGCCCAGGTAAACATCGGTCTATTCCTTCTACACTAACTGGACTACGACGTTTCAAGTCGTTTTCCATCGCGCCATGGTCTTACAACATAGTGAACTACGTGTACAGGCCTCTAAGAGCTGTTATATGACCTTTTACCACCTAATGAAGGCTTTACACGTAAATCACGTGGTTCTACGTGCCTGCGCAGGTTAGCATCGGTCTATTCCTTCTACAATCAATGGACTACGACGTCTGAAGTTATTTTCCATAGCGCCTCGGTCTATTCCTCCTACACTCAATGGACTACGACGTCTCAAGTCGATTTCCAACGCGCCATGGTCTTACAACGCAGTGAAATACGTGTAAAGGCTTATAAGGACTGTTATATGGCCTCTTGCCCCCTAATAAAGGCCTTACACCTAAAACACGTGGTTCGACGTGTCTGCGCAGGTTACCATCGGTCTATTCCTTCTACACTAACTGGACTACGACGTTTCAAGTCGTTTTCCATCGCGCCATGGTCTTACAACATAGTGAACTACGTGTACAGGCCTCTAAAGACTGTTATATGGCCCTTTGTCAACTAACAAAGGTCCTACACGTAAATCACGTGGTTCCACGTGCCTGCGCAGGTTAGCATCGGTCTATTTCTTCTACACTCACTGGACTACGACGTCTCAAGACGCTTTACATCATGCCATGATCTTACAGCACAGTGAACTACGTGTAGAGGCCTCTAAGAGCTGTTATATGACCTTTTACCACCTAATGAAGGCTTTACACGTAAATCACGTGGTTCTACGAGCCTGCGCAGGTTACCATCGGTCTATTCCTTCCACTCTCAATGGACTACGACGATTCAAGTCGCTTTCCATTGCGCCGTGGTCTTACAACACTGTGAACTACGTGTAAAGGCTTCTGAAGACTGTTATGTGACCTTCTGACGTCTAATAAAGGGTTTACACGTAAATCACGTGTTTCCACGTGCCTGAGCAGGTTAACATCGGTCTATTCCTCCTACACTCAATGGACTACGACGTCTCAAGTCCTTTTCCATCGTCCCATGATCTTACAACGCAGTGAACTACGTTTAGAGGCCTCTAAAGATTGTTATATGGCCTGTTGCCGCCTAATAAAGGCTTTACACGTAATTCACGTGGTTCGACGTGTCTACGCAGGTTACCATTCGTCTATTCCTTCTACACTTACTGGACTACGACGTTTCAAGTCGTTTTCCATCGCGCCATGGTCTTACAACGCAGTGAAATACGTGTAAAGGCCTCTAAGGACTGTTGTATGGCCTTCTGCCGCCTAATAAAGGCCTTACACCTAAAGCACGTGGTTCGACGTGTCTGCGCAGGTTACCATCGGTCTATTCCTTCCACTCTCAATGGACTACGAAGTCTCAAGTCGCTTTCCAACGCGCCATGGTCTTACAACATAGTGAACTACGTGTAGAGGCCTCTAAGGACTGTTATATGGCCCTTTGCCAACTAACAAAGGCCCTACACGTAAATCACGTGGTTCCACGTGCCTGCGCAGGTTAGCATCGGTCTACTCCTTCTACACTCAATGGACTACGACGTCTGAAGTTATTTTCCATAGCGCCATGGTCTTACAACACAGTAAAATACGTGTAGAGGCCTCTAAAGTTTGTTACATGGCCTGTTGCCGCCTAATAAAAGCCTCACACCTAAAACACGTGGTTCGACGTGTCTGCGCAGGTTACCATCGGTCTATTCCTTCTACACTCACTGGACTACGACGTTTCAAGTCGTTTTCCATCGCGCCATGGTCTTACAACGCCTTGAAATACGTGTAAAGGCCTCTAAGGACCGTTATATGGCCTTTTGCCACCTAATAAAGGCCTCACACCTAAAACACGTCGTTCGACGTGTCTGCGCAGGTTACCATCGGTCTTTTCCTTCCACTCTCAATGGACTACGAGGTCTCAAGTCGCTTTACAACGCGCCATGGTCTTACAACATAGTGAACTACGTGTACAGGCCTCTAAAGACTGTTATATGGCCCTTTGTCAACTAACAAAGGTCCTACACGTAAATCACGTGGTTCCACGTGCCTGCGCAGGTTAGCATCGGTCTATTCCTTCTACACTCACTGGACTACGACGTCTCAAGACGCTTTGCATCATGCCATGGTCTTACAGCACAGTAAACTACGTGTAGAGGCCTCTAAGGACTGTTATATGACATTTTACCACCTAATAAAAGCCTTACACGTAAATCACGTGGTTCCACGTACTTCCGCAGGTTAACATCGGTCTATTATTCCTTGTACACTTAATGGGCTACGACGTCTCAAGTCTTTTTCCATCGTGCCATGGTCTTACAACGCAGTGAAATACGTGTAAAGGCCTCTAAGGACTGTTATATGGCGTTTTGCCGCCTAGTAAAGGCCTTACACGTAATTCACGTGATTCGACGTGTCTGCGCAGGTAACCATCGGTCTATTCCTACCACTCTCAATGGACTACGACATCTCAAGTCGTTTTCCATCGCGCCATGGTCTTACAACGCAGTGAAATACGTGTAAAGGCTTATAAGGACTGTTATATGGCCTTTTTGCCGCCTAATAAAGGCCTTACACCTAAAACACGTTGTTCGACGTGTCTGCGCAGGTTACCATCGGTCTATTCCTTCCACTCTCAATGGACTACGACGTCTCAAGTCGATTTTCAACGCGTCATGGTCTTACAACATAGTGAACTACGTGTAGAGGCCTCTAAAGACTGTTAGATGGCCTTTTGACGTCTAGTAAAGGGTTTACACGTAAATCACGTGGTTCCACGTGCCTGCGCAGGTTAGCATCGGTCTATTCCTTCTACACTCACTGAACTACGACGTTTTAGGTCGTTTTCCATCGCGCCATGGTCTTACAACGCAGTGAAATACGTGTAAAGGCTTATAAGGACTGTTATATGGCCTTTTGCCGCCTAATAAAGGCCTTACACCTAAAACACGTGGTTCGACGTGTCTGCGCAGGTTAGCATCGGTCTATTCCTTCTACACTCAATGGACTACGACGTCTGAAGTTATTTTCCATAGCGCCATGGTCTTACAACACAGTCAAATACGTGTAGAGGCCTCTAAAGACTGTTATGTGACCTTCTGACGCTTAATAAAGGGTTTACACGTAATTCACGTGGTTCGACGTGTCTGCGCAGGTTACCATCGGTCTATTCCTACCACTTTCAATGGACTACGACGTCTTAAGTCGATTTCCAACGCGCCATGGTCTTACAACATAGTGAACTACGTGTAGAGGCCTCTAAAGACTGTTATATGGCCCTTTGCCAACTAACAAAGGCCCTACACGTAAATCACGTGGTTTGACGTGCCTGCGCAGGTTAGCATCGGTCTATTCCTTCTACACTCACTGGACTACGACGTTTCAAGTCGTTTTCCATCGTGCCATGGTCTTACAACGCAGTGAAATACGTGTAAAGGCTTATAAGGACTGTTATATGGCCTTTTGCCGCCTAATAAAGGCCTTACACCTAAAACACGTGGTTCGAAGTGTCTGCGCAGGTTACCATCGGTCTATTCCTTCCACTCTCAATGAACTACGACGTCTCAAGTCGATTTCCAACGCGCCATGGTCTTACAACGCAGTGAAATACGTGTGAAGGCTTATAAGGACTGTTATATGGCCATTAGCCGCCTAATAAAGGCCTTACACCTAAAACACGTGGTTCGACGTGTCTGCGCAGGATACCATCGGTCTATTCCTTCCACTCTCAATGGACTACGACGTCTTAAGTCGATTTCCAACGAGCCATGGTCTTACAACATGGTGAACTACGTGTAGAGGCCTCTAAAAACTGTTATATGGCCCCTTGCCACCTAACAAAGGTCCTACACGTAAATCACGTTGTTCCACGAGCCTGCGCAGGTTAGCATCGGTCTATTCCTTCTACACTCAATGGACTACGACGTCTGAAGTTATTTTCCATTGCGCCATGGTCTTACAACACAGTCAAATACGTGTAGAGGCCTCTAAAGACTGTTATGTGACCTTCTGACGCCTAATAAAGGGTTTACACGTAATTCACGTGGTTCGACGTATCTGCGCAGGTTACCATCGGTCTATTGCTACCACTTTCAATGGACTACGACGTCTTAAGTCGATTTCCAACGCGCCATGGTCTTACAACATAATGAACTACGTGTAGAGGCCTCTAAAGTTTGTTACATGGCCTGTGGCCGCCTAATAAAAGCCTCACACCTAAAACACGTGGTTCGACGTGTCTGCGCAGGTTACCATCGGTCTATTCCTACCACTTTCAATGGACTACGACGTCTCAAGTCGTTTTCCATCGCGCCATGGTCTTACAACGCCTTGAAATACGTGTAAAGGCCTCTAAGGACTTTTATATGGCCTTTTGCCACCTAATAAAGGCCTCACACCTAAAACACGTGGTTCGACGTGTCTGCGCAGGTTACCATCGGTCTATTCCTTCCACTCTCAATGGACTACGAGGTCTCAAGTCGCTTTACAACGCGCCATGGTCTTACAACATAGTGAACTACGTGTACAGGCCTCTAAAGACTGTTATATGGCCCTTTGTCAACTAACAAAGGTCCTACACGTAAATCACGTGGTTCCACGTGCCTGTCCAGGTTAGCATCGGTCTATTCCTTCTACACTCACTGGACTACAACGTCTCAAGACGCTTTACATCATGCCATGGTCTTACAGCACAGTGAACTACGTGTAGAGGCCTCTAAGAGCTGTTATATGACCTTTTACCACCTAATGAAGGCTTTACACGTAAATCACGTGGTTCCACGTACTTCCTCAGGTTAACATTGGTCTATTCCTTCTACACTCAATAGACTACGACGTTTCAAGACATTTTCCATCGCGCCATGGCCTTACAGCACTGTAAACTACGTGTAGAGGCCTCTAAAGACTGTTAGATGGCCTTTTTACGTCTAGTAAAGGCTTTACACGTAAATCACGTGGTTCCACGTGCCTGCACAGGTTAGCATCGGTCTATTCCTTCTACACTCACTGAACTACGACGTTTTAAGTCGTTTTCCATCGCGCCATGGTCTTACAACACAGTAAAATACGTGTAAAGGCTTATAAGGACTGTTATATGGCCTTTTGCCGCCTAATAAAGCCTCACACCTAAAACACGTGGTTCGACGTGTCTGCGCAGGTTACCATCGGTCTATTCCTTCTACACTCACTTGACTACGACGTTTCAAGTCGTTTTCCATCGCGCCATGGTCTTACAACGCAGTGAAATACGTGTAAAGGCTTATAAGGACTGTTATATGGCCTTTTGCCGCCTAATAAGGCTTTACACGTAATTCACGTGGTTCGACGTGTCTGCGCAGGTTGCAATCGGTCTATTCCTACCACTTTCAATTGACTACGACGTCTTAAGTCGATTGCCAACGCGCCATGGTCTTACAACATAGTGAACTACGTGTAGAGGCCTCTAAAGACTGTTATATGGCCCTTTGCCAACTAACAATGACCCTACACGTAAATCACGTGGTTCCACGTGCCTGCGTAGGTTAGCATCGGTCTATTCCTTCTACACTCACTGGACTACGACGTTTCAAGTCGTTTTCCATCGCGCCATGGCCTTACAGCACTGTAAACTACGTGTAGAGGCCTCTAAAGACTGTTAGATGGCCTTTTGACGTCTAGTAAAGGCTTTACACGTAATTCACGTGGTTCGACGTGTCTACGCAGGTTACCATTGGTCTATTCCTTCTACACTCACTGGACTACGACGTTTCAAGTCGTTTTTCATCGCGCCATGGTCTTACAACATAGTGAACTACGTGTAGAGGCCTCTAAAGACTGTTATATGGCCCTTTGCCACCTAACAAAGGTCCTAGACGTAAATCACGTGGTTCCACGTGCCTGAGCAGGTTAACATCGGTCTATTCCTTCTACACTCATTGGACTACGACGTCTGAAGTTATTTTCCATAGCGCCATGGTCTTACAACACAGTAAAATACGTGTAGAGGCCTCTAAAGATTGTTACATGGCCTGTTGCCGCCTAATAAAAGCCTCACACCTAAAACACGAGGTTCGACGTGTCTGCGCAGGTTACCATCGGTCTATTCCTTCTACACTAACTGGACTACGACGTTTCAAGTCGTTTTCTATCGCGCCATGGTCTTACAACGCCTTGAAATACGTGTAGAGGCCTCTAAAGACTGTTATATGGCCCTTTGTCAACTAACAAAGACCCTACACGTAAATCACGTGGTTCCACGTGCCTGCGCAGGTTACACTCGTTCTATTCCTTCCACTCTCAATGGACTACTACGTCTCAAGTCGATTTCCAACGCACCATGGTCTTACAACATAGTGAACTACGTGTAGAGGTCTCTAAAGACTGTTATATGGCCCTTTACCACCTAACAAAGGTCCTACACGTAAATCACGTGGTTCCACGTGTCTGCGCAGGTTACCATCGGTCTATTCCTTCCACTCTTAATGGACTACGACGTTTCAAGTCGCTTTCCATTGCGCCATGGACTTACAACACTGTAAACTACGTGTAGAGGCCTCTAAAGACTGTTAGATGGCCTTTTGACGTCTAGTAAAGGCTTTACACGTAAATCACGTGGTTCCACGTGCCTGCGCAGTTTATCATCGGTACAGTCCTTCCGCCATAAATGGACTACGACGTTTCAAGTAGATTTCAAACGTGCCATGGTCTTACAACATAGTGAACTACGTGTAGAGGCCTCTAAAGATTGTAACATGGCCTGTTGCCGCCTAAAAAAGGCCTTACTCCTAAAACACTTGATTCGACGTGTCTGCGCAGGTTACCATCGGTCTATTTCTTCCACTCTCAATGGACTACGACGTCGCAACTCGATTTCCATCGCGCCATGGCCTTACAGCACTGTAAACTACGTGTAGAGGCCTCTAAAGACTGTTAGATGGCCTTTTGACGTCTAGTAAAAGCTTTGCACGTAAATCACGTGGTTCCACGTGCCTGCGCAGTTTATCATCGGTACAGTCCTTCTGACATAAATGGCCTAAAACGTCTCAAGTTGTTTTCCATTCCGCCATTGTCTTACAACATAGTATAATACGTGTAGAGGCCTCTAAAGAATGTTATATGGCCTGTTGCCGCCTAATAAAGGCTTTACACGTAATTCACGTGGTTCGACGTGTCTGCGCAGGTAACTATCGGTCTATTCCTACCACTCTCAATGGACTACGACGTCTCAAGTTGTTTTCCATCACGCCATGGCCTTACAACACAGTGAACTACATATAGAGGCCTCCAAAACAAAGATTGTTATATGGCATCTTGCCGCCTAATAAAGTCCTTACTCCTAAAACACTTGATTCAACGTGTCTTCGCAGGTTACCATCATATAGAGGCCTCCAAAACAAAGATTGTTATATGGCATCTTGCCGCCTAATAAAGTCCTTACTCCTAAAACACTTGATTCAACGTGTCTTAGCAGGTTACCATTGTTTTCCATTCCGCCTTTGTTTACAACACAGTCAACTACGTGTACGGGCCTCTAAGGGCTGTTATATGGCCTTTTACCGCCTATTAAATTCCTTACACGTAAATCACCTACCTGCGCAGTTTACCATCGGTGTATTCCTTCCACTCTCAATGGAGTAAGACGTCTCAAGTTGTTTTCCATCCTGCCATTGTTTACAACACAGTCAACTACGTGTAGAGGGCTCTTAAGATTGTTATATGGCCTGTTGCCGCCTAATAAAGGCTTTACACGTAATTCACGTGGTTCCACGTGTCTGCCCAGGTTACCATCGGTCTATTCCTACCACTCTCAATGGACTACGACGTCTGAACTCATTTTCCATAGCGCCATGGTCTTACAACACGGTAAAATACGTGTAGAGGCCGCTGAAGATTGTTATATGGTCTGTTGCCGCCTAATAAAGGCTTTACACGTAATTCACGTGGTTCGACGTGTCTGTGCAGGTTACCATCGGTCTATTCCTACCACTCTCAATGGAATACGACGTCTCAAGTCTTTTTCCATCGTCCCATGATCTTACAACGCAGTGAACTACGTGTAGAGGCCTCTAAAGATTGTTATATGGCCCTTTACCACCTAACAAAGTCCCTACACGTAAATCACGTGGTTCCACGAACCTACGCAGTTTACCATCGTTCTATTCCTTCCACTCTCAATGGACTACTACGTCTCAAGTTGTTTTCCATCACGCCATGGTCTTACAACACAGTGAACTACATATAGAGGCCTCCAAAGATTGTTATATGGCATCTTGCCGCCTAATAAAGTCCTTACTCCTAAAACACTTGATTCAACGTGTCTTAGCAGGTTACCATCGGTCTTTCCTTCCACTCTCAATGGACTACGACGTCTGAACTCATTTTCCATAGCGCCATGGTCTTACAACACAGTAAAATACGTGTAGAGGCCGCTGAAGATTGTTATATGGTCTGTTGCCGCCTAATAAAGGCTTTACACGTAATTCACGTGGTTCGACGTGTCTGCGGAGGTTACCATCGGTCTATTCCAACCACTCTCAATGGAATACAACGTCTGAAGACGCTTTACATCGCGCCATGATCTTACAGCACAGTGAACTACGTGTAGAGGCCTCTAAGGGCTGTTATATGACCTTTTACCACATAATAAAAGCCTTACACGTAAATCACGTGGTTCCACGTACTTCCGGAGGTTAACATCGGTCTATTCCTCCTACACTTAATGGACTACGACATCTCAAGTCCTTTTTCATCGTGCCATGATCTTACAGGGCAGTGAACTACGTATAGAGGACTCTAATTGCTGTTATATGACCTTTTACCACCTAATATAAGCCTTAAACGTAATACGTGTGGCTCCGTGTGTTAGCCCAGGTAAACATTAATCTATTCCTTCTACACTCACTGGACTACGACGTCTGAACTCATTTCCCATCGCGCCATGGTCTTCCAACACACTGAACTACGTGTAGAGCCTCTAAGGGCTGTTATATGACCTTTTACCACCAAATAAAGGCTTTACACGTAAATCACGTGGTTCCACGTACTTCCGCAGGTTAACATCAGTCTATTCCTTCTAAACTCAATGGACTACGACGTTTCAAGACGTTTTCCATCGCGCCATGGCCTTACAACACTGTAAACTACGAATAGAGGCCTCTTAAGACTGTTAGATGGCCTTTTGACGTCTAGTAAAGGCTTTACACGTAAATCACGTGGTTCAACGTGCCTGCACAGTTTATCATCGGTACAGTCCTTCCGCCATAAATGGAATAAAACGTCTATAGTTGTTTTCCATTCCGCCATTGTTTACAACACAGTCAACTACGTGTACGGCCTCTAAGGGCTGTTATATGGCTTTTACCGCCTATTAAATTCCTTACACGTAAATCACCTACCTGCGCAGTTTACCATCGGTGTATTCCTTCCACTCTCAATGGAGTAAGACGTCTCAAGTTGTTTTCCATCCCGCCATTGTTTACAACACAGTCAACTAGGTGTAGAGGCCTCTAAAGACTGTTATATGGCCTGTTGCCGCCTAATAAAGGCTTTACACGTAATTCACGTGGTTCCGCGTGTGTGCGCAGGTTACCATCGGTCTATTCTTACCACTCTCAATGGACTACGACGTCTGAACTCATTTTCCATAGCGCCATGGTCTTACAACACAGTAAAATACGTGTAGAGGCCGCTGAAGATTGTTATATGGTCTGTTGCCGCCTAATAAAGGCTTTACACGTAATTCACGTGGTTCGATGTGTCTGCGCAGGTTACCATCGGTCTATTCCTACCACTCTCAATGGAATAGGACGTCTCAAGACGCTTTACATCGCGCCATGGTCTTACAGCACAGTGAACTACGTGTAGAGGCCTCTAAGGGCTGTTATATGACCTTTTACCACATAATAAAAGCCTTACACGTAAATCACGTGGTTCCACGTACTTCCCCAGGTTAACATCGGTCTATTCCTCCTACACTCAATGGACTACGACGTCTCAAGTCCTTTTCCATCGTGCCATGATCTTACAACGCAGTGAACTACGTGTAAAGTCCTCTAAGGACTGTGGACTCTTGCCGCCTAATAAAATCCTTACACCTAAAACTCGTGGTTCGACGCGTCTGCGCAGGTTACCATCGGTCTATTCCTTCCACTCTCAATGGACTACGACGTGTCAAGTCGGTTTCCGGCGCGCCATGGTCTCACAACACAGTGAACTACGTGTAGAGGCCTCTAAGGGCTGTTATATCACCTTTTGCGCCTTAATAAAAGCCTTACACGTAATTCACGTGGTTCGACGTGTCTTCGCAGGTTACCATCGGCCTATTCCTACCACTCTCAACAACGTCTCAAGACGCTTTACATCGCGCCATGATCTTACAGCACAGTGAACTACGTGTAGAGGCCTCTATGGGCTGTTATATGACCTTTTACCACATAATAAAAGCCTTACACGTAAATCACGTGGTTCCACGTACTTCCGGAGGTCTGAACTCATTTTCCATAGCGCCATGGTCTTACAACACAGTAAAATACGTGTAGAGGCCGCTGAAGATTGTTATATGGTCTGTTGCCGCCTAATAAAGGCTTTACACGTAATTCACGTGGTTCGACGTGTCTTCGCAGGTTACCATCGGCCTATTCCTACCACTCTCAACAACGTCTCAAGACGCTTTACATCGCGCCATGATCTTACAGCACAGTGAACTACGTGTAGAGGCCTCTATGGGCTGTTATATGACCTTTTACCACATAATAAAAGCCTTACACGTAAATCACGTGGTTCCACGTACTTCCGGAGGTTAACATCGGTCTATTCCTCCTACACTTAATGGACTACGACATCTCAAGTCCTTTTTCATCGTGCCATGATCTTACAGGGCAGTGAACTACGTATAGAGTACTCTAATTGCTGTTATATGACCTTTTACCACCTAATATAAGCCTTAAACGTAATACGTGTGGCTCCGTGTGTTAGCCCATGTAAACATTGATCTATTCCTTCTACACTCACTGGACTACGACGTCTGAACTCATTTCCCATCGCGCCATGGTCTTCCAACACACTGAAATACTTGTAGAGTCCTCTAAAGATTGTTATATGGCCTCTTGCCGCCTAATAAAGGCTTTACACGTAATTGACGTGGTTCGACGTGTCTGCGCAGGTTAGCATCGGTCTATTCCTTCCACTCTCAATGGACTACGACGTCTCAAGACGCTTTCTATCGCGCCATGGTCCTACAGCACAGTGAACTACGTGTAGAGCCTCTAAGGGCTGTTATATGACCTTTTACCACCAAATAAAAGCCTTACACGTAAATCACGTGGTTCCACGTACTTCCCCAGGTTAACATCGGTCTATTCCTCCTACACTCAATGGACTACGACGTCTCAAGTCCTTTTCCATCGTGCCATGATCTTACAACGCAGTGAACTACGTGTAAAGTCCTCTAAGGACTGTGGACTCTTGCCGCCTAATAAAATCCTTACACCTAAAACTCGTGACTCGACGCGTCTGCGCAGGTTACCATCGGTCTATTCCTTCCACTCTCAATGGACTACGACGTCTGAACTCATTTTCCATAGCGCCATGGTCTTACAACACAGTAAAATACGTGTAGAGGCCGCTGAAGATTGTTATATGGTCTGTTGCCGCCTAATAAAGCCTTACACGTAAATCACGTGGTTCCACGTACTTCCCTAGGTTAACATCGGTCTATTCCTCCTACACTCAATGGACTACGACGTTTCAAGACTTTTTCCATCGCGCCATGGCCTTACAACACTACGTGTAGAGGCCTCTAAAGACTGTTAGATGGCCTTTTGACGTCTAGTAAAGGCTTTACACGTAAATCACGTGGTTCCAGGTGCCTGCGCAGTTTATCATCGGTACAGTCCTTCCGCCATAAATGGACTAAAACGTCTCAAGTTGTTTTCCATTCCGCCATTGTTTACAACACAGTCAACTACGTGTACGGGCCTCTAAGGGCTGTTATATGGCTTGTTGCCGCCTAATAAAGGCTTTACACGTAATTCACGTGGTTCCACGTGTCTGCGCAGGTTACCATCGGTCTATTTCTACCACTCTCAATGGACTACGACGTCTGAACTCATTTTCCATAGCGCCATGGTCTTACAACACAGTAAAATACGTGTAGAGGCCGCTGAAGATTGTTATATGGTCTGTTGCCGCCTAATAAAAGCTTTACACGTAATTCACGTGGTTTGACGTGTCTGCGGAGGTTACCATCGGTCTATTCCTACCACTCTCAATGGAATACAACGTCTCAAGACGCTTTACATCGCGCCATGGTCTTACAGCACAGTAACTACGTGTAGAGGCCTCTAAGGGCTGTTATATGACCTTTTACCACATAATAAAAACCTTACACGTAAATCACGTGGTTCCACGTACTTCCGCAGGTTAACATCGGTCTATTCCTCCTACACTTATTGGACTACGACATCTCAAGTCCTTTTTCATCGTGCCATGATCTTACAGGGCAGTGAACTACGTGTAGAGGACTCTAATTGCTGTTATATGACCTTTTACCACCTAATATAAGCCTTAAACGTAATACGTGTGGCTCCGTGTGTTAGCCCAGGTAAACATTAATCTATTCCTTCTACACTCACTGGACTACGACGTCTGAACTCATTTCCCATCGCGCCATGGTCTTCCAACACACTGAAATACGTGTAGAGGCCTCTAAAGATTGTTATATGGCCTCTTGCCGCCTAATAAAGGCTTTACACGTAATTCACGTGGTTCCACGTGTCTGCGCAGGTTAGCATCGGTCTATTCCTTCCACTCTCAATGGACTACGACGTCTCAAGACGCTTCCAATCGCGCCATGGTCCTACAGCACAGTGAACTACGTGTAGAGCCTCTAAGGGCTGTTATATGACCTTTTACCACCAAATAAAAGCCTTACACGTAAATCACGTGGTTCCACGTACTCCCGCAGGTTAACATCAGTCTATTCCTTCTAAACTCAATGGACTACGACGTTTCAAGACGTTTTCCATCGCGCCATGGCCATACAACACTGTAAACTACGTGTAGAGGCCTCTTAAGACTGTTAGATGGCCTTTTGACGTCTAGTAAAGGCTTTACACGTAAATCACGTGGTTCCACGTGCCTGCGCAGTTTATCATAGGTACAGTCCTTCCGCCATAAATAGAATAAAACGTCTCAAGTTGTTTTCCATTCCGCCATTGTTTGCAACACAGTCAACTACGTGTACGGGCCTCTAAGGGCTGTTATATGGCTTTTAACGCCTATTAAATTCCTTACACGTAAATCACCTACCTGTGCAGTTTACCATCGGTGTATTTCTTCCACTCTCAATGGAGTAAGACGTCTCAAGTTGTTTTCCATCCCGCCATTGTTTACAACACAGTCAACTACGTGTACGGGCCTCTAAGGGCTGTTATATGGCTTTTACCGCCTATTAAATTCCTTACACGTAAATCACCTACCTGCGCAGTTTACCATCGGTGTATTTCTTCCACTCTCAATGGACTACGACGTCTCAAGTCCTTTTCCATCGTCCCATGATCTTACAACGCAGTGAACTACGTGTAGAGGACTCTAAAGGCTGTTATATGACCTTTTACCACCTAATAAAAGCCTTAAACGTAATACGTGTGGCTCCGTGTGTTAGCCCAGGTAAACATTGGTCTAATCCTTCTACACTCACTGGACTACGACGTCTGAACTCATTTCCCATCGCGCCATGGTCTTCCAACACACTGAAATACGTGTAAAGTCCTCTAAGGACTGTGGACTCTTGCCGCCTAATAAAATCCTTACACCTAAAACTCGTGGTTCGACGTGTCTGCGCAGGTTACCATCGGTCTAGTCCATCCACTCTCAATGGACTAAGACGTCTCAAGTCGCTTTCCAACGTGCTATGGTCTCACAACACAATGAACTACGTGTAGAAGCCCCTAAAGACTCTTATATGACCCTTTAGCACCTAACAAAGGCCCTGCACGTAAATCACGGGTTCCACGTACCTACGCAGTTTACTTTCCTTCTATTCCTTTCACTCTCAATGGGCTACGACGTCTCAAGTTGTTTTCCATCACGCCATGGTCTTACAACACAGTGAAATACGTGTAGACTCCTCTAAAGATTGTTATATGGCCTCTTGCCGCCTAATAAAGGCTCTACACGTAGATCAAGTGGTTTCACGTGTCTGCGCAGGTTACCATCCGTCTATTCCTTGCACCCTCAATGGACTACGACGTCTGAAGTTGCTTTCCGGCGCGCCGTGATCTTACAGCACATTGAACTACGTGTAGAGGCCTCTTATGGCTGTTATATGACCTTTTACCACCTAATAAAAGCCTTAAACGTAATACGTGTGGCTCCGTGTGTTAGCCCAGGTAAACATTGGTCTATTCCATCCACACTCACTGGACTACGACGTCTGAACTCATTTCCCATCGCGCCATGGTCTTCCAACACACTGAAGTACGTGTAGACGCCTCTAAAGATTGTTTTATGGCCTCTTGCCGCCTAATAAAGGCTTTACACGTAATTCACGTGGTTCGACGTGTCTGCGCAGGTTAGCATCGGTCTATTCCTTCCACTCTCAATGGACTACGACGTCTCAAGATGCTTTCCATCGCGCCATGGTCCTACAGCACAGTGAACTACGTGTAGAGGCCTCTAAAGACTGTTAGATGGCCTTTTGACGTCTAGTAAAGGCTTTACACGTAAATCACGTGGTTCCACGTGCCTGCGCAATTTATCATCGGTACAGTCCTTCCGCCATAAATGGACTAAAACGTCTCAAGTTGTTTTACATTCCGCCATTGTTTACAACACAGTCAACTACGTGTACGGGCCTCTATGGGCTGTTATATGGCTTTTACCGCCTATTAAATTCCTTACACCTAAATCACCTACCTGCGCAGTTTACCATGGGTGTATTCCTTCCACTCTCAATGGAGTAAGACGTCTCAAGTTGTTTTCCATCCCGCCATTGTTTACAACACAGTCAACTACGTGTAGAGGCCTCTAAAGATTGTTATATGGCCTGTTGCCGTCTAATAAAGGCTTTACACGTAATTCACGTGGTTCCACGTGTCTGCGCAGGTTACCATCGGTCTATTCCTACCACTCTCAATGGACTACGACGTCTCAAGACGCTTTACATCGCGCCATGGTCTTACAGCACAGTAAACTACGTGTAGAGGCCTCTAAGGGCTGTTATATGACCTTTTACCACATAATAAAAGCCTTACACGTAAATCACGTGGTTCCACGTACTTCCGCAGGTGAACATCGGTCTATTCCTCCTACACTCAATGGACTACCACGTCTCAAGTCCTTTTCCATCGTCCCATGATCTTACAACACAGTGAACTACATATAGAGGCCTCTAAAGATTGTTATATGGCCTCTTGCCGCCTAATAAAGTCCTTGCTGCTAAAACACTTGATTCAACGTGTCTTAGCAGGTTACCATCGGTCTTTCCTTCCACTCTCAATGGACTACGACCTCTCAAGTCGTTTTCCGGCGCACTGTGGTCTTACAGCGCAGTGAACTACGTGTAGAGACCTCTTAGGGCTGTTATATGACCTTCTACCACCTAATAAAGGCCTTACACGTAAATCACGTGGTTCCACGAACTTCCGCAGGTTAACATCGGTGTATTCCTCCTACACTTAATGGACTACGACATCTTAAGTCCTTTTTCATCGTGCCATGATCTTACAGGGCAGTGAACTACGTGTAGAGGACTCTAAGGGCTGTTATATGACCTTATACCACCTAATAAAAGCCTTAAACGTAAAACATGTGGTTCCATGTGTTAGCCCAGGTAAACATCGGTCTATTCCTACCACTCTCAATGGACTACGACGTCTCAAGTCCTTTTCCATCGTCCCATGATCTTATAACGCAGTGAACTACGTGTAGAGTACTCTAAGGGCTGTTATATGACATTTTACCACATAATAAAAGCCTTACACGTAAATCACGTGGTTCCACGTACTTCCGCAGGTTAACATCGGTCTATTCCTCCTACACTCAATGGACTATGACGTCTCAAGTCCTTTTCCATCGTCCCATGATCTTACAACGCAGTGAACTACGTGTAGAGGCCTCTAAAGATTGTTATATGGCCTGTTGCGCCTAATAAAGGCTTTACACGTAATTCACGTGGTTCGACGTGTCTGCGCAGGTTACCATTGGTCTATTCCTTCCACTCTAAATGGACTACGACGTCTCAAGTCGCTTTCCATCTCGCCATAGTCTTACAACACAGTGAACTACGTGTAGAGTCCTCTAAAGATTGTTATATGGCCTCTTGCCGCCTAATAATGGCTTTACACAAAAGTCAAGTAGTTTCACATGTCTGCGCAGGTTACCATCGGTCTATTCTTTGCACTCTCAATGGAATACGACGTCTCAAGTCGTTTTCCGGCGCGCCGTGGCCTTACAGCACAGTGAACTACGTGTAGAGGCCTCTTAGGGCTGTTATATGACCTTTTACCACCTAATAAAAGCCTTACACGTAAATCACGTAGTTCCACGTACTTCCGCAGCTTGTCATCGACGTCTCAAGTTGTTTTCCGGCGCCCCATGGTTTTACAACACAGTGAACTACGTGTAGAGGTCTCTAAAGATTGTTATATAGCCTCTTGCTGCCTAATAAAGGCTTTACACGTAAATCACGTGGTTCCACGTAGTTCCGCAGGTTAACATCGGTCTATTCCTCCTACACTCAATGGACTACGACGTCTCAAGTCCTTTTCCATCGTCCCATGATCTTACAACGCAGTGAACTACGTGTAGAGGCCTCTTAGGGCTGTTATATGGCTTCTTACCTTCTAATAAAGACCTTACATCTAAAACACGTTGTTCGACGTCTCTGCGCAGGTTACCATCGGTCAAGTCCATCCACTCTCAATGGACTAAGACGTCTCAAGTCGCTTTTCAACGCGCTATGGTCTTACAACACAGTGATCTACGTGTAGAAGCCCGTAAAGACTGTTATATGGCCCTTTACCAACTAACAAAGGCCCTGCACGTAAATCACGTGGTTCCACGGACCTACGCAGTTTACCATCGCTCTATTCCTTCCACTCTCAATGGGCTACGACGTCTCAAGTTGTTTTCCATCACGCCATGGTCTTGCAACACAGTGAAATACGTGTAGAGTCCTCTAAAGATTGTTATATGGCCTCTTGCCGCCTAATAAAGGCTTTACACGTAAATCAAGTGATTTCACGTGTCTGTGCAGGTTACCATCCGTCTATTCCTTGCACTCTCAATGGACTACGACGTCTCAAGTCGTTTTCCGGCGCGCCGTGGTCTTACATAACAGTGAACTACGTGTAGAGGCCTCTTAGGGCTGTTATATGGCTTCTTACCTTCTAATAAAGACCTTACATCTAAAACACGTTGTTCGACGTCTCTGCGCAGGTTACCATCGGTCAAGTCCATCCACTTTCAATGGACTAAGACGTCTCAAGTCGCTTTTCAACGCGCTATGGTCTTACAACACAGTGATCTACGTGTAGAAGCCCGTAAAGACTGTTATATGGCCCTTTACCACCTAACAAAGGCCCTGCACGTAAATCACGTGGTTCCACGGACCTACACAGTTTACCATCGCTCTATTCCTTCCACTCTCAATGGGCTACGACGTCTCAAGTCGCTTTTCAACGCGCTATGGTCTTACAACACAGTGATCTACGTGTGGAAGCCCGTAAAGACTGTTATATGGCCCTTTACCACCTAACAAAGGCCCTGCACTAAATCACGTGAATTCAAGTACCTACGCAGTTTACCATCGCTCTATTCCTTCCACTCTCAATGGGCTACGACGTCTCAAGTTGTTTTCCATCACGCCATGCTCTTACAACACAGTGAAATACGTGTAGAGTCCTCTAAAGATTGTTATATGGCCTCTTGCCGCCTAATAAAGGCTCTACACGTAGATCAAGTGGTTTCACGTGTCTGCGCAGGTTACCATCCGTCTATTCCTTGCTCTTTCAATGGACTACGACGTCTCAAGTCGCTTTCCATCCCGCCATAGTTTTACAACACAGTGATCTACGTGTGGAAGCCCGTAAAGACTGTTATATGGCCCTTTACCACCTAACAAAGGCCCTGCACTAAATCACGTGATTCCACGTACCTACGCAGTTTACTTTCCTTCTATTCCTTTCACTCTCAATGGACTACGACGTCTCAAGACGCTTTCCATCGCGCCATGGTCTTACAACACAGTGATCTACGTGTAGAAGCCCGTAAAGACTGTTATATGGCCCTTTACCACCTAACAAAGGACCTGCACGTAAATCAAGTGGTTCCACGGACCTACGCAGGTTACCATCGGTCGATTCATTGCACTCTCAATGGACTGCGACGTCTCAAGTCGTTTTCCGCCGCGCCGTGGTCTTACAGCACAGTGAACTACGTGTAAAGGCCTCTTAGGGCTGTTATATGACATTTTACCACCTAATAAAAGCCTTAAACGTAAAACATGTGGTTCCACGTGCATACGCAGGTTACCATCGGTCTATTCCTGCCACACTCAACGGACTACGATGTCTGAAGTCCTTTGCCATCGTGCCATGATCTTCTAACGCAGTGAAGTACGTGTAAATGCCTCTAACGACTGTTATATGGCTTCTTACCTTCTAATAAAGACCTTACATCTAAAACACGTTGTTCGACGTGACTACGCAGATTACCATTGGTCTATTCCTTCCACTCTAAATGAACTAAGACGTCTCAAGACGCTTTCCAACGCGCCATGGTCTTACAGCACAGTGAACTACGTGTAGAGACCTCTGAAGGTTGTTATATGGCCTATTGCCGCCTAATAAAGGCTTTACACGTAAATCAAGTGGTTTCACGTGTCTGTGCAGGTTACCATGGGTCTATTCCTTGCACTCTCAATGGACTACGACGTCTCAAGTCGTTTTCCAGCGCGCCGTGGTCTTACAGCACAGTGAATTACGTGTAGAGGCCTCTTAGGGCTGTTATATAACCTTTTACGAACTAATAAAAGCCTTACACGTAAATCACGTAGTTCCACGTACTTCCGCAGGTTATCATCGACGTCTCAAGTTGTTTTCCGGCGCCCAAGGTTTCACAACACAGTGAACTACGTGTAGAGGCCTCTAAGGGCTGTTATATGACCTTTTGCCACCTAATAAAAGCATTACACGTAAAACATGTGGTTTCACGTGTCTGCACAGGTTACCATCCGTCTATTCCTTGCACTCTCAATAAACTACGACGTCTCAAGTCGTTTTCCGGCGCGCCGTGGTCTTACATAACAGTGAACTACGTGTAGAGGCCTCTTAGGTCTGTTATATGGCTTCTTACCTTCTAATAAAGACCTTACATCTAAAACACGTTGTTCGACGTCTCTGCGCAGGTTACCATCGGTCAAGTCCATCCACTCTCAATGGACTAAGACGTCTCAAGTCGCTTTTTAACGCGCTATGGTCTTACAACACAGTGATCTACGTGTGGAAGCCCGTAAAGACTGTTATATGGCCCTTTACCACCTAACAAAGGCCCTGCACTAAATCACGTGATTCCACGTACCTACGCAGTTTACTTTCCTTCTATTCCTTCCACTCTCAATGGGCTACGACGTCTCAAGTTGTTTTCCATCACGCCATGGTCTTACAACACAGTGAAATACGTGTAGAGTCCTCTAAAGATTGTTATATGGCCTCTTGCCGCCTAATAAAGGCTCTACACGACGATCAAGTGGTTTCAGGTGTCTGCGCAGGTTACCATCCGTCTATTCCTTGCACTCTTAATGGACTACGACGTCTCAAGTCGTTTTCCGGCGCGCCGTGGTCTTACATAACAGTGAACTACGTGTAGAGGCCTCTTAGGTCTGTTATATGGCTTCTTACCTTCTAATAAAGACCTTAGATCTAAAACACGTTGTTCGACGTCTCTGCGCAGGTTACCATCGGTCAAGTCCATCCACTCTCAATGGACTAAGACGTCTCAAGTCGATTTTCAACGCGCTATGGTCTTACAACACAGTGATCTACGTGTGGAAGCCCGTAAAGACTGTTATATGGCCTTTTACCACCTAACAAAGGCCCTGCACTAAATCACGTGATTCCACGTACCTACGCAGTTTACCATCGCTCTATTCCTTCCACTCTCAATGGGCTACGACGTCTCAAGTTGTTTTCCATCACGCCATGCTCTTACAACACAGTGAAATACGTGTAGAGTCCTCTAAAGATTGTTATATGGCCTCTTGCCGCCTAATAAAGGCTCTACACGTAGATCAAGTGGTTTCACGTGTCTGCGCAGGTTACCATCCGTCTATTCCTTGCTCTTTCAATGGACTACGACGTCTCAAGTCGCTTTCCATCCCGCCATAGTCTTACAACACAGTGAACTACGTGTAGAGTCCTCTGAAGGTTGTTATAAGGCCTCTTGCCGCCTAATAAAGGCTCTACACGTAGATCAAGTGGTTTAATGTGTCTGCGCAGGTTACCATCGGTCGATTCATTGCACTCTCAATGGACTGCGACGTCTCAAGTCGTTTTCCGGCGCGCCGTGGTCTTACAGCACAGTGAACTACGTGTAAAGGCCTCTTAGGGCTGTTATATGACATTTTACCACCTAATAAAAGCCTTAAACGTAAAACATGTGGTTCCACGTGCATACGCAGGTTACCATCGGTTTATTCCTGCCACACTCAACGGACTACGATGTCTGAAGTCCTTTGCCATCGTGCCATGATCTTCTAACGCAGTGAAGTACGTGTAAATGCCTCTAACGACTGTTATATGGCTTCTCACCTTCTAATAAAGACCTTACATCTAAAACACGTTGTTCGACGTGTCTGCGCAGATTACCATTGGTCTATTCCTTCCACTCTAAATGAACTAAGACGTCTCAAGACGCTTTCCATCGCGCCATGGTCTTACAGCACAGTGAACTACGTGTAGAGACCTCTGAAGGTTGTTATATGGCCTCTTGCTGCCTAATAAAGGCTTTACACGTAAATCACGTGGTTCCACGTAGTTCCGCAGGTTAACATCGGTCTATTCCTCCTACACTCAATGGACTACGACGTCTCAAGTCCTTTTCCATCGTCCCATGATCTTACAACGCAGTGAACTACGTGTAGAGGCCTCTAAAGATTGTTATATGGCCTCTTGCCGCCTAATAAAGGCTCTACACGACGATCAAGTGGTTTCAAGTGTCTGCGCAGGTTACCATTCGTCTATTCCTTGCACTCTCAATGGACTACGACGTCTCAAGTCGTTTTCCGGCGCGCCGTGGTCTTACATAACAGTGAACGACGTGTAGAGGCCTCTTAGGGCTGTTATATGGCTTCTTACCTTCTAATAAAGACCTTACATCTAAAACACGTTGTTCGACGTCTCTGCGCAGGTTACCATCGGTCAAGTCCATCCACTCTCAATGGACTAAGACGTCTCAAGTCGCTTTTCAACGCGCTATGGTCTTACAACACAGTGATCTACGTGTAGAAGCCCGTAAAGACTGTTATATGGCCCTTTACCACCTAACAAAGGCCCTGCACGTAAATCACGTGGTTCCACGGACCTACGCAGTTTACCATCGCTCTATTCCTTCCACTCTCAATGGGCTACGACGTCTCAAGTTGTTTTCCATCACGCCATGGTCTTACAACACAGTGAAATACGTGTAGAGTCCTCTAAAGATTGTTATATGGCCTCTTGCCGCCTAATAAAGGCTCTACACGACGATCAAGTGGTTTCAGGTGTCTGCGCAGGTTACCATCCGTCTATTTCTTGCACTCTTAATGGACTACGACGTCTCAAGTCGTTTTCCGGCGCGCCGTGGTCTTACATAACAGTGAACTACGTGTAGAGGCCTCTTAGGTCTGTTATATGGCTTCTTACCTTCTAATAAAGACCTTACATCTAAAACACGTTGTTCGACGTCTCTGCGCAGGTTACCATCGGTCAAGTCCATCCACTCTCAATGGACTAAGACGTTTCAAGTCGCTTTTCAACGCGCTATGGTCTTACAACACAGTGATCTACGTGTGGAAGCCCGTAAAGACTGTTATATGGCCCTTTACCACCTAACAAAGGCCCTGCACTAAATCACGTGATTCCAAGTACCTACGCAGTTTACCATCGCTCTATTCCTTCCACTCTCAATGGGCTACGACGTCTCAAGTTGTTTTCCATCACGCCATGCTCTTACAACACAGTGAAATACGTGTAGAGTCCTCTAAAGATTGTTATATGGCCTCTTGCCGCCTAATAAAGGCTCTACACGTAGATCAAGTGGTTTCACGTGTCTGCGCAGGTTACCATCCGTCTATTCCTTGCTCTTTCAATGGACTACGACGTCTCAAGTCGCTTTCCATCCCGCCATAGTCTTACAACACAGTGAACTACGTGTAGAGTCCTCTGAAGGTTGTTATAAGGCCTCTTGCCGCCTAATAAAGGCTCTACACGTAGATCAAGTGGTTTAACGTGTCTGCGCAGGTTACCATCGGTCGATTCATTGCACTCTCAATGGACTGCGACGTCTCAAGTCGTTTTCCGGCGCGCCGTGGTCTTACAGCACAGTGAACTACGTGTAAAGGCCTCTTAGGGCTGTTATATGACATTTTACCACCTAATAAAAGCCTTAAACGTAAAACATGTGGTTCCACGTGCATACGCAGGTTACCATCGGTCTATTCCTGCCACACTCAACGGACTACGATGTCTGAAGTCCTTTGCCATCGTGCCATGATCTTCTAGCGCAGTGAAGTACGTGTAAATGCCTCTAACGACTGTTATATGGCTTCTTACCTTCTAATAAAGACCTTACATCTAAAACACGTTGTTCGACGTGTCTGCGCAGATTACCATTGGTCTATTCCTTCCACTCTAAATGAACTAAGACGTCTCAAGACGCTTTCCATCGCGCCATGGTCTTACAGCACAGTGAACTACGTGTAGAGACCTCTGAAGGTTGTTATATGGCCTCTTGCCGCCTAATAAAGGCTTTACACGTAAATCAAGTGGTTTCACGTGTCTGTGCAGGTTACCATGGGTCTATTCCTTGCACTCTCAATGGACTACGACGTCTCAAGTCGTTTTCCGGCGCGCCGTGGTCTTACAGCACAGTGAATTACGTGTAGAGGCCTCTTAGGGCTGTTATATAACCTTTTACGAACTAATAAAAGCCTTACACGTAAATCACGTAGTTCCACGTACTTCCGCAGGTTATCATCGACGTCTCAAGTTGTTTTCCGGCGCCCAAGGTTTCACAACACAGTGAACTACGTGTAGAGGCCTCTAAGGGCTGTTATATGACCTTTTGCCACCTAATAAAAGCATTACACGTAAAACATGTGGTTTCACGTGTCTGCACAGGTTACCATCCGTCTATTCCTTGCACTCTCAATGGACTACGACGTCTCAAGTCGTTTTCCGGCGCGCCGTGGTCTTACATAACAGTGAACTTCGTGTAGAGGCCTCTTAGGTCTGTTATATGGCTTCTTACCTTCTAATAAAGACCTTACATCTAAAACACGTTGTTCGACGTCTCTGCGCAAGTTACCATCGGTCAAGTCCATCCACTCTCAATGGACTAAGACGTCTCAAGTTGCTTTTCAACGCGCTATGGTCTTACAACACAGTGATCTACGTGTGGAAGCCCGTAAAGACTGTTATATGGCCCTTTACCACCTAACAAAGGCCCTGCACTAAATCACGTGATTCCACGTACCTACGCAGTTTACTTTCCTTCTATTCCTTTCACTCTCAATGGACTACGACGTCTCAAGACGCTTTCCATCGCGCCATGGTCTTACAACACAGTGATCTACGTGTAGAAGCCCGTAAAGACTGTTATATGGCCCTTTACCACCTAACAAAGGGCCTGCACGTAAATCAAGTGGTTCCACGGACCTACGCAGGTTACCATCGGTCGATTCATTGCACTCTCAATGGACTGCGACGTCTCAAGTCGTTTTCCGGCGCGCCGTGGTCTTACAGCACAGTGAACTACGTGTAAAGGCCTCTTAGGGCTGTTATATGACATTTTACCACCTAATAAAAGCCTTAAACGTAAAACATGTGGTTCCACGTGCATACGCAGGTTACCATCGGTCTATTCCTGCCACACTCAACGGACTACGATGTCTGAAGTCCTTTGCCATCGTGCCATGATCTTCTAACGCAGTGAAGTACGTGTAAATGCTTCTAACGACTGTTATATGGCTTCTTACCTTCTAATAAAGACCTTAAATCTAAAACACGTTGTTCGACGTGACTGCGCAGATTACCATTGGTCTATTCCTTCCACTCTAAATGAACTAAGACGTCTCAAGACGCTTTCCATCGCGCCATGGTCTTACAGCACAGTGAACTACGTGTAGAGACCTCTGAAGGTTGTTATATGGCCTCTTGCCGCCTAATAAAGGCTTTACATGTAAATCAAGTGGTTTCACGTGTCTGTGCAGGTTACCATGGGTCTATTCCTTGCACTCTCAATGGACTACGACGTCTCAAGTCGTTTTCCGGCGCGCCGTGGTCTTACAGCACAGTGAATTACGTGTAGAGGCCTCTTAGGGCTGTTATATAACCTTTTACGAACTAATAAAAGCCTTACACGTAAATCACGTAGTTCCACGTACTTCCGCAGGTTATCATCGACGTCTCAAGTTGTTTTCCGGCGCCCAAGGTTTCACAACACAGTGAACTACGTGTAGAGGCCTCTAAGGGCTGTTATATGACCTTTTGCCACCTAATAAAAGAATTACACGTAAAACATGTGGTTTCACGTGTCTGCACAGGTTACCATCCGTCTATTCCTAGCACTCTCAATAAACTACGACGTCTCAAGTCGTTTTCCGGCGCGCCGTGGTCTTACATAACAGTGAACTACGTGTAGAGGCCTCTTAGGTCTGTTATATGGATTCTTACCACCTAACAAAGGCCCTGCACTAAATCACGTGATTCCACGTACCTACGCAGTTTACTTTCCTTCTATTCCTTTCACTCTCAATGGGCTACGACGTCTCAAGTTGTTTTCCATCACGCCATGGTCTTACAACACAGTGAAATACGTGTAGAGTCCTCTAAAGATTGTTATATGGCCTCTTGCCGCCTAATAAAGACTCTACACGACGATCAAGTGGTTTCAGGTGTCTGCGCAGGTTACCATTCGTCTATTCCTTGCACTCTTAATGGACTACGACGTCTCAAGTCGTTTTCCGGCGCGCCGTGGTCTTACATAACAGTGAACTACGTGTAGAGGCCTCTTAGGTCTGTTATATGGCTTCTTACCTTCTAATAAAGACCTTAGATCTAAATCACGTTGTTCGACGTCTCTGCGCAGGTTACCATCGGTCAAGTCCATCCACTCTCAATGGACTAAGACGTCTCAAGTCGCTTTTCAACGCGCTATGGTCTTACAACACAGTGATCTACGTGTGGAAGCCCGTAAAGACTGTTATATGGCCTTTTACCACCTAACAAAGGCCCTGCACTAAATCACGTGATTCCACGTACCTACGCAGTTTACCATCGCTCTATTCCTTCCACTCTCAATGGGCTACGACGTCTCAAGTTGTTTTCCATCACGCCATGCTCTTACAACACAGTGAAATACGTGTAGAGTCCTCTAAAGATTGTTATATGGCCTCTTGCCGCCTAATAAAGGCTCTACACGTAGATCAAGTGGTTTCACGTGTCTGCACAGGTTACCATCCGTCTATTCCTTGCTCTTTCAATGGACTACGACGTCTCAAGTCGCTTTCCATCCCGCCATAGTCTTACAACACAGTGAACTACGTGTAGAGTCCTCTGAAGGTTGTTATAAGGCCTCTTGCCGCCTAATAAAGGCTCTACACGTAGATCAAGTGGTTTAACGTGTCTGCGCAGGTTACCATCGGTCGATTCATTGCACTCTCAATGGACTGCGACGTCTCAAGTCGTTTTCCGGCGCGCCGTGGTCTTACAGCACAGTGAACTACGTGTAAAGGCCTCTTAGGGCTGTTATATGACATTTTACCACCTAATAAAAGCCTTAAACGTAAAACATGTGGTTCCACGTGCATACGCAGGTTACCATCGGTCTATTCCTGCCACACTCAACGGACTACGATGTCTGAAGTCCTTTGCCATCGTGCCATGATCTTCTAACGCAGTGAAGTACGTGTAAATGCCTCTAACGACTGTTATATGGCTTCTTACCTTCTAATAAAGACCTTACATCTAAAACACGTTGTTCGACGTGTCTGCGCAGATTACCATTGGTCTATTCCTTCCACTCTAAATGAACTAAGACGTCTCAAGACGCTTTCCATCGCGCCATGGTCTTACAGCACAGTGAACTACGTGTAGAGACCTCTGAAGGTTGTTATATGGCCTCTTGCCGCCTAATAAAGGCTTTACACGTAAATCAAGTCGTTTCACGTGTCTGTGCAGGTTACCATGGGTCTATTCCTTGCATTCTCAATGGACTACGACGTCTCAAGTCGTTTTCCGGCGCGCCGTGGTCTTACAGCACAGTGAATTACGTGTAGAGGCCTCTTAGGGCTGTTATATAACCTTTTACGAACTAATAAAAGCCTTACACGTAAATCACGTAGTTCCACGTACTTCCGCAGGTTATCATCGACGTCTCAAGTTGTTTTCCGGCGCCCAAGGTTTCACAACACAGTGAACTACGTGTAGAGGCCTCTAAGGGCTGTTATATGACATTTTGCCACCTAATAAAAGCATTACACGTAAAACATGTGGTTTCACGTGTCTGCACAGGTTACCATCCGTCTATTCCTTGCACTCTCAATGGACTACGACGTCTCAAGTCGTTTTCCGGCGCGCCGTGGTCTTACATAACAGTGAACTACGTGTAGAGGCCTCTTAGGTCTGTTATATGGCTTCTTACCTTCTAATAAAGACCTTACATCTAAAACACGTTGTTCGACGTCTCTGCGCAGGTTACCATCGGTCAAGTCCATCCACTCTCAATGGACTAAGACGTCTCAAGTCGCTTTTCAACGCGCTATGGTCTTACAACACAGTGATCTACGTGTGGAAGCCCGTAAAGACTGTTATATGGCCCTTTACCACCTAACAAAGGCCCTGCACTAAATCACGTGATTCCACGTACCTACGCAGTTTACTTTCCTTCTATTCCTTTCACTCTCAATGGACTACGACGTCTCAAGACGCTTTCCATCGCGCCATGGTCCTACAGCACAGTGAACTACGTGTAGAGCCTCTAAGGGCTGTTATATGACCTTTTACCACCAAATAAAAGCCTTACACGTAAATCACGTGGTTCCACGTACTTCCGCAGGTTAACATCAGTCTATTCCTTCTAAACTCAATGGACTACGACGTTTCAAGACGTTTTCCATCGCGCCATGGCCTTACAACACTGTAAACTACGTGTAGAGGCCTCTAAAGACTGTAAGATGGCCTTTTGACGTTTAGTAAAGGCTTTACACGTGAATCACGTGGTTCCACGTGCCTGCGCATTTTATCATCGGTACAGTCTTTCCGCCATAAATGAACTAAAACGTCTCAAGTTGTTTTCCATTCCGCCATTGTTTACAACACAGTCAACTACGTGTACTGGCCTCTAAGGGCTGTTATATGGCCTTTTACCGCCTATTAAATTCCTTACACGTAAATCACCTACCTGCGCAGTTTACCATCGGTGTATTTCTTCCACTCTCAATGGAGTAAGACGTCTCAAATTGTTTTCCATCCAACCATTGTTTACAACACAGTCAACTGCGTGTAGAGGCCTCTAAAGATTGTTACATGGCCTGTTGCCGCCTAATAAAGGCTTTACACGTAATTCACGTGGTTCCACGTACTTCCGCAGGTTAACATCGGTCTATTCTTCCTACACTCAATGGACTACGACGTCTCAAGTCCTTTTCCATCGTGCCATGTTCTTACAACGTAGTCAACCATGTGTAGAGGCCTCTAAAGACTGTTATATGGCCCTTTACCACCTAACAAAGGCCCTACACGTAAATCATGTGGTTCCACGAACCTACGCAGTTTACTATCGGTCTATTCCTTCCACTCTCAATGATAAACGACGTCTCAAGTTCTTTTCCATCACGCCATGGTCTTACAACACAGTGAACTACGTGTAGAGGCCTCTAAAGATTGTTATATGGCCTCTTGCCACCTAATAAAGGCTCTACACGTAGATCAAGTGGTTTCACGTGTCTGCGCAGGTTACCATCCGTCTATTCCTTCCACTCTTAATGGACTACGACGTCTCAAGACGCTTTACATCGCGCCATGGTCTTACAGCACAGTGAACTACGTGTAGAGGCCTCTAAAGATTGTTATATGGCCTGTTGCCGCCTAATAATGGCTTTACACGTAATTCACGTGGTTCCACGTGTCTGCGCAGGTTACCATCGGTCTATTCCTACCACTCTCAATGGACTACGACGTCTGAACTCACTTTCCATAGCGCCATGGTCTTCCAACACACTGAAATACGTGTAGAGGCCTCTGAAGATTGTTATATGGCCTCTAGCCGCCTAATAAAGGCTTTACACGTAATTCACGTGGTTCGACGTGTCTGCGCAGGTTAGCATCGGTCTATTCCTACCACTCTCAATGGACTACGACGTCTGAACTCATTTTTCATAGCGCCATGGTCTCACAACACAGTAGAATACGTGTAGAGGCCGCTGAAGATTGTTATATGGTCTGTTGCCGCCTAATAAAGGCTTTACACGTAATTCACGTGGTTCGACGTGTCTGCGCAGGATACCATCGGTCTATTCCTACCACTCTCAATGGAATACGACGTCTCAAGACGCTTTCAATCGCGCCATGGTCTTACAGCACAGTGAACTACGTGTAGAGGCCTCTTAGGGGTGTTATATGACCTTTTACGAACTAATAAAAGCCTTACACGTAAATCAAGCGATTCCACCTACTTCCGCAGGTTAACATCGGTCTATTCTTCCTACACTCAATGGACTACGAAGTCTCAAGTCCTTTTCCATCGTGCCATGCTCTTACAACGCAGTCAACCATGTGTAGAGGCCTCTAAAGACTGTTATATGGCCCTTTACCACCTAACAAAGGCCCTACACGTAAATCACGTGGTTCCACGTACCTACGCAGTTTACCATCTCTCTATTCCTTCCACTCTCAATGGACTACGACGTCTGAACTCATTTTCCATAGCGCCATGGTCTTACAACACAGTAAAATACGTGTAGAGGCCGCTGAAGATTGTTATATGGTCTGTTGCCGCTTAATAAAGGCTTTACACGTAATTCACGTGGTTTGACGTGTCTGCGCAGGTTACCATCGGTCTATTCCTACCACTCTCAATGGACTACGACATCTCAAGTCGTTTTCCGGCGCGCCGTGGTCTTACATAACAGTGAACTACGTGTAGAGGCCTCTTAGGGCTGTTATATGGCCTCTTACCTTCTAACAAAGACCTTACATCTAAAACACGTTGTTCGACGTGTCTGCGCAGGTTACCATCGGTCTAGTCCATCCACTCTCGAAGGACTAAGACGTCTCAAGTCGCTTTTCAACGCGCTATGGTCTTGCCACACAGTGAACTACGTGTAGAAGCCCGTAAAGACTGTTATATGGCCCTTTACCACCTAACAAAGGCCCTGCACGTAAATCACGTGGTTCCACGTACCTACGCAGTTTACCATCTCTCTATTCCTCCTACACTCTATGGACTACGACGTCTCAAGTCCTTTTCCATCGTCCCATGATCTTATACCGCAGTGAACTACGTGTAGTGTCCTCTAAAGATTGTTATATGGCCTGTTGCCGCCTAATAAAGGCTCTACACGTAGATCAAGTGGTTTCACGTGTCTGCGCAGGTTACCATCCGTCTATTCCTTGCACTCTCAATAGACTACGACGTCTCAAGTTGCTTTCCATTTCGCCATGGTCTTACAACACAGTCAACTACGTGTAGAGGCCTCTAAAGATTGTTATATGGCCTGTTGCCGCCTAATAATGGCTTTACACGTAATTCACGTGGTTCCACGTGTCTGCGCAGGTTACCATCGGTCTATTCCTACCACTCTTAATGGACTACGACGTCTGAACTCATTTTCCATAGCGCCATTGTCTTACAACACAGTAAAATACGTGTAGAGGCCGCTGAAGATTGTTATATGGTCTGTTGCCGCCTAATAATGGCTTTACACGTAAATCACGTGGTTCCACGTGCCTGCACAGTTTATCATCGGTACAGTCCTTCCGCCATAAATGGACTAAAACGACTCAAGTTGTTTTCCATTCCGCCATTGCTTACAACACAGTCAACTATGTGTACGGGCCTCTAAGGGCTGTTATATGGTCTTTACCGCCTATTAAATTCCTTACACATAAATCACCTACTTGCGCAGTTTACCATCGGTGTATTCCTTCCACTCTCAATGGAGTAAGACGTCTCAAGTTTTTTTCCATCCCGCCATTGTTTACAACACAGTCAACTGCGTGTAGAGGCCTCTAAAGATTGTTATATGGCCTCTTTCCGCCTAATAAAGGCTTTACACGTAATTCACGTGGTTCGACGTGTCTGCGCAGGTTAGCATCGGTCTATTCCTACCACTCTCAATGGACTACTACGTCTGAACTCATTTTCCATAGCGCCATGGTCTTACAGCACAGTGAACTACGTGTAGAGGCCTCTTAGGGCTGTTATATGGCTTCTTACCTTCTAACAAAGACCTTACATCTAAAACACGTTGTTCGACGTGTCTGCGCAGGTTACCATCGGTCTAGTCCATCCACTCTCAAAGGACTAAGACGTCTCAAGTCGCTTTTCAACGCACTATGGTCTTGCAACACAGTGAACTACGTGTAGAAGCCCGTAAAGACTGTTATATGGCCCTTTACCACCTAACAAAGGCCCTGCACGTAAATCACGTGGTTCCACGTACCTACGCAGTTTACCATCTCTCTATTCCTCCTACACTCAATGGACTACGACGTCTCAAGTCCTTTTCCATCGTCCCATGATCTTATACCGCAGTGAACTACGTGTAGAGGCCTCTAAAGATTGTTATATGGCCTGTTGCCGCCTAATAATGACTTTACACGTAATTCACGTGGCTCCACGTGTCTGTGCAGGTTACCATCGGTCTATTCCTACCACTCTTAATGGACTACGACGTCTGAACTCATTTTCCATAGCGCCATTGTCTTACAACACAGTAAAATACGTGTAGAGGCCGCTGAAGATTGTTATATGGTCTGTTGCCGCCTAATAATGGCTTTACACGTAAATCACGTGGTTCCACGTGCCTGCACAGGTTAGCATCGGTCTATTCCTACCACTCTCAATGGACTACGACGTCTCAAGTCCTATTCCATCGTCCCATGATCTTACAACGCAGTAAACTACGTGTAGAGGACTCTAAAGGCTGTTATATGACCTTTTACCACCTAATAAAGGCCTTAAACGTAATACATGTGGCTCCGTGTGTTAGCCCAGGTAAACATTGGTCTAATCCTTCTACACTCACTGGACTACGACGTCTGAACTCACTTTCCATAGCGCCATGGTCTTACAACACAGTAAAACACGTGTAGAGGCCGTTGAAGATTGTTATATGGTCTGTTGCCGCCTAATAAAGGCTTTACACGTAATTCACGTGGTTCGACGTGTCTGCGCAGGTTAGCATCGGTCTATTCCTACCACTCTCAATGGACTACGACGTCTGAATTCACTTTCCATAGCGCCATGGTCTTACAACACAGTAAATACGTGTAGAGGCCGCTGAAAATTGTTATATGGTCTGTTCCCGCCTAATAATGGCCTTACACGTAATTGACGTGGTTCCACGTGTCTGTGCAGGTTACCATCGGTCTATTCCTTTTACACTCACTGGACTACGACGTTTCAAGTCGTTTTCCATCGCACCATGGTCTTACAACGCAGTGAAATGCGTGTAAAGGCCTCTAAGGACTGTTCTATGGCTTTTTGCCGCTTAATAAAGGCCTTACACCTAAAACACGTGGTTCGACGTGTCTGCGCAGGTTACCATCGGTCTATTCCTTCCACTCTCAATGGTCTACGACGTCTCAAGTCCTTTTCCATCGTCCCATGATCTTACAACGCAGTGAACTACGTGTAGAGGACTCTAAAGTCTGTTATATGACCTTTTACCACCTAATAAAAGCCTTAAACGTAATACGTGTGCTCCGTGTGTTAGCCCAGGTAACCATTGGTCTAATCCTTCTACACTCACTGGACTACGACGTCTGAACTCATTTCCCATCGCGCCATGATCTTCCAACACACTGAAATACGTGTAAAGGCCTCTAAAGATTGTTATATGGCCATTTGCGACCTAACAAAGGCCCTGCACGTAAATCACGTGGTTCCACGTACCTACGCAGTTTACCATCTCTCTATTCCTTCCACTCTCAATGGACTACGACGTCTCAAGTCGCTTTCCATCTCGCCATAGTCTTACAACACAGTGAACTACGTGTAGAGTCCTCTAAAGATTGTTATATGGCCTCTTGCCGCCTAATAAAGGCTCTACACGCAGATCAAGTGGTTTCACGTGTCTGCGCAGGTTACCATCGGTCTATTCCTTCCACTCTCAATGGACAACGACTGCTCAAGTCCTTTTCCATCGTCCCATGATCTTACAACGCAGTGAACTACGTGTAGAGGCCTCTAAAGATTGTTATATGGCCTCTTGCCGCCTAATAAAGGCTTTACACGTAAATCACGTGGTTCCACGTACTTCCGCAGGTTAACATCGGTCAATTCCTCCTACACTCAATGGACTACGACGTCTCAAGTCCTTTTCCATCGTCCCATGCTCTTACAACGCAGTCAACCATGTGTAGAGGCCTCTAAAGACTGTTATATGGCCCTTTACCACCTAACAAAGGCCCTATACGTAAATTATGTGGTTCCACGAACCTACACAGTTTACTATCGGTCTATTCCTTCCACTCTCAATGGACAACGACGTCTCAAGTTCTTTTCCATCACGCCATGGTCTTACAACACAGTGAACTACGTGTAGAGGCCTCTAAAGATTGTTATATGACCTCTTGCCGCCTAATAAAGGCTTTACACGTAAATCACGTGGTTCCACGTACTTCCGCAGGTTAACATCGGTCAATTCCTCCTACACTCAATGGACTACGGCGTCTCAAGTCCTTTTCCATCGTCCCATGATCTTACAACGCAGTGAACTACGTGTAGAGGCCTCTAAAGATTGTTATATGGCCTGTTGCGCCTAATAATGGCTTTACACGTAATTCACGTGGTTCGACGTGTCTGCGCAGGTTACCATTGGTCTATTCCTTTCACTCTAAATGAACTAAAACGTCTCAAGACGCTTTCCATCGAGCCATGGTCTTACAGCACAGTGAACTACGTGTAGAGTCCTCTGAAGGTTGTTATATGGCCTCTTGCCGCCTAATAAAGGCTCTACACGTAGATCAAGTGGTTTCACGTGTCTGCGCAGTTTACCATCGGTGTATTCCTTCCACTCTCAATGGAGTAAGACGTCTCAAGTTTTTTTCCATCCCGCCATTGTTTACAACACAGTCAACTGCGTGTAGAGGCCTCTAAAGATTGTTATATGGCCCTTTACCACCTAATAAAAGCCTTACACATAAATCACGTGGTTCCACGTACTTCCGCAGGTTAACATCGGTCTATTCCTCCTACACTTAATGGACTACGACATCTCAAGTCCTATTCCATCGTCCCATGATCTTACAACGCAGTGAACTACGTGTAGAGGCCTCTTAGGGCTGTTATATGGCTTCTTACCTTCTAACAAAGACCTTACATCTAAAACACGTTGTTCGACGTGTCTGCGCAGGTTACCATCGGTCTAGTCCATCCACTCTCAAAGGACTAAGACGTCTCAAGTCGCTTTTCAACGCACTATGGTCTTGCAACACAGTGAACTACGTGTAGAAGCCCGTAAAGACTGTTATATGGCCCTTTACCACCTAACAAAGGCCCTGCACGTAAATCACGTGGTTCCACGTACCTACGCAGTTTACCATCTCTCTATTCCTCCTACACTCAATGGACTACGACGTCTCAAGTCCTTTTCCATCGTCCCATGATCTTATACCGCAGTGAACTACGTGTAGAGGCCTCTAAAGATTGTTATATGGCCTGTTGCCGCCTAATAATGACTTTACACGTAATTCACGTGGTTCCACGTGTCTGTGCAGGTTACCATCGGTCTATTCCTACCACTCTTAATGGACTACGACGTCTGAACTCATTTTCCATAGCGCCATTGTCTTACAACACAGTAAAATACGTGTAGAGGCCGCTGAAGATTGTTATATGGTCTGTTGCCGCCTAATAATGGCTTTACACGTAAATCACGTGGTTCCACGTGCCTGCACAGGTTAGCATCGGTCTATTCCTACCACTCTCAATGGACTACGACGTCTCAAGTCCTATTCCATCGTCCCATGATCTTACAACGCAGTAAACTACGTGTAGAGGACTCTAAAGGCTGTTATATGACCTTTTACCACCTAATAAAAGCCTTAAACGTAATACATGTGGCTCCGTGTGTTAGCCCAGGTAAACATTGGTCTAATCCTTCTACACTCACTGGACTACGACGTCTGAACTCACTTTCCATAGCGCCATGGTCTTACAACACAGTAAAACACGTGTAGAGGCCGTTGAAGATTGTTATATGGTCTGTTGCCGCCTAATAAAGGCTTTACACGTAATTCACGTGGTTCGACGTGTCTGCGCAGGTTAGCATCGGTCTATTCCTACCACTCTCAATGGACTACGACGTCTGAATTCACTTTCCATAGCGCCATGGTCTTACAACACAGTAAATACGTGTAGAGGCCGCTGAAAATTGTTATATGGTCTGTTCCCGCCTAATAATGGCCTTACACGTAATTGACGTGGTTCCACGTGTCTGTGCAGGTTACCATCGGTCTATTCCTTTTACACTCACTGGACTACGACGTTTCAAGTCGTTTTCCATCGCACCATGGTCTTACAACGCAGTGAAATGCGTGTAAAGGCCTCTAAGGACTGTTCTATGGCTTTTTGCCGCTTAATAAAGGCCTTACACCTAAAACACGTGGTTCGACGTGTCTGCGCAGGTTACCATCGGTCTATTCCTTCCACTCTCAATGGTCTACGACGTCTCAAGTCCTTTTCCATCGTCCCATGATCTTACAACGCAGTGAACTACGTGTAGAGGACTCTAAAGTCTGTTATATGACCTTTTACCACCTAATAAAAGCCTTAAACGTAATACGTGTGCTCCGTGTGTTAGCCCAGGTAACCATTGGTCTAATCCTTCTACACTCACTGGACTACGACGTCTGAACTCATTTCCCATCGCGCCATGATCTTCCAACACACTGAAATACGTGTAAAGGCCTCTAAAGATTGTTATATGGCCATTTGCGACCTAACAAAGGCCCTGCACGTAAATCACGTGGTTCCACGTACCTACGCAGTTTACCATCTCTCTATTCCTTCCACTCTCAATGGACTACGACGTCTCAAGTCGCTTTCCATCTCGCCATAGTCTTACAACACAGTGAACTACGTGTAGAGTCCTCTAAAGATTGTTATATGGCCTCTTGCCGCCTAATAAAGGCTCTACACGCAGATCAAGTGGTTTCACGTGTCTGCGCAGGTTACCATCGGTCTATTCCTTCCACTCTCAATGGACAACGACTGCTCAAGTCCTTTTCCATCGTCCCATGATCTTACAACGCAGTGAACTACGTGTAGAGGCCTCTAAAGATTGTTATATGGCCTCTTGCCGCCTAATAAAGGCTTTACACGTAAATCACGTGGTTCCACGTACTTCCGCAGGTTAACATCGGTCAATTCCTCCTACACTCAATGGACTACGACGTCTCAAGTCCTTTTCCATCGTCCCATGCTCTTACAACGCAGTCAACCATGTGTAGAGGCCTCTAAAGACTGTTATATGGCCCTTTACCACCTAACAAAGGCCCTATACGTAAATTATGTGGTTCCACGAACCTACACAGTTTACTATCGGTCTATTCCTTCCACTCTCAATGGACAACGACGTCTCAAGTTCTTTTCCATCACGCCATGGTCTTACAACACAGTGAACTACGTGTAGAGGCCTCTAAAGATTGTTATATGACCTCTTGCCGCCTAATAAAGGCTTTACACGTAAATCACGTGGTTCCACGTACTTCCGCAGGTTAACATCGGTCAATTCCTCCTACACTCAATGGACTACGGCGTCTCAAGTCCTTTTCCATCGTCCCATGATCTTACAACGCAGTGAACTACGTGTAGATGCCTCTAAAGATTGTTATATGGCCTGTTGCGCCTAATAATGGCTTTACACGTAATTCACGTGGTTCGACGTGTCTGCGCAGGTTACCATTGGTCTATTCCTTTCACTCTAAATGAACTAAAACGTCTCAAGACGCTTTCCATCGAGCCATGGTCTTACAGCACAGTGAACTACGTGTAGAGTCCTCTGAAGGTTGTTATATGGCCTCTTGCCGCCTAATAAAGGCTCTACACGTAGATCAAGTGGTTTCACGTGTCTGCGCAGGTTACCATCGGTCTAGTCCATCCACTCTTAATGGACTAAGACGTCTCAAGTCGGTTTTCAACGCGCTATAGATTTACAACACAGTGAACTACGTGTAGAGGCCTCTAAAGATTGTTATATGGCCTCTTGCCGCCTAATAAAGGCTTTACACGTAAATCACGTGGTTCCACGTACTTCCGCAGGTTAACATCGGTCAATTCCTCCTACACTCAATGGACTACGACGTCTCAAGTCCTTTTCCATCGTCCCATGCTCTTACAACGCAGTCAACCATGTGTAGAGGCCTCTAAAGACTGTTATATGGCCCTTTACCACCTAACAAAGGCCCTATACGTAAATTATGTGGTTCCACGAACCTACGCAGTTTACTATCGGTCTATTCCTTCCACTCTCAATGGACAACGACGTCTCAAGTTCTTTTCCATCACGCCATGGTCTTACAACACAGTGAACTACGTGTAGAGGCCTCTAAAGATTGTTATATGGCCGGTTGCGCCTAATAATGGCTTTACACGTAATTCACGTGGTTCGACGTGTCTGCGCAGGTTACCATTGGTCTATTCCTTTCACTCTAAATGAACTAAAACGTCTCAAGACGCTTTCCATCGAGCCATGGTCTTACAGCACAGTGAACTACGTGTAGAGTCCTCTGAAGGTTGTTATATGGCCTCTTGCCGCCTAATAAAGGCTCTACACGTAGATCAAGTGGTTTCACGTGTCTGCGCAGGTTACCATCGGTCTAGTCCATCCACTCTTAATGGACTAAGACGTCTCAAGTCGGTTTTCAACGCGCTATAGATTTACAACACAGTGAACTACGTGTAGAGGCCTCTAAAGATTGTTATATGGCCTCTTGCCGCCTAATAAAGGCTCTACACGTAGATCAAGTGGATTCACGTGTCTGCGCAGGTTACCATCCGTCTATTCCTTGCACTCTCAATGTACTACGACGTCTCAAGTCGTTTTCCGGCGCGCCGTGGTCTTACATAACAGTGAACTACGTGTAGAGGCCTCTTAGGTCTGTTATATGGCTTCTTACCTTCTAACAAAGACCTTACATCTAAAACACGTTGTTCGACGTGTCTGTGCAGGTTACCATCGGTCTAGTCCATCCACTCTCAAAGGACTAAGACGTCTCAAGTCGCTTTTCAACGCGCTATGGTCTTGCAACACAGTGAAATACGTGTAGAAGCCCGTAAAGACTGTTATATGGCCCTTTACCACCTAACAAAGGCCCTGCACGTAAATCACGTGGTTCCACGTACCTACGCAGTTTACCATCTCTCTATTCCTCCTACACTCAATGGACTACGACGTCTCAAGTCCTTTTCTATCGTCCCATGATCTTATACCGCAGTGAACTACGTGTAGAGGCCTCTAAAGATTGTTATATGGCCTGTTGCCGCCTAATAAAGGCTCTACACGTAGATCAAGTGGTTTCACGTGTCTGCGCAGGTTACCATCCGTCTATTCCTTGCACTCTCAATAGACTACGACGTCTCAAGTTGCTTTCCATTTCGCCATGGTCTTACAACACAGTCAACTACGTGTAGAGGCCTCTAAAGATTGTGATATGGCCTGTTGCCGCCTAATAATGGCTTTACACGTAATTCACGTGGTTCCACGTGTCTGCGCAGGTTACCATCGGTCTATTCCTACCACTCTTAATGGACTACGACGTCTGAACTCATTTTCCATAGCGCCATTGTCTTACAACACAGTAAAATACGTGTAGAGGCCGCTGAAGATTGTTATATGGTCTGTTGCCGCCTAATAATGGCTTTACACGAAAATCACGTGGTTCCACGTGCCTGCACAGTTTATCATCGGTACAGTCCTTCCGCCATAAATGGACTAAAACGATTCAAGTTGTTTTCCATTCCGCCATTGTTTACAACACAGTCAACTATGTGTACGGGCCTCTAAGGGCTGTTATATGGTCTTTACCGCCTATTAAATTCCTTACACATAAATCACCTACTTGCGCAGTTTACCATCGGTGTATTCCTTCCACTCTCAATGGACAACGACGTCTCAAGTTCTTTTCCATCACGCCATGGTCTTACAACACAGTGAACTACGTGTAGAGGCCTCTAAAGATTGTTATATGGCCTCTTGCCGCCTAATAAAGGCTTTACACGTAAATCACGTGGTTCCACGTACTTCCGCAGGTTAACATCGGTCAATTCCTCCTACACTTAATGGACTACGACGTCTCAAGTCCTTTTCCATCGTCCCATGATCTTACAACGCAGTGAACTACGTGTAGAGGCCTCTAAAGATTGTTATATGGCCTGTTGCGCCTAATAATGGCTTTACACGTAATTCACGTGGTTCGACGTGTCTGCGCAGGTTACCATTGGTCTATTCCTTTCACTCTAAATGAACTAAGACGTCTCAAGACGCTTTCCAACGAGCCATGGTCTTACAGCACAGTGAACTACGTGTAGAGTCCTCTGAAGGTTGTTAAATGGCCTCTTGCCGCCTAATAAAGGCTCTACACGTAGATCAAGTGGTTTCACGTGTCTGCGCAGGTTACCATCGGTGTAGTCCATCCACTCTTAATGGACTAAGAATTCTCAAGTCGGTTTTCAACGCGCTATAGTCTTACAACACAGTGAACTACGTGTAGAGGCCTCTAAAGATTGTTATATGGCCTCTTGCCGCCTAATAAAGGCTCTACACGTAGATCAAGTGGTTTCACGTGTCTGCGCAGGTTACCATCCGTCTATTCCTTGCACTCTCAATGGACTACGACGTCTCAAGTCGTTTTCCGGCGCGCCGTGGTCTTACATAACACTGAACTACGTGTAGAGGCCTCTTAGGGCTGTTATATGGCTTCTTACCTTCTAACAAAGACCTTACATCTAAAACACGTTGTTCGACGTGTCTGCGCAGGTTACCATCGGTCTAGTCCATCCACTCTCAAAGGACTAAGACGTCTCAAGTCGCTTTTCAACGCGCTATGGTCTTGCAACACAGTGAACTACGTGTAGAAGCCCGTAAAGACTGTTATATGGCCCTTTACCACCTCACAAAGGCCCTGCACGTAAATCACGTGGTTCCACGTACCTACGCAGTATACCATCTCTCTATTCCTCCTACACTCAATGGACTACGACGTCTCAAGTCCTTTTCCATCGTCCCATGATCTTATACCGCAGTGAACTACGTGTAGAGGCCTCTAAAGATTGTTATATGGCCTCTTGCCGCATAATAAAGGCTCTACACGTAGATCAAGTGGTTTCACGTGTCTGCGCAGGTTACCATCCGTCTATTCCTTGCACTCTCAATAGACTACGACGTCTCAAGTTGCTTTCCATTTCGCCATGGTCTTACAACACAGTCAACTACGTGTAGACGCCTCTAAAGATTGTTATATGGCCTGTTGCCGCCTAATAATGGCTTTACACGTAATTCACGTGGTTCCACGTGTCAACGCAGGTTACCATCATTCTATTCCTACCACTCTTAATGGACTACGACGTCTGAACACATTTTCCATAGCGCCATTGTCCTACAACACAGTAAAATACGTGTAGAGGCCGCTGAAGATTGTTATATGGTCTGTTGCCGCCTAATAATGGCTTTACACGAAAATCACGTGGTTCCACGTGCCTGCACAGTTTATCATCGGTACAGTCCTTCCGCCATAAATGGACTAAAACGACTCAAGTTGTTTTCCATTCCGCCATTGTTTACAACACAGTCAACTATGTGTACGGGCCTCTAAGGGCTGTTATATGGTCTTTACCGCCTATTAAATTCCTTACACATAAATCACCTACTTGCGCAGTTTACCATCGGTGTATTCCTTCCACTCTCAATGGACAACGACGTCTCAAGTTCTTTTCCATCACGCCATGGTCTTACAACACAGTGAACTACGTGTAGAGGCCTCTAAAGATTGTTATATGGCCTCTTGCCGCCTAATAAAGGCTTTACACGTAAATCACGTGGTTCCACGTACTTCCGCAGGTTAACATCGGTCAATTCCTCCTACACTTAATGGACTACGACGTCTCAAGTCCTTTTCCATCGTCCCATGATCTTACAACGCAGTGAACTACGTGTAGAGGCCTCTAAAGATTGTTATATGGCCTGTTGCGCCTAATAATGGCTTTACACGTAATTGACGTGGTTCGACGTGTCTGCGCAGGTTACCATTGGTCTATTCCTTTCACTCTAAATGAACTAAGACGTCTCAAGACGCTTTCCAACGAGCCATGGTCTTACAGCACAGTGAACTACGTGTAGAGTCCTCTGAAGGTTGTTAAATGGCCTCTTGCCGCCTAATAAAGGCTCTACACGTAGATCAAGTGGTTTCACGTGTCTGCGCAGGTTACCATCGGTGTAGTCCATCCACTCTTAATGGACTAAGAATTCTCAAGTCGGTTTTCAACGCGCTATAGTCTTACAACACAGTGAACTACGTGTAGAGGCCTCTAAAGATTGTTATATGGCCTCTTGCCGCCTAATAAAGGCTCTACACGTAGATCAAGTGGTTTCACGTGTCTGCGCAGGTTACCATCCGTCTATTCCTTGCACTCTCAATGGACTACGACGTCTCAAGTCGTTTTCCGGCGCGCCGTGGTCTTACATAACACTGAACTACGTGTAGAGGCCTCTTAGGGCTGTTATATGGCTTCTTACCTTCTAACAAAGACCTTACATCTAAAACACGTTGTTCGACGTGTCTGCGCAGGTTACCATCGGTCTAGTCCATCCACTCTCAAAGGACTAAGACGTCTCAAGTCGCTTTTCAACGCGCTATGGTCTTGCAACACAGTGAACTACGTGTAGAAGCCCGTAAAGACTGTTATATGGCCCTTTACCACCTCACAAAGGCCCTGCACGTAAATCACGTGGTTCCACGTACCTACGCAGTATACCATCTCTCTATTCCTCCTACACTCAATGGACTACGACGTCTCAAGTCCTTTTCCATCGTCCCATGATCTTATACCGCAGTGAACTACGTGTAGAGGCCTCTAAAGATTGTTATATGGCCTCTTGCCGCATAATAAAGGCTCTACACGTAGATCAAGTGGTTTCACGTGTCTGCGCAGGTTACCATCCGTCTATTCCTTGCACTCTCAATAGACTACGACGTCTCAAGTTGCTTTCCATTTCGCCATGGTCTTACAACACAGTCAACTACGTGTAGACGCCTCTAAAGATTGTTATATGGCCTGTTGCCGCCTAATAATGGCTTTACACGTAATTCACGTGGTTCCACGTGTCAACGCAGGTTACCATCGGTCTATTCCTACCACTCTCAATGGACTACGACGTCTGAACTCATTTTCCATAGCGCCATCATTGTCTTACAACACAGTAAAATACGTGTAGAGGCCGCTGAAGATTGTTATATGGTCTGTTGCCGCCTAATAAAGGCTCTACACGTAGATCAAGTGGTTTCACGTGTCTGCGCAGGTTACCATCGGTCTAGTCCATCCACTCTTAATGGACTAAGACGTCTCAAGTCGGTTTTCAACGCGCTATAGTCTTACAACGCAGTGAACTACGTGTAGAGGCCTCTAAAGATTGTTATATGGCCTGTTGCGCCTAATAATGGCTTTACACGTAATTCACGTGGTTCGACGTGTCTGCGCAGGTTACCATTGGTCTATTCCTTTCACTCTAAATGAACTAAGACGTCTCAAGACGCTTTCCATCGAGCCATGGTCTTACAGCACAGTGAACTACGTGTAGAGTCCTCTGAAGGTTGTTATATGGCCTCTTGCCGCCTAATAAAGGCTCTACACGTAGATTAAGTGGTTTCACGTGTCTGCGCAAGTTACCAACGGTGTAGTCCATCCACTCTTAATGGACTAAGAAGTCTCAAGTCGGTTTTCAACGCGCTATAGTCTTACAACACAGTGAACTACGTGTAGAGGCCTCTAAAGATTGTTATATGGCCTCTTGCCGCCTAATAAAGGCTCTACACGTAGATCAAGTGGTTTCACGTGTCTGCGCAGGTTACCATCCGTCTATTCCTTGCACTCTCAATGGACTACGACGTCTCAAGTCGTTTTCCGGCGCGCCGTGGTCTTACATAACAGTGAACTACGTGTAGAGGCCTCTTAGGGCTGTTATATGGCTTCTTACCTTCTAACAAAGACCTTACATCTAAAACACGTTGTTCGACGTGTCTGCGCAGGTTACCATCGGTCTAGTCCATCCACTCTCAAAGGACTAAGACGTCTCAAGTCGCATTTCAACGCGCTATGGTCTTGCAACACAGTGAACTACGTGTAGAAGCCCGTAAAGACTGTTATATGGCCCTTTACCACCTAACAAAGGCCCTGCACGTAAATCACGTGGTTCCACGTACCTACGCAGTTTACCATCTCTCTATTCCTCCTACACTCAATGGACTACGACGTCTCAAGTCCTTTTCCATCGTCCCATGATCTTATAACGCAGTGAACTACGTGTAGAGGCCTCTAAAGATTGTTATATGGCCTCTTGCCGCATAATAAAGGCTCTACACGTAGATCAAGTGGTTTCACGTGTCTGCGCAGGTTACCATCCGTCTATTCCTTGCACTCTCAATAGACTACGACGTCTCAAGTTGCTTTCCATTTCGCCATGGTCTTACAACACAGTCAACTACGTGTAGAGGCCTCTAAAGATTGTTATATGGCCTGTTGCCGCCTAATAATGGCTTTACACGTAAATCACGTGGTTCCACGTGCCTGCACAGTTTATCATCGGTACAGTCCTTCCGCCATAAATGGACTAAAACGACTCAAGTTGTTTTCCATTCCGCCATTGTTTACAACACAGTCAACTATGTGTACGGGCCTCTAAGGGCTGTTATATGGTCTTTACCGCCTATTAAATTCCTTACACATAAATCAGCTACTTGCGCAGTTTACCATCGGTGTATTCCTTCCACTCTCAATGGAGTCTCAAGTCGGTTTTCAACGCGCTATAGTCTTACGACACAGTGAACTACGTGTAGAGGCCTCTAAAGATTGTTATATGGCCTCTTGCCGCATAATAAAGGCTCTACACGTAGATCAAGTGGTTTCACGTGTCTGCGCAGGTTACCATCCGTCTATTCCTTGCACTCTCAATAGACTACGACGTCTCAAGTTGCTTTCCATTTCGCCATGGTCTTACAACACAGTCAACTACGTGTAGAGGCTTCTAAAGATTGTTATATGGCCTGTTGCCGCCTAATAATGGCTTTACACGTAAATCACATGGTTCCACGTGCCTGCACAGTTTATCATCGGTACAGTCCTTCCGCCATAAATGGACTAAAACGACTCAAGTTGTTTTCCATTCCGCCATTGTTTACAACACAGTCAACTATGTGTACGGGCCTCTAAGGGCTGTTATATGGTCTTTACCGCCTATTAAATTCCTTACACATAAATCACCTACTTGCGCAGTTTACCATCGGTGTATTCCTTCCACTCTCAATGGAGTAAGACGTCTCAAGTTGTTTTCCATCCCGCCATTGTTTACAACACAGTCAACTACGTGTAGAGGCCTCTAAAGATTGTTATATGGCCTGTTGCCGACTAATAAAGGCTTTACACGTAATTCACGTGGTTCGACGTGTCTGCGCAGGTTAGCATCGGTCTATTCCTACCACTCTCAATGGACTACTACGTCTGAACTCATTTTCCATAGCGCCATGGTCTTACAACACAGTAAAATACGTGTAGAGGCCGCTGAAGATTGTTATATGGTCTGTTGCCGCCTAATAAAGGCTTTACACGTAATTCACGTGGTTCGACGTGTCTGCGCAGGTTACCATCGGTCTATTCCTACCACTCTCAATGGAATACGACGTCTCAAGACGCTTTACATCGCGCCATGGTCTTACAGCACAGTGAACTACGTGTAGAGGCCTCTAAGGGCTGTTATATGACCTTCTACCACCTAATAAAAGCCTTACACGTAAATCACGTGGTTCCACGTACTTCCGCAGGTTAACATCGGTCTATTCCTCCTACACTTAATGGACTACGACATCTCAAGTCCTATTCCATCGTCCCATGATCTTACAACGCAGTGAACTACGTGTAGAGGACTCTAAAGGCTGTTATATGACCTTTTACCACCTAATAAAAGCCTTAAACGTAATACATGTGGCTCCGTGTGTTAGCCCAGGTAAACATTGGTCTAATCCTTCTACACTCACTGGACTACGACGTCTGAACTCATTTCCCATCTCGCCATGGTCTTCCAACACACTGAAATACGCGTAGAGGCCTCTTAAGATTGTTATATGGCCTCTTTCCGCCTAATAAAGGCTTTACACGTAATTCACGTGGTTCGACGTGTCTGCGCAGGTTAGCATCGGTCTATTCCTACCACTCTCAATGGACTACTACGTCTGAACTCATTTTCCATAGCGCCATGGTCTTACAACACAGTAAAATATGTGTAGAGGCCGCTGAAGATTGTTATATGGTCTGTTGCCGCCTAATAAAGGCTTTACACGTAATTCACGTGGTTCGACGTGTCTGCGCAGGTTACCATCGGTCTATTCCTACCACTCTCAATGGACTACGACATCTGAACTCATTTTCCATAGCGCCATGGTCTCACAACACAGTAAAATACGTGTAGAGGCCGCTGAAGATTGTTATATGGTCTGTTGCCGCCTAATAAAGGCTTTACACGTAAATCACGTGGTTCCACGTACTTTCGCAGGTTAACATCGGTCAATTCCTCCTACACTCAATGGACTACGACGTCTCAAGTCTTTTTCCATCGTCCCATGATCTTACAACGCAGTGAACTACGTGTAGAGGATTCTAAGGGCCGTTATATGACCTTTTACCACCTAATAAAAACCTTAAACGTAAAACATGTGGTTCCATGTGTTAGCCCAGGTAAACATCAGTATATTCATTCTACACTCACTGGACTACGACGTTTCAAGTCGTTTTTCATCGCACCATGGTCTTACAACGCAGTGAAATGCGTGTAAAGTCCTCTAAGGACTGTTATAAGGCCTCTTGCCGCCTAATAAAGGCTTTACACGTAAATCACGTGGTTCCACGTACTTCCGCAGGTTAACATCGGTCTATTCCTCCTACACTCAATGGACTACGACATCTCAAGTCCTATTCCATCGTCCCATGATCTTACAACGCAGTGAACTACGTGTAGAGGACTCTAAAGGCTGTTCTATGACCTTTTACCACCTAATAAAAGCCTTAAACGTAATACATGTGGCTCCGTGTGTTAGCCCAGGTAAACATTGTTCTAATCCTTCTACACTCACTGGACTACGACGTCTGAACTCATTTCCCATCTCGCCATGGTCTTCCAACTCACTGAAATACGCGTAGAGGCCTCTTAAGATTGTTATATGGCCTCTTTCCGCCTAATAAAGGCTTTACACGTAATTCACGTGGTTCGACGTGTCTGCGCAGGTTAGCATCGGTCTATTCCTACCACTCTCAATGGACTACTACGTCTGAACTCATTTTCCATAGCGCCATGGTCTTACAACACAGTAAAATACGTGTAGAGGCCGCTGAAGATTGTTATATGGTCTGTTGCCGCCTAATAAAGGCTTTACACGTAATTCACGTGGTTCGACGTGTCTGCGCAGGTTACCATCGGTCTATTCCTACCACTCTCAATGGACTACGACGTCTGAACTCATTTTCAATAGCGCCATGGTCTCACAACACAGTAAAATACGTGTAGAGGCCGCTGAAGATTGTTATATGGTCTGTTGCCGCCTAATAAAGGCTTTACACGTAAATCACGTGGTTCCACGTACTTCCGCAGGTTAACATCGGTCAATTCCTCCTACACTCAATGGACTACGACGTCTCAAGTCTTTTTCCATCGTCCCATGATCTTACAACGCAGTGAACTACGTGTAGAGGACTCTAAGGGCCGTTATATGACCTTTTACCACCTAATAAAAACCTTAAACGTAAAACATGTGGTTCCATGTGTTAGCCCAGGTAAACATCAGTCTATTCATTCTACACTCACTGGACTACGACGTTTCAAGTCGTTTTTCATCGCACCATGGTCTTACAACGCAGTGAAATGCGTGTAAAGTCCTCTAAGGACTGTTATAAGGCCTCTTGCCGCCTAATAAAGGCTTTACACGTAAATCACGTGGTTCCACGTACTTCCGCAGGTTAACATCGGTCTATTCCTCCTACACTCAATGGACTGCGACGTCTCAAGTCCTTTTCCATCGCCCCATGATCTTACAACGCAGTGAACTACGTGTAGAGGCCTCTAAAGATTGTTATATGGCCTCTTGCCGCCTAATAAAGGCTCTACACGTAGATCAAGAGGTTTCACGTGTCTGCGCAGGTTACCATCCGTCTATTCCTACCACTTTCAATGGACTACGACGTCTGAACTCACTTTCCATAGCGCCATGGTCTTACAACACAGTAAATACGTGTAGAGGCCGCTGAAGAATGTTATATGGTCTGTTGCCGCCTAATAATGGCCTTACACGTAATTCACGTGGTTCCACGTGTCTGTGCAGGTTACCATCGGCCTATTCCTTTTACACTCACTGTACTACGACGTTTCAAGTCGTTTTGCATCGCACCATGGTCTTACAACGCAGTGAAATGCGTGTAAAGGCCTCTAAGGACTGTTATATGGCTTTTTGCCGCCTAATAAAGGCCTTACACCTAAAACACGTGGTTCGACGTGTCTGCGCAGGTTACCATCGGTCTATTCCTTCCACTCTCAATGGACTACGACGTCTCAAGTCCTTTTCCATCGTCCCATGATCTTACAACGCAGTGAACTACGTGTAGAGGACTCTAAAGGCTGTTATATGACCTTTTACCACCTAATAAAAGCCTTAAACGTAATACGTGTGCTCCGTGTGTTAGCCCAGGTAAACATTGGTCTAATCCTTCTACACTCACTGGACTACGACGTCTGAACTCATTTCCCATCGCGCCATGGTCTTCCAACACACTGAAATACGTGTAGAGGCCTCTAAAGATTGTTATATGACCTCTAGCCGCCTAATAAAGGCTTTACACGTAATTCACGTGGTTCGACGTGTCTGCGCAGGTTAGCATCGGTCTATTCCTACCACTCTCAATGGAGTACGACGTCTGAACTCATTTTCCATAGCGCCATGGTCTCACAACACAGTAAAATACGTGTAGAGGCCGCTGAAGATTGTTATATGGTCTGTTGCCGCCTAATAAAGGCTTTACACGTAATTCACCTGGTTCGACGTGTCTGCGCAGGATACCATCGGTCTATTTCTACCACTCTCAATGGAATACGACGTCTCAAGACGCTTTCAATCGCGCCATGGTCTTACAGCACAGTGAACTACGTGTAGAGGCGTCTCAAGTCCTTTTCCATCGTGCCATGCTCTTACAACGCAGTCAACCATGTGTAGAGGCCTCTAAAGACTGTTATATGGCCCTTTACCACCTAACAAAGGCCCTACACGTAAATCATGTGGTTCCACGAACCTACGCAGTTTACTATCGGTCTATTCCTTCCACTCTCAATGGACAAAGACGTCTCAAGTTCTTTTCCATCACGCCATGGTCTTACAACACAGTGAACTACGTGTAGAGGCCTCTAAAGATTGTTATATGGCCTCTTGCCGCCTAATAAAGGCTTTACACGTAAATCACGTGGTTCCACGTACTTCCGCAGGTTAACATCGGTCTATTCCTCCTACACTCAATGGACTACGACGTCTCAAGTCCTTTTCCATCGTCCCATGATCTTACAACGCAGTGAACTACGTGTAGAGGACTCTAAAGGCTGTTATATGACCTTTTACCACCTAATAAAAGCCTTAAACGTAACACATGTGGCTCCGTGTGTTAGCCCAGGTAAACATTGGTCTAATCCTTCTACACTCACTGGACTACGACGTCTGAACTTATTTCCCATCGCGCCATGGTCTTCCAACACACTGAAATACGCGTAGAGGCCTCTTAAGATTGTTATATGGCCTCTTTCCGCCTAATAAAGGCTTTACACGTAATTCACGTGGTTCGACGTGTCTGCGCAGGTTAGCATCGGTCTATTCCTACCACTCTCAATGGACTACTACGTCTGAACTCATTTTCCACAGCGCCATGGTCTTACAACACAGTAAAATACGTGTAGAGGCCGCTGAAGATTGTTATATGGTCTGTTGCCGCCTAATAAAGGCTTTACACGTAATTCACGTGGTTTGACGTGTCTGCGCAGGTTACCATCGGTCTATTCCTACCACTCTCAATGGACTACGACGTCTGAACTCATTTTCCATAGCGCCATGGTCTCACAACACAGTAAAATACGTGTAGAGGCCGCTGATGATTGTTATATGGTCTGTTGCCGCCTAATAAAGGCTTTACACGTAAATCACGTTGTTCCACGTACTTCTGCAGGTTAACATCGGTCAATTCCTCCTACACTCAATGGACTACGACGTCTCAAGTCCTTTTCCATCGTCCCATGATCTTACAACGCAGTGAACTACGTGTAGAGGACTATAAAGGCCGTTATATGACCTTTTACCACCTAATAAAAACCTTAAACGTAAAACATGTGGTTCCATGTGTTAGCCCAGGTAAACATCAGTCTATTCATTCTACACTCACTGGACTACGACGTTTCAAGTCGTTTTCCATCGCACCATGGTCTTACAACGCAGTGAAATGCGTGTAAAGTCCTCTAAGGACTGTTATATGGCCTCTTGCCGCCTAATAAAGGCTTTACACGTAAATCACGTGGTTCCACGTACTTCCGCAGGTTAACATCGGTCTATTCCTCCTACACTCAATGGACTACGACGTCTCAAGTCCTTTTCCATCGCCCCATGATCTTACAACGCAGTGAACTACGTGTAGAGGCCTCTAAAGATTGTTATATGGCCTCTTGCCGCCTAATAAAGGCTCTACACGTAGATCAAGAGGTTTCACGTGTCTGCGCAGGTTACCATCCGTCTATTCCTTGCACTCTCAATGGACTACGACGTCTCAAGTCGTTTTCCGGCGCGCCGTGGTCTTACATAACAGTGAACTACGTGTAGAGGCCTCTTAGGGCTTTTATATGGCTTCTTACCTTCTAACAAAGACCTTACATCTAAAACACGTTGTTCAACGTGTCTGCGCAGGTTACCATCGGTCTAGTCCATCCACTCTCAATGGACTAAGACGTCTCAAGTCGCTTTTCAACGCGCTATGGTCTTACAACACAGTGAACTACGTGTGGAAGCCCGTAAAGACTGTTATATGGCCCTTTACCACCTAACAAAGGCCCTGCACGTAAATCACGTGGTTCCAAGTACCTACGCAGTTTACCATCTCTCTATTCCTTCTACACTCACTGGACTACGACGTTTCAAGTCGTTTTCCATCGCACCATGGTCTTACAACGCAGTGAAATGCGTGTAAAGGCATCTAAGGACTGTTATATGGCTTTTTGCCGCCTAATAAAGGCCTTACACCTAAAACACGTGGGTCGACGTGACTGCGCAGGTTACCATCGGTCTATTCCTACCACTTTCAATGGACTACGACGTCTGAACTCACTTTCCATAGCGCCATGGTCTTACAACACAGTAAATACGTGTAGAGGCCGCTGAAGAATGTTATATGGTCTGTTGCCGCCTAATAATGGCCTTACACGCAATTCACGTGGTTCCACGTGTCTGTGCAGGTTACCATCGGCCTATTCCTTTTACACTCACTGGACTACGACGTTTCAAGTCGTTTTGCATCGCACCATGGTCTTACAACGCAGTGAAATGCGTGTAAAGGCCTCTAAGGACTGTTATATGGCTTTTTGCCGCCTAATAAAGGCCTTACACCTAAAACACGTGGTTCGACGTGTCTGCGCAGGTTACCATCGGTCTATTCCTTCCACTCTCAATGGACTACGACGTCTCAAGTCCTTTTCCATCGTCCCATGATCTTACAACGCAGTGAACTACGTGTAGAGGACTCTAAAGGCTGTTATATGACCTTTTACCACCTAATAAAAGCCTTAAACGTAATACGTGTGCTCCGTGTGTTAGCCCAGGTAAACATTGGTCTAATCCTTCTACACTCACTGGACTACGACGTCTGAACTCATTTCCCATCGCGCCATGGTCTTCCACCACACTGAAATACGTGTAGAGGCCTCTAAAGATTGTTATATGGCCTCTAGCCGCCTAATAAACGCTTTACACGTAATTCACGTGGTTCGACGTGTCTGCGCAGGTTAGCATCGGTCTATTCCTACCACTCTCAATGGAGTACGACGTCTGAACTCATTTTCCATAGCGCCATGGTCTCACAACACAGTAAAATGCGTGTAGAGGCGTCTCAAGTCCTTTTCCATCGTGCCATGCTCTTACAACGCAGTCAACCATGTGTAGAGGCCTCTAAAGACTGTTATATGGCCCTTTACCACCTAACAAAGGCCCTACACGTAAATCATGTGGTTCCACGAACCTACCCACTTTACTATCGGTCTATTCCTTCCACTCTCAATGGACAAAGACGTCTCAAGTTCTTTTCCATCACGCCATGGTCTTACAACACAGTGAACTACGTGTAGAGGCCTCTAAAGATTGTTATATGGCCTCTTGCCGCCTAATAAAGGCTTTACACGTAAATCACGTGGTTCTACGTACTTCCGCAGGTTAACATCGGTCTATTCCTCCTACACTCAATGGACTACGACGTCTCAAGTCCTTTTCCATCGTCCCATGATCTTACAACGCAGTGAACTACGTGTAGAGGCCTCTAAAGATTGTTATATGGCCTCTTGCCGCCTAATAAAGGCTCTACACGTAGATCAAGTGGTTTTACGTGTCTGGGCAGGTTACCATCCGTTTATTCCTTGCACTCTCAATGGACTACGACGTCTCAAGTCGTTTTCCGGCGCGCCGTGGTCTTACATAACAGTGAACTACGTGTAGAGGCCTCTTAGGGCTGTTATATGGCTTCTTACCTTCTAACAAAGACCTTACATCTAAAACACGTTGTTCGACGTGTCTGCGCAGGTTACCATCGGTCTAGTCCATCCACTCTCAAAGGACTAAGACGTCTTAAGTTGCTTTTCAACGCGCTATGGTCTTGCAACACAGTGAACTACGTGTAGAAGCCCGTAAAGACTGTTATATGGCCCTTTACCACCTAACAAAGGCCCTGCACGTAAATCACGTGGTTCCACGTACCTACGCAGTTTACCATCTCTCTATTCCTTCCACTCTCAATGGACTACCACGTCTCAAGTCCTTTTCCATCGTCCCATGATCTTACAACACAGTCAACTACGTGTAGAGGCCTCTAAAGATTGTTATATGGCCTGTTGCCGCCTAATAATGGCTTTACACGTAAATCACGTGGTTCTACGTGCCTGCGCAGTTTTATCATCGGTACAGTCCTTCCGCCATAAATGGACTAAAACGACTCAAGTTGTTTTCCATTCCGCCATTGTTTACAACACAGTCAACTACGTGTATGGGCCTCTAAGGGCTGTTATATGGTCTTTACCGCCTATTAAATTCCTTACACGTAAATCACCTACTTGCGCAGTTTACCATCGGTGTATTCCTTCCACTCTCAATGGAGTAAGACGTCTCAAGTTGTTGTCCATCCCGCCATTGTTTACAACACAGTCAACTACGTGTAGAGGCCTCTTAGGGCTTTTATATGACCTTTTACCACCTAATAAAAGCCTTACACGTAATTCACGTGGTTCCACGTGTCTGCGCAGGTTACCATCGGTCTATTCCTACCACTCTCAATGGACTACGACGTCTGAACTCATTTTCCATAGCGCCATGGTCTTACAACACAGTAAAATATGTGTAGAGGCCGCTGAAGATTGTTATATAGTCTGTTGCCGCCTAATAAAGGCTTTACCGTAATTCACGTGGTTCGACGTGTCTGCGCAGGTTACCATCGGTCTATTCCTACCACTCTCAATGGAATACGACGTCTCAAGACGCTTTACATCGCGCCATGGTCTTACAGCACAGTGAACTACTTGCAGAGGCCTCTAAGGGCTGTTATATGACCTTTTGCCACATAATAAAAGCCTTACACGTAAATCACGTGGTTCCACGTACTTCCGCAGGTTAACATCGGTCTATTCCTCCTACACTCAATGGACTATGACGTCTCAAGTCCTTTTCCATCGCGCCATGGTCTTACAACACAGTGAACTACGTGTAGCGTACTCTAAAGTTTGTTATATGGCCGCTTGCCGCCTAATGAAGGCTCTACACGTAAATCAAGTGGTTTCACGTGTCTGCGCAGGTTACCATCCGTCTTTTTCTTGCACTCTCAATGGACTACAACGTCTTAAGTCGTTTTCCAGCGCGCCGTGGTCTTACAGCACAGTGCACTTCGTGTAGAGGCCTCTTAGGGCTTTTATATGACCTTTTACCACCTAATAAAAGCCTTACACGTAATTCACGTGGTTCCACGTGTCTGCGCAGGTTACCATCGGTCTATTCCTACCACTCTCAATGGACTACGACGTCTGAACTCACTTTCCATAGCGCCATGGTCTTACAACACAGTAAAATACGTGTAGAGGCCGCTGAAGATTGTTATATGGTCTGTTGCCGCCTAATAATGGCTTTAAACGTAATTCACGTGGTTCCACGTGTCTGTGCAGGTTACCATCGGTCTATTTCTTGCACTCTCAATGGACTACGACGTCTCAAGTCGCTTTCCGGCGCGCCGTGGTCTTACAACACTGTAAACTACGTGTAAAGGCCTCTAAAGACTGCTAGATGGCCTTTTGACGTCTAGTAAAGGCTTTACACGTAAATCACGTGGTTCCACGTGCCTGCGCAGTTTATCATCGGTACAGTCCTTCCGCCATAAATGGACTAAAACCTCTCAAGTTGTTTTCCATTCCGCCATTGTTTACAACACAGTGAACTACGTGTACGGGCCTCTAAGGGCTGTTATATAGCTTTTACCGCCTATTAAATTCCTTACACGTAAATCACCTACTTGCTCAGTTTACCATCGGTGTATTCCTTCCACTCTCAATGGAGTAAGACGTCTCAAGTTGTTTTCCATCCCGCCATTGTTTACAACACAGTCAACTACGTGTAGAGGCCTCTATAGATTGTTATATGGCCTGTTGCCACCTAATAATGGCTTTACACGTAATTCACGTGGTTCCACGTGTCTGCGTGGTATTCCTACCACTCTCAATGGACTACGACGTCTGAACTCACTTTCCATAGCGCCATGGTCTTACAACACAGTAAAATACGTGTAGAGGCCGCTGAAGATTGTTATATGGTCTGTTGCCGCCTAATAATGGCTTTAAACGTAATTCACGTGGTTCCACGTGTCTGTGCAGGTTACCATCGGTCTATTTCTTGCACTCTCAATGGACTACGACGTCTCAAGTCGCTTTCCGGCGCGCCGTGGTCTTACAACACTGTAATCTACGTGTAGAGGCCTCTAAAGACTGTTAGATGGCCTTTTGACGTCTAGTAAAGGCTTTACACGTAAATCACGTGGTTCCACGTGCCTGCGCAGTTTATCATCGGTACAGTCCTTCCGCCATAAATGGACTAAAACCTCTCAAGTTGTTTTCCATTCCGCCATTGTTTACAACACAGTGAACTACGTGTACGGGCCTCTAAGGGCTGTTATATAGCTTTTACCGCCTATTAAATTCCTTACACGTAAATCACCTACTTGCTCAGTTTACCATCGGTGTATTCCTTCCACTCTCAATGGAGTAAGACGTCTCAAGTTGTTTTCCATCCCGCCATTGTTTACAACACAGTCAACTACGTGTAGAGGCCTCTATAGATTGTTATATGGCCTGTTGCCACCTAATAATGGCTTTACACGTAATTCACGTGGTTCCACGTGTCTGCGCAGGTTACCATCGGTCTATTCCTACCACTCTCAATGGAATACGACATCTCAAGTCGTTTTCCATCGCACTATGGTCTTACAACGCAGTGAAATGCGTGTAAAGGCCTCTAAGGACTGTTATATGGCTTTTTGCCGACTAATATACGCCTTACACCTAAAACACGTGGTTCGACGTGTTTGCACAGGTTACCATCGGTCTATTCCTTCCACTCTCAATGGACTACGACGTCTCAAGTCCTTTTCCATCATCCCATGATCTTACAACGCAGTGAACTACGTGTAGAGGACTCTAAAGGCTGTTATATGACCTTTTACCACCTAATAAAAGCCTTAAACGCAATACGTGTGGCTCCGTGTGTTAGCCCAAGTAAACATTGGTCTAATCCTTCTACACTCACTGGACTACGACGTCTGAACTCATTTTCCATAGCGCCATGGTCTTACAACACAGTAAAAAACGTGTAGAGACCGCTGAAGATTGTTATATGGTCTGTTGCCGACTAATAAAGGCTTTACACGTAATTCACGTGGTTCGACGTGTCTGCGCAGGTTACCATCGGTCTATTCCTTCCACTCTAAATGGACTACGACGTCTCAAGTCCTTTTCCATCGTGCCATGCTCTTACAACGCAGTCAACCATGTTTAGAGGCCTCTAAAGACTGTTATATGGCCCTTTAGCACCTAACAAAGGCCCTACACGTAAATCATGTGGTTCCACGAACCTACGCAGTTTACTATCGGTCTATTCCTTCCACTCTCAATGGACAAAGACGTCTCAAGTTCTTTTCCATCACGCCATGGTCTTACAACACAGTGAACTACGTGTAGAGGCCTCTAAAGATTGTTATATGGCCTCTTGCCGCCTAATAAAGGCTTTACACGTAATTCACCTGGTTCGACGTGTCTGCACAGGATACCATCGGTCTATTCCTATCACTCTCAATGGAATACGACGTCTCAAGACGCTTTCAATCGCGCCATGGTCTTACAGCACAGTGAACTACGTGTAGAGGCCTCTTAGGGGTGTTATATGACCTTTTACGAACTAATAAAAGCCTTACACGTAAATCAAGTGGTTCCACGTACTTCCGCAGGTTAACATCGGTCTATTCTTCCTACACTCAATGGACTACGACGTCTCAAGTCCTTTTCCATCGTGCCATGCTCTTACAACGCAGTCAACCATGTGTAAAGGCCTCTAAAGACTGTTATATGGCCCTTTACCACCTAACAAAGGCCCTACACGTAAATCATGTGGTTCCACGAACCTACGCAGTTTACTATCGGTCTATTCCTTCCACTCTCAATGGACAAAGACGTCTCAAGTTCTTTTCCATCACGCCATGGTCTTACAACACAGTGAACTACGTGTAGAGGCCTCTAAAGATTGTTATATGGCCTGTTGCGCCTAATAAAGGCTTTACACGTAAATCACGTGGTTCCACGTACTTCCGCAGGTTAACATCGGTCTATTCCTCCTACACTCAATGGACTACGACGTTTCAAGTCCTTTTCCATCGTCCCATGATCTTACAACACAGTCAACTACGTGTAGAGGCCTCTAAAGATTGTTATATGGCCTGTTGCCGCCTAATAATGGCTTTACACGTAATTCACGTGGTTCCACGTGTCTGCGCAGGTTACCATCGGTCTATTCCTACCACTCTCAATGGAATACGACGTCTCAAGACGCTTTACATCGCGCCATGGTCTTACAGCACAGTGAACTACATACAGAGGCCTCTAAGGGCTGTTATATGACCTTTTACCACATAATAAAAGCCTTACACGTAAATCACGTGGTTCCACGTACTTCCGCAGGTTAACACCGGTCTATTCCTCCTACACTCAATGGACTATGACGTCTCAAGTCCTTTTCCATCGTCCCATGATCTTACAACGCAGTGAACTACGAGTAGAGGCCTCTAAAGATTGTTATATGGCCTGTTGCGCCTAATAAAGGCTTTACACGTAAATCAAGTGGTTTCACGTGTCTGCGCAGGTTACCATCCGTCTATTTCTTGCGCTTTCAATGGACTACAACGTCTCAAGTCGTTTTCCAGCGCGCCGTGGTCTTACAGCACAGTGCACTTCGTGTAGAGGCCTCTTAGGGCTTTTATATGACCTTTTACCACCCAATAAAAGCCTTACACGTAATTCACGTGGTTCCACGTGTCTGCGCAGGTTACCATCGGTCTATTCCTACCACTCTCAATGGACTACGACGTCTGAATTCATTTTCCATAGCGCCATGGTCTTACAACACAGTAAAATACGTGTAGAGGCCGCTGAAGATTGTTATATGGCCTGTTGCCGCCTAATTATGGCTTTACACGTAATTCACGTGGTTCCACGTGTCTGTGCAGGTTACCATCGGTCTATTTCTTGCACTCTCAATGGACTACGACGTCTCAAGTCGTTTTCCGGCGCGCCGTGGTCTTACAACACTGTAAACTACGTGTAGAGGCCTCTAAAGACTGTTAGATGGCCTTTTGACGTCTAGTAAAGGCTTTACACGTAAATCACGTGGTTCCACGTGCCTGCTCAGTTTATCATCGGTACAGTCCTTCCGCCATAAATGGACTAAAACCTCTCAAGTTGTTTTCCATTCCGCCATTGTTTACAACACAATGAACTACGTGTACGGGCCTCTAAGGGCTGTTATATAGCTTTTACCGCCTATTAAATTCCTTACACGTAAACCACCTACTTGCTCAGTTTACCATCAGTGTATTCCTTCCACTCTCAATGGAGTAAGACGTCTCAAGTTGTTTTCCATCCCGCCATTGTTTACAACACAGTCAACTACGTGTAGAGGCCTCTAAAGATTGTTATATGGCCTGTTGCCGCCTAATTATGGCTTTACACGTAATTCACGTGGTTCGACGTGTCTGCGCAGGTTACCATCGGTCTATTCCTACCACTCTCAATGAAATACGACGTCTCAAGACGCTTTACATCGCGCCATGGTCTTACAGCACAGTGAACTACTTGCAGAGACCTCTAAGGGCTGATATATGACCTTTTGCCACATAATAAAAGCCTTACACGTAAATCACGTGGTTCCACGTACTTCCGCAGGTTAACATCGGCCTATTTCTCCTACACTCAATGGACTATGACGTCTCAAGTCCTTTTCCATCGTCCCATGATCTTACAACGCAGTGAACTACGAGTAGAGGCCTCTAAAGATTGTTATATGGCCTGTTGCGCCTAATAAATGCTTTACACATAATTCACATGGTTCGACGTGTCTGCGCAGGTTACCATTGGTCTATTCCTTCCACTCTCAATAAACTAAGACGTCTCAAGTCCCTTTCCATCGCGCCATGGTCTTACAACACAGTGAACTACGTGTAGAGTACTCTAAAGTTTGTTATATGGCCGCTTGCCGCCTAATGAAGGCTCTACACGTAAATCAAGTGGTTTCACGTGTCTGCGCAGGTTACCATCCGTCTTTTTCTTGCACTCTCAATGGACTACAACGTCTCAAGTCGTTTTCCAGCGCGCCGTGGTCTTACAGCACAGTGCACTTCGTGTAGAGGCCTCTTAGGGCTTTTATATGACCTTTTACCACCCAATAAAAGCCTTACACGTAATTCACGTGGTTCCACGTGTCTGCGCAGGTTACCATCGGTCTATTCCTTCCACTCTCAATGGACTACGACGTCTGAACTCATTTTCCATAGCGCCATGGTCTTACAACACAGTAAAATACGTGTAGAGACCGCTGAAGATTGTTATATGGTCTGTTGCCGCCTAATAAAGGCTTTACACGTAATTCACGTGGTTCGACGTGTCTGCGCAGGTTACCATCGGTCTATTCCTTCCACTCTCAATGGACTACGACGTCTCAAGTCCTTTTCCATCGTCCCATAATCTTACAACGCAGTGAACTACGTGTAGAGGACTCTAAAGGCTGTTATATGACCTTTTACCACCTAATAAAAGCCTTAAACGCAATACGTGTGGCTCCGTGTGTTAACCCAGGTAAACATTGGTCTAATCCTTCTACACTCACTGGACTACGACGTCTGAACTCATTTCCCATCGCGCCATGGTCTTCCAACACACTGAAATACGTGTAGAGGCCTCTAAAGATTGTTATGTGGCCTCTTGCCCCGCCTAATAAAGGCTTTACACGTAATTCACGTGGTTTGACGTGTCTGCGCAGGTTAGCATCGGTCTATTTCTACCACTCTCAATGCACTACGACGTCTGAACTCATTTTCCATAGCGCCATGGTCTTCCAACACACTGAAATACGTGTAGAGGCCTCTAAAGATTGTTATATGGCTTCTTGCCGCCTAATAAAGGCTTTACACGTAATTCACGTGGTTCGACGTGTCTGCGCAGGTTAGCATCGGTCTATTCCTACCACTCTCAATGGACTACGACGTCTGAACTCATTTTCCATAGCGCCATGGTCTCACAACACAGTAAAATACGTGTGGAGGCCGCTGAAGATTGTTATATGGTCTGTTGCCGCCTAATAAAGGCTTTACACGTAATTCACGTGGTTCGACGTGTCTGCGCAGGTTACCATTGGTCTATTCCTCCTACACTCAATGGACTACGACGTCTCAAGTCCTTTTCCATCGTCCCATGATCTTACAACACAGTGAACTACGTGTAAGGCCCTCTAACCACTGTTATATGGCTTCTTACCTCCTAATGAAGACCTTACATCTAAAACACGTTGTTCGACGGGTCTGCGCTTGTTACCATCGGTCTATTCCATCCACTCTCCATGGACTACGACGTCTCAAGTCGCTTTCCGACGCGCTGTGGTCTTACAACAAAGTGAACTTCGTGTAGAGGCCTCTAAAGACTGTTTTATAGCCCTTTGCCACCTAACAAAAGCCCTACACGTAAATCACGTGGTTCATCGTGCTTGCGCAGGTTACCATCGGTCTATTCCTTGCTCTCTCAATGGACTGCGACGTCTCAAGTCCTTTTCCGGCGCGCCGTGGTCTTACAACACAGTAAAATGCGTGTAGAGGCCGCTAAAGATTGTTATATGGTCTGTTGCCGCCTAATAAAGGCTTTACACGTAATTCACGTGGTTCGACGTGTCTGCGCAGGTTACCATTGGTCTATTCCTTCCACTCTAAATGAACTAAGACGTCTCAAGACGCTTTCCATCGCGCCATGGTCTTACAGCACAGTGAACTACGTGTAGAGTCCTCTGAAGGTTGTTATATGGCTTCTTGCCGCCTAATAAAGGCTTTACATGCAAATCAAGTGGTTTCACGTGTCTGTGCAGGTTACCATCGGTCTATTCCTACCACTCTCAATGGAATACGACATCTCAAGTCGTTTTCCATCGCACTATGGTCTTACAACGCAGTGAAATGCGTGTAAAGGCCTCTAAGGACTGTTATATGGCTTTTTGCCGACTAATATACGCCTTACACCTAAAACACGTGGTTCGACGTGTTTGCACAGGTTACCATCGGTCTATTCCTTCCACTCTCAATGGACTACGACGTCTCAAGTCCTTTTCCATCATCCCATGATCTTACAACGCAGTGAACTACGTGTAGAGGACTCTAAAGGCTGTTATATGACCTTTTACCACCTAATAAAAGCCTTAAACGCAATACGTGTGGCTCCGTGTGTTAGCCCAAGTAAACATTGGTCTAATCCTTCTACACTCACTGGACTACGACGTCTGAACTCATTTTCCATAGCGCCATGGTCTTACAACACAGTAAAAAACGTGTAGAGACCGCTGAAGATTGTTATATGGTCTGTTGCCGACTAATAAAGGCTTTACACGTAATTCACGTGGTTCGACGTGTCTGCGCAGGTTACCATCGGTCTATTCCTTCCACTCTAAATGGACTACGACGTCTCAAGTCCTTTTCCATCGTGCCATGCTCTTACAACGCAGTCAACCATGTGTAGAGGCCTCTAAAGACTGTTATATGGCCCTTTAGCACCTAACAAAGGCCCTACACGTAAATCATGTGGTTCCACGAACCTACGCAGTTTACTATCGGTCTATTCCTTCCACTCTCAATGGACAAAGACGTCTCAAGTTCTTTTCCATCACGCCATGGTCTTACAACACAGTGAACTACGTGTAGAGGCCTCTAAAGATTGTTATATGGCCTCTTGCCGCCTAATAAAGGCTTTACACGTAATTCACCTGGTTCGACGTGTCTGCACAGGATACCATCGGTCTATTCCTATCACTCTCAATGGAATACGACGTCTCAAGACGCTTTCAATCGCGCCATGGTCTTACAGCACAGTGAACTACGTGTAGAGGCCTCTTAGGGGTGTTATATGACCTTTTACGAACTAATAAAAGCCTTACACGTAAATCAAGTGGTTCCACGTACTTCCGCAGGTTAACATCGGTCTATTCTTCCTACACTCAATGGACTACGACGTCTCAAGTCCTTTTCCATCGTGCCATGCTCTTACAACGCAGTCAACCATGTGTAAAGGCCTCTAAAGACTGTTATATGGCCCTTTACCACCTAACAAAGGCCCTACACGTAAATCATGTGGTTCCACGAACCTACGCAGTTTACTATCGGTCTATTCCTTCCACTCTCAATGGACAAAGACGTCTCAAGTTCTTTTCCATCACGCCATGGTCTTACAACACAGTGAACTACGTGTAGAGGCCTCTAAAGATTGTTATATGGCCTGTTGCGCCTAATAAAGGCTTTACACGTAAATCACGTGGTTCCACGTACTTCCGCAGGTTAACATCGGTCTATTCCTCCTACACTCAATGGACTACGACGTTTCAAGTCCTTTTCCATCGTCCCATGATCTTACAACACAGTCAACTACGTGTAGAGGCCTCTAAAGATTGTTATATGGCCTGTTGCCGCCTAATAATGGCTTTACACGTAATTCACGTGGTTCCACGTGTCTGCGCAGGTTACCATCGGTCTATTCCTACCACTCTCAATGGAATGCGACGTCTCAAGACGCTTTACATCGCGCCATGGTCTTACAGCACAGTGAACTACATACAGAGGCCTCTAAGGGCTGTTATATGACCTTTTACCACATAATAAAAGCCTTACACGTAAATCACGTGGTTCCACGTAATTCCGCAGGTTAACACCGGTCTATTCCTCCTACACTCAATGGACTATGACGTCTCAAGTCCTTTTCCATCGTCCAATGATCTTACAACGCAGTGAACTACGAGTAGAGGCCTCTAAAGATTGTTATATGGCCTGTTGCGCCTAATAAAGGCTTTACACGTAAATCAAGTGGTTTCACGTGTCTGCGCAGGTTACCATCCGTCTATTTCTTGCGCTTTCAATGGACTACAACGTCTCAAGTCGTTTTCCAGCGCGCCGTGGTCTTACAGCACAGTGCACTTCGTGTAGAGGCCTCTTAGGGCTTTTATATGACCTTTTACCACCCAATAAAAGCCTTACACGTAATTCACGTGGTTCCACGTGTCTGCGCAGGTTACCATCGGTCTATTCCTACCACTCTCAATGGACTACGACGTCTGAATTCATTTTCCATAGCGCCATGGTCTTACAACACAGTAAAATACGTGTAGAGGCCGCTGAAGATTGTTATATGGCCTGTTGCCGCCTAATTATGGCTTTACACGTAATTCACGTGGTTCCACGTGTCTGTGCAGGTTACCATCGGTCTATTTCTTGCACTCTCAATGGACTACGACGTCTCAAGTCGTTTTCCGGCGCGCCGTGGTCTTACAACACTGTAAACTACGTGTAGAGGCCTCTAAAGACTGTTAGATGGCCTTTTGACGTCTAGTAAAGGCTTTACACGTAAATCACGTGGTTCCACGTGCCTGCTCAGTTTATCATCGGTACAGTCCTTCCGCCATAAATAGACTAAAACCTCTCAAGTTGTTTTCCATTCCGCCATTGTTTACAACACAATGAACTACGTGTACGGGCCTCTAAGGGCTGTTATATAGCTTTTACCGCCTATTAAATTCCTTACACGTAAACCACCTACTTGCTCAGTTTACCATCAGTGTATTCCTTCCACTCTCAATGGAGTAAGACGTCTCAAGTTGTTTTCCATCCCGCCATTGTTTACAACACAGTCAACTACGTGTAGAGGCCTCTAAAGATTGTTATATGGCCTGTTGCCGCCTAATTATGGCTTTACACGTAATTCACGTGGTTCGACGTGTCTGCGCAGGTTACCATCGGTCTATTCCTACCACTCTCAATGAAATACGACGTCTCAAGACGCTTTACATCGCGCCATGGTCTTACAGCACAGTGAACTACTTGCAGAGACCTCTAAGGGCTGATATATGACCTTTTGCCACATAATAAAAGCCTTACACGTAAATCACGTGGTTCCACGTACTTCCGCAGGTTAACATCGGCCTATTCCTCCTACACTCAATGGACTATGACGTCTCAAGTCCTTTTCCATCGTCCCATGATCTTACAACGCAGTGAACTACGAGTAGAGGCCTCTAAAGATTGTTATATGGCCTGTTGCGCCTAATAAATGCTTTACACATAATTCACATGGTTCGACGTGTCTGCGCAGGTTACCATTGGTCTATTCCTTCCACTCTCAATAAACTAAGACGTCTCAAGTCCCTTTCCATCGCGCCATGGTCTTACAACACAGTGAACTACGTGTAGAGTACTCTAAAGTTTGTTATATGGCCGCTTGCCGCCTAATGAAGGCTCTACACGTAAATCAAGTGGTTTCACGTGTCTGCGCAGGTTACCATCCGTCTTTTTCTTGCACTCTCAATGGACTACAACGTCTCAAGTCGTTTTCCAGCGCGCCGTGGTCTTACAGCACAGTGCACTTCGTGTAGAGGCCTCTTAGGGCTTTTATATGACCTTTTACCACCCAATAAAAGCCTTACACGTAATTCACGTGGTTCCACGTGTCTGCGCAGGTTACCATCGGTCTATTCCTTCCACTCTCAATGGACTACGACGTCTGAACTCATTTTCCATAGCGCCATGGTCTTACAACACAGTAAAATACGTGTAGAGACCGCTGAAGATTGTTATATGGTCTGTTGCCGCCTAATAAAGGCTTTACACGTAATTCACGTGGTTCGACGTGTCTGCGCAGGTTACCATCGGTCTATTCCTTCCACTCTCAATGGACTACGACGTCTCAAGTCCTTTTCCATCGTCCCATAATCTTACAACGCAGTGAACTACGTGTAGAGGACTCTAAAGGCTGTTATATGACCTTTTACCACCTAATAAAAGCCTTAAACGCAATACGTGTGGCTCCGTGTGTTAACCCAGGTAAACATTGGTCTAATCCTTCTACACTCACTGGACTACGACGTCTGAACTCATTTCCCATCGCGCCATGGTCTTCCAACACACTGAAATACGTGTAGAGGCCTCTAAAGATTGTTATGTGGCCTCTTGCCCCGCCTAATAAAGGCTTTACACGTAATTCACGTGGTTTGACGTGTCTGCGCAGGTTAGCATCGGTCTATTTCTACCACTCTCAATGCACTACGACGTCTGAACTCATTTTCCATAGCGCCATGGTCTTCCAACACACTGAACTACGTGTAAGGCCCTCTAACCACTGTTATATGGCTTCTTACCTCCTAATGAAGACCTTACATCTAAAACACGTTGTTCGACGTGTCTGCGCTTGTTACCATCGGTCTATTCCATCCACTCTCCATGGACTACGACGTCTCAAGTCGCTTTCCGACGCGCTGTGGTCTTACAACAAAGTGAACTTCGTGTAGAGGCCTCTAAAGACTGTTTTATAGCCCTTTGCCACCTAACAAAAGCCCTACACGTAAATCACGTGGTTCATCGTGCTTGCGCAGGTTACCATCGGTCTATTCCTTGCTCTCTCAATGGACTGCGACGTCTCAAGTCCTTTTCCGGCGCGCCGTGGTCTTACAACACAGTAAAATGCGTGTAGAGGCCGCTAAAGATTGTTATATGGTCTGTTGCCGCCTAATAAAGGCTTTACACGTAATTCACGTGGTTCGACGTGTCTGCGCAGGTTACCATTGGTCTATTCCTTCCACTCTAAATGAACTAAGACGTCTCAAGACGCTTTCCATCGCGCCATGGTCTTACAGCACAGTGAACTACGTGTAGAGTCCTCTGAAGGTTGTTATATGGCTTCTTGCCGCCTAATAAAGGCTTTACATGCAAATCAAGTGGTTTCACGTGTCTGTGCAGGTTACCATGGGTCTATTCCTTGCACTCTCAATGGACTACGACGTCTCAAGTCGTTTTCCGGCGCACTGTGGTCTTACAGCACAGTGAACTACGTGTAGAGGCCTCTTAGGGCTGTTATATTACCTTTTACGAACTAATAAAAGCCTTACACGTAAATCACGTAGTTCCACGTACTTCCGCAGGTTATCAACGACGTCTCAAGTTGTTTTCCGGCCCCCCATGGTTTTGCAACACAGTGAACTACGTGTAGAGGCCTCTAAGGGCTGTTATATGACATTTTGCCACCTAATAAAAGCATTACACGTAAAACATGTGTGTCCAGGTGCATGCACAGGTTACCATCAGTCTATTCCTTGCTCTCTCAATGGACTACGACGTCTCAAGTCTCTTTCCATCGCGCCATGGTCTTACAACACAGTGAACTACGTGTAGAGTCCTCTAAAGGTTGTTATATGGCTTCTCGCCGCCTAATAAAGGCTCTGCACTTAAATCAAGTGGTTTCACGTGTCTGCGCAGGTTACCATCCGTCTATTTCTTGCACTCTCAATGGATTACGACGTCTCAAGTCGTTTTCCAGCGCGCCGTGGTCTTACAGCACAGTGCACTTCGTGTAGAGGCCTCTTAGGGCTTTTATATGACCATTTACCACCTAATAAAAGCCTTACACGTAAATCACGTGATTCCACGTACCTACACAGTTCACCATCGGTCTATTCCTTCCACTCTCAATGGACTACGACGTCTCAAGTCGCTTTCCATCTCGCCATAGTCTTACAACACAGTGAACTACGTGCAGAGTCCTCTAAAGATTGTTATATGGCCTCTTGCCACCTAATAAAGGCTTTACACGTAAGTCAAGTGGTTTCACGTGTCTGCGCAGGTTACCATCGGTCTATTCCTTGCACTCTCAATGGAATACGACGTCTCAAGTCGTTTTCCGACGCGCCGTGGTCTTACAGCACAGTGAACTACGTGTAGAGGCCTCTAAAGATTGTTATATGACCTTTTACCACCTAATAAAAGCCTTACACGTAAATCAAGTGGTTCCACGTACTTCCGCAGGTTACCATTGGTCTATTCCTTCCACTCTCAATAAACTAAGACGTCTCAAGTCCCTTTCCATCGCGCCATGGTCTTACAACACAGTGAACTACGTGTAGAGTACTCTAAAGTTTGTTATATGGCCGCTTGCCGCCTAATGAAGGCTCTACACGTAAATCAAGTGGTTTCACGTGTCTGCGCAGGTTACCATCCGTCTTTTTCTTGCACTCTCAATGGACTACAACGTCTCAAGTCGTTTTCCAGCGCGCCGTGGTCTTACAGCACAGTGCACTTCGTGTAGAGGCCTCTTAGGGCTTTTATATGACCTTTTACCACCCAATAAAAGCCTTACACGTAATTCACGTGGTTCCACGTGTCTGCGCAGGTTACCATCGGTCTATTCCTTCCACTCTCAATGGACTACGACGTCTGAACTCATTTTCCATAGCGCCATGGTCTTACAACACAGTAAAATACGTGTAGAGACCGCTGAAGATTGTTATATGGTCTGTTGCCGCCTAATAAAGGCTTTACACGTAATTCACGTGGTTCGACGTGTCTGCGCAGGTTACCATCGGTCTATTCCTTCCACTCTCAATGGACTACGACGTCTCAAGTCCTTTTCCATCGTCCCATAATCTTACAACGCAGTGAACTACGTGTAGAGGACTCTAAAGGCTGTTATATGACCTTTTACCACCTAATAAAAGCCTTAAACGCAATACGTGTGGCTCCGTGTGTTAACCCAGGTAAACATTGGTCTAATCCTTCTACACTCACTGGACTACGACGTCTGAACTCATTTCCCATCGCGCCATGGTCTTCCAACACACTGAAATACGTGTAGAGGCCTCTAAAGATTGTTATGTGGCCTCTTGCCCCGCCTAATAAAGGCTTTACACGTAATTCACGTGGTTTGACGTGTCTGCGCAGGTTAGCATCGGTCTATTTCTACCACTCTCAATGCACTACGACGTCTGAACTCATTTTCCATAGCGCCATGGTCTTCCAACACACTGAACTACGTGTAAGGCCCTCTAACCACTGTTATATGGCTTCTTACCTCCTAATGAAGACCTTACATCTAAAACACGTTGTTCGACGTGTCTGCGCTTGTTACCATCGGTCTATTCCATCCACTCTCCATGGACTACGACGTCTCAAGTCGCTTTCCGACGCGCTGTGGTCTTACAACAAAGTGAACTTCGTGTAGAGGCCTCTAAAGACTGTTTTATAGCCCTTTGCCACCTAACAAAAGCCCTACACGTAAATCACGTGGTTCATCGTGCTTGCGCAGGTTACCATCGGTCTATTCCTTGCTCTCTCAATGGACTGCGACGTCTCAAGTCCTTTTCCGGCGCGCCGTGGTCTTACAACACAGTAAAATGCGTGTAGAGGCCGCTAAAGATTGTTATATGGTCTGTTGCCGCCTAATAAAGGCTTTACACGTAATTCACGTGGTTCGACGTGTCTGCGCAGGTTACCATTGGTCTATTCCTTCCACTCTAAATGAACTAAGACGTCTCAAGACGCTTTCCATCGCGCCATGGTCTTACAGCACAGTGAACTACGTGTAGAGTCCTCTGAAGGTTGTTATATGGCTTCTTGCCGCCTAATAAAGGCTTTACATGCAAATCAAGTGGTTTCACGTGTCTGTGCAGGTTACCATGGGTCTATTCCTTGCACTCTCAATGGACTACGACGTCTCAAGTCGTTTTCCGGCGCACTGTGGTCTTACAGCACAGTGAACTACGTGTAGAGGCCTCTTAGGGCTGTTATATTACCTTTTACGAACTAATAAAAGCCTTACACGTAAATCACGTAGTTCCACGTACTTCCGCAGGTTATCAACGACGTCTCAAGTTGTTTTCCGGCCCCCCATGGTTTTGCAACACAGTGAACTACGTGTAGAGGCCTCTAAGGGCTGTTATATGACATTTTGCCACCTAATAAAAGCATTACACGTAAAACATGTGTGTCCAGGTGCATGCACAGGTTACCATCAGTCTATTCCTTGCTCTCTCAATGGACTACGACGTCTCAAGTCTCTTTCCATCGCGCCATGGTCTTACAACACAGTGAACTACGTGTAGAGTCCTCTAAAGGTTGTTATATGGCTTCTCGCCGCCTAATAAAGGCTCTGCACTTAAATCAAGTGGTTTCACGTGTCTGCGCAGGTTACCATCCGTCTATTTCTTGCACTCTCAATGGATTACGACGTCTCAAGTCGTTTTCCAGCGCGCCGTGGTCTTACAGCACAGTGCACTTCGTGTAGAGGCCTCTTAGGGCTTTTATATGACCATTTACCACCTAATAAAAGCCTTACACGTAAATCACGTGATTCCACGTACCTACACAGTTCACCATCGGTCTATTCCTTCCACTCTCAATGGACTACGACGTCTCAAGTCGCTTTCCATCTCGCCATAGTCTTACAACACAGTGAACTACGTGCAGAGTCCTCTAAAGATTGTTATATGGCCTCTTGCCACCTAATAAAGGCTTTACACGTAAGTCAAGTGGTTTCACGTGTCTGCGCAGGTTACCATCGGTCTATTCCTTGCACTCTCAATGGAATACGACGTCTCAAGTCGTTTTCCGACGCGCCGTGGTCTTACAGCACAGTGAACTACGTGTAGAGGCCTCTAAAGATTGTTATATGACCTTTTACCACCTAATAAAAGCCTTACACGTAAATCAAGTGGTTCCACGTACTTCCGCAGGTTAACATCGGTCTATTCCTCCTACACTCAATGGACTACGACGTCTCAAGTCCTTTTCCATCGTCCCATGATCTTACAACGCAGTGAACTACGTGTAGAGGCCTCTAAAGATTGTTATATGGCCTCTTGCCGCCTAATAAAGGCTCTACACGTAGATTAAGTGGTTTCACGTGTCTGCGCAGGTTACCATCCGTCTATTCCTTGCACTCTCAATGGACTACGACGTCTCAAGTCGTTTTCCGGCGCGGTGGTTTTACATAACAGTGAACTACGTGTAGAGGCCTCTTAGGGCTGTTATATGGCTTCTTACCTTCTAATAAAGACCTTACATCTAAAACACGTTGTTCAACGTGTCCGCGCAGGTTACCATCGGTCTAGTCCATCCACTCTCAATGGACTAAGACGTCTCAAGTCGCTTTTCAACGCGCTATGGTCTTACAACACAGTGAACTACGTGTAGAAGCACGTAAATCACGTGGTTCCACGTACCTACGCAGTTTACCATCGCTCTATTCCTTCCACTCTCAATGGGCTACGACGTCTCGAATTGTTTTCCATCACGCCATGGTCTTGCAACACAGTGAAATACGTGTAGAGTCCTCTAAAGATTGTTATATGGACTCTTGCCGCCTAATAAAGGCTTTACACGTAAATCACGTGGTTCCACGTACTTCCGCAGGTTAACATCGGTCTATTCCTCCTACACTCAATGGACTACGACGTCTCAAGTCCTTTTCCATCGTCCCATGATCTTACAACGCAGCGAACTACGTGCAGAGGCCTCCAAAGGTTGTCATATGGCCTCTTGCCGCCTAATAAAGACTCTACACGTAGATCAAGTGGTTTCACGTGTCTGGGCAGGTTACCATCCGTCTATTCCTTGCACTCTCAATGGACTACGACGTCTCAAGTCGTTTTCCGGCGCGCCGTGGTCTTACATAACAGTGAACTACGTGTAGAGGCCTCTTAGGGCTGTTATATGGCTTCTTACATTCTAATAAAGACCTTACATCTAAATCACGTGGTTCCACGTACCTACGCAGTTTACCATCGCTCTATTCCTTCCACTCTCAATGGTCTACGACGTCTCAAGTTGTTTTCCATCACGCCATGGTCTTACAACACAGTGAAGTACGTGTAGAGTCCTCTAAAGATTGTTATATGGCCTCTTGCCGCCTAATAAAGGCTTTACACGTAAATCAAGTGGTTTCACGTGTTTGTGAAGGTTACCATCGGTTGATTCCTTGCACTCCCAATGGACTACGACGTCTCAAGTCGTTTTCCGGCGCGCCGTGGTCTTACAGCACAGTGAACTACGTGTAGAGGCCTCTTAGTGCTGTTATATGACCTTTTACCACCTAATAAAAGCCTTAAACGTAAAACATGTGGTTCCATGTGTTAGCCCAGGTAAACATCGGTCTATTTCTTCTACACTCACTGGACTACGACGTTTCAAGTCGTTTTCCATCGCGCCATGGTCTTAAAACGCAGTGAAATGCGTGTAAAGGCTTCTAAGGACTGTTATATGGTTTTTTGCCGCCTAATAAAGGCCTTACACCTAAAACACGTGGTTAGACGTGTCTGCGCAGGTTACCATCAGTCCATTCCTTCCACTCTCAATGGACTACGACGTCTCAAGACGTTTTCCGGAGCGTGGTGGTCTTACAGCACAGTCAACTACGTGTAGGGGCCTCTTAGGGCTGTTATATGACCCTTTACCACCTAATAAAAGCCTTACACCTAAATCACGTGGTTCCACGTTTTTCCGCAGGTTAACATCGGCGTATTCCTCCTACACTCAATGGACTACGGCGTCTCAAGTCCTTTTCCATCGTGCCATGATCTTACAACGCAGTGAACAACGTGTAAAGGCCTCTAACGACTGTTATATGGCTTCTTACCTCCTAATGAAGACCTTACATCTAAAACACGTTGTTCGACGTGTCTGCGCTTGTTACCATCGGTCTATTTCATCCACTCTCCATGGACTACGACGTCTCAAGTCGCTTTCCGACGCGCTATGGTCTTACAACACAGTGAACTATGTGTAGAGGCCTCTAAAGACTGTTTTATAGCCCTTTGCCACCTAACAAAAGCCCTACACGTAAATCACGTGGTTCCTCGTGCTTGCGCAGGTTACCATCGGTCTATTCCTTGCTCTCTCAATGGACTACGACGTCTCAAGTCCTTTTCCATCGTCCCATGATCTTACAACGCAGTGAACTACGTGTAGAGGCCTCTAAAGATTGTTATATGGCCTCTTGCCGCCTAATAAAGGCTCTACACGTAGATCAAGTGGTTTCACGTGTCTGCGCATGTTACCATCCGTCTATTCCTTGCACTTTCAATGAACTACGAACTACAAAATGTATAGTATATGTAGCTTGCAACTTCAGAAAGCTAACCCCTAAAACCAACATCAACAATATGTCTTCTCTTGCGTCTCTTTAAAAGTCAGTAAATTAAGTTTTCTCCGATTCCAACATCTTACCCTTGTCAATATACCACAAAGAGGGTTAGCAACACCATTTAAACGTGTTAATAAAAAAGCAAAACGTCAGTTAAAGTAAAAAATTATTTGAAGAACCATCAGGCAGGATTTTGCATTTCTGCCTCTTTTCGCAGCACTAACCAGAATAGTTGTGAAAAATCTGACCATGAAAATTATTTGGGCTATCGAGACAAATGAAAACATGCCAAAAATTTGTCCCTACACAAAGAGCTTCGCTAGCGCCCAGACTTGCGCGGTATGAAACTCCGTAATTATAGTAAAGGAAAGAAAGAAAGTTTTTTATAGAGCAAATGCAAAAAAACTGACACAATTGATGAAGAACAAGCGCAGCAAGAGGATGTTGTTGTTACTTAAGAAAATCCACAAAGTTCAGCTTCAGCAGATAAAATTGATTTCCAAGAACAAGCAGAGGAAGACTTCGAACTTGAACAGGGACTGTTTTCTTTCATTATTATTGCTGGTTTCTCACTGTCCAGATTGTGTTTCTGCTGTCAACATTGTTCACTTGCCGTCGAATATGGACTCGCGCACTTTTTCGAACTAAGATGTGTTTCTTGTGAATGGAAAATCAAGTTCTGTTCCTCAAATCAACGTAGCAGAACTTTTGATTCTAGAACAGATGGATTACCATATCTTTCAACCTCGTTCCCAGGGCAAATTTTCGCTTTTTTGATATCCGAGACGGCGCGAAAAAATGGCCCTGGGCCAGGCTGGTTAAAATCAGCACGACTCGTGCTGATTTTTAATTTATGCAAAATTTGGTCATTTTGTTAAGAATTGCATGCGGACCGCCGAGAACACCGTATTGCTATAATTTATGCAAAACAATCTTGGATCGAAATCAAGGATAGAGTGTCATTTTTAATCAGAAACAAGTTAGCTAAAGTGTTTTGAGTTTTTGCTTCAAGAAAACATGATTGCAGTGTTGCCTTCGCTTTTTTTGGCTACAAACAAATTTTAAACATATATTTATTTTAAAGTTTTCAGCCATCTATGCTAGCTAGCTAGCAAAGGCCCAAGACGTACTTTTGTAGCTACAAATTTTTTTAATCCAGCAAATACAGCCCTCTGCAGTGTACCCGCGTTTCGAGAGACGAGAGGGAAGGGTATATGAGTCTGTCCTGTGACTTTTGCAAAGTAGATTATATTTTTCACAATTTTCTTTAACAAATTCTATAAAACATCGCCTATAAAATTGTTCTGTAATTTACCAAACTTTAACGCTAAAATAGTATTGACGTCAAAGGAAAGTTAATTAAGATTAGTGAAGCCATTACAGTGCACCTAAAATTTTGAGGCCAAATAACTTGGAAACGAGTTGGTGACGTCAATGTTTTTTAACTGCGTGGGTAACTAGGGACCACCTGGGACCAATTTGGGTAATTTTCCAAACCTGGGTCCCCAAATCCGTTTCGGAATGAACGGGTTTATGACGTCATCAAAAAACCCTTAAACCACAATATTTCCGTAACCGTTGGTCAAAAGTACATGATCCTATACATTTTCTTGATCAGCGTTTCAAGATCTATACGAGGGAGGCAACAGGTGGTACATGAATTTGTGAAAAAATTTTTACTGACGTCAGCACAATTTTTAAACACTTATATCTCTTTTTGCGTTCCTCGAAAACATATCATCCTACACATTATTTTGATCAGCGTGATTCAACCTCTACACATTACAATAAAATAATAAAATAAATTTCTCTAACTTTTTTGGGATTTTTACTGCTGACGTCAGCAAAACATCTAAAACAACCTATTTTTCTATTGCCCATCTGCCTAAGTGGATTTCTCCACGGGCCTTATCGACTGGTCTCTATAATAATAGCCGTATTTTGTGTGTTCAAAAGGGTTACCGATATTCCTTTGATCTTTCCGCGAATTTTTAAAAATCAGGGGGTTGTTTAATTAAAAACGTTATTATTGATTAAAATAAATTTAAGAAATTAATTTATTTCCCTACATGATTTAATTATTTTAATTGATAAACTTCTAATTTAAAAAACAAATTAAGTGATTAAAATAAATTCATTATTTAAATGCGCCTTTTTTATTAATAATTTGCCCCCTGATCTAGCTAGCTAGAACCTTACTTATTCCACCATTTATTTTTGTGTTGAGACTGTAGCCATTTAGCTAGCTCCTATCTTTGGCTAGAAGTGAGAGTATAAAAATGCAGTTTGGCTACAATAATATTGTTAAACAATAAGTGTTATGCTATAAATGCAGTTAGCTAAGTTATTTTTTCCTGAAAACTTTTTGTGCAAATAAAATGACTGACAGATTATTTTAGCTGAACCGGTAATGAGCTGTTCCCGGTGTTTTCATTAAAACCGAAGTTGCAATGAAGTTTTTTTGAAAAGGGGTATTACGCCTATACGCCTGTTCAACTCTGTTTAACTGTACTAAGCGGTTAGCTCAGTGTTAACACAACAGACTGTTGTTTTTGGTAAAGGCTGTTAAGCCCATGCGCATTTACAATGTGGTTGACCTGTACTAAGGGGTCAACCCAATGTGACAATTCATTTTCAAACTTTCTCGGTAATCACACCTGTACGGATGTGCAACAATGTTTACCTGGAATAACCGCACAGCCCTGTTGTGTTTTTTAAACAGAGTCTGTGAGAAGGTTTTTTCACAAACACTTATTCCGCAAAATAAAATAATATTGACTGATTGTTTTTGCTATGATGGGGTCCCGACTGTTGTTTGTAAACTGTGTTTTTATTTCAGCTATCGTTGCGGGGAATATTTTTTGAAAAATATGTTACAGTCGCAAGACTATAATGGTGTACTTAATTTACGAAATACTGTATACCTGTACTAAAGCGCTCCACCTGATCATGTGGCACAGTTTACGGCTCTTATTAAGCGCTCCACAGAGTGTTAAACGTCAGATCGCACCTTGACTTTGGCTTACCCCGGCGTTTCGACACCGGGGTAAGCCAAACGCAGATACGCTTAAGTGGTATAAAAAGGATGGGCGCACCCGTGGATTTTTCCACGGGCCATCGACTGGTAACATAAAATGATGGAGCATTAGGACTTTACCCTGTGTTTCTAAAATCTGGGATAGACATTGGGTATTTCACAAAAATTTTAAGTCAAAAGTGTGATATCAAGCGTATCAAGCACGCTAACCGAAAGTCCACTGAGAAGTGTAATAACAGACGTAAACGCCTTAGAGGTATAAAGAAAGGATTTAAGGATAAGGAGGAGCAGGAGGAAGGACAAGTGTATGGTTATGGACGATTTTGAGCTTGTTTTATGGCATGAATTTATACCTTATATTATATATTAAACTTTACTCGCATTTTTCTCAAAAGTGATTTTTTCAATATTTTTCGCACTCTTAGAAAACATAACTTCTGATATAATTGAGGTATTGAGCTGAAATTTTGCATGATGGTAGCTGAATATATTGTGATGTGGCCTATGAAGCAGATTTTTCAAAAATAATTTATTTCTGATAATATTGTACTTTATTTGACCAGTGGTTTTAGAAAATTGAAAAATCTGTTCCATAGGCCACGTGCTAAAAGTCATAAAGAACATTTCTGGAAAGTTCATCTTGTTTTGACCATTTTTGATCGAGTTATTTAATCTAAAAGAAGGTTTAGAAAAAGGCCCATTTTTCGCTTAAATATGCGCATAAATTATGACGTCATCATTCAATTTTTTTAAATTTGTGATTGTTCAGAGTTTTTTATTAATAGGTATCACTATACCTTATTGGGTTATCTTCATTTTTTTTAAAAAAGTGCCTTTTCCCCTGGTGCCACCTTAATGATAAACAAGAATTAAATATATAAATAAGACTAAATAAGACGTGATTGATTTGCGTTTTTTTTTAACTTAGCCGAATTCCCGTGGATCCACTGAATCTCTCATTGAGTCGATATGATGGATGCCAAATAAAAACATAGAACACAGTAATTTAAATTTTTAAAAGTCACAATTTGCTTTATTCTATATCTATAACCGCTGAAACAAAACGTTTAAAAATATAAGCAGGTCATGCAACAAAATAAAAATTAAATGAAATAAAAATTCAAAAGACCTAACACAATCGAAGGTGTCTAACAACAGTTATGTAAAAAGCTAAATCTGTTAAAACTATATACTTGCTTTGCCATGCCAGAAGTACACCAGGGACAGAAGTACAGTTTCTAATGCAGCATACCAAATTAGCTATTTAGTCTATTGCATACAGCAACCCTCCCAATGCGCAAACGTGCCGTGCATGAGAATAATGCAGTGTTTTTGAATTTAAGAATCGAATAATATTTCAAACGGTAACGTAACAGATGTAAACATTGATTTAAAAACCAGTAACAACGGAAAAATTACTTTTTATAGTTTATAAAATCTTATCTAGGATATACACCGTGTATTTTAAAAGAATTATTCCGTTTCAGCCTTAATTTTCTTAACTCTCTTGACAAATACTATTCTTATTGTTCCTAATATATTTTCAGCAGGGCTATGGCCTAAAAATATACATATGAAATGGCTTAATAAAATAAAGCTTGCTATATGTTGTTGACTATAGCTATTGACAATTTTTTTTATATTTAGAACAAACAAACAAGGTTACACATATTCTGACCTTCTGACCCATTGTTTAAAATATATCTATTCTTACAAAAAAAGATTGTTGAAAAATACTATCCTCATTATTCTGAATACTAGTCGTTAAAGCCAGTGGAAAAATCCACTTAGACAGGATAACAGTAAAAATGAACCGTTATTTAAATTTTGATGACGTCAGCTAGGATCTGTCAAGAGACAAAATATTTTTTCTTGGAAATTTGTTTACTTGTTGCCTCTAATGTGTAGAGCATGAATAGCTGATTAAAATAATGTATAGGATCATTTGTTTTGGACAAACACCTAAGGAGATATAAGGGTTTAAAAATTTTGCTGACGTCAGCAAAAACGTACAAATATGCAAAAAAATTATTTTAAAAAATTTGTATACCTGTTGCCTTCATTGCATAGATCTCAAAACGCTGATCAAGAAAATGTATAGGATCATGTATCTTTGACAAACGGTTGCAGAGATATTGAGGTTTGAAGATTTTCTGATGACGTCATCAACCCGTCCCTTCCGAAACGGATTGGGGGACCCAGGTTTGGGGAACTTACACTTGTGGCTATTAACCCAAAGCTACAATGCTCTTCCGAAGAATCTTCGGAGGCAGAAGAAACAGTTGTTTGCCTGGTATCCGAACGAACGATCAGATATAAAAATTATAGATGAAGAAACTAATATGATTAAGGACTGGATTAAGGCTGAATTGAAAAAATGCGGGTATACATATCTATTCGTAAGGCTTAAGCACCCTAGGGCTTGGGGTACTTTGGATTTACGCAATTTATGTTTGCCTCCGGGACAAACATAAATCAATATGGAAGGGAAATATAGGTGTTCAAAATGTAAGCAGTTTTTATCTTTGGACAAGTTTAGGATCAAGGTGCGCTCAAAGAACCAAACAGTTCTGCCTTGATAAAGCCAAACGGTATGGTGCCAAAAACAAGTGTCCCCATCAAAGGCAGAGATCCAGGTGTAAAGAGTGGAGGAAGCGAAATATGTCCCCATCAAAGGATGGGATCCCAATGCAAAGACTGTAAGGGAAGTCAGTATTGCCACCATGAAAGGGATAAAGAGTGCCGGGGTGGAAGCGTCTGCCATCATCAAAGGATAAGATCAATATGCAAGGACTGTGGAGGTGGAGCCATTTGCCATCATGAAAAGCAGAGATACAAGTGTAGGGAGTGCAATCCTGGTGGGCATCTGGCTAGTACCGTAAGAAGCCTAACCTACCAGTCCCTGAAGGGAAACAAAGAGCTCAGCTCTCAGGAGTACCTGGGCTGCGATATCGCTACGCTGTGTGCCCATATTGAAGCCCAGTTTTCTGAGGGTATGACCTGGGACAATCATGGAGAGTGGCATATTGATCATAAAATCCTACTCAAGTATCGAAAAAATGGAGTTGTTCCTTCGCTTGCCGAGGTTGGCAGGAGACTACACTACACCAATACGCAACCCATGTGGGCAAGCGAAAACATATCAAAGGGCAATCGATATATTACGGAATAGGTAGCCCGCATCCAACCAAACATGATTTTTACTACTCTTGTGTGTAGTAAAAATTACCATTTATCACCACGGTGAAATCCTCCGGCTGGAGATCGGTGATGTCGTCGCAGGTTATGTTCAACGCAGGAGCAATTGAAACTCTGTCCAACAACCAGGATCAACCTATGTTTAAACGCGCCGATCTTGGTAGGTTTTTAGGTATTGAAAATGTTAGACAGTGTAGCCTCGATAATCAAATGCTCTCAAAAAGAGAAGAAATAGGTGTATGTAGTACATACACCAAAAATGAAGGCCAAAATGGGCATGACGTCTTTGTCACGCTTGAGGGCGCCTTGGAAATTGTGCGTAGGTCAAAAAAGCCTAAAGCTGTGGGGGTCATCAAATGGTTGGCAAGGGCAGGAGTCCGAAAACTACAGGATGTAATTAAAGAACAGCGCCAAGCCCTTGAGGACAGGGATGGGGCGATGGCCATACTTGGAGATGAAATTGAGGAGAGGGATGAAAAGCTTAGTGCCCTTAAGCAGGATAACAAGGACCTGCGGCAGGTACATGTACCGCGTCGACCCCAATATGACACCGTGCTATGTGTAGCCGATAAAAACGATTCCCACGAACATGGAAAAAAGGGTATACATAAACACTATATGATCCGATGCCAACGTAGGAAACTCAGCACAAGAATAAATATATTAAAGGCAATGTACCCCGAGATGACCGTGAGAAAACCTGAATGCGACGATCCCAATGCCGTACATGCTTGGTGTCGATTCAGGGACGTTTGCCTTGGTACCGATAATTCTTACCTAAATCATCATCTTCGGGGTATTCTTGACTTTTTGTAAGTGGTACATCTTCGAGTTTGATGGCCTTGTTAGGTTTTAAGCCAATCATGGCTGTTTTGGTATTATTGAGATTTTTGACGATAGTGTACAGGTGCTTGACCCACATGCTACTAGGCTCCCCGGAGACCAGCTCCTGAGCATCCTAAGGGTTAAAGAGCCTTTCGGCAAGTACTTTGTTATAGCTCTCCACAAAGGCTGTAAATGTATACTGTTTTGCCTGTTCTTTCTGTACCCAAAGATAACCATTTTTCAGGTTAAAAATTTTCCATATAATATGTTTTTGTATAACCTTGCCACCTAATATTAGGTGGCAAGGTTATACAAAAACATATTAATCAGGTCTTTACTTTTAAGATAAATATATTGCTCAAATTTGCAAAACGTGTCTGGATGTTCTGAAAATATAAGTGTTGCTTAAAGTGCTGTTTTTCAAGTCAAATCATCTTTTCTTATAAACCCACATTGAAATAGTGTAGACATATCCGAAAGTTTCTACGAACCATAAAGTATATTTTTTTAAAAATCGAAACCAGGATAACAACCAAATCGCTTTTTGTTTACACTTTCCCGGTTTTCTGCGCCATTATGATATTACGGGAAGTTTACAGGCACCGATAATTTTCTACGAACTCCTCCCGCCGAAACGATAACTATCGCCGATATTTTTTGAAATGTCGCTTATTTTGGGAAAATATCGGAAAAGCTTGTCCTCACTATGACGACTAGTGCTAACGACGGGGGCAAACTTGATTCGAACGAGAAATACCCAACATAGTGCGGGTAAAGTTATAATAAGTTGGAAAATGTCTCGACGCCGGGAAAATTCTATGAAACGAAATCTTGAAAAACGGCAAACACGCCATTATTTGCCGTCAATGTCGGATTAAAATTTATAACTTTTTCTACACTAATTTAACCATGGACAATTGAATTCAGCCGTTCGTTAAACACGATTGATTGCTCTCATAGTGCGCGACAAAAATCCGACGGATTTCAACTACGTAGGGTCAGTCCTTAACCCGGCCATAGTCATAAGAAAAAAAGATAGTCTGGACAGTAACAATAGGCCATTGTTCTATCGTTTTGTGGCCGTTTCTAAACTCGGGCCCATTCTCTCGAATGCATCAAAATCTAAAATGGCGGTTTTCTAGCATGTTTGTTAGGGAAATCGAAAGTTTTGTTTGCTAACATTGGTTTTATTTTGGAAATTTACTTCGAAATTGTTATTTGATGCGTTGAAAGTTGTTATGCCTGGTGCTAATTGTTCTATTTACGGCTGTTCAGTCTCACGTCGACCAGAGTATAAGGGTTTATCGTTGTTCAAAGTGCCAGCTGGAAAAAGCGATTTCGACAAGAATTGGAGGGATAAACTAATCTCAATTATTACTAAAGATCGCGTGGTCGATAATTCACTTCGTGGTCAAATTGAAAAGTGTAATTTACATATTTGTCAACGTCATTTCAAGGAGGATGAGTACTACAAACATAATACAAAAGCAACCCTTAATCCAGGAGTTTTACCAACACTGAATTTACCAACAAAAAGTCATCCTTCATCTTCCACCATCACCAAACCTCGTGATTCTGCTTCCACAATAATAAATAAAAGGGAACTTTTTTTATATGCATCAACTACACAGACTTCATTATCATATTACAAATCATTTGATGATTTTAAAAATCGTGTGAGTTCTTTGAAGTTGAACAGTTGTGTAGTATCTTCACCGTCGACAAGTTGCATGTCTTTTTTTCACCATGATCAAACTCATTCCGTACCAAAGTTTGAGATTTATGTTGATCAACACCTTGATTTTGTAGTACGCGCTTTGTTGTGGTCAGTTCCCGTGAAACATGAAATATATGAAAATCATGACAGATCTGTGAAAAATGTTACTATTTCTAATTTATGTTCTTTGGTTTCATCATTAACATTATGCCCTGGACTGTCAGAAAAATTTTCTGCTAGCTGTTTGAAACATACCGTACCAAAAATCTTTATGGGATCATTCACCTCTTCGCCTCTATTCCAAACAAAGTGGTATCGGCCGACAAATTGTTACCTGTTGATACAAAATGGAATTGAAAAATGTGCTGAATGTATTCTTGTGGAGAAGAAGGAAGATCTTAGTGTGAAAAGAAAAAGTGCAAATATGAACATTCCTGCCAAGCCGAAAGCACCGATAACATTGACATCTTTTCAACGTGTAAAATTTTATGTTCAAGAGTTGAGACATGAAAACAAGCAACTGCGCGTTGAAATAAATAAGAAATCTGTACCGGTTCCTGAAACTCTTGGTGATGATCTTGCCACTATCATGTCTGGTGCAGACCAAAGTAAAATTACACCTTTTATGAAAAAATTATTTATCAACATCAAAAAAAGGAGTGAGATATCATCCAATGATCATCCGATATTGTCTTGCCTTGGCAGCAAAATCACCCGCGGTATACGATGATATCAGATATGATGAAAAAAATAAAACAGGTTTTTTAATTTTGCCAAGTCGTAGACGCTTAAGAGATTACAAAAATTACATCCGGCCTCAACAAGGATTTAATCCACCTGTTATCAAAGACCTCGCAAATATTGTTTCTAAATTTCAAGAAATAGAAAAGTATTGTATAATTTTGATGGACGAAATGAAAATCCAAGAGAATTTAGTGTGGGACAAGCACACAGGTGATTTAATTGGCTTTGTTGACCTGGGAGACACAGAACTGAATTATGCCACCTTACCAAAATCAAAATCAGAAGATATAGCCAGTCATGTTTTGGTTTTTCTGGTCCGAAGTATTGTTAATCCTCTTAAATTTTCTTTAGCAAATTTTGCTACATCAAATGCTACTTCAATACAATTATTTCCGTTGTTTTGGAAAGCTGTTGGTATTTTAGAGGACAATATTGGTATGAAAGTTGTCGGAGTGACTAGTGATGGTGCCTCGCCAAACCGTACTATGTATCGAATGCATCAACACATGGAATGAGTTGAAGATTTTAATCCTGACATTGATGTTACATACCGTACACTGAACATAATGGCAGAAGAGAAACATTTTATTTATTTTATATCTGACCCGCCGCACTTGATTAAGACATCCCGGAACTGTTTACTTAATTCGTTATCTGGCCGTGCTACTCGCAGTATGTGGAATGACGGTCATTATTTGACATGGAATCATATCTCAAAGCTTTTTCATGATGATTTAGATTGTGGGTTACACTTGGTACCAAAAATTACAAATGAACACATTTCTTTGACACCCTTTTCAGTCATGAATGTGCGACTTGCAGCTCAAGTGTTGAGCGAATCTGTATTTCAAGCTTTACAGACATATGGTCCACCGGATGCAATTGGTACGGCCACATATTGCAGGATGTTGGACAAATTTTTTGACTGTATGAATGTCAGAAATTCTGTGGAATGTGTCAGAAAACAAAGACCATTTCTAAAACCATATGAAAACCTTGATGATGAACGTTTCTGGTTGATTGATACCTTCTTAAAATACTTCACGGACTGGAAAATTTCTATCGCTGACCGAAATGATGCTCAGTATACCGATAATGCTAGAGCGAATATGTTTATTTCTTGGCAAACCTATGAGGGACTTCAATTGACCGTTTACTCCAGTATTGAGCTCATAAAATACTTGCTATCTCAAAATGTACCTTATGTATTTACCGAAAGATTTTGTCAAGATCCACTTGAAAATTATTTTGGCCAGCAACGGTCAATTGGACACCGTAAAGATAATCCTTCACTTAGGGATTTTGGTTACAACGACAATACAATTCGTACATCAAAATTATTTCGACCGATAGCTGGTAACTCCCGCAATGATGACCCTATACTCGCTACAATAGATGTTGAGACTGTTCCATGCTGTAAAAGAAACAAAAAGAACTAACTTCTACACAACGAACTAATTAAACGGCTATTTTTATAGCCACACATTTGAAAAAACATATTTTTGGTATTAATCTTGCTCATGAAGTTGCTGCAATGTGAACTATTTTTGCAAGGTACGTATTTTTTCAAAAATTTTTATTTGCCTTTATTTTTTTGAAGTTTTCAAATTTTTCAGTTTCACGGTTTTTGGCGATGATAAAATTAGCTTACTTTATTTTCTTTTTTACTGTAATCTTAGTACCTTAGGCAGAAATTTACGAGATTTAATTTAGCGATTAATGAAAAATTAGAAAAATATTGAAGAAATCTTTTTTGTGTGATACATAAACTTTCAAGAGTTGAAAAACCCCAAAAATTATTTTGACTTTTCAAAACATTTGCGAAACATTGTATTGAAAAAATTATTTTCTTCCTTCCCAAATTTTAAGCGAAAAGAATCAAAATTCACGAAGTCTGCTATATATAGGGATGAAGTTCAACATATTTTTTCTATACAACAGCAATAAAAAATAAGTGCCTTACCATAGATATGAAATTCTGGGATACAGTATCCTTCTAAAATATAAAGTTTATATGCCATTTGCCATAATGCTTTTTTCAAGTGTGTGGCTATAAAAATAGCCGTTTAATTAGTTTGTATAAGAGGTTCAATGACCTTTGTCCAGTGATACAGATGATTTTTTTATCTCGGTTCGAAGTGATCTGGTCTTCTTTTTTTTCGAGGCAATTTTATGTAGTTCAATTTTATCTTTCACCAAAGAAAACGTTCGCACACGGATGTAAAGTGTTATCAAGTGATCCAACAAATTTAACGCTATTTCTTTTTCAACTTTTTCAGCAGAAATATTTCTCAATTTATTGAAATAACACAAAATGTATGAATTTTCCATAAGTTTTGATACCATTTTTTTGCAGTCTATTTGTCTACCAAAATTAGCTGTTGATTCGCGAAATGATGTTTCGACTTCGGTAAATATTGCATGAACTTCTGAGGTAACACTCCATAGACCGCCTCTATCCTTAGCTTTTATTAGGACATCACTTTCGCAACTTTCATCAGCCGATTGCTTGCCAACTATAAGTATGTTCAAACATTGAACACCCAACATACTCTGTGTAGCTTTTGAACGTCTCAATCGCCTTTACATTGTGGAAAAGACATAACCACTCAAATATTTTATGATATTGATTTCCTTGGCACTGTAACATGGTTTCGGAAATTCAACAGTGTTTTCTTTCACAATAGAACCTGTGATATGAGCCAAGACATGATTTGCTACCTCACAACCAATTAGAACTGAACATTTCCGTGATAATTTCTGAAAGATGACTTCATCTGCTGATATACATTTGTAAAATTTTGGATAAAATTTCTCAGCATTTCCCTTGAATTGACCAATTACATCACAAACATAAGCATATGATGCATTTGCCTCATCAAGTGTCACTGTGTAGCCATCAAATTCTTCACGTGTTTTCTCAGAGTAACATTCATCCTTTGCTAGCTTCAATGCACTAGCGTTTACATATTTCTTGAAGTATAGAGGATGTAGCAACTCTTCAGGGGTCTTTTTCACATTTTGTGATGTCGAAGCAATGGCAGAATCAGTATTTGTGGGTGCGTGTTTTACATTACAATGCCTGGTTAAACCACGTTGACTTTTGCATACTTTTTCGCACTCAGAACACTGAAATCCCGCGGCAGGAGCCTCATCATTGATTTCATCAACTATTCCCTCCAACTCTCCAGTAAAATCTGTATTATTTTCGAGAATATTCTCCTCAAGTATCAACAAAATAGCATCCAAATCTTCATCTCCAAAGTAATCTTCGCTGCGGCAGCCATCTTGCTGATTTCAGTGTATTGGCGCTCGGGCCACTCCCATTTTGACAACATGATTAGCGAGAACAATAGAAACGGCCCCGAGACACCAGACTATCCTTTTTTCTTATGACTATGGTTCAGCAGTACTCTGTATTCGAGGATCAAGAAATACAAAACGGAGGTTAATAAAAGTAGATGTTGATTGTCTCGAGATATCAAATGAAATGAGCCGATTTGTCAACTGAGAGATTTTCTATGTTCTTTATGTTTTCAATATATTGAAACTCTACGCACAATCGACTGTACTATATCAGTCTGAGAAACGGAGAACTTTGTTTTGCTGTTTAGTTAGCTAATTTAGTGTCACTTGTAAAGTTTATAATTATTTATTATAAGACAATGAAAAAAAAATCATAACTACTTCTGAAATAACATTACAACATCATTTTTTACGAAAGCGAAACAGCGGCGTCCTCACCCTCGATGGATATTTCGGACACATAATGTTGCATAATTTGCAGAACGAATATCGCCGAATATGACACCGGAGTTTGGTGTATTTACTCTATTTATGTGAAGGTTTACTTCGTCCAATTTCACGATCTTAGACTGGAGAATAAAAGCAGTAGCTATATACTATATGAAAACTTGTTACTGTATGATAATTCAACAATGTCTATGTCTGCAGTTTTTGTTTTAGACTTAAAAGGAAAGGTATGTGGTTTTATATCAGGCATCTCTGTCGATATGGGATGAATTACTCAGATGGTAGACCTACGTCTTATGCTCCAAATGTAGCTAGCTATAGTAGTCTGTAGATACAGATACAGATAATCTTTTCTGGGAATGAAAGTTTACAAAAATTAAATTGAATAAATACAGGGAGCTATTTTTAATCTATCACAACCTGCAGGGGACCTCTTAAAACAACCCGGAGGCCAGTTAAAAGATGCGAGTGGGACCCTGTAAAATCTCTAAACTAGTTCTGGGTTGCATGCAAAAAAAAAAAAAAAAAAAATTGTATCTTAGTAAAGCGCTTGATTCACATCCAATAATTCATGGGTTCCATCCCCACATAAGGCTCTTGTCTAGTTGAGCAGACATTTCCATATCTCAAATGAGAGCTTTAAACAGTCTGGAACAACCTTTTAGTCAATCAGGAAAAACCAAAAGGGGCCTGTGACAAATAAGGTTTGTCATGCTGAGCAGATTTTGTCTGTTAACCTTATTCTGTCTGTGGTTTTTCAAACATATGACCAGCGGGTAGTTAAAGCGCAAAAAGAATGTTAATTGATTTTTCGCTAAGAGTTTAATGTTTGTGCATTGTTTTACAACTTTTTGCTAAAGAAATGTAAGAAGGTTTGTGGACAAACAAAAAATGTAGCAACCTGCAATTCCATATAGCTAAATTCGCCACAAAATTAATTGAATATTGTTCTTCTCAATCCTATGTATATCTGTTAATGTTTCTTTCGTTGTCCCTTACTTCACTATTAGCTCTACTAACAGCTAGCTACATGCACTTTGGAATATCCAATAACAAAATCTGACTTATGATGTAAAAATACGATAAAAAAATAATGCAAAATAATGTAAACAAATGTATACCAAACAATTTAAAAGTTTGCTGCAACAATTAACAAGTTTCACTAAGATTACACTCTTCTTTATTGGAGGCAACAAAAGTTGCTTAGTTTTGAAGTGTATGCGATTCTCACCAGCATGTTACTGGATCGTTCTGCCATAAAGTTTGCATTTTACACCTACACTAGACAAATGCACCAGTCAGATAGGCAGCTTACACCAGCAGAACTCGTATAAATAGTGAACCCGGCACCGTCACTGAAAGTCAAATATTTAGCAGGGCGAAAAAGCAGTGATTTGTATTTCTGACAGAAACAAGACCATCGAGCAGTGCAGAGAGTGGGGACTCTAAAACCAGATTTATACGCCAAAGTTGTGCACACATTGTGTTCAGTACACCATAGCTGAATCCACCCCTGGATTTGCTATCTATATGTCTATCTACATCTTAACACAGCATGAATTCGTGATTTAATGCAGGAAATTTCAGACAGATATGGTTCATGCTGTTTGAATTCCATCACCATTGACCACAGAACTGAAAATCTACAGTCCATTTCTTTCTTTCTTTCTTTGCTTTTCCCTCAGAGGTCTTTTAATAAGATTCTGTGTAAAAAAAATTGAATCAAATTCTGTAAAAATAGCACCTATAAATGTTTGTCAGCCATTTTCCCCTTAAAGTGTTTTTTGTTGCCCTTAAATTACAAAGGTTGTTTATTTTTGACTTACTGGCAAAAGCGGCCATATCTAGTTGTTGTGACTATGTGCTGAGACAGGGGCAATAACTATATAACGTGTTCTTTATATAGAGTGTAGTCCTGGTTTTATTTTACCTTTATCATTGTTTAAATAATAAAGAGAAAACCTTGTAAAGACTCGTACTTACACCTGGTACTGTACTCAGATTCTTGATTATTTTCTGACATTTATAAAACTTATGTGTACTCAATGCAATGTTAAGCATTACTTGCCATGTGCATTTGACAAATGGTGCACAAATATGCTCACTTAACCAGGCAGAGTAGACAGCAGCCTAACAGACTTGTACATTAGTTGGGTTTTAAGCCTTGCTTGAGCAGTATTTAGGTGTACCATTTTTTCTTGATTTTCCATCCACTCATATAAAAATCCTATTGCGTTTTAGAATCTGATATGTCGCGACTACAGAGGAGACATCGATATGAATATGATAGAGAAGTTTCTGCCACTTGTGTTAGAACAGGAAGAAGACAGTATTACTTCCCCAATTGTTGTTTGTGGTGACATCACATTTGTTTACATTAAGTACAACAATTTATACATCGTATCAACAACTAAAATCAATGCCAATGTGGCTCTGGTCTTTTCCTTCCTACATAAATTAGTTCAGGTACATTTTGTAAATATTTTAATTGAGATTCTTTAGTTATCTTTGTGTTTGTGCATGTGTGTGTGTGTATACATATGTGTATGTGTAGAAAGGTAAACTAGAGTTTAAATTGTTTTATTGCACTCACAACCTCGCCATAGGTTTTTCGAGAGTATTTCAAAGAATTAGAAGAAGAAAGTATTCGGGATAATTTTGTTTTGATTTATGAGTTGATGGATGAACTGATGGATTTTGGGTATCCACAAACTACAGAGACAAAAATATTACAGGAGTAAGTGTCTTTGTCGAAGCGCCTATAATGTTCTACTGTGCGATAAGGTACATGTAAGTTATTATATATATGACAATGTTAGGTTGTTAAACTCATTTGGTTTTGATGGTTTAACTCCAAGACTTTTAATTAAGCCTAAACTCTTTTGTGTGGTAGTGTTTTAAATTTAACCAGGTTTCGCAAGACACGTTGTATTTGTATTTTGATCATGCTCCAGTTATATACGAACATAATTTTAGATTTATCACACAACAAAGTCACAAGTTAGAAGCTGCACCACGCCCACCACCAGCAGTTACTAATGCTGTTTCGTGGAGAACAGAAGGCTTAAAGTATCGAAAAAACGAAGTATTCTTAGATGTAATTGAATCGGTTAACTTGTTAGTAAATGCAAATGGAAATGTGCTACGTAGTGAAATTGTTGGTTCCGTCAAAATGAAGGTCTATTTAACTGGAATGCCCGAGCTAAGGCTTGGTTTGAATGATAAAATTCTATTTGAAAATACAGGAAGTAAGTTACTTCTTTTGTTTCACGTTTCGCAGGCTAGCTAGCTCGGAAAGGAAATCGTCTATATTGTGAACTTTTAAATGGATTAGTCTAGGAAGTGGCAGAATGCACCAAATAAACATAGCATAATGCTAATTCGGTTATAGCACGAAAGAGCATGATACTTCTAGCAAATGTTTTCATTGGTGTTTTGGGAAAAGGAGATTTAACGGCACTGCCAAGACTGATTTACATTTCACTACCATAATTTTTAAGACTTCTCAGAAACTAGATTCCATTCCTTTATTTTTGCCGGATGGACAAAAGCTTAAAAAACATTATTTTTAGCATGTTACTTTCATCTGGCCTGCTTGTCACAGTATATTAAGTTTTATATTTCGTTGTATTATTTAATTAAAATCAGTTATCAGTTAGGCAAGGGTGATGCATTAGAAAGGGGTAACTATAGAGGTTTGGAGTTGGTTGATCAAGTAATGAAAGTTATTGAAAGAGTGATTGATAAGTTACTTAGAGAAAGAATTGATATAGATAAGATGCAATTTGGTTTTGTTCCAGGGCGTGGCACTACAGATGCAATATTTTTACTCAGACAGCTTCAGGAAAAGTATTTAGGAAAGAGAAAGAATCTCTATTTTGCCTTTGTTGATTTAGAGAAAGCTTTTGATAGAGTGCCACGTTAAGTTATTTGGTGGGCTATGAGAAAATTAGGTGTGGATGAGTGGCTAGTTACGATGGTTCAGTCTATGTACAGCAATGCTAGAAGTCGTGTCAGGATTAACGATTCACTTAGTGATGAATTTAGTGTAAATGTTGGTGTACATCAGGGTTCTGTACTTAGTCCTTTGTTGTTTATTCTAGTCTTAGAAGCGCTGTCGATGGAGTTCAGAACAGGTTGCCCATGGGAGTTATTGTATGCAGATGATTTGGTTCTCATAGCAGAGTCGATGGAAGAATTAGTTGAAAAGTTTGAGAAGTGGAAGAAAGGACTAGAAGAGAAAGGGCTGAAGGTAAACACAGCAAAGTCTAAAGTCATGATAAGTAGCATTGCAGCCAAGTGTGACCTTGTAGTTGGAAAGTGGCCTTGTGGAGTTTGCAGGAAAGGGGTTGGTAGTAACTCAATTTTTTGTCAGACTTGCAAGCATTGGGTACATAAGAAGTGCAGTAGTATTAGTGGAAGGTTAAGAGCTGGCATACAGTTTGTATGCAAGCGTTGCAAAGGTGAGATTATAGAGAATGAAGTATTTCCAGCTTTAATGATGTACAACAGTGGCTCGTTAGAGATAGTTAAGAACTTCTGTTACTTAGGTGATATGTTGGGCAGTGAAGGGGGTGTTGGAAGAAGTGTTACTTGCAGGATAGGTTCTGCTTGGAAAAAGTTTAGAGAGTTACTTCCTTTATTGACTAGCAGAGTCCTGTCAATTGAGGTAAAAGGTAGGTTGTATGAGGCCTGTGTAAGAAGTGTTATGTTGTACGGTAGTGAGACATGGGCAGTGAAGCAGGAAGATCTTGACCGTTTAGAAAGGAATGATATGAGAATGGTTAGGTGGATGTGTAATGCCAGTCTGAGAGACAGAAAGAGTTCAGATGAGCTAAGAAGCAGGCTAAGTCTCTGTAGAATTAAAGATGTTATCCAGATAAGAAGATTGAATTGGCTGGGGCACTTGGAAAGAATGGAGGAGGATAATTGGGTAAGAAAGTGTAGAGCCTTGATAGTTCCTGGGGCAAAGCCCAGAGGCAGACCGAGAAAGACTTGGCAGGAGGTTATAAGGACAGACTTGATAGAGAGGAAGTTGAGTTTAGATCTAACACAGTCTAGATCAGATTGGAAGAGGGTCATTAATATACCCCGTCCAACCCTTGCTAGCATGGAAAACGGACGTTAAGCCGAGAATGATGATGATGATGATGAGTTATGTCCAAATTTCGTCTCCAAAAAGCCATAATTGTATTAACTGCCGCCACCAATATCGAACAACAGCCAACTTGGTTTGCACATATTTTGTTGAATTGTGACGTCACACAGCGTACATAGCTCGGACCTGTGAGGATGCACTTACTTCTTGGTCTTCCAAGAGAAATTATAATTTATCGCGAGGTTCGAAGGATGAAGAAGACAAGTTAAATTCCAGTAGAGCAACATCGTAGAAATAATAATTTTCAACATTTTAACAACATGCGAAAGTAGGCAAACAAAGAAAAACTTTGAGACTGTTTTTGTTTTGCTATCACAAAATTACTTCCAGTGCACTTTATTGCGCATAATCATTTAAAGTTTTATTTTCAAATCTAGCAAATTAAATGAAGCACCTGTTCTTGTCTTTCAAGATGCTTAGTACAAAAATAACACAAGAAAAATAATAATAATAAAGTTTAATACACGTAATACTTATATTTTCCAAGTGATAACTTCTGTATACTCTAAAAATATATTTATAACGGTGAAACATTATTTTATTCTGATAAAGATATTTATTTCAAAATATGATAAATAAAATTACTTTTAGACAAACACAGGAGAAATTCCTAATCGACACTGTTGAAAAAGCTCAAAAATTAACACAGTTTATATTTACATTGTAATGAGCATTTAAGCACAGCTTGTTATCAATCGTTAGTTCTCCTTAAAAAAAACCTTTTCAAGAAAGTTTTTATTGATAAGGAAAGTCAAACTTGAACTTACTTTAAATCTGTAAATTTTATTTTAGGATCAAAAAGTAAAGCGGTTGAACTAGAAGATGTAAAATTCCACCAGTGCGTCAGATTGTCACGATTCGAAAATGATAGAACAATATCCTTCATTCCTCCCGATGGGGAATTTGAATTGATGTCATATCGCTTAAATACACACGTAAAACCATTGATATGGATCGAATCAGTTATAGAAAAGCATTCTCATAGTCGTGTCGAGTACATGATCAAGGTATGTTTCAAATTCGAGGCAATTTGTAAAATTTGTAAAACCTCGAATCGTCGAAAAATGCAACAAATGCCATAGGTCTTCGGCAGAAATCCTTGGTTTTGTCTTGAGCGAAGAGGAGTTAAAACCCTTCCACCGTGTGGTAAAATTAAAATGGTAGCATTTGTAGTAGAATGAAAAATGGAGAAGAAATTTCCCTTGTTTAGGAAATCTAGAAACAATCTAATTAAATAAGGTAAAAATGGCAGTTAGGTGGTGTCTTGATCGTTCTTTTAAATTGACATGCATGTTAATATGTCTGTGTGCAAAATTTTGTTTTGCAGGCAAAAAGTCAGTTCAAAAAACGCTCGACAGCAAACAATGTTGAAATAATTATACCTGTTCCAGAAGACGCTGACTCACCAAAATTTAAGGTAATTTCGAACGTGTTGGTACGCTTATGTTATACACGACGTAGCGTTTTAATAACAATAATAGTAATAATAATAATAATCATTATATATTTCTAACATCCCTTTAAAATGGTTCTTAAGAAATGCGTAAGGAAAATTTATATAACGTAGATAAAAAAACAAGCAAACAACGAATAAACAAAACTTGTCGCTATCTAGAGTCTAAATTGTAATCTGACGACTGAGAATGTAGATAATCACTGGACACATCAATAAGTCATCAATAGCTCAATTAGATATATAAAGATAAAAGCAAATGATATATACCTACACAAAAATAGAACAAGTAAAGAGAATACAAATGGTATACACTTCCATAAACTGATTTTAGTAATAAAATAATCAGTTTCAGTAACTAAGATAAGCGTTAATGTAATCTTTACACAAAGTTAAATCAACCAAAACGTACAAATTGTAGTACAATTAAACGACTATTGACTATTGAAATAAGGTAAGACGCTTACTGGACCATATTATGAATTAAATAATTAAAAAATTAAATTAATTAAAATGAAGGAAGATATATATATCGAAAAATATTTGGCAAAGGTACCAAAGGTTTCAACGAATGTCTAACATCCGTTGGAAGGTCATTGAAACAATTAGCAGCGTGATATAAAAACGTTTCCGTAACATTGGAGCGTTCAACTACATACTCCAGATAATAACAAAATAAATAGTTTGCTAGAATAAATAGATGCATTTAATCCTTTATTTTTATGTCTGTGTTAACTAATTTCGACACATGTAAAGTAAAAAAAATATGAATCGCGAAATTAAAATATCGCGTAAACTTTGTCTTACTTCAAACCGTGAAATTAAAATGCAGCGTATTTCGTGATTATGCTTCAACCGCGAAATTAAAATGCCGCGAAATGCAATTTTGACCAAAAAAACCGCTAATTTAAAATGCCCGCGAAAATTTCTTTCCCGAAAGTTGTCTAGCAGTGGTTTTAAAATGAAATTTGAGATATAGATAACTAAGATGAACGTTATTGCGCCTACTTGTCTAATAGAGACACTTAATTTGTTCTTAAAGTTTTTTATATGTAGACAGGTGTAGCTTTCATTTCACTTCACTGATTGTGTTTATGATTTCCATTTTGTATGATCCAAGAACTTGTGTTATGTTTATATTATTATCTTGTATTTAGATTAGAGAAGATATTCGGCCTTTGTACCTCTTACCAAACATTTTGATATTTATTATTTTGCACATTCAAACACATTTAAACACGAAGTTTAAGTATTTAAAAGAATTTGCAGTTCTTAAATTTTCTGTTTTTAGACAACTATAGGAAGTTTAAAATATGCTCCTGAAAAAAATGCAATTATCTGGAATATAAAGTCGTTTCAGGTTAGTTTTGTTTTTTGATTGCTTAATCCACTTGTGACTAATGTGGACAGCAATATGCGTTATAAAAGTATTTTAATAATAGTAATACATATGAACTTATTTTCAGGGTGGCAAGGAATTCTTGATGAGGGCGCATTTTGGTCTTCCTAGTGTGGAATCGGGTAAGCTTTTGTAAATAGTATTTTTTTGGATTATGTATAAACACGCCCCAGATATGATCGTTACCCAAGGCGTTAACATTGAACTAAACTGGCAAAAATGGAACTTAGGTATTGAGAAAATGTAACTGGAAGTTTGGATAGTGTAAGGTTGCAAAGTATTGCAGATTTGTGATGATTCTTCGTTTGTCATTAAAAAAGGAAAACATGCTAGGTGTTATGTGAATTATAAGGTTGCTATGAGATTCGCCTCAAATGTCAGAGTATGCCCAAACAGCTAAAAAGTTCAAAATAAAGTCCCAAAATGTTATGCTTTAGAGGAATCCGAATCAAAGATACCAATCGCAGTAAAATTTGAAATCCCCTACTTCACTGTGTCTGGTATACAAGTAAGTAACTAGAAAGAAAATCTTTTTTCTGTATGCCCCAAATTATATTCACCTCGTATTCAGCAGCCTTCGATCGTTTTTACTACACGTGTGTTTTGCAACTTTCTAGCTTCCACTGCTACAATATATTGTACATAGTTCTATATACTTGTACAGTACAGTGTACAGATGTAATCACGGAATTAGCATTTTAAGAATTCTCGAAACAATGAATGCTTAACGTTTGTATTTTTGTATTTGAAGGTTATTTATTTGATTAATTTTTCATTCTTTTACAAAACTGCTTTGTAGGTTTCCTGTTAAAATATCAAGACTTCAGTCTCAGTTGCTAAGACCTTTCCAATTTTCCCAGTCTGGCCATGTCCAGCAATTTTGTAGGTTAGGTTTTACCCAAATTTTAAACTCAACCCCTAGCAACTTATTTGCCTAAAATAAAACCTGAATGGGTGTAAATAATGTTTAATATTTAGGTACGATATTTGAAAATTATTGAAAAGAGTGGTTATCAAGCCTTGCCTTGGGTAAGATACATCACACAAAACGGAGGTAAGTTTCACTACTCAGCTGCTGAAGAAATAATATGTTCACTTCACTTTGAACTTACCCTTCCATTTAGATTATGCTTTACGGACATAAATCACAACTGATACAATTCGTCGGATCGGGATCTTTCGTCGAATTCTTTAATCAAAAAAATAATAAAAAAACGATTCAAGAGCCCTTCAGCATATGTAGGGAAATAAATTCTAATTTTGTACAAAGCTGTGCTTTTTTCTATTATTAGTTCGCAGCTGTACAGCATTGCCAGAAATAGCTTTAATATTTAATATTGAAGAGAATGAGGTTTGGTAAACAATAGGAACTGCAGGAACAGGTCACATAACCACGAACTACACTAACAGGGAAAAATTTGCCAACTTTCCTCGCCCTAACTTCAAATTGATCCACCTAATAAAGGCTCTACACGTAAAGGGGGATTTTCACGAAGCGAATTGAACGGCGAATTCGCTTTTTAATTTTCACGACAAAATAAATTAGACGCCAAATTCATTGTTTACCCATTAATTATATCCATTGTTTACCCAAAAAACAATGAATTAAACCATTGTTTAATTCATTGTTTTTTGGTTAACCGCGTTCTGATTAGTCTAAAACTAGCAGCGAAACCTTTAGCCGCGAAAAAGTAGGAACTGTTTCTACTTTTCAGCGAAGCGAATATTTCGATGCAAAATCAAAACAAACAAAACTGCGCATGCTCAGATACAATTCGCCGTCGAATTAGCTGGTCAATTCGCTTCGTAAAAATCCCCCTTAAATCACGTAAAGGCCGGTTTCCATACAGCTACATTTTGCGCCCAGTCGTAAAATGCGCCGCGACTTTTATCACATACACCGAACCATTTCCATTTAGCGATTTTTGCTCACGTGTTTTTTGCAAAACATGGCTGATGTAAACAGACGATATTTGTTGCTGCAAAATTTGAGAGTAGTCCTAGCAGTATTTTTATGGCGTAGAAATAAACAACGTTGTAAAATACGTAAGAAAAACATGTGGATGAGACGACTTTCTATAAAAAGAAGAATCAAAGGACTATACAACGTTTTGGTTAAGGATCTAATGTCGTCAGATCACGATTAGTCTTTTTAAGTTTGTTTACAATGTTGTTTCTTTGTGCCTCCACAGACTCATTAATGTTATTTTGTTTTTCATCTACATCACTTGATTGATATATATTCTGATTCTCTACATTCATTGGGCTTTGACAAAAATTTAACACAGAAACGAGATGTTGCTAGCCATATTGAAATGATCTAATTAAAAATTCTTTCGTAATTCATGTAGATTGCTACCTTTTGATTGGCTGTTAAGCTGAAGCGCAAAATGTAGCTCGCAAAAAGTAGAGCCTGTTCAACTTTTTTTAAATCGCCCCAGCGCATGCAAAAGCGCGAGGTCAGCGGCCTTATTCTGATAATGCGCATGCGTAGATCAAAAGTCACGGCGCTTTTTACGACTGGGCACAAAATGCAGTTGTATGGAAACCGGCCTTAAGGCCCTACACGTAAATCACATTGTTTCACGCACACGGACAGGTGGCCATCGGTTTAGTCCTTCCAGTCTCAACGGAATACGAACTTTCAAGTCATTTTCATTAGCGTCAGGCCCTAAGAAAACCGCTTTAATATTAGGCACTTCAGGGCATTTTTGTTAAATCCCAAATCAAGCACTAAAGCAAATTAAGATTGTTCTACAGACTAAGACAAATCCAACGAGAGGTCAATGACCTCTGTACGTTGTATAGAACCAAAGTTATGGACATTTTAGTATGTGCAATTGATGGCATTTTTTGAACAATTGCATTGCAATATTCTGCAGGAAAAGGAGAAATAAAATGGCACAAAAAACAGGGTATAAAAAAGTCCGTTTTAACGACAAAATCGCCTGAACTAAAATTCTCATATCTTTCGTTCTAGAATTAGGAATAACTTTAAATTTTTAGAGGATATTAATAAACACTTATATTTTTTATCATCATTTTTATTAATCAAAATATGACGTCACAACTCTGCCATTATGGAAATGACCAAATATGGTTAAAACTACTGCTTAGAAAACCAATATATAGGTAAAGGATGTGCCCAAAATTTTCCTGAAAGATTATCACGTGATAAAAGTGTGTATTTTACAGACCAGATTTGTGAAAACATAATGACCAAATATGGTTAAAACTAATAAAAATACCAATAAAACATATATTTGAATTGTTTTATGAAAGTTACTGCTTAGAAAACTAATATATAAGTAATGGATGTGTCCAAAATTTTCCTGAAAGATTATCACGTGATAAAAGTGTGTATTTTACAGACCAGATTTGTGAAAACATAATGACCAAATATGGTTAAAACTAATAAAAATACCAATAAAACATATATTTGAATTGTTTTATGAAAGTTACTGCTTAGAAAACTAATATATAAGTAATGGATGTGTCTAAAATTTTCCTGAAAGATTATCAAGAGCGTGTATTTTACAGACCAGATTTGCGAAAACATATGTTATTTCAATACCATAAAAAATTTATCTTTTGGTCTTTTCAGTGAACGTGGATTTAAATTTACATATCCTTCAAACCCAATTAAAATATGATGTCACAACTCTGCCATTATGGAAATGATCAAATTATATATATAGTAAAAACTACTAAAAATACTGATTTCAAAATTGTCACTCTATAAGAATGCTGCCAAAACATGCATTACTTCAAAAACCATACAGAACTATCACGAAAACAAAACTTTTTAATTTAGCTTCAATTTTTAAAAAAAATAATATCTTGCAGACCAGACTTCAAATAAGTTGTAAATCTTAATTTTTGTGTAAAAATATAAAAAAATCACAAAATTTGCACAAATATAGTCATTGCGTTAAACATGTGAGGATAAAATAATGCAGATACTTTCTAAATTAGCAGTACAAAAGTTATCATTCTATTATACTACAGAGTTTCTGTAAATGGTATATACGCAAATAGTAAAAATTAAAAATCACTTATATAATGATGAAGGATCCAAGAACCACTTTTACTTCCAATACAATCGTTTGTGCATCCAAAATATCACAAATTCGTACTCGGTTTGTTGTATATTAAAGAACGATGAAGCAACATGAAATATCAGGCAGACACTGGCTCATATGTTTTTTGAATACACCTAGAGATAGAAAATTAAATTGATAAGAAAAAAATTATCTACTAAAAGGAGTAAGAGGAACACTAAAAACTACTAGGAAGGTACTACTAATATATATACATATATCAATCAAAAAACTAGGAAATAATAATCAGTTCTCCTTTCTCTAAATCGACAAGAAGAGGGAAGTTCCACGTCTCATCTTCTCCTTCATACTGCACAGTATACGTTGACTTTTTAGAATTTGATAAAACTAATGACATAACTGTTCCTCTACACCAAAACACATCATCGCACCCTTCCTCGCGTACTTTATGCTGAATTAACTTTCCAACTAAAGACTGTGGGTTTTCCAAATATTTTTGAAGCTGTGCACGTTGCTTATCAATAATTAATTGCTATGGTTCTGAAGCAACAACACGAAAGCAAACAACAACAATGACAGATAATGTTAGAAGTATATTTCTCTTGTTTCATGTCATAACTACACTTGAGTTTGGGGAAAGGGGGGGATGTCAGGTTTGGTATCAGGGGGGCCCAAACCAGATGCGTGTGTTTCCATCCTTACCCTTAGTAAGACGTATCTCGTGGAAACGTCTGCGTATCTCGTGGAAACGCTAACTCAGCAACTCGCTTGGAAATTGCCTACATCTGAGCGACTCACTTGGAAATCGCCTACACCTCAGCAACTCGCTTGGAAATTGCCTACCTCTCCGCGACTCACTTGGAAATCGTCTACACCTCAGCAACTCGCTTGGAAATTGCCTACATCTCCGCGACTCACTTGGAAATCGCCTACACCTCAGCAACTCGCTTGGAAATTGCCTACTACCTGCTATGGCGTATCTCGTGGAAACGCACCTCATTTGTTAGGGAAACAAACGCATCTTCATCCCATTTGGCTGACGAAGGAAGCCCGACATCCCCAATTTACCCCAAACTGGATTTTTTAAAGGAGACAATTTTGCAATCCATCATGTTATTAGCTAACTTTCAAAATCTGATAATACACAACTTTAAATTGACAAATAATAACTACAATTGCTGTCAATAATACAAAATCAATGAATAAGGATTGTACTTTAATTTAGATTTATAGCAGTAATAGCACTATCAATTGTTAGTGGCAAGAATAAACTGAGGATAATTTGGCGGAATCGGGTGAGGATGCTAGGCTGAAGAGAAGATATTGTCTCAAGCTCACGTGCGTGTTCCCAATAAATTCGCTCTTCTCCACTACATCCGGAGCTATTCTTCTAGTAGTGTTCGCTCTTTTCCTCCACTACATTCGGAGCTCTTCTCCTAGTAGTGTTTTCTGGCTTAACTAATCTCTCAATCACATCCGGAGCTCCTCTCCTGTGATTCCATTTCCTCTATCATACCTCACAAGAACCTACTCTTTATGAGCTCTAGCTTCTTTTGCATTTCACACCTGTTATTAACCTCTTGGTGCACCACCTCTGACTGTCAGCGCCGCATCCCTCTGCTGTTATTTCCCCAGTCATCTGTCCTGCTCGCGTGGTGCACCGTCGTTCATCTCCTCGCACCTGTACTTAATTCACCATACTCTTCCAGGGGTACACGCACATCTCTACACTTTGTGGCTGCCCAGGGCAGCCCAGCACCCCCAATTCCCCAAATAAAAATTCATTATCTATCAGGCAATATTTTTGACGAGAACTACGACGAGATAATTCAACATGCCATAACAGGCTTAACAAATAGACATGAAAAAAAAACTACATGCAAGTGCCTATAAATTAGCCTTTTACAATTCGGGTAATAAAATCCCCATTTGATAAAACGAACAATGGGCCAGCCTTAGCCCTTTCCTAAATGGAGCTGTTTTGGATGCCTTGATGTTAAATGTAAATAGCAGTTCTGAAAATAGAAGCCTGACCTTATTTATTAATCACTCTAGGGCAAATGTATAATGGCTAATATGGAAGATTTCTTCATAAAACATCAGAAACTTTTTTCATGTGGATTACTTTTACATTAACAAAATTAAAAATTTGAAGATAAACTTTTGGGATTTTGTCATTCATTAGTTTTCAAATTTCTCCCTGGAAATTTTAAAAGTTTTAACGAATAGCGGCGATAGAAATGCTTTTTTAGATCGTGTTTTAAAGTTTAAAATCGAAAAGAGGCGATATAATTTTTTAAACGAAAAGCGGCATTTAATAGTTGTGAACAATGCTTCTCGAATGTTTCTTAGATGAAACGCGCTGGATTTTTTTTTTTTTTTAAGTAATTAAATCAACAATACATTCCCGCGCAATGTATTATAAAACTTCGCGAAAGATTTTTATTATTTGCTCCAATATTTCTTCACGAGCGCATTGTTTTTTACCACGCAAATATAAACTGGCAAAACGCTCAAGGGATTTAATTATAACAAAAGACAAACGACTGCCGTCCTCCACGCAAAGGTGTGATATTAGCGTGTACGCGGTAGATTACATTCAGACTGTACTGTACTTAATCACTCTACAATGACACTTATTTAAATGCCTAATATAAAGGGAATACAATCGGAAGCATAACCGTATTTATATGCCCAACCATTCTAAATTAAGGGCACTGACAATAAAAGCATTTCCAGATTTCCAAATTGCACAAAAGATATAGCCTGATCGAACAATTTTGATTAGCATTCAAAATACAGCTATGTGAAATGTTTATAAAATTGATCCTAAAGACTGGACACATATTGCAAAAAAAAAAAATTAAAAAATCCAACTTAAAGTGAGGTAGAAATTGCCGATGAGAAGATCATGTGGATCAAAAGGTTCCTTGCGCCCAGGAGTCGAGTTAAAATTTATCTAAACTACTCAGGAGTGTTTCACGAGGCTCAACTCTCTGGTTTCACGGTAGTTTAACTACATTTTGCCGCTTTTTGCCGATTGTTGCGCGATTCCTTGTTTTCTGCCGTAAAATAGTCGACTTCGGCGGCAGCCGAAGTGTGGCCTTTTGACCCTCTTAAACAAACAAATAATTTTGACGACAAGAAGAATCGCGCCGAAGTGTGGACTTTTGGACTCTTGTAAAACAAAGAATATGTGACGTCAAGAAGAATCCCGCCGAAGTCGTCGAAATTTACAGTAAAGAAAGATTGAAATTAATTTACTCTACCTATTGTTATTGCCTCCCGGTAGCCGGTCGGTTGGATAGGGTAGGATTCAACATGTCTAAAGGCTGAGAAAGTTTTGTATTGACTTGCAGCAAGTAAATGGAAGGCTTGAATATATGATTGCGGAATGAAATTGAGCAATGTTGCTAAGAAGAAACATGACTGGAAAACATTTATGCTCTGTGTTGCCTGGGATTGCAGAAGAAAGCAGTTTGGCAAAATAAACAGACTTTTTTGAGTTAACAAAATTATAGCATTAACTTTATAATGAAAACGTTTTCAGGTACATCTGTTTACTTTTAATTCCATTGATTCTTGAGCTTTCTATTGCTGTGCTAGCAAGTTTGAGCATGAAACTGTTTATAGTTTCACTTTCAACAACTCTAAAAAGGCCTGTCTCAAACTCAAAGTTCTTGTGTTGTCTTGGGGTACCCACAAGTAACAAGACATTTGATAACAATACAATAAATCGAATAGCTGCATAACAACTTGTATGTTTGCTTTGTAGATTCAAAGCTCCTGGCAATAAACACTTTTTAAACGATTTCTTAAAATGCTACAAGGCCACAGACGAGAACACTAGTCGTGACTAGTTTTGGGAGAATGACTTCGACAAGACTTGATGATGATTGGTTTAAAAGCTCTAATCTTATATCGAGATAATTCCTGGGAACGATGTTAATTATAAAAATTAGGAAAAAAGCATGGTTTTAATTAATAGGTGAAATGACGAAAGTTTTTCACATTTCACTAAAGAAGTTATGCTGACAGGCATGGAAAATGTTTGTGGTTCTACCAACATAAAGAAAATGACTTAGCATATATACATATACAGCGCTATCCTGATTGACACAAAATGTGTAAATGTAGTTAACGATATCTGTTTTTAAATGATTTGTTTTGTTAAAAATTTTAAGTAGTTAGTGTTTATCGCATAACAGCTAGGTTTTTCCAAGTTTGATTCAACATTTTAGAGTCTTAGCCAATAAGGGCTACATATTTTTGACTGAATGTTGTGCTAAATCAGTGGTCATTCACTTGTTGTGGTAGGTTGTGTTGTTTTTAATTAGCTATTGCTGCGTAAAAACCAAATTTTATATAGCGGCCTTTACTTGTGCAAAATCATGATATAATTTTGCTATTTTTATTTTATTTATCTGTTGTTGTTTATGGTGTACTATGATCTAATAATACAAATAAAGCCTATTTACAATGCAGTTTGTTTTGTTGTTGTTGCTTATTTCTCTATATTTCTCCTTTTCCATGTGACTAAATGTTTCAAATAGATTAAATATCAAAATTTTTATTAGTAATAGATACCGTTTTGCATGTTTTTTACAGAATATAGTTTCTCCAAATTTATAGCCTGAATATTGCCCCCAAAGCAATTATATTCACCAATAACTTACGAAAACAAGCCTGCAAATATTATTTTGGATGTGGAAAAAAGAAGTTTTTCTGGCTAGCTAAGTATAGTCTATTATAAGATTAAAAAGGGAATACACGAGGCCAAATTTTCACGCAGATACAATTTACTATATACAGGTTGGAGCAGGATCGTATCATGATCGTCTATTGCGGTGAATGACCATAAACAACAATATACATAACATAACGAGTTATCATAATGGCAACCTGGCTACAAGGTTGGCATTACTTGTATAAAAGCCATAATGGCTCTAGGGTGGTTAAAAAGTGACAGTTTCTGGGCTCCTAACATGATATAATATATAAAATGAAACAAACCGACCTGGCTACATGCAATATCTGTCCTGAAGAAATATCTGAAGGTTTCTCCTGATACCAAAGGTACATGATCCAAAATTTGCTACAGTCATTGGTTGTCATTGGATGCACTGTCATTATAGTAATTGAAGCCAAAAGATGGAGTTGATGATATTAGTAGGTTGCAGTGATAGATGCTTCCTGAAAACGTGGAGCCAGCTTAAAATTATTTCAGTTAAGCAAAATGTGATGATCAAACCAAACTATTAGCAAAATGTGATGATGGAAACTAGTTGACTTTAGCTGCTCCCAATTTATAGGTAGGCAAGGCAATCTTAGGGGCCTGGATCTACAACAGTATTGGTTAGTTACCTTGAGGGCCCCTAGTGTTCATGCCTTGTGACCACCCTTTTCACTAGTCTACCATTCTAGATTTGAAATAACATTGAGTTTCTAAAGTATATCCTTCAATGATGCTAGTAGCCATCTTTGTTGACACTTGAATACTGAATGCAATCAAAGCCAAGCCTCTCAACAAGGTATAAGTACTTACTTCAGGAACCGCAATTAACATGTGGTGAACTGTTGGTCCACCACCATCAAGCCGTAAGCGACCCTCTTTCAACTTTCTTCCCAACTTTACCTTCTGCTCCGTAACATTTCCTAACCTTGTATTCTTGTCCATTAAAACTGGCTTAGGTGCAATAGGTCTTTCACTTGCTAAATATTTATTATTTATAAAACTGGTTAAGCTCTAGCTAGCTAGCTAAATATTAAGCTGAAATTTGGAAAATGTCTTCTAGCTAGTGCTTGAGGAGAGCTTCACTTAGCTAAGCTAGTTATAACTACATATAAAACAGCTTTACCAAATAAGAATAATATAACTAGCTAAAGTAACTAAAGTAAAGTAACAAACCTAAAATGGCGGTTGGCCTTTACTAAATATGCGTTTTAGGAGAAAAAGTAAATATACAGTTTTTATAAACACGAAACTGCTGCACTAAGAAAAGTCTAGAGTACACAAAATAACAAATACTTGGTAAACAGATAGTTAAAAATACATTTGAAAGGTAAGCCAACTCCTTAAATTTAATTTTACCTTCAAATATCAGCTTTTTTCGTCTTCTCTTCGGCCCCACAACAACATATCTGCTTCTCCAATATTGGCTCAGGTCGTTATATAAACTCGTATGTGCCTAGTTTCAATATCTGCCCAAGTTTATACTTCTAGAGGTGCCGAAGGTGCCCAGATGTTTATATAGAAATGTGATAACAAAAATCAATCACAGAAAATTTCCCGTCAGAATTTCCCGTGAAATTGCGCAAATTTTGATCAACGGGAATTGTCACGTGACTTGAAGTGCCTATTAATATAGCCTTTTGCAGCCTGATAAAGGCCCACACGTAAATCACCTGGTCTCACCCGCCCAGACAGTTGACTAAGGCTTTACAATGTTCCATGACATTTTTCTTCTGGTCAGACCCTAAGAACACGGCAAATTGCGTGCAGAAGCCTGTAACGGCTTTATTATCACCTTTTGCAGTCTAATAAAGGTCCTACACGTAAATCATCGGATTCCACGCGCCCAGAGAGTTTTCCATCGACCTTGTCTTTCAAGCTTTAATGAACAACGGTATGCCACAACGTTTTCCTTAGCGCCAGGTCCTTAAAACACGTCTAACTGCGTGCTCAGACATGCAAATGTTCTAATATGGTCTTTCGCAGCATAATAAGGGCCCTTCACATAAACCACGCAGTTCCACGCGCATATACAGGTTGCCATCGTTACAGTCCTTCTAGTCCCTATATAATACTATGTTCAAAGTCGTTTGCCTTAGTGCCAGGCCCTTAGAACTCTGTTAACTGCGCCCACAGGTCTGCAAAGGCTGTAATATGGTATTTTGCAGCATAACAAAGGCCCTACACGTAAATGACATAGTTCCACGCGACCACACAAGTAGCCATCGGTTTATTCCCTCCAGTCCCAATGATCTAGGATGTCCCAACTCGTTTTCCTTAGCAGCAATTTCTTAGAAATCCTTAGAAATCTGTACATTGGGCGCACAGGCCTGAAAGCCTGTAATATGGTATTTTCGAGCATAATAAAGGCCCTTTACGTAAATAACGCGGTTCCAAGCACCCAGAGTGGTGGCAATCGGTCAAGCCCTTCCAGTTTTGATGGACTACGATGTACCAAGTCGTCTTTGTTAGCGTCAGGCCCTTAAAACACAGCAATCTACGGGCACATGCCTACAAAGGCTGTAACATAAGATTTTTCTTGGCCTATTCAAGGTCCTACACGTAAATCACGTGGCTCCACACGCCCACATAGGTGGCCAACGGTCTAATCTTTCCAGTCTCAATGGACTACGATGCCTGAAGACGTTTGCCTTGGCGGCAGGCCCTTTTACCACTCCTAAATGCATGTGCAGGCCTGCAAAAGCTGTAATATGGGCTTTAACAGCCTAATAAAGGCATTACAAGTAGATCACATGACTTCACGCGCCCAGACAGATGGTCAACGGTCCAATCCTTTCAATCTTAATTGACCACAATGTCAAAGTCGCTTTCCTTAGCGCCAGGCCTTTAAAAGACGGCAAATTTCGTGCACAGGCCTGCAAAGTGTGTAATATGGCGCTTTCCAACCTAATAAAGGCCTTACACGTAAATCACGTGGTTCCACACGCCCACACAGGTGGCCATCGGTCTGGTCCTTCCAGTCTCAATGGACTACGAAGCTCCAAGACGTTTACCTGGGCGCAAGGGTCTTGAAACGCTTCCAACTACGTGCACAGGCTTGCAAATGCTTTAATATGGCCTTTTGCGGCCAAATAAAAGCCCTACACGTAAATCACATGGTTCCACTTTCCCAGATAGGTGGTCAACGGTCTAATCCTTCCAATCTGAATGGACTACATTGTCGCAAGTCGTTTTCCTTAGCGCTAAGCCTTTAAAGCACAGCAAACTTCGTGCTTCGCCTGCAAAGAGTGTAATCTTGTGTTTTGCGGCCTAATAAAGGTCTTACACGTAATTCACGTGGTTCCACGCGCCCACACAGGTGGCCATCGGTCTAGTCCTTCCCGTCTCATTGGACTACGATGCCCCAAAACCTTTTCCTTGGCACCAGGCCTCAAACAAAGGCGCTACACGTAAATCATGTGCTTCACGCGCCCAGACAGGCGCTCATTTTTTTTTTTTTTTTTTTTTTTTTTTTTTCGCCAAAAGAAATTTACATACAACTATTTCAAAATTACAGATACAAGTTCTACATACACGTAAGTACAAGCATAAATTTCTACATTGGGATATATACATATACATACATAACTGTATCACGTACGTAGAATAAAATGGCAGGAGTAAGTAGAAGACTATGCAGTCTTATCATCTCACACCTTACATAGCCGTCATTAAAAAGAGCGTCAAATAAAAATTGATAATTAAAAACTTAATAAAATATTAAATGTTATGTTAAATAAAAGAAAGCGTTTAATTATCACACGTAGTGTTGTTTCAGAAGAAGACTTGTTCGTTATTACTTCGTAACAGCTGATTTCTTAGTGCAATTTTAAATTTTTTTGTAGATGGAATGCTTTTTATCTCATCGTTTAGAAGCATGCTCCAGAGTTTTGGGCCTCGGTTTGATATTGAAAATTTTGTTACATTAGATATGATTTTTGGCCGAAGGAAATTATTACCTGAAAATCTAGTTGGATATTTATGTTGAACTTTCTTAAATAATGTAATGAATATATTTGGTGCTATTAAATTTTTAATCTTATACATGAAAATAAGGACTTGAAAAATGTTAAGCTGACATACATTAAGAATACCCAGTTCTTTTAGCAATGGTCTAGAATGGGAACATTTGTTCTGTCCTAATATAATCCTACTGGCATGTTTTAATTTTCTACTGGCATGTTTTAATTTTGGTATATTAGTGCTACCCCATGCAATGTTTGCATAGTTTAAATAGCAGTGTATAAAGGAAAAATATATGCTTCTTAAGCAGTTCTTATTCAAAACGAAACTGGCTTTATATAAGATTCCTAAGCTTTTGGAAACTTTGTTTTCCACTAATTTAATATGTTCTCTCCAAGTTAAATTTTCGTCTAGGAGAACTCCAAGAAATTTCATTGAATATTCTCTTCTTATGTTTACATGATCAATAACTAATCCAGGTAACCTAAGAGGTATTTTATCTTTTTTACTAAGTTTGTGAAAAAGGGTATATCTAGTTTTTAAAGTGTTAAGGGATAATTTATTCGCTTTAGCATAACATTAGCATAGCATAGCATTAGCATAGCATAGCATAGCATTAGCATAACATCGGTCTAGTCCTTCCACTACCAATGGACTACGAAGCTCCAAGACGTTTAACTGGGCGCCAGGTTCTTAAAACACTTTTAACTACATGCACAGGCCGGCAAAAGCTGTGATATGGCCTTATGCAGCCTAATAAAGGCGCTACACGTCAATCACGTGGTTCCGTGCACCCAGACAGGTGCGCATCAGTCTAGTCCTTCCACCCTCAATGGACTACAAAGCCCTAAGACGTTGGCCTTGGCTTAACTGGGCGCCAGGTTCTTAAAACACTTTAAACTACGTGCACAGGCTTGCAAATGCTGTAATATGCTCTCGTACACTTTCCGCATTACCGATTATAATCAAGCATTGTTAGAGGCAAAAAAAGTTATTCCATGCCTGTTCTACCTTTGATTTGCGTATGTCTCCAAGCATGTGGACACTGCGCGACATTTCTCCATACAATGCTGCTGAGTGTCTTGCATCATGCAACCTTGGATTGGGATGCAATACAATGGAAGGAAGGGAGCAAAAACATCAGCCTATTGCTAAATATGCTGATAATACCACCTATCAAGACCGTTGGCCAATAATTTTCCGGCATGAATTTATCCAGCTAATCCATCTTCGTAAAAACGGTTATGGTAAAATATATTACATATCAAAACGTGCGCCTTATGTTCCAGAAAAGCGCGATGATCAATGTGAGCAATGTTTTTTGAAGTTAAAAAATGCCCTGTTTGTGATAGAAAATCCAAGAAAAAAATTTGTGTCGCATTGAAATTTAAAAAAGTGAAATGCTTTACTGCCTTTTAGTTGTTGTTTACATAAAGAAATCTCCTAGTGTAATGTGTTTTGCCAAAGAGTTGATAACTGATACCTGTGTGCTGTCCTTAAAATGTAAATCTCGTAAAAGTTGTACCTCTTGTCCTTTTTTAAAAGACATGTTGAGTCGAATAAGTAATCGAGAGGACTAAACTTCAACTTTTAGTAGGCTGAAACTTCCTTTTAAAAATTTACTGTATATATATATGAAAATTGAAGTGTAGCTAGGTAAAGTGTTAGGTGAAGGTAGAATTGTCAAATTGTCTTGAGTTGAATTCTATTTTTAAGTGATTTTTCATGCCCTGCAGATAGTGTTGAAGGGTTCCTTATCTATCCTTAGGCTACATAGTGTTATTGCGTGTTTTTGTTTACTAAAATGTTCATTTCATTAAAATTTTATCAGAAAGTAATTTATTTTTATTTTCACTGTTTAATTTTTTCATAGTTTATATAGCAGAGTCAACAGTAATTGTTGTTTTTAGAGTTGGTAACGTGTTAGAGATTGTTCTAAAATAGCTTCAGTTTGTTTCTGGTTACCAGAAGAGCAAAATAGTTTTGTTGTAGCTTTCTAGTTCATAGCTAGATGTATAATCTATGAGTTTTTACGTATACGCTCATAATCTATGAGTATATATTCTTTTTATGCGGGGAGGGGTCAAAAAACATCACTCATCATTTTATAAAGCTTATAAAGCTAGCTAATGTTTTGCAAAAAGGATAATATTGATGATGTCTTTTCACTTGTTTTTTTCCAGGCTGTGACTTGTTTATTTTTTTTCTTGGCGTAATAGCCAGCAGTATGTAACATTTTCTGTAAAAGTATTCCCCAAATATACATATATTCCATCACAACTACAACAAAACATCTCAACCATTTTTAAAATATGGCTTCTGTAAAAATTTCCTTACCACAGATGCAGCCATTTTAAAAGCTTCCCCGTTGGTTTTAATTGTTGCGATTTACGGCTGACTCTCAAATTTCCGAGTTGCGCAGTTTTACCTCTTTCTTGCCCGCCGTGTATGGCCTTTAGCTGCCTAATAAAGACCCTACACATAAATCACGTGGTTCCACACAACAACACAGGTGGCCATCGGTGTAGTCCATCCAGTCTCAATGATCTACGTTGCCGCAACAAGTTTGCTTTGGCGCCAGGCACTTTAGCACTCCTAACTACGTGCACAGGCCTGCAAATGCTGTAATATGACGTTTTGTACCCTAATAAGGCCCTACACGTAAATCACGTCGTTCCACGCGTTCAGACATGTGGCCATTGCTCTAGTCCTTCCATGCTTAATGAACTACGATGCCCCAAGACGTTTACCTGAACGCCAGGTTCTTAAAACAATTCTAACTACGTGCACAGGCTTGCAAAGGCCGTAATATGGCCTCTTGCGGCCAAATAAATGCCCTACACGTAAATTAAATGGTTCCACTCCCCAGACAGGTGGGCAACGGTCTACTCCTTCCAATCTTAATGGAGTACAATGCTACAAGTCGTTTTCCTTAGCGCTAGGCCTTTAAAAGACGGCAAACTTCGTGCACAGGCCTGTTAATACTGTAATATGGCGTTTTGCAGCCTAATAAAGGCCCTACACGTAAATGATGTGTTTCCACGCGCCCAGACATGTGGCCATCGGTCTATTCTTTCCAGTCTCAATGGACTACGATGCCCGACGCGGTTTGTCCTGTGGACAGGCCTTTTTAACACCCCTAACTGCATGCACAGGTCTGAAAAGCCAGTAGCATGGCCTTTTGAAGCCTAATAAAAGCCCTACACGTAAATCACGTGGTTTCACGCTTCCACACAGATGACCATCGGTCTAGTCCTTCCCGTCTCTATGGACTACGATGCCCCAGGATAAAGTCTTGGCTTCGGGCCCTTTTAGCACTCCTAACCTCGTGCATAGGCCTGTAAAATCTGTAATATGGCGTTATGCAGCCTAATAAAGGCCCTAAACGTGAATCACGTGGTTCCACGCGGCCAGGCAGGTGGCCATCGGTCTAGTTCTTATCCCAATGGACTATAATGTCACAAGTCGTTTTCCTAAGCGCCAGGCTTTTAAAAGAAGGGAAAGTTCGTGCACAGGCCTGCAAAGAATGTAATATGGCGTTTTGCAGCCTAATAAAGACCCTACACGTAAATCACGTGATTCTACGTGTCCACACGGGTGACCATCGTCTAGTACTTCCCATCTCAATAGACTAGGATGCCCCAAGATGTTTGCCTTAGCGCCAGGCCTTTTTAGCACTCCTAGCTACGTGCACAGGCCTGAAAATGCTGTAAAATGGAGTAGTAGTAAGGAGTGAGGATATACGGTTTTTCGCTCCTTCCACACCTTTACCCCCCAAACCCAGCTGATAAATTTTCAAATGCCGTGTTTGACAAAGCGAAAACATTTTATACTACTGCAGTCCGGGCCATGTCTGAGTATGTACAGGAACCATCGGAGCAAAACCTGTACACATGCTACAGGTGCGGTAGTCAAAATATTTCTTCGGTGGCTAAACAAGTAAGGTCATGCGATGAGGGAACTTCGGTATTTAACACGTGTGTGAAATGCGGGAATACATGGCGGGATGGATAGAGCATTATAGAATTTGAATAAATGACTGAGTATTGTGATAAATGTGGGATTGATCTTGATAAATATGACAGATGCGAGAAGTGTGGCTAATCATAAAAGGAAGGATGCTCTGTTGGAAACACTATATTATGTATGTGACATACAATGGTTGGTGGTGTACTTGTGAAAATTCCTAGTTGGGGTTCAATTTCCATAAATAAAGGGATGTTCAAATTTGATGGAAATAATATTGAAACCAGGGATTTTTACAGAGAACCAACAGTACTAAGCATCGAGGAGGTTCAAATTGAGAACATTATACTAAGCGATCCCATCCAAGCCAACAAGGGTAAGGATGAACGGTTCGTAGTAGTCTACAAGAATGACAGTAAGATATCATCGTTATTGATTCGAACACCAAAGGGTTTATATAGCAATGGTGGCTCGCGCTATATTGATGGCTCGTCGCTTACCATGTGATTTGACATACATCAACATCCAGAATGGTTGGAGAAATATCAGATCATCCTAGCCAGGATCGAGAAACTATATGGTAGTGAATTCACAGCCTCGCCAGTAAAGAATGATAGGAACACAAAGGTCAAGGAATGGAATGGGGAGGTAATGACCGATTTCTATGATGCTATAGTACCAGTGAAGCAGCCGTGTGAATGTACGGCTATCATCAAGCTATCCAGCATTTATAAGCAAAGCTCCAAGCACTATCTGCAGGTCCTACTCGAAGAGTGCAAATACAAGCCTAAGGACACGACATCTTATTGATTCAGATAACGACGAGGAACCGTTCGTTGTCGTATAATAAAACAATGAATGAACTTAAAAAAGAAGCCAGAGAATTAGGGATTCGTGGTTATTCAACCCTCAAGAGAGCTGATCTTCTCGCTGCGATTCATAAGGTAAAATATAAAGATATTGCAACAGAAACACTTGGGCCTCATTGCAAGCCATGTCTAGAAATCACAGCTATGAAAATACTAAATGAATATATCAGAGGTCTCGAGACAAAACAAAAACGAAATATCATCTATGACGGTGATTTTATGATCGATAAAGATACCGGTGAAGTGCTTGGTGCAATTTAATGTTTTATACAAATCATTAAAATTATGAATATTTAGGTGCTACCTCTAGGTATTTCTTACATATTGTGCAGACTGCAAGTTTTTTAACAACTCAGCCCTCGCCTCGTCGCGACCTTGCGCGACTAATTGCTGCCTTTCTTGTTCATTGATAGTTTCTACAATTTTCTTCGTGCATTGTCGAATCTGCTCCTTTAGCAGCATATATTTTTGCTTCTCTTGGTTTATTAGTGAAAATTCATAATCACTTATCACTCCATTCTCGATGGCTTTCGAAATCAAATCGACAATAGTATTCAGCTTTGTTTCCGCTAATAATCATATACTATCATGCTTTTTGCGTTTGTAATTCAGCTTTTTCCCACCATGTTTTAAGGCAGTCTGCCCTACAGCTATGGCTATCCCACCCATTGCCACTGCCAGAGGTACTCCAATACCACTCAGCATGCTCCCAATACCAACACCGCTCGTGATCACGCTTATGGAGAGCAATCCGTGGTCCATATAATGGATCCAGGTACCATGCATTCCAAATTCAGCTTTTCACGTTGTTTAATCTCGCTTCGTAGGTATTGTCCAATCTCCTCGATCTTCCTTAGGCTATAGACCTGACTTTCATCAGGCTCATGATCCGGTGCACTCGGCGGTATACTTAAAAAAAGCTTTGCTATATCGCATAATGCATAGTAATTTCCACGAAAGGGTTCTTTTCTTCTTGATATTCGTTTATGAGCATGAAATCTAACCTGTCTGTTGAACCCTTAATGGGGAGGTATACAGGAGTGTCGAAACTCCATGTCACCATATCTCCCCAAGCGTTTAGCTCTTTGATTGGAAGCACGGCTAGTATATTGGATTTCTCACCATTTAAAAGAGAATAATCCGGATCCAGCTGGGGGCATACGAGTCTCAGCCGCTGAAGAATGTCTGTGCTGTACCTTCTGTCGTAGTCACCCACTGAAAATAGTACCTTGTTATTAAAAGCATACCCCATAAGGTCCTGCAGCGGTTGATCAATTATCACAACATACCCTTTATTAACCATAATCCTACACACGCCGTTTCTGAGTACAAATAGCTCTATCCTATCCCCTGCTTGGGTTTTGACAATAGCCGAGAGATCCTCGATTCTACACAAGCCCACCTCGATTTGGATTGTGACTTCCAATGGCCCTACATTACACGTCCCGTCATTCATCTTGGCACAAGCTTTATAGATATTGAATTCACTCTTTTTATAAAGATTCACCCACCTAGGTCGAATACTTATGTATTTTAGAGCGATCATTGAATCCTCCCCAGATATTCATCAAAGACTATAGGCTTTTCGATATCAGTAATATACAATTGCTTCATGTTTCTTTCAAGAAACATGAATATATATAGCTATAACCCAAAGGCAAAATACAAGTTGAATCATGGCAGGTACCTGGAGCAGTTAAAGGGCTCGGATATTACGAACCAAGACATTGTTATTGACGCGAAAGGGTCCTCATTCAAGGTTAAATTCCCCAATATTTCTGTTGGCTACATGTTCCATGCTAACCCCTTCGATTAATGCTTGCAGGGCCCACCCTTTCAGCCTCTGGTCAACACAATTGAACTTCGCTGTATTCGCTGCAACATCAGGTTGTGGGATATCGATGCAGCACCTAACGTCTCCATTACCCTTTGTACGCGCCGTGTATAGGTTCCATGTCTATTTCCAAATTCGGAAGATCCTCGAAGAATTGGAGGTATCGTTGCTTGGCTCCTCCCATTTTAATTCTATCAACAATCCGTTCAATATGGAAAGATTTAGACGTCTGGCCCGTGAATTTGGAGTATCTGCAAGTGAGCATGAATGGAAAAATGAAACGTTGAGTAGTAGTTGGCAAGCCAAACGTAAAGATTTTCCCGGTGCAGGACCTAGTTATTTTGATGAAAATTCATGGTCGAGGTGGGTAATTGAGAAAAGCCAAGGCCTTACCCGTATTGGTATTGAAAAGTTATCCCAAAACGTTATATATTGCGCGTATTTGATTTTGGAGAGCTAAGCCAATGCGCGATCAGGAATTATTGGGAATCAAGGCAGTTCTACCGATGCCCAAGGACTATACTTGACGACCTTCGAACAGCTGGTGATTAGACCTACAAATACAGGTAGAGAGATTAGTGAATTCGAGAACGTACTCAGATATGCACGAAGCAAGGTCGACTATAGTGGCGTATATATGATCTCAAGCGATATGTCACTGATAACAATATCCTGATCAGTCAGGACCATTTCAAGATTGGTATCAATCCCAATATTAACGCTCCGCATGCTGTCGCCATACCAAGGAAGCATCATCAACCCTCCAAGGTACCAAGAATGCATCCTCCTCCAGCAGCCTCATCGTCAGCATTAGCTCACGAGGAAACTAAGGCTACGATTATCACTGTGGGGATATTGTTAATTATCACCTATATATGGATGAAACATTAAGATTGTCATCTGGTAAGTTGGTGGTTTACCAGAATAATCTACGATCTGTTCCCACTCCTTCTGTTACCTACATAGGCAACGACGATGTCCACACCAGCAGCCAAGGCCATATACAAGTGCTTCGCTACATATTCGACAACCCTCGCTGCAACTCTGAAAAAGAACGACACCACAGTGCCAATGATCCCTGGTAGCGCAGCACCTGCTTTACCGGCTAGGTACTTCAAAAATCTCCCGAGTATTTTAAGCTGTTTCCGCACAAACCCCTTGTCATCGGCACTTCCTCCTGTACTTCCTACGGCGCTTGTTCTTCCTCCAGTGACAGCGAGCACGATGGTGGAAACCAGTAGACCAACAGCAGAAATAACGCTGGCGATAATCAAGCCTTGTTCCTTGAACAAGATCTTGAGCTTTTCGACCAAGGTTTTATCATCCCCAGCAATCTTTATCAGAGTCTCCTTGATAATCTTCAGCTGCCTCTGAATCTCGGAGGAAAATACGCCGTGTTGCTCTCGTAGGGCTTTCTTCTCATCCCGCAGTTTCGATAGGTGTAATATAGCCTTCAAACCCCATACCCCTCAAGCAATTCTTGGGGCGTAGCATCCTCAGCAGTGTCGATCCAATAATTCTAAATTCGCCATTATCTTCCCTTGTGAGTCTTATATCATCGAAAAAAAGCTGGTTATTGTTCAGCCTAAAATTGTCGTAAGGTATCGCATCTAGCTTCGGCTCCTCATTCAACCCCACCGCAAGATGTTTGTAAAAGCTAACAACCTTCGACCTTTTCAGCCTTTCCCCTAGACTTAGCGTAGTGTCGTCTCCTTCCTTCTCCAGCAACCTTTGCAACCATTCCGGTTGACTTAGCGTGGTGTCTGTCTCAGTCGCTTCTATCCCACTCGCCTGGGGCTCAGTGCTTGTATCTGGAATATCCTCGGGTCGAAGGTTCTCACTCTCGCTACTAAACTCCTCAGGTTCGTCTGGAATGCCTGCCTCTGGCGTAAAGTCTCCTTCGTATATTGGCATTTATTTCAACCACCAGCCTACCTAAATAAATGAGTGTTTTTGGAAGACTAAACCCTTGTCAGGAAGTCAAGACTATGCTCGCTGTCAAAGGCAAGAGGCAGCGGGTTAAAGTGAGCCACGTACCATCTACGATTGGTCACAATGAGGATCTCTATGTAGAGATCCCAGACATGGGTCGGGATGATGTTATATTTCCTGGGAGTATCAGGCTCCTGTTTGACCTCGAGCTACAAGGGACTAATACGAAGCGTACAATCGTTAGTAATATTGGGAAGGCCCTGGTGCGTTACCTACGTATTACTTTGAAAGGACGGGACAATTTGCGCTTTACAGGTAAAAGCGTCTGACCATGTAGGAACAAATGAGTAGCGTGCTATAGCCGCGGCGTACGGAAACACCTTTTGTATTCTGTTGGGGAAAATGTTCGAGTTGACGATAGATCTCCCGTTTTATCAACATGGACTCCACGATAGGCTACAGTTCGTTCTACATTTTGCTTCATAAAAAAAATCTCTAACATTTCGCTCGAGTTTGAAGAATTAGTAAATGAGGATCTGGCGAGCGCTATGATGTCGCGATACAGCCGCCTCGCCCTACCATACGAACGAGTATTGAGGAGTAAAGTGTTGACTATGAAGAAAAGTGATACATACTACAATCTCCAAGTCGATACCCCTTGCTAAATCCTTGGTGGGTATATTACTACTATTCGTCGATCCTGGAGTATCCAAGGCTTATGCGGGTGTCAATGAGCAATTCTACAATCCCAAAATCGAAAAGATTTCTGTTACGGTGGAGGGTGAGCCCAATGAGCTGTATTCACATGCTATGCTCCCTCGAGATCATTTGCAGCAGATCGTTGAATTATTTGGGTGCCATGATAGTGAAGTGACCATAGGTCAATTTTTCACCGAGCGCTATGCGCTATTCATTGATTTCAGGGCAACACCTGATCGTGGCCTACATGGTAGTAGGCGGCCTCTGCAAAGGTTATCGGACGGTATAGCCCTGCACATGACGAAAAAAGCGGATGGCAATGGAGATATTAGGTGCTACGTCGTCCTTATCCAAGACGCGAAATTAAACATTCTGGATGGCAGGTTCCACAGTGTCGAATATTAAGAGATCAAAATTTGTTTTTGTAGGCCTTGGGTCTACAAAATAAATGGCAACAATTGGTGTACTCGTAGCAGGTGCAGCGATTAATGCATTGGCCTTTAGTAGCTCTAATTTTCTATTTAGTAAACTCAGTGGGCACGGCGAGGAAGAGCGACGAAGGCACGATTTAGCGGTTGAAAAGCTTCAAGCTGCCCAAACCCAATGGGTAAGAGATAGGCAAGCGAAGATTGATGCATACAATAAGAGAAGGAAGGAACAAAGGCAAGCTGGGGAGAGTCTCAAGGAGCTCGACGAGGAAATGCGGGAGTACTTCATTGCAACCATAGAGAAGGCCCCAGAGCTCTCAGATTTTTACACACCTAGCAAAGGCCAAAAAGACGGTGAATTCGCTTTTATAGTGGGATCGTTGGCCTTGCTCGGCCTTGCGGCTTACAAATGGGCATAGATATATGTTTTTCGACATCTAATAAAAGATGTCGAAAACAATGTGTTTTTAACATGTCTTTATTATACATGTTAAAAACGTTTTACAAATATTTGTAAGCTACGAAACCTAAGGGTAAGGTAAGCTTGCCGCTTTCTTGCTGCTTCGAGGGTGTGTAAAAATTGGTCAATTTTGGAACCTTACTATTTGACGCGATGTAGTATTTGTACAGGTCGTCATCGAGTTCGCGAAGGCTCTTACCAGCCCTTATTTGCAGTTCCCTTTGCTCAGCAAACCAGTCCAATTTGGCTTGTCTGTCTCGTACCCATTGAGCCTGGGCATTTTGGAGCTTTTCCATGGCCTCGTCATGTTTCTTCCGCTCGGCTTCGCCGTGTCCTGAAAGCTTAGAAAACAAGAACTTTGTACCGCTAAATGCTAATGCGTTGATAGCAGCGCCTGCAACGATAACAGCTATTGTCGCCATCCTTTATTTAGTACTCCACCGAGTTGAAGCGCCCATCTAGTATATTCAGTTGAGCATCTTGGAGCAGGTAAACATAGCATCTGAAATCCCCGGTTCCGTCAGATTTTTTAGTCATATGGAGGGTAATGCCATCACTTAGACGTTGTAGGGGTTCTACCAGAGCCATGTAGGGTATCTTCAGGAGAGGCTCTGAAGTCTACAAACAGCGCAAATCTCTCGTTGAAAAACTGGCCAATGGTCACGTTCAAGTCATGACTGCCGAAAATGTTGACGATCTGCTCAAGGTGATCTTTAGGGAGCATCGCATGAGATTATAACTCATTGGGTTGTTCCCCTTCCACGGTTACGCTTATCTTCTCAATTTTTTGATTATAGAACACCTCGTTGACACCAGCATAGGGCTTCACGTTTGCAGGGTCTATGAAGAGTAGCAAGACACCCTTCAAACTTTTCGCGGGGGTATCGATTTGGAGGTTATAGCTTGTATCGGCCTTTTTCATGGTCACCACCTTACTTCTTAGAATTCTTTCATAGAGCAAAGCGAGACGACTATACCTTGACATCATGGCACTTGCTAGGACTTCATGAGTAATCTTGTCAAACTCCAGCTTGATGTTGGTGATTTTGTACGCTGCGTCGACTGCCTTGGCTGCCGTGCTTCCCGAGGCTGTTGTACATGCATCTTTGATCACGTCGCCGTATGGTGCAGAATGTATTACAAACTGCAACCTGTCGTACAATCCCGATAGATAGAACGGCAAGTCTCGGGTCAATTCAAATTTCGCCTAACGGGATACAGAAGGTGTTTCCATAGGCGGCAGCGATGGCCTTTTCTTCATCCGTCCCGACATGATTACTAGCATTGACCTGTAAGGTCCTGATTGTTCCGTCGTTTGGGTTGATGCCGTCAAGAATGAGGTTGTTGTCACGATCGAACTTGGGAAGCCAGAGATCCCGGTACACTTCCAGGGTGCTGAAATCGCTTATGTTCTGCACCTCGTTGCTGTTTAAGGTAATACGTAGATCTCTAACCAGACTTTTGCCAATGTTGCTGACAATGGTACGCTTTGTATTGCTACCTGTCAGCGTCAGGTCAAACAAGAGCTTGAGAGTCCCCGGAAAAATGACATCATTTTGGGACATATTGGGAATATCAACATAGAGGTCTTCGTTCTGGTTGATTGTTGAGGAGATGTGGCTTATCTGAACCCGTTGTTTCCGCCCTTTAATACCAAAAAGCTGCTTCGTCTCTGCGCAGGGTTCTAAGGTAGTTCCGAATGCACTCATGTTTATTATATAGGGAAATCTTCTAATAAATGGCTGATAATCCAGTATTTACGCATGAGGATGATATTGGTAGGGATGATAAAGGTGGGAGGGATGATACGCCATCGACGCAGCAACTTCCTGGAACGCCGGGGACTTCATCGTCGGGACAACACTCGGGTACACGTAGGCAATTGGAGGCTGGGGGAACAGAATTTGGAAGACGATGTCATTTGAATATGACACCAAAGGATAAAAACTATGATTATTTTAGGGTAGGTGAGGGTAAAAAGCTTATTTTTAGGAAGATAACGATGGGAGAACAAATCCTTAAGGAGATAGTTCTTATGACTAAGAATGGTAAGTTAGAGGCCCCTAACACTACGCGTCTGAAGGCCTTAGGTTTTGACAAATATCAAACACCCAACAGAGGTAGTAGGGCAACGGCCCACAACCTCGCCAATAGGGTTAATGTCCTTTTGTTGAATAAGGGTAAGGAGAAGGCTTCGGGTAAAGAGAAGGAGGAGGGTGAGATAATCCAGATGGAAACAATAGACGGTATTCAAAATTTTGCATATAATGTGCAGGGTTTTGTCGATACTTCGTTTGTTGGCACCGACGACGCTGCAATCGAGGACATTGATATGAGAGAAGTAAGGCTCGAAATTCAAAACCTACAGGATAACATTAAAAAATTGAATGTTGATATTATTTCATATAATAATGATATAAGAACAAAAGAGAATAGGTTGAAAGAACTTAAGAAAAAGGCCGGTGGGCAAAGGGATAGGGATATTGCCAAACTTGAGAAGGATATTGAAAGATTGAAAAGGGATAGGAAGGTTGTACTGGATAGGCACGGTCTACTTTCCTCTGAGATTTTTAAGCATCTGAAAAATATCAAGGATACACTAATGAAAATTGCCGGAGATTACATGCCTTTGTTGGAGAAGCTTAAGGTTTAGTTCAGGGAGCATGGTATAACTATAGCGAGTATCGTCTCGGCTATTGGACTGCTAGTTTCCATCATTGTGCTATCCGTGACAGGAGGTTCTACCGCGGCGGGTGCTGCAGGAGGAAGTGCCGCAGGAGGTGCAGTAAAATGGTTTGTAGAGAAGCAGCTTGAAAGGCTCAGAAACTTCCTTAAATACCTAGCAGGCAAAGAAGGTGCCGCATTACCTGGTATCATCGGTACGGTTGTATCCTTCTTTCTGAGAGTAGCGGCAACTATTGTCGTATACGCAGCCAGGCATCTGTATATTGCAATCGCGGCCGTCGCTGGGTTTGTCGTGTTATATGTTGGAAAGAGGAAATAAGTTACTTAAGCCATATGTATGCAATGATGATCCCTACCCCCATTGTGATCAACGCTGTTTTTGTATCCTCGTGCTGGTTTTGTGTTGGTTGTTCAGGAGTATGATCAGGAGGCGTGGGTGGTAAAGTATGATCAGGAGGCGTGGGTGGTATGGCATGCATGGGGGGTGTATATGGTATGGCCTGTATAGTATGATCGGGAGGTGTAGGTGGTATGGTATGTTTTGTAGTATGCTTAGGGGGTGTAGTATGTATAGGTGTTTTGATAGTATGCCTAGGAGGTGGTTTGATGACCCTCTCCGTATGCTTCGCACTATTCACATCAACCTGTACCCCCACATTTACATTGGCAGGTGCTATGAGGATGTTGTTGTTATACCACTCAATTTTACCTATGCGCAGGTTCATGTCTGTGGGCAGCATGTAGACGCTGGGCATGACTGCAAAACTCACCGGTGTTCGGGCATATTGAAGCACCTTCTGAAATTCCGTAATATTATGGCCTACATTCTCCTGACGTTGTACCATGGCTTCAAATTTTTGCAATAGGATCTGCCTGGCCGTGTAGTTGTCTGCACTGGACCTGATTAAAGATGCCTTGGCCCCTGCCTGCAACCCAAGCAACAAGACCACGTAAGCCCGGATACTTTCACTCAGCTTGGTCAGACCTTCCGATGTCAAACCCTGACTTGTGGGGATAATGAACTTGGCCCAATCACCATCGACTTGGGGCCAGTATCTACCATTTTTCAATGAGGACATGGCGGCCTTGAATTTGCACAGGCTATTAGGATCTGCACCGAATTCACGACACACTTGTGCATATTCGGATGTTGAGTAGGGATTTTTGTATTGGGCAAACCCATCGTCATACGGCATGGGTATCTTTATCTTGCCAATGTACGACGCATGTGGTAATAAACGTGGAACTTAAAGATTGAGTTAACAAGGGGTACGAAACCCGTCATGTGCTTAGCTGATATGCCTAAACCGGTCGTTGCGCAATGGGTAGCGAAATTAACCTAAATATTCCAGTAGTTCAGGGCTTGTCCTGTCCAACCAACCCTAACGGGGTCATTTAACAGGTTGGTAGGGATTTTTAGGGCATATTTGCTAAATTCAGGGAATGCTACGGAAATATGCGAGTCTGTAGACACGTACAGGTACTGATGCTCAAGGTTTGTAATACCAAGGGCCCATTCTCCCTGTTTGACTTGTACTTTGCCTTGGGGTTGTACGAATACATGTTCATCCTTTTCTTCTAACAAGAGAGGGATGAAGCAACTCTACATCACTGATATAAAAAAGCCTACTATATTTGAGGACTACCTAGGACAGGATACGAGAATTGCCTTGAAATCCATCAGTATTCGACCCGTATGGCTGCATCTTTACAGCGACAACGAGTTTACAATACGTAAAATAGGGTCTGATCAGAGGTTGACTCGAATTGAGATCATGAACGGTCTCTACAAGATCCAGGATTTGGCGGCTATCGTTAACAGTCAGGCAGAGGATAAGATTAAACTGTTTGTCCTGAAAAATGGACTCTGCAGGCTCAGTGTCAGTGACGGGTACTCGGTAGTGATTAATAGACCCCTGCAAGAGCTCTTAAGTCTACCCTATGATCCTGCGAAAAAGTATTATATGAAGGGTGATTATGATGCAGTCTACATGATTGATGTTTACCAAAGATTGAGACTCGTTTGCCCTCAGTTAGATGAAGACGACTGCCTACTGGATGGTAAAAAGTCTAAAATTCTGGCTTTGCTTCCCACTAAGGAGCTAAACGCTTGGGGGGATATGCTGACCTGGAGTTTTGATACCCTGATTTACCTTCCTTTGAAGGGCTCGACGGACCGTCTAGAGTTCATGTTAACGGACGTTTATCACCATGAGAAGAACGTTTTGTTCACCGGCCACACAATGCATTTGCTGATAGAATAAATGAGCGATATAGCCAAGCTGTACCCAAATTTACCGAGTGCACCTGCGGAGGATGATACTATACACGAAAGCCAAAAGTATAGACTTGGAAAGATCGGAGAGATTGAAAAGTACCTGCGGAATGAGATTAAAGAGCAGGACAGACTCGCAAAAAAGTTCAAGATGAATGGGATCTGGGTGAGGTACTGTGACCATGGACTGCTGAGTATCAGCATTATCACCTCGGGCATTGGGATTGGGGAGTTAGCAACGGGTTTGGGAGCTCCCCTGTGTATAGCCATGGGGGGGTCACCATCACCGACGGAATCGGTCAGGCTGGTCTGCGGAACGCCGAGAAGAGGCTGGGTGTGAAATTCAAAAAGCATGAGACTGTAAGGTTACTTCCGGAGAAGTTTAATTCCATCATTGATCTTATCTCAAAAGCCATTGAGAACGGAGTCATCAGCGACTATGAATTTACCCTTATTACACAGTAACATAAAAAGTATATGCTGCTAAAGGAACAGATAGGTCAACGTGTTAAACAAATCGTTAACGCCATCAATGAACAGGAGCGTGCTCAGCTAGTTGCGAAAGGTCGGGAGGAAGGCAGAAATGACGTTTAAAAAAAACTTCAGTCTGTACAGTATGCAAGCGCTACATAGAGCCTCCTCCTGAGTATAAACCTTAATTTTTATATATTTTATAGGCCTTGTAGTGCCTATAAAATATATGGCCTTTTAATCCTTATTTAGCAGCCATTCTATTTTGAAGTTCTTATTCCGACATTCCACAACATGTACCTGAGGGTAGTAGTTTTTACCTTGCATATATACAGATGAAATAGCCAGGATGGCACTGGCTTGGCATGGCTCATCGTAGGGTACCGGCATACCGTGGAATTTAGTTGTGATTGCATCCTTGTAGTATTTGAGTTTAGCGTTCACATAACGGTCCTTTTTCACAGGCTCTGTCGTCAATTGCTCAGATATCAGCTCTTCTATTTCATTCCAGATTTGGCGATACTTCGCAACCCAGTCGGGGTACTCTTCAAAATCAAGACTCATCGCCGTTACCTCATTGGCGTTGTAGCTGGTGACCCCATGTGGGGACCATATTTTTGGTGTTTTTACCCTCAAGGCCACTACGAGGTCTCGTGTATGATACCCCTCTATGTACCGATTATCCTTACCCCCATTGGCAGGAATGAGATCTGACACTGTCAGATAGTCCACGTTGATATCATTGATGTCCGTAAAGGTAGCAGTAAATGAGTAGAATAATTTTGGGTTGACAATTTCATTCTTGAATTTCAGCATCTTCTTTATTGAAATTTCAACATTGTCAGAGGATTTCATCTTGCTCACATACACAACTACCACCGTTATACGTGATATATTCCTGGTAGCAATACCAACACAACATGTTACCATTTACAACAAACCTACGCCCACAGGTACATCTGTCGTATACATCCAACATACGTTCACAGTCCTTACATTGTTCCATTTATTTAAAATTATAAACCTCATCCTCCAGTTCCTGAATCCTTCGCTCATTCTCCTTCTCCTTCTCTGATTCTTGTACTAATGCTAGAGCCAGCAGTGGTAGAGAGAGACCAATACCTGCCATGAAGGTCATGACTACTACAGTTCAAAATACACTGAATTTTTATTGACAGCCGATACACATCTATTACTAGTAATATTTATCTTACAACCTTGTTGTAAGATAATCTTGGTTTAAAACCAACCCCAAAAATTCCTTTTGCGTCAGGTCACCCCCAAATCTTCTGAGGCGTCTCCAGTCTGGAGTAGGCCTTCCTTTGTAGCGCCTTTTCAACAGCCACAGCGACATTTCGTACGCACTATCATACACCTTTCCCTCTTCCACGTAAGCCAAGCAGCACGCATCTCCACAAAAGTAGCCCTCGTATACGTACTCACCACCATCGCTCATATGGGCAACCATGTTTTCTTTGACATGAAAAAAGCCAGATTTCGTCGTATGTTTTGTACTTATCTGTGGGGCACCTGACTTTGTCGCATAGTTCTACAGAGCACCAGTAACAGAGTACCATTTTATATATGCATTCCAACAACATTGGAGGATTTTACCTACACATTGTTCACCTCTTTACTGCGCATGCGTTGATGATTAGTACTATATAAGGGAATTTCCCCTCTAGGTGTGCTAAAAAATTTTTACTCATTTTTGTAGGATATGGACTTTACCTCCGTTATGCATGACTCAAAGCTGCCTATAAGAGACTATGCACGGATAAGCACCGCATGGTATGGATTTGTTGTGGTTGACTGTGCGCATGCGCGCGATGTGCGTGCGCGACTGTGCTAGAACATGCATTTCTCTATCTGTCCTGCGCAGGAAGCCATTGGTATGATCCCTACACTCCATGGACTATGACGTCCCAAGTCGCTTTCCATTGCGCCGTAGCTTTAGAATATCGTCAACTACGTCTACAGGCCCCTAGAGGCTGTTATATGACCTTTTGGCACCTAAGAAAGGCCTTACACGCAAATCACGTGGTTCCACGTGCCTGCACAAGTTACCATCTGTCTAATCCTTCCACTCTCAATGGACTACGACGTCTCAAGTCGTTTTACATTGCGCCAAGGCCTTACAAAACCTTCAATTACGTGTCCAGGCCTCTAAAAACTGTTATATAGCCTTTTAGCACCTAATAAAGCTCTCAAGCCTAAATCATGTGGTTCCACGTGCCTGCGCAGGTTACCATCGGACTATTCTTTCCACTGTTAATGCAACACGACGTCCCAAGTCGTTTTCCATTGTGCCATAGACTTACAACACCGCCAAGTACGTGTACAGGCTTCTAAAGACTGTTAGATGGCCTCTTGACGCCTCCTAAAGGCCTTACAGGGAAATCACGTGGTTCCACGAGACTGTGCAGGGCACCATGGTTCTAGTCCTTCCACTCCCATGGACTACGACGTCCCAAGTGACTTTCCATTGACCATAGCCCTACAATACCGTCAACTACTTGTACAGGCATCTAAAGGCTGTTATATGGCCTTTTGCAGCCTAATAAAGGCCTTACACGCAAATTACGTGGATCCACGTGCCTGCGCAGGATACAATGGGTCTAGTCGTTCCACTCTTAATGGTCTACGACGTGCCAAATCGGTTTCCCTTGCGACGTTGCCCTACAATACCATCAGCTTCGTGTACAGTCCTCTAAAGGCTGTTATATGGCCTTTTGCAGCATACTAAGAGAGATTGAGAAATGTTACTTCTGGCACAGTCGACGTCGACCAAAGGGAAATTCCCTAAAATATTAGTAACCAACACAAAATAATATTAAATGTAAGATACCAGAAATATAATGCCAATAACCAACACAAAATAATATTAAATGTAAGATACATTAAATACACAAATACAAATTAAATACACATTAAAAACACAAAATCATTTTAAATCACCTGACGTCATGCGTAATAGCCTATATAGTATATATGCTATTATACAGAATATGAGTAAAAATTATCATGACCGTGCTAGAAAATTTGCTGATTGAAATTAAATATATAATAAAGGAAATGGATTTAAATACAAATACCGTAAAACAATTACACGTCATCGCTAAAAACCGTGGGCTTACGTGTTATTCAAAATTACGCAAAGCAGACCTTATTTCTTTATTAGATACACAGCCATTCTCACCACAAGCCATGGACATTTTTGAAAAACAAGAGATGGATAGATCACGTCCTATTAAGAAGAACATCGAGCCTTACGTTCCCACGTTTGAGGAAATGAACTCGTTTGAACGTCAGGAGCTGAAGAGAACTCGTCCAGTAGTCAAAAGTAAGCTGCGGGAATGGTCAGACTGGTTACTATCACATGTACCGAAGAGTATCAAGAAACCAGTGCAAAGTATATATACATTGATAAAAACACGAATTCTTTCACTCTATGATGGTGCTAAAAAGACACTGGTTGTCGAGGTCAAGGAAGAAGCAAAAGAGGATCATGCTTCAGAGCAACCGAACCAAGATTTTACGCCTCAGGAGCATAAGCATGCATTACATAAAACATTCAAAAGTTATCGTATAGCTGGTATAGATAGAACAGAAATTAATGGGTACTTAGATATGGTTAGATCAAATGTAAAAACACTCATCGAAAACCAAGTGGAAGAAATGGGCTCTGCGAAAATCCAGTGCTCCCTCTGGATCCTATGGAGGAAGTCCATCGATGGTACCAACGAGTTTATTGAGGTAGACAAGGTATTCCACAGCAACATGACATCAGTATTTCAAGGCACAATCGTGGATGAAGTGATGGATACGATGTTTGCTCAAATGAAAACACATATAGAAAATCCTGCATTACCCATATCTGGGTTTAGCACAGGTCACATTCAGCATTTAGATGTTGATTTTCATAAGCTGAAGCTAACGCGAGGCTCATCATATATCGAAACACCAAAATGGATAGCGACGAAAAAAGCGATCATAAATCCTATCAATGATGACGAAGAGTGCTTTAAATGGGCAATTATAGCAGCCATACATCACGAAGAGATAGGTACAAACCATCGGAGAATAACCAAGCTTCGACCATATGAGGAGCGGCATAATTGGGATGGTATAGAATTCCCTACTAGTATCAAGGACATCACAAAATTTGAACGTAACAATCCTGACATTGCCGTGAACGACCCCTAACAGTATAAAGGGACGAGGACTGCGTAACCCGATTTGTCAACCACCTGGAGGATGAAGTAAAACGGCTCTACGCTACCTTCCCACAGAAGCCTATGATGGAACTAACTGAGATGCAGAAGAATTCATATGGTGCTGCTGAAACATGTCACATTTGTATGAAGCCGTTCAGCGATGAGGTTAGCGATCATTCTCACTATACAGGGTTGTATCGAGGAGCAGCACATAATAATTGCAATCTTAAGTATAGGATACCTAATCACGTACCCGTGATATTTCACAATTTAAGTGGTTATGATGCGCACTTATTCATCCGTGAATTAGGCAAAAAATATGACACCCAGGATATAGGTTGTATAGCCGAAAACACCGAGAAGTACATCAGCTGTAATGTTAAAATGAAAGTACACATTGCAGGTATTGAGTATGGCGACGGCGAAACGTATAACGTTGAAATACGATTCATCGATAGTTGTCGATTCATGTCATTATCATTAAAAAAATTGGAAAGCAACCTCGATGATGATTAGTGCAAAAATCTCCGTTGGTATTTTACTAAGGATGACACCTTTAAGCTCATGCGACGCAAAGGAATTTATCCATACGAGTATATGGATGGCTGGCGACGATTCGAGGAAACTGAGCTACCTCCAAAGGAGACTTTCTATAGCAAGTTAAAAATGAAGGGGATTAACAATGAAGAATACGAGCACGCTCAAAAATTGTTGAATGTCATCAATCCAAAAGATCATGAAACTACTATGGGGGACTATCATGATGCGTACTTAGGTACTGACGTTTTACTACTCACCGATATATTCCAAAACTTTCGAGGAGTGTGCCATGCTAATTATGGGATTGATCCCGCCCATTTTTATTCAGCACCCGGCTTAGCTCGGAAGGCAGCACTCAAATACACGGGTGTAAGACTTGAGCTACTGACGGATCCTGACATGCTCCTGATCTTTGAAAAGGGTATTTCAGGTGATATAGCCCAGGCTGTACACCGATGGGTTCAAATGGGTATCAAATGTAGAGATAATAGATGAAAAGAAGATCGAGAAGCTGGTATCTGATAAAAAACATGGATATCTCCTTGAGGTCGACGTTGATTACCCAAAGGAGCTCCACGATAAGCATAACGAGCTACCCAACCTGCCGGAGCGTAAGGTGATATATAGGGTTGAAAAATTGATCCCTAATCTTGAACATAAGCAAAAATACGTGGTGCACATCGGGGCTCTACATCAAGCCCTGAAACGCGGGCTCGAGCTTAAAAAGGTTCACCGTGCTATCCAATTTCAACATAGTGCCTGGCTCCGGGACTATATAAATCACAACACGAAGCTGAGAACTGCCGCCAAGAATGACTTTTAAAAGGATTTTTACAAATTGATGAACCTCTCAGTATCTGGAAAGACTATGGAGAATATCCGTAATCATCGGAACATAAAGCTAGTTACGAATGAAGCCGCATATACGAAGCTGACCATGCAACCAAACTTTAAAAGCGGCACATGCTTTAGTAAGAATCTCATGGGTATTGAAATGGGTAGGACGGGTATTAAGATGAATAAGCCGATCTATATAGGTCAGGCTATATTGGATATGTCAAAGACCGTGATATATAAATTATATTACAACTATGTGCAGCCAAATTATGGTAGTAAAATACAACTATGTTATATTGATACGGACAGCTTCATTTACCATATAAGGACAAAGGATTTCTATCGGGATTTTTCCGATGATGTAGAGACACGTTTTGACACGAGTGCCTATAGCAAAGATGACAACAGACCCCTGCCTATCGGGAAGAACAAGAAAGTTGTGGGCTTAATGAAGGATGAATTAGGTGGTAAGAAAATGACTTCCTTTATTACTTTGAGACCTAAGGCTTATGCATACAAAGCCTTAAAAAAAGACGGTGGAGATCGTAAGGCCAAAGGAGTGAAGAGGGCTGTGACCAAGAAATGTATAACGTTCGAAGATTACGAGCAATGTCTGAATGAAGGTATTGATATTAACAAAACTTGGCGTTGTATTAATAACAAAGGTCATAATTTATACACCCAGGAAGTGAATAAAATTGCGCTTAATGCCGCTGATGACAAAAAGGATCGTACAAGCTGATCAAATAAAAACGCTTGCCCGGGGTCATTATCGATTGAAAGAGAAATAAAAATGGAGTTATTACTACTAATCGCAGTGTTACTACCTTATGTCTTGATTATTATCGGTTATTTCAGATAGAGATCTCTAATAAACATGGCTCACAACTTAGCAGAAATATTTGACGATGTTGTAGATACACCAGCAGAGGCTGTTGATCAACCTATAAATAAACGCCAGGGTTTGAAGGATATACGAAAGACTAAGCCACATTTACTGCCTAAAAAATGTAGCGATATTTCATCGATAAGGCCACGGAAGATGTAATCAAAAAAATACACGCCGAGGCGGTAGAACGCGACCTCCAGGAAAAGGGGCAGAAGACTGCAAGAGTCCTACAAAGTCACGCGATAAACCTATATACGAAAGTATTAAGTAATGTTGTACCGCTTGATAGTCCCGAGGCCCTACGCCAGGATCTAGAGGGGGACCCTATTATAAAAGAATCAATGGCTGATCTGGGTATTCTTATGGGTATACAGCCTTTGGTAAATTCCTCGCGCCTCTGTTGGTAGCTGCCCATACGATTAACCATACCCAGCTCTCAACGTCCATTGAAGAGAAGGTTAATGAGAAGCAACAAAAAGATAAGCAGCGCGTGTAGCAGTCTAAATGAGAACTGAACTTTCCAACTCATGTTTACTCCTAGGAGTAAACATGAGTTAACATGGGTACCAAAAAATGCTCGAGATGTAGGCACTATCTTTCTTTGGATAATTTTAAGATCCAACGGGATGGCGAATGGACAAAATGGTGTATAAAATGCCTCAACCGTATGAAGGCGACAAAGGAACGAAACAAATGCCATCATAAAAAGATAAGATCCAGATGTAAGGACTGTGGAGGAAGTGAAATATGCCCCCATCAAAGGCTGAGATTCCAATGCAAAGACTGTAAGGGTAGTCAAATATGCCAACATCAATAGCAGATATCCTCCTGCAAAGACTGTGGAGGTGGTGGTAGATGCATCGAACATGACAGGCCAAGATACAGCTGCTCTATATGCAATCCTGCTGGACATCTCGCCAATGTTGTACGCAGCAGAATCAGCCAGGCCTTAAAGGGAAATAAGGAGCTCAGTTCCGAGGAATATGTCGGGCGCGACATGGCTATACTGCGGGCCCATATCGAAGCCCAGTTTTCCGAGGGCATGACATAGAACAATTATGGAGAGTGGTATATTGACCACAAAATCTCGCTACATTATCGAGAAAACAGAAATGTCCCATCGCTTGATGAGGTAGCGAAAAGGCTGCACTACGCCAATACGCAACCTATGTGGGCGGAGGAGAATATGTCAAAGGGCAACCGATATGTCTCAGAATAAATGAACGAGTCTACTAATCAAGTAATTACCAAGAAGAATGAAGGTCGTGTTGCTGCTGGGAAGGGACTTGCGGAATGGAATCGTAAGAACAAGGCCGATAACGCCGCAAAAGGACCTCGACAAGGCCAAGGAAGATCGTGAAAAGCTAAAGGATGATCGAAAGGCGATAATAGAAGAACATGGTTTACTATCATCCAAAATTCACATTCAGTTGAAAAATATCAAAGATATTTTGAAAATAGCTGGAGATGATACCTCATTACGGGAGAAGCTCAGCATTCTATTCAAAGAACAGGGTATTACTATTGCCAGCATTGTCTCGGCCGTGGGCTTACTGATATCAACCCTGGTCCTTGCGCTCACGGGTGGTGAGGCAGCAGGTGCAGGAGGAGGAGGTGCTACAGGTAAGGGGTTTGTGCAAAAGCAATTGGAAAAACTCGGGAAATTTTTAAAGTACCTTGCTGGCAAAGCGGGAGCTCCCTCCCAGGGATCATCGGTACCATCGTATCGTTCTTTTTCCATGTAGCCGCCAAGATTGTGGAGTATGTAGCGAGGCATCTGTATTTAGCCGTCGCGGGAGCTGTAGGTATCGTGGTGGCTTACGTCGGGAGGAAGGGTGATACGAGATCGTAAATTCACGTCTAATAGACTTACTTAAACCAAACATACGCGAGGATCAGTCCTATTCCCAACGTGATAATGTTGGCCTTGATATCCTCATGCTGCCTGTGGGCTTCCTTGGTATCAGGCGACTTTATATGTTGCCTAGGAGGTGTGGTAAATGATGCCTTATGTTTGACAGCTTTGGTATTCAGGTCTAGCTCTATACCTACACCTATCCCAAAGGGGACGATTAAAATGTTGTTGTTATATCCCACAATCTTTCCAATGCGGAGGTCCATGTTTAAAGGAAGCATGTAGACGCTGGACATCAAGGCGAAGTTTACTGGAGTCCGTGCATACTGGAGCAGCTTTTGAAATTCCGTAATGTCTTGACGTACGTTTTTTTTAAGTTGAACTATATCCTCAAACTTCTGTAATAAGATTTGCCTCGCTGTATAGTTATCGGCATTAGAGCCTAGAATTGATGCCTTTGCACTCGCTTGGGATCCTAATAGCAAGATTACGTAAACGCGTATACTTTCACTTAGCTTGGTCAGGCCCTCCGATGCTAGACCCTGGGCGGTTGGTATAATGAATTTGGCCCAATCCCCATCAACCTGCAGCCACCATCTACCACTCGTCAACGATAACACCAGAGCTTTGAACTTGTACAAAGCGTTGGAATCCGCACCATATTCACGACAAACTCGCGCGTACTCCGAGGTGGAATAGAGGTTATCGTACTGAGAAAAGCCTCCTTCGTATGGCATAGGTACATTATTCTCGCGAGGATACGACGCATGTGGTAGTACACGTGGAATTTGAAAATGGCATTAACGAGGGGTACGGAGCCACTCATGTGCTTGACAGAGATCCCCAATGCCGTTGTCGCGCAATGACAAGCGAAATTTATCTGGATGTTCCAATAGTCCAGGGCTTGGCCTTCCCAATTTACACTGATAGGATCGTTCAACAGGTTAGTTGGAACTTTGATAGGGTATTTGGTGAACTGTGGGAACACCACGGAAATGTGCTGAGTCGTAGACACTTATAGCTTCTGATGCTCCAAGTTAGTTATGTTGAGAGGCCACTCGCCTCTGTTGGATCTGTATTTTGCTCTAGGGTTATACGAATAGATATTCATCTTTATTAAAGAAGAATGCGACAGTTTTATATTAGTACTATTGATGAACCAATAGTCTTTAATGAATATCTGAGTGAAGGCACCAGAATAGCGCTAAAATACATTAGTATTCGCGCTACGTGGTTAAACGTTTTTGAAAAAAATAACGATATTAAAATTTACAAAGCGACGCCTGGGTCTACCAATGATGGAGACTTTAGCGTAGGGCCTTTTGAAACTCTTATCACGATCGAGAAGGGCCTATATAGAATAGAAGATCTCGCTGTCATAGTAATAGTCATAGTAATCAAACTTTTCGTACTCGGGAATGGAGTCTGTAAAGTCAAAATTAGCAAGGGATACGTTGCGATAGTTGACAAATCACTGACGGATCTTATGGGCTATAATTTTTATACCAAGAAGTTAATGTTCACAGAATGAGATCACGATAGTTTCTACAAGACTGATGTCTACCAGAGGCTTAGACTCACTTGTCACCAAATCGATGAACATTATTGCCTGGTTGATGGAAAAAAGTCAAAGATACTTGCAATACTCCCTATCAAAGAGCTTACTGCTTGGGGAGATGAGGTGAGATGGAGTTTTGATAATCCTGTATACCTTCCGTTGAAAGATTCAAATGAACGCCTTGAGCTACTATTGACAGACGAGTATCACAACGATAAGAACGTTTCATTTGTAGGACTAACGATGCATTTACTGATAGATTAAATATGACAGATATTATGAAATTATACCCGAGCTTACCACCTAGTGCACCGGATCAAGAAAATGAGGGGCATGTATATCGATTGAAGAAAATTGAGGAGATCAAACAATTTCTGCGAAGCGAAGTTAAGCAACGTGAAAAACTCGCTAAAAAATTTGGAATGCATGGTACCTGGATTCACTATATGGACCACGGATTATTAGCGATAAGCGTAATAACATCAAGCGTTGGTATCGCTAGTATGCTCAGCGGCATCGGAGTTCCTCTAACCGTCGCGATGGGAGGGATCAGCATTGCCGTTGGATTGGGACAGACTGCCTTAAAACAAGGTGGGAAGAAATTGAACTATAAACATAAAAAACACGACTCAATAAAACTCCTTGCAGAGACTAAGCTAAATAGTATTATCGACCTTATATCAAGGGCTATTTTAGAATGGAGTGATAAGTGATTATGAATTTAGCCTGATAATGCAAGAGAAGCAAAAATATATGATGCTAAAGGAGCAGATTTGCAACGCACTAAGAAAATTGTGGAGACGATTAATAATCATGAAAGGCAGCAATTAGTCGCGCAAGGTCGCGAAGAGGGTAAACAGGAGCTTCTTAAAAAAATACAATCTGTGAATTATGCCAACGGTACCTAGAGGCACCACCTGAATATTCATAATGTATTGTTAACAATACATTAGATGGTACCCACAACCTCACCTGTACTAGCGTCAATCATGAAATCTCCGTCATAAATTATTATTCTTTTCTGTCTCGCCTCGAGGCCTCTGATGTACTCTTCTAGGATCTTCATTGATGCCATATCGACACATTTCTTACAGTATGGACCATTTGTTTGCGTTGCAATATCTCTATATTTTATCTTGTTAATTGCAGCTATAATTTCACCCTTCTTCATGGTGGAGTAGCCACGTATACCCAGCTCTCTTGCTTCTCTTTTCAAATCATTCATAGTTTATTTTGTATACAACATTGTGTACAAAAATCTATCAAGTTTTAACTATACCACAACGAATGGTTCCTCTTCATCTGAATCAAGGCTTCGTGTCCTTAAAGGTTGTTGCACCGGTTTATACTTACATTCTTCCAGAAGAAACTGGATGAAATGCTTTGAATTCTGTCGATAAATGCTGTTTTTTTTTAAAATGCAGATGCATTCGCAAGGTTGCTTTAGTGGTACTGGTTTATAATAGAAATACGTGTTTATTTTACCATCCCATTCTTTTATTTTTGTGTTCAGGTATCTACCGTTCTTCACTGATGAGGTCGTGAACTCACTACCATACAATTGCTGTATCCTGGCTAGGATAATCTGATATTTTTCCAACCATTCAGGATGATCACCAACATTAAATAGCATGCTAAGCTACGAGCCATCATCGTTTCTGGATACACCGTTTGAATACAACCCTTTTGGCGTTATGATCAATAGTGACGATATCTTGCTGTCATGCTTATAACCTATAACATATCTAGCATCTTTGCCTTTGTTGGCTTTAATAGGATCGCTGAGTACTATTTTCTCAATTTGAACCTCTTCAATATCGAGCACAGTTGGTTCACTGTAAAAATCCCTTGTCTTTACGGAGTCATTGTAAAATTTGAACATCCTTTATTATAATAAGCAGGGCCCGACTAAGGATTTTTACATTTGCAATATCCTCCGTTGTACGTTATATACATCATATAGTGCTGCCAACATAACATTTTCATACAGATAACTAGCCTTCTACCACAGGAGCATCTATCATATTTATCAAGTTCAATATGACATTCATCGCAATATTTCTTCATCATTTGTTTACTCCACAAGAGCCTGAGGTCCGCCTTTTCATCTTCCGAGAAGTACCAGCCTATAACTCTGTCGGGATGCCAGGCCAATGCAAGCAGCTCCTCCTTAATCCTTGCCTTCTCCGCTTTCCGCTGACGATAAGCATCGAGCAATCGAGGATCATTGCTACTACACATTTCCCGGCCCACGAACCAGTCCGGAACAAACTCGAGTAGATGGGGTCTATCTCGAACCGATATATTACACATGTCTCGCGTCTTGAACCTGTCAGGAACATGTCTGAGCATCCCTGGATACTCCCCAACCGCCATAGTGCACATGTCCCGCGTCTTGAACCTGTCGGGGGTATACTTGAATAGCCAGGGGTTCTTTTGAACAACCTTGTTGCACATTTCCCGTGTTTTGAATTGGTCCGGGACATACCTTACCACTGGGGGATCCTCTTCAACCAATTTTTTCCGTCTTTCTTGCCTCCAACTCATCTTTATTATTCCGACCTTACTCAATTCTATTTTTTATTGATGTTAGCATTATTCCCATTAGTTGCTTTTGCGTATGCGTTGATGACGTCATATGATTTCGTTTATATTATTTAAAATGATTTTGTGTTAGTATTTAATGTATCTTACATTTAATATAATTGTGTGTTGGTTATTGGCATTATATTTCTGGTATCTTACATTTACTATTATTTTGTGTTGGTTATTGGCATTATATTTCTGGTATCTTACATTTCATATTATTTTGTGTTGGTTTCTAACAGATGACTTAGGGAATTTCCCTTTAGTCGACGTCGACTGTGCCAGAAGGAACATTTCTCTATCTCTCTAAGGACGTTACACGTAAAACACGTGGTTCCATGTGCTAGCGTAGGTTACCATTAATCTATTCCTTAAGCACTCTATGGACTACGATGTCCCAAGTCGTTTTCCATCAGGCCATGGCCTTGCAACACCGTCAACTACGTGTACAGGCCTTTAAAGGCTGTTATATGGCTTTTTGACGCCTACTAAAGGCCTTACACGTATAATACGACGTTAACGAGCCTGCGCAGCATACCATGGGTCTAGTTCTTTCACTCATAATGGACTACGACGTCCCAAGTCGTTTCCCATTGCGCCATAGCCTAACAATACCGTTAATTACATCTACAGGCCTCTAAAGTCAGTCACATGGCCTTTTCCTGCATAATAAAGGCATTACACGTAAAACGCGTGGTTCCATGCTTTAGGGCAGGTTACCATCGGTCTATTCTTTCCACAGACAATGGATTACGACGTCCCAAGTCGTTTTCAATCGTGACATCGTCTTACAATACCGTCACCTACGTGTTCAGGCCTCTAAGCACTGTTATATGGTCTTTCGATCCTACTAAAGGCCTTGCACGTAAAACAAGTGGATTTATGCTTTAGCGCAGGTTACCATCGGTGTATTCCCTCCACACTCAATGAACTACGACGGCCCAAGTCGTTGTCCATCAAGTCATGGCCTTACAACACCGCCAACTACGTGTACAGGTCTCTAAATTCTGTTATATGGCCTTTTGCCGCCTAATAAAGGCCTCACACCTAAAACACGTGGTTCCACGTGCCTGCGCAGGTTACCATCGGTCTATTCCTTCCACTCTCAATGGACTACGACGTCTCAAGTCGCTTTCCAACGCGCCATGGTCTTACAACATAGTGAACTACGTGTAGAGGCCTCTAAAGACTGTTATATGGCCTTTTCAAGCCTAAAAACAGGTCTTGCACGTAAATCACGTGGTGCCAAGAGCCTGCGCAGGTTAACATCGGTCGATTCACTTCACTTTTATTGCACTACGACATCCCAAGTGGCATTCTTTCAAGTCATGGCTTTACAACACCGTCAACTACGTGAACAGGCCTCTTAAGGATTTTATATGGTATTTTGCAGCTTAATCAAGGTCTTACACGTAAAACACGTGGTTCCATGAGCTAGTGCAGGTTACCATCGCTCTATTCCTTTCACTCTCAATGGACTACAGCGTTCCAAGTGGTATTCCATCGAGCTATGCCTTTCCAACACCGTCAACTTCATGTACAGGCGTCTAAAGTCTGTTGGCCTTTTGCAGGCTGATAAAGGCCTTTCACGTAAAACACGTAGTTCCATTTCCTAGCGCAGGTTGACATCGGTCTTATTCTTTAACACTCAATGGATCACGATGTCTCAAGAATTTTCCATTGCATCATGGTTTCACAACACCGTCAACTACGTGTACAGACCTGTAAATTTTATTATATGGCCTTTTCATGCATAAAAAGGCCTTACACATAAAACACGTGGCTCCATGTGATAGCGCACGTTACCATGGCTCTAGTTCTTCCAACTCAAAGGACTACGACGTCCCAAGTCTTTTTCCATTGCGCCATGGCCTTGCAATACCGTCAACTTGATGTACACGCTTCGAAATGCTTTTATGTGGCTTTTTACCGCCTAACAAAGGCCTTACACGCAAAACACGTGGTTCCATGCTTTATCGTAGATTTGCATCGGTCTATTCCTTCCACACTCAATGGACTGCCACGTCCCAAGTTATATTCCATTGCGCCATAACTTTACAACACCGTCAACTACATGTACAGGCCGCCAAAGGCTGTTATATGACCTTTTGCTGCCTATTAAGGCCTTACACGTAAAACGCGTGGTTTCATGCTTTAGAGCAGGTTACCATCAGTCTATTCCTTCCACATTCAATGGACTACGACTTTCCAAGTCGTACTCAATCGAGCTATGGCCTTACAACACCGTCAACTACGTGTACAGGCCTCTAATTTCTGTTATATGGCCTTTTGCCGCATATAAAAGGCCTTACACGTAAAACAAGTGGTTCCATGATTTAGCGCAGGTAACCATCGGTCTACTCCCTCCACACTTAATGGAATACGACGATCCAAGCCGTTTTCATAGAGATAAGGCCTTACAACTCCGTCAACTGCGTGTACAGACCCCAGGGTCCGTTATATGGTCTTGTGCAGCCTAATCAAGGCCTGCCAAATAAAACATATGGTTCCATGCGTTAGCTCGGATTAGCATCGGCTTTTCCTTCCCCAATTATTGGACTAAGACGTCTCAAGTTGTTCTTCATCGAGCCATGGCCTTACAACACTGTCAACTACGTGTACTGGCCTCTAAATGCTGTTATATGGCCATTTGCCGCCCAATAAAACGTTACACGTAAAACGCGTGGTTCCATGCTTTAGGGCAGGTTACCATCGGTCTATTCTTTCCACAGTCAATGGATTACGACGTCGTCTCACAACACCGTCAACTGCGTGTACAGGCCCCTAAATGCTGTTTTATGGCCTTTTGCAGCCTAATAAAGGCCTTACACGTAAAACACGTCCTCCCATGTGTTATCGCAGGTGACCATCAGTTTATTCCGTCCACCCTCAACGGAATACGAGGTGCCAAATTGTTTTGTATCGAGCTATGGACTGACAACACCGTCAACTACATGTACAATGCGCTAAAGGCTGTTATATGGCTTTTTGCAGTCTATTAAGGTCTTACACATAAAACGCGTGGTTCCATGCTTTAGAGGAGGTTACCATCGGTCTATTCCTTCCACATTCAATGGACTACGACTTTCCAAGTCGTACTCAATCGAGCTATGGCCTTACAACACCGTCAACTACGTGTACAGGCCTCTAATTTCTGTTTTTTGGTCTTTTGCCGCATATAAAAGGCCTTACACGTAAAACACGTGCTCCCTTGCGTTAGCGCAGGTTACCGTCAGTTTATTCCTTCCACACTCAATGGACTACGACTTTCCAAGTCGTACTCAATCGAGCTATAGTCTTACAACACCGTCAACTACGTGTACAGGCCTCTAATTTCTGTTATATGGACTTTTGCCGAACAATAAAGGCCTTACACGTAAAACACGTGCTTCCATGCGTTAGCGCAGGTTACCATCGGTCTATTCCTTCCACACTCAATGGACTACGACTTTCCAAGTCGTACTCAATCGAGCTATGGCCTTACAACACCATCAACTACGTGTACAGGCCTCTAATTTCTGTTATATGGACTTTTGCCGAACAATAAAGGCCTTACACGTAAAACACGTGGTTCTATGCTTTTGCGCAGGTTACCATCGATCTATTCCTTCCACCCTCACTGGACTACGACGTCTCAAGTCATTTTACATTGCTCCATAGCTTTACAACATCGTCAACTACGTGTACATGCCTCTAAAGGATGGTATATGGCCTTTTGCTGCCTAACAAAGGCCTTACACAAAAAAGACGTAATACAATGTGTTAGCGCAGGTTACTATTAGTATATTCCCTTCACACACAATGGACTACGACGTCCCAACCCGTTTCCATCCAGATATGGCATTACAACAACGTCAACTACCTGTACATGCCTGTTAAATGGATTTTGCCGCCTATAAAAGGCCTTACACATAAAACACGTGCTTCCATGCGTTAGCGCAGGTTACCATCGGTCTATTCCTTCCACACTTAATGGAATACAACTTTTCAAGTCGTACTCCATCGAGTCATGGCCTTACAACACCGTCAGCTACGTGTACAGGCCTCCAATTTCTGTTATTTGTCCTTTTGCCGAACAATAAAGGCCTTGCACGTAAAACACGTGCTTCCATGCGTTAGCGCAGGTTACCATCGGTCTAATCCTTCCACACTCAATGGATTACAACTTTTCAAGTCGTACTCCATCGAGCCATGGCCTTACAACACCGTCAGCTACGTGTACAAGCCTCCAATTTCTATTATTTGTCCTTTTGCCGAACAATAAAGGCCTTCCACGTAAAACACGTGCTTCCATGCGTTACTGCAGGTTACCATCGGTCTATTCCTTCTACACTGAATAGACTACGACGTCCCTAGCCGCTTCTTACCAGACATGGCCTTACAACACCGTCAACTACGTGTACAGGCCTCTAAAGGCTGTTATATGGCATTTTGCGGCCTAATAAAGTCCTTACACGTAAAACGCATGCTCCCTTGCGTTAACGCAGGTTACCGTCAGTCTATTCCTTCCACCTTCAATGGACTACTACTTTCCAAGTCGTACTGCATCGAGTCATGGCCTTACAACACCGTCAACTACGTGTACAGGCCTCTAAAGGCTGTTATATGGCCTTTTGCGGCCTAATAATTTCCTTACAGGTAAAACACATGCTCCCTTGCGTTAACGCAGGTTACCGTCAGTCTATTCCTTCCACCCTCAATGGACTGCTACTTTCCAAGTCGTGCTGCATCGAGTCATGGCCTTACAACACAGTCAACTACGTGTACAGGCCTCTAAAGGCTGTTATATGGCCTTTTGCGGCCTAATAAAGGCCTTGCACGTAAAACACGTGTTTCCATGCGTTAGCGCAGGTTACCATCAGTCTATTCCTTCCACACTCAATAGACTACGACGTCCCTAGCCGCTTCTCACCGAGATATGGCCTTACAACACTTTGAACTACGTGTACAGGCCTCTAAGGGCTGTTATATAGCCTTTTGCGGCCTAACAAAGGTCTTACAGGTAAAACACATGCTCCCTTGCGTTAACACAGGTTACCGTCAGTCTATTCCTTCCACCCTCAATGGACTACTACTTTCCAAGTCGTACTGCATCGAGTCATGGCCTTACAACACAGTCAACTACGTGTACAGGCCTCTAAAGGCTGTTATATGGCCTTTTGCGGCCTAATAAAGGCCTTGCACGTAAAACACGTGTTTCCATGCGTTAGCGCAGGTTACCAACAGTCTATTCCTTCCACACTCAATAGACTACGACGTCCCTAGCCGCTTCTCATCGAGCCATGGCCTTACAACACCGTCAACTACGTGTACAGGCCTCTAAATGCTGTTACATGGCCTTTTGTGGCCTAATAAAGTCCTTACACGTAAAACACATGCTCCCTTGCGTTAACGCAGGTTACCGTCAGTCTATTCCTTCCACCTTCAATGGACTACTACTTTCCAAGTCGTACTGCATCGAGTCATGGCCTTACAACACCGTCAACTACGTGTACAGGCCTCTACAGGCTGTTATATGGCCTTTTGCGGCGTAATAAATGCCTTGCACGTAAAACACGTGTTTCCATGCGGTAGCGCAGGTTACCATCGGTCTATTCCTTCCACACTCAATAGACTACGACGTCCTAAGTCGTTTTTCATTGCGCTATAGCCTTACAATGCCGTCAACTGCGTGCACAGGCTTCTAAAGGCTGTTATATGGCCTTTTGATGCCTAATAAAGGTCTTAAATGGGAATCACGTAGTTCCATGTGCCTGCGCACGTTACGATGGGTCTAGTCCTTCCACCCTCAATGGATTACGACTTCCCAAGTCGTACTCCATCGAGCCATGGCCTTACAACACCGTCAACTACGTGTACAGGTCTCTTAATGCTGTTATATAGCCTTTTGCCAAACAATTAAGGCCTTCCACGTAAAATACGTGCTTCCATGCGTTTGTTCAGATTACCATCGGTCTGTTCCTTCCACAATCAATGGATTACGACGTCCCTAGCTGCTTTTCACCGAGCCATGCCCTTACAACACTGTGAACTACTTGTACAGCCCTCTAAAGTCTGTTATATGGCCTTTTGCGCCCTAATAAAGGCCCTACACGTAAAACACGTGCTCTCTTGCGTTAGCGCAGGTTACCGTCCTTCTATTCCTTCCACACTCAATCAACTACTACTTTCAAAGTTGTACTGCATCGAGTCATGGCCTTACAACACAGTCAACTACTCGTACAGGTCTCTAAGGGCTGTTATATAACCTTTTGCGGCCTAATAAAGGCCCTACACGTAAAACACGTGCTCTCTTGCGTTAGCGCAGGTTACCGTCAGTCTATTCCTTCAACACTCAATGGACTACGGCTTTCCATGTCGTACTCTATCGCGCCACTGCCTTACAACGCTGTCAACTACGTGTACAAGCCTCTAAATGCTTTTATATGGCTTTTGCCTCCCAATAAAGGCCATACACGCAAAAAACACGTGCTTCCATGCGTTAGCGCATGTTACCAGCGGACTATTCCTTCCACTCTCAATGGTCTACGACGTCCTAAGTCGTTTTTCATTGCGCTATAGCCTTGCAATGCCGTCAACTGCGTGGAAGAGCCTCTAAAGGCTGTTATATGGCCGTTTGATGCCTAATAAAGGCCTTAAATGGGACACGTAGTTCCCCGTGCCCGCGTACATTACGATGAGTCTAGTCCTTCCACCCTCAATGGATCACGATGTCGTATGTCGTTCTCCATTGCGCCATGGCCTTACAACACCGTCAACCACGTGTACAGGCCTCTAAAGGCTGTTATATGGCCTTTTGCGGCCTAGTAAAGGCCTTACACGTAAAACACGTGCTCCCTTGCGTTAGCGCAGGTTACCGTCCTTCTATTCCTTCCACACTCAATCAACTACTACTTTCAAAGTTGTACTGCATCGAGTCATGGCCTTACAACACCGTCAACTACGCGTACAGGTCTCTAAATTCTGTTATATGGCCTTTTGCCGAACAATAAAGGCCTTGCACGTAAAACACGTGTTTCCATGTGTTATCGCAGGTTACCATCGGTCTATTCCTTCCACACTCAATAGACTACGACGTCCCTAGCCGCTTCTCACCGAGATATGGCCTTACAACACTTTGAACTACGTGTACAGGCCTCTAAAGGCTGTTATATAGCCTTTTGCGGCCTAATAAAGGCCCTACACGTAAAACACATGCTCCCTTGCGTTAGCGCAGGTTACCGTCAGTCTATTCCTTCCACACTCAATGGACTACGGCTTCCCATGTCGTACTCTATCGCGCCACTGCCTTACAACGCTGTCAACTACGTGTACAAGCCTCTAAATGCTTTTATATGGCTTTTGCCTCTCAATAAAGGCCATACACGTAAAACACGTGCTTCCATGCGTTAGCGCATATTACCATCGGTCTATACCTTCCAATCTCAATGATATACGACGTCCTAAGTCGTTTTTATTTGCGCTATAGCCTTTCAATGCCGTCAACTGCGTGGAAGAGCCTCTAAAAGCTGTTATACGGCCTTTTAAGGCCTAATAAAGGTCTTAAATGGGAATCACGTAGTTCCACGTGCCTGTGCACGTTACGATGGGTCTAGACCTTCCACCCTCAATGGATTACGACGTCCAAAGTCGTTCTTCATCGAGCCATGGCCTTACAACACCGTCAACTACGTGTACAGGCCTCTAAAGGCTGTTATATGGCCTTTTGCGGCCTAATAAAGTCCTTACACGTAAAACGCATGCTCCCTTGCGTTAACGCAGGTTACTGTCAGTCTATTCCTTCCACCCTCAATGGACTACTACTTTCCAAGTCGTACTGCATCGAGTCATGGCCTTACAACACAGTCAACTACGTGTACAGGTCTCTTAATGCTGTTATATGGCCTTTTGCCGAACAATTAAGGCCTTGCACGTAAAATACGTGCTTCCATGCGTTTGTTCAGATTAACATCGGTCTGTTCCTTCCACAATCAATGGATTACGACGTCCCTAGCTGCTTTTCACCGAGCCATGCCCTTACAACACTGTGAACTACTTGTACAGGCCTCTAAAGTCTGTTATATGGCCTTTTGCGGCCTAATAAAGGAATTACACGTAAAACACGTGCTCCCTTGCGTTAACGCAGGTTACCGTCAGTCTATTCCTTTCACACTCAATGGACTACTACTTTCCAAGTCGTACTGCATCGAGTCATGGCCTTACAACACAGTCAACTACGTGTACAGGTCTCTTAATGCTGTTATATGGCCTTTTGCCGAACAATTAAGGCCTTGCACGTAAAATACGTGCTTCCATGCGTTTGTTCAGATTAACATCGGTCTGTTCCTTCCACAATCAATGGATTACGACGTCCCTAGCTGCTTTTCACCGAGCCATGCCCTTACAACACTGTGAACTACTTGTACAGGCCTCTAAAGTCTGTTATATGGCCTTTTGCGGCCTAATAAAGGAATTACACGTAAAACACGTGCTCCCTTGCGTTAACGCAGGTTACCGTCAGTCTATTCCTTTCACACTCAATGGACTACGACTTCCCAAGTAGTACTCCATCGAGCCACGGCCTTACAACACTGTCAACTACGTGTACAAGCCTCTAAATGCTTTTATATGCCTTTTTGCCTCTCAATAAAGGCCATACACGTAAAACACGTGCTTCCATGCGTTAACGCATATTACCATCGGTCTATACCTTCCACTCTCAATGGTCTACGACGTCCTAAGTCGTTTTTCATTGCGCTATAGCCTTACAATGCCGTCAACTGCGTGGAAGAGCCTCTAAAGGCTGTTATATGGCCTTTTGATGCCTAATAAAGGCCTTAAATGAGAAACACGTAGTTCCACGTGCCCGCGTACATTACGATGAGTCTAGTCCTTCCACCCTCAATGGATTACGATGTTGCATGTCGTTCTCCATCGCGCCATGGCTTTACAACACCGTCAACCACGTGTACAGGCCTTTAAAGGCCGTTATATGGCCTTTTGCGGCCTAGTAAAGGCCTTACACGTAAAACACGTGCTCCCTTGCGTTAGCGCAGGTTACCGTCCTTCTATTCCTTCCACACTCAATCAACTACTACTTTCAAAGTTGTACTGCATCGAGTCATGGCCTTACAACACAGTCAACTACGCGCACAGGTCTCTAAGGGCTGTTATATAGCCTTTTGCGGCCTAATAAAGGCCCTACACGTAAAACACGTGCTCTCTTGCGTTAGCGCAGGTTACCGTCAGTCTATTCCTTCCACACTAAATGGACTACGGCTTTCCATGTCGTACTCTATCGCACCACTGCCTTACAACGCTGTCAACTACGTGTACAAGCCTCTAAATGCTTTTATATTGCTTTTGCCTCCCAATAAAGGCCATACACGCAAAAAACACGTGCTTCCATGCGTTAGCGCATGTTACCAGCGGTCTATTCCTTCCGCTCTCAATGGTCTACGACGTCCTAAGTCGTTTTTCATTGCGCTATAGCCCTACAATGCCGTCAACTGGGTGCAATGGCTTCTAAAGGCTGTTATATGGCCTTTTGATGCCTAATAAAGGTCTTGAATGGGAATCACGTAGTTCCACGTGCCCGCGCACGTTACGATGGGTCTAGTCCTTCCACCCTCAATGGATTACAACTTCCCAAGTCGTACTCCATCGAGTCATGGCCTTACAACACCGTCAACTACGTGTACAGGTCTCTTAATGCTGTTATATGGCCTTTTGCCGAACAATTAAGGCCTTGCACGTAAAATACGTGCTTCCATGCGTTTGTTCAGATTACCATCGGTCTGTTCCTTCCACAATCAATGGATTACGACGTCCCTAGCTGCTTTTCACCGAGCCATGCCCTTACAACACTGTGAACTACTTGTACAGGCCTCTAAAGTCTGTTATATGGCCTTTTGCGGCCTAATAAAGGCCCTACACGTAAAACACGTGCTCTCTTGCGTTAGCGCAGGTTACCGTAAGTCTATTCCTTTCACACTCAATGGACTACGACTTCCCAAGTATTACTCCATCGAGCCACGGCCTTACAACACTGTCAACTACGTGTACAAGCCTCTAAATGCTTTTATGTGCCTTTTTGCCTCTCAATAAAGGCCATACACGTAAAACACGTGCTTCCATGCGTTAGCGCATATTACCATCGGTCTATACCTTCCACTCTCAATAGTCTACGACGTCCTAAGTCGTTTTTCATTGCGCTATAGCCTTTCAATGCCGTCAACTGCGTGGAAGAGCCTCTAAAGGCTGTTATATGGCATTTTGATGCCTAATAAAGGCCTTAAATGGGAAACACGTAGTTCCACGTGCCCGCGTACATTACGATGAGTCTAGTCCTTCCACCCTCAATGGATTACGATGTCGCATGTCGTTCTCCATCGCGCCATGGCTTTACAACACCTTCAACCACGTGTACAGGCCTCTAAAGGCTGTTATATGGCCTTTTGCGGCCTAGTAAAGGCCTTACACGTAAAACGCATGCTCCCTTGCGTTAACGCAGGTTACTGTCAGTCTATTCCTTCCACCTTCAATGGACTACTACTTTCCAAGTCGTACTGCATCGAGTCATGGCCTTACAACACCGTCAACTACGTGTACAGGCCTCTAAAGGCTGTTATATGGCCTTTTGCGGCCTAATAATGTCCTTAGAGATAAAACACATGCTCTCTTGCGTTAACGCAGGTTACCGTCAGTCTATTCCTTCCACCCTCAATGGACTACTACTTTCCAAGTCGTACTGCATCGAGTCATGGCCTTACAACACAGTCAACTACGTGTACAGGCCTCTAAAGGCTGTTATATGGCCTTTTGCGGCCTAATAAAGGCCTTGCACGTAAAACACGTGTTTCCATGCGTTAGCGCAGGTTACCATCAGTCTATTCCTTCCACACTCAATAGACTACGACGTCCCTAGCCGCTTCTCACCGAGATATGGCCTTACAACACTTTGAACTACGTGTACAGGCCTCTAAGGACTGTTATATAGCCTTTTGCGGCCTAATAATGTACTTACAGGTAAAACACATGCTCCCTTGCGTTAACGCAGGTTACCGTCAGTCTATTCCTTCCACACTCAATGGACTACTACTTTCCAAGTCGTACTGCATCTAGTCATGGCCTTACAACACAGTCAACTACGTGTACCGGCCTCTAAAGGCTGTTATATGCCCTTTTGCCGAACAATAAAGGCCTTGCACGTAAACACGTGTTTCCATGCGTTAGCGCAGGTTACCATCAGTCTATTCCTTCCACACTCAATAGACTACGACGTCCCTAGCCGCTTCTCACCGAGATATGGCCTTACAACACTTTGAACTACGTGTACAGGCCTCTAAGGGCTGTCATATAGCCTTTTGCGGCCTAACAAAGGCCCTACACGTAAAACACGTGCTCCCTTGCGTTAGCGCAGGTTACCGTCAGTCTATTCCTTCCACACTCAATGGACTACGGCTTCCCATGTCGTACTCTATCGCGCCACTGCCTTACAACGCTGTCAACTACGTGTACAAGCCTCTAAATGCTTTTATATGGCTTTTGCCTCTCAATAAAGGCCATACACGTAAAACACGTGCTTCCATGCGTTAGCGCATATTACCATCGGTCTATACCTTCCAATCTCAATGATATACGACGTCCTAAGTCGTTTTTATTTGCGCTATAGCCTTTCAATGCCGTCAACTGCGTGGAAGAACCTCTAAAGGCTGTTATACGGCCTTTTAAGGCCTAATAAAGGTCTTAAATGGGAATCACGTAGTTCCACGTGCCTGTGCACCTTACGATGGGTCTAGACCTTCCACCCTCAATGGATTACGACGTCCAAAGTCGTTCTTCATCGAGCCATGGCCTTGCAACACCGTCAACTACGTGTACAGGCCTCTAAATGCTGTTACATGGCTTTTTGCGGCCTAATAAAGTCCTTACACGTAAAACGCATGCTCCCTTGCGTTAACGCAGGTTACCGTCAGTCTATACCTTCCACCTTCAATGGACTACTACTTTCCAAGTCGTACTGCATCGAGTCATGGCCTTACAACACCGTCAACTACGTGTACAGGCCTCTAAAGGTTGTTATATGGCCTTTTGCGGCCTAATAATGTCCTTACAGGTAAAACACATGCTCCCTTGCGTTAACACAGGTTACCGTCAGTCTATTCCTTCCACACTCAATAGACTACGACGTCCCTAGCCGCTTCTCACCGAGATATGGCCTTACAACACTTTGAACTACGTGTACAGGCCTCTAAGGGCTGTTATATAGCCTTTTGCGGCCTAACAAAGGCCCTACACCTAAAACACGTGCTCCCTTGCGTTAGCGCAGGTTACCGTCAGTCTATTTCTTCCACACTCAATGGAATACGACTTCCCAAGTAGTACTCCATCGAGCCACGGCCTTACAACACTGTCAACTACGTGTACAAGCCTCTAAATGCTTTTATATGGCTTTTTGCCTCTCAATAAAGGCCATACACGTAAAACACGTGCTTCCATGCGGTAGCGTATATTACCATCGGTGTATTTCTTCCACTCTCAATGGTCTACGACGTCCTAAGTTGTTTTTCATTGCGCTATAGCCTTACAATGCCGTCAACTGCGTGGAAGAGCCGCTAAAGGCTGTTATATGGCCTTTTGATGCCTAATAAAGGCCTTAAATGGGAAACACGTAGTTCCACGTGCCCGCGTACGTTACGATGAGTCTAGTCCTTCCGCCCTCAATGGATTACGATGTCGCAAGTCGTTCTACATCGCGCCATGGCCTTACAACACCGTCAACCACGTGTACAGGCCTCTAAAGGCTGTTATATGGACTTTTGCCGAACAATAAAGGCCTTACACGTAAAACACGTGGTTCTATGCTTTTGCGCAGGTTACCATCGATCTATTCCTTCCACCCTCACTGGACTACGACGTTCCAAGTCGTTTTCCATCGAGACATGGCCTTACAACACCGTCAACTACATGTACAGGCCGTTAAATGCTGTTATATGGCCTTTTGTTGCCCAATAAAGGTCTTACACGTAAAACACGTGGTTTTATGCGTTAGCGCTAGTCACAATCGGTCTATTCCTTTCACTCTTAATAAACTACTACGTCTCCAGTCATTTTACATTGCTCCATAGCTTTACAACATCGTCAACTACGTGTACATGCCTCTAAAGGATGGTATATGGCCTTTTGCTGCCTAACAAAGGCCTTACACGAAAAAGACGTAATACAATGTGTTAGCGCAGGTTACTATTAGTATATTCCCTCCACACACAATGGACTACGACGTCCCAACCCGTTTCCATCCAGATATGGCCTTACAACAACGTCAACTACCTGTACATGGCTCTAAAGTCTGTTAAATGGATTTTGCCGCCTATAAAAGGCCTTACACATAAAACACGTGCTTCCATGCGTTAGCGCAGGTTACCATCGGTCTATTCCTTCCACACTCAATAGACTACGACGTTCCTAGCCGCTTCTCACAGAGATATGGCCTTACAACACTTTGAACTACGTGTACAGGCCTCTAAGGGCTGTTATATAGCCTTTTGCGGCCTAACAAAGGCCCTACACGTAAAACACGTGCTCCCTTGCGTTAGCGCAGGTTACCTTCAGTCTATTTCTTCCACACTCAATGGACTACGACTTCCCAAGTAGTACTCCATCGAGCCACGGCCTTTCAACACTGTCAATTACGTGTACAAGCCTCTAATTGCTTTTATATGACTTTTTGCCTCTCAATAAAGGCCATACACGTAAAACACGTGCTTCCATGCCTTAGCGAATATTACCATCGGTCTATACCTTCCACTCTCAATGGTCTACCACGTCCTAAGTCGTTTTTCATTGCGCTATAGCCTTACAATGCCGTCAACTGCGTGGAAGAGCCGCTAAAGGCTGTTATATGGCCTTTTGATGCCTAATAAAGGCCTTAAATGGGAAACACGTAGTTCCACGTGCTCGCGTACGTTACGATGAGTCTAGTCCTTGCACCCTCAATGGATTACGATGTCGCAAGTCGTTCTCCATCGCGCCATGGCCTTACAACACCGTCAACCACGTGTACAGGCCTCTAAAGGCTGTTATATGGACTTTTGCCGAACAATAAAGGCCTTACACGTAAAACACGTGCTTCCATGCGTTAGCGCAGGTTACCATCGGTCTATTCTTTCCACACGCAATGGACTACGACTTTCCAAGTCCTACTCAATCGAGCTATGGCCTTACAACACCGTTAACTACGTGTACAGGCCTCTAATTTCTGTTATATGGACTTTTGCCGAACAATAAAGGCCTTACACGTAAAACACGTGGTTATATGCTTTTGCGCAGGTTACCATCGATCTATTCCTTCCACCCTCACTGGACTACGACGTTCCAAGTCGTTTTCCATCGAGACATGGCCTTACAACACCGTCAACTACATGTACAGGCCGTTAAATGCTGTTGTATGGCCTTTTGTTGCCCAATAAAGGTCTTACACGTAAAACACGTGGTTGTATGCGTTAGCGCTAGTCACAATCGGTCTATTCCTTTCACTCTTAATAAACTACTACGTCTCCAGTCATTTTACATTGCTCCATAGCTTTACAACATCGTCAACTACGTGTACATGCCTCTAAAGGATGGTATATGGCCTTTTGCTGCCTAACAAAGGCCTTACACGAAAAAGACGTAATACAATGTGTTAGCGCAGGTTACTATTAGTATATTCCCTCCACACACAATGGACTACGACGTCCCAACCCGTTTCTATCCAGATATGGCCTTACAACAACGTCAACTACCTGTACATGGCTCTAGAGTCTGTTAAATGGATTTTGCCGCCTATAAAAGGCCTTACACGTAAAACACGTGGTTATATGCTTTTGCGCAGGTTACCATCGATCTATTCCTTCCACCCTCACTGGACTACGACGTTCCAAGTCGTTTTTCATCGAGACATGGCCTTACAACACAGTCAACTACGTGTACAGGCCTCTAAATTCTGTTATATGGCCTTTTGCGGCCTAATAAAGGCCTTGCACGTAAAACACGTGTTTCCATGCGTTAGCGCAGGTTACCATCGGTCTATTCCTTCCACACTCAATAGACTACGACGTTCCTAGCCGCTTCTCACAGAGATATGGCCTTACAACACTTTGAACTACGTGTACAGGCCTCTAAGGGCTGTTATATAGCCTTTTGCGGCCTAACAAAGGCCCTACACGTAAAACACGTGCTCCCTTGCGTTAGCGCAGGTTACCTTCAGTCTATTTCTTCCACACTCAATGGACTACGACTTCCCAAGTAGTACTCCATCGAGCCACGGCCTTACAACACTGTCAATTACGTGTACAAGCCTCTAAATGCTTTTATATGACTTTTTGCCTCTCAATAAAGGTCATACACGTAAAACACGTGCTTCCATGCGTTAGCGCATATTACCATCGGTCTATACCTTCCACTCTCAATGGTCTACCACGTCCTAAGTCGTTTTTCATTGCGCTATAGCCTTACAATGCCGTCAACTGCGTGGAAGAGCCGCTAAAGGCTGTTATATGGCCTTTTGATGCCTAATAAAGGCCTTAAATGGGAAACACGTAGTTCCACGTGCCCGCGTCCGTTACGATGAGTCTAGTCCTTGCACCCTCAATGGATTACGATGTCGCAAGTCGTTCTCCATCGCGCCATGGCCTTACAACACCGTCAACCACGTGTACAGGCCTCTAAAGGCTGTTATATGGCCTTTTGCGGCCTAGTAAAGGCTTTACACGTAAAACACGTGCTCCCTTGCGTTAGCGCAGGTTACCGCCGTCTATTCCTTCCACACTCAATCGACTACTACTTTCAAAGTTGTACTGCATCGAGTCATGGCCTTACAACACCGTCAACTACGCGTACAGGTCTCTAAATTCTGTTATATGGCCTTTTGCCGAACAATAAAGGCCTTGCACGTAAAACACGTGTTTCCATGCGTTAGCGCAGGTTACCATAAGTCTATTCCTTCCACACTCAATAGACTACGACGTCCCTAGCCGCTTCTCACCGAGATATGGCCTTACAACACTTTGAACTACGTGTACAGGCCTCTAAGGGCTGTTATATGACCTTTTGCGGCCTAATAAAGGCCCTACACGTAAAACACGTGCTCCCTTGCGTTAGCGCAGGTTACCGTAAGTCTATTCCTTCCACACTCAATGGACTACGGCTTCCCATGTCGTACTCTATCGCGCCACTGCCTTACAACGCTGTCAACTACGTGTACAAGCCTCTAAATGCTTTTATATGGCTTTTGCCTCTCAATAAAGGCCATATACGTAAAACACGTGCTTCCATGCGTTAGGGCATATTACCATCGGTCTATGCCTTCCACTCTCAATGGTCTACGACGTCCTAAGTCGTTTTTCATTGCGCTATAGCCTTACAATGCCGTCAACTGCGTGGAAGAGCCGCTAAAGGCTGTTAAATGGCCTTTTGATGCCTAATAAAGGCCTTAAATGGGAAACACGTAGTTCCACGTGCCCGCGTACGTTACGATGAATCTACTCCTTGCACCCTCATTGGATTACGATGTCGCAAGTCGTTCTCCATCGCGCCATGGCCTTACAACACCGTCAACCACGTGTACAGGCCTCTAAAGGCTGTTATATGGCCTTTTGCGGCCTAGTAAAGGCTTTACACGTAAAACACGTGCTCCCTTGCGTTAGCGCAGGTTACCGCCGTCTATTCCTTCCACACTCAATCGGCTACTACTTTCAAAGTTGTACTGCATCGAGTCATGGCCTTACAACACCGTCAACTACGCGTACAGGTCTCTAAATTCTGTTATATGGCCTTTTGCCGAACAATAAAGGCCTTGCACGTAAAACACGTGTTTCCATGCGTTAGCGCAGGTTACCATAAGTCTATTCCTTCCACACTCAATAGACTACGACGTCCCTAGCCGCTTCTCACCGAGATATGGCCTTACAACACTTTGAACTACGTGTACAGGCCTCTAAGGGCTGTTATATGACCTTTTGCGGCCTGATAAAGGCCCTACACGTAAAACACGTGCTCCCTTGCGTTAGCGCAGGTTACCGTAAGTCTATTCCTTCCACACTCAATGGACTACGGCTTCCCATGTCGTACTCTATCGCGCCACTGCCTTACAACGCTGTTAACTACGTGTACAAGCCTCTAAATGCTTTTACATGGCTTTTGCCTCTCAATAAAGGCCATATACGTAAAACACGTGCTTCCATGCGTTAGCGCATGTTGCCAGTGGTCTATTCCTTCCACTCTCAATGGTCTACGACGTCCTAAGTCTTTTTTCATTGCGCTATAGCCTAACAATGCCGTCAACTGCGTGCACAGGCCTCTAAAGGCTGTTATATGGCCTTTTGATGCCTAATAAAGGCCTTAAATGGGAAACACGTAGTTCCACGTGCCCGCGTATATGCCGATGAGTCTTGTCCTTCCACCCTCAATGGATTACGATGTCGCAAGTCGTTCTCCGTCGAGCCATGGCCTTACAACACCGTCAACCACGTGTACGGGCCTCTAAATGCTGTTATATGGCCTTTTGCGGCCTAATAAAGTCCTTACACGTAGAACACGTGGTCCCTTGCGTTAGCGCAGGCTACCGTCAGTCTATTCCTTCCACACTCAATGGACTACGACTTTCCAAGTCGTACTGCATCGAGTCATGGCCTTACAACACCGTGAACTGCGGGTACAGTCCTCTAAATTCTGTTATATGGCCTTTTGCCGAACAATAAAGGCCTTGCACGTAAAGCACGTGCTTCCATGCGTTAGCGCAGGTTAACGTAGTTCTATTCCTTCCACACTCAATGGACTACGACTTTCCAAGTCGTATTGCATCAGGTCATGGCCTTACAACACCGTCAACTACGTGTACAGGTCTCTAAATTCTGTTATATGGCATTTTGCCAAACAATAGAGGCCTCGCACGTAAAACATGTTCTTCCATGCGTTAGCGCAGGTTACCATCGGTCTATTCCTTCCACACTCAATAGACTACGACGTCCCTAGCCGCTTCTCACCGAGACATGGCCTTACAACACTTTGAACTACGTGTACAGGCCTCTGAGGGCTGTTATATGGACTTTTGCGGGCTAATAAAGGCCCTACACGTAAAAAACGTGCTCCCTTGCGTTAGCGCAGGTTACCGTCAGCCTATTTCTTCCACACGCAATGGACTACAACTTACCAAGTCGTACTCCGTCGAGCCACGGCCTTACAACGCTGTCAACTACGTGTACAAGCCTCTAAATGCTTTTATATGGCCTTTTGCCTCTCAATGAAGGCTATACACGTAAAACACGTGCTTCCATGCGTTAGCGCATGTTACCATCGGTCTATTCCTTCTACACTCAATAGACTGCGACGTCCTAGCCGCTTCTCACCGAGACATGGCCTTACAACACCGTCAACTACGTGTACAGGCCTCTAAAGGCTGTTATATGGCCTTTTGCGGCCAAATAAAGGCCTTACACGTAAAACACGTGCTCCTTTGCGTTAGCGCAGGTTACCGTCAGTCTATTCCTACCACACTCAAAGAAATACGACTTTCCAAGTCGTACTGCATCGAGTCATGGCCTTACAACACCGTCAATTGCGCGTACAGGCCTCTAAATTCTGTTATATGGCCTTTTGCCAAACAATAAAGGCCTTGCACGTAAAACACGTGTTTCCATGCGTTAGCGCAACTTACCATCGTTCTATTCCTTCTACACTCAATAGACTACGACGTCCCTAGCCGCTTCTCACCGAGATATGGCTTTACAACACTTTGAACTACGTGTGCAGGCCTCTAAGGGCTGTTATATGGCCTTTTGCGGCCTAATAAAGGCCCTACACGTAAAACACGTGCTCCCTTGCGTTAGCGCAGGCTACCGTCAGTCTATTCCTTCCACACTCAATGGACTACGACTTTCCAAGTCGTACTGCATCGAGTCATGGCCTTACAACACCGTCAACTGCGCGTACAGGCCTCTAAACTCTGTTATATAGCCTTTTGCCGAACAATAAAGGCCTTGCACGTAAAGCACGTGCTTCCATGCGTTAGCGCAGGTTACCGTAGTTCTATTCCTTCCACACTCAATGGACTACGACTTTCCAAGTCGTATTGCATCAGGTCATGGCCTTACAACACCGTCAACTACGTGTACAGGTCTCTAAATTCTATTATATGGCATTTTGCCAAACAATAGAGGCCTCGCACGTAAAACACGTTCTTCCATGCGTTAGCGCAGGTTACCATCGGTCTATTCCTTCCACACTCAATAGACTACGACGTCCCTAGCCGCTTCTCACCGAGACATGGCCTTACAACACTTTGAACTACGTGTACAGGCCTCTGAGGGCTGTTATATGGACTTTTGCGGGCTAATAAAGGCCCTACACGTAAAAAACGTGCTCCCTTGCGTTAGCGCAGGTTACCGTCAGCCTATTTCTTCCACACGCAATGGACTACAACTTACCAAGTCGTACTCCGTCGAGCCACGGCCTTACAACGCTGTCAACTACGTGTACAAGCCTCTAAATGCTTTTATATGGCCTTTTGCCTCTCAATGAAGGCTATACACGTAAAACACGTGCTTCCATGCGTTAGCGCATGTTACCATCGGTCTATTCCTTCTACACTCAATAGACTGCGACGTCCTAGCCGCTTCTCACCGAGACATGGCCTTACAACACCGTCAACTACGTGTACAGGCCTCTAAAGGCTGTTATATGGCCTTTTGCGGCCTAATAAAGGCCTTACACGTAAAACACGTGCTCCTTTGCGTTAGCGCAGGTTACCGTCAGTCTATTCCTACCACACTCAAAGAAATACGACTTTTTAAGTCGTACTGCATCGAGTCATGGCCTTACAACACCGTCAACTGCGCGTACAGGCCTCTAAATTCTGTTATATGGCCTTTTGCCAAACAATAAAGGCCTTGCACGTAAAACACGTGTTTCCATGCGTTAGCGCAACTTACCATCGTTCTATTCCTTCTACACTCAATAGACTACGACGTCCCTAGCCGCTTCTCACCGAGATATGGCTTTACAACACTTTGAACTATGTGTGCAGGCCTCTAAGGGCTGTTATATGGCCTTTTGCGGCCTAATAAAGGCCCTACACGTAAAACACGTGCTCCCTTGCGTTAGCGCAGGCTACCGTCAGTCTATTCCTTCCACACTCAATGGACTACGACTTTCCAAGTCGTACTGCATCGAGTCATGGCCTTACAACACCGTCAACTGCGAGTACAGGCCTCTAAACTCTGTTATATAGCCTTTTGCCGAACAATAAAGGCCTTGCACGTAAAGCACGTGCTTCCATGCGTTAGCGCAGGTTACCGTAGTTCTATTCCTTCCACACTCAATGGACTACGACTTTCCAAGTCGTATTGCATCAGGTCATGGCCTTACAACACCGTCAACTACGTGTACAGGTCTCTAAATTCTGTTATATGGCATTTTGCCAAACAATAGAGGCCTCGCACGTAAAACACGTTCTTCCATGCGTTAGCGCAGGTTACCATCGGTCTATTCCTTCCACACTCAATAGACTACGACGTCCCTAGCCGCTTCTCACCGAGACATGGCCTTACAACACTTTGAACTACGTGTACAGGCCTCTGAGGGCTGTTATATGGACTTTTGCGGGCTAATAAAGGCCCTACACGTAAAAAACGTGCTCCCTTGCGTTAGCGCAGGTTACCGTCAGCCTATTTCTTCCACACGCAATGGACTACAACTTACCAAGTCGTACCCCGTCGAGCCACGGCCTTACAACGCTGTCAACTACGTGTACAAGCCTCTAAATGCTTTTATATGGCCTTTTGCCTCTCAATGAAGGCTATACACGTAAAACACGTGCTTCCATGCGTTAGCGCATGTTACCATCGGTCTATTCCTTCTACACTCAATAGACTGCGACGTCCTAGCCGCTTCTCACCGAGACATGGCCTTACAACACCGTCAACTACGTGTACAGGCCTCTAAAGGCTGTTATATGGCCTTTTGCGGCCTAATAAAGGCCTTACACGTAAAACACGTGCTCCTTTGCGTTAGCGCAGGTTACCGTCAGTCTATTCCTACCACACTCAAAGAAATACGACTTTCCAAGTCGTACTGCATCGAGTCATGGCCTTACAACACCGTCAACTGCGCGTACAGGCCTCTAAATTCTGTTATATGGCCTTTTGCCAAACAATAAAGGCCTTGCACGTAAAACACGTGTTTCCATGCGTTAGCGCAACTTACCATCGTTCTATTCCTTCTACACTCAATAGACTACGACGTCCCTAGCCGCTTCTCACCGAGATATGGCTTTACAACACTTTGAACTACGTGTGCAGGCCTCTAAGGGCTGTTATATGGCCTTTTGCGGCCTAATAAAGGCCCTACACGTAAAACACGTGCTCCCTTGCGTTAGCGCAGGCTACCGTCAGTCTATTCCTTCCACACTCAATGGACTACGACTTTCCAAGTCGTACTGCATCGAGTCATGGCCTTACAACACAGTCAACTACGTGTACAGGCCTCTAAAGGCTGTTATATGGCCTTTTGCCAAACAATAGAGGCCTCGCACGTAAAACACGTTCTTCCATGCGTTAGCGCAGGTTACCATCGGTCTATTCCTTCCACACTCAATAGACTACGACGTTCCTAGCCGCTTCTCACCGAGACATGGCCTTACAACACTTTGAACTACGTGTACAGGCCTCTAAGGGCTGTTATATGGACTTTTGCCGCCTAATAAAGGCCCTACACGTAAAACACGTGGCCGCTTGCGTTAGCGCAGGTTACCGTCAGCCTATTTCTTTCACACTCAATGAACTATGACTTACCAAGTCGTACTCCATCGAGCCACAGCTTTACAACGCTGTCAACTACGTGTACAAGCCTCTAAATGCTTTTATATGGCCTTTTGCCAAACAATAAAGGCCTTGCACGTAAAACACGTGTTTCCATGCGTTAGCGCAACTTACCATCGTTCTATTCCTTCTACACTCAATAGACTACGACGTCCCTAGCCGCTTCTCACCGAGATATGGCTTTACAACACTTTGAACTACGTGTGCAGGCCTCTAAGGGCTGTTATATGGCCTTTTGCGGCCTAATAAAGGCCCTACACGTAAAACACGTGCTCCCTTGCGTTAGCGCAGGCTACCGTCAGTCTATTCCTTCCACACTCAATGGACTACGACTTTCCAAGTCGTACTGCATCGAGTCATGGCCTTACAACACCGTCAACTGCGCGTACAGGCCTCTAAATTCTGTTATATGGCCTTTTGCCAAACAATAAAGGCCTTGCACGTAAAACACGTGTTTCCATGCGTTAGCGCAACTTACCATCGTTCTATTCCTTCTACACTCAATAGACTACGACGTCCCTAGCCGCTTCTCACCGAGATATGGCTTTACAACACTTTGAACTATGTGTGCAGGCCTCTAAGGGCTGTTATATGGCCTTTTGCGGCCTAATAAAGGCCCTACACGTAAAACACGTGCTCCCTTGCGTTAGCGCAGGCTACCGTCAGTCTATTCCTTCCACACTCAATGGACTACGACTTTCCAAGTCGTACTGCATCGAGTCATGGCCTTACAACACCGTCAACTGCGAGTACAGGCCTCTAAACTCTGTTATATAGCCTTTTGCCGAACAATAAAGGCCTTGCACGTAAAGCACGTGCTTCCATGCGTTAGCGCAGGTTACCGTAGTTCTATTCCTTCCACACTCAATGGACTACGACTTTCCAAGTCGTATTGCATCAGGTCATGGCCTTACAACACCGTCAACTACGTGTACAGGTCTCTAAATTCTGTTATATGGCATTTTGCCAAACAATAGAGGCCTCACACGTAAAACACGTTCTTCCATGCGTTAGCGCAGGTTACCATCGGTCTATTCCTTCCACACTCAATAGACTACGACGTCCCTAGCCGCTTCTCACCGAGACATGGCCTTACAACACTTTGAACTACGTGTACAGGCCTCTGAGGGCTGTTATATGGACTTTTGCGGGCTAATAAAGGCCCTACACGTAAAAAACGTGCTCCCTTGCGTTAGCGCAGGTTACCGTCAGCCTATTTCTTCCACACGCAATGGACTACAACTTACCAAGTCGTACCCCGTCGAGCCACGGCCTTACAACGCTGTCAACTACGTGTACAAGCCTCTAAATGCTTTTATATGGCCTTTTGCCTCTCAATGAAGGCTATACACGTAAAACACGTGCTTCCATGCGTTAGCGCATGTTACCATCGGTCTATTCCTTCTACACTCAATAGACTGCGACGTCCTAGCCGCTTCTCACCGAGACATGGCCTTACAACACCGTCAACTACGTGTACAGGCCTCTAAAGGCTGTAATATGGCCTTTTGCGGCCTAATAAAGGCCTTACACGTAAAACACGTGCTCCTTTGCGTTAGCGCAGGTTACCGTCAGTCTATTCCTACCACACTCAAAGAAATACGACTTTCCAAGTCGTACTGCATCGAGTCATGGCCTTACAACACCGTCAACTGCGCGTACAGGCCTCTAAATTCTGTTATATGGCCTTTTGCCAAACAATAAAGGCCTTGCACGTAAAACACGTGTTTCCATGCGTTAGCGCAACTTACCATCGTTCTATTCCTTCTACACTCAATAGACTACGACGTCCCTAGCCGCTTCTCACCGAGATATGGCTTTACAACACTTTGAACTATGTGTGCAGGCCTCTAAGGGCTGTTATATGGCCTTTTGCGGCCTAATAAAGGCCCTACACGTAAAACACGTGCTCCCTTGCGTTAGCGCAGGCTACCGTCAGTCTATTCCTTCCACACTCAATGGACTACGACTTTCCAAGTCGTACTGCATCGAGTCATGGCCTTACAACACCGTCAACTGCGAGTACAGGCCTCTAAACTCTGTTATATAGCCTTTTGCCGAACAATAAAGGCCTTGCACGTAAAGCACGTGCTTCCATGCGTTAGCGCAGGTTACCGTAGTTCTATTCCTTCCACACTCAATGGACTACGACTTTCCAAGTCGTATTGCATCAGGTCATGGCCTTACAACACCGTCAACTACGTGTACAGGTCTCTAAATTCTGTTATATGGCATTTTGCCAAACAATAGAGGCCTCACACGTAAAACACGTTCTTCCATGCGTTAGCGCAGGTTACCATCGGTCTATTCCTTCCACACTCAATAGACTACGACGTCCCTAGCCGCTTCTCACCGAGACATGGCCTTACAACACTTTGAACTACGTGTACAGGCCTCTGAGGGCTGTTATATGGACTTTTGCGGGCTAATAAAGGCCCTACACGTAAAAAACGTGCTCCCTTGCGTTAGCGCAGGTTACCGTCAGCCTATTTCTTCCACACGCAATGGACTACAACTTACCAAGTCGTACCCCGTCGAGCCACGGCCTTACAACGCTGTCAACTACGTGTACAAGCCTCTAAATGCTTTTATATGGCCTTTTGCCTCTCAATGAAGGCTATACACGTAAAACACGTGCTTCCATGCGTTAGCGCATGTTACCATCGGTCTATTCCTTCTACACTCAATAGACTGCGACGTCCTAGCCGCTTCTCACCGAGACATGGCCTTACAACACCGTCAACTACGTGTACAGGCCTCTAAAGTCTGTAATATGGCCTTTTGCGGCCTAATAAAGGCCTTACACGTAAAACACGTGCTCCTTTGCGTTAGCGCAGGTTACCGTCAGTCTATTCCTACCACACTCAAAGAAATACGACTTTCCAAGTCGTACTGCATCGAGTCATGGCCTTACAACACCGTCAACTGCGCGTACAGGCCTCTAAATTCTGTTATATGGCCTTTTGCCAAACAATAAAGGCCTTGCACGTAAAACACGTGTTTCCATGCGTTAGCGCAACTTACCATCGTTCTATTCCTTCTACACTCAATAGACTACGACGTCCCTAGCCGCTTCTCACCGAGATATGGCTTTACAACACTTTGAACTACGTGTGCAGGCCTCTAAGGGCTGTTATATGGCCTTTTGCGGCCTAATAAAGGCCCTACACGTAAAACACGTGCTCCCTTGCGTTAGCGCAGGCTACCGTCAGTCTATTCCTTCCACACTCAATGGACTACGACTTTCCAAGTCGTACTGCATCGAGTCATGGCCTTACAACACAGTCAACTACGTGTACAGGCCTCTAAAGGCTGTTATATGGCCTTTTGCCAAACAATAGAGGCCTCGCACGTAAAACACGTTCTTCCATGCGTTAGCGCAGGTTACCATCGGTCTATTCCTTCCACACTCAATAGACTACGACGTCCCTAGCCGCTTCTCACCGAGACATGGCCTTACAACACTTTGAACTACGTGTACAGGCCTCTATGGGCTGTTATATGGCATTTTGCGGCCTAATAAAGGCCCTACACGTAAAACACGTGCTCCCTTGTGTTAGCGCAGGTTACCGTCAGCCTATTCCTTTCACACTCAATGGACTATGACGTCCTAAGTCGTTTTTCATTGCGCTGTAGCTTTACAATGCCGTCAACTGCGTGCACAGGCTTCTAAAGGCTGTTATATGGCCTTTTGCCGCCTCATAAAGTCCTTACACGTAAAACAGGTGCTCCCTTGCGTCAGCGCAGGTTGAGATGGGTCTAGTTCTTCCACCCTCAATGGATTACGACGTCCCAAGTAGTTCTTCATCGAGCCATGGCCTTACAACACCGTCAACTACGTGTACAGGCCTCTAAAGGCTGTTATATGGCCTTTTGCGGCCTAATAAAGGCCATACACGTAAAACACGTGCTTCCATGCGTTAACGCATGTTACCATCAGTCTATACCTTCCACTTTCTATGGTCTACGACGTCCTAAGTCGTTTTTTATTGCGCTATAGCTTTACAATGCAGTCAACTGTGTGCACATGCTTCTAAAGGCTGTTATATGGCCTTTTGCACCCTAATAAAGGCCCTACACGTAAAACACGTGGCCCCTTGCGTTAGCGCAGGTTACCGTCAGCCTATTTCTTTCACACTCAATGAACTATGACTTACCAAGTCGTACTCCATCGAGCCACAGCCTTACAACGCTGTCAACTACGTGTACAAGCCTCTAAATGCTTTTATATGGCCTTTTGCCTCTTAATAAAGGCCATACACGTAAAACACGTGCTTCCATGCGTTAGCACATGTTACCATCGGTCTATACCTTCCACTCTCAATGGCCTACGACGTCCTAAGTCGTTTTTCATTGCGCTATAGCCTTACAATGCCGTTAACTGCGTGTACAGGTCTCTAAATTCTGTTATATGGCCTTTTGCCGAACAATAAAGCCCTTGCACGTAAAACACGTGCTTCCATGCGTTAGCGCAGGTTACCATCGGTCTATTCCTTCTACACTGAATAGACTACGACGTCCCTAGCCGCTTCTCACCGAGATATGGCCTTACAACACTTGGAACTACGTGTGCATGCCTCTAAGGTCTGTTATATGGCCTTTTGCGGCCTAATAAAGGCCCTACACGTAAAAAACGTGCTTCCTTGCGTTAGCGCAGGTTACCTTCAGTCTATTCCTTTTACACTCAACGGACTACGGTTTCCCATGTCGTACTCTATCGCGCCACTGCCTTACAACGCTGTCAACTACGTGTACAAGCCTCTAAATACTTTCATATATGGCTTTTGCCTCCCAATAAAGGCCATACACGTAAAACACGTGCTTCCATGCGTTACCGCATGTTACCAGCGGTATATTCCTTCCACTCTCAATGGTCTACGACGTCCTTAGTCGTTTTTCATTGCGCTATGGCCTTACAATGCCGTCAACTGCGTGCACAGGCTTCTAAAGGCTGTTATATGGGATTTTTGTGCCTAATAAAGGTCTTAAATGGGAATCACGTAGTTCCACGTGCCCGCGCACGTTACGATGGGTCTAGTCCTTCCACCCTCAATGGATTACGACGTCCCAAGTCGTTCTCCATCGAGCCATGGGCTTACAACACCATCAACTACGTGTACAGGCCTCTAAAGGCTGTTATATGGCCTTTTGCGGCCTAATAAAGTCCTTACACGTAGAACACGTGCTCCCTTGAGTTAGCACAGGCTACCGTCAGTCTATCCCTTCCACACTCAATGGACTACGACTTTCCAAGTCGTACTGCATCGAGTCATGGCCTTACAACACCGTCAACTGCGCGTACAAGGCTCTAAATTCTGTTATATGGCCTTTTGCCGAACAATAAAGACCTTGCACGTAAAGCACGTGCTTCCATGCGTTAGCGCAGGTTACGGTCGGTCTATTCCTTCCACACTCAATGGACTACGACTTTCCAAGTCGAACTGCATCAATTCATGGCCTTACAACACCGTCAACTGCGTGTACAGGTCTCTAAATTCTGTTATATGGCCTTTTGCCGAACAATAAAGCCCTTGCACGTAAAACACGTGCTTCCATGCGTTAGCGCAGGTTACCATCGGTCTATTCCTTCTACACTGAATAGACTACGACGTCCCTAGCCGTTTCTCACCGAGATATGGCCTTACAACACTTGGAACTACGTGTGCATGCCTCTAAGGTCTGTTATATGGCCTTTTGCGGCCTAATAAAGGCCCTACACGTAAAAAACGTGCTTCCTTGCGTTAGCGCAGGTTACCTTCAGTCTATTCCTTTTACACTCAACGGACTACGGTTTCCCATGTCGTACTCTATCGCGCCACTGCCTTACAACGCTGTCAACTACGTGTACAAGCCTCTAAATACTTTCATATATGGCTTTTACCTCCCAATAAAGGCCATACACGTAAAACACGTGCTTCCATGCGTTACCGCATGTTACCAGCGGTATATTCCTTCCACTCTCAATGGTCTACGACGTCCTTAGTCGTTTTTCATTGCGCTATGGCCTTACAATGCCGTCAACTGCGTGCACAGGCTTCTAAAGGCTGTTATATGGGATTTTTGTGCCTAATAAAGGTCTTAAATGGGAATCACGTAGTTCCACGTGCCCGCGCACGTTACGATGGGTCTAGTCCTTCCACCCTCAATGGATTACGACGTCCCAAGTCGTTCTCCATCGAGCCATGGGCTTACAACACCATCAACTACGTGTACAGGCCTCTAAAGGCTGTTATATGGCCTTTTGCGGCCTAATAAAGTCCTTACACGTAGAACACGTGCTCCCTTGAGTTAGCACAGGCTACCGTCAGTCTATCCCTTCCACACTCAATGGACTACGACTTTCCAAGTCGTACTGCATCGAGTCATGGCCTACAACACCGTCAACTACGTGAACAGGTCTCTAAATTCTGTTATATGGCCTTTTGCCGAACAATAAAGGCCTCTCACGTAAAACACGTTCTTCCATGCGTTAGCGCAGGTTACCATCGGTCTATTCCTTCCACACTCAATAGACTACGACGTCCCTAGCCGCTTCTCACCGAGACATGGCCTTACAACACTTTGAACTACGTGTACAGGCCTCTATGGGCTGTTATATGGCATTTTGCGGCGTAATAAAGGCCCTACACGTAAAACACGTGCTCCCTTGTGTTAGCGCAGGTTACCGTCAGCCTATTCTTTTCACACTCAATGGACTACGACATACCAAGTCGTACTTCATCGAGCCACGGCCTTACAACGCTGTCAACTACGTGTACAAGCCTCTAAATGCTTTTATATGGCCTTTTGCCTCTCAATAAAGGCCATACTCGTAAAACACGTGCTTCCATGCGTTACCGCATGTTACCAGCGGTATATTCCTTCCACTCTCAATTGTCTACGACGTCCTAAGTCGTTTTTCATTGCGCTATGGCCTTACAATGCCGTCAACTGCGTGCACAGGCTTCTAAAGGCTGTTATATGGGATTTTTGTGCCTAATAAAGGTCTTAAATGGGAATCACGTAGTTCCACGTGCCCGCACACGTTACGATGGGTCTAGTCCTTCCACCCTCAATGGATTACGACGTCCCAAGTCGTTCTCCATCGAGCCATGGGCTTACAACACCATCAACTACGTGTACAGGCCTCTAAAGGCTGTTATATGGCCTTTTGCGGCCTAATAAAGTCCTTACACGTAGAACACGTGCTCCCTTGAGTTAGCACAGGCAACCGTCAGTCTATCCCTTCCACACTCAATGGACTACGACTTTCCAAGTGGTACTGCATCGAGTCATGGCCTACAACACCGTCAACTACGTGAACAGGTCTCTAAATTCTGTTATATGGCCTTTTGCCGAACAATAAAGGCCTCGCACGTAAAACACGTTCTTCCATGCGTTAGCGCAGGTTACCATCGGTGTATTCCTTCCACACTCAATAGACTACGACGTCCCTAGCCGCTTCTTACCGAGACATGGCCTTACAACACTTTGAACTTCGTGTACAGGCCTCTATGGGTTGTTATATGGCATTTTGCGGCGTAATAAAGGCCCTACACGTAAAACACGTGCTCCCTTGTGTTAGCGCAGGTTACCGTCAGCCTATTCCTTTCACACTCAATGGACTACGACATACCAAGTCGTACTTCATCGAGCCACGGCCTTACAACGCTGTCAACTACGTGTACAAGCCTCTAAATGCTTTTATATGGCCTTTTGCCTCTCAATAAAGGCCATACTCGTAAAACACGTGCTTCCATGCGTTAACGCATGTTACCATCAGTCTATACCTTCCACTCTCAATGGTCTACGACGTCCTAAGTCGTTTTTCATTGCGCTGTAGCTTTACAATGCCGTCAACTGCGTGCACAGGCTTCTAAATGCTGTTATATGGTCTTTTGCCGCCTAATAAAGTCCTTACACGTAAAACACGTGCTCCCTTGCGGTAGCGCAGGTTAGGATGGGTCTAGTTCTTCCACCCTCAATGGATTACGACGTCCCAAGTAGTTCTTCATCGAGCCATGGCCTTACAACACCGTCAACTACGTGTACAGGCCTCTAAAGGCTGTTATATGGCCTTTTGCGGCCTAATAAAGGCCATACACGTAAAACACGTGCTTCCATGCGTTAACGCATGTTACCATCAGTCTATACCTTCCACTTTCTATGGTCTACGACGTCCTAAGTCGTTTTTTTTATTGCGCTATAGCTTTACAATGCAGTCAACTGTGTGCACAGGCTTCTAAAGGCTGTTATATGGCCTTTTGCGGCTTAATAAAGTCCTTACACGTAAAACACATGCTCCCTTGCGTTAGCGCAGGTTACCGTCAGTCTATTCCTTCCACACTCAATGGACTACTACTTTCCAAGTCGTACTGCATCGAGTCATGGCCTTACAACACTGTCAACTGCGCGTACAGGCCTCTAAATTCTGTTATATGGCCTTTTGCCAAATAATAAAGGCCCTACACGAAAAACACGTGCTCCCTTGCGTTAGCGCAGGTTACCGTCAGTCTATTCCTTCCACACTCAATGGACTACGGCTTCCCATGTCGTACTCTATCGCGCCACTGCCTTACAACACTGTTAACTACGTGTACAGGCCTCTAAAGGCTGTTATATGGCCTTTTGCGGCCTAATAAAGTCCTTACACGTAAAACACGTGCTTCCATGCGTTAGCGCTCATTACCATCGGTCTATACCTTCCAATCGCAATGATATACGACGTCCTAAGTCGTTTTTATTTGCGCTATACCCTTACAATGCCGTCAACTGCGTGGAAGAGCCTCTAAAGGCTGTTATATGGCCTTTTGATGCCTAATAAAGGTCTTAAATGGGAAACACGTAGTTCCACGTGCCCGTGCACGTTACGATGAGTCTAGTCCTTCCACACTCAATGGATTAGGACGTCGCAAGTCGTTCTCCATCGAGCCATGGTCTTACAACACCGTCAACTACGTGTACAGGCCACTAAAGGCTGTTATATGGCCTTTTGCGGCCTAATTAAGTCCTTACACGTAAAACACGTGCTTCCATGCGTTAGCGCATGTTACCAGCGGTCCATTCCTTCCATTCTCAATGGTATACGAGGTCCTAAGTCGTTTTTTATTTCCCTATAGCCTTACAATGCCGTCAACTGCGTGCACAGGCTTCTAAGGGCTGTTATATGACCTTTTGATGCCTAATAAAATCCTAAATGGGAAACACGTAGTTCCACGTGCCCGTGCACGTTACGATGAGTCTAGTCCTTCCACACTCAATGGATTAGGACGTCGCAAGTCGTTCTCCATCGAGCCATGGTCTTACAACACCGTCAACTACGTGTACAGGCCACTAAAGGCTGTTATATTGCCTTTTGCGGCCTAATAAAGTCCTTACATTTAGAACACGTGCTCCCTTGCGTTAGGGCAGGTTTCCGTCAGTCTATTCCTTCCACACTCAATGGACTACTACTTTCCAAGTCGTAGTGCATCGAGTCATGGCCTTACAACACCGTCAACTACGTGTACAGGCCTATAAAGGCTGTTATATGGCCTTTTGCGGCCTAATAAAGGCCCCAGATTCTGTTATATGGCCTTTTGCCGAACAATTAAGGCCATGCACGTAAAACACGTGCTTCCATGCGTTAGTTCAGATTACCATCGGTCTGTTCCTTCCACAATCAATGGATTACGACGTCCCTAGCTGCTTCTCACCACGCCATGGCCTTACAACACTGTGAACTACTTGTAAAGGCCTCTAAAGGCTGTTATATGGCCTTTTGCGGCCTTATAAAGGAATTACACGTAAAACACGTTCTCCCTTGTGTTAGCGCAGGTTACCGTCAGTCTTTCACACTCAATGGACTACGACTTCCCAAGTAGTACTGCATCGAGTCATGGCCTTACAACACCGTCAACTGCGCGTACAGGCCTCTAAATTCTGTTATATGGCCTTTTGCCGAACAATAAAAGCCTTGCACGTAAAGCACGTGCTTCCATGCGTTAGCGCAGGTTACCATCGGTCTATTCCTTTCACACTCAATAGACTACGACGTCCTTAGCCTCTTCTCACCGAGACATGGCCTTACAACACTGTGAACTACTTGTACAGGCCTCTAAAGGCTGTTATATGGCCTTTTGCGGCCTAATAAAGGCCCTACACGAAAAACACGTGCTCCCTTGCGTTAGCGCAGGTTACCGTCAGTTTATTCCTTCCACACTCAATGGACTACGGCTTCCCATGTCGTACTCTATCGCGCCACTGCCTTACAACACTGTCAACTACGTGTACAGGCCTCTAAAAGCTCTTATATGGCCTTTTGCGGCCTAATAAACGCCATACACGTAAAATACGTGCTTCCATGCGTTAGCGCATATTACCATCGGTCTATACCTTCCAATCGCAATGATATACGACGTCCTAAGTCGTTTTTATTTGCGCTATACCCTTACAATGCCGTCAACTGCGTGGAAGAGCCTCTAAAGGCTGTTATATGGCCTTTTGATGCCTAATAAAGGTCTTAAATGGGAAACACGTAGTTCCACGTGCCCGTGCACGTTACGATGAGTCTAGTCCTTCCACACTCAATGGATTAGGACGTCGCAAGTCGTTCTTCATCGAGCCATGGCCTTACAACGCTGTCAACTACGTGTACAAGCCTCTAAATGCTTTTATATGGCCTTTTGCCTCTCAATAAAGGCAATACACGTAAAACACGTGCTTCCATGCGTCAACGCATGTTACCATCAGTCTATACCTTCCACTCTCAATGGTCTACGACGTCCTAAGTCGTTTCTCATTGCGCTATAGCTTTACAATGCCGTCAACTGCGTGCACAGGTTTCTAAAGGCTGTTATATGGCCTTTTGCAACCTAATAAAGTCCTTACACGTAAAACACGTGCTCCCTTGCGTTAGCGCAGGTTACCGTCAGTCTATTCCTTCCTCACTCAATGGACTACTGCTTTCTAAGTTGTACTGCATCGAATCATGGTCTGACAACACCGTCAACTACGCGTACAGGTCTCCAGATTCTGTTATGTGGCCTTTTGCCGAACAATAAAGGCCTTGCACGTAAAACACGTGGTTCCATGCGTTAGCGCAGTTTACCGTCAGCCTATTCCTTTCACACTCAATGGACTACGACATACCCAGTCGTACTCCAACGAGCCACGGCCTTACAACGCTGTCAACTACGTGTACAAGCCTCTAAATGCTTTTATATGGCCTTTTGCATCTCAATAAAGGCCATACACGTAAAACACGTGCTTCCATGCGTTACCGCATGTTACCATCAGTCTATACCTTCCAATCTCAATGGTCTACGACGTCCTTAGTCGTTTTTCATTGCGCTATAGCTTTACAACACTGTGAACTACTTGTACAGGCCTCTAAAGGCTGTTATATGGCCTTTTGCGGCCTAATAAAAGAATTACACGTAAAACACGTGCTCCCTTGCGTTATCGCAGGTTACCGACAGTTTATTCATTTCACACGCAATGGACTACGACTTCCCAAGAAGTACTCCATCGAGCCACGGCCTTACAACACTGTCAACTACATGTACAAGCCCCTAAACGCTTTTATATGGCTTTTTGCCTCTCAATAAAGGCCATACACGTAAAACACGTGCCTCCATGCGTACCATGTACCACTCCATATTACCATAGGTCTATACCTTCCAATCTCAATGATATACGACGTCCTAAGTCGTTTATATTTGCGCTATAGCCTTACAATGCCGTCAACTGCGTGGACGGGCCTCTAAAGGCTTTATATGGCCTTTTGATGCCTAATAAAGGTCTTAAATCGGAAACACGTAGTTCCACGTGTCCGCGCAGGTTACAATGAGTCTAGTCCTTCAACTCCCTCAATGGATTACAACGTCGCAAGTCTTTCTCCATCGAGCCATGGCCTTACAACACCGTCAACTACGTGTACAGGCCTCTAAAGGCTGTTATATGGCCTTTTGCGGCCTAATAAAGTCCTTACACGTAAAGCACGTGCTTCCATGCGTTAGCGCAGATTACCGTCGGTCTATTCCTTCCACACTCAATGGACTACGACTTTCCAAGTCGTACTGCATCAGGTCATGGCCTTACAACACCGTCAACTACGTGTACAAGCCTCTAAATGCTTTTATATGGCTTTTTGCCTCTCAATAAAGGCCATACACGTAAAACACGTGCTTCCATGCGTTAGCGCATGCTACCATCGGTCTATATTATTATTATTATTATTATTCATTTATTTATAGTTGACTAAGTATAAATACATATATAGCTAATAAAAGCTAGTTAATGTCAACTTGAAAAGAAAGATTTTATAATATACAGTATAAATATAAGGCATAAAATATTTTTAGAAGTATACAATTTTTTAAACATTTGTGGTTGTATAAATTAAGTGAGTGTATAAGCAAATATGAAATTAGCGAGAGTACATCCGCGAGTCATATAAAACCAATTTGTGGGATGTATTTTCTACATAGTCTGCAGGAGCAGTTTGGTACCCACTTTTTAATTTGGGATTTAAAGGATTGCAAGGATGACATTTCTTTGATTCTTACTGGAATTTGTTGCCAGATTTTGTAACCGATGAAGGATAAAGTTTCTGTACCTTAGTAAACTGATTTAGCATTACGGCCAGTAAATTCTCGATTATTTCTTAGATTGTATTTTGGATTATAAACAGGAAAAATATCTTGCATTATTTCTGGAGCCATGTCGTTTTTTATTTTGTACATCTCAGTTGCAAGAGATTGTAGGTTTCGTTGGTGTACCGTAACAGAGCTGTCCTTATGAAGGAGGTCTGCGAAGGAAGAAGAACTGTCGCTATAGACTATCCGCAGTGCTTTTTCATGTATTCGATTAATACGATTGTTTAGAGCTCTGTAGTGAAACATCCAAACTAGAGGGCAGTAATTGAATTGCGAAATTACGAAGGAATTCATTAATAGTTTCTTCTTATTAAAGTTCATAAAAGATGTCATCCTTGTAAGCGCATTTAGTTTCTGACTCGCTTTTGCACAGAGTTTAGACACATGCAGATCAAATTTAAGTTTGTTATCGATAATGACTCCAAGTAGGCGTCCATGAGTGCTGCCTTTTATTACTGAGTTGCCTATCTGTGTACTTAATATTTCATTATCGCTTAAAAGCAAATGACACTTGTCATCATTTGCTTTCATTGCATTATTGTCAAACCATGTAAACACTTTTTCAGACATGTTTTGAAGTTTAGTAACGACTTCCTTTGAGTCGTTACTGATAACATATGGTGTTGTGTCGTCTGCATAGCTCGCAAATTCAATGTCATTAAAATCAAATTCAACTGAGAAAAGATCGCAGATAAATATGTTAAAAAGTAACGGGCCTAGAATAGATCCTTGCGGAACGCCAAACAATATTTCAAGCCATGAGCTATATGAATTTTTTATCTTTACTCTTTGAAATCTTCCACTCACATAACTCATAATTAGGCGTAGGGAATACATGTCAAATCCATATGCATGAAGTTTTGCGATCAGTAAATGATGTAGGAGACAGTCAAATGCTTTAGATAAATCAGTCAGAAGGGCTCCACATGCTTTACCTTCATCAACAGCCTTTTTCCATTTTTCAAGCATAAGAGTGAGACAGTGCTGAGCACTGTAGCCTTTCCTAAATCCACACTGAAACTTACTTAAGTATCGGTTAAAATAATCTTCAATTTGACGATACAGACATCTCTCAAAGATTTTTTAAAGGTTACTAAGAATGCTTGTAGGTCTGTAGTTTGATTTGTCAGATCTGTCTTTTTCTTTAAAAAGTGGTGTCACATCTGCCCTTTTCAAAAATTCTGGGTATTTACACAGATCAATTGCAGAGTTAACAGAGAAATGTAAAATTTCTAAATACTGATCTTCGTTTTCCTTAATTATTTTTGTTGGTATATCAGTTTCTTGGCATGCCTTGTGAATATTCAAATTTCGTATCTCTCTCCTGATTTCATCTTTTTCTACATGATTGAAGGAAAAACCAGGATTGTAATCACCAATGTTTTTTTTATATTCAGTATACTTGGATGGTTTTCATATCGTTTAATAGCCTTCAAAACAGGGTCATCTACGTTTGAGCAAATTACAAGGATTGTGTCAGATAGTGTAAGATCCAGATTTTTTACAATATTCGTGAAGAAAGTGTTGAAAATGTTTGCAACCTTTTCATCATCCGATATGATTTCTTCTTTTTCTATCAGTGTTATAATTTGGGTCGATGGTCCTTTATCAGACAAGAAAGGTTTTATAGTTTTCCAAAATGTCTCGGTAATTTTTTTAACATTTAGATTGTTGTAATAATCATATTTTTCTTTTCGAAATAGTGTGACACAAATATTTCTTTGTTGATTAAAAGCTAATCTATTTTCTTCTGTTCTATTTTTTAAGTATTTATTTCTAAGCCTACTTCTTTTCATAACAGCCTTATGCAGGGTCCTATTCATGAACGGTGATTGGTTTGCTCTTACGTATTTTTTTTTTAATGGCGCAATTTTGTTAAGGACTGATTTTGCACATTCATGAAAGTTTTCTAACTCATCATCTATCTTTTTTTTCGATTTTTCTATATTTTGAAGTCGACATGTTAGCTCATAACAAAAACGTTCATTTGAAAAGTTTTTGTAATTCCTATATTTGATGATATGAGATTTTTGTTTCTGAAAATATATTTTCATTACAGTGATGGCCATTTTATGGAAATCGGAGAGACCTGTTTCCAATGTGCTGGTGTTTTGGAAATAGTTATATCGATTTGTGAGAAAAAGATCAATACACGATGGGTTATCAGGGTTTTTAAAGCATGTGGGGCCCTTCACGAGGCACTTAAGGTTGTAGAGTTCAGCAAATTCTGTCATGCTATTTTCGTTAATTTCCGCATTAAAATCTCCTAATAGTAATATGTTGTCATAATTTGCGGACAAAACATCAAGACCGTTACCAATATTTTTTAGATGTTCAGATATAGCATTTTTGTGGTGGTTGTATGAGCAACAGAGCAGCCATTTTTTTTTTTCGCAGGTTTAGTTCGACAAAAAATCCTTCAAAATTGTCCGTACTAGTACTAGTTGGATGCAACTGTTTTGATGGAATATCTTGACGTACATATAAGAGAATACCTCAACCTTTACTATTACGATCCAGACGAAAAGGCTTTGTGTAACCGTCAATTTTAAATTGAGCGGTAGGAAAAGAGCTATCAATTTTAGTTTCAGAGATTAAAAGAACATCAAGGTTTCCATCAATTGCATCAACTAGACAGTCGAATTTATTTCGTACGGAATTAATGTTAATTTGTCCAAGAATAATCCTATATCGTTCAGCACATCCTTTATATAGGTGGTCATTGAGTTCGTCACATCTAATACCTTGATCGTCATTTCTTGGAGTCAGACCAGATACGGATACGTTCATATTCGAGTGAATCAATGATGTTGCTAAATTAATTATATCGTTAGCTATAACCTCTGGTGCTACGTTTCTAGAAAGATCATTTGTGCCAACATGAAGGATGATGTTATCTGGCTTTTTCCTCATGGTTGGTTTGACGTATTCATACATGTCTTCTGTCGTAGCTCCAGGAAAGGATTTTAGTATAACTCTCTTGTTTTGGTTGTAGTCACGGGATTTGGTCATCTTGTAACCGTTGATGCCTTTTATTATACTGTCTCCTAGTATACATGTAATTTTTTTAGTGTTAATAATGTTATTAGCGTTATTAAGTGATTGCCTTTTTGTTGGAATGTTTTCTTTATTATTATGTACAATTATGTCTTCATTATTATGTACAATTAGTTCCTCATTATTATGTATAAAGTTATTATTATTATAAGTATCACCTCTAAAACTTTCTGTTATTTCAGAGTGATCATTATTCTCATTATACAGATGTTCAAATCGATTTCGATGAACAAAGCTTTAGTTGTTATGGCGACTAACAGCTTCATTGTTGTTGCTAATGATTGTGCTTCTATTTTTATTTTTTTTATTAACTGTTTGAAATGAATTAAAATTTTCTTGCTGTAGCGATTTTGTAGAATAGTTATGCTCGACTGAGTTTTCAACTAAAATTTTTATGATTTCGTTTTTACTTTGTATTTCTTGTCGCAAAAACTGAATTTCTTCCAATAAATTTGATTCCAGTTTATCCGTTCGGTCATTCTTATGAGCAACTGAACAATTATTGACAAGTTTTGAAATTTGATTTGAGATAAGAGTGTTTATCTCACCTTTTACGTCTTCAAGGATAGAATCTCTCAGTGCGCTATATCTAGTTTTTTCATAGTGCTTATCAATCTTCTGCATTCAAAGTTGTATTGAGCTCTTTATATACACCTTTTTTAACAGTTACATTATTATGTTCAATATTCATCTCTTCATTAATATCCTCAAGCATTTTGTTAAAAATATTTTCCTCGTCCGTTTTCACGTCCGTCGCCGCCATTATTATTAATAAAAGGAACGATACCTTCCACTCTCAATGGTCTACGATGTCCTAAGTCGTTTTTCATTGCGCTATAGCCTTACAATTTCGTCAACTGCATGCACAGGCTTCTAAAGACTGTTATATGGCCTTTTACGGCCTAATAAAGGCCCTACACGTAAAACACGTGCTCCCTTGCGTTAGCGCAGGTTACCGTCAGTCTATTCCTTCCACACTCAATGGAATACGACTTCCCAAGTCGTACTCTATCGAACCACGGCCTTACAACGCTGGCAACTACGTGTACAAGCCTCTAAATGCTTTTATATGGCTTTTGCCTCTCAATAAAGGCCTTGCACGTAAAACACGTGCTTCCATGCGTTAGCGCAGGATACCATCGGTCTATTCCTTCCAATCTCAACAGACAACGACATCCCAAGTCGTACTCCATCGATCCATGGCCTTAAAACACCGTCAACTACGTGTACAGGCCTCTAAATGCTGTTATATGTCCTCTTGCCGCCCAATAAAGGCCTTACACGTAAAACACGTGCTTCCATAAGTTAGCGCAGGTTACCATCGGTCTATTCCATCCACACGCAATGGACTACGACGTCCAAAGTCGTTTTCCATCTCGCCATAGCCTTAAAATACCGTCAACTGCGTGTACAGGTCTCTAACGGTTGTTACATGGCCTTTTGCCGCCCAATAAAGGCCTAACACGTAAAACACGTGCTTCCATGCCTTAGAGCAGGTTACCATCGGTTTATACCTTCCACTCTCAATTTTCTACGACGCCCTAAGTCGTTCTTCATTGCGCCATAGACCTAAAACACCGTCAACTTCGTGTACAGGCCTCTAAAGGCTGTTATATGGCCTTTTGATGACTAATAAAGGCCTTACATGCGAATCAAGTGGTTCCACGTGCCTGAGCAGGTTACCATCGGTCTAGTCCTTCCACTCTCAATGGTGTACGTCGTCCAAAGTCGTACTCCATCGATCCATTGCCTTACAACACTGTCAACTACGTGTACAGGCCTCTAAATGCTGCTACATGGCGTTTTGTCTCTCAATAAAGGCCTTACACGTAAAACACGTGCTTCCATGCGTTAGCGCATGTTACCATCGGTCTATTCCTTCCACACTCAATGGTCTACGTCGTCCAAAGTCGTTTTCCATCGAGCCATGACTTTAGAACACAGTCAACTACGTGTACAGGTCTCTAAATGCTGTATATGGCCTTTTGCCGCCCATTAAAGGCCTTACACGTAGAACACGTGCTTCCATGCGTTAGCGCAGCTTACCATCGGTCTATTCTTTTCCCACTCAATGGACTACGATGTCCCAAGTCGTCTTCCATCGAGCCATGGCCTTACAACACTGTCAATTACGTGTAGACTCCTATGAATGCTGTCATATGGCCTTTTTCCGCCCTATAAAGGCCTTACACGTAAAACACGTGCTTCCATGCGTTAGAGCTGGTTACCATTGGTCTATTCCTTCCACTCTCAATGGACTACTACGTGCCAAGTCACTTTCCAATGTGTCATAGCTTTGCAACAACGTCAACTACGTGCGCAGACCTCTAATAGCTGTTTTATGGCCTTTGGACGCCCATTAAAGGCCTTACACGTAGAACACGTGCTACCATGTTTTAGCGTAGCTTACCATCGGTCTATTCCTTCCACCCTCAATGGACTACGATGTCCCAAGTCGTTTCTCACCGAGCCATGGTCCAACAACACTGTGAACTACGTGTACAGGCCTCTGAATGCTGTCATATGGCCTTTTGCCGCCCAATAAAGTAAAACACATGCTTCCATGCGTTAGAGCAGGTTACCATTGGTCTATTCCTTCAACTCTCAATGGACTATTACGTGACAAGTCACTTTCTAATGGGTCATAGCTTTGCAACACCGTCAACTACGTGCGCAGACCTCTAATGGCTGTTTTATGGCCTTTTGCAGAGTAATAAAGGTCTTACACGTAAAACATGTGGTTCCATGTGCTAGCGAACGTTACGATGGGTCTATTCCTTCCACTCTCAATGGACTACGACGTCCCCCAAGTCGTTCTCCATCGAGCCATGGCCTTACAACACTGTCAACTACGTGTACAGGCCTCTGAATACTGTCATATGGCCTTTTGCCGCCCAATAAAGGCCTTACACGTAAAACACGTGCTTCCATGCGTTAGAGCAGGTTACCATTGGTCTATTCCATCCACACGCAATGGACTACGACGTCCCAAGTCGTTTTTCCATTGCGTCATAGCCTTACAATACCGTCAACTGCGTTCACAAGCGTCTAAAAGCTGTTGTATGGCCTTTTGATGCCTAAAAAAGGTCTTACACGTGAATCACGTACTTCCACGTGCCCACGCACGTTAGCATAGGTCTAGTCCTTCCACTCTCAATTGACTACGACTTCCTAAGTCTTTCTACATCGAGCCATGGCCTTACAACACTGTCCACTACCTTTAAAGGCCTCTAAAGGCTGTTATATGGCCTTATGCAGCGTAATGAAGACCTCACACGTAAAACTCATGTATCCATTTCCTAGCGCAGGTTACCATTGGTCTATTCCTTCCACACTCAATGGACTATAACGTCCCTAGCCGCTTCTCACCGAGCCATGGCCTTACAAAACAGTGAACTACGTGTACAGGCCTCTAAATGCTGTTATATCGCCTTTTGCCGCCCAATAAACGCTTTACACGTAGAACACGTTCTTCCATGCGCTAGCGCAGGTTACCATTGGTCTATTCCTTCCACACTCAATAGATTACGGCGTCCCTAGCCGCTTCTCACCGAGCCATGACCTTACAACACTGTGAGCTACGTGTACAGGCCTCTGAATGCTGTTATATGTCATTTTGCCGCCCAATAAAGGCCTTACACGTAAAACATGTGGTTCCATGTGCTAGCGAACGTTACCATGGGTCTATTCCTTCCACTCTCAATGGTCTACGACGCCCTAAGTTGTTTTTCATTGCGCCATAGATATACAACACCGTCAAATGCGTGAACAGGCCTCTAAAAGCTGTTATATGGCTTTTGACGCTTAAAAAAGGTCTTACACGTGAATCACGTGCTTCGATAAGTCAGCGCAGGTTACCATCGGTCTATACCTTCCACTCTCAACGGAACACGACGTCCCAAGTCGTACTCCATCGATCCATGGCCTTGCAACACTTTCAACTACGTGTGCAGTCCTCTAAATGCTGTTATATGGCATTTTGCAGCCTAATAAAGTCATTACACGTAAAACCCTTGTATCCATTTACTAGCGCAGGTTACCATCGGTCTACTTCTTCCACTCTCAACGACTGCGACGGCCCAAGTCGTACTCCATCGAGCCATGGCTTTACAACACCGTCAACTGCGTGTACATGCCTCTAAAGACTGTTATATCGACTTTTGCCGCCCAATGAAGGCCTTACACGTAAAACACGTGCTTCCATGCTTTAGAGCAGGTTACCGTCGGTCTATACCTTCCACTCTCAATGGTCTAGGACGCCCTAAGTCGGTTTTCATTGCGCCATAGATTTACAACACCGTCAACTACGTGTACAGGCCTCTAAAGGCCGTTATATGGCCTTTTGACGCCCAGAAAAGGTCTTACACTTAAATCAAGTGGTTCCACGCGCCTGCACAGTTTACCATCGGTCCATTCCTTCCAATTTCATCAGACAACGACATCCCAAGTCGTACTCCATCGATCCATGGCCTTAAAACACCGTCAACTACGTGTACAGGCCTCTAAATGCTGTTATATGGCCTTCTGCCGCCCAATAAAGGTCTTATACGTAAAACACGTAGTTCCATACGTTAGCGCAATTTACCATTGGTCTATTCCTTCCACACTTAATGGACTACGACGTTCTAAGTCGTTTTTCATTGCGCCATAGATTCACAACACCGTCAACTACATGTACAGGCCTCTAAATGCTGTTATATGTCCTCTTGCCGCCCAATAAAGGCCTTACACGTAAAACACGTGCTTCCATAAGTTAGCGCAGGTTACCATCGGTCTATTCCATCCACACGCAATGGACTACGACGTCCCAAGTCGTTTTCCATTTCGCCATAGCCTTAAAATACCGTCAACTACGTGTACAGGCCTCTGAAGGCTGTTATATGGCGCCTTGACGCCTAATAAAGGTCTTACACGTGAATTACGAACTTCCACGTGCCCCCGCACGTTAGCATGGGTCTAGTCCTTCCACTCTCAACGGTCTACGACGTCCCAAGTCGTATTCTATCGAGTCATGATTTTACAACTCCGTCAGCTACGTGTGCAGGCCTCCAAATGCTGTTATATGGCCTTGTGCCGCCCAATAAAGGCCTTACACGTAAAACACGTTCTTCCATGCGCTAGCGCAGGTTACCATCGGTCTATTCCGTCCACACGCAATGGAATAAGACGTCCCTAGTCATTTTCCATTTCGCCATAGTCTTTTAATACCGCCAACTGCGTGTGCAGGTTTCTAACGGTTGTTTTATGGTCTTTTGACTCCTAAAAAAGGTCTTACACGTGAATCACGTATTTTCACGTACCCCAGCACGTTAACATGGGTCTAGTCCTTCCACTCTCAATGGTCTACGACGTCCCAAGTCGTATTCCATCGAGTCATGACATTACAACTCCGTCAACTACGTGTACATACCTCTAAAGACTGTTATATCGACTTTTGCCGCCCAATAAGGGCCGTACTCGTAAAACACGAGGTTCCACGTGCCCGCTCACGTTGCCATGGGTCTAGTCCTTCCACTCTCAATAGACTACGACGTCGAAAGTCGTTTTCCATCGAGCCATGGACTTACAAAACTGTCAACTACGTGACTGGCCTCTGAATGCTGTCATATGTCCTTCTGCCGCCCAATAAAGGCCTTACACGTAAAACACGTCAATCCTTTTTCTAGCGCAGGTTACAATTGTTCTATTCCTTCCACTTGCAATGGACTACGACGTCCCAAGCAGTACTCCATCGAGCCATGGCTTTACAACAACGTCAACTACGTGCATATGGATCTAAAAACTGTTATATGGCCTTTTGCCGCCCAATAAATGCCTTACACGTAGAACACGTGCTTCCATGCGTTAGCGCAGCTTACCATCGATCTATTCCTTCCACACTTAATGGATTACGATGTCCTAAGTCGTTTCTCACCGAGCCATTGTCCAACAACACTGTGAACTACGTGTACAGGCCTCTGAATGCTGTCATATGGCCTTTTGCCGCCCAATAAAGGCCTTACACATAAACCACGTGCTTTCATGCGTTAGAACAGGTTACCATTGCTTTATTCCTTCCACTGTCAATGGACTACTACGTGCCAAGTCACTTTCCAATGTGTCATAGCTTTGCAACACCGTCAACTACGTGCGCAGACCTCTAATGGCTGTTATATGGCCTTTTGCCGCCCAATAAAGGCCTTTCACGTAGAACACGTGCTTCCATGCGTTAGCGCAGCTTACCATCGGTCTATTCCTTCCACACTCAATGGACTACGACGTTCCAAGTCGTTTCTCACCGAGCCATGGTCCAACAACACTGTGAACTACGTGTACAGGCCTCTGATTGCTGTCATATGGCCTTTTGCCGTCCAATATAGGCCTTACACGTAAAACACGTCTTCCATGCGTTAGAACAGGTTACCATTGGTTTATTCCTTCCACTCTCAATGGACTACTACGTGCTAAGTCACTTTCCAATGTGTCATAGCTTTGCAACACCGTCAACTACGTGCACGTTTCTCTAAATGCTGTATTATGGCATTTTGCAGCGAAATAAAGGCCCTACACGTAAAAAGCGTGGTACCATGTGCTAGCGAACGTTACCATGGGTCTAGTCCTTCCACTGTCAATGGAATACGATATCCAAAGTCTTTTCTCACCGAGCCATTGTCGAACAACACTGTGAACTACGTGTACAGGCCTGTTAATGCTGTTATATGGACTTTTGCCACCCAATAAAGAGCTTATCCGTTAAACACGTGGTTCCATGCGTTAGCATAGATAATCATTGGTCTATTCCTTCCACACTTAATGGATTACAATGAGGCAATTCATTTTCCAATGCGTCATAGCATTACAACACCGTCAACTACGTGCACTGACCTCTAAAGGCTGTTTTATGACCTTTTGCGGCGTAATAAAGGCCTTACACGTATGACACGTGTTTCCATGGGCTAGCGAAGTTTACCATTGGTCTATTCCTTCCACTCTCAATGGTCTACGACACCCTAAGTTGTTTTTCATTGCGCCATAGCTATACAACACCGTCAACTGCGTGAACAGGCCTCTAAAAGCTGTTATATGGCTTTTGACGCTTAAAAAAGGTCTTACACGTGAATCACGTGCTTCCATAAGTCAGCGCAGGTTACCATCGGTCTATAACCTCCACTCTCAACGGAACACGACGTCCCAAGTCGTACTCCATCGATCCATGGCCTTGCAACACTTTCAATTACGTGTGCAGTCTTCTAAATGCTGTTATATGGCATTTTGCAGCCTAATAAAGTCATTACAAGTAAAACCCTTGTATCCACTTCCTAGCGCAGGTTACCATCGGTCTACTTCTTCCACTCTCAACGACTGCGATGGCCCAAGTCGTACTCCATCGAGCCATGGCTTTACAACACCGTCAACTGCGTGTACATACCTCTAAAGACTGTTATATCGACTTTTGCAGCCTAGTAAAGGCCCTGCTCGTAATACACGAGGTTCCACGTGCCCGCGCACGTTACCATGAGTCTAGTCCTTCCACTTTCAATGGACTACGACGTCCAAAGTCTTTTTCCATCGAGCCATGGCCTTACAACACAGTCAACTAAGTGTACAGGCCTCTAAATGCTGTTATATGGCCTTGTGCCGCTAAATAATGGCCTTACACGGAAAACACGTTCTTCCATGCGCTACCGCAGGTTCCCATCGGTCTATTCCGTCCACACGCAATGGACTACGACGTCCTTAGTCATTTTCCATTGCGCCATAGCCTTACAATACCGCCAACTGCGTGTACAGGCTTCTTCTAACGGCTGTTATATGGCCTTTTGACGCCAAAAGAAGGTCTTACACGTAAATCACGTGGTTCCACGTGCCTGTAAAGTTTACCATCATTCTATTTCTTCCACTCTCAACGGACAACGACGTCCCAAGTCGTACTCCATCTATCCATGGCCTTACAACTCTTTCAACTACGTGTGCAGGCCTGTTAATGCTGTTATATGGCCTTTTGCAGCCTAATACAGGCATTACACGTATAACACGTGTATCCAATTCCTAGCGCAGAATACCATTGGTCTATTCCTTCCACCCTCAAAGGACTACGACGTCCCTAGCCGCTTCTCAACGAGCCATGGCCTTACAACACTGTGAACTACGTGTACAGGCCTCTAAATGCTGTTATATGTCCTCTTGCCGCCCAATAGAGGCCTTACACGTAAAACACTGGCTTCCATAAGTTAACGCAGGCTACCATCGGTCTATTCAATCCACACGCAATGTACTACGACGTCCTAAGTTGTTTTCCATTGCGCCATAGCCTTACAACACCGTCAACTGCGTGTACAGGTCTCTAACGGCTGTTACATGGACTTTTGCCGCTTAATGAAGGCCTTACACGTAAAACACGTGCTTCCATGCCTTAGAGCAGGTTACCATCGGTCTATACCTTCCACTCTCAATGGTCTACGACGCCCTAAGTCGTTTTTCATTGCGCCATAGACCTACAACACCGTCAACTGCGTGTTCAGGCCTCTGAATGCTGTTATATGGTCTTTTGATGACTAATACAGGCCTTACATGTGAGTCAAGTGGTTCCACGTGCCTGAGCAGGTAACCATCGGTCTATACCTTCCACTCTCAATGGTCTACGTCGTCCAAAGTCGTTTTTCATTGCGTCATAGATTTACAACACCGTCAACTACGTGTACAGGCCTCTAAAGGCCGTTATATGGCCTTTTGACGCACAGAAAAGGTCTTACACTTAAATCAAGTGGTTCCACGCGCCTGCACAGTTTACCATCGGTCCATTCCTTCCAATCTTATCAGACAACGACATCCCAAGTCGTACTCCATCGATCCATGGCCTTAAAACACCGTCAACTACGTGTACAGGCCTCTAAATGCTGTTATATGGCCATTTGCCGCCCAATAAAGGCCTTACACGTAAAACACGTGCTTCCATGCGTTAGAGCAGGTTACCATTGCTTTATTCCTTCCACTCCCAATGGACTACTACGTGCCAAGTCACTTTCCAATGTGTCATAGCTTTGCAACACCGTCAACTACGTGCACGTTTCTCTAAATGCTGTATTATGGCATTTTGCAGCGAAATAAAGGCCCTACACGTAAAAAGCGTGGTACCATGTGCTAGCTAACGTTACCATGGGTCTAGTCCTTCCACTGTCAATGGAATACGATATCCAAAGTCTTTTCTCACCGAGCCATTGTCCAACAACACTGTGAACTACGTGTACAGGCCTCTAAATGCTGTTATATGGACTTTTGCCACCCAATAAAGAGCTTATCCGTTAAACACGTGGTTCCATGCGTTAGCATAGATAATCATTGGTCTATTCCTTCCACACTTAATGGATTACAATGAGCCAATTCATTTTCCAATGCGTCATAGCATTACAACACCGTCAACTACGTGCACTGACCTCTAAAGGCTGTTTTATGACCTTTTGGCGCCCAATAAAGTCCTTACACGTAAAACACGTGCTTCCATGCCTTAGAACAGGTCACCATCGGTCTATTCCCTCCACACTCAATGGTCTACGACGTGCCAAGTCGTAGTCCATCAAACCTTGACCTTACAATACCGCCAACTGCGTGTACAGGTCTCTAACGGCTGTTATATGGCCTTTTGAAGCCTAAAAAAGGTCTTACACGTAAGTGAAGTGGCTTCACGTGCCTGCACAGGTTACCATCGGTCTATTCCTTCCACTCTCAACGGAACACGACGTCCCAAGTCGTACTCCATCGAGCCATGATCTTACAACACTTTCAACTACGTGTGCAGTCCTCTAAATGCTGTTATTTGGCATTTTGCAGCCTAATAAAGTCATTACACGTAAAACCCTTGTATCCATTTCCTAGCGCAGGTTACCATCGGTCTACTTCTTCCACTCTCAACGACTGCGACGGCCCAAGTCGTACTCCATCGAGCCATGGCTTTACAACACCGTCAACTGCGTGTACATGCCTCTAAAGACTGTTATATCGACTTTTGCAGCCTAGTAAAGGCCCTGCTCGTAATACACGAGGTTCCACGTGCCCGCGCACGTTACCATGAGTCTAGTCCTTCCACTCTCAATGGACTACGACGTCCAAAGTCTTTTTCCATCGAGCCATGGCCTTACAACACTGTTAACTAAGTGTACAGGCCTCTAAATGCTGTTATATGGCCTTGTGCCGCTAAATAATGGCCTTACACGGAAAACACGTTCTTCCATGCGCTAGCGCAGGTTACCATCGGTCTATTCCGTCCACACGCAATGGACTACGACGTCCTTAGTCATTTTCCATTGCGCCATAGCCTTACAATACCGCCAACTGCGTGTACAGGTTTCTTCTAACGGCTGTTATATGGCCTTTTGACGCCTAAAGAAGGTCTTACACGTAAATCACGTGGTTCCACGTGCCTGTAATGTTTACCATCTATCTATTCCTTCCACTCTCAACGGACAACGACGTCCCAAGTCGTACTCCATCTATCCATGGCCTTACAACTCTTTCAACTACGTGTGCAGGCCTGTTAATGCTGTTATATGGCCTTTTGCAGCCTAATACAGGCATTACACGTATAACACGTGTATCCAATTCCTAGCGCAGAATAATATTGGTCTATTCCTTCCACCCTCAAAGGACTACGACGTCCCTAGCCGCTTCTCAACGAGCCATGGCCTTACAACACTGTGAACTACGTATACAGGCCTCTAAATGCTGTTATATGTCCTCTTGCCGCCCAATAGAGGCCTTACACGTAAAACACGTGCTTCCATAAGTTAACACAGGCTACCATCGGTCTATTCAATCCACACGCAATGTACTACGACGTCCCAAGGCGTTTTCCATTGCGCCATAGCCTTACAACTCCGTCAACTGCGTGTACAGGTCTCTAACAGCTGTTACATGGACTTTTGCCGCCCAATGAAGGCCTTACACGTAAAACACGTGCTTCCATGCCTTAGAGCAGGTTACCATCGGTCTATACCTTCCACTCTCAATGGTCTACGACGCCCTAAGTCGTTTTTCATTGCGCCATAGACCTACAACACTGTCAACTGCGTGTTCAGGCCTCTGAATGCTGTTATATGGTCTTTTGATGACTAATACAGGCCTTACATGTGAGTCAAGTGGTTCCACGTGCCAGAGCAGGTAACCATCGGTCTAGTCCTTCCACTCTCAATGGTCTACGTCGTCCAAAGTCGTTTTTCATTGCGTCATAGATTTACAACACCGTCAACTACGTGTACAGGCCTCTAAAGGCCGTTATATGGCCTTTTGACGCCCAGAAAAGGTCTTACACTTAAATCTAGTGGTTCCACGCGCCTGCACAGTTTACCATCGGTCCATTCCTTCCAATCTCATCAGACAACGACATCCCAAGTCGTACTCCATCGATCCATGGCCTTAAAACACCGTCAACTACGTGTACAGGCCTCTAAATGCTGTTATATGGCCTTCTGCCGCCCAATAAAGGTCTTATACGTAAAACACGTAGTTCCATACGTTAGCGCAATTCACCATTGGTCTATTCCTTCCACACTTAATGGACTACGACGTTCTAAGTCGTTTTTCATTGCGCCATAGATTCACAACACCGTCAACTACATGTACAGGCCTCTAAATGCTGTTATATGTCCTCTTGCCGCCCAATAAAGATCTTACACGTAAAACACGTGCTTCCATAAGTTAGCGCAGGTTACCATGGGTCTATTCCATCCACACGCAATGGACTACGACGTCCCAAGTCGTTTTCCATTTCGCCATAGCCTTAAAATACCGTCAACTACGTGTACAGGCCTCTGAAGGCTGTTATATGGCGCCTTGACGCCTAATAAAGGTCTTACACGTGAATTACGAACTTCCACGTGCCCCCGCACGTTAGCATGGGTCTAGTCCTTCCACTCTCAACGGTCTACGACGTCCCAAGTCGTATTTTATCGATTCATGATTTTACAACTCCGTCAGCTACGTGTGCAGGCCTCCAAATGCTGTTATATGGCCTTGTGCCGCCCAATAAAGGCCTTACAGGTAAAACACGTTCTTCCATGCTCTAGCGCAGGTTACCATCGGTCTATTCCGTCCACACGCAATGGAATAAGACGTCCCTAGTCATTTTCCATTTCGCCATAGTCTTTTAATACCGCCAACTGCGTGTGCAGGTTTCTAACGGCTGTTATATGGCCTTTGACGCCTATAAAAGGTCTTACACGTAAATCACATGGTTCCACGTGCCTGCACAGTTTACCATCGGTCTATTCCTTCCACTTTCAACGGATAACGACGTCCCTAGCCGCTTCTGACCGAGCCATGGCCTTACAACACTGTGAACTACGTTTACAGGCCTCTAAATGCTGTTACATCGTCTTTTGCCGCCCAATAAAGGCCTTACACGTAAAACACGTTCTTCCATGCGCTAGCGCAAGTTACCATTGGTCTATTCCTTCCACACGCAATGGACTACGGCGTCCCAAGACGCTTTCCATTGCGCCATAGCCTTACAATCCCGCCAACTGCGAGCAAAGGCCTCTAAATGCTGTTATATGTCCTTGTGCCGCCTTATAAAGGCCTTACACGTAAATCACGTTCTTCTATGCGCTAGTGCAGGTTACCATCGGTCCATTCTCTCCACACACAACGGACTACGACGTCCCAAGTCATTTTCCATTGCGCCATAGCCATACAAAACTGCCAACTGCTTGTACAGGCCTCTAACGGCTGTTTTATGTTCTTTTGACTCCTAAAAAAGGTCTTACACGTGAATCACGTATTTTCACGTACCCCAGCACGTTAACATGGGTCTAGTCCTTCCACTCTTAATGGTCTACGACGTCCCAAGTCGTATTCCATCGAGTCATGACATTACAACTCCGTCAACTACGTGTACATACCTCTAAAGACTGTTATATCGACTTTTGCCGCCCAATAAGGGCCGTACTCGTAAAACACGAGGTTCCATGTGCCCGCTCACGTTGCCATGGGTCTAGTCTTTCCACTCTCAATAGACTACGACGTCCAAAGTCGTTTTCCATCGAGCCATGGACTTACAAAACTGTCAACTACGTGACAGGCCTCTGAATGCTGTCATATGTCCTTCTGCCGCCCAATAAAGGCCTTACACGTAAAACACGTCAATCCTTTTTCTAGCGGAGGTTACAATCGTTCTATTCCTTCCACTTTCAATGGACTACGACGTCCCAAGCAGTACTCCATCGAGCCATGGCTTTACAACACCGTCAACTACGTGCATATGGATCTAAAAACTGTTATATGGCCTTTTGCCGCCCAATAAATGCCTTACACGTAGAACACGTGCTTCCATGCGTTAGCGCAGCTTACCATCGGTCTATTCCTTCCACACTCAATGGACTACGATGTTCCAAGTCGTTTCTCACCGAGCCATGGTCCAACAACACTGTGGACTACGTGTACAGGCCTCTGATTGCTGTCATATGGCCTTTTGCCGTCCAATATAGGCCTTACACGTAAAACACGTCTTCCATGCGTTAGAACAGGTTACCATTGGTTTATTCCTTCCACTCTCAATGGTCTACTACCTGCTAAGTCACTTTCCAATGTGTCATAGCTTTGCAACACCGTCAACTACGTGCGCAGACCTCTAATGGCTGTTATATGGCCTTTTGCCGCCCAACAAAGGCCTTTCACGTAGAACACGTGCTTCCATGCGTTAGCGCAGCTTACCATCGGTCTATTCCTTTCACACTCAATGGACTACGATGTTCCAAGTCGTTTCTCACCGAGCCATGGTCCAACAACACTGTGGACTACGTGTACAGGCCTCTGATTGCTGTCATATGGCCTTTTGCCGTCCAATATAGGCCTTACACGTAAAACACGTCTTCCATGCGTTAGAACAGGTTACCATTGGTTTATTCCTTCCACTCTCAATGGACTACTACGTGCTAAGTCACTTTCCAATGTGTCATAGCTTTGCAACACCGTCAACTACGTGCGCAGACATCTAATGGCTGTTTTATGGCCTTTTGCCGCCCAATAAAGGCCTTACACGTAGAACACGTGCTTCCATGCGTTAGCACAGCTTACCATCGGTCTATTCCTTCCACACTCAATGGACTACGATATCCCAAGTCGTTTCTCACCGAGCCATGGTCCAACAACAATGTGAACTACGTGTACAGGCCTCTGAATGCTGTCATATGGCCTTTTGCCGCCCAATAAAGGCCTTACACGTAAAACACGTGCTTTCATGCGTTAGAGCAGGTTACCATTGCTTTATTCCTTCCACTCCCAATGGACTACTACTTGCCACTGTCAACGTGTACATGCCTCTAAAGGTCGTTATATGGCCTTTTGACAGCTGTAAAAGGTCTTACATGTAAATCACGTAGTTCGACGTGCCTGCGCAGGTTACCATCGGTCTATTCATTCCACTCTCAATGGACTTCGACGTCCCAAGTCGTACTCCATCGAGCCATGACATTACAACACTGTCAACTACGTGTAGAGGCCTCTAAATGCTGTTATAGGGCCTTTTGCAGCCTAATAAAAGCCTTACACGTAAAACACGTGTATCGATTTTCTAGCGCTGGTTACAATCGTTCTATTCCTTCCACTCTCAATGGACTACGACATCCCAAGCAGTACTCCATCGAGCCATGGCTTTACAACACCGTCAACTACGTGCATATGGATCTAAAAACTGTTATATGGCCTTTTGCCGCCCAATAAATGCCTTACACGTAGAACACGTGCTTCCATGCGTTAGCGCAGCTTACCATCGGTCTATTCCTTCCACACTTAATGGACTACGATGTCCCAAGTCGTTTCTCACCGAGCCATGACCTTACAACACTGTCAACTACGTGTACATGCCTCTAAAGGCTGTTATATGGCCTTTTGACGGCTGTAAAAGGTCTTACATGTAAATCACGTAGTTCGACGTGCCTGCACAGGTTACCATCGGTCTATTCCTTCCACTCTCAATGGACTTTGACGTCCCAAGTCGTACTCCATCGAGCCATGACATTACAACACTGTCAACTACGTGTAGAGGCCTCTAAATGCTGTTATAGGGCCTTTTGCAGCCTAATAAAAGCCTTACACGTAAAACACGTGTATCCATTTTCTAGCGCTGGTTACGAACGTTCTATTCCTTCCACTCTCAATGGACTACAACATCCCAAGCAGTACTCCATCGAGCCATGGCTTTACAACACCGTCAACTACGTGCATATGGATCTAAAAACTGTTATATGGCCTTTTGCCGCCCAATAAAGGCCTTTCACGTAGAACACGTGCTTCCATGCGTTAACGCAGCTTACCATCGGTCTATTCCTTCCACACTCAATGGACTACGATGTCCCAAGTCGTTTCTTACCGAGCCATGGCCTTACAACACTGTCAACTACATGTACATGCCTCTAAAGGCTGTTATATGGCCTTTTGACGGCTGTAAAAGGTCTTACATGTAAATCACGTAGTTCGACGTGCCTGCGCAGGTTACCATCGGTCTATTCATTCCACTCTCAATGGACTACGACGTCCCAAGTCGTTTTCCATCGAGCCATGGCCTTACAACACCGTCAACTACGGGTACAGACAACTAATGGCTGTTTTATGGCCTTTTTCAGCGTTATAAAGGTCTTACACGTAAAACACGTGCTTCCATGTGCCAGCGAACGTTACCATTGGTCTAGTCCTTCCACTCTCAATGGAATACGACGTCCCAAGTCGTTTTCCATCGAGCCATGGCCTTACAACACTGTCAACTACGTGTACATGCCTCAAAAGGCTGTTATATGGCCTTTTGACGGCTGTAAAAGGTCTTACATGTAAATCACGTAGTTCGACGTGCCTGCGCAGGTTACCATCGGTCTATTCCTTCCACTCTCAATGGACTTTGACGTCCCAAGTCGTACTCCATCGAGCCATGACTTTACAACACTGTCAACTACGTGTAGAGGCCTCTAAATGCTGTTATAGGGCCTTTTGCAGCCTAATAAAAGCCTTACACGTAAAACACGTGTATCCATTTTCTAGCGCTGGTTACAATCGTTCTATTCCTTCCACTCTCAATAGACTACAACATCCCAAGCAGTACTCCATCGAGCCATGGCTTTACAACACCGTCAACTACGTGCATATGGATCTAAAAACTGTTATATGGCCTTTTGCCGCCCAATAAAGGCCTTACACGTAGAACACGTGCTTCCATGCGTTAGCGCAGCTTACCATCGGTCTATTCCTTCCACACTCAATGGACTACGATGTCCCAAGTCGTTTCTCACCGAGCCATGGTCCAACAACACTGTGAACTACATGTACAGGCCTCTGAATGCTGTCATATGGCCTTTTGCCGCCCAATATAGGCCTTACATGTAAAACACGTCTTCCATGCGTTAGAGCAGGTTACCATTGGTTTATTCCTTCCACTCTCAATGGACTACTACGTGCTAAGTCACTTTCCAATGTGTCATAGCATTGTAACACCGTCAACTACGTGCGCAGACCTCTAATGGTTGTTTTACGGCTTTTTGCAGCGTAATAAAGGTCTTACACGTGAAACACGTGATTCCATGTGCTAGCGAACGTTACCATGGGTCTAGTCCTTCCACTCTCAATGGACTACGACGTCTCAAGTCGTTTCTCACCGACCATGGCCTTACAACACTGTCAACTACGTGTACAGGCCTCTAACGGCTGTTTTATGGCCTTTTGACACCTAAAAAAGGTCTTACACGTGAATCACGTACTTCCACGTGCGCCCGCACGTTAGCATGGGTCTAGTCCTTCCACTCTCAATGGTCTACGACGTCCCAAGTCGTTTTCCACCGAGCCATGGCCTTACAACACTGTCAACTACATGTACATGCCTCTAAAGGCTGTTATATGGCCTTTTGACGGCTGTAAAAGGTCTTACATGTAAATCACGTAGTTCGACGTGCCTGCGCAGGTTACCATCGGTCTATTCATTCCACTCTCAATGGACTACGACGTCCCAAGTCGTTTTCCATCGAGCCATGGCCTTACAACACCGTCAACTACGGGTACAGACAACTAATGGCTGTTTTATGGCCTTTTTCAGCGTTATAAAGGTCTTACACGTAAAACACGTGCTTCCATGTGCCAGCGAACGTTACCATTGGTCTAGTCCTTCCACTCTCAATGGAATACGACGTCCCAAGTCGTTTTCCATCGAGCCATGGCCTTACAACACTGTCAACTACGTGTACATGCCTCAAAAGGCTGTTATATGGCCTTTTGACGGCTGTAAAAGGTCTTACATGTAAATCACGTAGTTCGACGTGCCTGCGCAGGTTACCATCGGTCTATTCCTTCCACTCTCAATGGACTTTGACGTCCCAAGTCGTACTCCATCGAGCCATGACTTTACAACACTGTCAACTACGTGTAGAGGCCTCTAAATGCTGTTATAGGGCCTTTTGCAGCCTAATAAAAGCCTTACACGTAAAACACGTGTATCCATTTTCTAGCGCTGGTTACAATCGTTCTATTCCTTCCACTCTCAATAGACTACAACATCCCAAGCAGTACTCCATCGAGCCATGGCTTTACAACACCGTCAACTACGTGCATATGGATCTAAAAACTGTTATATGGCCTTTTGCCGCCCAATAAAGGCCTTACACGTAGAACACGTGCTTCCATGCGTTAGCGCAGCTTACCATCGGTCTATTCCTTCCACACTCAATGGACTACGATGTCCCAAGTCGTTTCTCACCGAGCCATGGTCCAACAACACTGTGAACTACATGTACAGGCCTCTGAATGCTGTCATATGGCCTTTTGCCGCCCAATATAGGCCTTACATGTAAAACACGTCTTCCATGCGTTAGAGCAGGTTACCATTGGTTTATTCCTTCCACTCTCAATGGACTACTACGTGCTAAGTCACTTTCCAATGTGTCATAGCATTGTAACACCGTCAACTACGTGCGCAGACCTCTAATGGTTGTTTTACGGCTTTTTGCAGCGTAATAAAGGTCTTACACGTGAAACACGTGATTCCATGTGCTAGCGAACGTTACCATGGGTCTAGTCCTTCCACTCTCAATGGACTACGACGTCTCAAGTCGTTTCTCACCGACCATGGCCTTACAACACTGTCAACTACGTGTACAGGCCTCTAACGGCTGTTTTATGGCCTTTTGACACCTAAAAAAGGTCTTACACGTGAATCACGTACTTCCACGTGCGCCCGCACGTTAGCATGGGTCTAGTCCTTCCACTCTCAATGGTCTACGACGTCCCAAGTCGTTTTCCACCGAGCCATGGCCTTACAACACTGTCAACTACGTGCATATGGATCTAAAAACTGTTTTATGGCCTTTTGTCGCCCAATAAAGGCCTTTCACGTAGAACACGTGCTTCCATGCGTGAGCGCAGCTTACCATCGGTCTATTCCTTCCACACTCAATGGACTACGATGTCCCAAGTCGTTTCTCACCGAGCCATGGCCTTACAACACTGTCAACTACGGGTACAGACATCTAATGGCTGTTTTATGGCCTTTTTCAGCGTTATAAAGGTCTTACACGTAAAACACGTGCTTCCATGTGCCAGCGAACGTTACCATTGGTCTAGTCCTTCCACTCTCAATGGACTGCGACGTCCCAAGTTGTTTTCCATCGAGCCATGGCCTTACAACACTGTCAACTACGTGTACATGCCTCAAAAGGCTGTTATATGGCCTTTTGACGGCTGTAAAAGGTCTTACATGTAAATCACGTAGTTCGACGTGCCTGCGCAGGTTACCATCGGTCTATTCCTTCCACTCTCAATGGACTTCGACGTCTTAAGTCGTACCCCATCGAGCCATGACTTTACAACACTGTCAACTACGTGTAGAGGCCTCTAAATGCTGTTATAGGGCCTTTTGCAGCCTAATAAAAGCCTTACACGTAAAACACGTGTATCCATTTTCTGGCGCAGGTTACAATCGTTCTATTCCTTCAGCTCGCAACGGACTTCGACGTCCCATGCAGTACTTCATCGAGCCATGGCTTTACAACACCGTCAACTACGTGCATATGGATCTAAAAACTGTTTTATGGCCTTTTGCAGCGTAATAAAGGTCTTACACGTAAAACACGTGGTTCCATGTGCTAGCGAACGTTACCATGGGTCTAGTCCTTCCACTCTCAATGGACTACGACGTCTCAAGTCGTTTCTCACCGACCATGGCCTTACAACACTGTCAACTACGTGTACAGGCCTCTAACGGCTGTTTTATGGCCTTTTGACTCCTAAAAAAGGTCTTACACGTGAATCACGTACTTCCACGTGCGCCCGCACGTTAGCATGGGTCTAGTCCTTCCACTCTCAATGGTCTACGACGTCCCAAGTCGTTTTCCACCGAGCCATGGCCTTACAACACTGTCAACTACGTGCATATGGATCTAAAAACTGTTTTATGGCCTTTTGTCGCCCAATAAAGGCCTTTCACGTAGAACACGTGCTTCCATGCGTGAGCGCAGCTTACCATCGGTCTATTCCTTCCACACTCAATGGACTACGATGTCCCAAGTCGTTTCTCACCGAGCCATGGCCTTACAACACTGTCAACTACGGGTACAGACATCTAATGGCTGTTTTATGGCCTTTTTCAGCGTTATAAAGGTCTTACACGTAAAACACGTGCTTCCATGTGCCAGCGAACGTTACCATTGGTCTAGTCCTTCCACTCTCAATGGACTGCGACGTCCCAAGTCGTTTTCCATCGAGCCATGGCCTTACAACACTGTCAACTACGTGTACATGCCTCAAAAGGCTGTTATATGGCCTTTTAACGGCTGTAAAAGGTCTTACATGTAAATCACGTAGTTCGACGTGCCTGCGCAGGTTACCATCGGTCTATTCCTTCCACTCTCAATGGACTTCGACGTCTTAAGTCGTACTCCATCGAGCCATGACTTTACAACACTGTCAACTACGGGTAGAGGCTTCTAAATGCTGTTATAGGGCCTTTTGCAGCCTAATAAATGCCTTACACGTAAAACACGTTCTTCCAGGTGCCAGCGAACGCTACCATGGGTCTAGTCCTTCCACTCTCAATGGACTACGACGTCCCAAGTCGTTTTCCATCGAGCCATTGCCTTACAACACTGTCAACTACGTGTACGTGCCTCTAAAGGCTGTTTTATGGCCTTTTGACGGCTGTAAAAGGTCTTACATGTAAATCACGTAGTTCGACGTGCCTACGCAGGTTACCATCGGTCTATTCCTTCCACTCTCAATGGACTTCGACGTCCCAAGTCGTACTCCATCGAGCCATGACATTACAACACTGTCAACTACGTGTAGAGGCCTCTAAATGCTGTTATATGGCCTTTTGCAGCCTAATAAAAGCCTTACACGTAAAACACGCGTATCCATTTTCTAGCGCAGGTTACAATCGTTCTATTCCTTCAGCTCGCAACGGACTTCGACGTCCCATGCAGTACTTCATCGAGCCATGGCTTTACAACACCGTCAACTACGTGCATATGGATCTAAAAACTGTTTTATGGCCTTTTTCAGCGTTATAAAGGTCTTACACGTGAAACACGTGACTCCATGTGCTAGCGAACGTCACCATGGGTCTATTCCTTCCACTCTCAATGGACTACGACGTCCCCCATGTCGTTCTCCATCGAGCCATGGCCTTACAACACTGTCAACTACGTGTACAGGCCTCTGAATCCTGTCATATGGCCTTTTGCCGCCCAATAAAGGCCTTACACGTAAAACACGTGCTTCCATGCGTTAGAGCAGGCTACCATTGGTTTATTCCTTCCACTCTCAATGGACTACTACGTGCTAAGTCACTTTCCAATGTGTCATAGCTTTGCAACACCGTCAACTACGTGCGCAGACCTCTAATGGCTGTTTTATGGCCTTTTGCAGCGTAATAAAGGTCTTACACGTAAAACACGTGGTTCCATGTGCTAGCAAACGTTACCATGGGTCTAGTCCTTCCACTCTCAATGGACTAGGATATCCCAAGTCGTTTCTCACCGAGCCATGGTCCAACAACACTGTGAACTGCGTGTACAGGCCTCTAAATGCTGTTATATGGAATTTTGCCGCCCAATAAAGGCATTATACATTAAACACGTGGTTCCATGAGTTAGCACAGATAACCATTGGCCTATCCCTTCCACACTTAATGGACTACGGCGTGCCAAGTCATTTTCTAATCCGTCATAGCTTTGCAACACCGTCAACTACGTGCACAGACCTCTAATGGCTGTTTATGGCCTTTGACAGCGTAATAAAGGTCTTACACGTGAAACACGTGGTTCCATGTGCTAGCGAACGTTACCATGGGTCCAGTCCCTCAACTCTCAATGGACTACGACGTCCTAAGTCTTTCTACATCGAGCCGTGGCCTTACAACACTGTCCACTACCTTTAAAGGCCTCTAATTGCTGTTATATCGCCTTTTGCCGCCCAATAAAGGCCTTACACGTAGAACACGTTCTTCCATGCGCTAGCGCAGGTTACTATCGGTCTATTCCATCCACACGCAATGGTCTACGACGTCCCAAGTCGTTTTTTCATTGCGTCATAGCCTTACAATACCGTCAACTGCGTTCACAGGCGTCTAAAAGCTGTTACATGGCCTTTTGCCGCCCAATAAAGGCCTTACACGTAAAACACGTGCTTCCATGCCTTAGAGCAGGTTACCATCGGTCTATACCTTCCACTCTCAATGGTCTACGACGCCCTAAGTCGTTTTCCATTGCGCCATGACCATACAATACTGCCAACTGCTTGTACAGGCCTCTAACGGCTGTTTTATGGCCTTTTGACTCCTAAAAAAGGTCTTACACGTGAATCACGTACTTCCACGTGCCCCCGCACGTTAGCATGGGTCTAGTCCTTCCACTCTCAATGGTCTACGACGTCCCAAGTCGTTTTCCATCGAGCCATGGCCTTACAACACCGTCAACTACGTGTACAGACCTCTAATGGCTGTTTTATGGCCTTTTTCAGCGTTATAAAGGTCTTACACGTAAAACACGTTCTTCCAGGTGCCAGCGAACGCTACCATGGGTCTAGTCCTTCCACTCTCAATGGACTACGACGTCCCAAGTCGTTTTCCATCGAGCCATTGCCTTACAACACTGTCAACTACGTGTACGTGCCTCTAAAGGCTGTTTTAAGGCCTTTTGACGGCTGTAAAAGGTCTTACATGTAAATCACGTAGTTCGACGTGCCTACGCAGGTTACCATCGGTCTATTCCTTCCTCTCTCAATGGACTTCGACGTCCCAAGTCGTTTTCCATCGAGCCATGTCATTACAACACTGTCAACTACGTGTAGAGGCCTGTAAATGCTGTTATATGGCCTTTTGCAGCCTAATAAAAGCCTTACACGTAAAACACGTGTATCCATTTTCTAGCGCTGGTTACAATCGTTCTATTCCTTCCACTCTCAATGGACTACGACATCCCAAGCAGTACTCCATCGAGCCATGGCTTTACAACACTGTCAACTACGTGCATATGGATCTAAAAACTGTTTTATGGCTTTTTGCCGCCCAATAAATGCCTTTCACGTAGAACACGTGCTTCCATGCGTAAGCGCTGCTTACCATCGGTCTATTCCTTCCTCTCTCAATGGACTTCGACGTCCCAAGTCGTTTTCCATCGAGCCATGTCATTACAACACTGTCAACTACGTGTAGAGGCCTGTAAATGCTGTTATATGGCCTTTTGCAGCCTAATAAAAGCCTTACACGTAAAACACGTGTATCCATTTTCTAGCGCTGGTTACAATCGTTCTATTCCTTCCACTCTCAATGGACTACGACATCCCAAGCAGTACTCCATCGAGCCATGGCCTTACAACACCGTCAACTACGTGCGCAGACCTCTAAAGGCTGTTTTATGGCTTTTTGCAGCGTAATAAAGGTCTTACACGTAAAACACGAGATTCCATGTGCTAGCGAACGTTACCATGGGTCTAGTCCTTCTACTCTCAATGGACTACCACGTCTCAAGTCGTTTTCCATCGAGCCATGGCCTTTCAACACTGTCAACTACGTGTACATGCCTCTAAAGGCTGTTATATGGCCTTTTGACGGCTGTAAAAGGTCTTACATGTAAATCACGTAGTTCGACGTGCCTGCGCAGGTTACCATCGGTCTATTCCTTCCACTCTCAATGGACTTCAACGTCCCAAGTCGTACTCCATCGAGCCATGACATTACAACACTGTCAACTACGTGTAGAGGCCTCTAAATGCTGTTATATGGCCTTTTGCAGCCTAATAAAAGCCTTACACGTAAAACACGTCTTCCATGCGTTAGAGCAGCTTACCATCGGTCTATTCCTTCCACACTCAATGGACTACGATGTCCCAAGTCGTTTCTCACCGAGCCATGGCCTTACAACACCGTCAACTACGTGCGCAGACCTCTAATGGCTGTTTTATGGCTTTTTGCAGCGTAATAAAGGTCTTACACGTAAAACACGAGATTCCATGTGCTAGCGAACGTTACCATGGGTCTAGTCCTTCTACTCTCAATGGACTACGACGTCTCAAGTCGTTTTCCATCGAGCCATGGCCTTTCAACACTGTCAACTACGTGTACATGCCTCTAAAGGCTGTTATATGGCCTTTTGACGGCTGTAAAAGGTCTTACATGTAAATCACGTAGTTCGACGTGCCTGCGCAGGTTACCATCGGTCTATTCCTTCCATTCTCAATGGACTTCAACGTCCCAAGTCGTACTCCATCGAGCCATGACATTACAACACTGTCAACTACGTGTAGAGGCCTCTAAATGCTGTTATATGGCCTTTTGCAGCCTAATAAAAGCCTTACACGTAAAACACGTGTATCCATTTTCTAGCGCTGGTTACAATCGTTCTATTCCTTCCACTCGCAATGGACTACGACATCCCAAACAGTACTCCATCGAGCCATGGCTTTACAACACTGTCAACTACGTGCATATGGATCTAAAAACTATTTTATGGCCTTTTGGCGCCCAATAAAGGCCTTTCACGTAGAACACGTGCTTCCATGCGTTAGCGCAGCTTACCATCGGTCTATTCCTTCCACACTCAATGGACTACGATGTCCCAAGTGGTTTCTCACCGAGCCATGGCCTTACAACACTGTCAACTACGTGTAAAGGCCTCTAAATGCTGTTATATGGCTTTTTGCAGCCTAATAAAAGCCTTACACGTAAAACACGTGTATCCATTTTCTAGCGCAGGTTACAATCGTTCTATTCCTTCCACTCTCAATGGACTACGACGTTCCAAGTCGTTTTCCATCGAGCCATGGCCTTACAACACTGTCAACTACGTGTAAAGGCCTCTAAATGCTGTTATATGGCTTTTTGCAGCCTAATAAAAGCCTTACACGTAAAACACGTGTATCCATTTTCTAGCGCAGGTTACCATCGGTCTAGTCCTTACACTCTTAGTGGTCTACGTCGTCCAAAGTCGTTTTTCAATGCGCCATAGACTTACAACACCGTCAACTACGAGTACAGGTCTCTAAATGCTGGTATATGGGCTTTTGTCGACCAATAAAGGCCTTGCACGTAAAACATGTGCTCCCATGCGTCTGCGCAGGTTACCGTCGGTCAATTACTTCCACACTTATAGTCTACGTTGTCCAAAGTAGTTTTGCATTGCGCCATAGACTTACAACACCGTCAACTACCTGTACACGCCTCTAAAGACCGTTATATGGCCTTTTGACGCCTAAAAAAGGTCTTACACGTAAATCAAGTTGTTGCACGTGCCTGCGCAGGTTACCATCGGTCTATTCCTTCCACACTCATTGGACTACGACGTCCCAAATCGTTTTTCAATGCGCCATAGACATACAACACCGTCAACAACGTGTACAGGCCTCTAAAGGCTGTTATATGGCCTTTTGATGCCTAGTAAAAGTCTTACAGGTGAATCACATAGTTCCAAGTGCCCGCGCACGTTACGATGGGTGTAGTCCTTCCACTCTAAATGTACTACGACGTCCCAATTCGTTTTCCATCGAGCCATGACGTTAGAACACTATCAACTACGTGTACAGACCTCTAAATGCTGCTTTATGGCCTTTTGCCACCCAATAAAGTCCTTGCACGTAAAACACGTGCTTCCACGCGTTAGCGCAGGTTAACATCGGTCTATTGCTCCCACACTCAATGGACTAGAACGTCCCAAGTTCTTTTTCATTGCGCTAAAGCCTTACAAAACCGTCAATTACGAGTACAGGCCTCTAAAGGCTGTTATATAGCCTTTTGCGGTTATATGGCCTTTTGATGCCTAGTAAAAGTCTTACAGGTGAATCACATAGTTTCAAGTCCCCGCGCACGTTACGATGGGTGTAGTCCTTCCACTCTCAATGTACTACGACGTCCCAATTCGTTTTCCATCGAGCCATGACGTTAGAACACTATCAACTACGTGTACAGACCTCTAAATGCTGCTTTATGGCCTTTTGCCACCCAATAAAGTCCTTGCACGTAAAACACGTGCTTCCACGCGTTAGCGCAGGTTAACATCGGTCTATTGCTCCCACACTCAATGGACTAGAACGTCCCAAGTCCTTTTTCATTGCGCTATAGCCTTACAAAACCGTCAATTACGAGTACAGGCCTCTAAAGGCTGTTATATAGCCTTTTGCGGCCTAATAAAGGCCTTACACGTAAAACACGTGCTTTCATGCGTTAGCGCATGATACCATCGGTCTATTCCTTCCACACTCATTGGACTACGACCTCCCAAATCGTTTTTCAATGCGCCATAGACTTACAACACCGTCAACAACGTGTACAGGCCTCTAAAGGCTGTTATATAGCCTTTTGCAGCCTAATAAAAGCCTTACACGTAAAACACGTCTTCCATGCGTTAGAGCAGCTTACCATCGGTCTATTCCTTCCACACTCAATGGACTACGATGTCCCAAGTCGTTTCTCACCGAGCCATGGCCTTACAACACCGTCAACTACGTGCGCAGACCTCTAAAGGCTGTTTTGTGGCTTTTTGCAGCGTAATAAAGGTCTTACACGTAAAACACGAGATTCCATGTGCTAGCGAACGTTACCATGGGTCTAGTCCTTCTACTCTCAATGGACTACCACGTCTCAAGTCGTTTTCCATCGAGCCATGGCCTTTCAACACTGTCAACTACGTGTACATGCCTCTAAAGGCTGTTATATGGCCTTTTGACGGCTGTAAAAGGTCTTACATGTAAATCACGTAGTTCGACGTGCCTGCGCAGGTTACCATCGGTCTATTCCTTCCACTCTCAATGGACTTCAACGTCCCAAGTCGTACTCCATCGAGCCATGACATTACAACACTGTCAACTACGTGTAGAGGCCTCTAAATGCTGTTATATGGCCTTTTGCAGCCTAATAAAAGCCTTACACGTAAAACACGTCTTCCATGCGTTAGAGCAGCTTACCATCGGTCTATTCCTTCCACACTCAATGGACTACGATGTCCCAAGTCGTTTCTCACCGAGCCATGGCCTTACAACACCGTCAACTACGTGCGCAGACCTCTAATGGCTGTTTTATGGCTTTTTGCAGCGTAATAAAGGTCTTACACGTAAAACACGAGATTCCATGTGCTAGCGAACGTTACCATGGGTCTAGTCCTTCTACTCTCAATGGACTACGACGTCTCAAGTCGTTTTCCATCGAGCCATGGCCTTTCAACACTGTCAACTACGTGTACATGCCTCTAAAGGCTGTTATATGGCCTTTTGACGGCTGTAAAAGGTCTTACATGTAAATCACGTAGTTCGACGTGCCTGCGCAGTTTACCATCGGTCTATTCCTTCCACTCTCAATGGACTTCAAGGTCCCAAGTCGTACTCCATCGAGCCATGACATTACAACACTGTCAACTACGTGTAGAGGCCTCTAAATGCTGTTATATGGCCTTTTGCAGCCTAATAAAAGCCTTACACGTAAAACACGTGTATCCATTTTCTAGCGCTGGTTACAATCGTTCTATTCCTTCCACTCGCAATGGACTACGACATCCCAAACAGTACTCCATCGAGCCATGGCTTTACAACACTGTCAACTACGTGCATATGGATCTAAAAACTATTTTATGGCCTTTTGGCGCCCAATAAAGGCCTTTCACGTAGAACACGTGCTTCCATGCGTTAGCGCAGCTTACCATCGGTCTATTCCTTCCACACTCAATGGACTACGATGTCCCAAGTGGTTTCTCACCGAGCCATGGCCTTACAACACTGTCAACTACGTGTAAAGGCCTCTAAATGCTGTTATATGGCTTTTTGCAGCCTAATAAAAGCCTTACACGTAAAACACGTGTATCCATTTTCTAGCGCAGGTTACAATCGTTCTATTCCTTCCACTCTCAATGGACTACGACGTTCCAAGTCGTTTTCCATCGAGCCATGGCCTTACAACACTGTCAACTACGTGTAAAGGCCTCTAAATGCTGTTATATGGCTTTTTGCAGCCTAATAAAAGCCTTACACGTAAAACACGTGTATCCATTTTCTAGCGCAGGTTACCATCGGTCTAGTCCTTACACTCTTAGTGGTCTACGTCGTCCAAAGTCGTTTTTCAATGCGCCATAGACTTACAACACCGTCAACTACGAGTACAGGTCTCTAAATGCTGGTATATGGGCTTTTGTCGACCAATAAAGGCCTTGCACGTAAAACATGTGCTCCCATGCGTCTGCGCAGGTTACCGTCGGTCAATTACTTCCACACTTATAGTCTACGTTGTCCAAAGTAGTTTTGCATTGCGCCATAGACTTACAACACCGTCAACTACCTGTACACGCCTCTAAAGACCGTTATATGGCCTTTTGACGCCTAAAAAAGGTCTTACACGTAAATCAAGTTGTTGCACGTGCCTGCGCAGGTTACCATCGGTCTATTCCTTCCACACTCATTGGACTACGACGTCCCAAATCGTTTTTCAATGCGCCATAGACATACAACACCGTCAACAACGTGTACAGGCCTCTAAAGGCTGTTATATGGCCTTTTGATGCCTAGTAAAAGTCTTACAGGTGAATCACATAGTTCCAAGTGCCCGCGCACGTTACGATGGGTGTAGTCCTTCCACTCTAAATGTACTACGACGTCCCAATTCGTTTTCCATCGAGCCATGACGTTAGAACACTATCAACTACGTGTACAGACCTCTAAATGCTGCTTTATGGCCTTTTGCCACCCAATAAAGTCCTTGCACGTAAAACACGTGCTTCCACGCGTTAGCGCAGGTTAACATCGGTCTATTGCTCCCACACTCAATGGACTAGAACGTCCCAAGTTCTTTTTCATTGCGCTAAAGCCTTACAAAACCGTCAATTACGAGTACAGGCCTCTAAAGGCTGTTATATAGCCTTTTGCGGTTATATGGCCTTTTGATGCCTAGTAAAAGTCTTACAGGTGAATCACATAGTTTCAAGTCCCCGCGCACGTTACGATGGGTGTAGTCCTTCCACTCTCAATGTACTACGACGTCCCAATTCGTTTTCCATCGAGCCATGACGTTAGAACACTATCAACTACGTGTACAGACCTCTAAATGCTGCTTTATGGCCTTTTGCCACCCAATAAAGTCCTTGCACGTAAAACACGTGCTTCCACGCGTTAGCGCAGGTTAACATCGGTCTATTGCTCCCACACTCAATGGACTAGAACGTCCCAAGTCCTTTTTCATTGCGCTATAGCCTTACAAAACCGTCAATTACGAGTACAGGCCTCTAAAGGCTGTTATATAGCCTTTTGCGGCCTAATAAAGGCCTTACACGTAAAACACGTGCTTTCATGCGTTAGCGCATGATACCATCGGTCTATTCCTTCCACACTCATTGGACTACGACCTCCCAAATCGTTTTTCAATGCGCCATAGACTTACAACACCGTCAACAACGTGTACAGGCCTCTAAAGGCTGTTATAAAGCCTTTTGCGGCCTAATAAAGGCCTTGCACGTAAAACACGTGCTTTAATGCGTTCGCACGTTACGATGGGTCCAGTCCTTCCACGCTCTTTTACTACGACGTCACAATTCGTTCTCCATCGAGCCATGACTTTAGAACACTGTCAACTACGTGTACAGACCTCTAATGGCTGTTTTATGGCTTTTTGCAGCGTAATAAAGGCTTTACACGTAGAACACGTGCTTCCATGCGTTAGCGCATCTTACAATCGGTCTATTGCTTCCACACTCAATGGACTACGATGTCCCAAGTCGTTTCTCACCGAGCCATGGTCCAACAACACTGTGAACTACATGTACAGGCCTCTGAATGCTGTCATATGGCCTTTTGCCGCCCAATATAGGCCTTACACGTAAAACACGTCTTCCATGCGTTAGAGCAGGTTACCATTGGTTTATTCCTTCCACTCTCAATGGACTACTACGTGCTAAGTCACTTTCCAATGTTTCATAGCTTTGCAACACCGTCAACTACGTGCGCAGACCTCTAATGGCTGTTTTATGGCTTTTTGCAGCGTAATAAAGGTCTTACACGTAAAACACGAGATTCCATGTGCTAGCGAACGTTACCATGGGTCTAGTCCTTCTACTCTCAATGGACTACGACGTCTCAAGTCGTTTTCCATCGAGCCATGGCCTTACAACACTGTCAACTGCGTGCACAGGCCTCTAAAGGCTGTTATATGGCCTTTTGATGCCTAGTAAAGGTCTTACAGGTGAATCACATAGTTCCAAGTGCCCGCGCACGTTACGATGGGTGTAGTCCTTTCACTCTCAATGTACTACGACGTCCCAATTCGTTTTCCATCGAGCCATGACGTTAGAACACTATCAGCTACGTGTACAGACCTCTAAATGCTGCTTTATGGCCTTTTGCCACCCAATAAAGTCCTTGCACGTAAAACACGTGCTTCCACGCGTTAGCGCATGTTAACATCGGTCTATTGCTCCCACACTCAATGGACTAGGACGTCCCAAGTCGTTTTTCATTGCGCTATAGCCTTACAAAACCGTCAACTGGCTGTACAGATCTCTAAATGCTGTTATATGAACTTTGCCCGTCCAATAAAGGCCTTATACGTTAAACACATGGTTGCATGAGTTTGCACACACAACCATCGGTCTATTCCCTCCACTCTCAATGGTCTACGTCGTCCAAAGTCTTTTTCCATCGAGCCATGCCCTTACAACACCGTCAACTACGTGTACAGGCCTCTAAAGGCTGTTATATGGCCTTTTGCGGCCTAATAAACGCCTTACACGTAAAACACGTGCTTCCATGCGTTAGCGCAGGTTACCATCGGTCTAGTCCTTACACTCTTAGTGGTCTACGTCGTCCAAAGTCGTTTTTCAATGCGCCATAGACTTACAACACCGTCAACTACGAGTACAGGTCTCTAAATGCTGGTATATGGCCTTTTGATGCCTAGTAAAAGTCTTACAGGTGAATCACATAGTTCCAAGTGCCCGCGCACGTTACGATGGGTGTAGTCCTTCCACTCTAAATGTACTACGACGTCCCAATTCGTTTTCCATCGAGCCATGACGTTAGAACACTATCAACTACGTGTACAGACCTCTAAATGCTGCTTTATGGCCTTTTGCCACCCAATAAAGTCCTTGCACGTAAAACACGTGCTTCCACGCGTTAGCGCAGGTTAACATCGGTCTATTGCTCCCACACTCAATGGACTAGAACGTCCCAAGTTCTTTTTCATTGCGCTAAAGCCTTACAAAACCGTCAATTACGAGTACAGGCCTCTAAAGGCTGTTATATAGCCTTTTGCGGTTATATGGCCTTTTGATGCCTAGTAAAAGTCTTACAGGTGAATCACATAGTTTCAAGTCCCCGCGCACGTTACGATGGGTGTAGTCCTTCCACTCTCAATGTACTACGACGTCCCAATTCGTTTTCCATCGAGCCATGACGTTAGAACACTATCAACTACGTGTACAGACCTCTAAATGCTGCTTTATGGCCTTTTGCCACCCAATAAAGTCCTTGCACGTAAAACACGTGCTTCCACGCGTTAGCGCAGGTTAACATCGGTCTATTGCTCCCACACTCAATGGACTAGAACGTCCCAAGTCCTTTTTCATTGCGCTATAGCCTTACAAAACCGTCAATTACGAGTACAGGCCTCTAAAGGCTGTTATATAGCCTTTTGCGGCCTAATAAAGGCCTTACACGTAAAACACGTGCTTTCATGCGTTAGCGCATGATACCATCGGTCTATTCCTTCCACACTCATTGGACTACGACCTCCCAAATCGTTTTTCAATGCGCCATAGACTTACAACACCGTCAACAACGTGTACAGGCCTCTAAAGGCTGTTATAAAGCCTTTTGCGGCCTAATAAAGGCCTTACACGTAAAACACGTGCTTTCATGCGTTCGCACGTTACGATGGGTCCAGTCCTTCCACGCTCTTTTACTACGACGTCACAATTCGTTCTCCATCGAGCCATGACTTTAGAACACTGTCAACTACGTGTACAGACCTCTAATGGCTGTTTTATGGCTTTTTGCAGCGTAATAAAGGCTTTACACGTAGAACACGTGCTTCCATGCGTTAGCGCATCTTACAATCGGTCTATTGCTTCCACACTCAATGGACTACGATGTCCCAAGTCGTTTCTCACCGAGCCATGGTCCAACAACACTGTGAACTACATGTACAGGCCTCTGAATGCTGTCATATGGCCTTTTGCCGCCCAATATAGGCCTTACACGTAAAACACGTCTTCCATGCGTTAGAGCAGGTTACCATTGGTTTATTCCTTCCACTCTCAATGGACTACTACGTGCTAAGTCACTTTCCAATGTGTCATAGCTTTGCAACACCGTCAACTACGTGCGCAGACCTCTAATGGCTGTTTTATGGCTTTTTGCAGCGTAATAAAGGTCTTACACGTAAAACACGAGATTCCATGTGCTAGCGAACGTTACCATGGGTCTAGTCCTTCTACTCTCAATGGACTACGACGTCTCAAGTCGTTTTCCATCGAGCCATGGCCTTACAACACTGTCAACTGCGTGCACAGGCCTCTAAAGGCTGTTATATGGCCTTTTGATGCCTAGTAAAGGTCTTACAGGTGAATCACATAGTTCCAAGTGCCCGCGCACGTTACGATGGGTGTAGTCCTTTCACTCTCAATGTACTACGACGTCCCAATTCGTTTTCCATTGAGCCATGACGTTAGAACACTATCAGCTACGTGTACAGACCTCTAAATGCTGCTTTATGGCCTTTTGCCACCCAATAAAGTCCTTGCACGTAAAACACGTGCTTCCACGCGTTAGCGCAGGTTAACATCGGTCTATTGCTCCCACACTCAATGGACTAGGACGTCCCAAGTCGTTTTTCATTGCGCTATAGCCTTACAAAACCGTCAACTGGCTGTACAGATCTCTAAATGCTGTTATATGAACTTTGCCCGTCCAATAAAGGCCTTATACGTTAAACACATGGTTGCATGAGTTTGCACACACAACCATCGGTCTATTCCCTCCACTCTCAATGGTCTACGTCGTCCAAAGTCTTTTTCCATCGAGCCATGCCCTTGCAACACCGTCAACTACGTGTACAGGCCTCTAAAGGCTGTTATATGGCCTTTTGCGGCCTAATAAACGCCTTACACGTAAAACACGTGCTTCCATGCGTTAGCGCAGGTTACCATCGGTCTAGTCCTTACACTCTTAGTGGTCTACGTCGTCCAAAGTCGTTTTTCAATGCGCCATAGACTTACAACACCGTCAACTACGAGTACAGGTCTCTAAATGCTGGTATATGGGCTTTTGTCGACCAATAAAGGCCTTGCACGTAAAACATGTGCTCCCATGCGTTAGCGCAGGTTACCATCGGTCTAGTCCTTACACTCTTAGTGGTCTACGTCGTCCAAAGTCGTTTTTCAATGCGCCATAGACTTACAACACCGTCAACTACGAGTACAGGTCTCTAAATGCTGGTATATGGGCTTTTGTCGACCAATAAAGGCCTTGCACGTAAAACATGTGCTCCCATGCGTCTGCGCAGGTTACCGTCGGTCAATTACTTCCACACTTAATAGTCTACGTTGTCCAAAGTAGTTTTGCATTGCGCCATAGACTTACAACACCGTCAAGTACCTGTACACGCCTCTAAAGACCGTTATATGGCCTTTTGACCCCTAAAAAAGGTCTTACACGTAAATCAAGTTGTTGCACGTGCCTGCGCAGGTTACCATCGGTCTATTCCTTCCACACTCATTGGACTACGACGTCCCAAATCGTTTTTCAATGCGCCATAGACTTACAACACCATCAACAACGTGTACAGGCCTCTAAAGGCTGTTATATAGCATTTTGCGGCCTAATAAAGGCCTTACACGTAAAACACGTGCTTTCATGCGTTCCCACATTACGATGGGTCTAGTCCTTCCACGCTCTTTTACTACGACGTCCCAATTCGTTCTCCATCGAGCCATGACTTTAGAACACTGACAACTACGTGTACAGACCTCTAATGGCTGTTTTATGGCTTTTTGCAGCGTAATAAAGGCTTTACACGTAGAACACGTGCTTCCATGCGTTAGCGCATCTTACCATCGGTCTATTCCTTCCACACTCAATGGACTACGATGTCCCAAGTCGTTTCTCACCGAGCCATGGTCCAACAACACTGTGAACTACATGTACAGGCCTCTGAATGCTGTCATATGGCCTTTTGCCGCCCAATATAGGCCTTACACGTAAAACACGTCTTCCATGCGTTAGAGCAGGTTACCATTGGTTTATTCCTTCCACTCTCAATGGACTACTACGTGCTAAGTCACTTTCCAATGTGTCATAGCTTTGCAACACCGTCAACTACGTGCGCAGACCTTTAATGGCTGTTTTATGGCTTTTTGCAGCGTAATAAAGGTCTTACACGTAAAACACGAGATTCCATGTGCTAGCGAACGTTACCATGGGTCTAGTCCTTCTACTCTCGATGGACTAGGACGTCCCAAGTCCTTTTTCATTGCGCTATAGCCTTACAAAACAGTCAACTGCGTGCACAGGCCTCTAAAGGCTGTTATATGGCCTTTTGATGCCTAGTAAAGGTCTTACAGGTGAATCACATAGTTCCAAGTGCCCGCGCACGTTACGATGGGTGTAGTCCTTCCACTCTCAATGTACTACGACGTCCCAATTCGTTTTCCATCGAGCCATGACGTTAGAACACTATCAGCTACGTGTACAGACCTCTAAATGCTGCTTTATGGCCTTTTGCCGCCCAATATAGGCCTTACACGTAAAACACGTCTTCCATGCGTTAGAGCAGGTTACCATTGGTTTATTCCTTCCACTCTCAATGGACTACTACGTGCTAAGTCACTTTCCAATGTGTCATAGCTTTGCAACACCGTCAACTACGTGCGCAGACCTTTAATGGCTGTTTTATGGCTTTTTGCAGCGTAATAAAGGTCTTACACGTAAAACACGAGATTCCATGTGCTAGCGAACGTTACCATGGGTCTAGTCCTTCTACTCTCAATGGACTACGACGTCTCAAGTCGTTTTCCATCGAGCCATGGCCTTACAACACTGTCAACTACGTGTACATGCCTCTAAAGGCTGTTATATGGCCTTTTGACGGCTGTAAAAGGTCTTACATGTAAATCACGTAGTTCGACGTGCCTGCCCAGGTTACCATCGGTCTATTCCTTCCACTCTCAATGGACTTCGACGTCCCAAGTCGTACTCCATCGAGCCATGACATTACAACACTGTCAACTACGTGTAGAGGCCTCTAAATGCTGTTATATGGCCTTTTGCAGCCTAATAAAAGCCTTACACGTAAAACACGTGTATCCATTTTCTAGCGCTGGTTACAATCGTTCTATTCCTTCCACTCTCAATGGACTACGACATCCCAAACAGTACTCCATCGAGCCATGGCTTTACAACACTGTCAACTACGTGCATATGGATCTAAAAACTGTTTTATGGCCTTTTGCCGCACAATAAAGGCCTTTCACGTAGAACACGTGCTTCCATGCGTTAGCGCAGCTTACCATCGGTCTATTCCTTCCACACTCAATGGACTACGATGTCCCAAGTCGTTTCACACCGAGCCATGGCCTTACAACACTGTCAACTACGTGTAAAGGCCTCTAAATGCTGTTATATGGCTTTTTGCAGCCTAATAAAAGCCTTACACGTAAAACACGTGTATCCATTTTCTAGCGCAGGTTACAATCCTTCTATTCCTTCCACTCTCAATGGACTACGACGTTCCAAGTCGTTTTCCATCGAGCGATGGCCTTTCAACGCTGTCAACTACGTGTAAAGGCCTCTAAATGCTGTTATATGGCTTTTTGCAGCCTAATAAAAGCCTTACACGTCAAACACGTGTATCCATTTTCTAGCGCAGGTTACAATCGTTCTATTCCTTCCACTCTCAATGGACTACGACGTTCCAAGTCGTTTTCCATCGAGCCATGGCCTTACAACACTGTCAACTACGTGTACATGCCTCTAAACACTGTTATATCGACTTTTGCAGCCTAGTAAAGGCCGTGCTCGTAATACACGAGGTTCCACGGGCCCGCGCACGTTACCATGAGTCTAGTCCTTCCACTCTCAATAGACTACGACGTCCAAAGTCATTTTCCATTGCGCCATAGCCTTGCAATACCGCCAACTGCGTGTATAGGTTTCTTCTAACGGCTGTTATATAGCCTTTTGACGCCTAAAGAAAGTCTTACACGTAAGAAACGTGGTTCCACGTGCCTGCAAAGTTTATCATCAGTCTATTCCTTCCACACTCATTGGACTACGACGTCCCAAATCGTTTTTCAATGCGCCATAGACTTACAACACCGTCAACAACGTGTACAGGCCTCTAAAGGCTGTTATATGGCCTTTTGTTGCCTAATAAACGCCTTGCACGTAAAACACGTGCTTCCATGTTTTAGCGCAGGTTACCATCGGTCTATTTCATCCACTCTTAATGGTCTACGTCGTCCAAAGTCATTTTCCATCGAGCCATGGCCTTACAACACCCTCAACTACGTGTACAGGCCACTAAATGCTGTTATATGAGCTTTTGCCGACCAATAAAGGCCTTGCACGTAAAACACGTGCTTCCATGCGTTAGGGCAGGTTACCATCGGTCTAGTTCCTCACTCTCAATGGTCTACGTCGTCCAAAGTCGTTATCCAAAGCGCCATTGACTTACAACAGCGGCAACTACGTGTACAGGCCTCTAAAGGCCGTTATATGGCCTTTTGACGCCTAGAAAAGGTCTTACACGTAAATCAAGTGGTTCCACGTGCCTGCGCAGGTTACCACCTGTCTATTCCGACCACTCTCAATGGTCTACGTCGCCCAAAGTCGTTTTCCATTGAGCCATGGCCTTACAACACCATCAACTACGTGTACAGATCTCTAAATGCTGCTTTATGGCCTATTGCCGTTCAATAAAGTCCTTGCACGTTAAACACGTCCTTCCATGCGTTAGCGCAGGTTACCATCGGTCTATTCCTCCCACACTCAATGAAATAGGACGTCCCAAGTCCTTTTTCATTGTGCTATATGCCTTACAAAACCGACAACTGCGTGCACAGGCCTCTAAAGGCTGTTATATGGCCTTTTGATGCTTAGTAAAGGTCTTTCATGTGAATCACATAGTTGCGCGTGCCTGCGCAGGTTACCATCGGTCTATTCCTTCCACTCTCAATGGTCTACGTCGTCCAAAGTCATTTTCCATCGAGCCATGGCCTTACAACACCCTCAACTACGTGTACAGGCCACTAAATGCTGTTATATGAGCTTTTGCCGACCAATAAAGGCCTTGCACGTAAAACACGTGCTTCCATGCGTTAGGGCAGGTTACCATCGGTCTAGTTCTTCCACTCTCAATGGTCTACGTCGTCCAAAGTCGTTATCCAAAGCGCCATTGACTTACAACACCGGCAAGTACGTGTACAGGCCTCTAAAGGCCGTTATATGGCCTTTTGACGCCTAGAAAAGGTCTTACACGTAAATCAAGTGGTTCCACGTGCCTGCGCAGGTTACCACCTGTCTATTCCGTCCACTCTCAATGGTCTACGTCGCCCAAAGTCGTTTTCCATTGAGCCATGGCCTTACAACACCATCAACTACGTGTACAGATCTCTAAATGCTGTTATATGGCCTTTTGCCTCTCAATAAAGGCCATACACGTTAAACACGTGGTTGCATGAGTTAGCACAGACAACCATCGGTCAATTCCGTCCACACTAAATAGTCTACGTTGTCCAAAGTACTTTTTCATTGTGCTATATGCCTTACAAAACCGACAACTGCGTGCACAGGCCTCTAAAGGCTGTTATATGGCCTTTTGATGCCTAGTAAAGGTCTCACAGGTGAATCACATAGTTCCACGTGCCCGCGCACGTTACGATGGGTCTAGTCTTGCCACTCTCATTGTATTACGACGTCCCAATTGGTTTTCCATCGAGCCATGACGTTAGAACACTGTCAAATACGTGTACAGACCACTGAATGCTGCTTTATGGCCTTTTGCCGCCCAATAAAGTCCTTACACGTAAAACACGTGCTTCCATGCGTTGGTGCAGGTTACCATCGGTCTAGTCCGTCCACTCTCAATGGTTTACGTCGTCAAAAGTCATTTTACATCGAGCCATGGCCTTACAACACCGTCAACTACGAGTACAGGTCTCTCAATGCGGTTATATGGACTTTTCCCGCCCAATAAAGACCTTATACGTTAAACACGTGGATGCATGAGTTAGCACAGACAACCATCGGTCAATTCCTTCCACACTAAATAGTCTACGTTGTCCAAAGTAGTTTTTCATTGTGCTACAGCCTTACAAAACCGTCAACTGCGCGCACAGGCCTCTAAAGGCTGTTATATGGCCTTTTAATGCTTAGTAAAGGTCTTACATGTGAATCACATAGTTGCACGTGCCTGCGCAGGTTACCATCGGTCAATTCCTTCCACTCTCAATGGTCTACGTCGTCCAAAGTCGTTTTTCATTGCGCTATAGCCTTAAAAGCCGTCAACTGCGTGCACAGGCCTCTAAAGGCTGTTATATCGCCTTTTGATGCCTAATAAAGATCTTACATGTAAATCACGTAGTTCCACGTGCCCGCGCACGTTGAACGATGTGTAGTCCTTCCACCCTCAATGGACTACGTCGTCCCAAGTCGTTTTCCATCGAGCCATGCCCTTGCAACACCGTCAACTGCATGTACAGGCCTCTAAAGGCTGTTACATGGCCTTTTCCCACACAATAAAATCCTTGCACGTAAAACACGTGCTTCCATGCGTTAGCGCAGGTTACCATCGGCCTATTCCTCCCACACTCAATGGACTAGGACGTCCCAAGTCCTTTTTCATTGCGCAATAGCCTTACAAAACCGTCAACTGCGTGCACAGGCCTCTAAAGGCCGTTATATATCCTTTTGACGCCTAAAAAAGGTCTAACACGTAAATCAAGTGGTTCCACGTGCCTGCGCAGGGTACCACCGGTCTATTCCGTCCACACTCTCAATGGTCTACGTCGTCCAAAGTCGTTATCCAAAGCGCCATTGACTTACAACACCGGCAACTACGTGTACAGGCCTCTAAAGGCCGTTATATGGCCTTTTGACGCCTAGAAAAGGTCTTACACGTAAATCAAGTGGTTCCACGTGCCTGCGCAGGTTACCACCTGTCTATTCCGTCCACTCTCAATGGTCTACGTCGCCCAAAGTCGTTTTCCATTGAGCCATGGCCTTACAACACCATCAACTACGTGTACAGATCTCTAAATGCTGCTTTATGGCCTATTGCCGTTCAATAAAGTCCTTGCACGTTAAACACGTCCTTCCATGCGTTAGCGCAGGTTACCATCGGTCTATTCCTCCCACACTCAATGAAATAGGACGTCCCAAGTCCTTTTTCATTGTGCTATATGCCTTACAAAACCGACAACTGCGTGCACAGGCCTCTAAAGGCTGTTATATGGCCTTTTGATGCTTAGTAAAGGTCTTTCATGTGAATCACATAGTTGCGCGTGCCTGCGCAGGTTACCATCGGTCTATTCCTTCCACTCTCAATGGTCTACGTCGTCCAAAGTCATTTTCCATCGAGCCATGGCCTTACAACACCCTCAACTACGTGTACAGGCCACTAAATGCTGTTATATGAGCTTTTGCCGACCAATAAAGGCCTTGCACGTAAAACACGTGCTTCCATGCGTTAGGGCAGGTTACCATCGGTCTAGTTCTTCCACTCTCAATGGTCTACGTCGTCCAAAGTCGTTATCCAAAGCGCCATTGACTTACAACACCGGCAAGTACGTGTACAGGCCTCTAAAGGCCGTTATATGGCCTTTTGACGCCTAGAAAAGGTCTTACACGTAAATCAAGTGGTTCCACGTGCCTGCGCAGGTTACCACCTGTCTATTCCGTCCACTCTCAATGGTCTACGTCGCCCAAAGTCGTTTTCCATTGAGCCATGGCCTTACAACACCATCAACTACGTGTACAGATCTCTAAATGCTGTTATATGGCCTTTTGCCTCTCAATAAAGGCCATACACGTTAAACACGTGGTTGCATGAGTTAGCACAGACAACCATCGGTCAATTCCGTCCACACTAAATAGTCTACGTTGTCCAAAGTACTTTTTCATTGTGCTATATGCCTTACAAAACCGACAACTGCGTGCACAGGCCTCTAAAGGCTGTTATATGGCCTTTTGATGCTTAGTAAAGGTCTTACATGTGAATCACATAGTTGCGCGTGCCTGCGCAGGTTACCATCGGTCTATTCCTTCCACTCTCAATGGTCTACGTCGTCCAAAGTCATTTTCCATCGAGCCATGGCCTTACAACACCCTCAACTACGTGTACAGGTTTCTCAATGCTGTTATATAGACTTTTCCCGCCCAATAAAGGCCTCATACGTTAAACACCTGGTTGCATGAGTTAGCACAGGTTACCATCGGTCTAGTCCTTCCACTCTCAATGGTCTACGTCGTCCAAAGTCGTTTTTCATTGCGCCATAGACTTACAACACCGTCAACTGCGTGCACAGGCCTCTAAAGGCTGTTATATGGCCTTTTGATGCCTAGTAAAGGTCTCACAGGTGAATCACATAGTTCCACGTGCCCGCGCACGTTACGATGGGTCTAGTCTTGCCACTCTCATTGTATTACGACGTCCCAATTGGTTTTCCATCGAGCCATGACGTTAGAACACTGTCAAATACGTGTACAGACCACTGAATGCTGCTTTATGGCCTTTTGCCGCCCAATAAAGTCCTTACACGTAAAACACGTGCTTCCATGCGTTGGTGCAGGTTACCATCGGTCTAGTCCGTCCACTCTCAATGGTTTACGTCGTCAAAAGTCATTTTACATCGAGCCATGGCCTTACAACACCGTCAACTACGAGTACAGGTCTCTCAATGCGGTTATATGGACTTTTCCCGCCCAATAAAGACCTTATACGTTAAACACGTGGATGCATGAGTTAGCACAGACAACCATCGGTCAATTCCTTCCACACTAAATAGTCTACGTTGTCCAAAGTAGTTTTTCATTGTGCTACAGCCTTACAAAACCGTCAACTGCGCGCACAGGCCTCTAAAGGCTGTTATATGGCCTTTTAATGCTTAGTAAAGGTCTTACATGTGAATCACATAGTTGCACGTGCCTGCGCAGGTTACCATCGGTCAATTCCTTCCACTCTCAATGGTCTACGTCGTCCAAAGTCGTTTTTCATTGCGCTATAGCCTTAAAAGCCGTCAACTGCGTGCACAGGCCTCTAAAGGCTGTTATATCGCCTTTTGATGCCTAATAAAGATCTTACATGTAAATCACGTAGTTCCACGTGCCCGCGCACGTTGAACGATGTGTAGTCCTTCCACCCTCAATGGACTACGTCGTCCCAAGTCGTTTTCCATCGAGCCATGCCCTTGCAACACCGTCAACTGCATGTACAGGCCTCTAAAGGCTGTTACATGGCCTTTTCCCACACAATAAAATCCTTGCACGTAAAACACGTGCTTCCATGCGTTAGCGCAGGTTACCATCGGCCTATTCCTCCCACACTCAATGGACTAGGACGTCCCAAGTCCTTTTTCATTGCGCAATAGCCTTACAAAACCGTCAACTGCGTGCACAGGCCTCTAAAGGCCGTTATATATCCTTTTGACGCCTAAAAAAGGTCTAACACGTAAATCAAGTGGTTCCACGTGCCTGCGCAGGGTACCACCGGTCTATTCCGTCCACACTCTCAATGGTCTACGTCGTCCAAAGTCGTTATCCAAAGCGCCATTGACTTACAACACCGGCAACTACGTGTACAGGCCTCTAAAGGCCGTTATATGGCCTTTTGACGCCTAGAAAAGGTCTTACACGTAAATCAAGTGGTTCCACGTGCCTGCGCAGGTTACCACCTGTCTATTCCGTCCACTCTCAATGGTCTACGTCGCCCAAAGTCGTTTTCCATTGAGCCATGGCCTTACAACACCATCAACTACGTGTACAGATCTCTAAATGCTGCTTTATGGCCTATTGCCGTTCAATAAAGTCCTTGCACGTTAAACACGTCCTTCCATGCGTTAGCGCAGGTTACCATCGGTCTATTCCTCCCACACTCAATGAAATAGGACGTCCCAAGTCCTTTTTCATTGTGCTATATGCCTTACAAAACCGACAACTGCGTGCACAGGCCTCTAAAGGCTGTTATATGGCCTTTTGATGCTTAGTAAAGGTCTTTCATGTGAATCACATAGTTGCGCGTGCCTGCGCAGGTTACCATCGGTCTATTCCTTCCACTCTCAATGGTCTACGTCGTCCAAAGTCATTTTCCATCGAGCCATGGCCTTACAACACCCTCAACTACGTGTACAGGCCACTAAATGCTGTTATATGAGCTTTTGCCGACCAATAAAGGCCTTGCACGTAAAACACGTGCTTCCATGCGTTAGGGCAGGTTACCATCGGTCTAGTTCTTCCACTCTCAATGGTCTACGTCGTCCAAAGTCGTTATCCAAAGCGCCATTGACTTACAACACCGGCAAGTACGTGTACAGGCCTCTAAAGGCCGTTATATGGCCTTTTGACGCCTAGAAAAGGTCTTACACGTAAATCAAGTGGTTCCACGTGCCTGCGCAGGTTACCACCTGTCTATTCCGTCCACTCTCAATGGTCTACGTCG